>NC_142756.1:35120964-36560577 GCF_054948205.1 Urtica dioica subsp. dioica | reverse complement strand
CAGCCGTCGAGGTAATCTTCTACCCCCATAAAGGTTTTGGCTCTGTTCATCAACTCGGCCATCGTAGAAGGGACTCTGCCGACGACGGACTTTAGGAAGTCTCCAGTGCGCAAGCCCTCGATGATGGCTGTAATTGCGTCACTGTCGTCAAAGCGGTCGACCTTGTTCGATTCTGTGGTGAATCGAGTGAGATACTGTCTCAAGGACTCGTTATTCTCTTGCCTGATTGACCATAAGTACATCTTGGTCTTCTTTTGGACCATGGATGTAGCAAATCGTGCCAGGAACATCTCCTTCAGGTCTTTGACCGATTGGACGCTCCCCGGTCTTAAATTCTTAAACCACTCGAAACCGGGTCCGGTGAGGGTAAGACTAAAAGCTTGGCATAGAGCCCCAGGTGAGACGCCCTGCATCGTCATCCAAGTTTTGTAATGTTGGATGTGATACGTGGGATCAGATTTCCCATTGTATGGAGGTAGATTCGGGAGTTTGAAGTTTCCCGTGCACACCTCAGCAAGGATTTGGGCGGAGAAGGGAGAGGAATGTTCTTCCACGGCCCCGTATGTATCACCGGCCAAGCCGCCTTCACGCAGGTCACGCACCTCGTTACGAAGATTGTGAATCATGGTGACGACGTCGAGGCCAGTGTTGGGGGTCGCTCCTTGTTCAGGAGGAGTCACCTGTCGCCTATCGTTCGACCCTTGAGCCGTGCGAGGGTCCCCATTGATTGGGGTCGTAGGGTTATGACCCTTACGAGCGCTCAGCCTCTCCCGGAGGTCTTCGCCACGGTTATTCCGTTGGGCGGTAAGTCGATCTCTAAGATCCGGCCCGGCGGTATGGGGGTGCGAGCTTCGAGCCACGCGCCTTACTCGCCGAGTCGTTGTACCTTCCCTGACATTGCCTCTTTGACCGAGTCGGTCAGGGGCTGAACGTCGGGAGGTCTCTTCTTGAGAGGAGACCAGTATTGCTTTCGTTTTCGACGGACCGGCTTCGATCTCAACAGGGAGTTCCCCGTCCTTGGTGAGAGAAGTCTCGACGTCCACTGAAATTTCCAAGCTTTCATAGTCGGGGTCATAATCATGTCCCTCGTCCATGAGGTCCTCAGATTCCCCGTGGGGGGCGCCGTGTGCAGGTGCCTTGCCCGCCAGTTGGCGGTGGTACCTTGCATTGGCTATCTTCAGCTGGCGGATTTTCTCCTCCATTTCAAGGATGCGGTCGTCCCGACTGTCCTGAAGAGGAGGGGGCGAGGGAGTGGGGCTCTCGTCGTTGAGAGACTCCTCATCGCCTTGCGCTCGGGAGCGCAGGAAGTATTTCTTAACTGCGGTTGCGTTTTCGGGGTTGTTCACGCCCTCAGAACGAACGGGTGGTTGACCACTCATGTCTTTCTCGAGTCGAGAAGAAAGGGGTCGAGCTATAGAAGGGATTTCGGGATGTGTAAGTCGGGAAACCCCCTCCTTCTAGCGCCAAAATGTTGTCGCACAAAAATGAACAACGATTAAATACCTCGGGCGGTTCGATCCAAGGCCGGACCAAGTGATCGCGCCCGGGCCAAAAATGGGAGCTCGTAGACCGAGCTGCACCCTCCAAACCCTGAGGTGTGTTTTTGGGGGTGTGACCGTACCAAAGATTGGCTGCCTACGTACCCTTTAGTCGGGATCAGGTCAGAACGTAGTTCAATTTGTGTGGGGAGGCTATCATGGGCTCGGAGGCTTTGTGAATCCAAGGCTTTAGAGTAGGACCCGGCTCGTAGCTTCTAGTGAAGACTTTAGAGGGGTCGCGTCCTCGTAGCTCGGAGTTCTAGCTCAAGGGCCAAGAAGCAGGAGGACAGTATGTACTGCAGAGCCTCGGGTCGCAGAAGAGGAGCGGGCTCCCTCTCATGGAGGGGGGTCCTTGACTTTCTGAGCCGAGGGAGGAGGAGTGCGTGTTCTTGGAATGTCACAAGAGCACGAGAGAGGTACTGTTCTTGAAGAAGTATGTATTCTTCAAAAATGCATCAATTCTCAGGGCTGAATCAGCGTGTTGTTTTTCTCCCCAAGGGGGGGGGGGGGTATTTATAATGTTTGAGGGGAGGCCTTGGGCCGGCCCCTTGAGGCCCACTGGGTGGCTGGGAGTGAGGCGCGCGAGGCCTTACGCCTAAGAGGGCGCAGGGCGCATGGGACATGTCGCCTGGACGGGCGCGGGGCGTGCCAGGCGCGGGACTCGGCCGGGCGCGGCGTGCCCGGCAGCGGGCGTGCCCAGCCGAGGTGGCAAGAACGCTCGGCCGAGGTGGCAAAGACGCTCGGTCGAGGTGGCCGAGCTGACGAAGATGCTCGGCCGAGGTGGCCGAGCTGGCGAAGGCGCTCGACCGAGGTGGCCGAGCTGACGAAGGCGCTCGGCCGAGGTGGCCGAGCCAGCGAAGGTGCTCGACCGAGGTGGCCGAGCTGGCGAAGGCGCTCGACCGAGGTGGCCGAGCTGGCGAAGGCGCTCGACCGAGGTGGCCGAGCTGGCGGGGACACCCGGCTGAGGCAGCAGGGGCGCTCGGCCGTGGTGCCAAGGTGCGCGCAGGCCGGGAGGCCGGGGTGCGCGGGAGCGCGCGCGCGGGCCGGGAGGTCGGGGCGTAGGAGTGCGTGCGCGGGCCGGGAGGCCGGGGCGCAGGGTGCGCGCGAGCCAGGCGCGATAGGGCGCGCTGAGGCCCATTGGGCCAGGGGCCTCAGGGCCGGGGGAGCAGGAGTGCGCGCGCGGGCCGTGCCGGGCCGTGGGTGCGTCGGGGCGCTCGGGCCTGGTGGGCCGGGGCCCGTTGGGCTTCCGGCCGGCAAAGCCAGGCCGGCCTTGAATCGTTTTTGAATTTCCGGTGTCCCGAAAACGACCGGTAACAGTTACTTCAGTGACTTTTGGGTGCGAAAAGTCGCACACGAAAGTAATTTTTGGTGCGACTTTTAGGTGCGAAAAGTCGCACCCAAAAGTTATCCGCACTGAAAAATTGTATTTGTAGTAGTGAATCGTAGTTCACATTTATACGTATTTACTGATACTTACAGAATATTTACAATTATTGACACATACTAACAGATATTCACACATTTATTCTACGTTTTTTTAAATATTTTTGTGAGTCATTTATTTAAATTTTAATTGTGTTACATCTTTAAATTTAAAAATTAATTATTTAATTGACTTAATCTTGTTAAGAGGGGCGATTTATCAAATTCATTTAAATAGCTAATTTTGGGACGGGAATGATATCTATGGTTATTAAAATTGCTCTTGTAAATAAAAGACACTGACTATTTACCTAAGATTCACTAAACATTGGCTATTTAACAATGTCAAATGCTTAAATTGACTATTTTTTTAATTAATAGTTATTATTATTATTATATATACAAAAGAGAAAAATCATTTACTATTCAGACATGTTACTATTTAACCTAAGATGATTTGAAAAGTTTATCTTTCAAATCATATAACAATTACGATCCGTCCTGCTCATTTGTTATAATAAAAAAACATGTTATTTAATAAAATATAACAATTAGCCAAATAAACTATTGAAAGTCTAAGAATTACTAAATAGTCAACTTTTTATAATTTTTTTATAAATAATCACCTCAACTTATTTACGGCACTCAAAAATACCCAAAAACATTCTAGCCTATTTTGAGTTTTTATTTTTATTTTTTTTAGTACCGTAAATAAGTTGAAGTGACTATTTACAGAAAATTAACAAAATGTTGACTATTATAGAAAATGCTATAAGTCAAATGACTATATAGATAAAAGACCCTTAATAAAATTGTATAGTGCAATTTTCTCAAACCGGAACATTCTTGACATTATGATGGATTTTTCAAAATGCCATCCCTCAATTCTTCCAGAATAAAAGTAATTTTTAATTTTTTTTAATAAGTGCCGTTTTCTTCCATATTCTTTTTTAATGTAATTATTTTTTTACCAAAGATTTTATGCATTGTCTTTTATATATGTTTGAGAGGGCTTTTGTACTTCACAAATAATATAATTAAGGAAAAATGGCATGAACTAGCCAATTCAAACTATGGCTTTTGCAAAATAGCCATAGTTTCATTAGGTTAACCAAAATAGCCATTACTCTCATCCCTGGACTAAATTAATCCTGCCTGGATTAAATTTAATCCCGATATTTTGTGTGGATTAAATTTAATCCTGCCTGGATTAATAATCGCAGCTTGGCTATTTTGCTTATACTTGATAAACTTTGGCTATTTTGCAAATCCTTAAGTTCTATTTGGCTATTTAGCCGCTTGACCCTATAATTAATTCATAGTGTTAGATATGGCTGAACACAAAAATAAAAATGATTAGTACAAAAGACTTAATTCCGTTTCGCGGTTGTAATTTTTTTTTTTAATATCACAAATACTAATACTGCAGACTTTTTACCAAAAAAAAAAAATTAATTAGATTATATATATTTGTTACATATAAGGAATTGTTTGTCATTGGGATTACATCTTAAACATGAAATAATACAATTTAAACTTTTCATGTTATTTATCATTTTCATATTAACGTTTTTTTTTTATATAATATTTTTCAAAACCGCGCGCGCATATTGGTTTTTTTTTTTTTTGCTAAAAGAAGTATTTTTCATTAAGTCACAACGGCTGGGAAAAAACTCCTCACAGAGAGAGGAGCGTCCTCAAGTGGCATCATCCCATTCCAGCCAGAACGAGAAGTCCAAGAACAAAGGGAGTGAGCCAGACCATTCAACTCACGAGGAGCCCAAACAAAGGAAAAACGAGGAAAAAAAGACATGGAAATTAAAATTCTAGAAAAAAACTGGAGATAGTTTCCACTGTGGATACCTTAGTCCTTTTGAAAAGGAGTCCATTAGTGGCTTGCGGTCGCCTTCGAAGACGACTTTCTGAAGAGTGAGACGACCTGCGATTCCAACTGCTGCCTGAACACCCAACATTTCGGCTTCCAGGATCGAGGAAGCCTGAACTTGACCTGCTTAGAGAGCCACAATCTTACCCGCGCTACTCCAATCGCCGCTCTACCTTCCGTGAACGCTGCTTCAGTGATGATCTTGAACCAGTCCGATGGAGGGGGATTCCACGCAGCCTGATGAGCAGAGGCTGCTACTGGTTGAACCTGTTCGTGCGCCACCGACTCCTCCTGGGAACGGAAGAGGGTGCCAAGCTCTCCACTGAGCCGTCGAGCCTTGCTTAAGAGCTAAGAGGCTGACGGCATTAAGAGTCCAGCTTTCGCTGATTCCGGTTCCACCACAACGTGTCCATCACAGCTCCAAAAGGGGAAAGAAGTTCCTGGACTTGGGCCCTCTGCAGCTGAGGTATCAGGACTGTGCCCAACAACCAATGGAGGACTGTGCGAATATTCTGATCTTCGCGGATGTGCCCCACAAAATTCATGCCCAGGGTAAACCAAATCCCTCTGGCCATTGGGCATAGAAAAAAGAGATGGACCGAGGATTCTTCGTGGCAGATCGGGCAAGTCAACAATGTATGAGGGAAGATACGGTTGATAACCATTGCCGTTGGGAGTGCGTTAGCTGCTAGTCGCCACAAGAAGAGCTTCAACTTTCCATGAATTTTGGAGCTCCAAATGCATGTCAAGATCTCGTCTTTTGGATCGAAAGCCGCTCTATTCTGCTCCAAATACGCGCCCTTAATGGAGTGGTCACCATTCTCCGAATTCATCCAACACAACTCATCTTTCCGTGGACTCGGTACCGTTTTCACTTAGCAGATCTCAAATTCGACTCTTCCTCCACCCAAAGCGCCAATCATCCTCTATCCCAAATTCGGGTTTCCATAATCATAAGCTCGGCCACTCTGATTGACCGGGGGCACGACGCCTTCCATTCGATGACGTGGTCAGTGTAGATCCACTTTGTTGTCAATGGTGCCCACAAGAAGAGTAGTAGTCATTACTTATGTACATTTGACGTAATAAAGTCTCACAGAGACTCTTGCTTATAACTACGGAATAATTAATAAAAGTTGAAACGTTCATTCATTCTTCCTTGTCTGTTTGAAGCTTTATGATAAACTATAGTCTTTAGTCCTTAAACAAACATAACAACAAATGAAGATTCAAATATAGATTTGCATGAACAAACTCTTCATGGTTTACTTAAAATAGTGTATTCACAATCTAAGGATCAAAGGACTATTGATCTCAGTACGATTGTTAGGAGAATCTATGATGTCTGGTTATGGGGCATAGAGAGTTGGAGACTCTATAGTTCTTTTAGGTATCTTCCGAAGATACTGAATTGACCAGTGCACTTCTAGAGACAGAATAAGAACAAACCTCTTAACCTCTTATGTCTCGAAGTCACTACATATGAATTGTATCATGGTTACCTCAATCCTGAAATGAGACATGTCATTTCATAGCTTACGTATTCTCCTTTGAGAAAGTCAGAGTTCGGACTCACTATGTGATTCTGAACATGGGCTATTGGTAAAGTACTAAATTATGAAGATGTCATGAGTAACTTTGTGAAGATCTCATAGATAGGGAATTCATGTACAAGATTGCTTAAATGCAATGTATATCACCTCATGCTTTGTTCCTTGGAATGTGAATAAATGAACTGGCTAGTGTCCAAATTGAGTCGTGACTCTTTTGGATGAATCAATGTGACTTGTTAACTCCTCGTCAATACATTGTTTCTAACTTATTCACAAGCGACAAAGGAGTTGAGGAAATAACAGCTAGAAGGGTAAAATGGTAATTTTGTAAATCGCATCTAGTTGATGATATTCATGAAGGGTAAACATATATAATATTCAGTGGATCCACTCATCACAATTATGTCGAACTCTTGAGTAGAAAATAAATTCATTTGAACCGAGAGATTCTCAGTGTCAACTTTTTAGTGGAGTCAGTTGGCATTAAGATAAAACTTGGAAAAGATTTGTGAACTTTTGAGTCCAAGTATACTAGCACAAGCTTTGTTCAGTTGGAATCATGAGGTCACTACCACTAGTCATTATAGTAGGAATAGTTAAACATGAAAGCTAAGTCAAAACAAGTTCAAACGTTGAACTAGACAAGTTTTACTAAAATTGTCTTAAGGGTAATTGTGTCCTTTTGGACATAGGATGGTATGAATGTCAATAAATAAGTTTTTTTGACATTGTCATATGATGAAAATGAACTTGGATCACATGGCCACACTTGAGAAATTGGGCCTTGATGATTGAATTCATTTCATGGAATTTTATATGAAAATTCTAAATGGGCTTTTCTTATGTTGTCATGAACAAATAAAGAAGCATCTAGAAGCTTGTTCTAGAAGGCCAAACCGTCCAACCCAAAGAGAGAAAGAGAGATTATTTTGTGCATTTATGTTTGAAGATACTTGCCAAAAGAAAAGAGGAAACAAATTTCCTCTAAGAGGAAAGCATATGGGCGGCCAAGAGAGAGACAAAACAAATGAGGAAACAAATCCAAGTGCCATGATGGCTTAGGTTGGACGTGCAAGGGTAAGAAAAGATGAAACAAGGATTTGCTCATGAATATATGATATTCAATGGAAAAGAGGAAACTACATTTTCAAGGCAAAACCTCCTCCTATAAATAACCCCACATCATTCACAATTCACAAAACATAATTTTAGAGATTGAGAGCTTCTCTCTCTAGATTGTTGGCCGCCCCTCTCTCTCTCTAGATCTCTTCTTGTTCTTTTGTTTTGGCACCTAGGTCCTCATTAGACCTTGCATTTTTTTTAGCTCTTTGGCTCCAACACAAGTTCTTGAGTCATAGTGTTTAAAAGTGCCCACACACTAAATCCTAACCATACTGAAAAGACTCTAGTTGTAGAAACTTTCGTGGTTACTCACAGGTTCAAGAAGACTAGTGGGAGGTGAGCTGAGTGGGGAGACGGGCGTTTGAACCTTCTTAAGGCTTCTCAACGCTCAAGCTCCAGTCAAGGTTGGTACCGAGTGAAAACAAAGTAATTTTAAAATTTTAAATTATACCCTCATGCACTTTGTCTAGATTTTTATATTCCCCCACTTGGTAGAAGCGATAATCTTTTCTTAAACCCTAGATCTATTCCAACACACTTGTCCCTACGGGCATCGACTCCCTCTCCTGACCCAATCACGTAGCAGGAGCCTTGAGAGATAAGGTTGCGCGTGCTCATCACATCCCTCCACGCCGGGGAGTCCAATTGCTTGAGTTCACAGTGGAGGAACGGGGCCCTCTGGTAATATTTCGCCGTGAGGCACTGGACCCAAAGGACATTAGCTCCCTGCGCAACTGCCCAACCCAACTTTCTGAGGAGAGCATGGTTTAAGTGCTCCAAGCGACGAAAACCTAGGCCGCTGTGGGTTAGAGGCTGACATAACCTGTCCCGATTCCGAAGAGCCAAGAATCTATCATTTGTGTTGTCAATGGTGCCCACAAGAAGAGTTTTAGTCTTTACTTATGTACATTTGATGTAATAAAGTCTCACAAAGACTCTTGCTTGTAATTGCTTATTTATTAATAAAAGTTGAAACGTTCATTCACTAGTACAATTGATAGCATCAGGTGCGACAAAAGTCGCACCTGAAAGCACCACAGTCGCACCTGCAAGTATCATCAGGTGCGACTTTAGATGCGACAAAGTCGCATCTGAAAGTCCGCACCTAATGATATCAGATGCGACTTGTCGCACCTGAAAGTCATAGCTATCAGGTGCGACATTTTAGGTGCGACTAGTCGCATCTGATACCTTCGCGCGAAACGTATCAGATGCGACTAGTCGCATCTGATAGTAATTCTCCGCCTAATATTTTGGCGTGTTACAGTACAATCAGATGCGACTAGTCGCATCTGATACTTTTCCTACGAAGGTATCATATGCGACTAGTCGCATCTGATTGTCTGTAGTTTTTTTTTTTAAATTCTGATTCTAATAGAATCAGCCTATTAATTATTTAAAAATTATAATTCAAAAAATTATTTAAAAATTAATTAAATAATTTTTTTGTTAAATGAAATAAATAATTAGAATAATTATATAAATAATTTATTAGAAATTCTAATATTAAATTCATAAAATTTGATAATTTACGTTCAATAAATTAAAAAAATTACAATCTATTCTTTTTGTTTCCCTTTTTCACTCGAAGTCTACCAATTCTGGAATGCACGGCCTCTTCTTCCGCCAGATCTTCCTCGTGCGCCTTGGCGGCCTGGTGCGCTGCCGCTCGAACGATGTCGCTGAAATTCTACCGAACCTGGCGTCTGATCAGCATTTGGCATTGAAGCGGATGGCGGCGTCTAAACATTCGGCATTGAAGCTGATGGCGGCGTCGTCCCAGGGTGTAGCATCGCGGGGGATGTCTGCATGGGAGACGGATGCTGCTGTGTGTAGGCAAAGAACTGTCGCTGAAACGCCTCCATCTGTGCTCGTTGCTCACGCCTCATCTCTTCCATTGCAGCCTGTTGTGCGGTCAACGCTGCTTGTAGCTCGCTAACCACTGGATCTGGAACGCGCTTCGATGAAGAACCTGAGGGCGAGCTGTCGTCCTGAGCCTGAGCCAAGAGATACGAGGATCTCGGGATCGAGGGACCTATCCCGACATACCAATCTCGACATTGCCCGAGAACAGTATCCATCGCGTACTGCTCCGCCTGGTCTATGTCAAACGTTTGGCCTGACTCCGCTTCTTGTCGCTGCATATCCTCGACTTGAGTCATAATTCACGCCTTCAAACATATGCTAAAAAATTTATTAAGATTATCGAAACTTGATTATTAAGTAATTAACACAAGTAACTTACAAATGCTTGTTGCGCCCAAGCTGTCGTCCAATTGCCTTGATCATCTTGATGTTTTTTTCTCCCACGTGTTTAACGCCGAGGCCAAAGTCCCATCTTCCCTACTCTGCAGTTCTTATGAAAATATGAGTAATGTATTTATTGCAAAAAAGTTATTACAAAATTAGAATAAACTTACGTTCAAATGTCGATGAGCCAAAAAAGAAATCGACCCTTGTGTGGACTTCGTTTTCTTGTTCTTTGAATTGTCTCTGTTGCGAGTAGACTTTTTCTGCACATATTAAATTGCGTTATAATTTGATTTCATAGAAGATAACATAATTTTTTTGAATTATACATTACCTTCCAATCGTCAGTTGCGAACTCCTCTATCACCTTCTCCCAATCGTCTTTTTGATATCCTTTTGGGATTTCTTTCTTGGCGATATTCATTTGCCCACAACATTTGCCTAAGAAAGTCCCTGATAATCTAGACTTTTGGTTGCGCCTCATTCGCTTTGCATCGCGTATGATAGTCTGGTCAATCTGATGACGATAGCAATCCGCCGGAAGCAGCTCCTCGGTCTCATCATCCTTGTACACGAAAGTGTACTCGGAATGAAGTGTGCTCAGAATATTGCCCAACATCTGGGGCGTCACTTCGTTCCAATCACGAAGTGTGACCGGGATATGGACTTTCACCAAAGCCCCGACGCGGTTGTTGAATACTCCGACCTTTTTTATTGTTTTCCTTACGTCCTGGCAGAAGGTTTGGTTGATTGGGTCATACCTAACAACTTTCGCATCGGGTACCCCAAGCGCTGCTTTTGCCGAAGTAGAGCCGGTTGTTGGTCCCCTTGTTTTCTTAGGACCTTGGGAACCCAGTGTCTCCAGCGGAGACTCATCTCCACCTGCTCCTGAACGGTGTAGCGGAGACTCATCTCCACCTGCATCTGACATCCTGTAAGATGTGAACAATATTAGTAAATAAATATTAGTTTTCTGTTTAAAAAAAACGTGGACGGCACCACGGATTTTATTATTAACAAACCTCACATATGGCGGAGGAAAACCGTGGTTACATTATATAGTAAATAAACATACAAAAAAGATATTACTCATTCATCGTCATTGTTGTCGCAGTTTTTCGGACAACGATTTAGGAGCCCAAAGTGGTTAGACCCAAGGCCGGACCAAGTGGTCTCACTCCGGCTCGAGCGTGTCGGGCTTGGTATCCCAAGCCGTCCCTTAGCTGTCTGTGGTATCTGTCTCGTCCAGGCACCTGAAAAGCAAGCAGAAAAGGTGTGAACTACAAAGGGGAAACAGAGGGGTTGCCTCTGTTTACCTCTCCGACGCTCAACATTAGTAGGATTGAGGTGGTTTGTAGAGGGTTTAGTGTTTAGGGGTCGAGACTTGAGAGAAACGAGCGAGGTACGAGTTCGACAGCGTTTCAGTACTCAAATTCGGATTACCTGGGTCAAGGGAGAGACCCTTATATTTATAGGCGGCCAAGGGGTGTTTGGGGAACCCCTTGGCCGAGCGCCGGCCATGGAGAGCCGGCCTTGGACGAGAGCCGGCCTTGGAGAGCCGGCCTTGGCGAGCGCCGGCCTTGGAGAGCCGGCCTTGGACGAGCGCCGGCCTTGGAGAGCCAGCCTTGGCGAGCGCCGGCCTTGGAAAGCCGGCCTTGGACGAGCGCCGGCCTTGGAGAGCCGGCCTTGGCGAGCGCCGGCCTTGGAGAGCCAGCCTTGGACGAGCGCCGGCCTTGGAGAGCCGGCCTTGGCGAGCGCCGGCCTTGGAGAGCCGGCCTTGGACGAGCGCCAGCCTTGGAGAGCCGGCCTTGGCGAGCGCCGGCCTTGGAGAGCCGGCCTTGGACGGGCGCCGGCCTTGGAGAGCCGGCCTTGGCGGGCGCCGGCCTTGGAGAGCCGGCCTTGGCTGAGAGTCGGCCTTGGATGAGCGCCGGCCTCAGGACGGCCGCCAGCGTGGCCGTCGTCGAGCTACCGGGCCGAGACGGACCGGTAACAGTCATCTATGCCTATAATGTTAATATCATCTTCTATATCGACATCAACATCTTCTCCCTCAAAAACAACCCATCTCTCATTTTCATCATCGTCAACAACAGTCACTAACTCAGATTCATCGGTTTCGTGTCGATGATTCAAACGCTCGATGTTTGACAACTCTATAGTCAATGGGATCGAGGCTGAGTTGGAGGGGTCAACTTCAGGAATGTCCCAAATCCCTCGATGATTGCATTCCTGGACGATTTCCCAGTCGCCGCCTTTAACAAGATCGTCGATGTAAAAAACTTGTTTGACTTGAGTCGCGAGTACGTACGGCTCCTCTTTAAACCACTGTTTCGCAGTATAAGCACTCGTTTCTCCAGTAGTCTTATCGGTGTGCACTAGTCGGTTGGCATGATACTTGTCACCGTACCAAATGCATTTGAACAATACAACACTACAGTTATGCCTATAGTTCACGACCATGACGTCTTCCATTCGACCATAGTAAGTGAAATCATCCACAAGTACACATACACCGCTATTTTGAGTGACTCGTTGATTATCGCGACGACGAGTGATGAACTTCACGCCATTTACAAAGCGGCTCGGATATTGATAGGCGACTTGAAGGGAACCGATAGAAAGCGAATAGAGCTCGTCAGACACGTCAGAACCACTAGCTTTCATATCAAAAATCTGATTACGAAAGAAAGCATTGATTAGCACTTGTGCGTTTATCAAAAAATTGCATTGATATTGTGTTATTACCTTCTTCTCAAACCAAATTTTGAACCTCTTTCTATGCTCCGCTTCAATATCGCGAACTCCAGATTCGCTCAAGAGATCCAAATGCTCGCTGTTATTAAAAACATTACTTCAATAGCAATATATAAAAAGAATGAATTGAAACACATTCTCAACGATAACTTACGTCAAATATGGATCCACTTCAGGACAGTTGGTATAGATGTACCACTCCGCGTTCTCTTTCTGTTCATCGTCTAATACTATCGGTTTCATCATCCCATAAGGCACACACATCTCGGATCGAAAAACATAGAGCTCTCGCACTTGAACTTCATCTACACTTTATTATCTTCAAGATACCTTGCAACGAACGTCAGAGCTTCTTCTACAACATAAGCTTCCGCAATAGAGCCTTCTGGTCTAGTTCTATTTTTGACAAAATGTTTTAACGTCCCAAGGTATCTCTCAAATGGGTACATCCACCGCATATGCACCGGGCCGCCATACAACGCTTCCTCTGGTAGATGAATCGCCACGTGAATCATGATCGTGAAAAAAGCTGGTGGAAATATCATCTCACGCTTACACAAGATCTCGATGATAGACTCTTGCGCATTTTCAAGATCTTCTACTCTCAAGGTTCTCGAACTTATCAGCTTGAAAAAGTTCCAAAGCTCGGAGATCGTTTGATGTATTTCTTTTGGCACAAAAGGACGAATACCAACAGCCAACAACCTCTGCAAGATCACGTGGCAATCGTGCGACTTCAAACCTGTGAGCTTTTCATCAGCAGTCACATTTTTCTTCAAATTCCCAGCGACCCCATCTGGGAATTTGACAGATTGGAGGAACTCGGTAAATCGCTGCCTCTGATCAAGGGTTAAGGTGTACGATGCTCGCGGTTTGTACCACGAATCCCCTTGTTTTTTCAAGTGGAGAGCGGTCTTGATGCCCAAGTCCATCAAATCAAACCTCGCCTTATCTGTGTCGTAGTTCTTCTTTTCTAAGCTGAGCAAGGTTCCGAGAAGATTCTCGCACACGTTCTTCTCTATGTGCATGAAGTCCATGTTATGCTTCAACTCCAAATCTGACCAGTACGGCAACTCGTAAAAGATGCTTTTCTTGGCCCAATTTAGTTCGCACTCGGCTCGCTTTCGTTTTTGCCCACGGAGCCAGCATGTTTGCCAGTTGTCGTGCAAGACACACTAGCCAACTGAGCGAGTATGTCTTGCGGAGTCAACTTCTCGGGTTTACTGCATTTCTCGTGGAGATCCTTATAGTGATCGGTGCTTTTTCTCAATCGGTGACGCGTACGCAAGAATCGACGATGGTCGTAGTAGACGATCCTGTTTCTGACTTTCAAAGACGCCGTGTCAAGGTTGCACGTCGGGCTAGCGAGATACCCTTGGCCACTCCATCCTGATAAATAGGATCGAGCTGGAAAATCGTTAATCATCCAGAGTAGCGCGGCACGCAATCGAAACACTTCATCGTTGGCGCCATCTTGAACCCGGAATCCGGTCTCCCACAGTTCTTTCAGCTCTTCGATAATTGGCTGCAAGAACACGTCCATGTCCTTTCCTGGTGAGTGAGGCCCCGGGATCAAAAGCGTCAGCATCAAGAACTCTTTCTTCATGCACAACCAAGGCGGCAAGTTGTACGCAGTAAGTACCACAGGCCACATGCTGTACGATAAACTCATTTCTCCGAACGGATTAAATCCATCTGCAGCTAGTCCAAGCCGCACGTTTCGAGGCTCTGCAGCAAAGCCTGGGTATCTCTCGTCCAGGTTTTTCCACGTCGTACCATCTGCAGGATGTCGTAGAACACCAACTTCCCTGACGCGATCTCTTTCGTGCCACTGCATCAGAAGCGACGTGTGTCAAGACGCGTACAACCGCTTCAATCGATCTTTCAGGGGAAAATATCGCAAAATATTTTGCGGTATCATTTTCCCAGTTGGCTTCCATCTGCTCTCGTTACATACTGGGCACACGTCGACTTCCGCGAGATCTTTTCAAAATAGGACACAGTCGTTAATACACGCATCGATCATCTCGTATCCCATGCCAAAACACTTCAGCTTCGCCTTTGCCTCGTAATGCTTCTCCGGAATTCGATTATTAGCTGGATGAGACTTCTTCAAGAGCTGCAAGAGTTCTGTGAACGACTTGTTCGTCCAATGGTTCGTGACTTTGAGGTGCATCAACGAAACCAAGAAGGACAAAGAAGAAAACTCTTTGCATCCAGGGTACAATTCTGCTTCCAACTCGGCGAAGAGGTCTTCCATTTGCTCCTCTGCACGCACCTCGCTCTGGGTTGGCTCTGTAGCATCGTCGAAATCCTCGTGATCCCTGATATCCTCCACAGTACCGTGCAATCCTCCTATTCCTCTCTGATCTGTTCCTCCGATGGAATCTTCTTCATGAGGAAGGACGACACGCTCAAGCTCGCTGTGTTGATACCATTTTGTGTAGCCTGGGGTAAACCCCTTGTTCAGCAAATGATTCCTAACAACCCCAATGTCGTGCCATCTCACGTTGTTGCAAGGTTTGCAAGGACACCGATATTTGGCTTTTTCGTTAGGGAATCTTCTTGCAGCGCGAATAAACTCGTTAACACCGGTTTTGTACTGCAATGTCACCCGATTATTCTCCGTGATCCAATCTCTACTTGGATTGGACATTTCGCTGAATGAGAGCGAGAAATGAAAGTTTGCAAGAGTTATTGATAAAGGATGACGGAGAACAAAATGAAAGAGAGATTATGAATTCTATGTTATTTTGAGCTCGGATTGAATAAGTTGGGAGTTTTTAAACTAATTAATTCGAAACTCTACCGAAATTTCGGCAGAGTTTCCCCTATTATACTGACAAACCAAAAACCTGCAAAATTATTTAAAAACATACACAAACCATCCAGAACTATCCTATAAATTAGCTCAGCCCTAAACCGAACCTCCGTGGTTCGATCACAACATTTATAAATGAAAAATCGAAATAAACAAAATATCACAAACTATCAAAACATGTCACAAACTATCAAAGCATGTCACAAAACTATTTTTCTTATTTAAATTACAATTTCATTACATGTTAAATCAACTACACAAACTTATCACAAATTAATTAACTAATTATAAACTAAGCAACGTAAATGTAATTATTAAACTAATTACAATTTCTAGGTAATAATTTAGTTACAATTAATCTAAATTAATTAAAAGCAAAAAATTTAAAAATGTCACAAACTATGTATCAAAACATGTCAAAAAACAATTAAAACTTAATTTTAACCTAATATAAACTAATCACATTATTAAACATGTGAAATTATCATATTAATACTAACTAATTTACAATCAATTTAAACTTTTAACCTAAACTAATAGAATTATTAAACTTAACCAAATTACTAAACATGTTAAATTAATTATCAAATTAATACTAATTAAGTTACACATTATTATTAACTTACATATTTCACATTAATTAACTAACCTAACATATTAACTAACATATTATATATACACTAACCTAACTAACTAATATATACACTAATATATATTTATACACTAATATATATATTTATCAACCTAACTAACCTAGCTAACTAACTAATATATGATTATAAAAAAAACTAATATATACACTAACCTAGGACGGCCGGCCGGGGACTCGGGGACAGCGACTCGGAGGCTGGGACTTGGGGACAACGGCTCGGTGGCTGGGACTCGGAGGCAGCGGGGCCGGGGCTGAGCACACGGCGAGGTCCGGAGGCACGAGACGACGGCTGTGAGTTTAATCCGAGTGAGAGAGAGCGAGGCAGAGAGGGAGTGAGAGAGAGAAATACCGAGTGAGAGATAGGCAGTGGTGACTCGGAGGCAGCGGGGCCGGGGCTGAGCGCACGGCGAGGTCCGGAGGCACGAGACGACGGCTGTGAGTTTAAACCGAGTGAGAGAGAGCGAGGCAGAGAGGGAGCGAGGCAGAGAGGGAGTGAGAGAGAGAAATACCGAGTGAGAGAGAGAGGCAGTGGTGACTCGGAGACACCGGGGCCGGGGCTGAGCGCACGGCGAGGTCCGGAGGCACGAGACGACGGCTGTGAGTTTAAATTGAGTGAGAGAGAGCGAGGCAGAGAGGGAGTGAGAGAGAGAAATACCGAGTGAGAGAGAGAGGCAGTGGTGACTGGCGAGGTCCGGTGGCCGGATGAGGCGGAGGTCCGGTGGCCGGGTACGAGGCGGAGGACCAGAGACGCACGGAGGACCGAATGTGTACGAGGCAGTGAGGCAGGTACGGGTACGTGGCGCGGTGGTCGGCGAAGGAAGAGGCCGAGAAGAGAGGGACGGAGGAGAGCTGGGTGGACGGAGGAGAGGGTGGTCGGAGAAGGGAAGTTAGCAGAGAGGGAGAGTGAAAAAATTGGGTTTGAGCGGCGGGAGAAGAAAGGATCGCGACCTGGGTTTTTAAAAAACCCTAATCATCAGGTGCGACTTAATCGCACCTGATAACTCTTCAAGTGTGACTAGTCGCACCGGATAACTCTTCAGGTGCGACTAGTCACACCGGATTATAATTAAAAAAAACAAAAATTTCATTCGCCACGTCAGATTAATGAAATAAAAGAGGGGGAGATGAGGCCCGCCTAAAAATTTAAAACTATCTGATGTGACACAGTCGCACCTGAAAGTTTCAACATATTTTCAGGTGCGACTAGTCGCATCGGATTGTCAAAATCAAAAGACAATTTGAGCGAATTTTTTTGGCTTCTGATTGACTATCCGATGCGACTAGTCGCATCTAAAAGTTATTTACATGCGACTAGTCGCATCTGATAGTCTTGCGCATCAGAATATCAATTTTGTAGTAGTGATTCATTCTTCCTTGTCTGTTTAAAGCTTTATGATAAAACCTTAGTCTTCAGTCCATAACCAAACCTAACAATATTGAAGAGACAAATGTAGATTTGCATGAACAAACTCTTCATGGTTTTCTTAAAAATAATATATTCATAATCTAAGGATCAAAGGACTATTGATCTCAGTACGATTGTTAGGAGAATCTATGATGTCTGGTTATGAGACATTGAGAGTTGGAGACTCTATAGTTCTTCTAGATCTCTTCCGAAGGTACTGAATTGACCAGTGCACTTCTAGAGACAGAATAAGAACAAACCATTTAACCTCTTATGTCTCAAAGTCACTACATCTGAATTGCATCATGCTTACCTCAATCCTGAAATGAGACATGTCATTTCATAGCTTACGCATTCTCATTTGAGAAAGTCAGAGTTCGGATTCACTATGTGATTCCTAACATGACCTATTGCTGAAGTACTAAGTTATGACGATGTCATGAGTAACCTTGTGAAGCTCTCATAGATAGGGAATTCATGTACAAGATTGCTGAAATGCAATGTATATCACCTCATGCTTTGTTCCTTGGAATGTGAATAAATGAACTGGCCGGTGTCCAAATTGAGTCATGACTCTTTTGGATGAATCAATGTGACTTGTTAGCTCCTCGTCAATACATTGTTTCTAACTTATTCACAAGCGAAAAAAAGGAGTTGAGGAAATAACAGCTAGAAGGGTAAAATGATAATTTTGTAAATCCTAACTAGCTGATGATATTCATGAAGGGTAAACATAGATAATATTCAGTGGATCCACTCATCACCATTTAGTTAAATTCTTGAGTAGAAAATAAATTCATTTGAGCCGAGAGATTCTCAGTGTCAACTCTTTAGTGGAGTCAATTAACATTAAGATAAACTTGGAAAAGGTTTATGAACTTTTGAGTCCAAGTATGTTAGCTCAAGCTTTGTTCATTTGGATCCATGAGGTCACTGTCACAAATCATATCGAGTAGGCATAGGTAAACTAGAAGCCAAGTCAAAAGAAGAACGATACAAGTTTTACGAATATTGTCTAAAGGGTATTTTTGACTTTTTGGACATATGATGAAATGAATGTTAATAAATTTTTTGACATGGTCATATGATGACAAATAAACCACTCGGCCAAGTTAAGGAATTTGGACCTTGAGGATTAATTTCATTTCATGGAATTTTACTTGAAATTTCTTAATGGAATTTTCTTATGGTGTCATGAACAAATGAAGAAAAATCTAGAAGCCCCTTCCAGAAGGCGTGCACGTCCAACCCAAGAGAAAGAGAGCCAATTTTGTGCATTGATGTATGAAGATACTTGCCAAAAGAAAAAGAGGAAACAAATTTCCTCTATGAGGAAAGAAGGGGATCGGCCAAGGCAAGGCAAGGGAGCAAAAGAGGAAACAAATCCAAAGGCTTCTAGAAGCTCCTCTTGGCCGTGTGAAATAAATGGAAGGAAGACAATTTTGCTCATGAATATGTGATATCTATAGAAGAGGAAATTACATTGTTGAAGGTAATTCATCTCCAATAAATAGAGGCCTCATTCCTCTCATTTCATTCATTCCAAAGTTTTAGAGATTGAGAGCTTCTCTCTCTAGACTTGGTCGCCCCCTCTCCCTCTCTCTCTAAGTTCTTTTCGTTTTTGTTTTGGCACCTAGGTCCACATTTGACCTAGTGTTTTAGCTCTTCGACTCTTAGACTTGGTCTTGAGTCGTCGTATTTAAAAGTGCCCACACACTAATTCCTTTCTTTCTCGAGTGATTCTTGTGATAGAAACTTTCATGGTTGCTCGAGTTCTCGAGGAAAGAAGAGAGACGTGCTGCAAGGGGAGACGAACGTTTCGAACTTCCTAAGGCTTCTCAGTGTTCAAGCTTCTCAAAGGTTAGTAAACAAATAATGCTCATTAATAGTTTTTATCCATATGTACTTGCTCTTTGTCTAGGTTAGTAAAATCGTTTTACTTGTTTGAAAGAAAATTTTTAGATTCCGCCGCTTGCTCAAAGCGTGGGGAGATGAACGTTTCAATCTTCCTAAGGCTTCTCAACGTTCAAGCTTCGATAAAGGTTATTAAACGAGTAATGCTCTTTAATAGTTTTAATTTAAATATAAACATGTGCTTGCTCTTTGTCTAGGTTAGTAAAATCGTTTTACTTGTTTAAAAGAAAATTTTAAATTCGCCGCTTGCTTGAAGCGTTAAATTTTTTCTTAACCCTAGATCAATTCCAATAATTTGCTGCCTTGCCTGTCCACCAGAAGCACCGCACCATGGCATCCATTTCTCGACAAAGCCCCAGAGGTAGCTTATGGCCTGACATGAGATACAAGGGGATGTTGAGGGCCACTGATTTCACCAGAGTTGTACGAGCTTGATAGGAATGGAAGCGAGCCATCCAGCCCTCGAGATGGGCCGCAAGTTTGGTTTTGATGCCGGCGAAGCTCCTCGATTTATTTCGCCCGATAAACAGGGGGTTTCCCAGGTAAATTGAATCGCTTGTACAACGAGGCATACCTAGCTGCTGGTTCAGTCTCGCACGAAGCACCGGGTCGCAATTTTTAGAGAAGAAAATACCTGATTTTTTGGCATTCACTTGCTGACCCGACCAACTCTGATACTTGTCTAGGCAGCGTTGGAGCGTCTTCACTTCATCTTCCTTTGCTCGGCAGAATAACACTGTGTCATCGACGAACATAAGGTGGCTGATAGGCAGGGAATGCCTACCTATGATAATCCCATGGAGGTTGCCATTCGACTCTTCTTAGAGAAGGAGCCGCGAGAGCACCTCTGAGACCAGGATAAAGAGGAGCGGTGAGAGTGGGTCGCCTTGTTGAAGCGCGGGAAGGCTTGATCCTCTCGATCGGGCTGCCGTTGAGAAGAACTGCGAACGATGCCGTCTTCACGCACTCATTTACCAAGGATATAAATCTAGCCGAGAAGCCGTAGGCCTCATGGACTTTCCAGATGAAATGCCACTCGACCCTATCGTATGCCTTGTGCGTATCGATTTTTATCCCTATCAACCCACCATTTCCCTTCTTCTTCTTCTTCTTATTCTTCTTCTTCTTCATAATCGAGATAAGCTCTCTCGCAAGGGTGGAGCTTTCTCCAATCCACCTGCCTGGTATGAACGTTGATTGGGCTGGAGAAATAAGCTTGTCAATAATGCCGCAGAGCCTCCGGTGATGATCTTGGTGATAATCTTCGAGCCGAAATTACAAAGGCTAATTGGTCTTAGCTTATCCTAACTTGTGGCCCCAGGGGCCTTCGGAATCAGGACGACGTGAGCGTGGTTTGTCGCTCGAGGCAGCTTCCCGGAGTGGCGCAGAGCGCGTATTGATAAGTATCAGAGTTGGTCTGGTCAGCAAGTGAATGCCCAAAAATCAGGTATTTTCTTCTCTAAAAATTACAACCCGGCGGTTCGTGCGAGACTAGACCAACAGCTAGGTATGCCTCGTTGTGCAAGCAATTCACTTTACCTGGGAAACCCCCTGTTTATTGGGCGAAATAAATCGAGGAGCTTCGCCGATATCAAAACCAAAATCGCGGCCCATCTCGAGGGCTGGATGGATCGCTTCCTGTCCTATCAAGCTCGTACAACTCTGGTGAAATCAGTGGCCCTCAACATCCCCTTGTATCTCGCGGGCCATAAGCTACCTCTGGGGCTTTGTCGAGAAATGGATTCCATGGTGCGGCGCTTCTGGTGGACAGGCAAGGCAACAAATTGTATGAATTGATCTAGGGTTAAGAAAAGATCTAACGCTTCGAGCAAGCGGCGGAATTTAAAAATTTTCTTTTAAACGGGTAAAACGATTTTACTAACCTAGAAAAAGAGCAAGCACATGTTTATATTTAAATTAAAAATATTGAAGAGCATTACTCGTTTACTAACCTTTGTGAAGCTTAAACGTTGAGAAGCCTTAGGAAGGTTGAAACGTTCGTCTCCCCACGCAGCTCGTCTTTCTTCGTTTTTCGGGAAAACTCGAGTAACCACAAAAGTTTCTATCACAAGAATCACTCGAGAAAAAAAGGAATTAGTGTATGGGCACTTTTAAACACGACAACTCAAGAACAAGTCTAAGAGTCGAAGAGCAAAAACACTAGTTCAAATGTGGACATAGGTGCCAAAACAAAAACGGAAAGAACATAGAGAGAAAGGGAGATGGGTGGCCAAGTCTAGAGAGTAAAGCTCTCAATCTCTAAAACTTTGGAATGAATGAAATGAGAGGAATCATGGCTCTATTTATAGGGGAGGAATTACCTTCAACAATGTAATTTCCTCTTCTATCGAATATCACATATTCATGAGCAAAATTGTCTTTATTTCCTTAGAGTCACACGGCCAAGACTTGCCAAGGAAGTCCTTGGATTTGTTTCCTCTTTTGTCTTGCTCTCACCTTCCCTTGCATTTGTTGGAATTGATCTAGGGTTTAAGAAAAAGTTTAACGCTTCGGTAAGCGGCGGAATTTTAAAAATTTTCTTTTACAAGTAAAACAGTTTTTACTAATCTAGACAAAGAGCAAGCACATGTAAATAAAAACTAATATGAGCATAAAAGATTACTAACCTTTTAGAAGCTTGAACGTTGAGAAGCTTTTGGAAAAGGTTGCAACGTTCGTATCTCCTCGCAGCACGTCTCTCTTCCTTCCTCGGCAACTCGAGCAACCACCAAAGTTTCTATCACTAAATCACTCGAGAGAAAAGGAATTAGTGTGTGGGCAGTATTAAACACTACGACTTAAGAACGAGTCTTGAAGTCGAAGAGCTAAACACTAGGTCAAATGAGGACCTAGGTGCCAAAACAATAAAACGAAATTGAATAGAGAGAGAGAGAGTAGAGGGGCGGCCAAGTCTAGAGAGAGAAGCTCTCAATCTCTAAAACTCTGGATGAATGAAATTTGTGGAATGAGGCTCCTATTTATAGGAGAGGTCTCACCTTCAATAAGGTAGTTTCCTCTTCTATAGAATATCACATATTCATGAGCCAATTTCCCTTTTTCTTTCATGAGGTACACGG
Source organism: Urtica dioica subsp. dioica (assembly GCF_054948205.1). Taxonomy (NCBI): domain Eukaryota; kingdom Viridiplantae; phylum Streptophyta; class Magnoliopsida; order Rosales; family Urticaceae; genus Urtica; species Urtica dioica. Next base: position 36,538,184 of record NC_142756.1, on the reverse strand, counting down.
CCAAGACTTACCAAGTAAGTCCATGGATTTGTTTCCTCTTTTATTTGCTTCTCCCTTGACTCCTCTTGGGCGCCCACATTGATTTCCTCTTAGGGGAAATTTGTTTCCTCTTTTTCTTTTGGAAAGTATCTTCATACATTCATGCACAAAATATTCTCTCTTTCTTTGGGTATGTTGGGCGCCTATTTCGATTCTAGAAGGGGCTTCTAGAAGCTCCTTCATTTGTTCAAGACAACATGAAAATGGCCCATTAAGAATTTTCAATAAAATTCTTATGAAATGAAATTAATCCACAAGGCCCAATGATCAAGTCATGGCCGAGTGCTATTGAGTCATCAAATGACCTTGTCAAAAAAAATTATTGACATTCATTTCATCCTATGTCTCAAAAGACAAAAATACCCTTTTGGCAATTTTCACAAAACTTGTCTCGTTCTTGTTTTGACTTAGCTTCTAGTTTAACTATTCCTACTCGATGTGATTCGTGACAGTGACCTCATGGATCCAAATGAACAAAGCTTGAGCTAAACACTTGGACTCAAAAGTTCACAAACCTTTTCCAAGTTTAGCTTAATGTCAACTGACTCCACCAAAGAGTTGACACTGAAAATCTCTCGGTTCAAGTGAATTTATTTTCTACTCAAGAATTCAACCAAATTATGATGAGCGAATCCACTGAATATTATCTATGTTTACCATTCATGAATATCATCAGCTAGTCGGGATTTACGAAATTACCATTTTACCCTTCTAGCTGTTATTTCTTCAACTCCTTTGTCGCTTGTGAATAAGTTAGAAACAATGTATTGATGAGGAGCTAACAAGTCACATTGTTTCATCCAAAAGAGTCAAGACTCAATTTGGACACTGGCCAGTTCATTTATTCACACTCCATGGAACAAAGCATGAGGTGATATACATTGCATTTCAGCAATCTTGTACATGAATTCCATATCTATGAGAACTTCACAAAGTTACTCATGACATTCTCACAACTTAGTACTTCACCAATAGGCCATATACGGAATCACATAGTGAGCCCGAACTCTGACTTTCTCAAATGAGAATACATAAGCTGTGAAATGGCATGTCTCATTTCAGGATTAAGGTAAGCACGATGCAATTCATACGTAGTGACTTCGAGACATAAGAGGTTAAATGGTTTGTTCTTATTTTGTCTCTAGAAGTGCACTGGTCAATTTAGTACCTTCGGAAGATACCTAGAAGAACTATAGACTCTCCAACTCTCAATGCCTCATAACCAGACATCATAGATTCTTCTAACAATCATACTGAGGTCAATAGTCCTTTGACCCTTAGATTGCGAATGTATCATTTTAAGCAAACTACGAAGAGTTTGTTCATGCAAATCTACATTTGTCTCTTCGTAAGTTGTTAAGTTTGTTTATGGACTAAAGACTAATGTTTTATCATAAAGCTTCAGACAAGGAAGATTGAATGAACGTTTCAACTTTTATTAATAAATAAGCAATTACGAGCAAGAGTCTTCATGAGACTTTATTACATCAAATGTACAAAATAAAGACTACAACTCTTCTTGTGGCACCATTGACAACAGCATTGCCGCCCACCTATTTCCTTATAGAGGAAATTTGTTTCCTTTTTTTTCTTTTGGCAATTATCTTCATACATCAATGCACAAAATTGGTCTCTCTTTCTCTCTTGTTTTGACGGCCACCTCTTCTAGAAGGAGTTTCTAGATGCTTCTACATTTGTTCATGACAGCATAAGAAAAGGCCCATTAAGAATTTTCATATAAAATTCCATGAAATGAAATTAATCCTCAAGGCCCAATAATCTTATTATGGCCGAGTGGAATGTGTCATTATATGACAATGTCAAAAAATTTATTGACATTCATTTCATCCTATGTCCAAAAAGACAAAAATACCCTTTAGACAATTTTCGTAAAACTTGTCTCGTTCTTGTTTTGATTTAGCTTCTAGTTTAACTAATCCTACTCGATATGATTTGTGACAGTGACCTCATGGATCCAAATGAACAAAGCTTGACCTAACATACTTGGATTTAAAAGTTCAGAAACATTTTCCAAGTTTACCTTAATGTCAACTGACTCCACTAAAGAGTTGACACTGAGAATCTCTCGGTTCAAATGAATTTATTTTCTACTCAAGAATTCAACTTAATTGTGATGAGTGGATCCACTGAATATTTTCTATGTTTACCCTTCATGAATATCATCAGGTAGTCGGGATTTACAAAATTACCATTTTACCCTTCTAGCTGTTATTTCTTCACAAAGTTACTCATGACATGTCTCATTTCAGGATTGAGGTAAGCATGATGCAATTCATACGCAGTGAATTCGAGACATAAGAGGTTAAATGGTTTGTTCTTATTCTGTCTCTAGAAGTGCACTGGTCAATTCAGTACCTTTGGAAGAGATCTAGAAGAACTATAGAGTCTCCAACTCTCAATGTCTCATAACCAGACATCATAGATTCTCCTAACAATCGTACTGAGATCAATATTCCTTTGATCCTTAGATTGTGAATATGCAGTTTTAAGCAAACCATGAAGAGTTTGTTCATGCAAATCTACATTTGTCTCTTCATGTGTTGCTAGGTTTGTTTAAGGACTATAGACTATAGATTATCATAAAGCTTCAAATAGACAAGGAAGAATAAATGAACGTTTCAACTTTTATTTATAAATAAGCAGTTACAAGCAAGAGTCTTCGTAAGACTATATTACATCAAATGTACATAAATAGAGACTACAACTCTTCTTGTGGGCACCATTGACAACAGGGCTCTCTATATTCCTTAATTAAAAGCCCATGATCAAGGGGCGTTGCCTGGGCAGCACACACCATTTGGGCTTGTGGTTTCTCAAGGCCGAAAAGGGTAGGGCAGGTTGCTCCTTTCTAGGTACGAGTTGGGGCCACCTTTTCTGAACCGCCTATGTCACCCCCTGTCTCAGCCCCCATTCCTCTAGACCTACCTCGTTCAGGGTTATTTGCCACTATGACTTCTGACATCTCTGGGAATGTCGCGCCGCTAATTTATAGGTCCTCCAGACTACGAATTTGCTGAGGGGTTTCACTAGGAGTCGCCACGTGGTGATTGTGGTCCTTGGTGGTTGAGGGGACATGCACAGGAGCCACGTGGCGTTTGTGGTCCCTGGAAGGTCCAGGTTGGGTTTCGATGAGCAGAGCTCGTCTAGCTTCGGTCCTCGTCGTCAAAGGGATCTTGCTCGTGTTGGTCTGGAGAGTCGCCGCCGGCTCAGAGCTGATCAGTTTCAATTCCGGCGATGCAAGCTTTCCCACCTGATCTTCCAAACCATCGTAGCAAGTACCCGGACCCGCCTCTGCAAAAACCCATTTACCATACATTTTCACCACCGGTGAGTGCAGAGCCCTCACCGCCACCCATGCCTCCTTCTTGCATTCACCCTCATCGTGCCCAATCAGACCGCATTTGAAGCATAGTCGGCCCAACTTCTCGAACTTGCACTGGATCCATAGTGGGTGTCGTTCTTCTCGCTCCAAAAAGAGACCCGCCAAAAGTGGTTTTGTGATATCGACCTCCACTTTGACTCAGAGATGATCTTTCCTTGTGCCTGCAAAGCTGATAACAGAGCCCACCATGTTCGCAAGACTGCGCGCACAGTGCTCATTCAAATAACCCGGTGGAAGCCAGGTAAGACGGAGCCAGAAGGGGGAGGACAAAAAAACGATCTCCTCGGCGAGAAGATCCGCTGGCCAAGGGGTGAGCAGCATCAAGGCTCTTTTAATGTTCCAGGGTCGTCCTTCCATGATCCTCTCCAAGTCTTCCTTGGCCTCGAATTTAAACTGTAATATCCATGGTTTGATTTCCTTCACAAACCATGCTTTGCGGCATCTCCACACTACGCAGAAAACATTGTGAACTCGCTTTACACCTGGGGGTCTTGAAGAGACTACCTTTCCCGCTAGGAGCCATTCACCTTTGAAGTTGCTTCCTTGTTCACTTTCGTCTGGGATGGTGAGGTTTCTGGCTAAAAAGGACGCTGTTTGGCCAACAACCTCCTACAGCTACGGTGTGTCTCCCAAACCCAGATTCTCCATCTCAAGAGGCTAGCTATCCCACTCAACTACCATGTTTCCCTTTGTGTTTCCCGAAATGTGTATTCACTCAATGTGTTTCCCGAGAATAGTGTCTCTCTAAGAGTTTCCCTGGAAAAAGATAGCAAAAACTAAAAGAAACTCTTGCGGCGCCGGGTATTAGGCTAAAAGTCACAATCTCACAAGGAGAACTAGAGTGAAAAAAACTTGTTTTTCATATCTCCCACCCAAAAAATGCCAATTTAAGCATCGGTATTCTTCACTTTTTTAAGTGTTATTGTATGAGCGCTAAATCTGTTGCAACAAATTTCCTATTTTTTAGCACTCAAAAGCAAGCAAGTCAAACCCAAAAAGGGAAAAAGAGCGACAGACCAGGTGTCAACTGTCGTCTACCACCATCAACGTCACTTGTTCCCTTCACTCGCTAAGTACAAAATAAACCATACCTGATATCTCATCGTTTGGCGATCAAATGAACAACAAAGAGAAACAATATTGTAGCTCTCGTCAACAACGCTAGCATGCAAACTCGAGAGTCGAGAAAAGGACGGAGTCAGTTAGGCCACCCGGACTATAGCCCCGTCAAACTTTTTTTTTTTTTTTTAAATTATTTTTTACCTTAAACATTTACAAATTAGTCGTATGAATTTTTTTCTTGCTTTTCAGTCCCCTTGGTTTACTTTTCTAGCTCTATCCCTGTCAAAAGTAACCACACCACTTAATGAGAATCAATTTTTTATTGTTAAGAAAGAAAGTCACAATAAAGAATAACCAATGTCAAGAGATTAAAACAATTGGTCCGGTTTGGTTCGGTTTGATTTTTTTTTTTATTCGAGATGATCATGGGGCTTAATTGACATGAACAAGGCGGCGTACTGCATGAGACGTCGCTCGGTGGTGTTGGGGTCGGGGACGGGTCGGCTGGTCCGAAAGCGGTACCTGCGCCAGGCCAGCTGGACGTTGACCGCGGCCCACGTCCGCCAGTTGGAGGAGTAATAGCGGGCTGTGCGCTTGAGCCGCTCGTTGGCGAATTTGTAGCGGAAGTGGTCGGTGATGTACTTGAGGTCATCAGACGAGAGCCCAAAGGCCTCGGCCGATTCGATGCAGGTGAAGGTAGCGGAGGAGGCAGGCAGGCGGTCTAGGAACGGCCGGCGGAGGCACCACGACAGCAGCTCGTCCCCAAGAAACCCGCCTGGCTCCACAACGCTCGTCGCCACCATCCCTTTGCTTAGGTTTTGGTTCCGCCGGACGCGTCCCCGCACCACAAATACCATCCTCGGCACCGGATCTCCTTCCCTTATTATCTGCCGCGTAAAAATAGATAAGAATATTACTTTGTCCGCTAGGAATAAATATATATATATATATATTATATATATATATATATATATATATATATTTTACATAAATCAATGAATTCATCTTCTCATTTACAGTAGATGAATGTACTTGCATGATTTTTTTTGTTTTGTTATTATTAGTGATTGAATTACCACTTGGGTAAAATCCTCTTAAGAACTAAATTAAATTTGTTTGAGCACCTTTTCATCTTTGGTGAAGACGAGAGGCTTGACTCTATCACAAATGTTGTCAAGAATGAGCTCGTCCAAGTTGTGAAACAGAGGAACCTACAAAATACATGAAACATTTATATCTTAATAGAAAAACTCAAATAAAGATAAAGCATCTTGTTGGAGGAACATAAAATAAGATACAAAAAGAGGACATGATAATATAAATTCTTACTTTCTTGATGAGGTCTAGACAAAGGTAACGCTTGATGTCTCGGCGGAGGCCCTCGGGCAAGTCGTGGAGAAGCTCCATCTGGTCCTCACCGCCCAAAGCGGTGTAGCGTTGTCGCTCGTATCGCCGCACTCTGTGCCTCAAGCTTGATGGAAGCTGCCTCCGCTTCATCCACCACTCCATGTCCCGGCACCGAAGCTGCAGTTTCCTCTTCTTCGCCATCACCGCATGCAAAAACACCTTCAAAAACACACGCACATTCAAACTTGTCCTATCATATCCAGCCTAAGTTAATCATCAAAAAGGAGAAAAGACATCTACCTGAATGTTTCCTATTAATAGTGTGAAGAGAAGCAATCCAGCTAGGACAATGCATATGCTGAAGATCACTTCCATCCAGTGGCTTGTGGGCTCGAGATCATTCCCAAATGTACTGAAAGATGTTTGAAGGAGCACATAATATAATAGACCCTTAATTTCATAAAAAAACAAAAAAAAATAGGCACAAAAACAGGGAAGACAGGATATAGATTCCTGGGCATGAGCTACAAACTTAAGAAGCAATTAATGAATATTTGTTCCTGTTATTCTATTTACTGAAATGCGACTTTGTTGAGCTCAAAACTGTGTACATTTGTTTTACCATCTCATGGAGAGTTACCTAAGGGTCATCAAGCCCCAGAAGATGGGGTAGAGAATCTTGACGGCGGTAGAGTTGCTGGAGATGACGGGGAGTGCCCATTGGTAGATGCCGTAGTTGAAGGAGCCGTGGACGTCAAGGCAGAGGGGCTTGCGGACCATGGTGGAGTTTCCGATGCCACCACCGCAGGGGCTCCCAACGGTGGCCGCCGGAGCCAGAAACTGGTAGCACACCTCATCCCTGCACGCCAGCGACAGGTTGCAGCTCACGCTCTTCTCGCAGTGCTGCTTCAGACACGACGCTACCCTCTGGATCGCCAGCACATACCAACACCCCCCCGCCACCTAACACACATACACACACACACGCACACCAATTCGCGATGAGACGGTTATTAATTAACTCACCATCTTATACACTTTGTTAAGCCTCTTCCTTTTTTCGTAACATGTTTATTTGAGTTTTGTGAGCTTTGATATCCTCTTTTTTTTTAGTATTTTTAGATGGAATCACGTGGCATTGAATAAGAATACAGATCAAGTCTCTACATGTTGTTATATTTGTAAATAAAAACTAATATATATATATATATATATATATATATATGTATATGTATATATATATGTATATATATATGGTTGCAGGCACTAGGAGGCAGCTAAGGACTAAGGGGGCGAATGCCCCCTGAGTTTTGAAAATTGTGATTTATACTCCAGTTTATTTTTATTTTTTTATTTTTGGGCTATGTTTTTAAAGTTGCCTCTTAAATTACTTTTCAAACTTCAGTTTCAGGACAGAGGATTCGGATTCACAAATGTTAATCTTTTTTAATTATAAATATTAATTTGAACTTCACTTGTGGTCTACTATTTTGGTCTCTTTTACTTTACCCCTCGTACATCATATATTTTTAACATTCGCCCCCCTTTAAATTTGAATTCTAGCTCTGTCTCTGCGGAGTGGGGCTCGGGGTTTGGTTGAGAAAAAAGGAGTTCGTGTGTGTGTGTGTACTCACGTGAGAGGCGATGAAGTAGGCGATGAGGTTGAGGCCGAAGCCCCACCAGATGGTGCCGAAGATGTATCCCGTCACCTTTTGCATTCTTCTCATCAGGCAAATGCTGTGATACACTTTCGGCAGGAATTGGAACAGAAACATCATCAACAGGATCGTCATTATCAGCTTTATCTTCTCTTCCCTTATCAAATTCGGCAGTACTAACCAAAACACAGCCTGCTCAACCAACCAACACAAAAACAAATTTACCGAGTTAATTACGTAGGTACATGAGAATGAGAGAGTTTTCACTGTAGAGTTAAATTCGTTCTCTTTGTCTATATGTTCTCGAATTTCAGCCGCAGAAAAAATATCTGATGTTTTAAGTAGCACGTCACATGCAAAAATAAAAAATATGTATATCATAGATGTACAATTGTCTTTGAAAAAGTGCTAGAATTAGCACTGTACAGCAGTGACGACTCAGAAACAGAAGTACCACATACAAAGAGACAGCATAGCATTATCATTATTTATTGGCGGTTCACAGTCTTGTTCAAGTTGCTCAATCATATTATTATTATAATAACTAAAGCAAGGAAATGTATAGCGGAGAAACCGAGGGCTGGACTGCCATTTCAACATCGTTAAGGTAACGTCATGAAGTGAATGAGAGACTGAAACAACAATAATCGGGATATTCGATTTTTTTTTCGGAATTGATTTCCACGTGTTGACACGTGAGTGGATCGTCACTAATCGTGAATCGAGACAAATAGCATTGCTCTTTTTTTTTCATCTCAAATTCGAAAGATATTACTAGTTGGACTAAGTAGATTTAAGGAATACGATTAGAAAGATATTACTACTAGTTGGACCGAATTAATTGAGAAATTTAAAATTATATGATCTACAATGATCAAAGTCGGGCATATATATTTTTATTGCAGTAATTTGGTCCAATAGATTATATTTTCACCAAAAAAATGAAATAAAAACCGAATGAATTCAATTCATATTTTAAAAAATTTATCTTATAAAAACAGAGTTCTTTTTCAAACACCGAAAAAGAAAGAAAATTATGTGAACGAACGAACGGTGTCGCATGGTTTTTCATTCAAAATAACAATAAAGACAATAACAACATTTCATTAAGTATCTCATTTGACAAAACGTCACTTATATATAATTACCTGAGGAACTGGGAGAATAACGAAGGCGTCGAACCAAAACCCCCTGAGCGACCGAACATAATGCGCTGCGATAGCGCGTGCGTCCCACACGAGTTTCCCACACCCAACCACAAGCGAGTCGCGTGAAACGTACGCGGTCCGAAACTCGAGGTACACGTGGCAAACGTGGACGGCATCGACGCAAGTCCGGAGCGCCGTCACAAGCGCCGCCAAGCCGCCGTCCATGTAGAGACACGGCGCTCCGCCGCGCCCGACGGAGAGCGCGTAGAAGAAGAGCGGGTCGACGGCCAAGGCCATCCCACGCGCCAGAAGGAAGGCGCGGTTCCACCTCTGCACGCGCTTGCCGCGCGGGTCGAGAACGCCGCCGGGCCTACGGCGGCGATTCTTGACCGCGACGGAGGATATCAGATCCTTCTTGAGGTCCGTGCGAGAGCTGATTGGAACGAGAGAAGTTCCGGCGCAGGCTTCCCACTGCGGCTGGAGACTGCCGGCCTCGTCGCAGCTCGTGGAGTGGAACGCCGGCACTCCCGCCTGAGTGCACGCGTAACACTCCGCCGCCGGTAACCTCCGCCGTCCTATTCCGCCGGAGAATTCATTTGTGCTGCTGTCTGAATCTTGCCTGCTGACGTGCGGTCTCTGTATCTCAATCCACCTGTATACACGTATACACAGTTTTTAATTATCGACTCTTAGCAGAATTTTTTTTCTTTTTTACTCGGTCTGAAATACCGCGAGTGACTCAAGTATTAATATAAATGTTATGTATATGTGTATATGTGTGTACCTTGGAAGAGAGAAGGGGAGATCGTTGGAGGAGGAAGAGGGCATGATGATGATGATAGCAGTTGAGGGAGGAGATCAGGAACCATGGGATGGGAGAGAGAGGGTTTGAAGGAGGTGATGACTTGAGTGATACTAACTATTGAGTTGGGGGTTGGAATGGGAAATATATAGAAATGTTGCGGAGAATGATTGATTAGTGAAGACGGAAAAGAGAGAGAGAGAGAGAGAGAGAGAGAGAGAGGGAGGGCTGTTTTTGTTTGGACTTTGTTTGTCTGTCATTCAGGACCTGCACATGAAGTTATAAATGTAGAGAGACTATTTTTTTTTCTTCATTCTTCTTCCTACGGAAATTATTTTGAGGAGTTCTGGGCTGTGGGGCCCAGAGTGGGCCCCGCTCGATTCACTCTTTCTTTTTTTTTTTTTTTTTTTGAACATCTCGATTCACTCTTTCTAGGTGTCATAATTATTGATCCATGGGATGTAGCCACCAAAATCCCTCCTTTCAAAAAATAAAATAAAAAATAAAAACAATGCCCTTTATTGAGATCATGTATCTAGAAAGTTAATTAGATTTTTCCAAATGATTCATAACTAGCATGTTTATGTACATAATAATTTTATTTAAATTTATGGGGATCAAGCATATAGCCGATTTAAACCTCTCTTGTGATAAAATTTAATAACTAAATTATCTAAAAAACAAGAAAATAGTTCAAGCAAAAGGAGGACGCATATGCACTATATATACTATGAAGATGTCAGACAAATTTAAGCCATTATTTTAATAATTAAGTTATAATTTTAATTGAAGATAGCTATTTAGTTATTTCATACAATTTTTTCTAATTTTTTTTTTTCAATATAATTTCTCTCTATTCTTACTGTATGATTTTTTTGAAATCTAATATTAATCTTGTTGTGGTTCTTTTTCATATAATTAGAGGACTAGTGTGTAAAAAAAAATTCTGATGAGCCAATTTATAAATTTTAAGATATTTTTTTAATTAGGAAAAAAGTAATATATATATATATATATATATATACGAAATTACGGACAAAAGGATAGTTACACAATAATTTTATTTTATTTTTATCAAAGTTGTATCATCATCAATATATCTTTAACACTACTACAAATTAACATATTGGGTGCGGAAGGGTATTAGGTGCGACATGTCGCACCTAATAGTCGCACATAAGCTAATATTAGATGCGACATGTCGCACCGGATACTCCACCAGGTGATAAAAAATTTCGCTAATTTTTAGTGGTATCCGGTGCGACACTGTCGCACCTAATATTTTTTTGTCGCACCTAATGTTTTTTTGTCGCACCGAATACTAATGGGTGCGACGGTTGTCACACCCAATAGTTTTAAAATTTAAAGTTGTCAGCCATATTCCCCCGAAATTTTTTGGGTTTCGGATTTCATATCCGGTGCGACACTAGGTGCGACATGTCGCACGTAATATTTGTATTAGGTGCGACAATGTCGCACCCAATAGTTTTAGGGAATGTTAAATACCCGAGACTCCTTCTTCCTTACCCGAGTTTTCAAATCTGTCTCTCTCAATCTCACTCTCTCTCTCTCTCCGACCAGCCTCCACTCAGCCGTGAATCTCCAGCGACTTGCGTCCCCTCCGCCGTGAATCTCGCCATCCTCCAACGTACGCCTCTCTCTCTCTCTCTCTCTCTCTCTCTCTCTCTCTCTCTCTCTCTCTCTCTCTCTCTCTCTCTCTCTCTCTCCGACCAAGCGCGTCCCACCGTCCGCGACCATTTCCGCCCCACCGTCCGTGACCAGCACCCACTCTTCGCCATCTCCTCGGCCCTCCCGATGCCGACCAGCCTCCACTCGGCCTATCACTCTCTCTCTCTCTCTCTGACCAGCCTCCACTCGGCTTATCTCCGGCGACTTGCGTCCTCTCCGCCGTGAATCTTGCCGTCCTCCAAGGTACGCCTCTCTCTCTCTCTCTCTCTCTCTCTCTCTCTCTTTTTGTCTCACCCTCTCTCTCTCAATCTCATTATGTCTCTCTCCGACCAGGCCCGTCCCGCCGTCCCCGACCATCTCCGCCCCGCCGCCCGTGACCATCTCTGCTGAACTCCGACAGCCCCCTGCGAGGCACCACCACTTGTCCCCTGTTGAACTCTGAGCCCCCCAAATCCGATAGCCCCCTGCGAGGCACCACCAATCAAGTCGCAGCCAGAATCAGAGATTCCGAGCCTAGTATTTACATTCTAATTTATGTAATGCACTTATATCTAATTATTTTGTATGAGAACTGAAGAGAGAAAGGTTTGACATTTTGGTCTAGACTCTAAATTAATTTTTATAGCAGTACCATTCTTAGCATGTTTGTGACATTTGTTTTTGACTTGTGAGTATTCTTATTAATTTATTTCACGATGTATGTTACCGCAGCTCGTCCCCGACTTGCCGCAGCCCGTCCCCGACCTCGCCGCAGCTTGGTCACTCGCAGCCCCGCGTCGTATCTCGTTGCCTCGTCGTCGCCTCGGAAAAGGTTATTTATTTGTAATTAGTAATATTTTTACATTATTTAATATTTAATTTAGATTATTTCATATAGATTAATTAGTAATATATATGAAAATATAACTTTGATTAGATGTTAACACGTTTAGTTAATTAATTAATTAATTAGTAACATGTTTAGTTAGATTAATTAGTAATATATATGTAAATAGTAACATGTTAGATTAGATGAAAATATAACTTTGATGAAAATAGTAACGTATAGTAATTGTCAAATTTTTTAATAATATGTAACATGTTAGATTAGATTAATTAAGTTAAAAGTTATATATTAAATTAATTCGTAACATGTTAAGTGTAATTTAATGTGATTGTAACATGTTTTGTTTAAGTTGATTGCAATTTGTTGAAAATTTGGTTAATTAATTAATCTAATACATTTTTAGGTAGATTAATTAGTAATATATATGAATATATTTTAAAATGAATTAGTAACATGTTAAATTTCATTTAAACTCAGTTTAGTATTTATTATGTTAATAGGATAGTCTTGGTTTGTTATATATGTGTTTTTTTTTAATTGCAGATTTTGGTTAGTCAATATTTTAGGGAAAATTCGGAATAAAACGTATTTGTAAAAAATTAACTCTTCCGATAATATATTTTAACGAATTAACTAATTTGTCGAAATTGGTTAACTCGTTAATGAAATTAGTAGTGAATTTGTATATAATATCGAATTCTAACCATTTTTCAAAATTAATACATGTCATTCACAAATTCTCTTTCATTCTTACAAATTCGCTCTCGAATCTTTCAAATATTAACGGTTCACTCTCAATTTCCTAAAAATTCATCACTCTCAATTTCTTAACAATTCACTCTAAATTTCAAATATTAACGATTCACTCTCAATTTTACCTCTCAATTTCCTAATAATTCACTCTTACAAAATGAATTCTAACGATTCATTTTATCTCCCAATTTCCCGTCTCATTCAGAAGAATGTCAAATCCAAGTAGGGACTGGATTACTGACAATAATCGGTTGAGTTTGCAATATGAAACAGGGGTTAACAAGTTTATCCGCGTTGCAAGCAATCTCCCGAACGAAAATGCTCATTATCGTTGTCCTTGTAAGTCTTGCAATAACGTGAGATGTCTGGACATCGGGGTCGTAAAGAATCACCTTTTGAACAAAGGGTTTACCCCGGGATACACCGAATGGTATCATCACGGCGAACGGCGAATGGTAGAAGATGCCTGCGAGACTAACCAAAGAGGAGTCGGTGGATTGCACGATGCTCTCCATGATATAATGGATCACGAGGACTTCGACGATTTTACGGATCCGACTCCGAGTGAAGTTCGTGCAGATGAGCAAGTGGAAGATTTGTTCATCGAGTTGGAAGCAGAATTTTACCCTGGGTGCAAAGAGTTTTCGTCTTTGTCGTTCTTGGTTTCGTTGATGCACATCAAAGTCACGAACCATTGGACGAACAAGTCGTTTACAGAATTGTTGCAGCTCTTGAGGAAGTCTCACCCAATTGGTAACCGAATTCCGGAAAAACACTATGAGGCAAAGGCGAAGCTGAAGTGTTTCGGCATGGGATACGATATGATCGACGCGTGCATCAACAATTGTGTGTTATTTCGAAAAGATCTCGAGAAAGCTGAAGTGTGCCCAATTTGCAATGAGAGCAGATGGAAGCCAACCGGGAAGAATGTATCACAAAAGATATTACGATACTTTCCCTTGAAAGATCGATTGAAGATATTGTACGCTTCTCGACACACGTCGCTTGAGATGCAGTGGCAAGAACGAGATCGCGTCAAAGAAGAAGGCGTTTTGCGACATCCTGCAGATGGTTCGACGTGGAAGAATCTAGATGAGAGATACCCAAATTTCGCTGCAGAGCCTCGTAACGTACGTCTGGGACTAGCTTCTGATGGGTTCAACCCGTTTGGGAAAATGAGTCTAGCGTATAGTATGTGGCCCGTGGTACTAACTGCGTACAACTTGCCACCTTGGTTGTGCATGAAAAAAGAGTACTTGATGCTAACGCTTTTGATACCTGGACCGAGCTCACCTGGAAAAGACATGGACGTGTTTTTAGAACCACTAGTTGAAGAGCTGAAAGAATTGTGGGATACTGGATTCCAAGTGCGAGACGGGGCGAACAATGAAGTATTTCGGTTGCGTGCCGCGCTTCTATGGACGATAAACGACTTTCCGGCTCGATCGTATTTGTCGGGATGGAGTGGCCAAGGGTATCTTGCTTGCCCCACGTGCAACATTGAGACGCCATCTATGAAAATTAGAAACAGGATTGTCTACTATGACCATCGTCGATTCTTGCCTACGCCTCATCGATTGAGGAAAAGCACTGATCACTACGTAAATCGTCACGAGAAGCGCCTGAAACCTGTCAAGTTGACTGCGCAAGACATACTCGATCAGTTGACTAGTGTTTCTTCCACTACAACCGGCAAGAAAAACAGTAAACGAAACGTGCTGAGTGCGAATTGAATTGGACCAAAAAGAGCATCTTCTATAAGTTGTCTTACTGGTCAGAATTGGAGTTGAAGCACAACATGGACGTCATGCATATAGAGAAGAACGTGTGCGAGAATCTTCTCGGGACGATGCTCAGCTTGGAAAAGAAGAACAACGATACGGAGAAGTCGAGATTTGACTTGATGGACTTAAAAATCAAGTCTTCTCTGCACTTGAGACAACAAAGGAATGGGTGGTACAAACCGCCAGCAGCGTAGACGTTAACGCTTGAGCAGAGACAACGGTTTACCGAGTTCCTCCAATCTGTTAAATTCCCAGACGGGCTTGCTGGAAATTTGAAGAAAAATGTAACTGCTGACGGGAAGCTCACATGTTTGAAGTCGCATGATTGTCACGTGATCATGCAGAGGCTGTTGGCTGATGGTATTCGCCCTTTTGTGCCAAAACCGATACAAGAGACGATCTCCGAGCTCTGCAACTTTTTCAAGTTGATCCGTTCTAGAACTCTACGAGTGGACGATCTCGAAAAAGTGCAAGATCCAATCATTGAGATATTGTGTAAGCTTGAGATGATATTTCCGCCAGCTTTTTTCACGATCATGGTTCACGTGGCAATTCATCTACCAGATGAAGCGTTGTGTGGCGGTCTGGTGCACATGCGATGGATGTACCCAATTGAAAGATACCTTGGAACGTTAAATCAATTTGTCAGAAATAGAGCTAGACCCGAAGGCTCCATTGCGGAAGCGTACGTTGTAGAAGACTTCAGCTTTTACGGTCGAATGGAAGACATAATCGTGCTGAACTATACACACAACTCTCGTGTCGTACTGTTCAAATGCATATGGTATGGTGACAAGTACAATGCAGGACGTATAGTGCACGTTGATAAGACCACCGGAGCAACGAGTTCGTATACCGCCAAAGAGTGGTTTACAGAAGAGCCGTTTATACTGGCGACTCAAGCGAAGCAAGTGTTTTACATCCAAGATCTCGTTAAGGGTCGCGAATGGGAAATCGTTCAGGAATGCAATCAACGGGGGATATGGGACATTCCTGAAGTTGATCCGACCACTTCAGCATCGATTCCATTGACAATAGAATTGTCAAATATCGACCGTCTTAATCATCGACACGAAACCGCTACGGCTGAGCTTGTTACTGTTGTTGAAGATGATGAAGAAGTGGATGAAGAAGACGTACGCCGTTTTTGAGGAAGACGATGTTGATGTCGATACTAACATTACATCGAGTGACAACAATGAATGACTAACACCATGTAATAACCATAGTCGTCGAATACTAATTACATAGTAATTAAAAATACTAACTACAATTCATTTTGCAGGATGTCTACTTCAGGTCAGGACCCATCAGGAGGAGAGCGTGACCCCCCGCAGATGCCGAGGAAGAAGCGGGGACCAACGACTGGCGTCGTTTCTGCGAGAGCTAGTGTTCTACCAAGACGTCAGGGAGCAAAATCCGTTGATCGGGACGTTCCAAAACCGATTAGGAAACCTGATCAAGAGTACCATTCCAGTCGACCTCCCAGACTGGAATCATGTGCCTGCGCAGAGTGTGGCGGTTCTTATGAACTCGATTCATAACGAGTATAACTTCGTTTATGAACATCCCGAGAGTGGCGAGCTTGTGCCTGCAGATCCTATTCGCAACGAGATTGATATGGCTATCATTCGCGATGCGAAGAGGATGCGCCGTGGCCAGAAGTCGAGGTTGTCGCAGCTCTTCTTCAAGACATTTTGCGGGAGTAAGGATCTCGCTAAAAATGAAACTCTCGAAGGCTACAACAAGGAAGCCTGGTTGAAAGCAATAGAGACGTTCAATTCGCCGGAGCATAAGGTATTAGTTGAACTTCCGATGGTTATTCATATTTCTTAAAATTAAACTTAACGAATTTATGTCTTGCAGGCGAAATCTCTCCGCAACCGAGAAAATTCGAAAATGAAGAAGACGAAGGCGAGACAAGGGTCGCTTAGTTTTTTTGGTCATCGCTCGATGAACGTAAGTCTCTTAATATTAATATGCAATATATATGTGATTCATATTTTAATGTTGAAAAATTACAGCGAAGGGAAGATGGGAGTATAGCCTCGGCTTTAGCGATATGGTCAGAAAAACACCATGACGCTAAGGGATCGTGGACGACGGAATTCGCGAAGTCGTAATTCGTAAGTTGATTGTTTAATTTACTATATTTAATTACTTAAATTATTCTTATCTGATAAGTATTTTGTGGTTTTTTTTAAGGATCAAATCACCGCCCAAACGATAGATATTTTGCGGCAAGCGGCTGAGCAAAACACCGTAATCTCCCAAGAAGATGCGGAGATGTACGCGATGCGCGATGTTTTAGGAGTACGCAGAGACTGGGAAGTCGGTTTAGGGCCTTCGATCCCAAGGTCATCGCTGGGTGTTGCCCAAACGTTAGATAGAGGCTCGTCAAGTTCGTCATCTCAGACCAATCCATTGGTTGCCGAGATGCGAGCTCAGATGGATGCCCAACAAGCCGAGCTGCAAGTGATGCGGCAACAGATCGCCTTCCTCAGCCAGCAGCACAACCAGCCTCCCACGACTCCTCAACCTCCGCATGCATCGCAACCAGGTGGGACGGATCAGCAGACGCCAGGTTCCACGCCGGGTTCTACGCCTGGTTCTATGGATTACTTGCGAGACCGTCCTTACGGAAGCGGCGGAACGAGCGGCAGCGCGTCAGGCAGCGGTGGACGAGGACGCGGAAGCGGTTCTCGAAGTTCTGGCAACTTATTCGGTAGAGGGAATTCTATTATCGAGAAGTTTTATAGGAAAAAAAATTAGGAATTCATTTTTTTTTTCGCTTTTTTTTTTAAAGAATTTGTATTTTTAATTAAGAATTCTAATTTCAGAATATTATTTCTAATTAATTTAGAATTTTTTTAATTAATTTTTATTTAATTTTAAATGAATTTTAATTTACTTTTTTAATTTTGTATTTTTTTTTAATTTAAAAAACATATTCGGTGCGTCACTGTCGCACCGAATATCATGGCGGGAACGGCATTAGGTGCGACATTGTCGCACCCAATATGAATTTACCCGCCAATTTTATAAAATTTGGCTGGAAAATAACTTGGGCATTAGGTGCGGTAAGTCGCACCTGAAAATGTCGCACCTAAAGGTGTACTTATTCAGTGCGACATGTCGCACCGAATACCTTCTGCGACGGGTTATCCGGTGCGACGCTGTCGCACCGAATGTCGCACCTAATGAACTTTTAGGTGCGACATTTTAAGTATTGGGTGCGACATTCGTCGCACCGGATAACGTTTTTTGTCCTAGTGTAAATCGTAAATACAAGCAGCAGATTTACATTAACCCTATATTCGATTACAAATATCTTCTCAACTTTTTCGATATCGTAGGTAGTATATATTTTATGTGAACTAAACATTTTTCACCCAAATATATGTTTTTTTTAGAGATTTGTCTGTAACTAATCTGTTTATGAGGGACAAATTAAAATTTTAGCCAAACTATCGGTTATGTTAGGGAATTAGCCCAATTTTTTTTTGTTCCAAAACTACCCCTGAATTTTTATTCTTTGATCGATCCAAAAAGCTCAGTACACATGGCTTGGTCATGGAAGCTCAGCTCGATCTTTTTGCGGCACTTCTTGAGCTCTTTGTCGACGAGCTTGCAATCTCCGCCACGCTCCTCCAACAGTCCGATCCTTCGCCGCCAGATTCGATCGATGACGTTCGTGTACTTCGGTCCTGGCTCGCGGCCACCGCCGACGAGAATCGCTTCCGTGCATTCCAGCGCCACCGCGCGATACGTCAGGATTATCGATTCTGGTAAGGATTATCGATACGTCGTTCAGGCTCGCCGGAGCGAATCTCGCCGCCGATCTTCCATTGTCGGTAGGTAAGAGCTGAAAATAAGTGTTAGGGTTTCGATTAGACTTTTTTGAAGTTCTGATTCGTTCGGATCCGACGAGATCGAAAATGGCGTCGACGACGATCCGAAAGGCGATCGGGGCGGCGAAGGACCAGACGAGCATAGGTGTCGCGAAGGTGGCGAGAAACATGGCTCCGAAGCTGGAAGTGGCGAATGTGAAGACGACGAGCCCGTCCAATCTCCGCCACGCTTTTTCTGGAATGATATTGAGTGAGTGTATATGAATTCTGTTTAGATCGAAGTTATAAAAGAATGTGTATCATGACACAGTTGTTCCTGTGTATCGAGTGAGTCTATGTATGATATATGATATATGATATATATATATATATATATATATATATATATATATATGATGTTGTATATTGAGTGAGTCTATATATGAATTTTGTTACATTTAATAAAATTAACTTT
The DNA here is from genome assembly GCF_054948205.1 of Urtica dioica subsp. dioica. Lineage (NCBI taxonomy): Eukaryota > Viridiplantae > Streptophyta > Magnoliopsida > Rosales > Urticaceae > Urtica > Urtica dioica. The sequence continues at coordinate 36,519,368 of NC_142756.1, read as the reverse complement.
TATATTTACCATAGAAACGAATGATTTACTCAATGGTTAATATGATTTACTGTAAGATTTACTGTCCACGATTGTTCACGAAAATAATTAGTAAATCGTATTTACTGTTAGATTAACTAGTCATCATCTCTGATGCTTTTCCTGGTTAATCTGTAAATGTACCTAATAAGATTTACGGTCGTTGGTTTATAAGATTTACTGTTGTTCTTGTTATGGTTAATAAGATTTACTGTTGTTTTTGTTACGGTAAATAAGATTTACTTTTGTTCTTGTTACGGTAAATAAGATTTACTGTTGTTCTTGTAACGGTAAATAAGATTTACTATTGTTCTTGTTATGGTAAATAAGATTTACTTTTGTTCTTGTACGGTAAATAAGATTATTTACTATTGTTCTTGTTACGGTAAATAAGATTTACTGTTGTTCTTGTAACGGTAAATAAGATTTACTATTGTTCTTGTTACGGTAAATAAGATTTACTTTTGTTCTTGTACGGTAAATAAGATTTACTGTTATTCTTGTTACGACAAATAATATTTACTGTAGTTTTTTGTTATTGTTAGTTAGATTTTACTAATTTTTTGTTATAGATGATATTATTTACTATGATAGTTAATAATATTAACCTAAGGGTATTATTGGAATATTGGAATGTTGTCATGATAAATTGGCTATTTTCCTAAATATGTTAATAGTTGGGCTATAATTTTAAAGTAGGGGTGTTGTTTTTGCTAGTTGTTTAGCCGGCCATTTTTTTTATAGGATCTTATAGCTAAATAGTTAATTGATGAAGTTATTAGATCTGTGAAATAACCAAAGTTTGTAAGGTTTCAGTAATTATTTCTTACCATGCGGTTACTTTTTTTAAAAGTAATAAATCGTTTATATAAATAGTCATAAATTTTGTTATAGTGTAAATAATTTAGTTATATTTTTAACAACGTAATTTTTTTTATTTTGCTGAAAATTTAAAACTTTGACTATTTTGCTAATCACTCAATAGATCTGGTTGATTAAAGATTAATATATAATTGAAAATTATTGCTGTACAAATAATTTAACAAATAACACCACACCATATAAAAAAATGCCATAATAAAGTATTAATGGGGTTAATTTTATAAACACCCTGTTGTCGCACGAAAATGAACAACGATTTAAAGCTTCGGGCGGTTCGACCCAAGGTCGGACCAAGTGGCCGTACCCGAACCAAAGGTGTGAACTCGAAAGTCTCGAGTTAAGTTTCCTCCAGTCGGAGGGTTTCTCTGAGGAGAGAAGGGGTGAATAGGGGGAGTGACCGGGCCTTTTGTGTAGACTGCCTACGTACCCGTGTGAATAGGATCAGGTCAGAACGTAGTTCAAGGCGTATGTAACACTGTATAAGACACGGAGTCTAGAGGGTGTGCTCGACAAAGGAGTCGGAGCACAGAGGAGTCGTCGGGGACGTCTCAGAACTCTATGATCGAGTGACCCAAGAGAGAATGTGTGTTTTCTCTCTTTTGGAGGCGTGGGAGACTCTAAGTCAAGAGTTCCTTGTCGTGGCAGAGGTTCCGGACGCGTAGGCGATTTCCAATCGGAAATGCAGGACGCGTAGGCGATTTCCTGTCGGAAATGGTGGACGCGTCTAGTGTGCTAGACGCGTAGGTAATTTTCTGTTGAAAACCACAGGAGCACTCGTGGGCTCGGGATTAGTCGTTCAATCGAGAGAGGCAGTGCTCGGGAGTCCCCTGGAGCGTTTCAGAATATTTGAGAACGAGAGATCGAGGATAATCTGCTTCAGGCCAAGGATGGCATCCAGAGAAGCAGAGAGAAGTCTCAAGTTTTTTTAGAATGAATGGGATGGGTTTCCCCTCAATGAGAGGGGGTATTTATAGTAGTTGGAGGGCCTTAAGAGACTTGTATTTCGTCCATGTGGGACTGGAGAGCGCACACTCCACCAGAAAGGGGAGCGCAGCGCGCGCGCGCACCTCGCTTCCAAGACCGCGCGCGCGTGCTCTCCTTTAGGGGCACGCGGTGCGCGGCCTATCTTGTCGGCCTTAGTGGTCTTTGTCTATCCCGCCTGTTGGGCCTTCAGCACTTGAGATTTCACGCGAGTTGCGTGAAATATAAAAGTCTCCACTCGAGGTATTAAGGTCGACACGAGGACTCGTCAATCGACTCGTGGACACGTAATTCTACTCGAGGAGTTATCTCGACTCGAGGAGGACGTCTCCACTCGAGGAGCAATGCTTGACTCGAGGAGGACAATTCGACTCAACCGGCTGAAAGTTTGACACGAGGACTCGTTCATCGACTCGTGGTCGGAGGCTTGCCGCTCCACAGGACCTCCGGCCTGACCATCGGTCCTTTGAATGACGTGCCTTCTCGATGTTTCGGGTTTTCCGAAAACGAACGATAACATTAGCCCCCCAAGTTTGTCGCTCGGGAGGCTCTCGGCGATGAACTTATAGTCACTTCAGCTGGGTGTTTGAGGAAACTTTATTTTCAAAGTCTTCGCCGTCGCGAGGACACACATTTTTTTTGGGGGGGGGGGGTGCGGCGCGCACCTCGAGCTGCGCGGCGCGCATGCCACGCGTGTAGGTGATGCATCTGTGCGGGAGTCTATAAATAGTGGCACCACTCTCCTATTTTTCCAACTTTATTTTTCTCTCTCTTTGCAGTTTTTCTCTCTCTCTCTCTACACTTTCTCTCTCTCTCTCTACACTTTTTCAAGATGGACATTCCATTCCCCTTCTCAACTGAAGATCCCGAGATAGATTTCTCTCTCTTGCTTCAAGACTCTAAGCATGCGAAGAATGACCTCTTCTTCGGATTAGGGGAGGTTCCCTTGCACGTGGATGAGGATCCAAGTGGAGTGGAGCAGTGGCGCAGATGAGGATGCCGGTCGGCATGCGTTTGGAGGCGATGCGCCTCGCCTCGTGATCAACTTAGTTGGTGAGGGGGCACGCGACGTGCTCCAGTCTGGTGCGCCAAAGTCCGACTTGGACGTTCAAGAAGCGTCGGGAGAGGGTGCCAGTGTAGTTGTACCAACCTTGTTAGAATCGGTTCTCGATGAGATCGACTGCGTGGATGACTTCGGGCCGGAGTCAGGTGATCCTGGAGATGACTCAGAAACTTGTCCGGGAGGTGCGAGCTCTGCGGAGGAGCATCCCAGGGGGTGGGGCAACAGCGACTGTAGTAGCCGTTTTGAAGGATGGAGGCTCTCCCCCGGGGCACAGAGGCGCCAGGCCCGAGGTGTCGGACGCGGAATCGGTAGTATTGGCGAAGTCTCTTGCGAGGACGGAGTGGTATCCCGTGGAAGGCTTTGCTGCTCCCGAGGGCTTTGACTGTTCGGGGATCGGTGCTTCGAGCACTCATCTACCAAACATTCGTCGGTCTCAGGGAGGCATACGCCATTCCGATGTCTATGGCGCTTCTTCGTCCTTTGGCGGATGATCGCCCCTTCTACCCACGTCGTGGGTTTTCCGCAGTGTCAATAGTGGGTCTTCACTGCGGGTTGCGACTGTCATTTCAGCCCATTGTCCAGCAGCTCCTCGCGCGATTGGGGGTGCATGTCTATCAGATGAGCCCGGCGTTTTATCGCATGGTGGCGATGTGCCACATGGAGTGGCATTGCCAAACTGAGCGGGCGATGACCATTGGCGACTTTCGCAACCTTGTTGCGGTCTTTCCAGCGCCCGAACAATTAGGTTTCAACATGGCTCGAGATCACCGGAACACCAAGCTGATCACAGACTCTGAGAAGCACAACATGAGAGCGTGAGTGTGGGTCTCAGTCAAGGACTTTGGAAGGTTGAAACATTCGTCTCCCCACGCAACGCCTCTCCCACTAGTCTTCTTGAACATGTGAGCAACCACGAAAATTGCTACCACTAGAGTCTTATGAGAATGGTTGGATTTAGTGTGTGGGCACTTTGAAACATGATGACTCAAGAACAAGTCTTTGAGTCAAAGAGATAAAACAAATGCTAGGTCTAATGTGGACCTAGGTGCCAAAACAAATAATAAGAAGGGATCCTAGAGAGAGAGAGGGGGGCGGCCAACTTAGAGAGAGAGGCTCTCAATCTCAAAACTGTGTGTTGTGAATTGTGAATGAGGTTGAGTATTTATAGGAAGAGGATTACCTTCAAAAGGTAGTTTCCTCTTTTCTATAGAATATCACATATTCATGAGCAAATATTTGCTTACCTTTTTCCTCATGTCACACGTCCAAGGCATGCTTCTAGAAGCAAGTTTGTTTCCTCTTTTGATTGCTTCTCCCTTGCCTTGGCCGCCCATATCACTTTCCTTCTAGAGGAAATTTGTTTCCTCTTTTTCTTTTGGCAAGTATCTTCATACATCAATGCACAAAATAATTCTCTTTCTCTCCTTGGGTTGAACGGTTTGAGCTTCAAGAAGGGGCTTCTAGATGTTTCTTTATTTGTTCATGACAACATAAGAAAAGCCCATTAAGAATTTTCAAGAAAAATTCCATGAAATGAAATTAATCCTCAAGGCCCAATTTCTTCATTATGGTCGAGTGACTAGAACTCATTGTCATCATATGACAATGTCAAAAAACTTATTTATTGACATTCATACCATCCCATGTCCAAAAGGACAAAATTACCCTTTAGACAATTTTCGTAAAACTTGTCTAGTTCTTGTTTTGGCTTAGCTTCTAGTTTAACTAATCCTACTCTAATGACTTGTGGTAGTGACCTCATGGATCCAAATGAACAAAGCTTGAGCTAGCATACTTGGACTCAAACGTTCACAAACCTTTTCCAAGTTCTAGCTTAATGTCAACTGACTCCACCAAAGAGTTGACACTGAAATCTCTCGGTTCATATGAATATATTTTCTACTCAAGAATTCTATGTAATGAGTGGATCCATTGAATATTATCTATGTTTACCCTTCATGAATATCATCAACTAGATGGGATTTATAAAATTACCATTTTACCCTTCTAGTTGTTATTTCCACAACTCCTTTGTAGCTTTTGAATAAGTTAGAAACAATGTCTTGACGAGGAGCTAACAAGTTACATTGATTCATCCAAAAGACTCATGACTCAATTTGGACACTGGCCAGTTCATTTATTCACATTCCAAGGAACAAAGCATGAGGTGATATACATTGCATTTCAGAAATCTTGTACATGAATTGCATATCTATAAGATCTTCACGAAGTTACTCGACATCTTCATAACTTAGTACTTCACCGATAGGCCTTGTCTATATCACATAGTGAATCTAGAACTCTGACTTTCTCAAATGAGAATACGTAAGCTATGAAATGACATGTCTTATTTTAGGATTGAGGTAAGCACGATGCGATTCATACATAGTGACTTCGAGACATAAGAAGTTAACTGGTTTGTTTTTATTCAGTCTCTAGAAGTGCACTTGTCAATTCAATACCTTCAGAAGATACCTAGGAAGAACTATAGAGTCTCCAACTCTCAATGTCCCATAACCAGACATCATAGATTCTCCTAACAATCATACTGAGAGTAGCCCTTTGATCTTTAGATTGCGAATATACTGTTTTGAGCAAACTGTGAAGAGTTTGTTCATGCAAATCTATACTTGACTCTTCATTTATTGTTAGGTTTGTTTAAGGACTAAATACTATATTTTATCATAAAGCTTCAAACAGACAAGGAAGAATGAATGAATGTTTCAACTTTTATTAATAATTCAGCAGTTACAAGCAAGAGTCTTCGTGAGACTTTATTACATCAAATGTACATAAATAAAGACTACTACTCTTCTTTTACGCACCATTGACAACAAATAGGTCCCGTCGTGTATGACTTTGCGGATCCTGTAGGGTCCTTCCTAGTTGGGGTTAGGATGCCGTTGACTTGTACTTGGGTATTTTGAAACACTCGCTTGAGTACAAGGCTTCCAATGGCAAAGGTTCGCCTTTTGATCTTGGAGTTGTAGTATTTTTCGACTTTGCGCTTTTGTGCAGCGAGGCAGGTAAGCGCTTTTGACCTTTTTTCATCGATTAAGTCTAACTCGAGGCACATGGCCTTATCGTTGTTTTCTTCGTCGAACGTCTCAACTCAGAATGTGGGGATCTCGGTTTTGACTGGCGGCACAGCTTCGATCCAGTATGCAAGGGAGAACGGGGTCTCCTCGGTGGCATTCCGTGGGTTGTCTTGTAAGCCGACATGACGAAAGGTATTTCTTCAGCCCAGGCGCCTTCTTGTCTTCGAGCTTCTTTATTAGATTGCTCTGAATAGTCTCGTTGACCGCTTCGACTTGGCCATTGGCCCGTAGTTGACGTGGCGAGGAGAATTTCTTACTGATCAGTAGTTGATCGAAGATATCTCTTACTCGTGCGTTGTCGAATTGTGTGCTATTGTCGGTCACAATCGAGATAGGGATGCGGTGCCGGCAGATGATGTTCTTCTAGATGAAGTTCGTCGTATTTGCCTTGGTGATTCTGGCAAACGGCTCGGCTTCTACCCATTTGGTGAAGTAGTTGATGGCGATTATGGCGTACTCGTATTGTTGTCAATGGTGCCCACAAGAAAAGTTGTAGTGTGTATTTATGTACATTTGATGTCATATAGTCTTACGAAGACTCTTGCTTGTAATTGCTTATTCATTAATAAAAAAGTTGAAACGTTCATTCATTCTTCCGTGTCTGTTTGAAGCTTTATGATAAACACCTTAGTCTTTAGTCCATAAACAAACTAAACAACTTACAAAGAGACAAATGTAAATTTGCATGAACAAACTCTTCGTAGTTTGCTTAAAACGATATATTTGCAATCTAAGGGTCAAAGGACTATTGACCCCAGTATGATTGTTAGAAGAATCTATGATGTCTAGTTATGAGGCATTGAGAGTTGGAGACTCTATAGTTCTTCTAGGTATCTTCCGAAGGTACTGAATTGACCAGTGCACTTCTAGAGACAAGATAAGAACAAACCAATTAACCTCTTATGTCTCGAAGTCACTACGTATGAATTGCATCGTGCTTACCTTAATCCTGAAATGAGACATGTCATTTCACACCTTAGTATTCTCATTTGAGAAAGTCAGAGTTCGGACTCACTATGTGATTCCGAACAGGGCCTATTGGTGAAATACTAAGTTGTGAGAATGTCATGAGTAACTTTGTGAAGTTCTCATAGATATGGAATTCATGTACAAGATTGCTGAAATGCAATGTATATCACCTCATGCTTTGTTCCTTGGAGTGTGAATAAATGAACTGGCCAGTGTCCAAATTGAGTCTTGACTCTTTTGGATGAAACAATGTGACTTGTTAGCTCCTCGTCAATACATTGTTTCTAACTTATTCACAAGCGACAAAGGAGTTGAGGAAATAACAGCTAGAAGGGTAAAATGGTAATTTTGTAAATCCCAACTAGCTGATGATATTTATGAAGGGTAAACATGATAATATTCTATGGATCCACTCATTACAATTAGGTTGAATTCTCGAGTAGAAAATAAATTCATTTGAACCGAGAGATTTTCAGTGTCAACTCTTTAGTGGAGTCAGTTGACATTAAGCTAAAGTTGGAAAAGGTTTGTGAACTTTTGAGTCCAAGTATTTTAGCTCAAGCTTTGTTCATTTGGATCCATGAGGTCACTGTCACGAATCGCATCGATTAGGAATAGTTAAACTGGAAGCTAAGTCAAAACAAGAACGAAAATTGTCAAAAGGGTATTTTTGTCTTTTGAGACATAGCATGAAATGAATGTCAATAAATTTTTTGACAAGGTCATTTGATTACTTGATAATACTCGGCCATGACTTGATCATTGGGCCTTGTGGATTAATTTCATTTCATAAGAATTTTATTGAAAATTCTTAATGGGCCTCTCTCATGTTGTCATGAACAAATGAAGAAGCTTCTAGAAGCTCCTTCTAGAGACCATTTGGGCGCCTACCCCATAGAGAAATAGGAGAGAATATTTTGTGCATAAATGTATCAAGATACTTGCCAAAAGAAAAAGAGGAAACAAATTTCCCCTACATGGAAAGGGAAATTTCGGCCAACCTAGAGAAGGAACAAATTAGGAAACAAATCCCTTAAGGGAATGAGATGTTGGGCGCATATGGAGAAAAGGGCAATAAGAGATTGCTCATGAATGCTTTTAAAAAAGAGGAAACTCCCATTTCTAAGGCTAACCCTTCTCCTATAAATAGGGCCCTCATTCTCATTATTTTCTCATTCCAAAGTTTAGAGATTGGGAGCTTCTCTCTCTAGACTTGGCCGATCCTCTCTCTCCCTCTCTCTTCAATTTCGTTTTATTGTTTTGGGACCTAGGTCCTCATTTGACCTAGAGTTTAGCTCTGCGACTTCAAGACTCGTTCTTCAGTCGTAGTGTTTAAAAGTGCCCACTCACTGATTCCTTTTATTTCGAGTGATTTAGTGATAGAAACTTTCGTGGTTGCTCGAGTCGCCGAGGAAAGAAAGAGAGACGTGCTGCGAGGGAGACGAGCGTTGCAACTTTCCAAAAGCTTCTCAAAGTTCAAGCTTCAAGAAAGGTTAGTTAACTTCTAGCTCATATTAGTTTTATTTATATGTACTTGCTCTTTGTCTAGGTTAGTAAAAACTGTTTTTACTTGAAAAGAAAATTTTTAAAATTCCGCCGCTTTGCGCAGCGTTAAACTTTTTCTTAAACCCTAGATCAATTCCAACACGTATTGTCCTGGCGCTATAGGAAGCTTGCCAATGATGTCCACGCCCCATTTGGAAAAGGGTCGTGGGACAACGATGCTGCTTAGTGGGGTCGGCGGCTTTCGCGGGATTTCGGAGAAGCGTTGGCACTTGTCGCAGCGCTTTTCCCATTCATAGGCATGTTTCTTCATGGTAGGCCAAAAATAGCCTTGTTTAAGTGCTTTAAGCACGAGGGAGATTCCACCAGTATGGTTCCCGCAGATGCCCTCGTGTATTTCGTGGAGGATCTTGGTCGACTCGACGTTATTGAGGCATCGGAGCAGCGGCTTTGAGTAACCGCGCTTGTAGAGTACGTCATCTCGGAGCGTGTACTTGGATGGTAAGATTCTCAATTTATCTGCTTCCTTGCGGTCTTCGGGAAGTTCCCCTCTTCGCAGAAATTCGATAATTAGGTTCATCCAAGTTGGCTGAGGCTTCTATGGTTTCAACTTTGTCTCGGGAGACGGACGTGTTGTCAATGGTGCCCACAAGAGCAGTTGTAGTCTTTACTTTTGTACATTTGATGTAATAAAGTCTCACGAAGACTCTTGCTTGTAATTGCTTATGTATTAATAAAAAGTTGAAACGTTCATCCATTATTCCTTGTGTGAAGCTTTATGATAAAACATTAGTCTTTAGTCCATAAACAAACCTAACAACACATGAAGAGACAAATGTAGATTTGCATGAACAAACTCTTCAGGGTTTGCTTAAAACGATTCCCAATCTAAGGGTCAAATGACTATTGACCTCAGTACGATTGTTAAGAGAATATATGATGTCTAGTTATGGGACATTGAGAGTTGGAGACTCTATAGTTCTTCTAGGTATCTTCTGAAGGTACTGAATTGACCAGTGCACTTCTAGAGACAAAATAAGAACAAACCATTTAACCTCTTATGTCTCGAAGTCACTACGTATGAATTGCATCATGCTTTCTTTAATCCTGAAATGAGACATGCCATTTCACAACTTACGTATTCTCATTTGAGAAAGTCAGAGTTCGGACTCACTATGTGATTCTGAACAAGACCTATTGGTGAAGTACTAAGTTGTGAAGATCTCATGAGTAACTTTAAGAAGTTCTGATAGATATGGAATTCATGTACAAGATTGCTGAAATGCAATGTATATCACCTCATGCTTTGTTCCTTGGAATGTGAATAAATGAACTGGCCAGTGTCCAAATTGAGTCTTGACTCTTTTGGATGAAACAATGTGACTTGTTAGCTCCTCATCAATACATTGTTTCTAACTTATTCACAAGCGACAAAGGAGTTGAGGAAATAACAGCTATAAGGGTAAAATGGTAATTTTGTAAATCCTGACTAGCTGATGATATTCATGAAGGGTAAACATAGATAATATTCAGTGGATCCACTCATCACAATTAGTTGAATTCTTGAGTAGAAAATAAATTCATTTGAACCGAGAGAGTCTCAGTGTCAACTCTTTAGTGGAGTCATTTGACATTAAGCTAAACTTGGAAAAGGTTTGTGAACTTTTGAGTCCAAGTATTTTAGCTCAGGCTTTGTTCATTTGGATCCATGAGGTCACTATCACAACTCATATCGAGTAGGAATAGTTAAACTAGAAGCTAAGTCAAAACAAGAACGAGACAAGTTTTACGAAAATTGTTAAAAGGGTATTTTTGTCTTTTTGGACATAGGATGAAATGAATGTCAATAAATTTTTTGGTATGGTCATATGATGACTTAAATCACTCGGCCATGATGAGTTCATTGGGCCTTGTGGATTAATTTCATTTCATAGAATTTTACTTGAAAATTCTGAATGGGTCTTTCTCATGTTGTCATGAACAAATGAAGAAGCTTCTAGAAGCTCCTTCTAGAGAGTCTTGGCAGCCCAACCCAAATAAAGAAAAGGGAGATTATTTTGTGCATTAATGTATGAAGATACTTGCCAAAAGAAAAAGAGGAAACAAATTTGCATCTAGATGCATAGGGGATTTAGGCCAAATGGGTCAAGGGAGAAGCAAACAAAAGAGGAAACAAATCCAAGGAGTCATGAAGACCCTCTTGGCCGTGTGCCTCTAATGAAATAAGGGGAATATTGCTCATGAATATGTGATATTCTATAGAAGAGGAAACTACCTTATTGAAGGTAAAACCTATCTTATAAATAGAGCCCTCATTCTTCACATTTCATTCATTCCAAAGTTTTAGAGATTTAGAGCTTCTCTCTCTAGACTCGGCCGCCCATCTATCCTTCTCTCTCTAGTTTTCTTTCGTTTTTTTGGCACTGTTGTCGCACGAAAATGAACAACGATTAACTACCTCGGGCGGTTCGATCCAAGGCCGGACCAAGTGATCGCACACGGGCCGAAAGCGTGAACTCGAAAGTCTCGAGCTAGGTTTTCTCCGATCAACCTACCTCTCAGAGGAGGAAAGGGGTGAGGAGGAGGAGTGACCGTAGCTTTTGTGTATAGGCTGCCTACGTACGCGTGCTTGGGATCAGGTCAGAACGTAGTTCAGGGCGTATGTAACGCGGAATGAGGCACGGAGCCTAGGAGAGGGCGTTCTCAACGAAGGAGATGGGGCGCGGAGGAGTCCTCGGTGACGTCTCAGAACTTCAAAAATCGCGGACGTGTCTAGTGTGTTAGACGCGTAGGGGATTTTCGATAGAAAACCCTAGGAGCGTGCCTGGGCACTAATCTCGGCGTTCCATCAGAGGGAGTGACGTCTGAGAGTCCCCGAGAGTGCTTCGGAACCTCTGAGAATGAGAGAGAGACTTGTGGAGAGCGCTTCAGGCCAGAGATGGCATCAAAAGAAGCGGAGGAGAGCGAGAATTCGAGCGTATCGATTGGAATTGATTAGGTTCATTCCCCTCAATGAGAGGGGGTATTTATAGTTGTTTGAGGGCCTTAGGAGGCTCCTTTCATGTCCATGAGGACTAGGGGTGTGCACACTGTCAAGGGGAGGCGCGCAGTGTGTGCGTGGTGCACAACGTGCGGCGCGTGACCTGCTGCGCACGGCGCGCAATCCTGCGGCGCGCGGGACTCATCTAGGTGCGGCGCACCTGGCTGGACTTTCGTGGCCCTTCGCGACCTTTGTTCTGTCGGGCCCGTTGCGATGTTTTGGGCTTTGGATATTTCTCTTGTCGCGTGAAATACGAAAGTATCTATTCGATGAGTGAGATTTGATTCGAGGAGCGTGACTCGGGGCTCGACTAGAGGAGCGATGCTCGAATCGAGGAGAACGACCGAGGCTCGACTCGAAGAGAATATCCCGATGTCCCGTTCAAGGAACGAGGCTTGACTTGAGAAGAACGACTCGACTCGAGGAGAACGACTTGACTCAAGGATCGAAGCTCGACTTGAAGGATTGAGAGTCTCAGCGCGAGGGCTTGCCGGCGACTTGTGAGGGAAGACTTGCCACCCTTCAGGACCTCCGGCCTGACAATCGGCCCTTTGAGCAGCGCGTCTTCTCGGCGTTCCGATTTTCCCGAAAACGACTGACAACATTAGCCCTCCAAGTTCGTCGCCCGGGAGGCTCCTGGCGATGAACTTTAAGTCTTTTCCCGTCGGGTTTTTGAGGAAACTTTATTTCGAGGTCCTCACCGTCACCCGTCTTTTTTCCTCTCCCCCTTTTTTTTAGGAGGAGACCACGCGGCGCGCGGTCAGTGCGGGGCGCGCCCCGTGCGCGGGGCTGACGCGTTTGCGGTGGGGAAATCCAACTTTTTGGAGGTTTTTCTCCTTTTCTCTCCTTGTGGGAGTAGGATTTGGACTCCTACCCCCCCATGAGTCTATAAATAGTGGCCTCCCTTTCTCATTCTCCCACTTTAATTTTTTTTCCTCTCTTTCTCTACACTTTTCTTCTTCTCTACACTTTTGCATTATGGATATTCCTTCCCCCTTCTCAACTGAGGATCCCGAGATTGATTTCTCTCTCTTTTTTTAAGGACTCTGAGCATGTACAGGATGACCTCTTCGCGGGATTAGGAGAGGTTCCTTTGCAGTGGAGGAAAATCCAAGTGGAGTGGATCAGTTGTTTGAAGAAGGCGAGCTGGGCGTGACTGCGCCCGTTCCTCAGCCTCGGGAGGAGTGCGCGCCAATTGGGCGTGGCACGGACGGGAGCAGCGGTCAACCTGAGTTCGGGGAAGCCGTGCCTCGCGTCGTGATCAACTTGGTTGGCGAGGAGGCACGTGACGTACCCCGGCCTGACGTGGTAAAGTCCGACTTGGACGTTCGCTGTGCGCCGGGAGAGCCACGACGACCATGCTAGAGATGGTCCTCGACGAGATCGACTGCGTGGACGACTTTGGGCCAGAGTCAGAAGATCCCGGAGGCGACTCAGAGACATGCCCGGGGGCTGAAGGCCTTGCACCGGGGTGTCCCGAAGGGCCGCTGGCGACTACCACGGTCGTTACGGAGGACATCGGCATTCCATCGGAGCCCGAAGGTGCTCGGTCTAAGACCCCTGACGCGGAGACGATAGTGTCGATGAGGTCACTTGCCAGGACGGAGTGGTATCTCGAGGAAGGCTTTGCTACTCCCGAGGGCTTCGATTGTTCGGGGGTCGATGCTTCGAGCTCGCTCACCTACCGAATATTCATCGACCTCAGGGAGGCATACGCCATTCCGTCGTCTGTGGCGCTTCTCCGTCCCTTGCTGGATGATCATCCTTTTCGTCCTCATCGTGAATTCGCCGCAGTTCCAGTCGCAAGTCCAGCCCATCGTCCAGCAGCTCCTCGTGCGATTGGGGGTTCACGCTTGTCAAATGAGCCAGGCGTTTTACCGCATGGTGGTGATGTGTCACATGGAGTGGCATTGCCAAAATTATTGTCAATGGTGCCCACAAGAAGAGTTGTAGCCTTTATTTTATACATTTGATGTAATAAAGTCTCATGAAGACTCTTGCTTGTAATTGCTTATTCATTAATAAAAAGTTGAAACGTTCGTTCATTCCTTCTTGTCTGTTTGAAGCTTTATGATAAAACATTAGTCTTTAGTCCATAAACAAACTAAACAACTTGCGAAGAGACAAATATAGATTTGCATGACCAAACTCTTCGTAGTTTGCTTAAAACAATACATTCGCAATCTAAGGGTCAAAGGACTATTGACCTCAGTATGATTGTTAGGAGAATCTATGATGTCTAGTTATGGGACATTTAGAGTTGGAGACTCTATAGTTCTTCTAGGTATCTTCCGAAGGTACTGAATTGACCAGTGCACTTCTAGAGACAAAATAAGAACAAACCATTTAACCTCTTATGTCTCGAAGTCACTACGTATGAATTGCATCGTGCTTACCTTAATCCTGAAATGAGACATGCCATTTGAGAAAGTCAGAGTTCGGACTCACTATGTGATTCTGAACAAGACCTATTGGTGAAATACTAAGTTGTGAGAATGTCATGAGTAACTTTGTGAAGTTCTCATAGATATGGAATTCATGTACAAGATTGTTGAAATGCAATGTATATCACCTCATGCTTTGTTCCTTGGAATGTGAATAAATGAACTGGTCAGTGTCCAAATTGAGTCCTGACTCTTTTGGATGAAATAATGTGACTTGTTAGCTCCTCGTCAATACATTGTTTCTAACTTATTCACAAGCGACAAAGGAGATGAGGAAATAACAGCTAGGAGGGTAAAATGGTAATTTCGTAAATCCCGACTAGCTGATGATATTCATGAAGGGTAAACATAGATAATATTCAATGGATCCTCTCATCATAATTTGGTTGAATTCTTGAGTAGAAAATAAATTCATTTGAACCGAGAGATTTTCAGTGTCAACTCTTTAGTGGAGTCAGTTGGCATTATGCTAAACTTGGAAAAGGTTTGTGAACTTTTGAGTCCAAGTGTTTAGCTCAAGCTTTGTTCATTTGGATCCATGAGGTCACTGTCACGAATCACATCGAGTAGGAATAGTTAAACTAGAAGTTAAGACAAAACAAAAACGAGACAAGGTTTATGAAAATTGTCAAAAGGGTATTTTTGTCGTTTGGGACATATGATGAAATGAATGTCAATAAATTTTTTGACAAGGTCATTTGATGACTTAATGTCACTCGGCCAAATTAGATTAATTGGGCCTAGTGGATTAATTTCATTTCATATGAATTTTATTGAAAATTCTTAATGTGCCTTTTTCATGTTGTCATGAACAAATGGTAAAACTTCTAGAAGCCTTTTCTAGATGGTTTAGGCGCCTACTACCCAAAGGAAAAGAGATAATATTTTGTGCATGAATGTATCAAGATACTTGCCAAAAGAAAAAGAGGAAACAAATTTCCTCTAAGAGGAATAAGGGGAAATCGGCCAAGTAGGTAAAGGGAGAAGCAAATAAAAGAGGAAACAAATCCAAGGATTTGTTGGAATTGATCTAGGGTTTAAGAAAAAGGTTAACGCTTCGTTAAGCGGCGGAATTTTAAAAATTTTCTTTTTCAAGTAAAACAGTTTTTACTAACCTAGACAAAGAGCAAGCACATGTAAATAAAAACTAATATGAGCATAGAAGCCTACTAACCTTTTTAGACGGTTGAACGTTGAGAAGCTTTTGGAAAAAGGTTGCAATGTTCGTCTCCCCTCGCAGCACGTCTCTCTTCCTTCCTTGGCAACTCGAGCAACCACGGAAGTTTCTATCACTAAATCACTCGAGAGAAAAGGAATTAGTGAGCGGGCACTTTTAAACGCTACGACTTACGAACGAGTCTTGAAGTCGAAGAGCTAAACACTAGGTCAAATGAGGACCTAGGTGCCAAAACAAAAACCGAAAATTAACTAGAGAGAGATAGAGAAGATTGGCCAAGCTAGAGAGAGAAGCTCTACAATCTCTAGAACTTGGATGAATGAAATGTGTGGAATGAGGCTCCTGTTACCGGTCCATCTCGGCCCGGTAGAGCAGCGACGGCCGCGATAGCGACCACCCCGGGACTCCCCCGACCCAAGGCCGGCCTCCAGCTCCTTGGCCGACCTCCGGTCTCATGAGCTCGGCCTCCAGCTCCTTGGCCGACCTCCGGTCTCATGAGCTCGGCCTCCAACTCCTGAGCTCGGCCTCCTTAGCTCGGCATCATCTCGGCCTCCTTAGCTCGGCGTCAGCTCGGCATCAGCTTGGCCTCCTTAGCTCGGCCTCAGCCTGACCTCCTTAGCCCGACCTCCTTAGCTCGGCCTCCTTAGCTCGGCGTCAGCTCGGCCTCCTCAGCTCGGCATCAGCTCGGCCTCAGCTCGGCCTCCTTAGCTCGGCCTCAGCTCGACCTTAGATCGGCCTTAGCTCGGCCTCCGCGTCTCCAAGGCCGCCTGAGAGTCGTCCCTCGCCTCCAAGGCCGACCCAGAGCCGGCCATTGCCTCCAAGGCCGACCCAGAGCCGGCCATTGCCTCCAAGGCCGACCCAGAGCCATCCATTGCCTCCAAGGCCGACCCAGAGCCGGCCATTGCCTCCAAGGCCGACCCAGAGCCGGCCATTGCCTCCATGGCCGACTCAGACCCGGCCTTCCTCCATGGCCGACTCAGACCCAGCCTTCCTCCATGGCCGACTCAGACCCGGCCTTCCTCCATGGCCGACTCAGACCCGGCCTTCCTCCATGGCCGACTCAGACCCGGCCTTCGGCCAAGGGGATGCCCAAAATGCCCCTTAGTAGCCTATAAATACCAAGGCCCCTCTCTTGGTCCAGGTAATCCATTTTTGAGTCCCGAAACGCTGTCGAATTTATAACTCACTCGTTTCACTCATCTTTGGCTTCTCACCACCTCTAAAACCTCTATACTCCATCTCAATCCCACTAATGTTGAGCGTCAGAGAGGTAAACAGAGGCACCCCCTCTGTTTTCCCTTCTTAGCTCACGGTTCTCTCATCTTTTTCAGGTATGCCGGCGAGCTCAAACACCATTGACAGCTAAGGGACGGCTTGGGATACCAAGCCCGACACGCTCGAGCCCAGGCGAGACCACTCGGTCCGGCCTTGGGTCTAACTGCTTGTGGCTCCTAAATCGTTGTCCGAAAAACGGCGACAACATTTTGGCGCTAGAAGGAGGGGATCTCTCGACCTTGGCGACGCATTCCCTCTACAACCCTTCTTCATCCTTCAACGGCAAAACTCTCGAGAGATGAGTCAATTGCCCGTCGTCCCCGCGGCCGACCGAGCGACGAGCTCGAGGCACGGCCTCCAAAGCTCCACGCACCGTCTCGAAGGGCAACCTCATGATAATGAGAGCCAGCCCCGAGACCCGGCGAATGACCCCGAGGCCGCAGTCGGAAAGGACGCGGCTCGAAGGCTAGCCGAGCTCCTAGACCGCCCCGGCGTCACCGGCGCGCTCATCGCCGGCCTCATCGACTCCTACGATGTCGACGACGTCAATCACGACGAGAGAGACCCCGATTACGTGGCGAAGTCGAGAACCAACAAGACCAATCTCCACCACGATGTTCACGAAAGGGGACGCACGCGCACGCTTCCATGGGGACACCCTCGGGCGACCGCGCGAAGACGTCAACTTTCTAACGAGCACACGCACGCGCCCTCGAGGGGACACCCTCGGGCGACCACGCCAAGGCGTCAAGTGTCGAGTAACACTCGGGGACGCTCGGCCTCTAGGTCCCGAAAGGGACCCTCCAAGCTCACCATCCGCGTCCAAAACCCCCGAGGAGATGACGACGTCAATGGCCGCGACGTTTGTCGAGGACGTCACTCGAACGGCGTATCCTCGCCCAAAGTAATAGGGATGGCCAAGGGAGACTTGAGAGACCACCTCGAGTTCCGAAGGGAATCCCGTGGGTGCGACTTGAGAGAGAAACTCAACGCCCGGCGCGAGACCGTGAGGGAAGCTGCCTTGGGACTCCAACCACCCAACGTTACCGATCGTGCACCAAACAAGAAGCGTGCCGCCACACTCATGGCACCGGCCACTGGTCTCGGCTCGCGAAGAAAGAGGCGTAGAAACGGTCGAGTCTCTAATGACCATCCTTCTCCAGCCCCGAAGCAGCCCTTCGTCCCACTCAACACGAAGCCCAGCCGGATCCTGAGCTTATACAGGGAAAAACTGGGATCTCCGCCCCCGCTGAAGACGGACACCGCAATGAGGGACAAGAGCAAACAGTGCGAATATCACCGTGACCACGGACACGCAACGACGGAATGCTACCAGCTTAAGAAGCAAATTGACTCCCTAATTCGAAGTGGGGACCTCAAGGAATTCGTCGCGTCTGCTAGCAAGCCGTGATTGTCACAGCTCTGGCCCTTAAACTCATGCCCGAACTCTCTCGACTTTGTAATCGCTTCATTTCAATTATGTAATTTTCTTTTTTCAAAGAAGGCCAAGTGCCATAACAACCTGTAACGACCTCCCTACTGCAATAAAAAGTTATTTTGCACATGTCAACGCACACTATTGTACACCTCCAACACGAGAGTTTCTTGGTCCTCGTCTCACAAACATAAGAAACTCGGGGGGCTAATAGGGAGCAATAATAGGGAGCAATGAAACAACTCAAAAACAAAAACAACAAACAAAAACAAAAGTGTAGCAAAATCTCAAGGGGCCGATGGTCAAGCCGGAGGTCCCAAAGAGAAACACACCCTGTACATATCTCCTCGAGTCAAGTACCGAGTCCACGAGTCGTCTAGCTACTCCTCGTACTGACTCTGCATTTCTCCTCGAGTGGAGTTCACTCCTCGAGTCAAGTACCGAGTCCACGAGTCGACTAGCTACTCCTCGTGCTGACTCTGCATTTCTCCCCGAGTTGAGTTCACTCCTCGAGTCAAGTACCGAGTACACGAGTCGACTAGCTACTCCTCGTGCTGACTCTGCATTTCTCCTCGAGTTGAGTTCAGTCCTCGAGTCAAGTACCGAGTCCACGAGTCGACTGATACTCCTCGTGCCGACTCTACATGTCTCCTCGAGATGAGTTCTCGAATCGAGTTCGAGTCCACGAGTCGACTAGTATTCCTCGTGCCGACTCTTCACGTAACTCCTCGTGCAGGCTCTACATGAGTCCTCGAGGCGAGTTCGAGTCCACGAGTCGACTAGTATTCCTCGTGCCGACTCTTCACGTAACTCCTCGTGCAGGCTCTACATGAGTCCTCGAGTTGAGCCCCGAGTCCACAAGTCGACTGATACTCCTCGTGCAGGTTCTACATGAGTCCTCGAGTTGAGTCCCGAGTCCACAAGTCGACTGATACTCCTCGTGTAGGCTCTACATGAGTCCTCGAGTTGAGTCCCGAGTTTGCGCTCGCTGCCCAGCTCGTGAGCCGAAAGGTAGCGAGTTTCAAAGGTTGGGTCCGCCGGACGTATCTGGTCTAGCCAGCGTCCACGGGAAACCTCGCCACGCAAATGTGGCACCGCGCTCGCCGCCCAGCTCGTGAGCCGAAAGGTAGCGAGTTACAAATGGGTTTCAAAGGCTTGCGTCCGTCGGGCGTATCTTGTCTAGCCAGCGTCCACGGGAAACCTCTCCATGCAAATGTGGCTCCGCGCTCGCCGCCCAGCTCGTGAGCCGAAAGGTAGCGAGTTTCAAATGGGTTTCAAAGGCTTGCGTCCGCCGAACGTATCTGGTCTAGCCAGCGTCCACGGGAAACCTCGCCACGCAAATGTGGCTCCGAGCTCGCCGCCCAGCTCGTGAGCCGAAAGGTAGCGAGTTACAAATGGGTTTCAAAGGCTTGCGTCCGTCGGGCGTATCTTGTCTAGCCAGCGTCCACGGGAAACCTCTCCACGCAAATGTGGCTCCGCGCTCGCCGCCCAGCTCGTGAGCCGAAAGGTAGCGAGTTTTAAATGGGTTTCAAAGGCTTGCGTCCGCCGGACGTATCTGGTCTAGCCAGCGTCCACGGGAAACCTCGCCACGCAAATGTGGCACCGCGCTCGCCGCCCAGCTCGTGAGCCGAAAGGCAGCGAGTTAGAAATGGGTTTCAAAGGCTTGCGTCCGCCGGGCGTACCTGGTCTAGCCAGCGTCCACGGAAAACCTCGCCACACAAATGTGGCACCACGCTCGCCGCCCATCTCGTGAGCTGAAAGGCAGCGAGTCATAAATGGGTTTCAAAGGCTTGTGTTCACCGGGCGTATCTGGTCTAGCCAGCGTCCACGGAAAACCTCGCCACGCAAATGTGGCACTACGCTCGCCGCCCAACTCGTGAGCCGAAAGGCAGCGAGTCACAAATGGGTTTCAAAGGCTTGCGTCCGCCGGACGTATCTGGTCTAGCCAGCGTCCGCGGGAAACCCGGTCACACGAACATGACACCAGGGCCCCACGAGGCCCGAGTGTTGTCAATGGTGCCCACAAGAAGAGTTGTAGTGTGTATTTATGTACATTTGATGTCATATAGTCTTACGAAGACTCTTGCTTGTAACTGCTTATTTATTAATAAAAGTTGAAACGTTCATTTAATCTTCCTTGTTTGAAGCTTTATGATAAAACCTTAGTCTTTAGTCCATAAACAAACTAAACAACTTACGAAGAGACAAATGTAGATTTGCATGAACAAACTCTTCATAGTTTGCTTAAAACGATATATTCGCAATCTAAGGGTCAAAGGACTATTGACCTCAGTATGATTGTTAGAAGAATCTATGATGTCTGGTTATGAGGCTTTGAGAGTTGGAGACTCTATAGTTCTTCTAGGTATCTTCCAAAGGTACTGAATTGACCAGTGCACTTCTAGAGACAAGATAAGAACAAACCATTTAACCTCTTATGTCTCGAAGTCACTATGTATGAATTGCATCATGCTTACCTTAAACCTGAAATAAGACATGCCATTTCACAGCTTACGTATTCTCATTTGAGAAAGTCAGAGTTAGGACTCACTATGTGATTCCGAACAGGGCCTATTGGTGAAGTACTAAGTTGTGAGAATGTCATGAGTAACTTTGTGAAGTTCTCATAGATATGGAATTCATGTACAAGATTGCTGAAATGCAATGTATGTCACCTCATGCTTTGTTCCTTGGAGTGTGAATAAATGAACTGGCCAGGTTCCAAATTGAGTCCTGACTCTTTTGGATGAAACAATGTGACTTGTTAGCTCCTCGTCAATACATTGTTTCTAACTTATTCACAAGCGACAAAGGAGTTGAGGAAATAACAGCTAGAAGGGTAAAAGGGTAATTTTGTAAATCCCGACTTGCTGATGATATTCATGAAGGTAAACATTGATAGAATTATGTGGATCCACTCATTACAATTAGGTTGAATTCTTGAGTAGAAAATAAATTCATTTGAACCGAGAGATTTTCAGTGTCAACTCTTTAGTGGAGTCAGTTGACATTAAGCTAAACTTGGAAAAGGTTTGTGAACTTTTGAGTCCAAGTATTTAGCTTAAGCTTTTTTTATTTGGATCCATGAGGTCACTGTCACGAATCACATAGAGTAGGAATTGTTAAACTGGAAGCTAAGTCAAAACAAGAACGAAAATAGTCAAAAGGGTATTTTTGTCTTTTGAGACAAAGGATGAAATGAATATCAATAAATTTTTTGACAAGTTCATTTGATGACTTAATGTCACTTGGCCATGACTTGATTATTGGGCCTTGTGAATTAATTTCATTTCATAAGAATTTTATTGAAAATTCTTAATGGGCCTTTCTCATGTTGTCATGAACAAATGAAGAAGCTTCTTGAAGCTCCTTCTAGAGACCATTTGGGGCGCCCAACATACCCATAGGAAGAGAGAATTTTTTGTGCATAAATGTATGAAGATACTTGCCAAAAGAAAAAGAGGAAACAAATTTCCTATACTTGTATAGGGGATTTCGGCCAAGGCAACTAAGAAAGAACAAAAGAGGAAACTAATCCCTTGGAGATTTTCTTGAGGTGGGCGCCTATCTTAGATAGGAATGGGCAATAAAAGATTGCTCATTAAGGCTTGGAAAATAAGAGGAAACTACTTCTTTCCAAGACCAACCCTTCTCCTATAAATAGGACCCTCATTCCTCTCATTCTATTCATTCCACATAAGTTAGAGATTGAGAGCCTATCTCTCTAGAACTTGTGGCCGACTCCCCTCTCTCTCTCTCTAGTCAATTTCATTTTATTGTTTTGGCACCTAGGTCCTCACGTGACCTAGTGTTTAGCTCTGCGACTTCAAGACTCGTTCTTAAGTCGTAGTGTTTAAAAGTGCCCACTCACTAATTCCTTTATTTCGAGTGATTTAGTGATAGAAACTTTCGTGGTTGCTCGAGGTGCCGAGGAAAGAAAGAGAGACGTGCTGCAAGGGGAGACGAGCGTTGCAAACTTTCCAAAAGCTTCTTCAAAGTTCAAGCTTCAAGAAAGGTTAGTAAACTTCTATACTCATAATAGTTTTTAATTACATGTACTTGCTCTTTGTCTAGGTTAGTAAAACTGGTTTTACTTGTAAAAGAAAATTTTTAAAATTCCGCCGCTTACCGAAGCGTTAATTATTTTCTTAAACCCTAGATCGATTCCAACACCGAGTCGCGCAAATCGATTACGCCTTCGCTGGTAAGTGGAGAAAATAAGACGCGCACCGACAAAACCGTGCGAGTCGACTACGATAGTATGTCGAGAACGTAGGACACGCGTAAAACCATCCCTTGTGACGCGCAAAGGCCGTCCCTCGCGACGCACCAGAGGCCATCCCCCGCGATGCATTGAAAGCCCTTCTACGGCATGCTCGCAAACCCGAGAGCGTTCATCCCGCATCCACATGAAAGCGTAGATTTTGAGTTTCCACTCGACCTACGCTCGACCGAAAACTCGGGGGGCTAATGTTACCGGTCCATCTCGGCCCGGTAGAGCAGCGACGGCCGCGATAGCGACCACCCCGGCACTCCCCCGACCCAAGGCCGGCCTCCAGCTCCTTGGCCGACCTCCGGTCTCATGAGCTCGGCCTCCAGCTCCTTGGCCGACCTCCGTCTCATGAGCTCGGCCTCTAACTCCTGAGCTCAGCCTCAGCTCGGCCTCCTTAGCTCGGCATCAACTCGGCCTCCTTAGCTCGGCGTCAGCTCGGCCTCCTTAGCTCAGCATCAGCTCGGCCTCCTTAGCTCGGCCTCAGCCCGACCTCCTTAGCCCGACCTCCTTAGCTCGGCCTCCTTAGCTCGGCGTCAGCTCGGCCTCCTTAGCTCGGCATCAGCTCGGCCTCCTCAGCTCGGCATCAGCTCGGCCTCAGCTCAGCCTCAGCTCGGCCTCCTTAGCTCGGCCTCAGCTCGACCTCAGATCGGCCTCAGCTCGGCCTCCGCGTCTCCAAGGCCGCCTCAGAGCCGGCCCTCGCCTCCAAGACCGACCCAGACCCGGCCATTGCCTCCAAGGCCAACCCAGAGCCGGCCATTGCCTCCAAGGCCGACCCAGAGCCGGCCATTGCCTCCAAGGCCGACCCAGAGCCGGCCATTGCCTCCAAGGCCGACGCAGAGCCGGCCATTGCCTCCATGGCCGACTCAGACCCGGCCTTCCTCCATGGCCGGCTCAGACCCGGCCTTCCTCCATGGCCGACTCAGACCCGACCTTGCTCCATGACCGACTCAGACCCGGCCTTCGGCCAAGGGGATGCCCAAAATGCCCCTTGCTCGCCTATAAATACCTAGGCCCCTCCCTTGGTCCAGGTAATCCATTTTTGAGTCCCGAAACGCTGTCGAATTCATAACTCACTCGTTTCACTCATCTTTTGCTTCTCACCACCTCTAAAACCTTTATACTCCACCTTAATCCCACTAATGTTGAGCGTCGGAGAGGTAAACAGAGGCACCCCCTCTGTTTTCCCTTCTTAGCTCACGGTTCTCTCATCTTTTTCAGGTATGCCGGCGAGCTCAAACACCATTGACAGCTAAGGGACGGCTTGGGATACCAAGCCCGACACGCTCGAGCCCAGGCGAGACCACTCGGTCCGGCCTTGGGTCTAACCGCCTGTGGCTCCTAAATCGTTGTCCGAAAAACAGCGACAACAGCTCCTATTTATAGGAGAGGTCTCACCTTCAATAAGGTGGTTTCCTCTTCTATAGAATATCACATATTCATGAGCCAATTTCCGTTTTTCCTTCATAGAGTCACACGGCCAACAAGGCATTCTAGAAGCCTTGATTTGTTTCCTATTTTGTTCCATGCCTTGCCTTTGACTCTCTCTTGGCCGAATATCCTCATGCATGCATGGGAAATTTGTTTCCTCTTTTTCTTTTGGCAATATCTTGATACAATTATGCACAAAATATCCTCTCTTTCTCTTGGGTATTTGGGCGCCTATCATGCTCTCTAGAAGGAGCTTCTAGAAGCTTCTTCAATTGTTCATGACAACATGAGAAAGATCCATTAAGAATTTTCAATAAAATTCTTATGAAATGAAATCAATTCACAAGGCCCAATTAATCTAATTTGGCCGAGTGGCATTAAGTCATCAAATGACCTTGTCAAAAAATTTATTGACATTCATTTCATCCTATGTCTCAATAGACAAAAATACCCTTTTGACTATTTTCGTTCTTGTTTTGACTTAGCTTCCAGTTTAACTATTCCTACTCTATGTGATTCGTGACAGTGACCTCAAGGATCCAAATGAAAAAAGCTTAAGCTAAATACTTGGACTCAAAAGTTCACAAACCTTTTCCAAGTTTAGCTTAATGTCAACTGACTCCGCTAAAGGGTTGACACTGAAAATCTCTCGGTTCAAATGAATTTATTTTCTACTCAAGAATTCAACCTAATTGTAATGAGTGGATCCACATAATATTATCAGTGTTTATCCTTCATGAATATCATCAGCAAGTCGGGATTTACAAAATTACCATTTTACCCTTCTAGCTGTTATTTCCTCAACTCCTTTGTCGCAAGTGAATAAGTTAGAAACAATGTATTGACGAGGAGCTAACAAGTCACATTGTTTCATCCAAAAAAGTCAAAAGATATGCAAGTACATGTAATTAAAATTATGAGCTATGGTTAAAGATATACAGGTACAGGTCAATGGTGCCCACAAGAAGAGTTGTAATCTTTATCTTGTACATTTGATGTAATAAAGTCTCATGAAGACTCTTGCTTGTAATTGCTTATTCATTAATAAAAAGTTGAAACGTTTATTCAATCTTCCTTGTTTGAAGCTTTATGATAAAACCTTAGTCTTTTAGTCCATAAACAAACTAAACAACTTACGAAGAGACAAATGTAGATTTGCATGAACAAACTCTTTGTAGTTTGCTTAAAACGATATATTCGCAATCTAAGGGTCAAACGACTATTGACCCCAGTACGATTGTTAGAAGAATCTATGATGTCCGGTTATGAGGCATTGAGAGTTGGAGACTCTATAGCTCTTCTAGGTATCTTCCGAATGTACTGAATTGACCAGTGCACTTCTAGAGACAAGATAAGAACAAACCATTTAACCTCTTATGTCTCGAAGTCACTACGTATGAATTGCATTGTGCTTACCTTAATCCTTAAATGAGACATGTCATTTGACACCTTAGTATTCTCATTTGAGAAAGTCAGAGTTCGGACTCACTATGTGATTCCGAACAAGGCCTATTGGTGAAGTACTAAGTTGTGAGAATGTCATGAGTAACTTTGTGAAGTTCTCATAGATATGGAATTCATGTACAAGATTGCTGAAATGCAATATATATCACCTCATGCTTTGTTCCTTGGAGTGTGAATAAATGAACTGGCAAGTGTCCAAATTGAGTCTTGACTCTTTTGGATGAAACAATGTGACTTGTTAGCTCCTCGTCAATACATTGTTTCTAACTTATTCACAAGCGACAA
The DNA here is from genome assembly GCF_054948205.1 of Urtica dioica subsp. dioica. Taxonomy (NCBI): domain Eukaryota; kingdom Viridiplantae; phylum Streptophyta; class Magnoliopsida; order Rosales; family Urticaceae; genus Urtica; species Urtica dioica. The sequence goes on along the minus strand of NC_142756.1, from coordinate 36,494,033 downwards.
AGGAGTTGAGGAAATAACAGCTAGAAGGGTAAAATGGTAATTTTGTAAATCCCGACTAGCTGATGATATTCATGAAGGATAAACACTGATAATATTATGTGGATCCACTCATTACAATTAGGTTGAATTCTTGAGTAGAAAATAAATTCATTTGAACCGAGAGATTTTCAGTGTCAACTCTTTAGTGGAGTCAGTTGACATTAAGCTAAACTTGGAAAAGGTTTGTGAAGTTTTGAGTCCAAGTATTTTAGCTCAAGCTTTGTTCATTTGGATCCATGAGGTCACTGTCACGAATCACATCGAGTAGGAATAGTTAAACTGGAAGCTAAGTCAAAACAAGAAAGAAAATTGTCAAAAGGGTATTTTTGTCTTTTGAGACATAGGATAATTGGGCCAAGTTATCTTTGACAAGTTCATTTGATGACTTAATGTCACTCGGCCAAGTTAGAATAATTGGGCCTTGTGAATTAATTTAATTTCATAAGAATTTTAATGAAAATTCTTAATGGGCCTTTTTCATGTTGTCATGAACAAGTAGAAAGCTTCTAGAAGGCCTTTCTAGATGAGGATAGGCACCCAACATACCCAAGAGAGAGAGAAAATATTTTGTGCATAAATGTATGAAGATACTTGCCAAAAGAAAAAGAGGAAACAAATTTCCCCTAAGAAGAAATGAGGTAGGCACCCAAGATAGAGACAAAAGGCAAGGCATGGAACAAAATAGGAAACAAATCCAAGGCTTAATGAAGCCTACCTTGGCCGAGTATGTCATAAAGGAAAAGTGGAAATTGACTCATGAATATGTGATATTCTATAGAAGAGGAAACTACCTTATTGAAGGTAAGACCTCTCCTATAAATAGGAGCCTCATTCTTCTCATTTTTCTCATTCCACATAAGTTAGAGATTGAGAGCCTCTCTCTCTAGAACTTGTGGTTGCCGCCCCTTCCTCTCTCTCTAGTTTATTTTCGATTTTTGTTTTGGCACCTAGGTCCTCATTTGACCTAGTGTTTAGCTCTGCGACTTCAAGACTCGTTCTTAAGTCGTAGTGTTTAAAAGTGCCCACTCAGTAATTCCTTTTATTTCGAGTGATTTAGTGATAGAAACTTTCGTGGTTGCTCGAGGTGCCGAGGAAAGAAAGAGAGACGTGCTGCGAGGGAGACGAGCGTTGCAAACTTTCCAAAAGCTTCTCAAAGATCAAGATTCAAGAAAGGTTAGTAAACTTCTATGCTCATAATAGTTTTCATTTACATGTGCTTGCTCTTTGTCTAGGTTAGTAAAAACTGTTTTTACTTGAAAAGAAATTTATAAAATTCCACCGCTTAGCGAAGCGTTAAACTTTTACTTAAACCGTAGATCAATTCCAACAGTAGACAAGCCGAAAAATAAAAAGATGTGTAATCTCAAACTTTCAAGTGTTCGAGTAAGTTGAAGTTCACACTTCCCTCATGCAGTTTCCCGAATAGAAAATAGGAAAAGATCCGAGTCTGTACCTTGTGCCTTTATGCACTAACACTACTCTGAACATGAAGATCTAGGATTTCTTTCTAGTTGTCCACTCTATCGCTCTATAACTAAGAAATCTTTTTCCGAACTTATAAGAGTCGATGTACCAACTCCAAAAACTAAGTGGGAGGGTTATACTTGTTGTTTGTAACCCACGATCCCCAACACTAATGAAAAGTGCAAGTGTCGCCAGACTAAGAGTCACCCTCATGGCCTTATCTTAAATGGGAGTACTCAAGAGCGCTTTGCACTGATCATTGCTCAATGAGCTAAATCCGAAAGTGAGACAATGAGACAAGACCTCCCCTCGGCGGATTGTTTTTCAAAGTCAATCTTTTGGACTAAGTGGTTGGTTACACACTTAGACTCAATCCCTAGTAATCCTCCCTCGAGGCCCTGCGAAAGGATGTGAGTGATCAAACCAATTTAAAAGGTGGCTAGTCAAAATTGGTGTATTGACATCTTGGCTAAGAATTAATGATGTGTCATTTACTTATAAATGGAGATTTTTTGCGGCCTTCTCTTGAGGGAGTAAATTATCGTTTGGTTTATAACACCTTTGGATTTTATCAAGTCTTAAACAAACTTAAATCCTAAACCAAAGACTAAATCATAAACTTGTTTCAGCTTAAATTAAGCAACATGTCTCTCAACCTTCTCCCGATCATCCTTTCCTCAAACAAACTCAAAAACCAAAACTACGTTGATTGGAAACATAACCTCGACATAATGCCTACCTTTAACAAGCACAAATGGGTACTCACCACCCCATGTCCTCCTCTGACGAATGATGATTTAACTCAAGAGGACAAAGACGCCTTGGCGGCCTGGCTCTGCTCCGATGAGATTGTGAGGTGCTGTATCTTAGCATCAGTGAACATTGTGTTGCAACAACAACATCGTGACATCGAGACTGCCGCCGACATGCTCAACAATCCTCATGAGATGTTTCGAGGGCAAAGGCGTCATGCAAGGTAACAAGCAGTCCGACAGTTTATGATCTGTCATATGAAGCCTTGGACTCCTGTTGGAGACTTTATGATACTGATCATTGGTTTCCTGAATCAAATGGAAATCCTAGGATCTGAGATTGATGGGAAGAATGTCATAGATATGATCATAGAAACTCTCCCCGCATCTCTTGATACCTCCAAGATGAACTACTCCATAAACAAGCTAGAGTACACTGTTACCAAGCTTATGAAGGAACTTCACACTGCTGTAGGTCTCACTAAGAGAAAGAGGAATCAAGGAGAGGCACATGCTACTGAGCAAAAAGCCTCCGCCTCTGGAACTAAGAAGAGACCTCACAAGGCTGATAAAAAGAGCTGTCCTGCCTATCTCAAAGCAAAGGAACATAGTATTGTACTAGTTACCGAAGCATGCTTAGTAGCTGATAATGCATCAACGTGGATTCTTGACTCCACTACTACTAACCATATTTGTTGTTCCTTGAATGGTTTCAAGAAAACCAAAAGCTTAGAGGAAGGCGAGTTCTGTTTCAAATGGGGTGATGGGAGCCTGGTGTCTGCGAAGGCTGTGGGATCCGTGACGCTGTCTTTTGAAGACCGCACTTTAAACTTGAATAATGTTTATTTTGTTCCTACCTTTGGGAAGAACTTAATATCCGTTGCTCGTCTTCTTGAGCAAGATTATTGTTTAAAGTTCATTAAGAATGGAATTCGTATTTCATTTCCTGATAATTCTTTTGTCACTGATGCATGTATGAAGAATGGTCTTTTCTACATCTATCCCACTCAACCTTCTCTTTTAGACACCGAAATAGGTAATGATCTAATTAGGGAGCCAAAGAGGATCAAACTTTCTGAATCCTCCGATCTAACAAAATCAACTTACCTTTGGCACTTAAGACTTGGTCATATCAGTCTAGATAGGATTAAGAGACTTGTGAGGGACGGTCCACTCCAAGCCTCTGCAATAGGTTCACTACCTACTTGTGAATCCTGCATAGAAGGAAAAATGACTAAGCGACCTTTCTCCGATAAGTGTCGAAGAGCCACTGAGTTGCTGGAACTAGTACATTCTGATGTATGTGGACCACTCCACCAACAGGCACGTGGAGGATACGAATACTTCGTTACCTTCACCGATGATTACTCGTGATATGGTTTTGTCTATTTGCTCAAACACAAATCCGATACCTTTAACGTATTTAAGGTGTTTAGGGGTTTAGTGGAAAAGCAAACTGGCAAAGCGATCAAAACCCTTCGATCTGATCGAGGTGGTGAGTATATGTCTGGAGAGTTCGATGACTTTCTTAAAGAAGAAGGTATCGCTTCTCAGCTTACCGCACCTGGAACACCTCAACAAAATGGAGTGTCAGAGAGAAGGAACCGAACTCTTATCGAGATGGTTAGATCAATGATGAGTTACTCATCACTCCCTCTTTCCTTTTGCGGATATGCCCTCGAAACAGCCGCTTACATTCTGAACCAAGTTCCATCTAAAATGGTTCTTGGTACTCCTTATGAATGATGGACTGGCCGTAAAGTGAATCTGGGCCACATCCGAATTTGGGGTTGCCCTGCACATGTGCTAAGGCAAAAGACTAGCAAGTTGGCTAGTAGGTCAGAATTGTGCATGTTTGTGGGATATCCAAAGGAAACCAAAGGTTTCATCTTCTATAGTCCCGAGGATGATAAGACTTTTGTTAGCACGAATGCTCGTTTCCTTGAGGAGGACTTTATGAAAGACGTGAAACCTAGAAGCAAAATTATGCTTGAAGAAAAGTTGGGTGAGGAAGCTTCTACCTCATTTGTAAGAACTGTTCTTACCCCAATTGAAACACAACCTAACTCATCAAAATCTCGTCAAGTAGTACTTCGACGTGGTGGGAGGGCTACTCAAAATCCTGACAGGTACATGTCATATGGAGACTCTCTCGTAGCCGTCTCTGACATGGATGATCTTGTTTCCTATAGCCAAGTGATGGCTTGTTCTGAATCAAACCTTTGGCTTGACGCCATGAAAGTTGATATGCACTCGATGTATGTCAACAAAGTTAGGAAACTTGTAGACCTTCCTGAAGGGATTAAACCCGTAGGGTGTAAGTGGATATACAAGAAGAAAATGGGTCCGGATGGGAACGTCGAGACGTTCAAAGCACGACTTGTGGCGAATGGTTATACCCAACAAGAAGGGATTGACTATGAAAAAACCTTCTCGCCAGTCGCGATGCTCAAATCCATCCGCATACTCCTATCCATAGCTGCAGCTCTCAACTATGAGATCTGGCAAATGGATGTCAAGACAGCCTTCCTGAATGGCAATCTTGACGAGCGCATTTACATGGCTCAACCAAATGGTTTCGTGGAAAAAGGTCAACAGACCAAGGTTTGTGAGTTACTTAAGTCCATTTATGGACTAAAGCTAGCATCTATGTCATGGAATATTAGATTCGTGAAACTGTGAAAAGCTTCGGCTTTGAACAGTCAATAGATGAGCCTTGTGTTTACAAGTTAATACACGAAGGAAAAGTTGTGTTTTTGGTACTATATGTCGATGATATATTACTCATAGGTAACGATGTGGGTAAATTATCAGAGGTTAAGGTCTGGCTAGCAAAGCAATTCGATATGAAGGATCTAGGGGAAGCCGCGTATATTCTGGGGATCCAAATCTTTTGAGATAGGAAAAACCGGACCCTGTCGCTCTCTCAAGCATCTTATATTCATAAGGTGATGGATCGCTTCTCGATGCAAGACTCCAAGAAGGGCCAAACACCATTTAGGCATGGAGTCTCACTCTCTAAGGGCAAGCCTCCCAAGACTGCACAAGAGATTGAAGACATGAGGAAAATTCCTTACGCCTCTGCCGTAGGAAGCCTCATGTATGCTATGCTTTGCACTAGACCTGATATATGTTTCGCCGTTGGCGTAGTTAGCCGTTTCCAATCCAACCCTGGACCCGACCACTGGATTGCTGTTAAGCATGTTCTCAAGTATCTTCGAAGAACTAGGAACTTGTTGCTTACATACTCAGGTACTGACCTGAGTATGACGGGATATACCGACTCCGATTTTCAAGCGGATAAGGATTCCAGGAAATCCACTTCGGGATTTGTGTTCATCCTTAATGGTTGAGCTGTTGTGTGGAGGAGTATTAAGCAATCTTGCATTGCTGACTCCACAATGGAAGAAGAATATGTGGCTGCTTGTGAAGCATCCAAAGAGGCTGTATGGCTTAGAAAATTCCTTAAGTATTTGGAAGTTGTTCCAAACGTCGACGACCCCATGACCCTTTATTGTGATAATAGTGGGACTATCGCTAACTTAAAGGAACCTCAAAGCCATAAGCGCTCTAAACATATTGAGAGGAAATACCATTTGATTCGAGAGATCGTGCAGCGTGGAGACGTGGAAGTGAAGAAGATCTCAACGGTGGACAACCTAGCAGATCCATTCACAAAGGCCCTAGCGAACAAGGCCTTCGACCAACATCGAGATGGATTAGGCATGAAGGACTACACACATCTTCTTTGAGTCAAGTGGGAGTTTGTTGTCAATGGTGCCGGCAAGAAGAGTTGCAGCCTTTATTTTATACATTTGATGTAATAAAGTCTAATGAAGACTCTTGCTTGTAATTGCTTATTCATTAATAAAAGTTGAAACGTTCATTCATTCCTCCTTGTCTGTTTGAAGCTTTATGATAAAACATTAGTCTTTAGTCCATAAACAAACTAAACAACTTACGAAGAGACAAATGTAGATTTGCATGAACAAACTCTTCGTAGTTTGCTTAAAACGATACATTTGCAATCTGAGGGTCAAAGGACTATTGACCTCAGTATGATTGTTAGGAGAATCTATGATGTCTGGTTATGGGACATTGAGAGTTGGAGACTCTATAGTTCTTCTACGTATCTTCCGAAGGTACTGAATTGACCAGTGCACTTCTAGAGAAAAAATAAGAACAAACCATTTAACCTCTTATGTCTCGAAGTCACTACGTATGAATTGCATCGTGCTTACCTTAATCCTGAAATGAGACATGTCATTTCATAGCTTACGTATTCTCATTTGAGAAAGTTAGAGTTCGGACTCACTATGTGATTCCGAACAAGGCCTATTGGTGAAATACTAAGTTGTGAGAATGTCATGAGTAACTTTGTGAAGTTCTCATAGATATGGAAAATATGTACAAGATTGCTGAAATGCAATGTATATCACCTCATGCTTTGTTCCTTGGGATGTGAATAAATGAACTGGCCAGTCTCCAAATTGAGTCCTGACTCTTTTGGATGAAACAATGTGACTTGTTAACTCCTCGTCAATACATTGTTTCTAACTTATTCACAAGCAACAAAGGAGTTGAGGAAATAACGACCAGAAGGATAAAATGGTAATTTCGTAAATCCCGACTAGCTGATGATATTCATGAAGGGTAAACATAGATAATATTCAATGGATCCGCTCATCATAATTTGGTTGAATTCTTGAGTAGAAAATAAATTCATTTGAACCGAGAGATTTTCAGTGTCAACTCTTTAGTGGAGTCAGTTGGCATTAAGCTAAACTTGGAAAAGGTTTGTGAAGTTTTGAGTCCAAGTGTTTAGCTCAAGCTTTGTTCATTTGGATCCATGAGGTCACTGTAACGAATCACATCGAGTAGGAATAGTTAAACTAGAAGCTAAGTCAAAACAAAAACGAGACAAGTTTTATGAAAATTTTCAAAAGGGTATTTTTGTCCTTTTGGACATATGATGAAATGAATGGCAATAAATTTTTTGACAAGGTCATTTGATGACTTAATGTCACTCGGCCAAATTAGATTAATTGGGCCTTGTGGATTAATTTAATTTCATATGAATTTTATTGAATATTCTTAATGGGCATTTTTTATGTTGTCATGAACAAATGGAAACACTTCTAGAAGCCTTTTCTAGATGGTTTAGGCGCCTACTACCCAAAGGAAAAGAGAGAATATTTTGTGCATGAATGTATCAAGATACTTTCCAAAAGAAAAAGAGGAAACAAATTTCCTCTAAGAGGAATAAGGGGAAATCGGCCAAGTTGGTAAAGGGAGAAGCAAATAAAAGAGGAAACAATTTTTGCTCATGAATATGTGATATTCTATAGAAGAGGAAACTACCTTATTGAAGGTAAGACCTCTCCTATAAATAGGAGCCTTATTCCACACATTTCATTCATCCAAGTTTTAGAGATTTTGAGAGACTCTCTCTCTAGATACTTGGCCGCCCCTCTCCTCTTTCTCTCTATTGAATTTCGTTTTTTTGTTTTGGCACCTAGGTACTCATTTGACCTAGTGTTTAGCTCTTCGACTTCAAGACTCGTTCTTAAGTTGTAGTGTTTAAAAGTGCCCACACACTAATTCCTTTTTATCTTGAGTGATTTAGTGATAGAAACTTTCGTGGTTGCTCGAGTTAGCGAGAAAAGAAAGAGAGACGTGCTGCGAGGGAGACGAACGTTGCAACTTTCCAAAATCTTCTCAATGTTCAAGCTTCAAAAAAGGTTAGTAATCTTTAATGCTCATATTAGTTTTTATTTACATGTGCTTGCTCTTGTCTAGGTTAGTAAAAACGTTTTACTTGTAAAAAGAAATTTTTTAAAATTCCGCCGCTTACCGAAGTGTTAAACTTTTTGTTAAACCCTAGATAAATTCCAACAAAACTGAGCGGGCGATGACTGTGAGCGAATTTTGCAACCTTGTCGGGGTCTTCCCTGCGTCCGGGCAACGTAGTTTCTTCATGGCCCACGATCGCCGTAACACTAAGCTGATCACGGATTCGGTGAAGCACAACCGGATAGCGTGGGTGTGGGTTTCAGCCGAGGACTTAGGAGATGCGCCACTCCGGTTTGGTCCCTTGACTGAATTCTTTGCCGATGTGGGAGCCGATGATCTCGACTTCGTGAAGGAGATCCGGGGAATTTCGGAGGCTCGGAAAGCTGGTGAGCGATTCCGCTCGCCTGAGCTGATGGCGTCTACCGGGTGGTTCCCGTCTTTTCCTCTCGGCCGTGACGATAGTCAGTAGACGGAGAGTGCCCCTAGCGTTGTGTCATCTCCCTCGAGTAGCGGTCTTCCAGGTACTTTTGGCGTTTGCGCTCTTTTTTGTTTCAGTCTCGAGTTTTGACTTTGTTGTTTTTGTAGCTTCCTCGGCTAGGGCGAGGGCTCGGGCGCGCCTGGCGAAGTCTTCTCGAGACCCGATGTCATTGGTAGCAATTCGTTCCCGAATCACGACGCGGAACGTCCGGGAGAAGTTCGACGCCGGTCATTCGGCGGAGAGTGGTCCCCGCACTTCCTTGAAGTAACCCTTTTCCTCAGCTCTTCCAGACACGTCTTCGGATTTGAAGCGCACGAACTCAATGATCGAGCTGGAGGCTGTGGAGGTCAGAGGGGAATGTTCCCAGGGGCTTGCACAATCTTCGATGAAGATATGGAAGGGCATCGTGGCCTGCAGCGATGTGGAGTTCTTCCGCCATGGCGTCTCCGACGCACAGAAAGTAAGTTCCCTGTGTTTTATCCTTTCGCTTTGCTTTTCTATGATCTTGTCTTTTGCTGACTTGTCTTTTCACCCTCTCAGGTACTTGCACGCATGACCCAGAGCGAGAAGATTCTGCACGATCTCATTCGACGCATGGGCCTTGCCTATGAGGAGCTTGCTCAAGCGAAGTCTCAGCTAGCCCGTGCCGAGCGAGGTTCTCACTCAAAGGTAGAGTTTGCTAGTCTCCGCGAGTAGCTTCAAGAGGCTCGCATGGAACTGGGAGTCACCTAAGGCAAGTGTGACCATGCTCAATCAGTAGTGGCAAAAATGGCTGAGGAGTTTGACGGAACGTCAAGCTCTTGAAGTGGCGACTGGATCGACGCCAGTTGGAGTCGCATACAGAAGAAGTGGGCATTCTTCAGGGTCAGCTCTCATCGAGCGAAGCTGCCCGTGCCCGGGCAGAGCGTGAGCGCGATTCTTTGGCGGAGGAAGTAGCTCAGGTCACCGCGGAGTAGGTCGCAGCAGAACAACTCGCGTCTGACCTACAAGACGACTTCGACGTCGGGATCGAAGAGGCGAAGCACGCGGCGACGGTGGAGTGTCAGGACGCTACTGCTACGGAGAATGTTTCTCGGGGGGTCACCTTCTACTTCTTTCAGTCTTTGTTCCCACCGCTCGACGGGGTCAAACCCTTTGGTGACAATCTCGCCGAGTGAAAATATTTTTTTATTCTTTTCTTTTTTCGCGCAAGTGTTTAGCACATGCTTTCTTTAAGGATTTTCCTTTCAGCGCACTTGTTTTAGCGCTTGCTTACTAGGATTTTCGGGGCAGTTGCCCTCTTTTTATGAAACATTATTTTCTTTTATGAACATGTTTGCTCATTTTTGGTTATGGCATGCTTTGATGGACATGCATCTTCTACCAATGGTCTTGGCAGTTCTTTTGTCTTAGCAGGATTTTGCCTCAGATACACCGACCGTTTGTATGGTTTGCGTTCTATAAGCGTTTCAACTGCGAATTAGTCACGCCATGTAGGCATCTTTAGTGCGCCATGTAGGCGTCTTTGGTGCGCCACATAGGCGACTTGTTTACGCCGTGTAGGCATCTCGTTTGCGCCATGTAGGCGTCTTAGTTTCGCCATGTAAGTGACTTGTTTGTGCCATGTAGGCATCTTAGGTGCGCCATGTAGGCGTCTTAGGTGCGTCCCGAGGGGCGACTTGGTTGCGCCATGTAGGCGTCTTACGTGCGCCATGTCGACATCTTAGGTGCGCCATGTAGGCGTCTAAGGTGCGTCCCGAGGGGCGACTTAGTTGCGCCATGTAGGCGTCTTATGTGCGCCATGTAGGCGTCTTAGTTGCGCCATGTAGGCGTCTTAAGTGCGTCCCGAGGGGTGACTTAGTTGCGCCATGTAGGCGTCTTAAATGCGTCCTGAGGGGTGACTTAGTTGCGCCATGTAGGCGTCTTAGTTGCGCCATGTAGGCGTCTTAAGTGCGCCATGCAGGCATCTTAAGTGCACCATGTATGCGTCTTAGGTGCGTCTCGAGGCACGACTTGGTTGCGCCATGTAGGCGTCTTACGTGCGCCATGTAGGCATCTTAGTTGCGCTATGTAGGCTTCTTAAGTGCGCCATGTAGGTGTCTTAGGTGCGTCCCGAGGGGCAACTTGGTTGCGCCATGTAGGCATCTTAGGTGCGCCATATAGGCGTCTTAGTTGCGTCCCAAGGGACGACTTTGTTGCGCCATGTAGGCGTCTTACGTGCGCCATGTAAGCGTCTTAGGTGTGCCATGTAAGCGTCTTAGGTGCATCCCGAGGGACGACTTGGTTGTGCCATGTAGGCGTCTTACGTGCGCCATGTAGGCGTCTTAGTTGCTCCATGTGGGCGTCTTAAGTGCGCTATGTAGGTGTCTGACTTGCGTCCCGAGGGACGACTTAGTTGCGCCATGTAGGCGTCTTAGTTGCGCCATGTAGGCATCTTAAGTGCGCTATGTAGGCATCTTAAGTGCGTCCCGAGGGACGACATGGTTGCGCCATGTAGGCGTCTTACATGCGCCATGTAGGCGTCTTAGTTGCGCCATGTAGGTGTCTTTGGGTCCTTGTTCCCATTTGTGTTCGGGTTGAGACTTAAAATTTTTTGGTGGAGCATGTTTTCTTGAGGGTTTCCTTACTGTTGCTAGCCCCCCGAGTTTTGGGGTTATAAGTTTTACTTTTGATAACCGGAAAACTTGTATAAAACGAATTTTGAAAGGGAAATCACGAACTTTATTATGATTGCGAAAAATTTAAGATCCTAAAAGATTGGCTCGCAGGCCTTATTGAAAATGAGAAATTAAAGCAATAAAATGGGGGGAATGCTAGATGTTGTCGGTTGTTTTCGGAAACCCCGAGACGCCGAGAAGGCACGTCGCTCAAAGGGCCGATGGTCAGGCCGGAGGTCCTGAAGAGCAGCAGGTCTTCAAGCCCTCGACCAAACTCTTGACTCCTTGAGTCAAGCCTAGCCCCTCGAGTCGAGACTTGAGTCGGCTCCCCGAGTTGAGCCTCGCTCCTCGAGTTGAGACTTCATTCAGTCTCCTCGAGTCGAGCTTCGCTCCTCGAGTTGAGCCTTGAGTCAGTCTCCTCGAGTCGAGCTGTGCTCCTCGAGTTAAGCCTTGAGTCAGTCTCCTCGAGTCGAGCTTCGCTCCTCGAGTTGAGCCTTGAGTCAGTCTCCTCGAGTCGAGCTTCGCTCCTCGAGTCGAGCCTTGAGTCAGTCTCCTCGAGTCGAGCTTCGCTCCTCGAGTCGAGCCTTGAGTCAGTCTCCTCGAGTCGAGCCTCGCTCCTCGAGTCGAGTCACTCTCGTCAAGTGGAAACCTTCATATTACACATGGTAAGAATGGTATTCGAAGACCCCTAAAGGCCCACAAGAGTCTGGCAAGACGAGCCATTCGCCGCGCGCGCAGCACGCTGCGCCGGCCAGCCGCGCAGCAAGCAGCTCGCCGCGCCAGGCAGGCGCGCGCCGCGCCAAGACGCGCCCGCGCCGCGCGCTCCACGCGCCGCGCATCCTGCGCCGCGTCCAGTGACCCGCGCGCCGCGCCAGATGACCTGCGCGCCGCGCCCCCTGCGCCGCGCGCCGCGCATTGTGCGCCGCTCTTTGTGCGCCGCGCGCGCCGAGCGCCTCCACTTGATGGCGCGCGCATTCCTAGTCCCACATAGACGAAGAAGAAGCCTTCTAAGGCCCCCAAACACACATTCTCTCTCGCATACGCGATCTCCGAAGTTCTGAGACGTCGCCGAGGACTCCTCCGCGCCTCGTCTCCTTCGTCGAGCACGCTTCTCCATCAAGGCTCCGCGCCTCATACTGCGTCTCACACGCTTGAACTACGTTCTGACCTGATCCCACACACGGGTACGTAGGCAGCCGACAACCAAGGCACGGTCACTCCTCCTCCTCACCCCCTACCTCTCTCGAGAGGCGGGTTGATCGGAGAAAACCCTAGCTCGAGACTATCGAGTTCACACTCTTGGCCCGGGTGCGATCACTTGGTCCGGCCTTGGATCGAACCGCCCGAGGTTTTAAATAGTTGTTCATTTTCGTGCGACAACATTTTGGCGCTAGAAGGAGGGGACTTCCCGACCTATTCAGCCCGAAATCCCTTCTGTTCATCTTCTTCTTTTCTTCTGCGAACTCAACCTTCTCGAACTTTAGAAACGATGAGTATCCAACCACCCGTACGTTTTGAGAGCGTGAACAACCCCGAAAACGTCACTGGGACCAAGAAATACTTCTTGCGCTCCCGAGCGCATGGTGACGAAGAGTCGCTCCATGAAGAGAGCTCGACCCGCTCACCATCTCCATCTCCAGATAGCAGGGACCACCGCATCATGGAGTTGGAGGAGAATGTCCGCCAACTAAAGGCGAAGAACGCGAGGTACCACAACCGACTCGCTGTGGAGCAACCCGCGCATAACACGGCGATCCCCAACGGGGATCCCGAGAACCTCAATGAGGAAAGTCGCGACCGCGACCCTGACTACGAGGGTACTGGCGATTCGGAGGGTATCGAGACTTCTGTCACAAAGGACGGGGGACTCCCCGCCGTGTTTGAAGATGGTCCTTCAAATCCCCTACCCCGGGTAGGAGACGCGCCGACAGCTTTTTAAAAGGGGAATTCCCGACGCTCAGCCCTCGACCGACTAGGTCACAGGGAGAATGTTGCGGAAAGTCAGGGCATGTGGAGAGCGCGCCGTCGCAGACGAAGCCTGCGCCTCCGTACGACCAGCCCTGATCTTAGGGACCACCTCACCGCCCAACGCGTTGAGCGTGGCGATGAATTAAGAGAGCGACTAAGCTCTCGGCCAAACATCCCCGTAGCAGCCCCGACTAACGGGAACCGCCGAACAGGTCAAGGGTCAAATGAAAGACGACAGGTGACTCCTCCCGAACAGGGAGTTACTCCGACTACCGGTCTCGATGTGATCACAATGATCCACAATCTTCGAAATGAAGTACGAGATCTCCGAGAACACGGAATAGGCGGAAGTGCCTATGGGGTCGTTGAGGAGAAGTCCTCGCCTTTCGCGGCTCAGATATTGGCCGAGGCATGCACGGGAAATTTCAAACTCCCGAACCTTGCTCCATATGATGGAAAAGCGGATCCCGCTTACCATATCCAGCACTATGAAACCTGGATGACGATGCAGGGTGTCTCTCCCGGTGCCATGTGCCAAGCTTTTAGTCTTACCCTCGCCGGACCCGGCTTTGAGTGGTTCAAGAACTTAAGGCCAGGAAGAATCCACTCGTTCAAAGACCTGAAGGACATGTTCCTAGCACGCTTCGCTACATCTATGGTCCAAAAGAAGACCAAGATGTACTTGTGGTCAATCAAGCAAGGGAATGGCGAGTCTCTTAGACGATACCTCGCCCGATTCACTGAAGAATCGAATAAGGTCGACTGCTTTGACGACAAAGATGCAATCAATGCCATCATTGAAGGCTTGCACACAAGTGACTTCCTTAAGTCCATCGTCGGCCGTGTCCCTTCTACTATGGCCGCGTTAATGACTCGAGCCAAGACCTTCATGGGAGTCGAAGATTACCTCGATGGCCGCAAGGGCAATAATCAAAGCCCTCACCGTCGAGACGAGCCTAGCAACGAGCAAGGCCACTCCCATAAAAGACGAAACAGAGGGGGTCAGACTTCTAATAGCCGACCTCCGATGCCCCAAAAGCCGCGACTTGCGAAAAACTTCAAAGGGTACTCGTCGTTCACGCCGTTGAACACAACGCCGGATCAAATCCTAGCGTTAGCGCGTGACAAGTTCACTCCCCCGGCTCCAATGAACAAAGATCCCGCGACTCGCGATAGATCTAAATATTGTAAGTTCCATCAGGAATACGGTCACTTGACCTCCGAATGCTATAGTCTTAAAAGGCAGATCGAGGCATTTATCCAACGGGGTGAGCTAAAAGAGTTCGTGTTACGCATGATTAGCGCTGCGGGCCCCACCTCGAACAGACCACAGTCTGGCAAGGGAGGAGGAACAGCCGCTTCTGCCGACCGAACCACGGCTACTGCCAATGCCAATCCACAACTCCACATTGTAACCACCATACTAGGTGGCCCACAAGATGGAGATTCAGCCCGACAATGGAAAAGATTCCTAAGGGCCGTGGCTCAAGAAGACGCTGCTATGCACGTCAACCTCACCTATGAAGAACCTCCGTCCGTGCCTCACGAGACGATGTACTTCACGAACGAAGAGACCAAGCGAGTTGTGCATCCGCACAATGACGCAATAGTGCTCAAAGCCCAAGTAGCTAATAACTTGGTGAAAAGAGTTCTCATCGACAACGGCAGTGCTGCCGACATAGTTTTCAAGTCCACCCTAGAGCGCATGAAGCTCGGGGAGCTACGCCCAACTCCGACCCAAACGCCTCTATTCGGGTTCACTGGGGAGAGAGTCATGACCGAAGGCATCATCGATTTTCCGATCACCTTCGGAACTCCCGGAGGCATTGAAGTCGTTCACATGGTCCCATTCCTAGTGGTCGATCAAGAGTCGCCCTATAATGTAATCATTGGGCGACCCACGCTGAACCGACTAAGGGCCATTACTTCAACATACCACCTACTGGTGAAGTTCCCCACCGAGGATGGAATCGACACCATGGCCGGAGATCAATCCCAAGCCAGAATATGCTACATCCAAGGAATCGATGGAAAAACCGCTAGAATGACGGTTAACACGATCTCCCAAATAAAAGGTAGCGTCGAGTCGACCAAGGTCCTCCACAAAGTCCACGAAGACATCTGCATGACACCCAAGTGCAAGGTGCCGACGTCCTCATTCCAAACAAGGAGGGCCCCCACAAAGTCTGCCAAGTCATACATGACGGGACATACTACACGGCTGAGACACCGATCCGTCGCCTGTGGAATGCGGAACACTTGAGAAAGTACTACCAGTAGCCAGCGCTACCCCCCATTTTATTTCTTTGCTTTCTAAACATTCAATAAGGCCTACGAGCCAACGTTTTAGGATTTCAAATTTTTTGCAATATTAATAAAGTTCGATGTTTTTCTTTCAAAATCCGCTTTATCAAAGATTTTCAATCATCAAAGATTACACTTGTAAACCCAAAACTCGGGGGGCTAGTGACATAGGCAATGGTAAGTAAGCTCAAAATCCTCAAGAAAGTACGCTCCACAAAAAAGAAAGCACGCTCCGTCAAAACAAAACACCCGAACATAAAACGGGAACAAGCGTGCACGTAAGACGCCTCAGTGGCGCTGTAAGACATCCCCGAGATGCAGGCTAAGGACGCCTCCGCAGCGCGCCGTAAGACGTCCCAGGGATGCAGGCAAAGACGACTTTGCGGCGCGCCATAAGCCATCCCCGAGATGCAGGCTAAAGACGCCTCCGCGGCGCGCCGTAAGCCATCCCCGAGATGCAGGCTCAAGACGCCTCCGCGGCGCGCCGTAAGCCATCCCCGAGATGCAGGCTAAAGACGCCTTCGCGGCGCGCCATAAGCCATCCCCGAGATGCAGGCTAAAGACGCCTCCGCGGCGCGCCGTAAGCCATCCCCGAGATGCAGGCTAAAGACGCCTCCGCGGCGCGCCACAAGCCATCCCAGAGATGCAGGATAAGACGTCTCCGCGGCGCGCCACAAGCCATCACAGAGATGCAGGCTAAGATGCCTCCGCGGCGCGCCATAAGCCATCCCAGAGATGCAGGCTAAGACGCCTACATGGCGCACGTAAGACGCGTAAAGGCGCAACCCGTAAGACGCCTACATGGCGCACCTAAGACGCCTACATGGTGCACTTAAGACGCCTACATGGCGCACGTAAGACGCCTACATGGCGCAACCTAAGACGCCTACATGGCGCACGTAAGACGCGTAAAGGCGCAACCTATAAGACACCTACATGGCGCAACCTAAGACGCCTACATGGCGCACTTAAGACGCCTACATAGCGCACGTAAGACGCGTAAAGGCGCAACCCGTAAGATGCCTACATGGTGTTACCGGTCCGTCTCGGTCCGGTAGATCGACGACGGCCACGCTGGCGGCCGTCCTGAGCCCGGCGCTCGTCCGGGGCCGGCACTCGCCGTGGCCGGCTCTCCACGGCCGGCCCTCCAAGACCGGCGCTCCAGGACCGGCTCTCCAAGGCCGGCCCTCCAGGACCGGCGCTCCAGGACCAGCGCTCCAGGGCCGGCGCTCCAGGGCCGGCCCTCCACGGCCGGCGCTCCAAGGCCGGCCCTCCCCGGCCGGCGCTCCAAGGCCGGCCCTCCACGGCCGGCGCTCCAAGGCCGGCCCTCCTCGGCCGGCGCTCCAAGGCCGGCCCTCCACGGCCGGCGCTCCAAGGCCAGCCCTCCACGGCCGGCGCTCCAAGGCCGGCCCTCCACGGCCGGCGCTCCAAGGCCGGCCCTCCACGGCCGGCGCTCCAAGGCCGGCCCCCCACGGCCGGCGCTCCAAGGCCGGCTCTCCACGGCCGGCGCTCCAAGGCCGGCCCTCCAAGGCCGGCCCTCGGCCAAGGGGTCCCTCAAACACCTCTTGGCCGCCTATAAATATGAGGGTCTCTCCCTCGACCCAGGTAATCCGAATTTGAGTGCTGAAACGCTGTCGAACTCGTACCTCGCTCGTTTCTCTCAAGTCTCGACCTCTAAACACTAAACCCTCTACAAACCACCTCAATCCTACTAATGTTGAGCGTCAGAGAGGTAAACAGAGGCAACCCCTCTGTTTCCCCTTTGTAGTTCACACCTTTCTGTTCACGTTTCAGGTGCTTGGACGAGATAGAGATCATCTACAGCTAAGGGACGGCTTGGGATACCGAGCCCGACACGCTCGAGTCGAGACGAGACCACTTGGTCCGGCCTTGGGTCTAACCGTCTGCGACTCCTAAATCGTTGTCCGAAAAACTGCGACAACATTTTGGCGCTAGAAGGAGGGGATCTCTCGACCTTGACGACGCATTCCCTCTACCAGTTTTGTCCCTTTGTTCTCACGACTCTCGAGAGATGAGTCACATTCCCACTACCTCCGCGGGTACCCGAGCGACGAGCTCGAGGTACGGTCTTCGACGCCTCGCACATCGTCTTGAAGGGCAACCTCGCGATAGCGAGAGCCAGCCCCAAGACCCGATGGTTGACCCCGAGGCCGTGCTCAGAGAGGACACGGCCCGGCGGCTTGCGGAGCTCCTTGACCGCCCCGGCGTCGACGGTTCGCTCATAGCCGACCTCCTCGGCTATGACGTTGAAGATAGGTCCGCCAAAGAGTACTCCGACTCCGAATATGTAGGGGAGTCGAGGACCAACGAGGCAACGCCTAGCCTCGCCCCTTCGCGGCCCGAGAGGCCCAACGACGCTTTGGCCGGACCGTCGCACATAGCGCGGCAGCAGGCACGGTCACATTCCCGGGGACTCGCCCCCTCGGTTTCAAGAGGTGGCCGGACACGGCCCCTCGCCGAGGAGAGAGCGACTCTGGTAGATGATGGGGCCGACAGCCGAAGCGCCCGCCGGACGGCCCGACCAAGGGCGACCTCACCTCGCCCCGCACCGAGTGCGGACCTTAGAGAGCGCTTGACGGCGCAGAGAAACTCCCGAGGGGAGGATCTCCGCCAAAGGCTAAACTCTCGAAGGGACGCGCTCCCCGCCGCAACTCTCGGCCGGCCGCAGGCCAATGTCGTGGACCAAGCGTCCAACGAACGCCAACCGGTGACTCCCGTGGCCCCGACAATCGGCCCCGCTAACGGGCTCGACATGGTCACGATGATTCAAAGCCTCCAGAATCAAATCATCGAAATGAGGGAGTCGGGGAGGCAAAGGCCATACGGAGGGATCGAGGAATCATACTCTCCCTTCGCCGCACAAATCCTCGCGCAACCATGCGTGGGGAACTTCAAGTTACCGTCCATTCCCCCCTACGATGGACGTACGGACCCCCACTTCCACGTCCAACACTATGAGACGTGGATGACTATGCAGGGGCAGGTGGACGCCACCCTCTGCCAAGCCTTCAGCCTGACCCTCACAGGCTCGGGGTTTGAGTGGTTCCGAAGCTTGAGGCCGGGAAGCATCCCGTCTTTCCGGGCCTTGCGAGAGGCTTTCCTCGCCCGATTCGCCACCCTCGTGGCACAAAAGAAGCCGAAGACCCACCTCCTCTCTATCCGACAAGGAAGAGACGAGACGTTGAGACAATACCTCGCTCGCTTCACCGAGGAGTCTCACAAGGTCGAAGGGTTCGACGACAGGGACGCCATCACGGCGATCACCGAGGGAGTGCGCACGAGCGACTTCCTCAAGTCTATTGTTGGCCAAGTTCCGCGTGACATGGCGGAGCTGATGACAAGAGCCCGCACATACATGGGAGTCGAGGACTATCTCGATGGCCGAGATGGTCGAAAGTCAGGAGGACAGGGGAGTCGCCGCCGCGACGATCGAGAGGAAGATCGTCCCGACCCCCGAAAGAGGAGGAATAAGGGAAGCCAGGCCCCTAACGGCCGTTCCCTCCCCGGGCCGAAGCCGTCGCATGTCGACAGCTTCCGGAGGTTCTCGCCATTCACTCCTCTGAACACTCCGCCGGAGCAAATCCTAGCTCTGCACCGTGACAAGTTGGGGAGCCCGACCCCGCTCACGAAGGATCCCGCCAAGAGGGATCAAAGCAAGTACTGTGACTACCATCAAGATCACGGGCACCTGACATCCGAATGCTATCAACTCAAGCGTCAGATTGAGGCCCTGATTCAAGATGGGAAGCTGAAAGAGTACGTCCTGAGAACTATCGGGACGGCCGCGGCGCACGGAGGTCGCCCGTGGCAAGGGAAGAAAGGCCCGGCGACGGTGACTGTCACGGACCGCGCGACAAACGAAGAGCCGGAGAGCTCGCAACTTCACGTCGTGGGTGCAATCTTGGGTGGCCCGGAGTTCGGAGACTCGGCTACGCAAAGGAAGAAGTACGTGCGCGAAGTTTCCCAAGGGAAAATAGCGCACTACATCAACCACACATACGAGGTCCCTCCTCCGGCCCCCTTCGAGTCCATGTTCTTCACCAGACAAGAAGCAACACGAGTTCTCCATCCACACAACGACGCGATAGTCGTCTCTGCCCCGGTCGCCAACAACCTCGTCCGGAGAATCCTGATCGACAATGGGAGCTCCGCCGACATAATCTTCAAATCTGTGTTGGACAGGATGAAGCTATCCGGGGTAAGACCGACCCCGATCTCGACCCCGCTCTTCGGCTTCTCTGGGGAGACGGTTATGACGGAGGGAACTATCGACCTCCCGGTTATCTTCGGTACGCCGGGGGGGCTCGAGGTTACCCACATCGTGTCGTTCCTGGTGGTGGATCAGCCCTCGGCTTACAACATCATCGTCGGCCGCCCGACTCTCAATCGGTTGAAGGCCATAACGTCCACGTACCACCTGATGATGAAGTTCCCGACCGATAAAGGGATCGCCGTGATGTTGGGAGACCAATCCATGGCGAGAATGTGCTACATCCAGGGCGTGGACGGAAAAGGGAAAGGGAAGGTGGTGAGCACCGTCTTCCAACTCGGAGACAAATTCCCGTGCAAGTTAGAGGAAGGGGGCACCTTCGGAGAGCTAGACCAAAGGGACGAAGTCGAGCGTCGAAAGGTGGAGACACCGGACGACCTCGTTCCCGTCGTGTTGGACGACGCCAAACCTGACCAAGTGGTCAAGGTAGGCGCCCAACTCCCGTCTGAGACCCGAATCGAGCTCGCCGCTTTCCTCCGAGAGCACAAAGATGTCTTTGCGTGAACACACGCCGACATGCCGGGGATCGACCCCGAGATCATGGTTCATCGTCTCAACGACGACAAGAGAGTGGCCGAGCGCGTTCAACCGCGATGGGCGTGCAGTGGGGAGAGGTACCAAGCCATTGGTGAAGAAGTCGACAAACTTCTCGCCGCCGACTTCATCAGGGAGGCGGAGCACCCCAAGTGGGTGTCCAATGTGGTAATGGTCAAGAAGCCAAACGGGAAGTGGCGGATCTGTATCGATTACAAAGATCTCAACAAAGCCTGCCCGAAAGACAGCTTCCCTCTCCCGAGGATCGAGCAGCTCGTGGACGCCACGGCGGGCCACGAGTTGCTGAGCTTCATGGACGCCTATTCAGGCTACAACCAGATCCGCATGCACGAGCCGGATCAGATCAAGACCACCTTTGTTACGAACCGCGGACTTTACTGTTACAAGGTCATGCCCTTTGGCCTCAAAAATGCGGGAGCAACGTATCAAAGGTTGGTGAACCGCATGTTCGCCAATCAAATTGGCAAAACTATGGAGGTCTACGTGGATGACATGCTTGTCAAAAGCCTCAAAGCCCGCGACCACGTTCGAGACCTTAGGGAAATGTTCACGATCCTGCGGCGTTACAAGATGAAGCTTAACCCCAACAAGTGCGCTTTCGGGGTCGAGTCTGGAAAGTTTCTGGGCTACATGGTGAGCCGCCGCGGGATCGAGGCCAATCCTGAGAAGATTAAGGCAATCTTAGAGATGAGGTCGCCACAAAAGGTCAAAGAAGTTCAAAGCTTGACGGGAAGGATCGCCGCCCTGACGCGATTCGTTTCCAAAGCCACTGATAGGTGCCAACCGTTCTTCAAGGCACTAAAAAAGACCGACGGGTTCGTATGGACGGAGGAGTGTGAGGAAGCATTCCGAGATATGAAAGCCTATTTCACCTCCCCCCCGTTCCTCGCAAAGCCAAAGAATGGCGAAACCCTATACCTCTACCTCGCGGTTTCCGATAGGGCCGTGAGCGCGGTCCTCATACGCGAAGAGGACAGAGTACAATGGCCGGTCTACTACGTTAGCAAGGCGCTCCTCGATGCCGAAACCCGATACCCCGAGATCGAGAGACTGTCCCTCGCCCTCGTCATGAGCGCGAGAAAGCTCCGGCCCTACTTCCAGGCGCACCCCATCGTGGTCCGCTCGGGGCACCCCATCGAGAAGGCCCTTCAAAAAGGGACCTCCTCTCGAATGGCGATACGGTCCCAAGAGCTGGGCGAATACGGGGTCGAGTTCCAACCGAGAACCGCCATTAAGGGTCAGGCCCTCGCCGACTTCATCGCCGAGTTCACAAGCGCGCCCCCAACCAATGAGGGCGACGGCAGAAGTAAGACCACGGAAGACAAGGAGGACGACCATAGCGAGTCATCAAGGAAGAGAACCAACGACCCGATAGGGCCGGTCTGGGACTTACACGTGGATGGCGCGTCAAACGCCCGGGGGGCTGGCGCCGGTGTTGTGCTCACAAATCCCGATAGGGAAAAGCTGAGGTACGCCCTGCGGTTCGAGTTCAAGGCTTCCAACAATGAGGCAGAGTACGAGGCTCTGATTGTTGGCTTGGAGCTAGCGAACAAGTTGGGCGCCCAAAACATGCGCATCCATTGCGACTCGCAATTGATCGTGAATCAGGTTAAGGGCGACTACGCCGCAAAGGAGCCACACATGATCGCCTACTTGTCCAAGGCCCAAAAGAACTTGGAGGCCCTGTCGTGGTTCGAGATCGTCCAGGTCCCTCGAGAGGCGAACGTTGACGCCGACGCCCTAGCTCGCCTCGCGTCTGGGATAGACGAGGAAGGCAAGGGCAGCGTCCCAATCGAAGTGTTGACCCGACCCTATGTCTCGAGAGGCGACGTAGGGGTCATTGACGAGATTCCGCCTCCCTCATGGATGACCTCGCTCGTGGAATTCCTTAAACGAGGAGTCGTCCCCGAGGATAAAGAAGAAGCTAGAAAGCTGAGAAGCCTAGCCCCGAAGTACACGATGAGGGAGGATAGTTTGTTCAAGAGAGGCTACTCCATGCCCCTTCTCCGTTGCCTGACCGAGGTGGAGGCGAGGAAAGCACTCCACGAGGTGCACGAGGGGGTGTGCGGTAACCACGCCGCCGGGCAATATTTGGCATTGAAGTTGCTAAGACTTGGATATTTCTGGCCAACCTTGAAAAAGGACTCCCACGAGTGGGCCAAGAAGTGTGACAAGTGCCAAAGGTTCGCCCACATTCCGCGCCAAGCACCGGCCCCTTTGTGTCCGATTATCGTGCCGCGACCTTTCGCGAAGTGGGGAGTCGACCTCATCGGCGAGCTACCTACGGCCCCGAGACAATACAAGCACGCGATCGTGGCTATCGATTACTTCACGAAGTGGGTAGAGGCTGAGCCGCTAGCAAAGATCACCGAGGCGAACACGACAAGCTTCATTTGGAGAAACATCATCTGCCGCTTCGGGATCCCTGCGTCAATTGTAACCGACAACGGAAAGCAATTCGACAATGCGCGCCTCCGAGAAATGTGCGGACAGCTTGGCATTAGCAAGACTTTCTCCTCTCCCCGCCATCCCCAAGCCAACGGTCAGGTGGAGGCGGTGAATAAGACGATCAAGGAGAACCTGAAGAAGAAGCTGGAGGCGAGAAAGGGGGCTTGGGCTGACGAGCTCCCCATGGTCTTATGGGCATACCGCACCACCGCCCGAAACGCGACCGGCGAAACCCCTTTCGCTCTCGCGTTCGGCGTCGAGGCTGTGGTACCCGTCGAGATCAAGTTGCCAACCTTGCGCGTCGAGGAGTACGACGATGCCGCCAACGATGACGTGATCAGGCTCGAGCTAGACCTCATAGACGAAAGGAGGGCGGACGCACTTACCCGGCTTGCTGCGCAGAAGAGGAAGGTCGAGAAGTACTACAACTCGAAGATCAAGCTGCGGAAGTTCGCCGACGGAAGCCTCGTCCTTCGAAGGGTGTTCCAAAACACCAAAGTTCAAGGTGCGGGAGTTCTAGGCCCCACCTGGGAAGGCCCGTACCGTGTGCGCCGAGCCATCCACAATGGCACATACGAGCTCGAGAACATGGAGGGACTCGTGTTCACACACCCGTGGAATGCGGAGCATCTCCGGCAATATTATCAATAAATGTTTATTCGTCCATTTTTGAACCATTTTAAATTTCAAGTTTGGCCAAAGGCCTGGGATGTAATTTTTGAACCATTTCGATAATCTAATGAATTACGTTTCACTTCAAAACATTGTATCTTAGTTTCTAGCCTCCTCTACGAGCACCCAAGAAACTCGGGGGGCTAAGGGGGATAGGGCAAGAATAACGAGCTCGCTTACTCCACTTTCCACGCGCCAAGCAGTAACAAAACACCCGTAAATCGGATCCGCGCACCGGATCTCCGACTTCGTACCCTCCTCGTGCGACGCTCTCGCATGGGTCGAGGCCGTATGCCGAGAGATAGCGAAACGTCGATGAGTTGGATCCGCGAACCGGACCTCCGGCCTCGCATGTCTTTTGCTGCGACCCTCTCGTGCACCGATGCACCTTGCGCACCGATAGGCGGCAAGGCATCGATGGATCACGTCCGCGCACCGGATTGTCGATCTCGGCAGCCAAAACCCAAAACGTGACACGCGTACCAACGAGTACCACGCTCACTGGGAGCTGCAAACCCGTCCCGATACGCACGCCGATAGGTAGCGTACTCACCGGAGGATGAGCGTGACGGCCACCCAGCTCGCGCACGCCGATAGGCAGCGAGTCACAAATGGATGGCCGGAAATCACACCCGCCGGATAAACTGGTCTAGCCAACGTCCGCGGGAAACTTCGCCGCCAAATGCGGCAGTAAGCCGTGCCAACCGGTTACGCTAAGCATAGTAAGCCGGGCTCGTAAGACACGCACTATTCAAATCGCGCAAATCGATTACACTAAGCGTAGCAAATCGAGAAAATAAGACGCACGATGAAAAGAAAGCTTCAATCAAAGCAAAACGATGTTGCGTAAACAACCCAATAAGAAAAGTGCGAAAATACGACGCAAACATAACAATAATCCGAAAGAAAGCGTAAAGCGAGCGCTAAACAAGTGCGCGAAAAAACCAAAGAAAACTCGACTACTCCGAGCCATAATCGACCTGCTCTTCGTCGTCCTCAAGGTGAGGGGCGCCCGACCCGCCAACGGTTCCTCCACCGGACCGACAGTTTGACAACTGGGCGGCCTCCGCAGGGACTTCGGGAGGCAGGTCATCCTCCGGCAGCTCGTCCTCCAAGGGAGGAAACATGGCGTCGAAGAAGGAAAATGTGATCCCTCGAGACGCGTTCTCCTCCGCAGTCGCATCCTTGACCCGCATGGCCACCTCGTAACGGGCCACCTCTAGCGAGAGATCCCAGTCCTCCTCCAGCTCTGTCTTCGATCGCACGGCGTCGTCCTTCTCCTCGATGAGGGTCTGCACCTCCGCCCGCAGGGTTTCCCTCTCCCTCTCGACCCTGACCCGGGAGATCTCGCTTGCCGACAATCGGGCGTGGACGATGTTCAGCTCTTCATCTCGGCTCGAGAGGGCCGCCTGGAGTTTCTTGGTCTCCCCTAAGAAAGTCTCGGCCGCCTGCTCAGCCTTCTCCCGAGACGCCTTCTCGGCCGCCGCCTTCTCACGAGCTCGCTTTAGTTCCTCCTCAAGCGCTTGGAACTCTTGGACGGGGCGGACCCCCGCCAAGGCAGCGGCATATGCGGCCGCTGTATCCTCCTTGTCTTTTTCCATGATCTGCATGCGACGCAACAAGTCCCGGAGAATGCGGTCGCTCCGTTCTTGGCGTGCGAGCATCTGTGGAAGCAAACAACGTACATGCAATCGAAATAAGCACAACAAATCACAAATGAGGAAAACAAGCGAGTCATACCTTTCGGGCGTCGCCGATCCCGCTCTGGAAATGCTCAAGGTCGCTCACCGTCAGGAGACTCTTGAAATCCCGTAGTGAGGTTTCAAGGATCCCCTGAGAGCATTGGTCCCTCAGCTCCGCCGCCTTCGCCAAGAGCATCGACTCCATGCCATCTGGCGTCGCCGACGTATGAGCGCGCTTGTGGACGGAGGACGAGCCGGGAAGGATCGTCGACGACGGTCGCTTATTCGAGGAGTTCGCCTCGGTCCTCGCCCGCGTTGGAAGCCCCCTATGGCGGGCCTCAGCTTGTGGTTGAGCCGCGATCACGGCCTCGGCGTCGGGCGCCACCCTCGGTGCCTGCGTGCGTGGTCGGTGTCGCCGGGTCATCGTATCTGAAAAAGACGAAGAGGTGACAGGTTAGAGTGCAATACAATGGAATATACATTAACTAGAAGCTTGTGTGCGGTTGGTACCCCCCACGTCAGGGGGAGGAGCAGACGAGCCCCCCGCCTCTGATTCGGGGTCCTCCGTAGCCTCCGCGGCGAGGCCCGAGCTCGGAAGGGCGTCGTCTCCGGGCGGGAACCACCCAGTCCTTGCCATTAGGTCTGGGGACTCGAAGTGCGGTCCTTGTCGCCTCGATTCCGGGAGCGCCCTGATCACCGCGTGAAGCTCAGAGCTTTCGATATCGCCCATAGGTGGAAAATCAGCCGCAAGACCAAAGAAGAGAGGCGCGACCCCGAAGGCTGATTCGGATACCCATATCCAAGGATATCGGTGCTTCGAATTAACGTTGCTGACGATGACGAAGCGCTTGCGATGTAGCGCTTGGTAGAAGCCAGGCTTCCCCAGCACCCCTCGTATCGTCATGAGGTCCTGGATGTCGTCGGCGGTGACAGCCCTCTTATTCGCCCGGTAAAGCATCATGTGGCACGCTGCGACCACCCGATAGAAGGCCGGAGACATCTGTAAGGCGTGCACCCCCAGTCGAACTAGCAACTCCTGGATAACCGGCTGGAAAGGCAACCTTAGCCCACCGCGGAGGCTTGCCTCGTGGACCGCGGCGTACCCCCTTCGAGGGCGGGACGGAAGATCGTCAGGCAACGGTCTGAGGATTGACACAGAGTCCGGGATGCTGTAGCGCTTCCTGAGGCTCTTGAAGCTGACGATGGAGATCAGGCTCGGGACATCGACGCCCGAGCAGTCAAAGTTACCCCGCACGGCTGACTCTCCTACCGGGAAGGACGAGGTCCGCGTTTCCTCTTGCGCAGTAGAGGAAAGTCCCCTCGCCGCGGGTGCTGCACGACGGCTCGACGAGTCGCCGGAGTGCCCGGAGTCCGGGGCGGTGCCCGGGCGCTCGACCGGCTACCGGCCGGCCGGGTCACTGTCATCGGGCCGGCTCGTCCTGTGGCCGGTGACGTCCTCTCCTGCGTGCGCGTCAAGCCCGAGGACCCAGCCCGCCTCCTGGCTAGGTGACTCCTCCACGCGCGGCCCCGACGACCTCCGGCCTTCGGCGCACGCGCCAGGCCCGTCGGCCCGGCCCGGCTCTCGGCCAGTCGAGTCTCCGGCGTTTGAGGCTTGCCCGGGCGTCCCGGCGTTCAGCCCTGGCGCGTCCTGCCCGCCGGCCCGGCCCAGCTCGCGGGTTGCTGGGTCCTCCTCGCGCGCTTGTCGCCCGGCGGCCCTGTCCGGCCTTCGGCCGGTTGGGCCCTCCTCGCGCACGTCGGCCCGGCCCGACTCCCGGCCGACTGCAGTCTCCTCACCTAGGCCCGGCCCATTGGGCCCTAGGGTTTGCAGGGCCACCAGGATGGCCGCCTCTACCTCTCCGGCGTTGGGCGGCCGGCACTCCTCCTGTCCGGCGCCGCCAACCCCACCTGCAGCGTCGGCCGCCGTCGGCGGCGCTCCCCCGACGTAGACGCGCTCCAGCCCGGCTGGGGCCGACCCGCCTGGGCTCCCATGGCCGCCGACCACCTGCAGCACAGCCCCACCCGAGGGGGTGGGGTCCCCCCTGACGCCAACGCCGCCCCGGGCGGCGCTCCTCTGCGCCAGCGCGTCCTCGCCGGCGTCGGCCTCGCCAGACGCGTCGCCCGCGTCCTCCACGACCGGCTCGGCCCCCCCGGTGTTGTCAATGGTGCCCACAAGAAGAGTTGTAGTCTTTATTTTGTACATTTGATGTAATAAAGTCTCATGAAGACTCTTGCTTGTAATTGCCTATCTATTCATTAATAAAGTTGAAACGTTCATTCAATCTTCTTTGTTTGAAGCTTTATGATAAAACCTTAGTCTTTTAGTCCATAAACAAACTTAACAACTTACGAAGAGACAAATGTAGATTTGCATGAACAAACTCTTCGTAGTTTGCTTAAAATGATATATTCGCAATCTTAGGGTCAAAGGACTATTGACCTCAGTATGATTGTTAGAAGAATCTATGATGTCTGGTTATGAGGCATTGAGAGTTGGAGACTCTATAGTTCTTCTAGGTATCTTCCGAAGGTACTGAATTGACCAGTGCACTTCTAGAGACAATATAAGAACAAACCATTTAACCTCTTATGTCTCGAAATCACTATGTATGAATTGCATCATGCTTACCTTAATCCTGAAATGAGACATGCCATTTCACACCTTAGTATTCTCATTTGAGAAAGTCAAAGTTCGGACTCACTATGTGATTCCGAACAAGGCCTATTGGTGAAGTACTAAGTTGTGAGTCTGTCATGAGTAACTTTGTGAAGTTCTCGTAGATATGGAATTCATGTACAAGATTGTTGAAATGCAATGTATGTCACCTCATGCTTTGTTCCTTGGAGTGTGAATAAATGAACTGGCCAGTGTCCAAATTGAGTCCTGACTCTTTTGGATGAAACAATGTGACTTGTTAGCTCCTCGTCAATACATTGTTTCTAACTTATTCACAAGCGACAAAGGAGTTGAGGAAATAACAGCTAGAAGGGTAAAATGGTAATTTAGTAAATCCCGACTAGCTGATGACATTCATGAAGGGTAAACATAGATAATATTCAGTGGATCCGCTCATCATAATTAAGTCGAATTCTTGAGTAGAAAATAAATTCATTTGAACCGAGAGATTTTCAGTGTCAGCTCTTTAGTGGAGTCAGTTGGCATTAAGCTAAACTTGGAAAAGGTTTGTGAACTTTTGAGTCCAAGTGTTTAGCTAAAGCTTTGTTCATTTGGGTCCATGAGGTCACTGTCACGAATCACATCGATAGGAATAGTTAAACTGGAAGCGAAGTCAAAACAAGAACGAAAATAGTCAAAAGGGTATTTTTGTCTTTTGAGACAAAGGATGAAATGAATGTCAATAAATTTTTGACAAGGTCATTTTATGACATGTTTCACTCGGCCATGACTTGATCATTGGGCCTTGTGAATTAATTTCATTTCATAAGAATTTTATTGAAAATTCTTATTGAGCCTTTTTCATGTTGTCATGAACAAATGGAAAAGCTTCTAGAAGCCCATTCTAGAAGGACATAGGCGCCCAACATACCCAACCAAGAGAGAATATTTTGTGCATAAATGTATCAAGATACTTGCCAAAAGAAAAAGAGGAAACAAATTTGCATGAGGATGCTTTAGGGTAATCGGCCAAGAGAGAACAAGGCAAGGCAAGGAACAAAAATGGAAACAAATCCAAGCCTTCTAGAAGGCATCCTTGGCCGAGCATCTCAAGTGGGAAAAGAGGTAATTGGCTCATGAATATGTGATATTCTATAGAAGAGGAAACTACCTTATAGAAGGTGAGACCTCTCCTATAAATAGGAGCCCCTTTTTCTCACAATTGATTCATTCCAAAGTTTTAGAGATTGAGAGCTTCTCTCTCTAGACTTGGCCGCCCCTTCCTCTCTCTCTCTCTAGTTTGTATTTTCGATTTTTCTTGTCTTGGCACCTAGGTCCTCACTCGACCTAGTGTTTAGCTCTGCGACTTCGAGACTCGTTCTTAAGTCGTAGCGTTTAAAAGTGCCCACTCACTGATTCCTTCTTTTCGAGTGATTTAGTGATAGAAACTTTCGTGGTTGCTCGAGGTGCCGAGGAAAGAAAGAGAGACGTGCTGCGAGGGGAGACGAGCGTTGCAAACTTTCCACAAGCTTCTTCAAAGTTCAAGCTTCAAGAAAGGTTAGTAAACTTCTAGCTCATATTGGTTTTTAATTACATGTACTTGCACTTGTCTAGGTTAGTAAAAACCGTTTTTACTTGTAAAAGAAAATTTTTAAAATTCCGCCGCTTACCAAAGCGTTAATTATTTTCTTAAACCCTAGATCGATTCCAACACTTCGTCGATGCCAGATCTAAGACGAGCAAGCGCGTCAGCCTCTGAATTTTTCTCTCTCGGGATTTGGAGGATCTTGATCTAGGAGAAGGCATTGAGTTTGGAGTTTGTCTTTGCCAGATACGCAACCATATTAAGTTCCTTGGCAGTATAATCTCTTTTAACCTGGTTTACGATCAACTGCGAGTCGCAGTGTATTCGCAGGTTCTTTGAGCCGAGCTTTTGCGCTAGCTATATCCCTACAATGAGAGCTTCATACTCGGCCTCATTATTGGAGGCTTGGAAGCCGTAGTGGAGGGCGTATCGCAACTTTTCCCTGTCAGGGTTAGTCAAAATTATTCCCGCACCAGCCCCCCGGGCATTAGATGATCCGTCTACGTATAAGTCCCATATGGGACCCATTGGGTCAACCTTTCTTTTCCGAGTCATTGCGTTATTGGTTAAGTCATTTTCTGCTCTTCCCATATCGGGAGTGTAGGAGAATTCTGCCACAAAGTCGGCTAAGGGTTGACCCTTTATAGCCGCTCTTGGGTGGAACTCAATCCTGTGTTCGCTCAATTCTTGGGACCAGATCGCCATGCGAGTCGACGTTCCCTTTTGAAGAAACTTAACGACCAGATGCTCAATTCGCACTGCAATTGGGTGAGCTTGGAAATATGGCAGTAACTTTTTGGCTGCCGCTACGAGAGCCAGAGAAAGTTTCTCTATCTCGGTGTAGCGCGTTTTCGCGTCAAGTAAGGCTTTGCTCACGTAGTAGAC
This sequence comes from Urtica dioica subsp. dioica, assembly GCF_054948205.1. NCBI lineage: Eukaryota > Viridiplantae > Streptophyta > Magnoliopsida > Rosales > Urticaceae > Urtica > Urtica dioica. The sequence continues at coordinate 36,463,867 of NC_142756.1, read as the reverse complement.
CGGCCATTGGACCTTATCTTCTTCGCGGACAAAAACAGCGCTTACGGCTCTTTCAGAGACGGCGATGTTACCGGAAAGCAATTTAAGGCCTACCGGGCTTCGCCGGCCGGAAAGCCCAATGGGTCCCGGCCCACTAGGCCCGAGCGCCTTAGCGCACCCACGGCCCAACGAGCCCACGCGCGCACCAGCACGCCCGTGCCCCGGCCCGCGTGCACGCCCACGCTCCAGGCCCGATGGGCCTACGCGCGCGTCATCCTGACCGTGCCCCCGGGCCGCACGCGCACCTGCGGCCCCGGCCCAGTGGGCCTGCGCGCGTGCCCTAGCGCTCCCGACCGTCCCGGCCGTCCCGGCCCGCATACGCCCTAGCGCTCCCGGGCGTCCCGGCCCACGCGCAGGGCGCGCTCCCGGGCGTCCCGGCCCGCGCGCGCTCCCGCGCCCCCGAGCATCCCGGCCCGCGCGCTCCCGCGAGTCCCGGCTTGCGTGCGCCTTGCGCTCTGGGGCATCCCGGCCCGCGCCCGCTCCCACGCCCCGGGCGTCTCGGCCCACGCCCACTCCCGCGCCCCGGGCGTCCCGTCCCGCACGCGCCCTGCGCCCCCGGGCATCCCGGCCCACGCGCGCTCTCTCGCCCCCAGGCGTCCCGGCCCGCGCGAGCTCCCCGCTGCCCCGGACCGCTCGCGTCCCCGCTGCCCCGGCCGAGCGCCTCTGCTACCTCGGCCGGACGTCGCTGCTGCCCCGGCCGAGCGCACGTGCTGCCTCGGCCGGGTGCCCCTACTGCCCTGGCCGAGCGCTCCAACTGCCTCGGCCGGGTACCCTCGCCCCCTCGGCCGGGCGTGCCTGCTGCCTCGGCCGGGTGCCGCTGTTGCCCCGGCCGAGCGCTCCTGCTGCCTCGGCCGGGTGCCCTCGCTGCCTCTGCCGGGCGCGCCTGCTGCCTCGGCCGGGCACCCCGCGCCCGTCCAAGCGTCTCACCCTGCGCGCCCCGCGCCCATCCAGACAGCACGCCCTGCGCGCCCTGCGCCCGGCCATCCGGTGGGCCTTGAGGGAAAAACATGCTCATTCATCCCAACACATCTTCCCACTTCTCTTCTCTACACAACTCTCTCTCGAGAACTCTCTCCTCTCCCGCGCTCTTGTGACATTCCAAGAGCGCGCGCTCCTCCCTCGACTCAGAAGTTCAAGGACCCCCCTCCACGAGAGGGAGTGCGCTGCTCTCCTGCTTCTTGGCCCTTGAGCTAGAACTCCGAGCTACGGGGCAAGCGACCCCTCTAAAGTCGTCACTAGAAGCTACGAGCCGGGTCCTACTCTAAAGCCTTGGATTCTCAAGCCTCCGAGCCCATGATAGCCCCATACATTCAAACTGAACTACATTCTGACCTGATCCCGACTAAAGGGTACGTAGGCAGCCAACCTTTGGCACGGTCACACCCTCTAAAACACACCTCAGGGTCTGGAGGGTGCAACTCGGTCTACGAGTTCACATTTTTGGCCCGGGTGCGATCACTAGGTCTGGCCTTTGATCGAACCGCCAGAGGTATTTAATCGTTGTTCATTTTCGTGCGACAACATTTTGGTGCTAGAAGGAGGGGACTTCCCAGCTTACACAGCCCGAAATCCCTTCTACAGCTCGACCCCTTTCTTCTCAACTTGAGAAAGACATGAGTGGTCAACCACCCGTTCGTTCTAAGGGTGTGAATAACCCCGATAACGCAACTGGAGTGAAGAAATACTTCCTGCGCTCTCGGGCGCAAGGCGACGAGGAGTCTGTGAACGACGAGAGCCACACTCCCTCGCCCCCTCCACCTCAGGACAGTCGGGACGGCCGCATCCTTGAGATGGAGGAGAAAATCCGCCAACTAAAGATAGCCAATGCAAGGTACCATCGCCAGCTGGCGGGCAAGGCGCCTATGCAAGGCACTCCCCGAAGGGGAATCCGAGGACCTCATGGACGAGGGACATGACTATGACCCCGACTATGAAGGTTTGGAAATTTCAGCGGACGTCGAGACTTCTCTCACCAAGGACGGGGAACTCCCGGGTGAGATCGAAGCCGGTCCATTGAACCCGCCGCCTAAAACAAAGGCAATACCGATCTCCTCTCAAGAAGAGACCTCCCGACATTCAGCCCATGACCGACTACGTCAAAGAGGTAATGTCAGGGGAGGTTCAACGACTCGGCGAGTGAGGCGTGTGGCTCGAAGCTCACTCCCCCATACCACCAGGCCAGATCTTAGGGATCGGCTTACCGCCCAACGAAACGACCGTGGCGAGGACCTCCGAGAGAGGCTAAGTGCTCGCAAGGGTCACAACCCTACGACCCCAATCAATGGGGACCCTCGCACGACTCAAGGGTCGAATGAAAGGCGCCAGGTGACTCCTCCTGAACAAGGAGTGACCCCCAACACTGGCCTCAATGTCATCACCATGATTCACAACCTACGTAACGAAGTACGTGATCTACATGAGGGCGGCTTGGCCGGTGACACATACGGGGTCGTAGAAGAACATTCCTCGCCCTTCACTGCCCAAATCCTTGCTGAGGTGTGCACGGGAAACTTCAAACCCCCGAATCTCCCTCCCTAAAATGGGAAAACTGATTCCACATATCATATATAACATTACGAAACTTGGATGACGATGCAAGGCGTTTCACCTAGGGCTCTATGCCAGGCTTTTAGTTTTACCCTCACCGGATCCGATTTCGAGTAGTTTAAGAATTTAAGACCAGGGATCGTCCAATCGTTCAAAGACCTGAAGGACATGTTCCTAGCACGATTCGCTACATCGATGGTCCAAAAGAAGACCATAATGTACTTATGGTCAATCAGGCAAGAGAATAACGAGTCCTTGAGACAGTATCTCACCCGATTCACCGCAGAATCAAATAAGCTTGACCGCTTTGACGACAGTGATGCAATTACAACCATCATTGAGGGCTTGCGCACTGGGGACTTCCTAAAGTCCGTCGTCGGCAGAGTCCCTTCTACGATGGCTGAGTTAATGAACCGAGCCAAAACCTTAATGGGGGAGGAAGATTACCTGGACGGCCGCAGAAGCAGCAACCAAGGCTCCCGCCGCCGGGATGAGTCCGGCAACGAGCCAGGCAACCCCCGCAAAAGAGTGAATAAGGGAGGTCAAGCTTCCGATAGCCGACCCCCTATGTCTCAAAAGCCGCGTCTTGCGAGCAATTTCAGAGACTACTCAAATTACACCCCTTTGAACGCCCCGGTAGAGTAGATCTACGCTGTGGCGCGTGACAAGTTCACCGCTCCAACTCCAATGAAAGGTGGCCCCGCGTCTCGCGATCGGTCTCGTTATTGCGAGTTCGACCGGGATTACGGTCATACGACCGCTCAATGATTCCATCTTAGGAGGCAAATTGAGACATTAATCCAAAAAGGCGAGCTCCGACCGCCTGAGAAAGGTGGAGGGTCTAACGCTGACACCGACCGCACCGCGGTCGCGGCTACGGCCGATGCGTAACTCCACGTCATCACCACCATCCTAGGTGGGTTGCAAGACGGGGATTCAGCTCGACAAAGAAAAAAGGTTCTCAGGGCTGCCTCTCAAGAAGGCCTTGTCGGGCAGGTTAACCTCACCTATGAGGAACCTCCGTTCGTACCGCACGAGACGATACAATTCACCAATGAAGAGGCGAAGCGAGTTGTGCACCCGCATAATGATGATACAATCCGGTAGTTTAAGGATGTCTTTGCGTGGACACATGCAGACATGCCTGGTATAGACCCCGATGTGATTGTGCATCGATTGAATGACAATAAAACTATCACTAAAAAGGTACAAGCTAGACGCGCGTTCAACCCTGAACGATACCTAGCGATAAACAAAGAAGTCGAAAAGCTTCTCTCCGCTGGTTTTATCCAAGAAGCCAAGTACCCCAAGTGGGTGGCCAACGTGGTCATGGTCAAAAAGCCTGATGGGAAGTGGCGCATTTGTATAGATTACAAAGATCTTAACAAAGCCTGCCCAAAAGATTGCTTTCCACTCCCATGCATCAAACAACTAGTCGACGCCACGGCAGGACATGAACTGCTAAGTTTCATGGACGCCTATTCGGGCTATAACCAGATACGAATGCACGAGCCCGATCAAATCAAGACGACCTTCGTCAATGATCGTGGCCTCTACTGCTACAAGGTCATGCCTTTTGGCCATAAAAACGCAGGAACTACTTACCAACGATTGGTAAACCGAATCTTCGCCGACCTAATCGGCAAGACTATGGAAGTATACGTGGACGACATGCTCTTTAAAAGCCTACTAGCTTCCAATCACGTAGACAACCTAAGGGAGATGTTCTTAATCCTCCACCGGTACAAAATGAAGCTCAACCCCAACAAATGTGTGTCCGGGGTCAAATCCGGGAAGTTCCTAGGCTACATCGTTAGCCGGCGAGGAATCGAAGCAAACCCCGAGAAAATCAAGGTGCTCCTTGACATGAAATCTCCGCGACGTGTCAAGGAAGTCCAAAGTCTGACCGGTCGGATTGCCGCCCTCTCGCGTTTTGTGGCCAAAGCAACCGCCATGTGTCAACCGTTCTTCAAAGCAATAAAGAAGACGGATGGCGTTATATGGACGCAAGAGTGCGAGAAGGCCTTTCAAGAAATGAAGGCTTACTTCGGAACACCTCCGTTCCTTCCCAAGCCAAAAGAAGGCGAGACGCTCTACGTCTACCTCGCCGTCTCCAAACGTGCCGTGGGCGCTGTGCTGATCCGCGAAGAGGATAAGGTTCAGTGGCCTATCTTCTACGTGAGCAAACTCTCTCTCGCTCTCCTCGTAGACGCCAAAAAGTTGTGCCCCTACTTCCAAGCTCACCCGATTGTTGTCCGAACAGGACACCCTATCGGTAAGGCTCTTCAAAAGGGAACATCGACTCACATGGCGATCTGGTCCCAAGAATTGAGCGAGTACGGGATTGAGTTTCACCCGAGACCGGCAATAAAGGCTCAAGCCCTAGCCGACTTCGACGCGTTACACAGAGATAGAGAAACTCTCTCTCGCTCTCCTCGTAGCTGCCAAAAAGTTGTGCCCCTACTTCCAAGCTCACCCGATTGTTGTCCGAACAGGACACCCTATCGGTAAGGCTCTTCAAAAGGGAACATCGACTCACATGGCGATCTGGTCCCAAGAATTGAGCGAGTACGGGATTGAGTTTAACCTGAGACCGGCAATAAAGGCTCAAGCCCTAGCCGACTTCGTGGCCGAATTCTCCTACACTCCCGACATGGGAAGAGCAGAAGATGACTCGACCAACGACTTGTCGGCTCGAAAGAGAAAGGTCGACCCTACGGGTCCCATCTGGGAACTACACGTAGACGGAGCGTCTAATGCCCAAGGAGCCGGCGCCGCGTGATTTTAACAAATCCCGACTGGGAGAAGTTACGCTATGCCCTCCACTACGGATTCCAAGCCTCCAACAATGAGGCCGAGTACGAAGCCCTCATCGTAGGGCTTGAGCTTGCTCAAAAGCTCAACGTACAGAATTTGCGAATACACTGTGACTCGCAGTTGATTGTAAATCAGGTTAAGGGCGACTACATTGCCAAAGACCCTAACATGATCGCCTACCTGGAAAAAATAAATGCCAAGTTAGACGCCTTCTCTTGGTTCGAGATCATCCAGAAGACCGCTTACGAACTTCTTGCGAAGAGGGGCACTTCCCGAAGACCGCAAAGAAGCCGAAAGGCTGAAAGCCCTAACATCTAAATATTTGTTGAGAGGCGAAGCCCTATACAAGCGCGGGTAGTCAACCCTGTTGCTCCGATGCCTAAATAGCATCGAGTCGGCCAAAGTCCTCCGCGAAATTCACGAAGGCATCTGCGGGAACCACTCTGCTGGGAGGTCCCTTGCACTCAAAGCACTCCGACAAGGCTATTTCTGGCCGACAATGAAAAGAGACGCCTACGACTGGGCGAGAAAGTGCGACAAGTGTCAACGTTTCTCTAACGTTCTACGGCAAGCGCCATCTCCCCTGGGTAGCATCGTCGTACTACGTCCCTTTGCTAAATGGGGCGTAGACATCATCGACAAGCTTCCCAAAGCTCCGAGACAATACGAATATGCCATCGTCGCTATCGACTACTTCACTAAGTGGGTCGATGCAGCGCCTCTGGCCAGAATCACCGAGGCCAACACCACAAACTTCATCTGGAAGTCCATAATATGCCGCCACGGCATACTCGCGTTAATTGTGACCAACAATGGCGCGCAATTCGACAATGCCAGGGTTAGAGAAATCTGCGCCCAACTAGGGATAAGCAAGAAATTCTCATCCCCGCGACACCCACAGGCTAATGGCCAAGTGGAAGCCGTTAACAAGACAATTAAAAGCAACCTCAAGAAAAAGCTCGAAGCCAAAAAGGGCGCCTGGGCTGAGGAGCTACCTTTCATCTTGTGGGCATACCAAACGACTATTCGAAACGCAACCGTAGAGACCCCCTTTTCACTAGCTTTTGGGATTGAGGCTGTGGTCCCCGTGGAAACGGAGGTCCCCACCTACCGAGTTGACACTTTCGACGAAAAAGATCCGAGACCCTCACTAGACTCGCTGCACGAAAGCGAAAGGTTGAGAGATACTACAACGCCAAAGTCAAAGGCGGATCTTCGTCGTCGGCAGTCTCGTACTCAGACGCGTGTTCCAGAATACCCAAGTACAAGATGCCGGAGTCTTGGGCCCGAACTGGGAAGGACCGTATAGAGTTCGACAAGTCATACATGACGGAACCTATTCCATCGAACACACAGACGGAACTCCGATCCGGCATATATTGCTCCCCCATTTATTGCTCTGATTTCCCTTATCCAATAAGGCCTACGTGCCACTGTTTGAGGATGTTCTCTGTTAGCAAAGAAAAATAAAGTTTGCGATCTTTTTATCCGCTTTATTAAGTTTTTAGTCATCGCTGGTGGGTCCTGTGACATACACTCAAGAATTCACGGCACAGCAAAAAAAAACCCTTAAGCCCCCCACTCATGGGATACAGAGGCTTAAGAAGCTCGAACCCTGACGGCCCATCAAGCATACGGGTTTGAGAAAAAAACATCGGCCTAACCCGGCGCAACATATATGCTCGGTCGCTCAATAGCATGAGCTCAAAGACGCCGGCTCGGCCCAGCGCAACACATACATTCGGTCGCTCAACATCACGAACACTTTTATCCAGGCTTAAGTCCCCCACGGGGATACAGACTTAAGAAGCTCGGACCCCGATGGCCCTTCGTGCATACGGGTTCAGGTAAACCGTCGGCCTTCCCGGCGTGCCGTAAGTCGCGTAAAGGCGCTGCCTCAAACTCTAAAAATGGCCAAATTTGAGCCATATATATGTTCGCTAGCTCCAGAGCACGAACGCCAAAGACGCCGGCCTAACCCGGCGCAACACACAGGGTTTGAGTAAAGACGGCGGCCTAACTCGGCGCAACATACGTTCGCTTGCTCCAGGGCACGAACTCAAAAGACGCCGGCCTAACTCGGCGCAGCCTACATTCGTTTGCTCCAGGGCACGAACCCGAAACACGCTGGCTTAACCCAGCGCAACATACGTTCGCTTGCTCCAGGGCACGAACCCAAAAGACGCCGGCCTAACCCGGCACAACATACGTTCGCTTGCTCCGGGGCACGAACCCAAAAGATGCCGGCCTAACCCGGCGCAACATACGTTTGCTTGCTCTAGGGCACGAACCCAAAAGACGTCGGCCTAACCCGGTGCAACATACGTTCGCTTGCTCCAGGGCAAGAACTCAAAAGACGCCGGCCTAACCTGGCGCAGCCTACGTTCGCTTGCTCCAGGGCACGAACTCAAAAGATGCCGGCCTAACCCGGCGCAACGTGCACGTCCAGTCACCAATGGCACGGACGTAGAGCCCCCAGGAACTACCCGGTGCGACCTCTTCGATCGCCAATTGGCATGAAGCGAAGTCGTTGGGCCACAACCACATTAGGCACACTAAATCGTCGGCCTAACCCGACATGCCGATGCCACCGTTCGACACGGGTCGGTCAATCACCTAATTGGGCACAAACGCCCCTCGCCTCAAAATGTTAAACGACGACAAGTTGTAACACTAAATGAGCAGAGTACGAATCCCAACTGGGGACATAAAACCTGCCAAAACTATTGGTAAGGACACAAGCCCTTCGGGCCATGTTAGCCCACAAAGAAGGCATATGCGAGCGAAACTGCTCAAATACGAGAGATGCATTCAACTTGAAAGCGACAAAATATCTCACAAACGAAAAAGATCCACCGCTCTGAATCCAATAAACACGTGCTAAATAAAAAGTGCGCGAAAAATAAATGGAATCCTGAAAAAGGGAAAAAACAAAGCGCAAAGCATACGCGCTATAAAAAGAGCCACATGGCTCACACACAACACCCTCGTCTAGTAGGGGAAACAAGGTGTCAAAGAAGTCAAAGGTGACCCCCCGGGCCTCGTTCTCGGTCGCAGTCGCCTCCCGACACTCCACCGCTCCGGCACGATGGGCCTCCTTGGTCCCTATGTCGTAGTCATCTTGCAAGTCGGACGCTCTTCGCTCCGCTTCAGCAAGCTGGGAAGAGAGGCAAGCATTCTCCTCCGCCAGAGAGTCGCGCTCGCTTCGCCCGAATACATGCCGCTTAGCTCGAAGTTAGTTGACGGTGAGACGTCTCCAAAGCGTCGGACCGGGCATCTAGCTGCCTCCGGAGGTCAGCGACTTCGGTGCGGAAAACCTCCGCCGATCGGGACGCCACCTCGCAGGCTTGCCGTTCTTCGGTCAGCTCCGCCACCATCTTGGCCACCGACATCTGGTCCCCATCGCGCTAGGCTCGGGCGATCTGGAGTTCCACCTTTGCCTCGCGAAGCTGGTCTCGAAGTGTCTCGGTTTCCGCCCCCGGGTGCGAACCTTGCTCGACCTGAGCCAGCCTACCCCTCGTCCGAGCAAGTTCTTCCTAGGCAGCCCCCAGGCGACGGATGAAGTCATGCAAAATCCTGTCGCTCCGCACGGCCCTCACATACGCCTGCCACGAAAAAAAGCAAGGGTTAAAACTGAACCTATGCTCGCAAAAGAATGAATAGGAATACTGACCCTTTGGTCGTCGGTAACCCCTGCCTGAAAGAAGGCAATGTCGCTCTTCGACACCACGCCCTTCCACCAAGACAGTGCGGACTCCTCGAGATGTCGAAAGCACTCACCTCGAGACTCTATCGCCTCCATCTCCACCGCCGAGTTTACCCTCTTGGGTTCGGAGCGCTCATCGGGAGGCGCCGAGGTCGAATCCCTCTTCAAAGAGGCGCGGGGCTCCGGTTCAACTGGGCCGGCAGTCTCGACACGCTCTTCCCTCACCTTGTGGTCAGCAACCCTAGAGCGAATCTCCGCCATGGCTCAGGGTTCCGAGAAGCGGAAGCCAGTCTCCGAGCTCGCCTCTTTGCAGCTGCACAAGACAAAACAAGCAAAGGTTAGGTATCTGTCAACAAGGAATTTTTAAAACCGTAAAGTTACCTCGAGAAGCAGGATCGACTGGTTGAGCCTCGGGATTCGAGGGCCTGCTAACCCGGCGCGGCTCCTCGGTTCCCGCACTTAAGGGCGGGAACCACCCGGTAAGCGCCATTAGCTCAGGAGAACGGAACCGCTCGCCTGCCTTGCGGGCTTCCGAGATCCCCGATATCTCTCTCACAAAAGAGAGCTCCGCCGCCTCCTCGTCCGCTAAGAAGTCTACAAAATGACCAAAGCGAAGGGGCGCTTCACCCAAGGCGTCTGTTGAGACCCACACCCACGATCGGCGGCTAGGCGGGTCGCTATCGTCAACCAACCTCACGTTGCCCCGAGCGCGGGCCATGTGAAAAGCCCGGCTGCCCCGACGCCAGGAAGACGGCAACCAGATTGCGGAAGTCATCCACGGTCATGGCACGCTGCGTCTGGCAGTGCCACTCCATGAAGCATGTAGCCAACATGCGATAGAACGCCGGGCTCATCTAGCATGCATGGACCCCTAGTCAGGTCAGAATCTGCTTGGCGATCATCGGGAACGGGAGACGCAGCCCACAGATAAGGCTTCCGATCGTCACGGCCGCAAACCCATCCCTTGAGCAGCCCCACCGAGGGAGGAATGCCATATGTCTCCCGAAGCGCGCTAAAGACTCGGGAAGTGAGCGTGCTTGCAGCATCGACCCCCTTGCAGTCTAAGCCAACGGGGGCGACAGGGTCGCCCACTCCGTACAAGTAAGTCCTTTCCAGAGACTTTGCATATGTGTATCCCGAAGACTCCGTGGACTCGAAGGCCATCCAGGCCATCTCCAACACCTTTCCGCTACGCTTCTCCTTTCCCCTCGCGGGAGGAGCATCCAAGTCCTCTCCAAGGCCTTCTGAGCCTTACCCTAGGGGGTCGTCGGAGTAAATCTTGTCCTAGAAAGATTTGGACGGCACTATCGCAAGTTCGGCGCTCGAGGCATCTAAGTTAGATTCCCGTGGAAGCCCTACGCTCACCATCGCTTTACCTCGCTGCTTAAGCAAGGGGGCATCAAAGGACGCCTCACGGGAAACCAAGTTGATCACCAGTCGTGATGAACGCGAGTCTTTGGACCCTTCGTCCTCCTCTTCGGGGCCGCACTTGGTATGTAGGCCGCTCCCAGGCCCCGCCAGCTGGACAACTGCCGCGGCGTCAGTCTCCAACTCCGCGAGCCATTTATCGGCCGCGCGAGAGTCTTCCTCGACGAAGATGGGAATCCCGTCGAGTTCCTCAAAGGGACCCTTGGCCGCCCTCCCAAAATCTTGGAGAGGGCAGGAAGAGTAGACCTTGGGATCATCAACATGGGACAAAAGTTCACTCCCCATTTAAAAGGGTAAAAAAGTCGGCGGCCCAAGGGAAATTTCAAACTCAAAGGAATTTTTCAATCTCCAAAAGGTTGCCAGTTGTGAAAAAAGAGGGAGGGAGACTCTCCTATTTATAGGAGAGGAAGAAGCAAACCCTGCTCCTCCCCCCCCCCCTCTCTCGCGCGCGCGTCACAGGCCCGGCCCGTGTGCCGGCCTTGCGCGCGCGCCAGCCCGCCAACATCAGGTCGCGCGTGGGCCTTACTGCCCAGCCGACCCAGTCCGACCCCCCAGGGTCCGAGCAAAAAAAAAATAATAATAATAAAATAAAATGTGCGGCCACGCATGACCAAGAGGGTAAAATGACCTCAACGCCCTTTCTTTTTTCGAAAGTTCACGACTTGCGTTCCGCAAGCCGTAAATTTGGGGGCTAATGTTACCAGTCGTTTTCGGGAAACCGGAAATTTGAAAGCAATTTAAGGCCTGCCGGGATTTGCCGGCCGCAAAGCCCAATGGGTCCCGGCCCACTAGGCCCGAGCGCCTTAGCGTACCCACCACCCGACGACCCCACGCGCGCCCCAGCACGCCCGCGCCCCCGGGCCGTACGCGCACCTGCGCCCTCGGCCCAGTGGGCCTGCGCGCGTGCCCTATCGCTCCTGTCCGTCCCGGCTTGCGCACGCTCTAGCACTCCCGGCCGTCACGGCCCGCGCGCGCCCTGCGCCCCCGGGGCGCGCGTCCCAGCCCGCGCACGCTCCCGCACCCCCGGGCGTCCCGGCCCGCGCGCGCTCCCGCACTCCCGGCCGTCCCGGCCCGTGCGCGCCCTGCACACACCCCGGGCGTCCCGGCCCGCGCGCGTCCCTGCTGCCCCGGCCGAGCGCCCCTGCTACTTCGGCCGGACGTCCCTGCTGCCCCGGCCGAGCGCACCTGCTGCCTCGGCCAGGCGCCTCTGCTTCCCCGGCCGAGCGCACCTGCTGCCTCGGCCGGGTGCCCCTGCTGCCCTGGCCGAGCGCTCCTGCTCCCTCGGCCGGGTGCCCTCGCTGCCTCGGCCGGGCGCGCCTGTTGCCGCGGCCGGGTGCCCCTACTGCCCCCGCCTGTTGCCTCGGCCAGGTGCCTTACTGCCCCGGCCGAGCGCTTCTGCTGCCTCGGCCGGGTGCCCTTGCTGCCTCGACCGGGCACCCCACGCCCGAACAAGCGTCTCGCCCTACGCACCCCGCGCCCGTCCAGACAGCATGCCATGCGCGCCCTGCGCCCGTCCGGGCGTTGTGCCTCGCGTGCCCCGTTCACGGCCATCCGGTGGGCGTTGAGGGGGCCGGCCCAATACCTCCTCCAACGCTATAAATACACCCCCTTAGGGGGACAAAAAAAACATGCTTATTCATTCTAACACATCCTCACACTCTTCTCCACATAACTCTCTCTCGAGAACTCTCTCCACTCCCGCGCTCTTGTGACATTCCAAGAGCGCGCGCTCCTCCCTCGACTCAGAAGTTCAAGGACAACCCTCCACGAGAGGGAGCGCGCTCCTCTTCTGCGACTCGAGTCTCCGCAGTGCATACACTGCTCTCCCGCTTCTTGGCCCTTGAGCTAGAACTCCGAGCTACGAGGCAAGCGACCCCTCTAAAGTCTTCACTAGAAACTATGAGCCGGGTCATACTCTAAAGCCTTGGATTCTCAAGCCTCCGAGCCCAATATAGCCCCCAACATTCAAACGGAACTACATTCTATCCTGATCCCGACTAAAGGGTACGTAGGTAGCTAATCTTTGGCACGGTCACACCCTCCAAAACACACCTCAGGGTCTGGAGGGTGCAACTCGGTCTACGAGTTCGCATTTTTGGCCCGGGCGCGATCACTTGGTCCGGCCTTGGATCGAACCGCCCGAGGTATTTAATCATTGTTCATTTTCGTGCGACAACATGTGAGATATACATATAGCGTCTTGCCCTCTTTTAGTTTGGAGAGGAATGAAGGGGACCCGAAGTAAGCGTTCATTTCTTCAAAGGCTTCTTCGCATTCGTTGGTCCATTCAAAGCCGTCTGTCTTCTTCAGAACTTTGAAGAACGATTGACACTTGTCGGTGGTTTTTGACACGAAGCGCGTCAGAGCAGCAATCCGACCGGTCAAGCTTTGCACCTCTTGTATGATGGAATTGATCTAGGGTTTAAGAAAAAGTTTAACGCTTCGGTAAGCGGCGGAATTTTAAAAATTTTCTTTTGACAAGTAAAACAATTTTACTAACCTAGACAAAGAGCAAGTACACGTAAATAAAAAGTCTTATGAGCATAATAAATTTAATAACCTTTTTAGAAGCTTGAACGTTGAGAAGCTTTTCGAAAGTTGCAACGTTCGTCTCCCCTCGTAGCACGTCTCTGTTCTTTCCTCGGCAACACGAGCAACCACGATGGTTTCTATCACAAGAATCACTCGAAAGAAAAGGAATCAGTGAGTGGGCACTTTTAAACACGACGACTCAAGAACAAGTCTCAATGTCGAAGAGCTAAAAACGCTAGGTCAAATGTGGGCCTAGGTTCTAAAAAAAACGAAAAGAACTTAGAGAGAGAGATAGAGGATGGGCGGCCAAGCTAGAGAGATAAGCTCTCAATCTCTAAAACTTGGGATGATTCAAATGTGAAGAATGAGGGCTCTATTTATAGGAGACGTCTCACCTTCATTAAGGTAGTTTCCTCTTCTATAGAATATCACATATTCATGAGCAAAATATTCCTCCTTTCCTCTTTCATTTGGGCGGGCCAAACAAGGCTTCTAGTAGCCTTGGATTTGTTTCCTCTTTTGCTTCTCTTATGCCTTGGCCGAAATTCCCATTGCCTTGTATTGGAAATTTGTTTCCTCTTTTTCTTTTGGCAAGTATCTTCATACATTAATGCACAAAAAGAACTCTCTCTTTCTTTGGGTGATGGGCGGCCAAGAGGCTCTCTAGAACGAGCTTCTAGAAGTTTCTTCATTTACTCATGACAACATAAAAAATGCCCATTAAGAATTTTCAATAAAATTCTTATGAAATGAAATTAATCCACAAGGCCCAATTAAACTAACTTGGCCGAGTGGTTTAACTATTCCTACTTGATGTGATTTGTGATAGTGACCTCATGGATCTAAATGAACAAAGCTTGAGCTAAATACTTGGACTCAAAAGTTCACACACCTTTTCCATGTTTAGCTTAATGTCAACTGACTCCACTAAAGAGTTGACACTGAAAAGCATGAGGTGATATACATTGCATTTCAGCAATCTTGTACATGAATTCCATATCTATGAGAACTTCACAAAGTTACTCATGAGATCTTTAGAACTTAGTACTTCACCAATAGGCCCTGTTCAGAATCACATAGTGAGTCCGAACTCTGACTTTCTCAAATGAGAATACGTAAGCTGTGAAATGGCATGTCTCATTTCCGGATTAAGGTAAGCACGATGCAATTCATATGTAGTGACTTCGAGACATAAGAGGTTAAATGGTTTGTTCTTATTTTGTCTCTAGAAGTGCACTGGTCAATTCAGTACCTTCAGAAGATACCTAGAAGAACTATAGAGTCTCCAACTCTCAATGCCCCATAACCAGACATCATAGATTCTCCTAACAATCGTACTGAGATCAATAGTCCTTTGACCCTTAGATTGCGAATATATCATTTTAAGCAAACTACGAAGAGTTTGTTCATGCAAATCTAAATTTGTCTCTTTGTAAGTTGTTAAGTTTGTTTATGAACTAAAGACTAATGTTTTATCATAAAGCTTCAAAAGTCCAACTTTACTCAAAGAAGATGTGTGTAGTCCTTCATGCCTAATCCCTCTCAATGTTGGTCAAAGACATTGTTCGCTAAGGCCTTGGTGAATGGATCTGCCGGTTATCCACCGTTGATATCTTCTTCATTTCCACGTCTCCGTGCTGCACGATCTCTCGAAGCAAATGGTATTTCCTCTCAATATGTTTAGAGCGCTTATGGCTTTGAGGTTCCTTTGAGTTAGCGACAGCCCCACTATTATCACAATAAAGGGTCATGGGCTCGTCGACTTTGGAACAACTTCTAAATACTTAAAGGAATTTTCCAAGCCATATAGCCTCTTTCGATGCTTCACAAGCAGCCACATATTCTGCTTCCATTGTGGAGTCAGCAATGCACGATTGCTTAATACTCCTCCACACAACAACTCCACCATTAAGGACGAACACAGATCCCGAAGTGGATTTCTTGGAATCCTTATCCGCTTGAAAATCGGAGTCGGTATATCCTGTCATAGTCAGGTCAGTACCTGAAGTATGTAAGCATCAAGTTCCTAGTTCTTCGAAGATACTTAAGAACATGCTTAACATGAATCCAGTGCTCAGGTCCAGGATTGGATTGGAAACGGCTTACTACGCCAATGGCGAAACAGATGTCCGGTCTAGTGCAAAGCATAACATACATGAGACTTCCTACGGCTGAGGCATAAGGAATTTTTCTCATGTCCTCAATCTCTTGTGCAGTCTTGGGAGACTGGTCCTTAGAGAGTGAGACTCCATGCCTAAAGGGTGTTTGGCCCTTCTTGGAGTCTTGCATCGAGAAGCGATCCGTCACCTTATAAATATAAAATGCTTGAGAGAGCGACAGAGTCCGGTTCTTCCTATCTCGAAAGATTTGGATCCCCAGAATGAACGCGGCTTCTCCTAGATCCTTCATATCGAATTGCTTTGCCAGCCAGACCTTAACGTCAGATAATTTACCCACATCATTACCTATGAGTACTATATCATCGACATATAGTACCAGAAACACAACTTTGCCTTCGTGTATTAACTTGTAAACACAAGGCTCATCTATTAACTGTTCAAAGCCGAAGATTTTCACAAAACCGTCTGGTTGAGCCATGTAAATGCGGTCGTCAAGATTGCCATTCAGGAAGGCCGTCTTGACATCCATTTGCCATATCTCATAGTCGAGAGTTGCAGCTATGGATAGAAGTATACGGATGGATTTAAACATCGCGACTGCCGAGAAGGTTTCTTCATAGTCAATTCCTTCTTGTTGGGTATAACCCTTAGCCACAAGTCGTGCTTTGAACGTCTCGACGTTCCCATCCGGACCCCTTTTCTTCTTGTATATCCACATACACCCTACGGGTTTAATCCCTTCAGGAAGGTCTACAAGTTTCCAGACTTTATTGACATACATCGAGTGCATTTCAAATTTCATGGCGTCAAGCCAAAGGTTTGACTAAGAACAAGCCATTGCTTGGCTATAGGAAACAGGGTCATCCATGTCAGAGACGGCTACGAGAGAGTCTCCATAGGACATGTACCTGTCAGCCTTTTAAGTAGCCCTCCCACTACGTTGAAGTACTACTTGACGTGATTCTGATGAGTTAGGTTGTGTTTCAGTTGGGGTAAGAACAGTTCTCACAGATGAGGTAGAAGCTTCCTCACCCAACTTTTCTTCAAGCACAATTTTGCTTCTAGGTTTTGCATCCTTCATAAAGTCTTCCTCGAGGAAACGAGCATTCGTGCTAACGAAAGTCTTATCGTCCTCGGCACTACAGAAAGTAAAACCTTTGGTTTCCTTTGGATATCCAACGAACATACATAATTCTGACCTACTAGCTAACTTGCTAGTCTTTTGCCTCAACACCTGTGCAGGGCAAACCCAAATTTTGATGCGGCCAAGATTTACTTTACGGCCAGTCCATCGTTCATAAGGAGTACCAGGAACCGTTTTGGATGGAACTTGATTCAGAATGTAAGCGGCTGTTTCGAGGGCATATCCCGAAAAGGAAAGAGGGAGTGATGAGTAACTCATCATTGATCTAACCATCTCCATAAGAGTTCGGTTTCTTCTCTCTAACACTCCGTTTTGTTGAGGTGTGCCAGTTGCAGTAAGATAAGAAGCGATACCTTCTTCTTCAAGAAAGTCATCAAACTCTCCAGACATATACTCACCACCTCGATCGGATCGAAGGGTTTTGATCACTTTGCCAGTTTGCTTTTCCACTAAAGCCCTTAAGACCATAAATATGTTAAAGCCCTTATCTTGAGTAATCATCGGTGAAGGTAACGAAGTATTTGTATCCACCACGTGCCAGTTGACTGAGCGGACCACATACATCAGAATGTACTAGTTCGAGCATCTCAGTGGCTCTTCAACCCTTATCGGAGAATGGTCGCTTAGTCATTTTTCCTTCTATGCAGAATTCACAAGTAGGTAGTGAACCTATTGTAGACGCTTGAAGTGGACTGTCCCTCACAAGTCTTAATTGCCATAGGTATGTTGATTTTGTTAGATCGGAGGATTCAGAAAGTTTGATCCTCATTGGCTCCCTAATTAGATCGTTATCTATTTCAGTGTCTAATAGAGAAGGTTGAGTGGGATAAATGTAAAAAAGACCATTCTTCATACATGCATCAGTGACAAAAGAATTTGAAAAAGAAATACGAATTCCATTCTTTATAAACTTTATATAATAATCTTGCTCGAAAAGTTGAGCAACAGATATTAGGTTTTTCCCAAAAGAAGGAACATAATAAACATTATTCAAATTTAAAGTGGGATCTTCAAAAGACAGCGTCATGGATCCCACAGCCTTCGTAGACACCACGCTCCCATCACCCCACT
The DNA here is from genome assembly GCF_054948205.1 of Urtica dioica subsp. dioica. Taxonomy (NCBI): domain Eukaryota; kingdom Viridiplantae; phylum Streptophyta; class Magnoliopsida; order Rosales; family Urticaceae; genus Urtica; species Urtica dioica. The sequence continues at coordinate 36,446,463 of NC_142756.1, read as the reverse complement.
TGAAGCAGAAGTCGCCATCCTCTAAGCTTTTCCTTTTCCTAAAACCAGTTAAGGAGCATCAAATATGGTTAGTAGCAGCGGAGTCAATAATCCACGATGATACATTATCAGCTACTAAACAAGCTTCAGTTATAAGTACAATACCTTTTTCCTTAGTCTTGAGGTAGGCAGGACAATTCCTACTTATCGGCCTTGTGAGGTCTCTTCTTAGATCCAGAGGCATGTGCCTTTCCTTGATTTCTCTTTCTCTTAGTGAGACCTTTAGCAGTGTGAAGCTCCTTCATAAGCTCGGTAACAGTGTACTTTAGCTTGTTCATGGAGTAGTTCAGTTTGAAGGTATCGAAATAGTCGGGGAGAGTTTCCAAGATCATATCTATTTTAGTCTCCTCGTCAATCTCAGATCCTTAGGGTTTCCATCTCATTCAGGTAACTAATGATCAGCATCATATGGTCCCTGACAGGAGTCCCAGCCTTCATGCGGCAGTTCATAAACTGTCGGACTGCTTGTTGCCTTGCTTGACGCCTTTGCCCTCTAAACATCTCAAGGAGATTGTAGAGCATGTTGGCGACAGTCTCGATGTTACGATGTTGTTGTTGTAACACATTGATCATTGATGCTAAGATATAGCACCTCACAATCTCATCGAATCGGAGCCAGGCCGCTAAGGCGTCTTTGTCCTCTTGAGTCAATTCATCATTCGTCTGATGAGGACACGGGGTGGTGAGTACCCATTTGTGCTTGTTAATGGTAAGGACGATGTCGAGGTTACGTTTTGAATCTACGTAGTTTTTGTTTTCAAGTTTGTTTGAGGAGTCATGTAGAGTCGGCACGAGGAGTAGTTAGTCGACTCGTGGACTCGGTACTTGATTCGAGGAGTGAACTCTTTTGTCGGTCGTTTTCGAAAAACCCGAGACGCCGAGAAGTCACGTCGCTCAAAGGGCCGATGGTCAGGCCGGAGGTCCTGAAGAGTGGCAAGACTTCAAGCCCTCGCCCAAACTCTTGACTCCTTGAATCGAGCCTAGCCCCTCGAGTCGAGATTTGAATCGGCTCCTCGAGTCGAGCCTCGCCCCTCGAGTTGAGACTTGATTCAGTCTCGTCGAGTCGAGCCTCGCTCCTCGAGTTGAGCCTTGAGTCAGTCTCCTCGAATCAAGCCTCGCTCATCGAGTCGAGCCTGGAGTCAGTCTCCTCGAATCAAGCCTCGCTCCTCAAGTTGAGCCTTGAGTCAGTCTCCTCGAGTCGAGCCTTGAGTCAGTCTCCTCGAGTCGAGCCTCGACTCGAGTTCTACCTGTCAAATAGCTACATTCATGTGACAAACCCAAAATGCAAAGCCCACAGGGCAAGGTCGCGCCGCGCGTTGTGCGCCGCAGCCCCTTTGTGCGCCTCCTCTTGGAAAGGTGCGCACTCCGAGTCCCACATGGGCGACGAAGTACCCCCTTAGGGCCCCCAAACACCTATATAAACCCCCTCTCACTGAGGGGGAAGCCATCCATTCATCTCCTATCGATACGCTCGATTTCTCACTCTCCTCTGCTTCTCTTGATGCCATTTTTGGCCTGAAGTATTCTCACCAGTCTCTCTCGTTCTCAGAGGTTCTGAAGCACTCACGAGAACTTCCCGGACGTCGCTCCCTCTAACCGAACGCCCCCCGGTGCTCAAGCACGCCCCTAGGGTTCTCGACTAGATCTTCCCCTCACGCGTCTAACACGCGGGACGCGCACGCGATCTCCGAGGTTCTGAGACGCCGCCGAGGACTCCTCGTGCCCCGTCTCCTTCGTCGAGTACGCTTCTCCACCAAGGTTCTACGCCTCATACCGCGTCTTGCACGCCTAAACTACATTCTGACCTGATCCCACGCACGGGTACGTAGGCAGCCGACACCCAAGGCACGGTCTCTCCTCCTCCCCACCCCCTACCTCTCCCAAGAGGCGGGTTGATCGGAGAAAACCTAGCTCGAGACTTTCGAGTTCACACTCTTGGCCCGGGTGCGATTGTTATCAGCCCGACCCCGATCGCGGCCGAACGGAGGCGAAGCGACGTCAAACGCGTCTCGGCAGCTTGCCCCGGCCATTGGCCGGCCCTAGGGCCAGCCTCGGCCAATGGCCGGCCCAATTAGCCTCGGCCAATGGCCGGCCCAATTAGCCTCGGCCATTGGCCGGCCCAAAGGCCAGCCTCGGCCAATGGCCGACCCAAGCTACTCCCGGCCATTGGCCGGCCCTACGGCCAGCCTCGGCCAATGGCCGGCCCAAACAGCCTCGGCCATTGGCCGGCCCAGAGGCCAGCCTCGACCAATGGCCGACCCAAGCTACCCCCGGCCATTGGCCGGCCTTAGGGCCAGCCTCGGCCAATGGCCGGCCCAAATAGCCTCGGCCATTGGCCGGCCCAAGGGCCAGCCTCGGCCAATGGCCGAGCCAAGGCTATCCTCGGCCAAGGGGTTGCCCATAACGCCCCTTGGTCGCCTATAAATACATGGGCCGCTCCCCTAGTCCAGGTAATCCGAATTTGAGTACTGAAATGCTGTCGAACTCATACCTTGCTCGTTTGTCTCAAGTCTCGACTCCTAAACACTAAACCTTCTACAAACCACCTCAATTCTACTAATGTTGAGCGTCGGAGAGGTAAACAGGGGCAACCCCCCTGTTTTCCCTTTGTAGTTCACACCTTTCTTGCTTGCTTTTCAGGTGCCTGGACGAGATAGATACCACAGACAGCTAAGGGACGACTTGGGATACCAAGTCCGACACGCTCGAGTCGAGACGAGACCACTTGGTCCGGCCTTGGGTCTGACCGTCTACGACTCCTAAATCGTTGTCCGAAAAACTGCGACAACATTTTGGCGCTAGAAGGAGGGGATCTCTCGACCTTGACGACGCATTCCCTCTACCAGTTTTCTCCCTTTGTTCTCACGACTCTCGAGAGATGAGTCACATTCCCACCACCTCCGCGGGTACCCGAGCGACGAGCTCGAGGGACGGCCTTCGACGCCTCGCACATCGTCTTGAAGGGCAACCTCGTGATAGCGAGAGCCAGCCCCAAGACCCGATGAATGACCCCGAGGCCGAGCTCCGAGAGGACACGGCCCGGTGGCTTGCGGAGCTCCTTGACCGTCCCGGCGTCGACGGTACGCTCATAGCCAATCTCCTCGGCTATGACATTGAGGATAGGTCCGCCCAAGACGACTCCGACCCCGAATATGTGGGGGAGTCGAGGACCAACGAGGCAACGCCCAGCCTTGCCCCTTCGCGGCCCGAGAGGTCTAACGACGCTTTGGCCGGGCCGTCACACCTGGCGCGACAGCAGGCGCGGTCACATTCCCGGGGACTCGCCCCCTCGGTTTCAAGAGGCGGCCGGACACGGCCCCTCGCCGAGGAGAGAGCGACTCTGGTAGATGACGGGGCCGATAGCCGAAGCGCTCGCCGGACGGTTCGACCAAGGGCGACCTCGCCTCGCCCCGCGCCAAGCGTGGACCTTAGAGAGCGCTTGACGGTGCAAAGAAACTCCCGAGGGGAGGATCTCCGCCAAAGGCTAAACTCTCGAAGGGCCGCAACTCTCGGCCGGCCTCACGCCAATGTCATGGACCAAGCGTCCAACGAACGCCAACCGGTGACTCCCGTGGCCCCGACGGTCGGCCCCTCTAACGGGCTTGACATGGTCACGATGATTCAGAGCCTCCAAAATCAAATCATCGAGATGAGGGAGTCAGGGAGGCAAAGGCCGTACGGAGGGATCGAGGAATCATACTCTCCCTTCGCCGCACAAGTCCTCGCGCAACCATGCGTGGGAAACTTCAAGTTACCGTCCAACACTATGAGACGTGGATGACGATGCAAGGGCAGACGGACGTCACCCTCTGCCAAGCCTTCAGCCTGACCCTCACAGGGTTGGGATTTGAGTGGTTCCGAAGTTTGAGGCCGGGAAGCATCCCGTCTTTCCGGGCCTTACGAGAGGCGTTCCTTGCCCGATTCGCCACCCTCGTGGTGCAAAAGAAACCAAAGACCCACCTCCTCTCTATCCGACAAGGAAGAGACGAGACGCTGAGACAATACCTCGCTCGCTTCACTGAGGAATCTCACAAGGTCGAAGGGTTCAACGACAGAGATGCCATCACGGGAATCACTGAGGGAGTCCGCACGAGCGACTTCCTCAAGTCTATTGTTGGCCAAGTCCCGCGGGACATGGAGGAGCTAATGACGAGAGCCCGCACATACATGGGAATCGAGGACTATCTCGACGGCCGAGATGGCCGAAAGTTAGGAGGACAGGGGAGTCGCCGCCGCGACGATCAAGACGGAGATCGCCTCGACCCTCGAAAGAGGAGGAATAAGGGAAGCCAGGCCCCTAACGGCCGTTCCCTCCCTGGGCCGAGGCCGCCACATGTCGATAGCTTCCGAAAGTTCTCGACATTCACTCCTCTGAACACTTCGCCGGAGCGAATCCTGGCTCTGCACGGTGACAAGCTGGGGAGTCCAACCCCTCTCACGAAGGATCCCGCCAAGAGGGATCAAAGTAAGTACTGTGAATACCATCAGGATCATGGGCATCTGACATCCGAATGCTACCAACTCAAGCGTCAGATTGAGGCCCTGATTCAAGATGGGAAACTGAAAGTATACGTCCTTAGAACTATCGGGACGGCCGCGGCACACGGAGGCCGCCCGCGGCAAGAAAAGAAAGGTCCGGCGACGGTGACCGTCACGGACCGCGAGACAAACGAAGAACCAGAGAGCTCGCAACTTCACGTCGTGGGCGCAATCTTGGGCGGCCCGGAGTTCGGAGACTCGGCCACGCAAAGGAAGAAGTACGTGCGCGAAGTTACCCACATCGTGTCGTTCCTTGTCGTGGACCAGCCTTCGGAATACAATATCATCGTCGGCCGCTCGACTCTCAATCGGTTGAAGGCCATAACGTCCACGTACCATCTAATGATGAAATTCCCGACCGATAAGGGGATCGCCGTGATGCTGGGAGACCAGTCAATGGCGAGGATGTGCTACATCCAGGGCGTGGACGGAAAAGGGAAGGGAATGATGGTAAGCACCGTCTTCCAGCTCGGGGACAAATTCCCCTGCAAGATAGAGGAGGGAGGCACCTTCGGAGAGCTACACCAAAGGGACGATGTCGAGCGTCGAAAGGTGGAGACAACGGACGACCTCGTTCCCGTCGTGTTGGATGACGCCAAGCCTGACCAAGTAGTCAAGGTAGGCACCCAACTCCCATCTGAAGTCCGAACCAAGCTCGCCGCTTTCCTCCGAGAGCACAAAGATGTCTTCGCGTGGACGCACGCCGACATGCCGGGAATTGACCCCGAAATAATGGTTCATCGTCTCAACGACGACAAGAGAGTGGCCGAGTGCGTTCAACCGCGACGGGCGTTCAGCGGGGAGAGGTACCAAGTCATTGGTGAAGAAGTTGACAAACTTCTCGCCACCGACTTCATCAGGGAGGCGGAGCACCCCAAGTGGGTATCCAATGCGGTGATGGTCAAGAAGCCAAACAGGAAGTGGCGGATCTGTATCGACTACAAAGATCTCAACAAAGCCTGCCCGAAAGACAGCTTCCCTCTCCCGAGGATCGAGCAGCTCGTGGATGCCACGGCGGGCCACGAGTTGCTGAGCTTCATGGATGCCTATTCAGGCTACAACCAGATCCGTATGCATGAGCCGGATCAGATCAAAACCACCTTTGTTACGAACGGCGGACTTTACTGTTACAAGGTCATGCCCTTTGGCCTCAAAAACGCGGGAGCGACGTATCAAAGGTTGGTGAACCGCATGTTCGCCAATCAAATTGGCAAAACCATGGAGGTCTACGTGGACGACATGCTTGTCAAGAGCCTCAAAGCCCACGACCACGTTCGAGACCTTAGGGAAATGTTCACGATCCTGCGATGCTACAAGATGAAGCTCAACCCCAACAAGTGCGCTTTCGGGGTCGAGTCTGGAAAGTTTCTAGGCTACATGGTGAGCCGCCGCGGGATCGAGGCCAATCCTGAGAAGATTAAGGCGATCTTAGAGATGAGGTCGCCACAAAAAGTCAAAGAAGTTCAAAGCTTGACGGGAAGGATCGCCGCCCTGACGCGGTTCGTTTCCAAAGCCACTGATAGGTGCCAGCCGTTCTTCAAGGCACTGAAGAAGACCGACGGGTTCGTATGAACGAAGGAGTACGAGGAAGCATTCCGCGATATGAAAGCCTATTTCACCTCCTCCCCGTTCCTCGCGAAGCCGAAGAATGGCGAAATCTTGTACCTCTACCTCGCGGTTTCCGATAGGGCCGTGAGCACGGTCCTCATACGCGAAGAAGACAAGGTACAATGGCCGGTCTACTACGTTAGCAAGGCGCTCCTCGACGCCGAAACCCGATACCCGGAGATCGAGATACTGTCCCTTGACCTCGTCATGGGCGCGAGAAAGCTGCGACCCTACTTCCAAGCGCACCCCATTGTGGTCCGCACGGGACATCCCATCGAGAAGGCCCTTCAAAAAGGGACCTCCTCTCGAATGGCGATATGGTCCCAAGAGCTGGGCGAGTACGGGGTCGAGTTCCAACCAAGGACCGCCATCAAGGGTCAAGCCCTCGCCGACTTCGTAGCCGAGTTCACAAGCACGCCCTCAACTGACGAGGGAGACAAAGGAGACAAGGAGGACGACCACAGAGAGTCGTCGAAGAAGAGAACCAACGACCCGATAGGGCCGTCTGGGACTTGCACGTGGATGGCGCGTCAAACGCCCGGGGGGCTGGCGCCGGCGTTGTGCTCACAAATCCCGATAGGGAAAAACTGAGATACGCCCTGCGGTTCGAGTTCAAGGCTTCCAACAACGAGGCAGAGTACGAGGCTCTGATCGTTGGCTTGGAACTAGCGAACAAGCTAGGCGGCCAAAACCTGCGCATCCACTGCGACTCGCAGTTGATTGTGAACCAGGTTAAGGGCGACTACGCCGCGAAAGAGCCAAACATGGTCGCATACTTGTCCAAAGCCCAAAAGAATCTAGAGGCCCTGTCGTGGTTCGAGATCGTCCAAGTTCCTCGAGAGGCGAACATCGATGCTGACGCCCTGGCTCGCCTCGCGTCTCGGATAGACGAGGAGGGCGAAGGCATCGTCCCGATCGAAGTGTTGACCCGACCCTACGTCTCGAGAGGCGACGTAGGGGTGGTTGACGAGACTCCGCCTCCCTCATGGATGACTCCGCTCGTGGAATTCCTAAAGCGAGGAGTCGTCCCCGAAGACAAAGAAGAGGCCAGAAAGCTGAGAAGCTTGGCGCCGAAGTACACAATGAGGGAGGACAACTTGTTCAAGAGAGGCTACTCTATGCCCCTTCTCCGCTGCCTGACCGAAGTCGAGGCAAGGAAGGCGCTCCACGAGGTGCACGAGGGGGTGTGCGGCAACCACGCCGCCGGACAATCTTTGGCATTAAAGCTGCTAAGACTTGGATATTTTTGGCCGACCTTGAAAAAGGACTCCCACGAGTGGGCCAAAAAATGTGATAAGTGCCAAAGGTTCGCCCACATCCCGCGTCAAGCACCGGCCCCATTGTGTCCAATCATTGTGCCGCGACCTTTCGCGAAGTGGGGAATCGACCTCATCGGTAAGCTACCTACGGCCCCGAGGCAATACAAGCACGCGATCGTGGCCATCGATTACTTCACAAAGTGGGTAGAAGCTGAGCCGCTAGCGAAGATCACCGAGGCGAACACGACAAGCTTCATTTGGAAAAGCATCGTCTGCCGCTTCGGGATCCCCGCGTCAATTGTAACCGACAACGGGAAGCAATTCGACAATGCGCGCCTCCGAGAAATGTGCGAACAACTGGGCATTAACAAGACTTTCTCCTCTCCCCGCCATCCTCAAGCCAACGGTCAAGTCGAGGCGGTTAACAAGACAATCAAAGAGAACTTGAAGAAGAAGCTGGAGGAAAGAAAGGGGGCTTGGGCCGACGAGCTCCCCATGGTCTTATGGGCGTACCGTACCACCGCCCGAAATGCGACCGGCGAAACCCCTTTCGCTCTCGCGTTCGGTGTCGAGGCCCTGGTACCCGTCGAGACCAAGCTACTGACCTTGCGCATCGAGGAGTACGAAGAAGCCACCAACTACGACGCAATCAGGCTCGAGTTAGACCTCATAGACGAGAGGAGGGCAGACGCACTCACCCGACTTGCTGCACAAAAGAGGAAGGTCGAGAAGTACTACAATTCCAAGGTTAAGCTGCGGAAGTTCGCCGACGGGAGCCTCGTTCTTCGAAGGGTGTTCCAAAACACCAAGGTGCAAGGTGCGGGAGTTCTGGGCCCCACCTGGGAAGGCCCGTACCGTGTGCGCCGAGCCATCCACAACGGCAAGTACGAGCTCGAGAACCTGGAGGGACTCGTGTTCACGCATCCATGGAATGCGGAGCACCTTCGGCAATATTACCAATAGACGCCCTTTCGCTCACTCTACCTTTTGTTGTTTTCATGTTGTTTTCGATTTTTAGCAAAGACAATTTTAAATTTCAAGTTCGGCCAACGGCCTGGGATGTAATTTTTTAACCATTTCAACAATATAATGAATTACATTTCGCTTCAAAGCATTGTACTATAATTTCTAGTCTCCTCTACGAGCACCCAAGAAACTCGGGGGGCTAAGGAGGATAGAATGAGGGTAACAAGCTCATTTACTCCGTTTTTAACGCTCCACCTTTCACACACCGAGAGGTAGCGAAACGTCCACAAATCGGATCCACGCACCGGACCTCCGACCCCGCGCTGAGAGATACCGAAACGTCGACAAGTTGGATCCACGCACCGGACCTCCAACCTCGCACGTCTTTCGCTGCGACACTCTCGCGCAACGTTGCGCCTTGCACACAGATAGGCAGTAAGGCGTCGACGGATCGCGTCCGCGCACCGGATCGTCGATCTCGGCAGTCAAAACCCAAAACGTGACACGCGTACCAACAAGTACCACGCTCACTGGGAACTGCAAGCTCGTCCCGATACGCACGCCGATAGGTAGCGTACTCGCCGGAGGATGAGCGCGGCGGCCACCCGGCTCACACGCGCCGATAGGCAGCGAGTCACGAAGGGATGGCCGAGAATGGCAACCGCCGGATGAAACTGGTCTAGCCAGCGCCCGGGGGAACTTCGCCGCCAAATACGGCAGTAAGCCGTGCAAACCGGTTATGCTAGACATAGTAAACCGGGTTCGTGAGACACGCATTGTTCAAATCGCGCAAATCGATTACACTAAGCACAACAAATCGAGAAAATAAGACGCGTAGCGAATCAAAAAGCTTCAATCAAAACAGGACAATGTTGCACAATCAACCCAACAAGAAAAACACGAGAATGCGATACATGTCAAACGAACGAAAATCCAAAAGTAAACACTACGTAAGCGCTAAACAAGTGCGCGAAAAACCAAGGAGAATGTTGTTGGCCCGTCTAGGGCCAACGGGAACAAGGGCATCTCTTCGACCCACATGGCTAGTACGAGGTCTTGGGCGACGGAACCCTGACTCAACCAGGAGCCGGCCCAAACCAATGGCCAAGTCAAAACCCAGCCATGGGCCGAGTCAATGGCTCACTCGGCCATTGGCTGGGTCAAATGGCTAACTCGGCCATTGGACAGTTCACTCAGCCAATGGCCGAGTGAACCCCTCAGCCATCAAGGCAGTTCACTTGGCCATTGGCCGAGTGAACCTTCCAGCAGTTCACTCGGCCAATGGCCGAGTGAACCCTTCAGCCGGCCGTGCAGTTCACTCGGCCATTGGCCGAGTGAACCTTCCAGCAGTTCACTCGGCCAATGGCCGAGTGAACCCTTCAGCCGGCCATGCAGTTCACTCGGCCATTGGCCGAGTGAACCTTCCAGCAGTTCACTCGGCCAATGGCCGAGTGAACCCCTCAGCCGGCCATGCAGTTCACTCGGCCAATGGCCGAGTGAACCTTCCAGCAGTTCACTCGGCCAATAGCCGAGTGAACCTCCCTGCTGCCTCAGCAGTTCACTCGGCCATTGGCCGAGTGAACCTCAGCCGGCCCAAGACCTCCACTCGGCCAATGGCCGAGTGAACCTCACCACCATGTTCACTCGGCCATTGGCCGACCCAACCTCCTCCAATGCCGACCCAAGCATTCTCACTCGGCCAAGGGGTCTTCAAACCACCCCTTGGCTGCCTATAAATACCAAGGCACCCCCCTTGGTCCAGGTAATCCATTCTTGAGTACTGAAACGCTGCCGAACTCGTACCTCACTCGTTTCTCTCAAGCTTTGGCCTCTAAACACCCCTAAAACCTCTATACTCCACCTCAATCACACTAATGTTGAGCGTCGGAGAGGTAAACAGGGGCACCCCCCCTGTTTCCCCTTTGTAGTTCACGTGTTCTCTACTCCTTTTCAGGTACTCTGACGAACTCAAGGGACATCCACAGCTAAGGGACGACTCGGGACACCGGGTCCGACACGCTCGAGTCAAGACGAGACCACTTGGTCCGGCCTTGGGTCTAACCGTCTGCGACTCCTAAATCGTTGTCCGAAAAGCTTCGACAACAGAGAAGTTGACTACTCCGAGCCGAAGTCAATTTGCTCTTCATCCCCCTCGGGGCCAGGAGCGCCAAACCCGCCAACGGCTTCTCCGTCAGGCTGGCGGGTCGTTGACTGTGCAGCCTCGGCGGGGATTTGTGGATGCAGGTCGTCCTCTGGCGGCTCGTCATCAGAAGGAGGGAACATGGCGTTAAAGAAGGAAAACGTGGTCCCACGAGACGCGTTCTCCTTCGCGGTCGCATCTCGGACTCGCCTTGCCGCTTCGTAACGAGCCGCCTCCAACGCCAAGTCCCAGTCGTCCTCCAAGTTCGTCTTGGATCGCACGGCATCTTCCTTCTCCTCGACGAGGGTCTGCATCTCCGTCCGTAAGGTGTCCCTCTCCCTCTCGACCTTGACCCGAGCGATCTCACTCGCCGATAGCCGAGCATGGACGATGCTCAGCTCCGCATCCCGGCTCGAGAGTGCCGCCTGGAGTTTCTTCGTTTCCCCCAGAAAGGTGTCAGCCGCTTGCTCCGCCTTCTCACGAAGTGCTTTCTCGGCGGCCGATTCCCCGCGAGCTCGCTCCAGCTCCCTCTCGAGCGCCTCAAACTCTTGGGCGGTGCGAGCCCCCGCTAGGGCGGCAGCATGCGCGGCCGTCATACTCGTCTTCTCCTTCTCCATGATCTGCATGCGTCGTAGCATATCTCGGAGAATGCGATCGCTCCGCTCTTGGCGCGCGAGCATCTGTGGAAACAAATGAAACGCGGATAATCACAACGAGCACGATAATCATACATAACACAAGCAAACAAGTCATACCTTTCGGGCATCGCCGATCCCGCTCTGGAAATGCCCAAGATCGCTCGTCGTCAGCAGACCCTTGAAATCCCGCAAGGAGGTCTCAAGGATCCCTCGGGAGCACTGATCTCTCAACTCTGCCGCCTCCGCTAGGAGCATAGAGTCCAAGCTGTCTGACACCGTCGATGTGTGAGCGCGTTTGTGGCCGGACGGTGACCCGAGAGAAGCCGACGATGATGGTCGCTTGTTGGAGGAGATCGCTTCATTCCTCGCCCGCGATGGCGACCCCCGCGACGGGCCTCGGCTGGAGGACGGGCCACGATCGTAGCATCGTCGGTCGGCGTTGCTCTCGGCATTTGTGTGCGCGGTCGATGACGTCAAGCCATGGTACCTGCAGAGAAGAAAAGAGCATCTGTCAGTTAAAACATAACGATAATCATAAATAATGGAAAACAACGATATCACGGTAACGCGAAATTATATGCGCGGCCAGTACCCCCCGCGTCGGGGGAAGGAGCTGACGAACCCCCCTCCTCGGTCTCGGGATCCTCCGTTGCCCCCGCGTCGAGGCCAGGGCATGAAGGAACATCGTCGCTAGGCACGAACCACCCGGTCCTCGCCATTAGGTCTGGGGACTCGAAGAGCGTTCCTTGCCGCTTGATTCCGGGATCGCCCTAATCACCGCGACGAGCTCGGAGCCCTCAATATCGCCCACGGGTAGAAAGTCGGCCGCGGGGCCGAAGAAGAGAGGCGCGATTCCGAAGGCTGACTCGGACACCCACACCCAAGGGTATCGATGCTTCGAGGTGACTTTGGTGACGACGGAGATGCGCTTCCGAGTGAACGCCGTGTAGAAGCCTGGTTTCCCCGGAACCCCGCGAACGAGCACGAGATGTTGGATGTCGTCCGCGGTGACCGCCCTTCTCTTTGCCCGATAGAGCATCATGTGGCACGCAGCGACTACCCGATAGAAGGTCGGAGACATTTGCGACGCGTGCACCCCCAACCGAATCAGTAACTCTTGGATCACCGGCTGGAAGGGTAACCGTAACCCTCCGCGAAGGCTCCCCTCGTGAATGGCAGCGTGTCCTTTCCGGGGGCGAGTCGGAAGATCGTCGGGCAACGGTCGCAAGATCGACATGGAGTCCGGGATGCCGTACCGCCTCCTCAAGCTCTTAAAACTAGCGATCGAGAGCGACCTCGAAATGTCGACACCGGAGCAATCCAGGCCGCCACGTATTGCCGATTCCCCGGTCGGGAAGGCTAGGGCTCGTGCTTCCTCCCGCGCTGTTAAAGAAGGCATCGCCGCAGGTGTGGCATGACGGTCCGACGACTCGCTCGAGCACTCGACGCCGGAGGCGATCCCCGGCCCGGCAGATCCTTCGTGGCGATCGCCCAGGCCGGCCGGCTGGGCCGTTACGTGGGTGCCCGGCTCGGCGGGCCTTGTCTGCCTGATGGTCGGCCCGGCAGCGGACCCGTCATCGGCGCCTGGCCTCGAACCCAGCAAGCAATCCTCGGCGAGGCCCGTCTCGCCCGGGCTCCCTTGGTGGATGCCCAAGGCCATTGGGCCGGCTCCACCAGCCTCCGGCCCAGATAGGAGGCCCCCTCGCGCGTCCAAGCCCCCACGCTGTGCGCCCAAGGCCATTGGGCCGGCCTCACCAGCACCCGGCCCAGGGAGGCAGTCCCCTTGCACACCCACGTCGCCTGGGCCCCTTGGATTCTCGCCCAGCCCAGTGGCGCGCGCACCTGGCCCAGCAGTGCGGTCCGGCCCGCCAGTTTGGCTCCCCCCGTGCAGCCCTAGCCCGCCTGTTCCTAGGGCTAGGGCGACCAACGCCTCGGCCACCACCCCCCGGCCGGCGCTGTCCGGCCGGCCCTCCGCGTCCCCAGCGCCGCCCGGGGCTCCTCCGACGACGCTCCCGGCACAGACGGCGCCGACAGGGGCTGGTGCATCTTCTCCTGGGCCCGGCTCATCGAGCGCGCCTCTGCGCCGGTCGACCCAGCTCTCCCCGACGCCCAGCGCTCCTGGGCCGGCGTCCCCTTGACGGCCGGGGCCGTCCCCAATGCGCGTGTACTCCTCCTCGTCGGCCAGCCATGCTTCGACCGTGTGAAAGTCCCCCCCGGCCATCTCTGTTACATGGTTGCTCAAAGGGCGTGAAGGCGGCACGGTGTTGATAAACAAGGGAGATGAAAATTGCGCCCACAACTCGTCCAAGTTCGCGTCTTGATTCCCAAGCAAAGGGAAGAGGTCCTCATCAATGGACCCACTCCCCGACAGGTGGTTGGTAGGGTCCATTGACGCGTGTAACGAGACAAGGCAAAAAGTGACCGGAGAAAAGAAAAAATAATAGTTAAAGGAGCCGAGCCAAACCTTGTCACGACGGGCTGCTCCGGTGGGCCGATGACGGCAAGAATCTTGAGTTTACCGCACGAGTTTCACTCGGCCGTAAACTCGGGGGGCTAATGTTATCGGCCCGACCCCGATCGCGGCCGAACGGAGGCGAAGCGACGTCAAACGCGTCTCGGCAGCTCGCCCCGGCCATTGGCCGGCCGTAGGGCCAGCCTCGGCCAATGGCTAGCCCAATTAGCCTCGGCCATTGGCCGGCCCAAAGGCCAGCCTCGGCCAATGGCCGACCCAAGCTAGTCCCGGCCATTGGCCGGCCCTAGGGCCAGCCTCGGCCAATGGCCGGCCCAAACAGCCTCGGCCATTGGCCGGCCCAGAGGCCAGCCTCGGCCGATGGCTGACCCAAGCTACTCCCGGCCATTGGCCGGCCCTAGGGCCAGCCTCGGCCAATGGCCGGCCCAAACAGCCTCGGCCATTGGCCGGCCCAGAGGCCAGCCTCGGCCAATGGCCGACCCGAGCTACCCCCGGCCATTGGCCGGCCTTAGGGCCAGCCTCAGTCAATGGCCGGCCCAAATAGCCTCGGCCATTGGCCGGCCCAAGGGCCAGCCTCGGCCAATGGCCGAGCCAAGGCTATCCTCGGCCAAGGGGTTACCCATAACGCCCCTTGGTCGCATATAAATACAGGGGCCGCTCCCCTAGTCCAGGTAATCCGAATTTGAGTACTGAAACGCTGTCGAACTCATACCTCGCTCGTTTCTCTCAAGTCTCGACTCCTAAACACTAAACCTTCTACAAACCACCTCAATTCTACTAATGTTGAGCGTCGGAGAGGTAAACAGGGGCAACCCCCCTGTTTTCCCTTTGTAGTTCACACCTTTCTTGCTTGCTTTTCAGGTGCCTGGACGAGATAGATACCACAGACAGCTAAAGGACGACTTGGGATACCAAGTCCGACACGCTCGAGTCGAGACGAGACCACTTGGTCCGGCCTTGGGTCTGACGGTCTACGACTCCTAAATCGTTGTTCAAAAAACTGCGACAACAACGATCACTTGGTTCGGCCTTGGATCGAACCGCCCGAGGTTTTCAATAGTTGTTCATTTTCGTGCGACAACATTTTGGCGCTAGAAGGAGGGCACTTCCCGACCTGTTCCGCCCGAAAACCCTTCTGTTCATCTTCTTCTTCTCTTCTGCAAACTTGATTTTCTCGAACTTGAGAAAAGATGAGTAGCCAACCACCCGTACGTTATGAGGGCGTAAACAACCCCGATAACGTCACTGGGACCAAAAAGTACTTCTTGCGCTCCTGAGCGCATGGTGACGAAGAGTCGCTCCACGAAGAGAGCTCGACCCGCTCACCATCTCCATCTCCTGATAGCAGGGACAACCGCATAATGGAGTTGGAGGAGAATATCCGCCGGCTAAAGGCGAGGAGCGCAAGGTACCACAGTCGACTGGCTGCGAAGCAACCTGCGCATGACACGGTAATCCCCAACGGGGATCCTGAGAACCTCAATGAGGAAAGCTACAACCGCGACCCTGACTACAAGGGTACTGGCGATTCGGAGGATATCGAAACTTCTCTAACGAAGGATGGGGGACCCCCTGCCGTGTTTGAAGCCGGTCCATCGAATATCTTACCCCGGACAGGCGACGCGCTGGCAGCTTCTCAAGAGGGGAATTCTCGACGTTCAGCCCTCGACCGACTAGGTCCAAGGGAGAATGTTGGGAAAAGTCAGGGCACGCGGAGAGCGCACCGTCCCAGACGAAGCCTACGCCTCCGTACGACCAACCCTGACCTTAGGGACCGCCTCACTGCTCAACGCATCGGGTTTGGCAATGATCTGAGAGAGCGGCTAAGCTCTAGACCCAACATCCCCCTGGCAGCCCCAACTAACGGGAATCGCCGCGCAGGGCAATGGTCTAACGAAAGGCGATATGTGACTCCTCCCGAACAAGGGGTGACTCAAACGACCGGTCTCGATGTGGTCACTATGATCCACAACCTTCGAAATGAGGTACGAGATCTCCGAGAATACGGAGTAGGTGGAAGCACCTATGGGGTCGTTGAGGAGAATTCCTCGCCTTTCACGGCTCAGATATTGGCTGAGGTTTGTACGGGGAATTTCAAACTCCCGAACCTCACTCCCTATGATGGGAAAGCAGATCCTGCTTAACACATCTAGCACTATGAAACCTAGATGACGATGCTGGGTGTTTCTCCTGGCGCCATGTGCCAAGCTTTTAGTTTGACCCTCGCCGGACCCGGTTTTGAGTGGTTCAAGAACTTAAGGCCAGGAAGCATCCACTCGTTCAAAGACCTGAAGGACATGTTCCTAGCACGGTTCGCTACGTCTATGGTCCAGAAGAAGACCAAGATGTACGTGGGGTCAATAAGGCAAGACAGTGGCGAGTCTCTTAGACGATACCTCGCCCGATTCAGTGAAGAGTCAAACAAGGTCGACCGCTTTGATGACGGTGACACAATTGCCGCTATCATAGAAGGCTTGCGCACAAGTGACTTCCTCAAGTCAGTCGTCGGCCGTGTCCCTTCTACCATGGCCGAGTTGATGACTCGAGCTAAGACCTTCATGGGAGTCGAAGATTACCTCGACGGCCGCAAGAGCAAGAATCAAAGCTCTCGTCGTCGAGAAGAACCTAGCCACGAGCAAGGCGAACCCCGTAAAAGACGAAACAAGGGAAATCAGGTTTCTAATAACCAACCCCCTGTACCCCAGAAGCCACGACTTGCGGAAAACTTCAAAGGATACTCGTCGTTCACACCATTGAACACGGCGCCGGAACGGATCCTGGCTCTGGCACGTGACAAGTTCACGCCCCCGGCTCCAATGAAAAATGATCCTGCAACTCGCGATCAATCCAGGTATTGTGAGTTCCATTGGGAATACGGTCATTTGACCTCGGAATGCTACAACCTTAAAAGGTAAATTGAGGCTTTGATCCAACGGGGTTAGCTGAAAGAGTTCGTGTTACGCATGATTAGCGTTGCGGGCCCCATCGCGAACAGACCACAGTCTGGTCAGGGAGGAGGAACAGCCGCTTCTGCCGACCGAACTGCGGCTGCTGCAAACACCAATCCACAGCTCTACGTGGTAACCACCATATTGGGAGGTCCACAAGATGGAGATTCAGCCCGACAACGGAAGAAATTCCTTAGGGCCATGGCTCTGGAAGACGCTGCTATGCACGTCAACTTTACATACGAAGAACCTCCGTCCGTGCCCCACGAGACGATGTATGTCACCAACGGGAACAAAGGCATCTCTTCGACCCACGTGGCTAGTACGAGGTCTTGGGCGGCGAAACCCTGACTCAACCAGGGGCCGGCCCAAACCAATGGCCAAGTCAAACACCCTGCCCAGCCATGGGCCGAGTCAATGGCTCACTCGGCCATTGGCTGGATCAAATGACTCGCTCGGCCATTGGGCAGTTCACTCGGCCAATGGCCGAGTGAACCCTTCAGCCACCAAGGCAGTTCACTCGGCCATTGGCCGAGTGAACCTTCCAGCAGTTCACTCGGCCAATGGCCGAGTGAACCCTTCAGCCGGCCATGCAGTTCACTCGGCCATTGGCCGAGTGAACCTTCCAGCAGTTCACTCGGCCAATGGCCGAGTGAACCTTCCAGCCGGCCATGCAGTTCACTCGGCCATTGGCCGAGTGAACCTTCCAGCAGTTCACTCGGCCAATGGCCGAGCGAACCTCCCAGCGGCCTCAGCAGGTCACTCGGCCATTGGACGAGTGAACCTTCCAGCAGTTCACTCGGCCAATGGCCGAGTGAACCTCAGCCGGCCCAAGACCTTCACTCGGCCAATGGCCGAGTGAACCTCACCACCATGTTCACTCGGCCATTGGCCGACCCAGCCTCCTCCAATGCCGACCCAAGCATTCTCACTCGGCCAAGGGGTCTTCAAACCACCCCTTGGCTGCCTATAAATACCAAGGCACCCCCCTTGGTCCAGGTAATCCATTCTTGAGCACTGAAACGCTGCCGAACTCGTACCTCGCTCGTTTCTCTCAAGCTTTGGCCTCTAAACACCCCTAAAACCTCTATACTCCACCTCAATCCCACTAATGTTGAGCGTCGGAGAGGTAAACAGGGGCACCCCCCCTGTTTCCCCTTTGTAGTTCACGTGTTCTCTACTCCTTTTCAGGTACTCTGACGAACTCAAGGGACATCCACAGCTAAGGGACGACTTGGGATACCAAGTCCGACACGCTCGAGTCAAGACGAGACCACTTGGTCCGGCCTTGGGTCTAACCGTCTTTGGCTCCTAAATAGTTGTCCGAAAAACCGCGACAACATTTTGGCGCTAGAAGGAGGGGACCACCGACCTTAGCACGCTCTCCCTTCCATTCCACACTTTCACCGCCCCTACGACTCTCGAGAGATGAGTCACCTACCCACTACCTCCGCGGGTACCCGAGCGACGAGCTCGAGGTACGGTCTCCGAAACCTTACGCACCGTCTTGAAGGGCAACCTCGCGATAGCGAGAGCCAGCCCCAAGACCCGGTGAACGACCCCGAGGCCGAGCTCCGAGAGGACACGGCCCGGCGGCTCGCGGAGCTCCTTGACCGTCCCGGCGTTGACAGCTCCCTCATCGCCGGTCTCCTCGGCTACGACGTCAAGGATCGATCTGCTCAAGATTACTCCGACCCCGAATACGTGGAGGAGTCGAGGACCGACGAGGCCACCCCTAGCCTCGCTCAAGCGCGACTCGAGAGGGCCAACGGTGCGTTGGCCGATCCTTTGTACCCGGCGCGACAACAGGCACGGTCACAGTCCCGGGGACTCGCCCCTTCGGTTTCAAGAGGTGGCAGGACACGGCCCCTCGCCGAGGAGAGAGCGACTCTGGTCGACGATGGAGCCGATAGCCGAAGCGCTCGCCGGACGACCCGACCAAGGGCGACCTCGCCTCGTCGTGCGCCAAGCGTGGACCTTAGAGAGCGCTTGACGGCGCAGAGAAACTCCCGAGGGGAGGATCTCCGCCAAAGGCTAAACTCTCGAAGGGACGCGCTCCCCGCCGCAACTCTTGGCCGACCTCAGGCCAATGTCATGGACCAAGCGTCCAACGAACGCCAACCGGTGACTCCCGTGGCCCCGACGGTCGGCCCTGCTAACGGGCTTGACGTGGTCACGATGATTCAGAGCCTCCAGAATCAAATCATCGAGATGAGGGAGTCAGGGAGGCAAAGGCCGTACGGAGGGATCGAGGAATCATACTCTCCCTTCGCCGCACAGGTCCTCGCGCAGCCATGCGTGGGAAACTTTAAGTTACCGTCCATTCCCCCCTATGATGGACGTACGGACCCCCACTTCCACGTCCAACACTATGAGACGTGGATGACGATGCAAGGGCAGACGGACGCCACCCTCTGCCAAGCCTTCAGCCTGACCCTCACAGGGTCGGGCTTTGAGTGGTTCCAAAGTTTGAGGCCTGGAAGCATCCCGTCCTTCCGGGCCTTGCGAGAGGCTTTCCTCGCTCGCTTTGCCACGCTTGTGGCACAAAAGAAATCGAAGACCCACCTCCTCTCCATTCGACAGGGGAGAGATGAGACATTGAGACAATACCTCGCTCGCTTCACCGAGGAGTCTCACAAAGTCGAGGGCTTCGACGACAAGGACGCCCTCACGGCGATCACCGAGGGAGTTCGCACGAGCGACTTCCTCAAGTCCATTGTCGGGCAAGTCCCGCGAGACATGGCGGAGCTGATGACGAGAGCCCGCACACATATGGGAATCGAGGACTATCTCGATGGCCACGATGGCCGAAAGTCAGGAGGACAAGGTAGTCACCACCGCGAAGAACGGGACGAAGATCGCCCCGACCCTCAAAGCAAGAGGAGCAAGGGAGGCCGGGCCCTTAACGGTCGCCCCCTCTCCGGTCCAAGATCGTCGCACGTTGATAGCTTCTGAGCGTCACCAACATACACCCCTCTGAACACTCCGCAAGAGCGGATCCTAGCTCTGCACCGCGACAAGCTAGGAAGTTCGGCTCCTCTAGCGAAGGATCCCGCGAAGAGGGATCGGAACAAGTTCTGTGAATACCACCAGGATCACGGGCATCTGACGTCCGAGTGCTATCATCTTAGGCGTCAGATCGAGGCCCTGATTCAGGACGGGAAATTAAAAGAGTATGTCCTGAGAACGGTCGGAGCGGCCACGATGCACGAAGGCCATCCGCGGCAGGGGAGGAAGGGTCCGGCGACGGTGACTGTCATGGACCAGGCAGCGATTGAAGAACCGGAGAGCTCACAGCTGCATGTCGTGGGCTAAGCCCGTCCCCTTTTCTCATTATGTCATTTTATTTCCGGTTTTAAGACAATCTCGAATTTCAATAAGGCCAATGGCCCAGGGATGTAATTTTTGACTATTTTTGCATGATAATTGTATCACATTTCACCTCGAAGTCTTTATCTAACTGCGATATAATTCCTAGTCTCCTCTACGAGTACACGAGAAACTCGGGGGGCTAATGGGAAACAATGCTCAACGAAACTAGGGCTCGCTCGCTCAACACAAAAAAAAAAAAAAAAGACGCGCAAATCGATTATGCCTTCGTTGGCAAATCGAGAAAACAAGACGCGCACAAAACAACAAAGACGCGCAAATCGATTATGCCTTCGTTGGCAAATCGAGAAAACAAGACGCGCACAAAACAAAAAAGACGTGCAAATCGATTATGCCTTCGTTGGCAGGTCGAGAACATAAGACGCGCACCATACAACAAAGACGTGCTAATCGATTATGCCTTCGTTGGCAAATCGAGAAAACAAGACGCGCACAAAACAACAAAGACACGCAAATCGATTATGCCTTCGTTGGCAAATCGAGAAAACAAGACGCGCACAAAACAAAAAAGACGTGCAAATCGATTATGCCTTCGTTGGCAGGTCGAGAACATAAGACGCGCACCATACAACAAAGACGTGCTAATCGATTATGCCTTCATTGGCAAATCGAGAAAACAAGACGCGCACAAAACAACAAAGACGCGCAAATCGATTATGCCTTCGTTGGCAAATCGAGAAAACAAGACGCGCACAAAACAAAAAAGACGTGCAAATCATTTATGCCTTCGTTGGCAGGTCGAGAACATAAGACGCGCACCATACAACAAAGACGTGCTAATCGATTATGCCTTCGTTGGCAAATCGAGAAAACAAGACGCGCACAAAACAACAAAGACGCGCAAATCGATTATGCCTTCGTTGGCAAATCGAGAAAACAAGACACGCACAAAACAAAAAAGACGTGCAAATCGATTATGCCTTCGTTGGCAGGTCGAGAACATAAGACGCGCACCATACAACAAAGACGTGCTAATCGATTATGCCTTCGGTGGCAAATCGAGAACATAAGACGCGCACAATACAAAAAAGACGTGCTAATCGATTATGCCTTCGGTAGCAAATCGAGAAAACAAGACGCGCACAAAACAACAAAGACGCGCAAATCGATCATGCCTTCGTGGGCAAATCGAGAAAACAAGACGCGCACAAGACAACAAGACGTGCAAATCGGTTATGCCTTCATTGGCAAGTCGAGAAAATAAGACACGCACAACACAATAAAGCCGTGCTAATCGATCACGCCCTCATTGGTAGATCGAGAAAATGAGCCACGCACGATCAACCTGAAAACGAAAGTCGTCCCTCGCGACGCGCGAAGGCCATTCCTCATGATGCAAACCCGAGAGCGTTCATCCCGCGTCCGCATAAAAGCGTAGATTTTGAGTTTCCACTCGACCTACGCTCGACCGGAAACTCGGGGGGCTAATGTTGTTGGCCCGTCTAGGGCCAACGGGAACAAAGGCATCTCTTCGACCCACGTGGCTAGTACGAGGTCTTGGGCGGCGAAACCCTGACTCAACCAGGGGCCGGCCCAAACCAATGGCCAAGTCAAACACCCTGTCCAGCCATGGGCCGAGTCAATGGCTCACTCGGCCATTGGCTGGATCAAATGACTCGCTCGGCCATTGGGCAGTTCACTCGGCCAATGGCCGAGTGAACCCTTCAGCCACCAAGGCAGTTCACTCGGCCATTGGCCGAGTGAACCTTCCAGCAGTTCACTCGGCCAATGGCCGAGTGAACCCTTCAGCCGGCCATGCAGTTCACTCGGCCATTGGCCGAGTGAACCTTCCAGCAGTTCACTCGGCCAATGGCCGAGTGAACCTTCCAGCCGGCCATGCAGTTCACTCGGCCATTGGCCGAGTGAACCTTCCAGCAGTTCACTCGGCCAATGGCCGAGTGAACCTCCCAGCGGCCTCAGCAGTTTACTCGGCCATTGGCCGAGTGAACCTTCCAGCAGTTCACTCGGCCAATGGCCGAGTGAACCTCAGCCGGCCCAAGACCTTCACTCGGCCAATGGCCGAGTGAACCTCACCACCATGTTCACTCGGCCATTGGCCGACCCAGCCTCCTCCAATGCCGACCCAAGCATTCTCTCTCGGCCAAGGGGTCTTCAAACCACCCCTTGGCTGCCTATAAATACCAAGGCACCCCCCTTGGTCCAGGTAATCCATTCTTGAGCACTAAAACGCTGCCGAACTCGTACCTCGCTCGTTTCTCTCAAGCTTTGGCCTCTAAACACCCCTAAAACCTCTATACTCCACCTCAATCCCACTAATGTTGAGCGTCGGAGAGGTAAACAGGGGCACCCCCCCTGTTTCCCCTTTGTAGTTCACGTGTTCTCTACTCCTTTTTAGGTACTCTGACGAACTCAAGGGACATCCACAGCTAAGGGACGACTTGGGATACCAAGTCCGACACGCTCGAGTCAAGACGAGACCACTTGGTCCGGCCTTGGGTCTAACCGTCTTTGGCTCCTAAATAGTTGTCCGAAAAACTGCGACAACATCACCAATGAGGAGGCCAAGCGAGTTGTGCATCCACACAATGATGCAATTGTGCTCAAAGCCCAAGTGGTCAATAACTTGGTGAAAACGGTTCTCGTCGACAACGGTAGCGCTGCCGTCATAATTTTCAAGTGCACCCTAGAGCGCATGAAGCTCGGGGGGCTGCGCCTGACTCCGACCCAAACGCCCTTGTTTGGGTTCACTGGGGAAAAGGTTATGACCGAGGGCATCATCGACCTGCCGGTCACCTTTGGGACCCCTGGAGGAATTGAGGCCGTTCACATGGTCCCATTCCTAGTGGTCGATCAGGAGTCGCCCTATAACGTAATCATCGGGCGGCCCACGTTGAACCGGCTAAGGGCAATCACTTCCACGTACCACCTGCTGGTGAAATTCCCCACCAAAGAGGGAATTGGCATTATGGCCGGAAACCAATCCCAAGCCAGAATATGCTACGTGCAAGGAGTTAATGGCAAATCCGCGATAAAATTGGTCAACACGATCTTCCAACTGGAAGACGATTACCCATGCGACCCAAGGGACGCAAGGAAGTTAGGAGAACTTGACCCCCGGGATGAAGTCGAAAGACTCAAGGTGGAAACCTCTGATGATCTTGTGCCGATCGTCCTGGACGAATCTAAGCATGATCAGGTTGTAAGGGTCGGCACCCGACTTCCACTCGCCATCAAAACTCAGCTTACTGCCTTCCTCAGGGAGTTCAAGGATATTTTTGCATGGACTCATGCGGACACGCCTGGAATTGATCCAGAAGTAATAGTGCACCGATTGAACGACGACCCAAAGGTCGCCGAAAAGGTGCAGGCTAGACGAACTGTCAACCCAGAACGATACCTGGCCATAAATGAAGAGGTCGAGAAACTTCTCACCGCAAACTTTATCCGAGAGGCTAAGTACCCCGAGTGGGTCGCCAACGTGGTAATGGTGAAAAAGCCTAATGGGAAGTGGCGAATTTGTATAGACTACAAATATCTTAACAAAGCCTGCCCTAAGGACTGCTTTCCACTCCCGCGTATCGAACAACTGGTGGACGCCATGGCTGGCCGTGAACTTCTCAGCTTCATGGATGCCTATTCGGGCTACAACCAAATTCGGATGCATGAGCCCGATCAAATCAAGACAACCTTTCAGCCTTAAGAACGCGGGAGCAACATACCAGCGCTTGGTAAATCGGATCTTCGCCGATCAAATCGGCAAGACAATGGAAGTGTACGTGGACGACATGCTCGTCAAAAGCCTACTGGCAACCAATCACGTACACGACCTAAGGGAGATGTTCATGATCCTCCGCCGATACAAAATGAAACTCAATCCCAACAAATGTGTGTTCGGGGTTGAATCCGGGAAATTCCTCAGATACATCGTCAGCCGACGAGGGATAGAGGCGAATCCTGAAAAAATCAAGGCACTCCTTGAAATGAAGTCTCCAAGGCGAGTCAAAGAGGTGCAAAGCCTGACCGGTCGGATTGCCGCTCTGACACGCTTCGTGTCTAAAGCCACCGACAAGTGTCAACCGTTCTTCAAAGCTCTAAAGAAAACGGACGGCTTCGAGTGGACGGACGAATGCGAAAATGCCTTCCAGGAGATGAAGGCTTACTTTGGGTCCCCACCATTCCTCTCTAAACCAAGAGAGGGCGAGATGCTATACGTATATCTCGCCGTCTCTAAGAGAGCTGTAAGTGTTGTTCTTGTCCGCGAAGAAGACAAGGTCTAATGGCCGGTCTACTACGTGAGCAAAGCCTTACTCGACGCGGAAACGCGCTACACCGACATAGAGAAACTTTCTCTGGCTCTCGTAACGGTAGCTAAAAAGCTACGACCGTACTTCCAAGCTCACCCAATCGCGGTGCGAACCGAGCATCCGATTGGTAAAGCTCTTCAAAAGGGAACATCGACTCGCATGGCGATCTGGTCCCAAGAATTGAGCGAGTACGAGATTGAGTTCCACCCGAGAACGGCTATAAAGGGGTAGGCCTTAGCCGACATTGTGGCAGAATTCTCCTATACTCTTGATATGGGAAGAGCAGAAAATGACCTAAACAATGATGCATTAACTCGGAAAAGAAAGGTAGACTCGACGGGTCCCATCTGGGAGTTGTACATAGACGGAGCATCTAATGCTCGGGGGGCTGGCGCCGGAATAATCCTGATTAACCCCGACATGGAAAGGTTACGTTACGCCCTCCACTACGGCTTCCAGGCCTCCAATAATGATGCCGAATATGAGGCGCTCATTGTGGGGATAGGGCTAGCGCAGAAGCTTGGCTCTCATAACTTGCGAATACACTGCGACTCGTAGTTGATCGTGAATCAGGTTAAAGGAGATTACACTGCCAAGGAACCTAATATGGTTGCATACCTGGCTAAAACAAACTCCAAACTCGATGCCTTCTCTTGGTTCGAGATTCACTAAATCCCGAGAGAACAGAATTCAGAGGCTGACGCACTTGCTCGCCTCGGATCCGGCATCAATGAAGACGGGTTGGGCACTGTACCTATTGAATTTCTCCCACGGCCATCCGTCTCCCGAGATGAAATCGGGACCGTAGAGGTGACATCTCAACCCACTTGGATGGACTCAATTATCGAGTTTCTGCGAAGAGGGGAACTCCTCGAAGACCGCAAAGAATCCGATAAGCTGAGGGCTTTAGCGTCCAAATACAGGCTCCGAGAGGGCGTACTCTATAAGCGCGGTTACTCAACACCGTTGCTCCGATGCCTCGATAGCGTCGAGTCGACCAAGGTCCTCCGCGAAATACCGAGGGTGTCTGTGGGAACCACACTGTTGGAACTTCCCTCATGCTCAAAGCGCTTAAGCAAGGCTATTTCTGGCCTACCATGGAGCGAGATGCTTGCGAATGGGCGAGGCGTTGCGACAAATGCCAACGCTTCGCGGAAATCACGCGGCAACCACCGACCCCATTAAGCAGCATCGTCGTCCCACGTCCCTTTGCTAAATGGGGCGTGGACATCATTGGCAATCTCCCTAGAGCGCCGAGGCAATACGAATATGCCATAATCGCCATCGACTACTTCACTAAGTGGGTAGAGGCCGAGCCGCTCGCCAGAATAACTGAAGCAAACACGACAAGCTTCATCTGGAAAAGCATCATATGCAGGCACGGTATCCCCGCCTCGATTGTGACCGACAACGGAGCACAATTCGACAACATGCGAGTAAGAGATATCTGCGATCAACTGAAGATCAGCAAGACCTTCTCCTTGCCGCATCATCCTCAGGCCAACGGCCAGGTTGAAGCAGTCAACAAGACTATCAAGAGCAACCTTAAAAAGAAGCTCGAAGACAGGAAAGGCGCCTGGACCGAGGAATTGCCGTTCGTCCTATGGGCATACAGGACAACCGCGCGAAACGCCACCGGCGAAACGCCATTCTCCCTCACGTACGGGATCGACGCTGTGGTTCCAATCGAAACCGAGATACCCACGTTCCGAGTCGATATGTTCGACGAAGCAAACAACGATGAGGCCATGCGCCTGGAGCTGGATTTGATCGACGAAAAGAGATCAGAAGCGTTCACACGCCTCGCCGCACAGAAGCGCAAGGTCGAAAGATACTACAACTCCAAAATCAAAAGGCGAACCTTTGCCGTCGGAAGCCTTGTACTCAGACGAGTGTTCCAGAATACACAAGTCCAAGGCGCCGGCATCCTAGGCCCGATTTGGGAAGGTCCCTATAGAGTCCGCAAAGTCATTCACGACGGGACATACTACATTGAGCACACAGACGAAACTCCGATTCGCCACCCATGGAATGCAGAACACTTGAGGCAGTACTACCAGTAGCTAGCGTTCCCTACGTTTTTATCACTTTTATTTCCCATTTTCAATAAGGCCATCGAGCCAATGTTTTAGGATTTTAAATTTCTCGCAAATTTTTCGCAAACGTAATAAAACTCGAGTTTTCCGTTTCAAATTTCGTTTTGCGCAAGTTTTCCGGTTATCAAAAATTAACTTATAACCCTAAAACTTGGGGGGGCTAGAAATGGTAAGGAAACTCTAAAAAAAACACGCTCCACCAAAAATTCTTAAGACGCCTACATGACGCAACTTAAGACGCCTACATAGCGCAACGTAAGACGCCTACATGGCGCACTTAAGACGCCTACATGGCACAACTTAAGACTCGTACCTGGCGCACGTAAGACGCGTACATGGCGCAACCAAGTCGTCTCTCGAGACGCACCAAGACGCCAACATGGCACAACGCAAGACTACTACATGGCGCACGTAAGACGCCTACATGGCGCAACTCAAGACGCCTACATGGCGCACGTAAGACGCCTACATGGCACAACTAAGACGCCTACATGGCATACCTAAGACGCCTACATGGCGCAACTAAGACGACCACATGGCGCACCTAAGACGCCTACATGGCGCAACATAAGACGCCTACATGGCGCACTTAAGACGCCTACATGGCGCAACCCAAGACGCGTACAAGGCATACTTAAGTCGCCTACATGGCGTAGCCTAAGCCGTCTACATGGAGCAATCCGGCTCATGTGATGTGCCTACGCGGCATGGTTAACTCGCAGTCGAAAAACTTGCAGAACGCAAACCATCCAAGCGACTAGCTCGTCCGAAGTGAGATCCGGCTGAGATAAAAGAACTGGCAAGACCATTGACACAAATACTTGCTTATCTAAACACGCCATAAAAAATGAGTGTGCGAAAGCGTTCATAAAAAGAAATAGTATCTCACAAAAGAAAAGGGCAACTGCCCCAAAATCCTAGAAAGCATGCGCTAAAGCAAGTGCGCTGAAAGGAAAGATCCTAGAAAGCAAGCGCTAAAACAAGTGCGCTGAAAGGAAAAACCTAAAAGAAAGCATGCGCTAAACACTTGCGTGATAAAAATAATAAAGAAAATGTCTCACTCGACGGGATCGTCGCCAATAGGATCGGCCCCGTCGAGTGGTGGGAACAGCAAGTCGAAGAAGTGGAAGGTGACCCCCTGAGAAGCATTCTCGGTAGTTGCGGCGTCTCGACACTCCACCGCCGCCGCGTGTCATGCCTCCTCGACTCCGACATCGAAGTCGTCTTGAAGGTCGGACACGAGCTGTTCCGCCGCGGCTTTCTCCGTGGTGACCCGAGCCACCTCCTCCGCCAAGGAGTCGCGCTCACGCTCCGCTCGAACAGAGGCAGCTTCGCTCGACGTAAGCTGGCCATGAAGAATTCCTACTTCTTCTGTGCGCGATTCCAACTGGCGTCGAAGGTCCCGCACCTCGGTCCGAAAGACCTCCGTCGATCAAGTCGCCACTTCGAGAGCTTGACGTTCCTCAGCCATCTTCGCCACCGCCGACTGACCACGGTCGCATTTGCCGCGGGTAACTCCCAATTCCACGCGGGCCTCTTGAAGCTGCTCGCGGAGACTCGCGAACTCTGCTTTTGAGTGAGAACCTCGCTCGGCACGGGCTAGCTTAGACTTCGCTTGAGCAAGCTCCTCTTGGGCAAGGCTCATCCGTCTGATGAGGTCGTGAAGGATCTTTTCGCCCCGGGTCGCTCGAGCAAGCACCTGAGAAGGCAAGACGACAATTCAGTAAAAGAGAAAACCCTAAAACAGACAAGGCATGAGAAACTCACTCTCTGACCGTCGGAAACGCCGTGACGAAAGAACAACACGTCGCTGCTAGCCACGATGCTCTTCTACATCTTCATCGAAGATTGAGCGAGACCCAGGGAACATTCCCCCCTAACCTCCGTGACCTCCACGTCGACCATCGAATTTACGATGCTTCGAGTCCAAAGACGTGTCTGGTAGAGCCGAGAAGGAAGGTTGCTTCAAAGAAGCACGAGGGCGGCTCTCCGTTAGATGACCGGTATCGGTTCTCTCCCGACCATTCCGCGCGGTAATCCGAGAACGGACCGCCGCCAATGACTTCGGGTCCCGGGAAGCCTTCGCGAAGCGCGCTCGAGCCCTCGCCCGAGCCGAGGAGGCTACAAAAGCGAAAAAGTCAAAACCCTAAACTAAAAGCAAAAAAAAAAATAACAAAAGAGCGAAAGTCAAAATACCCGGAAGACCGCCGCTCGAGGGAGATGACACGTCGCTAGGAGCACTCTCGGTCCGCTGACTGCCGCCATGGCTAGGAGGAAAGGGTGGGAACCACCCGGTGGAAGCCATCAGCTCAGGAGAACGAAATCGTTCGATAGCCTTCCGAGCCTCCGACATTCCGCGGATCTTCTTCACGAAGTCGAGATCGTCACCCCCTGTGTCAGCAGAAAACTCGGCCAAGGCACCAAACCGAAGCGGCGCGTCGCCAAAGGCCTCCGCCAAGACCCACACCCACGGTCTTCGGTTATACTTCTCCGAGTCCGTGATCAGCTTAGTGTTCTGGCGATCGCGGCCCATGAAGAAACTAGGCTGCCCGGGCGCAGGGAAGACCGCGATGAGATTGCGAAAGTCACTCACGGTCAACACCCGCTCGGTCTGCCAATGCCACTCCATGTGAGACATCGCCATGATGCGGTAAAACGTCGGACTCATCTGACAAGCGTGCACCTCCAGTCGGGCGAGGAGCTGCTGGACGATGGGTTGGAACGGCAGCCGCAACCCGCAGTTGAGACTCGCGACCAAAACTGCGGCAAACCCACGGCGAGGACGGAAAGGACGGTCGCCCTGTAAGGGACGGAGGAGCGCCACGGACGATGGAATGGCGAATGCCTCCCTGAGACCGATGAATGTTTGGTAGGTGAGCGAGCTCAAAGAATCGACCCCCGAACAATCGAAGCCCTCGGGAGCAGCAAAGCCCTCCTCGGGATACCACTCCATCCTAGCAAGCGACCACGCCGACACTATCGCCTCTGCGTCAGGGGTCTCATGCTGAGAACCCCCTGGCTCCACGGAAGGGCTCCCGCCCTCCGACACGGCCGCGGCAGCCACCGACGGCTCTTCGGGACACTCCGATGCGAGGCCTTCGGTCCTCGGACATGTCTCTTAATCACCTCCGGGATATTCGGACTCGGGACCAAAATGTCAACGCAGTCAATCTCGTCGAGGACCGACTCTAGCGGAGTCGCTGCATCCACGCCCGCAATGTCTCCCGGCGTGCCGCAAGAATCCAAGCCGGACTTTGGCACGTCAGGGCAGACCTTGTCGCGAGCCCCCTCGCCGACCAAGTTGATCACGAGGCGAGAAGCAGGATCCCCGGACGCGGGATGATCGACCCCCTCGCCTGCTCCACGCCCAGTTGGCGCGCACTCTTCTTGAGGCTGAGATACAGGCACGGTCTCTCCCAGCTCGCCTTCTTCGAGCCACTGCTCTACTCCGCTTGGATTCTCTTCCACATGTAGAGGAATTTCCCTAATCCTGCGAAGAGATCATCCTCTACACGTTCATAATCCTGAAACAAGAGAGGGAAATCAATCTCGGGACTCTCGGTTGAGAAAAGGGAAGGAACATCCATAATGCAAGCGTAAAAAAGAAACAAGCGTAGAGAAAGAGAGGAAAAATAAAGTGGAGGAATAGGAGAGAGGGGGGGTCTATTTATAGACTCCTGGGGGGGTAGGAGTCAAAATCCTACTCCCACAAGGAGAAAAACAGAGGAAAAACTCCAAAAAAGTTTAATTCCCCCGAGCGAAGCGAACCCGCCCCGCGCGCCGCGCCATCCATGGCGCGCGCCGCGCGACTCAGCAAAAAAAAATAAAAAAATAAAAGGAAAGGAACATTTTCCTTGGGTGACGGAATATTGGAGATGTTTTCCTCAAACACCCAACGGGAAAGACAAAAACTTCACCGCCGTGAACATCCCGTGCGGCGAACTTGGGGGGCTAATGTTGTCGGTCGTTTTCGGAAAACCCGAGACACCGAGAAGGCACGTCGCTCAAAGGGCCGATGGTCAGGCCGGAGGTCCTTAAGAGTGGCAAGCCTTCAAGCCCTCCCCCAAACTCTTGACTCCTTGAGTCGAGCCTAGCCCCTCGAGTCGAGATTTGAATCGGCTCCTCGAGTCGAGCCTCGCCCCTCGAGTTGAGACTTGATTCAGTCTCCTCGAGTCGAGCCTCGCTCCTCGAGTTGAGCCTTGAGTCAGTCTCCTCAAATCAAGCATGGCTCCTCTAGTCGAGCCTTGAGTCAGTCTCCTCGAATCAAGCCTCGCTCCTCTAGTCGAGCCTTGAGTCAGTCTCCTCGAGTCGAGCTTCGCTCCTCGAGTTGAGCCCTGAGTCAGACTCCTCGAGTAGAGCTTCGCTCCTCGAGTCGAGCCTCGACTCGAGTTCTACCCGTCAAATAGCTACATTCATGTGACAAACCCAAAATGCAAAGCCCACAATAGCTTAACGGGCCCGGAAGGACGACGGTCGCGAAAAACCCACGACGGCGCTGCCCAACGCGCGCCGCGCCCGGGCAAGGTCGCACCGCGCGCACAGCGTTGCAGACCGTGACCCGCGGGTTGCGCGCCGCGCGCCGCGGGTCGCGCGCCCGCGTTGTGCGCCGCAGCCCCTTTGTGCGCCTCCTCTTGGAAATGTGCACGCTCCGAGTCCCACATGGGCGATGAAGGAGTGAACTCAACTTGAGGTGTCATGTCGAGTCGGCACGAGGAGTTATCAGCCAATTCGTGGACTCGGTGCTTGACTCGAGCAGTGAGCTCAACTCGAGAAGTGAACTCAACTCGAAGAGTCATGTAGAGTCGGCACGAGGAGTAGTTAGTCGACTCATGGACTCGGTACTCGACTCGAGGAGTGAACTGAACTCGAGGAGTCACGTAGAGTCGACACGAGCAGTAGTTAGTCGACTCATGGACTCGGTACTCGACTCAAGGAGTGAACTCAATTCGAGGAGCCACGTATAGTCGGCACAAGGAGTAGTTAGTCGACTCGTGGACACGGTACTTGTTGGAATTGATCTAGGGTTTAAGAAAAAGTTTAACGCTTCGTTAATCGGCAGAATTTTAAAAATTTTATTTTTCAAGTAAAACAGTTTTTACTAACCTAGACAAAAAGCAAGCACATGTAAATAAAAACTAATATGAGAATAGAAGTTTACTAACCTTTTTAGACGCTTGAACGTTGAGAAGCTTTTGGAAAAAGGTTGCAACGTTCGTCTCCTCTCGCAGCACGTCTCTTTTCCTTCCTCGGCAACTCGAGCAACCACGAAAGTTTCTATCACTAAATCACTCGAGAGAAAAGGAATTAGTGAGTGGGCACTTTTAAACACTACAACTTAAGAACGAGTCTTGAAGTCGCAGAGCTAAACACTAGGTCAAATGAGGACCTAGGTCCCAAAACAAAAACCGAAAATTAACTAGAGAGAGAGAGAGAGGATCGGCCAAGCTAGAGAGAGAAGCTCTAAAATCTCTAGAACTTGGATGAATGATTTGTTGTCAATGGTGCCCACAAGAAGAGTTGTAGTCTTTATTTTGTACATTTGATGTAATAAAGTCTCATGAAGACTCTTGCTTGTAATTGCCTATCTATTCATTAATAAAGTTGAAACGTTCAATCATTCTTTTTTTGTTTGAAGCTTTATGATAAAACCTTAGTCTTTTAGTCCATAAAAAAACTTAACAACTTACGAAGAGACAAATGTAGATTTGCATGCACAAACTCTTCGTAGTTTGCTTAAAACGATATATTCACAATCTTAGGGTCAAAGGACTATTGACCTCAATATGATTGTTAGAAGAATCTATGATGTCTGGTTATGAGGCATTGAGAGTTGGGGACTCTATAGTTCTTCTAGGTATCTTCAGAAGGTACTGAATTGACCAGTGCACTTCTAGAGACAATATAAGAACAAACCATTTAACCTCTTATGTCTCGAATTTACTATGTATGAATTGCATCATGCTTACCTTAATCCTGAAATGAGACATGCCATTTCACACCTTACTATTCTCATTTGAGAAAGTCAAAGTTCGGACTCACTATGTGATTCCGAACAAGGCCTATTGCTGAAGTACTAAGTTGTGAGTCTGTCATGAGTAACTTTGTGAATTTCTCATAGATATGGAATTCATGTACAAGATTACTGAAATGCTTTGTTCCTTGGAGTGTGAATAAATGAACTGGCCAGTGTCCAAATTGAGTCCTGACTCTTTTGGATGAAACAATGTTACTTGTTAGCTCCTCGTCAATACATTGTTTCTAAGTTATTCACAAGCGACAAAGGAGTTGAGGAAATAACAGCTAGAAGGGTAAAATGGTAATTTAGTAAATCCCGACTAGCTGATGACATTCATGAAGGGTAAACATAGATAATATTCAGTGGATCCGCTCATCATAATTAGGTCGAATTCTTGAGTAGAAAACAAATTCATTTGAACCGAGAGATTTTCAGTGTCAGCTCTTTAGTGGAGTCAGTTGGCATTAAGCTAAACTTGGAAAAGGTTTGTGAATTTTGAGTCCAAGTGTTTAGCTCAAGCTTTGTTCATTTGGGTCCATGAGGTCACTGTCACGAATCACATCGATAGGAATAGTTAAACTGGAAGCTAAGTCAAAACAAGAACGAAAATTGTCAAAAGGGTATTTTTGTCTTTTGAGACATAGGATGAAATGAATGTCAATAAATTTTTTGACATGGTCATTTGATGACAAGTTTCACTCGGCCAAAATTAGATTTATTGGGCCTTGTGGATTAATTTCATTTCATAAGAATTTTATTGAAAATTCTTAATGGGCCTTTTTCATGTTGTCATGAACAAAATGGAAAAGCTTCTAGAAGCCTTTTCTAGATGGTGTAGGCGCCCATATTACCCAAGAGGAAAGAGAGTTTATTTTGTGCATAAATGTATTTAGATACTTGCCAAAAGAAAAAGAGGAAACAAATTTCCTATGCATGGCATAAGGGAATTTCGGCCACAAGGGTCAAGAGAGAAGCAAATAAAAGAGGAAACAAATCCAAGGACTTGCTTGGCAAGCTTTGGCCGTGTGCCTCATTAAAGAAAAAGGGAAATTGGCTCATGAATATGTGATATTCTATAGAAGAGGAAACTACCTTATTGAAGGTAAGACCTCTCCTATAAATAGGAGCCTCATTCTTCTCATTTTTCTCATTCAACATAAGTTAGAGATTGAGAGGCTCTCTCTCTAGACATTGTTGGCCGAAAATCCTCTCTCTCTCTCTCTAGTTTATTTTCGATTTTTTCTTGTCTTGGCACCTAGGTCCTCACTCGACCTAGTGTTTAGCTCTGCGACTTCGAGACTCGTTCTTAAGTCGTAGTGTTTAAAAGTGCCCACTCACTGATTCCTTCTTTTCGAGTGATTTAGTGATAGAAACTTTCGTGGTTGCTCGAGGTGCCGAGGAAAGAAAGAGAGACGTGTTGCGAGGGGAGACGAGCATTGCGAACTTTCCAAAAGCTTCTTCAAAGTTCAAGCTTCAAGAAAGGTTAGTAAACTTCTAGCTCACATTAGTTTTTAATTACATGTACTTGCTTCTTTGTCTAGGATAGTAAAAACTGTTTTTACTTTAAAAGAAATTTTTTAAAATTCCGCCGCTTCCCGAAGCGTTTAATCTTTTTCTTAAACCCTAGATCAATTCCAACAAATGGTATCAGAGCTATGGTCAAAGATTAGCATGTACATGTTTTTAAAATTATGAGCTTGAAAATCGTTTTCGAAAGTTTACTAATTTTGTGACAAGTTAGAATTGATATCTTAGATTTTTTTTTTAATTTATTGCTCATGTCTTTAAATTAAAAAGCATGTTGATTTTCTATGAGTTTGGGATGTTTTTAAAACACATTAGAATCAGTTCTAAAAGTTTTTAATTTTGTATATTGAAAAACGTGTTTTAAAGGTTTGAGAAATTTCGGTAAATTTTGTGACTAGTTACTTTGTCTTTCTAGTTTCTTTCATTTACCGTATTCGTTTTATGCTTGTTGTTTTTTCTTTTATTCTATGTTATTACCCTGATAATAAAACACAAATAAAAGCTTTAAACAACATCTTAAAACGTTCCGTTACACTTGATTCTTTTTCGCACCTAAATAGGACCAAGCTTTAATTTATTTCTTTTTCTTCGAGCTGGAGTAAACCCGCATTAAAAGTGGCATACCTCTCTGCTCCAAATCTAAATTTAATGATTCTTGAATCAAATTAAAGGTCTGTCTGTCCTCTGTCCAATGCCACCGGTTTCGGCTCAAAAGGACATCGGAGCCGCCAGATATGGCGATTTTACTCGGAGGTGCGCGGCTGTCTGAAACTCCAGTTTTTTAGAAATCCGGATTTTCAAACCCCACTACCATGAGTTATAGAACTCTAATGAGAAAATTTTCTTGAGAAAAAATGTTTTTCATATGATTATAAACATGATGTGTAAGATTAAAATTTTTTTATTTTTGAAAGTTTAATTGAAATTGAATTTTTACAAAACTAGTTTGAATTTTGAAAAACCGTTTTCACTTTCAAACTTGAAAAATATTTTGTCATCGAAATCAAATAAATTTTCAAAATGTTTTCAAAACCATATCTATATCACAAGCCGAAAAATAAAAAGATGTGTAATCTCAAACTTTCAAGTGTTCGAGTGAGTTGAAGTTCACACTTCCCTCACGCACTTTCCCGAAATAGAAAATAGGAAAAGATCGAGTATGTACCTTGTGCCTTTATGCACTAATACTGCTTTGAACATGTCGATCTAGGATTCTCTTCTAGTTGTCCGCTCTGTCGCTCTCTAACTAGGAAATTTGTTTCCGAACTTATAAGAGTCGATGAACCAACTCCAAAAACTAAGTGGGAGGGTTATATTCGTTGTTTGTAACCCACGATCCCCAACACTAATGAAAGATGCAATAACGTGGGACTAAGAGCCGCTCTTGCGACCCTCACTTAAATGTGAGTACTCCAAGGCGTTATTGCTTCGATCATTGCTCAATGAGCTACGTCCGAGAGTGATGCAATGATGACAAGGCCTCCCCTTGGGGGATTGTTTTTCAAAGCTGATCTTTTGGACTAAGTGGTTGGTTACACACTTAGGCTCAATCCCTAGTAATCCTCCCTTGAGGCTCTGCGAAAGGATGTGAGTGATCAAACCAATTTAAAAGGTGGCTAGTCAAAATTGATGTACTGACATCTTGGCTTAGCATTAATGATGTGTCATTTACTTATAAAAGGAGATTTTTTGCGGCCTTCTCTTGAGGGAGTAAATTATCGTTTGGTTTATAACACCTTTGGATTTTATAAAAGTCTTAATAAAACTTAAATCCTAAACCAAAGACTAATCATAAACTTGTTTCAACTTATATAGGCAATATGTCTCTCGACCATCTCTCAATCTTTCTTTCCTCGATCAAACTCGAAAACGAAAACTACGTAGATTCGAAACGTAACCTCGACAAAATACCTACCGTTAACAAGCACAAATGGGTACTCACCACCCCGTGTCCTCCTCTGACGAATGATGATTCAACTCAAGAGGACAATGACGCCTTAGCGGCCTGGCTTCGATCCGATGAGATTGTGAGGTGCTATATCTTGGCATCTATGAACAATATGCTGAAAGGGCAACATCGTGACTTCGAGACTGCCGCTGACATGCTCTACAATCTCCTTGAGATGTTTGGAGGGCAAAGGCGTCAGACAAGGCTACAAGCAGTCCGACAGTTTATGAACTGTCGCATGAAGGCTAGGACTCCTGTTAGGGACCATATGATGCTGATCATTAGTTACCTAAATGAAATGGAAATCCTAGGATCTGAGATTAATCGGAAGAATATCATAGATATGATCTTAGAAACTCTCCCCGAGTCTCTTGATACCTTCATGCTGAACTACTCCATTACAAAGCTAAAGTACACTGTTACCGAGCTTATGAAGGAGCTTCACACTGCTGTAGGTCTCAATAAGAGAAAGAGGAATAAAGGAGAGGCACATGCTACTGGGCAAAAAGCCTCCGCCTCTGGAACTGTGAAGAGACCTTACAAGGCCGATAAAAAGAACTGTCCAGCCTATCTCAAAGCAAAGGAACATAGTATTGTACTAGTTACCGAAGCATGCTTAGTAGCTGATAATGTATCAACGTGGATTCTTGACTCTGCTGCTACTAACCATATTTGTTGTTCCTTGAATGGTTTCAAGAAAACCAAAAGCTTAGAGGAAGGCGAGTTCTGTTTCAAATGGGGTGATGAGAGCCTGGTGTCTGCAAAGGCTGTGGGATCCGTGACGCTGTCTTTTGAAGACCGCACTTTAAACTTGTATAATGTTTATTTTGTTCCTACCTTTGGGAAGAACTTAATATCCGTTGCTCGTCTTCGTGAGCAAGATTATTGTTTAAAGTTCATTAAGAATGGAATTCGTATTTCGTTTCCTGATAATTCTTTTGTCACTGATGCATGTATGAAGAATGGTCTTTTTTACATCTATCCCACTCAACCTTCTCTTTTAGACACCGAAATAGATAACGATCTAATTAGGGAGCCAAAGAGGATCAAACTTTCTGAATCCTCCGATCTAACAAAATCAACATACCTCTGGCACTTGAGACTTGGTCATATCAGTCTGGATAGGATTAAGAGACTTGTGAGGGACGGTCCACTCCAAGACTCTGCAATAGGTTCACTACCTACTTGTGAATCCTGCGTAGAAGGAAAAATGACTAAGCGACCTTTGTCTGATAAGGGTCGAAGAGCCACTGAGTTGCTGGAACTACTACATTCTGATGTATGTGGTCCACTCAACCAACAGGCACGTGGAGGATACGAATACTTCGTTACCTTCACCGATGATTGCTCACGATATGGGTTTGTCTATTTTCTCAAACACAAATCCGAGACCTTTAACGTATTTAAGGTCTTTAGGGCTTTAGTGGAAAAGCAAACTGGCAAAGTGATCAAAACCCTTCGATCTGATCGAGGTGGTGAGTATATGTCTGGAGAGTTGAATGACTTTCTTAAAGAAGAAGGTATCGCTTCTCAGCTTACCGCACCTGGCACACCTCAACAAAACGGAGTGTCAGAGAGAAGAAACCGAACTCTTATGGAGATGGTTAGATCAATGATGAGTTACTCATCACTCCCGCTTTCCTTTTGGGGATATGCCCTCGAAACAGCCGCTTACATTCTGAACCAAGTTCCGTCCAAAACGGTTCCTGGTACTCCTTATAAACGATGGACTGGCCGTAAAGTGAATCTTGGCCGCATCCGAATTTGGGGTTGCCCTGCACACGTGCTGAGGCAAAAGACTAACAAGTTGGCTAGTAGGTCAGAATTGTGCCTGTTCGTGGGATATCCAAAGGACACCAAAGGTTTTACTTTCTATAGTCCCAAGGACGATAAGACTTTCGTTAGCACGAATGCTCGTTTCCTTGAGGAGGACTTTATGAAAGATGCAAAACCTAGAAGCAAAATTGTGCTTGAAGAAAAGTTGGGTGAGGAAGCTTCTACCTCATCTGTAAGAACTGTTCTTACCCCAACTGAAACACAACCTAACTCATCAGAATCTCGTCAAGTAGTACTTAGACGTAGTGGGAGGGCTACTCAAAAGCCTGACAGGTACATGTCTTATGGAGACTCTCTTGTAGCCGTCTCTGACATGGATGATCCTGTTTCCTATAGCCAAGCGATGGCTTGTTCTGAATCAAACCTTTGGCTTGACGCCATGAAAGTTGAAATGCACTCGATGTATGTCAACAATGACTGGAAACTTGTAGACCTTCCTGAAGGGATTAAACCCGTAGGGTGTAAGTGGATATACAAGAAGAAAAGGGGTCCTGATGGGAACGTCGAGACGTTCAAAGCACGACTTGTGGCAAAGGGTTATACCCAACAAGAAGGGATTGACTATGAAGAAACCTTCTCGCCAGTCGCGATACTTAAATCCATCCGCATACTCCTATCCATAGCTGCAACTCTCGACTATGAGATCTGGCAAATGGATGTCAAGACAGCCTTTCTGAATGGCAATCTTGACGAGCGCATTTACATGGCTCAACCAGACGGTTTCGTGGATAAAGGTCAAGAGACCAAGGTTTGTGAGTTGCTTAAATCCATTTATGGACTAAAGCAAGCATCTAGGTCATGGAATATTAGATTCGATGAAACTGTAAAGAGCTTCGGCTTTGAACAGTCAATAGATGAGCCTTGTGTTTACAAGTTAATACACGAAGGCAAAGTTGTGTTTCTGGTACTATATGTCGATGATATACTACTCATTAGTAATGACGTGGGTAAGTTATCTAACGTTAAGGTCTGGCTAGCAAAGCAATTCGATATGAAGGATCTAGGAGAAGCCGCATACATTCTGGGAATCCAAATCTTTCGAGATAGGAAAAACCGGACCCTGTCGCTCTCTCAAGCATCTTATATTGATAAGGTGATGAATCGCTTCTCGATGCAAGACTGCAAGAGGGGTCAAACACCCTTTAGGCATGGATTTTCACTCTCTAAGGACCAGTCTCCCAAGACTGCACAAGAGATTGAAGACATGAGGAAGATTCCTTACGCCTCTGCCGTAGGAAGCCTCATGTATGCTATGCTTTGCACTAGACCTGACATCTGATTCACCGTTGGCGTAGTTAGTCGTTTCCAATCCAACCCTGAACCCGAGCACTAGATTGCTGTTAAGCATGTTCTTAAGTATCTTCGAAGAACTAGGAACTTGATGCTTACATACTCAGGTACTGACCTGACTATGACGGGATATACCGACTCCGATTTTCAAGCGGATAAGGATTCCAGGAAATCCACTTCGGGATCCGTGTTCATCCTTAATGGTGGAGCTGTTGTGTGGAGAAGTATTAAGCAATCTTGCATTGCTGACTCCACAATGGAAGCAGAATATGTGGCTGCTTGTGAAGCATCCAAAGAGGCTGTATAGCTTAGAAAATTCCTTCAGTATTTGGAAGTTGTTCCAAACGTCGACGAGCCCATGACCCTTTATTGTGATAATAGTGGGGCTGTCGCTAACTCAAAGGAACCTAGAAGCCATAAGCGCTCTAAGCATATTGAGAGGAAATACCATTTGATTCGAGAGATCGTGCAGCGCGGAGACGTGGAAGTGAAGAAGATCTCAACGGTGGACAACCTCGTAGATCCATTCACCAAGGCCCTAGCGAACAAGGTCTTCGACCAACATCGTGAGGGATTAGGCATGAAGGACTACACACACCTTCTTTGAGTCAAGTGGGAGTTTGTTGTCAATGGTGCCCACAAGAAGAGTTGTAGTCTTTATTTTGTACATTTGATGTCATATAGTCTTACGAAGACTCTTGCTTGTAATTGCTTATTCATTAATAAAAAGTTGAAACGTTCATTCAATCTTCTTTGTTTGAAGCTTTATGATAAAACCTTAGTCTTTTAGTCCATAAACAAACTTAACAACTTACGAAGAGACAAATGTAGATTTGCATGAACAAACTCTTCGTAGTTTGCTTAAAACGATATATTCGCAATCTTAGGGTCAAAGGACTATTGACCTCAGTATGATTGTTAGAAGAATCTATGATGTCTGGTTATGAGGCATTGAGAGTTGGGGACTCTATAGTTCTTCTAGGTATCTTCCGAAGGTACTGAATTGACCAGTGCACTTCTAGAGACAATATAAGAACAAACCATTTAACCTCTTATGTCTCGAAGTCACTATGTATGAATTGCATCATGCTTACCTTAATCCTGAAATGAGACATGCCATTTCACACCTTACTATTCTCATTTGAGAAAGTCAAAGTTCGGACTCACTATGTGATTCCGAACAAGGCCTATTGGTGAAGTACTAAGTTGTGAGTCTGTCATGAGTAACTTTGAGAAGTTCTCATAGATATGGAATTCATGTACAAGATCGCTGAAATGCAATGTATGTCACCTCATGCTTTGTTCCTTGGAGTGTGAATAAATGAACTGGCCAGTGTCCAAATTGAGTCCTGACTCTTTTGGATGAAACAATGTGACTTGTTAGCTCCTCGTCAATACATTGTTTCTAACTTATTCATAAGCGACAAAGGAGTTGAGGAAATAACAGCTAGAAGGGTAAAATGGTAATTTAGTAAATCCCGACTAGCTGATGACATTCATGAAGGGTAAACATAGATAAAATTCAGTGGATCCGCTCATCATAATTAGGTCGAATTCTTGAGTAGAAAACAAATTCATTTGAACCGAGAGATTTTCAGTGTCAGCTCTTTAGTGGAGTCAGTTGGCATTAAGCTAAACTTGGAAAAGGTTTGTGAATTTTGAGTCCAAGTGTTTAGCTCAAGCTTTGTTCATTTGGGTCCATGAGGTCACTGTCACGAATCACATCGATAGGAATAGTTAAACTGGAAGCTAAGTCAAAACAAGAACGAAAATTGTCAAAAGGGTATTTTTGTCTTTTGAGACATAGGATGAAATGAATGTCAATAAATTTTTTGACATGGTCATTTGATGACAAGTTTCACTCGGCCAAAATTAGATTTATTGGGCCTTGTGGATTAATTTCATTTCATAAGAATTTTATTGAAAATTCTTAATGGGTCTTTTTCATGTTGTCATGAACAAAATGGAAAAGCTTCTAGAAGCCCTTTCTAGATGGTGTAGGCGCCCATATTACCCAAGAGGAAAGAGAGTTTATTTTGTGCATAAATGTATTTAG
Source organism: Urtica dioica subsp. dioica (assembly GCF_054948205.1). Taxonomy (NCBI): domain Eukaryota; kingdom Viridiplantae; phylum Streptophyta; class Magnoliopsida; order Rosales; family Urticaceae; genus Urtica; species Urtica dioica. Next base: position 36,405,432 of record NC_142756.1, on the reverse strand, counting down.
ATACTTGCCAAAAGAAAAAGAGGAAACAAATTTCCTACGCATGGCATAAGGGAATTTCGGCCACAAGGGTCAAGAGAGAAGCAAATAAAAGAGGAAACAAATCCAAGGACTTGCTTGGCAAGCTTTGGACGTGTGCCTCATTAAAGAAAAAGGGAAATTGGCTCATGAATATGTGATATTCTATAGAAGAGGAAACTACCTTATTGAAGGTAAGACCTCTCCTATAAATAGGAGCCTCATTCTTCTCATTTTTCTCATTCAACATAAGTTAGAGATTGAGAGACTCTCTCTCTAGACATTGTTGGCCGAAAATCCTCTCTCTCTCTCTCTAGTTTATTTTCGATTTTTTCTTGTCTTGGCACCTAGGTCCTCACTCGACCTAGTGTTTAGCTCTGCGACTTCGAGACTCGTTCTTAAGTCGTAGTGTTTAAAAGTGCCCACTCACTGATTCCTTCTTTTCGAGTGATTTAGTGATAGAAACTTTCGTGGTTGCTCGAGGTGCCGAGGAAAGAAAGAGAGACGTGCTGCGAGGGGAGACGAGCGTTGCGAACTTTCCAAAAGCTTCTTCAAAGTTCAAGCTTCAAGAAAGGTTAGTAAACTTCTAGCTCATATTAGTTTTTAATTACATGTACTTGCTTCTTTGTCTAGGATAGTAAAAACTGTTTTTACTTGAAAAGAAATTTTTTAAAATTCCGCCGCTTCCCGAAGCGTTTAATCTTTTTCTTAAACCCTAGATCAATTCCAACATGATATGTGTTGAATGAGGCTTCTATTTATAGGAGAGGTCTCACCTTCAATAAGGTAGTTTCCTCTTCTATAGAATATCACATATTCATGAGCTAATTTCCCTTTTTCCTTCATAGAGTCACACGGCCAACAAGGCATTCTAGCAGTTCACTCGGCCAATGGCCGAGTGAACCCTCCAGCCACCAAGGCAGTTCACTCGGCCATTGGCCGAGTGAACCTTCCAGCAGTTCACTCGGCCAATGGCCGAGTGAACCCTCCAGCCGCCAAGACAGTTCACTCGGCCATTGGCCAAGTGAACCTTCCAGCAGTTCACTCGGCCAATGGCCGAGTGAACCCTCCAGCCGCCAAGACAGTTCACTCGGCCATTGGCCGAGTGAACCTTCTAGAAGTTCACTCGGCCAATGACCGAGTGAACCATCCAGCTGCCCCTGCAGTTCACTCGGCCATTGGCCGAGTGAACCTTCCAGCAGTTCACTCGGCCAATGGCCGAGTGAACCTCAGCTGGCCCAAGCTCTTCACTCGGCCAATGGCCGAGTGAACCTCACCACCATGTTCACTCGGCCATTGGCCGACCCAGCCACTCAATGGCCGAACCAAGCAAGTTCACTCGGCCAAGGGGTCTTTAAACCACCCCTTGGCTGCCTATAAATAGAGGGGCCGCGCCCCTACTCCAGGTAATCCATTCTTGAGTACTGGAACGCTGCCGAACTCGTACCTCGCTCGTTCCTCTCAAGCTTTGGCCTCTAAACACCCCTAAAACCTCTATACTCCACCTCAATCCCGCTAATGTTGAGCGTCGGAGAGGTAAACAGGGGCACCCCCCCTGTTTCCCCTTTGTAGTTCACGTGTTCTCTACTCCTTTTCAAGTACTATGACGAACTCAAGGGACATCCACAGCTAAGGGACGACTCGGGATACCGGGTCCGACACGCTCGAGTCGAGACGAGACCACTTGGTCTGGCCTTGGGTCTAACCGTCTTTGGCTCCTAAATAGTTGTCCGAAAAACAACGACAACATTTTGGCGCTAGAAGGAGGGGACCACCGACCTTGGCACGCTCTCCCTTCCATTCCACATTTTCACCACTTCTACGACTCTCGAGAGATGAGTCACCTACCCACTACCTCCGCGGGTACCCGAGCGACGAGCTCGAGGTACGGTCTCCGACTCCTCGCACACCGTCTTGAACGGCAACCTCGCGATAGCGAGAGCCAGCCCCAAGACCCGGTGAACGACCCCGAGGCCGAGCTCCGAGAAGACACGGCCCGGCGGCTCGCGGAGCTCCTTGGCCGTCCCGGCGTTGACGGCTCCCTCATCGCCGATCTCCTCGGCTACGACGTCGAGGATCGATCCGCTCAGGATGACTCGGACCTCGAATACGTGGAGGAGTCGAGGACCAACGAGGCCACCCCTAGCCTCGCTCAAGCACGACCCGAGAGGGCCAATGGTGCGTTGGCCGATACTTTGTACCCGGCGCGACAACAGGCACGGTCACAGTCCCGGGGACTCGCCCCCTCGGTTTCAAGAGGTGGCCGGACACGGCCCCTCGCCGAGGAGAGAGCGACTCTGGTCGACGATGGAGCCGATAGCCGAAGCGCTCGCCGGACGACCCGACCAAGGGCGACCTCGCCTCGTCACGCACCAAGCGTGGACCTTAGAGAGCGCTTGACGGCGCAGAGAAACTCCCGAGGGGAGGATCTCCGCCAAAGGCTAAATTCTCGAAGGGACGCGCTCCCCGCCGCAACTCTTGGCCGGCCTCAGGCCAATGTCGTGGACCAAGCGTCCAACGAGCGCCAACCGGTGACTCCCGTGGCCCCGACGGTCGGCCCTGCTAACGGGCTTGACATGGTCACGATGATTCAGAGCCTCCAAAATCAAATCATCGAGATGAGGGAGTCAGGGAGGCAAAGGCCGTACGGAGGGATCGAGGAATCATACTCTCCCTTCGCCGCACAAGTCCTCGCGCAGCCATGCGTGGGAAACTTCAAGTTACCGTCCATACCCCCCTATGATGGACGTACGGACCCCCACTTCCACGTCCAACATTATGAGACGTGGATGACGATGCAAGGGCAAACAGACGCCACCCTCTGCCAAGCCTTCAGCCTGACCCTCACAGGGTCGGGCTTTGAGTGGTTCCGGAGTTTGAGGCCTGGAAGCATCCCGTCCTTCCGGGCCTTGCGAGAGGCTTTCCTCGCTCGCTTTGCCACGCTTGTGGCACAAAAGAAGTCGAAGACCCACCTCCTCTCCATTCGACAGGGGAGAGATGAGACATTGAGACAATACCTTGCTCCCTTCACCGAGGAGTCTCACAAAGTCGAGGGCTTCAACGACAAGGACGCCATCACAGCGATCACTGAGGGAGTTCGCACGAGCGACTTCCTCAAGTCCATTGTCGGGCAAGTCCCGCGAGACATGGCGGAGCTGATGACGAGAGCCCGCACACATATGGGAATCGAGGACTATCTCGATGGCCGCGATGGCCGAAAGTCAGGAGGACAAGGTAGTCACCACCGCGAAGAACAGGATGAAGATCGTCCCGACCCTCAAAGGAAGAGGAGCAAGGGAGGCCGGGCCCCTAACGGTCGCCCCCTCTCCGGTCCAAGATCGTCGCACGTTGATAGCTTTCGAGCGTCATCAACGTACACCCCTCTGAACACTCCGCAAGAGCGGATCCTAGCTCTGCACCGCGACAAGCTAGGAAGTCCGGCTCCTCTTGCGAAGGATCCCGCGAAGAGGGATCGAAACAAGTTCTGTGAGTACCACCAGGATCACGGGCATCTGACGTCCGAGTGCTATCATCTCAGGCATCAGATCGAGGCCCTGATTCAAGACGGGAAATTAAAAGAATATGTCCTGAGAACGGTCGGGACGGCCGCGATGCACGAAGATCGTCCACGGCCAGGAAGGAAGGGTCCGGCGACGGTGACTGTCACGGACCGGGAGGCGATTGAAGAACCGGAGAGCTCACAGCTGCATGTCGTGGGCTCGATCATGGGTGGCCCGGAGTTTGGGGACTCGTCCACGCAAAGGAAGAAGTACGTGCGCGAGGTTTCTCGAGGAAAAATTGCACACTACATCAACCATACATACGAGGCTCCCCCTCCGGCCCCGTTCGAGTCCATGTTCTTCACCGGCCAAGAGGCGGCACGAATCCTCCACCCACACAATGACGCAATAGTCATCTCGGCCCCGGTCGCCAACAATCTCGTCCGAAGAATCCTGATTGATAACGGCAGCTCGGCCGACATCGTCTTCAAATCAGCATTGGACAGGATGAAGCTGACCGGACTGAAACCGACCCCAATCTCGACCCCACTCTTCGGCTTCTCCGGGGAGAGGGTCATGACGGAAGGAACCATCGACCTCCCGGTCACCTTCGGAACACCGGGGGGGCTCGAGGCCACTCGCATCGTATCCTTCCTAGTTGTGGACCAGCCCTCGGCATACAACATCATCATCGGCCGCCCGACTCTCAACCGGCTGAAGGCCATAACGTCCACCTATCACCTGATGATGAAGTTCCCAACTGAGAAGGGGATTGCCATCATGTTGGGAGACCAATCGATGGCGAGGATGTGCTACGTCCAAGGCGTGGACGGGAAAGGGAAGGAAAAGATGGTGAGCGCCATCCTTTAGCTCGGTCAAGCTGCAGAAGTTGGCACGGCAGTGGAAGCCGGCTCCCGTTTCTCATTATGTCATTTTATTTCCAGTTTTAAGAAAATCTCGAATTTCAATAAGGCCAATGGCCTAGGGATGTAATTTTTTACTATTTCTACATGATAATTAGATTACATTTCACCTCGAAGTCTTTATCTTGTTGCGTTATAATTTCTAGTCTCCTCTACGAGTACACGAGAAACTCGGGGGGCTAATGGGAAACAATGCTCAACGAAACTAGAGCTCGCTCGCTCAACAAAAAAAAAACAAAAACTCAAAAACAAAGTCGTGCTAATCGATTATGCCTTCGTTGGCAGGTCGAGAAAATAAGACACGCACAATACAACGAAGATGTGCAAATCGATTATGCCTTCGTTGGCAGGTCGAGAACATAAGACGCGCACAACACAACACAACGCAATGAAGACATGCAAATCGATTATGCCTTCGTTGGCAGGTCGAGAAAATAAGACACGCACAACACAACAAAGACATGCAAATCGATTATGCCTTCGTTGGCAGGTCGAGAAAATAAGACGCGCACAACGCAAAAAAGACGTGCAAATCGATTATGCCTTCGGTGGCAAATCGAGAACATAAGACGCGCACAATATAAAAAAGACGTGCAAATCGATTATGCCTTCGGTGGCAAATCGAGAACATAAGACGCGCACAATACGAAAAAGACGTGCAAATCGATTATGCCTTCGGTGGCAAATCGAGAACATAAGACGCGCACAATACAAAAAAGACGTGCAAATCGATTATGCCTTCGGTGGCAAATCGAGAACATAAGACGCGCACAATACAACAAAGACGTGCAAATCGATTATGCCTTCGGTGGCAAATCGAGAACATAAGACGCGCACAATACGAAAAAGACGTGCAAATCGATTATGCCTTCGGTGGCAAATCGAGAACATAAGACGCGCACAATACAAAAAAGACGTGCAAATCGATTATGCCTTCGGTGGCAAATCGAGAACATAAGACGCGCACAATACAACAAAGACGTGCAAATCGATTATGCCTTCGTTGGCAGGTCGAGAAAATAAGACGCGCACAACGCAAAAAAGACGTGCAAATCGATTATGCCTTCGGTGGCAAATCGAGAACATAAGACGCGCACAATACAAAAAAGACGTGCAAATCGATTATGCCTTCATTGGCAAGTCGAGAAAACAAGACGCGCACAACACAATAAGGCCGTGCTAATCGATCACGCCCTCACTGGTAGATCGAGAAAATAAGCCGCGCACGATCAACCCGAAACAATAAGTCGTCCCTCGCGACGCCCAAAGGCCGTCCCTCGCGACGCGCGAAGGCCAATCCTCGTGACGCAAACCCGAGAGCGTTCATCCCGCATCCGTACAAAAGCGTAGATTTTGAGTTTCTACTCGATCTACGCTCGACCGGAAACTCGGGGGGCTAATGTTGTTGGCCCGTCTAGGGCCGAAGAGGACAAAGGCATCTCTGCAATCCACGTGGCTGGTGCGAGGTCTCGGGCTTCGAAACCCCGACCCAACCAGGGGCCGGCCCAAACCAATGGCCAAGTCAATGGCTCACTCGGCCATTGGGCAGTTCACTCGGCCATTGGCCGAGTGAACCCTCCAGCCACCAAGGCAGTTCACTCGGCCATTGGCCGAGTGAACCTTCCAGCAGTTCACTCGGCCAATGGCCGAGTGAACCCTCCAGCCACCAAGGCAATTCACTCGGCCATTGGCCGAGTGAACCATCCAGCAGTTCACTCGGCGAATGGCCGAGTGAACCCTCCAGCCACCAAGGCAGTTCACTCGGCCATTGGCCGAGTGAACCTTCCAGCAGTTCACTCGGCCAATGGCCGAGTGAACCCTCCAGCCGCCAAGACAGTTCACTCGGCCATTGGCCGAGTGAACCTTCCAGCAGTTCACTCGGCCAATGGCCGAGTGAACCCTCCAGCCACCAAGGCAGTTCACTCGGCCATTGGCCGAGTGAACCTTCCAGCAGTTCACTCGGCCAATGGCCGAGTGAACCCTCCAGCCGCCAAGACAGTTCACTCGGCCATTGTCCGAGTGAACCTTCCAGCAGTTCACTCGGCCAATGGCCGAGTGAACCATCCAGCTGCCCCTGCAGTTCACTCGGCCATTGGCCGAGTGAACCTTCCAGCAGTTCACTCGGCCAATGGCCGAGTGAACCTCAGCCGGCCCAAGCTCTTCACTCGGCCAATGGCCGAGTGAACCTCACCACCATGTTCACTCGGCCATTGGCCGACCCAGCCACTCAATGGCCGAACCAAGCAAGTTCACTCGGCCAAGGGGTCTTCAAACCACCCCTTGGCTGCCTATAAATAGAGGGGCCGCTCCCCTACTCCAGGTAATCCATTCTTGAGTACTGGAACGCTGCCGAACTCGTACCTCGCTCGTTCCTCTCAAGCTTTGGCCTCTAAACACCCCTAAAACCTCTATACTCCACCTCAATCCCGCTAATGTTGAGCGTCGGAGAGGTAAACAGGGACACCCCCCCTGTTTCCCCTTTGTAGTTCACGTGTTCTCTACTCCTTTTCAGGTACTCTGACGAACTCAAGGGACATCCACAGCTAAGGGACGACTCGAGATACCGGGTCCGACACGCTCGAGTCGAGACGTGACCACTTGGTCTGGCCTTGGGTCTAACCGTCTTTGGCTCCTAAATAGTTGTCCGAAAAACAGCGACAACACAAAGACTAATGTTTTATCATAAAGCTTCAAACAGACAAGGAAAAATGAATGAATGTTTTCAACTTTTTATTAATGAATAAGCAATTACAAGCAAGAGTCTGTTGGAATTGATCTAGGGTTTAAGAAAAAGATTAAACGCTTCGGGAAGCGGCGGAATTTTTAAAAAATTCTTTACAAGTAAAAACAGTTTTTACTAACCTAGACAAAGAGCAAGTACATGTAATTAAAAACTAATATGAGCTAGAAGTTTACTAACCTTTCTTGAAGCTTGAACTTTGAAGAAGTTTTTGGAAAGTTTGCAACGCTCGTCTCCCCTCGCAGCACGTCTCTCATTCTTTTCTCGGCACCTCGAGCAACCACGAAAGTTTCTATCACTAAATCACTCGAAATAAAGGAATTAGTGAGTGGGCACTTTTAAACACTACGACATAAGAACGAGTCTTGAAGTCGCAGAGCTAAACACTAGGTCGAGTGAGGACCTAGGTGCCAAAACAAGAAAAATCGAAAATAAACTAGAGAGAGAGAGAGGAGTTTCGGCCAAAGTTCTAGAGAGAGAGTCTCTCAAATCTCTTAAACTTGGATGAATGAAATGTGAGGAAATGAGGCTCCTATTTATAGGAGAGGTCTCACCTTCAATAAGGTAGTTTCCTCTTCTATAGAATATCACATATTCATGAGCCAATTTCCTCTTTTCCCTATTGAGACACTCGGCCAACAAGGGCTTCTAGAAGCCTTGATTTGTTTCCAATTTTGTTCATGGCTTGCCTTTTCTCTCAATATGGCCGAAGTTCCTTATGCATCCTTATGCAAATTTGTTTCCTCTTTTTCTTTTGGCAAGTATCTAAATACATTTATGCACAAAATAAACTCTCCTATTTCTCTATAGGGTAGGCGCCCAACATGTCTCTAGAAGGAGCTTCTAGAAGCTTCTTCATTTATTCATGAGAACATGAAAAAGGCCCATTAAGAATTTTCAATAAAACTCTTATGAAATGAAATTAATTCACGAGGCCCAAGGATCAAGTCATGGCCGAGTGACATTAAGTCATCAAATGAACTTGTCAAAAAATTTATTGACATTCATTACATCCTTTGTCTCAAAAGACAAAAATACCCTTTTGACTATTTTCGTTCTCGTTTTGACTTAGCTTCCAGTTTAACTATTCCTATCGATGTGATTCGTGACAGTGACCTCATGGACCCAAATGAACAAAGCTTGAGCTAAACACTTGGACTCAAAAGTTCATAAACCTTTTCCAAGTTTAGCTTAATGCCAACTGACTCCACTAAAGAGCTGACACTGAAAATCTCTCGGTTCAAATGAATTTATTTTCTACTCAAGAATTTGACCTAATTATGATGAGCGGATCCACTGAATATTATCTATGTTTACCCTTCATGAATGTCATCAGCTAGTCACGATTTACTAAATTACCATTTTACCCTTCTAGCTGTTATTTTCTCAACTCCTTTGTCGCTTGTGAATAAGTTAGAAACAATGTATTGACGAGGAGCTAACAAGTCACATCGATTCATCTAAAATAGTCGGGACTCAATTTGGACACTGGCCAGTTCATTTATTCACACTCCAAGGAACAAAGCATGAGGTGACATGCATTGCATTTCAGCAATCTTGTACATGAATTCCATATCTATGAGAACTTCACAAAGTTACTCATGACATACTCACAACTTAGTACTTCACCAATAGGCCCTGTTCGGAATCACATAGTGAGTCCGAACTCTGACTTTCTCAAATGAGAATACTAGGGTGTGAAATGGCATGTCTCATTTCAGGATTAAGGTAAGCATGATGCAATTCATACATAGTGACTTCGAGACATAAGAGGTTAAATGGTTTGTTCTTATATTGTCTCTAGAAGTGCACTGGTCAATTCAGTACCTTCGGAAGATACCTAGAAGAACTATAGAGTCTCCAACTCTCAATGCCTCATAACCAGACATCATATATTCTTCTAACAATCGTACTGAGGTCAATAGTCCTTTGACCCTAAGATTGCGAATATATCGTTTTAAGCAAAGTACGAAGAGTTTGTTCATGCAAATCTACATTTGTCTCTTCGTAAGTTGTTAAGTTTGTTTATGGACTAAAAGACTAAGGTTTTATCATAAAGCTTCAAACAAAGAAAGAATGAATGAACGTTTCAACTTTATTAATAAATGAATAAGCAATTACAAGCAAGAGTCTTCATGAGACTTTATTACATCAAATGTACAAAATAAAGATTACAACTCTTCTTGTGGGCACCATTGACAACAAACTCCCACTTGACTCAAAGAAGATGTGTGTAGTCTTTCATGCCTAATCCCTCACGATGTTGGTCGAAGACCTTGTTCGCTAGGGCCTTGGTGAATGGATCTGCGAGGTTGTCCACCGTTGAGATCTTCTTCACTTCCACGTCTCTGCGCTGCACGATCTCTCGAATCAAATGGTATTTCCTCTCAATATGCTTAGAGCGCTTATGGCTTCTAGGTTCCTTTGAGTTAGCGACAGCCCCACTATTATCACAATAAAGGGTCATGGGCTCGTCGACATATGGAACAACTTCCAAATACTTCAGGAATTTTCTAAGCGATACAGCCTCTTTGGATGCTTCACAAGCAGCCACATATTTTGCTTCCATTGTGGAGTCAGCAATGCGAGATTGCTTAATACTTCACCACACAACAGCTCCACCATAAAGGATGAACACAGATCCCGAAGTGGATTTCCTGGAATCCTTATTCGCTTGAAAATCGGAGTCAGTATATCCTGTCATAGTCAAGTCAGTACCTGAGTATGTAAGCATCAAGTTCCTAGTTCTTCGAAGATACTTAAGAACATGCTTAACAGCAATCCAGTGCTCGGGTCCAGGGTTGGATTGGAAACGGCTAACTACGCCAACGGCGAAACATACATGAGGCTTCCTACGGCAGAGGCGTAAGGAATTTTCCTCATGTCTTCAATCTCTTGTGCAGTCTTGGGAGACTGGTCCTTAGAGAGTGAATCTCCATGCCTAAAGGGTGTTTGGCCCTTCTTGGAGTCTTGCATCGAGAAGCGATCCATTACCTTATCAATATAAGATGCTTGAGAGAGCGACATGGTCCGGTTTTTCCTATCTCGAAAGATTTGGATCCCCAGAATGTACGCGGCTTCTCCTAGATCCTTCATATCGAATTGCATTGCCAGCCAGACCTTAACCTCATATAACTTACCCACGTCATTACCAATGACTAGTATATCATCGACATATAGTACCAGAAACACAACTTTACCTTCGTGTATTAACTTGTAAACACAAGGCTCATCTATTTACTGTTCGAAGCCAAAGCTCTTTACAGTTTCATAGAATCTAATATTCCATGACCTAGATGCTTGCTTTAATCCATAAATGGACTTAAGCAACTCACAAACCTTGGTCTCTTGACCTTCTTTCACGAAACCGTCTGGTTGAGCCATGTAAATGCGCTCGTCAAGATTGCCATTCAGAAAGGCTGTCTTGACAACCATTTGCCAGATCTCATAGTCGAGAGCTGCAGCTATGGATAGGAGTATGCGGATGGATTTAAGCATCGTGACTGGCGAGAAGGTTTCTTCATAGTCAATCCCTTCTTGTTGGGTATAACCCTTCGCCACAAGTCGTGCTTTGACAATCTCAACATTCCCATCAGGACCCCTTTTCTTCTTGTATATCCACTTACACCCTACGGGTTTAACCCCTTTTCTTCTTGTATATCCACTTTCATGGCGTCAAGCCAAAGGTTTGATTCAGAACCAGCCATCGCTTGGCTATAGGAAACAGGGTCATCCATGTCGGAGACGGCTACAAGAGAGTCTCCATAGGACATGTACCTGTCAGGCTTTTGAGTAGCCCTCCCACTACGTCTAAGTACTACTTGACGAGATTCTGATGAGTTAGGTTGTGTTTCAGTTGGGGTAAGAACAGTTCTTACAGATGAGGTAGAAGCTTCCTCACCCAACTTTTCTTCAAGCACAATTTTGTTTCTAGGTTTTGCATCCTTCATAAAGTCCTCCTCAAGGAAACGAGCATTCGTGCTAACGAAAGTCTTATCGTCCTCGGGACTATAGAAAGTAAAACCTTTGGTTTCCTTTGGATATCCTACAAACAGGCACAATTCTGACCTACTAGCCAACTTGCTAGTCTTTTGCCTCAGCACGTGTGCAGGGCAACCCCAAATTCTGATGCGGCCAAGATTCACTTTACGGCCAGTCCATCGTTCATAAGGAGTACCAGGAAACGTCTTGGACGGAACTTGGTTCAGAATATAAGCGGCTGTTTCGAGGGCATATCCCCAAAAGGAAAGCGGGAGTGATGAGTAACTCATCATTGATCTAACCATCTCCATAAGAGTTCGGTTTCTTCTCTCTGACACTCCGTTTTGTTGAGGTGTGCCAGGTGCGGTAAGCTGAGAAGCGATACCTTCTTCTTTAAGAAAGTCATCGAACTCTCCAGACATATACTCACCACCTCGATCAGATCGAAGGGTTTTGATCACTTTGCCAGTTTGCCTTTCCACTAAAGCCCTAAAGACCTTAAATACGTTAAAGGTCTCGGATTTGTGTTTAAGCAAATAGACAAACCCATATCGCGAGTAATCATCGGTGAAGGTAACGAAGTATTCGTATCCTCCACGTGCATGTTGGCTGAGCGGACCACATACATCAGAATGTATTAGTTCCAGCAACTCAGTGGCTCTTCGACCCTTATCAGAGAAAGGTCGCTTAGTCATTTTTCCTTCTATGCAGGATTCACAAGTAGGTAGTGAACCTATTGCAGAGGCTTGGAGTGGACCATCCCTCACAAGTCTCTTAATCCTATCTAGACTGATATGACCAAGTCTTAAGTGCCAGAGGTATGTTGATTTTGTTAGATCGGAGGATTCATAAAGTTCGATCCTCTTTGGCTCCCTAATTAGATTGTTATCTATTTCGGTGTCTAAAAGAGAAGGTTGAGTGAGATAGATGTAAAAAAGTGTTGTCAATGGTGCCCACAAGAAGAGTTGTAGTCTTTATTTTGTACATTTGATGTAATAAAGTCTCATGAAGACTCTTGCTTGAAATTGCCTATCTATTCATTAATAAAGTTGAAACGTTCATTCATTCTTTCTTTGTTTGAAGCTTTATGATAAAACCTTAGTCTTTTAGTCCATAAACAAACTTAACAACTTACGAACAGACAAATGTAGATTTGCATGAACAAACTCTTCGTAGTTTGCTTAAAACGATATATTCGCAATCTTAGGGTCAAAGGACTATTGACCTCAGTATGATTGTTAGAAGAATCTATGATGTCTGGTTATGAGGCATTGAGAGTTGGGGACTCTATAGTTCTTCTAGGTATCTTCCGAAGGTACTGAATTGACCAGTGCACTTCTAGAGACAATATAAGAACAAACCATTTAACCTCTTATGTCTCGAAGTCACTATGTATGAATTGCATCATGCTTACCTTAATCCTGAAATGAGACATGCCATTTCACACCTTAGTATTCTCATTTGAGAAAGTCAAAGTTCGGACTCACTATGTGATTCCGAACAAGGCCTATTGGTGAAGTACTAAGTTGTGAGTCTGTCATGAGTAACTTTGTGCAGTTCTCATAGATATGGAATTCATGTACAAGATTGCTGAAATGCAATGTATGTCACCTCATGCTTTGTTCCTTGGAGTGTGAATAAATGAACTGGCCAGTGTCCAAATTGAGTCCTGACTCTTTTGGATGAAACAATGTGACTTGTTAGCTCCTCGTCAATACATTGTTTCTAACTTATTCACAGGCGACAAAGGAGTTGAGGAAATAACAACTAGAAGGGTAAAATGGTAATTTAGTAAATCCCGACTAGTTGATGACATTCATGAAGGGTAAACATAGATAATATTCAGTGGATCCGCTCATTATAATTAGGTCGAATTCTTGAGTAGAAAACAAATTTATTTGAACCGAGAGATATTCAGTGTCAGCTCTTTAGTGGAGTCAGTTGGCATTAAGGTAAACTTGGAAAAGGTTTGTGAACTTTTGAGTCCAAGTGTTTAGCTCAAGCTTTGTTCATTTGGGTCCATGAGGTCACTGTCACGAATCACATCGATAGGAATAGTTAAACTGGAAGCTAAGTCAAAACAAGAACGAAAATAGTCAAAAGGGTATTTTTGTCTTTTGAGACATATGATGAAATGAATGTCAATAAATTTTTTGACAAGTTCATTTGATGACTTAATGTCACTCGGCCATAACTTAATTAATGTCACTCGGCCATAACTTGTGAATTAATTTCATTTCATAAGAATTTTATTGAAAATTCTTAATGGGCTTTTCTCATGTTGTCATGAACAAATGAAGAAGCTTCTAGAAGCTCCTTCTAGATGTGAAATGGGCGCCCAAATACCCAAGAGAAAGAGAGATTATTTTGTGCATAAATGTATCAAGATACTTGCAAAAAGAAAAAGAGGAAACAAATTTCCTATGCTTGCCATAAGGAAATTCGGCCAAGGCAACCAAGAGAGAACAAAAGAGGAAACTAATCCCTTGGGGATTCACTGGAGGTGGGCGCCTATCTTGGATAGGAATGGGCAATAAAAGATTGCTCATTAGGGCTTGGAAAATAAGAGGAAACTACTTCTTTCTAAGGCCAACCCTTCTCCTATAAATAGGACCCTCATTCCTCTCATTCTATTCATTCAACATAAGTTAGAGATTGAGAGACTCTCTCTCTAGACATTGTTGGCCGAAAATCCTCTCTCTCTCTCTCTCTAGTTTATTTTCGATTTTTTCTTGTCTTGGCACCTAGGTCCTCACTCGACCTAGTGTTTAGCTTTGCGACTTCGAGACTCGTTCTTAAGTCGTAGCGTTTAAAAGTGCCCACTCACTGATTCCTTCTTTTCGAGTGATTGAGTGATAGAAACTTTCGTGGTTGCTCGAGGTGCCGAGGAAAGAAAGAGAGACGTGCTGCGAGGGGAGACGAGCGTTGCAAACTTTCCACAAGCTTCTTCAAAGTTCAAGCTTCAAGAAAGGTTAGTAAACTTCTAGCTCATATTGGTTTTTAATTACGTGTACTTGCACTTGTCTAGGTTAGTAAAAACTGTTTTACTTGTAAAAGAAAATTTTTAAAATTCCGCCGCTTACCGAAGCGTTAATTATTTTCTCAAACCCTAGATCGATTCCAACAAAAAGACCATTCTTCATACATGCATCAGTGACAAAAGAATTAGAAAAAGAAATACGAATTCCATTCTTTATAAACTTTAAATAATAATCTTGCTCGAAAAGTTGAGCAACAGATATTAGGTTTTTCCCAAAGGAAGGAACATAATAAACATTATTCAAATTTAAAGTTCGATCTTCAAAAGATAACGTCACGGATCCCAAAGCCTTCGCAGACACCACGCTCCCATCACCCCACTTGAAGCAGAAGTCGCCATCCTCTTAGCTTTTGCTTTTCCTAGAACCAGTCAAGGAGCAGCAAATATGGTTAGTAGCAGCAGAGTCAATAATCCACGATGATACACTATCAGCTACTAAACAAGCTTCAGTAACAAGTACACTACCTTTTACTTTGGTTTTGAGGTAGGCAGGACCGTTCCTACTATCGGCCTTGTAAGGTCTCTTCACAGTTCCAGAGGCGGAGGCATTTTGCCCAGTAGCATGTGCCTCTCCTTTATTCCTCTTTCTCTTAGTGAGACCTACAGCAGTGTGAAATTCCATCATAAGCTTGGTAACAGTGTACTCTAGCTTGTTAATGGAGTAGTTCATCTTGGAGGTATCAAGAGACGCGGGGAGAGTTTCTAAGATCATATCTATGACATTCTTCCCATCAATCTCAGATCCTAGGATTTCCATTCTATTCAAAAAACTAATGATCAGTATCATAAAGTCTCTAACAGGAGTCCTAGCCTTCATATGACAGTTCATAAACTGTCGGACTGCTTGTTGCCTGGTTTGACACCTTTGCCCTCCAAACATCTCAAGGAGATTGTAGAGCATGTCGGCGGCAGTCTCGATGTCACGATGTTGCTTTTTCAGCATATTGGTCATAGATGCTAAGATATAGCACCTCACAATCTCATCGGATCGAAGCCAGGCCGCTAAGGCGTCATTGTCCTCTTGAGTTGAATCATCATTCGTCAGAGGAGGACACGGGGTGGTGAGTACCCATTTGTGCTTGTTAACGGTAGGTATTATGTCGAGGTTACGTTTTGAATCTACGTAGTTTTTGTTTTCGAGTTTGATCGAGGAAAGAAAGACTGAGAGATGGTTGAGAGACATATTGCCTATATAAGTTGAAACAAGTTTATGATTAGTCTTTGGTTTAGGATTTAAGTTTTATTAAGACTTTTATAAAATCCAAAGGTGTTATAAACCAAACGATAATTTACTCCCTCAAGAGAAGGCCGGAAAAAATCTCCTTTTATAAGTAAATGACACATCATTAATGCTAAGCCAAGATGTCAATACATCTATTTTGACTAGCCACCTTTTATATTGGTTTGATCACCCACATCCTTTCGCAGAGCCTCAAGGGAGGATTACTAGGGACTGAGCCTAAGTGTGCAACCAACCACTTAGTCCAAAAGGTCAACTTTGAAAAACAATCCCCCAAGGGGAGGCCTTGCCATCATCGTCTCACTCTCGGACGTAGCTCATTGAGCAATGATCGAAGCAATAACGCCTTGGAGTACTCCCATTTAAGTGAGGGTCGCAAGAGCGGCTCTTAGTCCCACGTTAATTGCTTCTTTCATTAGTGTTGGGGATCGTGGGTTACAAACAACAAGTATAACCCTCCCACTTAGTTTTTGGAGTTGGTTCATCGACTCTTATAAGTTCGGAAACAAATTTCCTAGTTAGAGAGCGACAGAGCGGACAACTAGAAGAGAATCCTAGATCGACATGTTCAGAGTAGTATTAGTGCATAAAGGCACAAGATACATACTCGATCTTTTCCTATTTTCTATTTCGGGAAAGTGCATGAGGGAAGTGTGAACTTCAACTCACTCGAACACTTGAAAGTTTGAGATTACACATCTTTTTATTTTTCGGCTTGTCTACAAGGAGACCTCCCACTCAAATTTTCAAGAGCATATAGATTTTGAACATATGTGATATAAACAAGTTTGAAAGTGAAAACGGTTTTTCAAAATTCAAACTAGTTTTGTAAAAAACTAAATTTCAATTAATCTTTCAAAAATCAAAACTTTTAATCTTACACAGCATGTTTATAATCATATGAAAAACATTTTTGCTCAAGAAAATTTTCTCATTAGAGTTCTATAACTCATGGTAGTGGGGTTTGAAAATCCGGATTTCTAAAAAAACTGGAGTTTCAGACAGCCGCGCACCTTGGAGTAAAATCGCCATATCTGGCGGCTCCGATGTCCTTTTGAGCCGAAACCGGTGGCATTGGACAGAGGACAGAAAGAGCTTTAATTTCATTCAAGAATCATTAAATTTAGATTTCTGAGCAGAGAGTTATGCCACTTTTAATGCGGGTTTACTCCAGCTCGAAGAAAAAGAAATAATTAAAGCTTGGTCCTTTTTAGGTGCGAAAAAGAATCGAGTGTAACAGAACGTTTTATGAAGGTTGTTAAAGCTTTTTTTTGTGTTTTATTAGCAAGGTAATAACAAGGCATAAAAGAAATAACAACAAACATAAAACGATTCAAATAAAAATAAGAAACTAGCAAGATAACAAAACTAGTCACAAAATTTTACTCGAAATTTCTCAAACCTTTAAAACACGTTTTTCAATATAAAAAATTAAAAACTTTTAGAACTGATTCTAAAGTGTTTTAAAAACATCCCAAAATCATAGAAAAACAACATGATTTTTAATTTAAAGGCATGAGCAATAAATTAAAAAAAAATCTAAGATAACAATTCTAACTTGTCACAAAATTAGTAAACTTTCGAAAACGATTTTCAAGCTCATATTTTTAAATACATGTACATGCTAATCTTTGACCATAGCTCTGATACCATTTGTTGGAATTGATCTAGGGTTTAAGAAAAAGATTAAACGCTTCGGAAAGAGCAAGTACATGTAATTAAAAACTAATATGAGCTAGAAGTTTACTAACCTTTCTTGAAGCTTGAACTTTGAAGAAGCTTTTGGAAAGTTTGCAACGCTCGTCTCCCCTCGCAGCACGTCTCTCTTTCTTTTCTCGGCACCTCGAGCAACCACGAAAGTTTCTATCACTAAATCACTCGAAATAAAGGAATTAATGAGTGGGCACTTTCAAACACTACGACTTAAGAACGAGTCTTGAAGTCGCAGAGCTAAACACTAGGTCGAGTGAGGACCTAGGTGCCAAAACAAGAAAAATCGAAAATAAACTAGAGAGAGAGAGAGAGGAGTTTCGGCCAAAGTTCTAGAGAGAGAGTCTCTCAAATCTCTTAAACTTGGATGAAGGAAATGTGAGGAAATGAGGCTCCTATTTATAGGAGAGGTCTCACCTTCAATAAGGTAGTTTCCTCTTCTATAGAATATCACATATTCATGAGCCAATTTCCTCTTTTCCCTATTGAGACACTCGGCCAACAAGGGCTTCTAGAAGCCTTGATTTGTTTCTAATTTTGTTCATGGCTTGCCTTTTCTCTCAACATGGCCGAAGTTCCTTATGCATCCTTATGCAAATTTGTTTCCTCTTTTTCTTTTGGTAAGTATCTAAATACATTTATGCACAAAATAAACTCTCCTATTTCTCTATAGGGTAGGCGCCCAACATGTCTCTAGAAGGAGCTTCTAGAAGCTTCTTCATTTATTCATGAGAACATGAAAAAGGCCCATTAAGAATTTTCAATAAAACTCTTATGAAATGAAATCAATTCACAAGGCCCAATTAATCTAATTTGGCCGAGTGGCATTAAGTCAACAAATGACCTTGTCAAAAAATTTATTGACATTCATTTCATCATATGTCTCAAAAGACAAAAATACCCTTTTGACTATTTTCGTTCTCGTTTTGACTTAGCTTCCAGTTTAACTATTCCTATCGATGTGATTCGTGACAGTGACCTCATGGACCCAAATGAACAAAGCTTGAGCTAAACACTTGGACTCAAAAGTTCACAAACCTTTTCCAAGTTTAGCTTAATGCCAACTGACTCCACTAAAGAGCTGACACTGAAAATCTCTCGGTTCAAATGAATTTATTTTCTACTCAAGAATTCGACCTAATTATGATGAGCGGATCCACTGAATATTATCTATGTTTACCCTTCATGAATGTCATCAGCTAGTCGGGATTTACTAAATTACCATTTTACCCTTCTAGCTGTTATTTCCTCAACTCCTTTGTCGCTTGTGAATAAGTTAGAAACAATGTATTGACGAGGAGCTAACAAGTCACATTGTTTCATCCAAAAGAGTCGGGACTCAATTTGGACACTGGCCAGTTCATTTATTCACACTCCAAGGAACAAAGCATGAGGTGACATACATTGCATTTCAGCAATCTTGTACATGAATTCCATATCTATGAGAACTTCACAAAGTTACTCATGACATACTCACAACTTAGTACTTCACCAATTGGCCTTGTTCGGAATCACATAGTGAGTCCGAACTCTGACTTTCTCAAATGAGAATACTAAGGTGTGAAATGGCATGTCTCATTTCAGGATTAAGGTAAGCATGATGCAATTCATACATAGTGACTTCGAGACATAAGAGGTTAAATGGTTTGTTCTTATCTTGTCTCTAGAAGTGCACTGGTCAATTCAGTACCTTCGGAAGATACCTAGAAGAACTATAGAGTCTCCAACTCTCAATGCCTCATAACCAGACATCATAGATTCTTCTAACAATCGTACTGAGGTCAATAGTCCTTTGACCCTAAGATTGCGAATATATCGTTTTAAGCAAAGTACGAAGAGTTTGTTCATGCAAATCTACATTAGTCTCTTCGTAAGTTGTTAAGTTTGTTTATGGACTAAAAGACTAAGGTTTTATCATAAAGCTTCAAACAAAGAAAGAATGAATGAACGTTTCAACTTTATTAATGAATGAATAGGCAATTACAATCAAGAGTCTTCATGAGACTTTATTACATCAAATGTACAAAATAAAGATTACAACTCTTCTTGTGGGCACCATTGACAACAGAGTCTTCATGAGACTTTATTACATCAAATGTACAATATAAGCAATACAACTCTTCTTGTGGGCACCATTGACAACAAGTTACTCATGACATTCTCACAACTTAGTACTTCACCAATAAGCCTTGTTCGGAATGACATAGTGAGTCCGAACTGTGACTTTCTCAAATGAGAATACGTAAGGTGTGAAATGACATGTCTCATTTCAGGATTAAGGTAAGCACGATGCAATTCATACATAGTGACTTCGAGACATAAGAGGTTAAATGGTTTGTTCTTATCTTGTCTCTAGAAGTACACTGGTCAATTCAGTACCTTCAGAAGATACCTAGAAGAACTATAGAGTCTCCAACTCTCAATGCCTTATAACCAGACATCATAGATTCTTTTAACAATCATACTGAGGTCAATAGTCCTTTGACCCTTAGATTGCGAATATATCGTTTTAAGCAAACTACGAAGAGTTTATTCATGCAAATCTACATTTGTCTCTTCGTAAGTTGTGTAGTTTGTTTATAGACTAAAGACCAATGTTTTATCATAAAGCTTCAAACAGACACGGAAGAATGAATGAACGTTTCAACTTTTTATTAATGAATAAGCAATTACAAGCAAGAGTCTTCATGAGACTTTATTACATCAAATGTACAATATAAAGATTACAACTCTTCTTGTGGGCACCATTGACAACAAACTCCCACTTGCCTCAAAGAAGATGTGTGTAGTCCTTCATGCCTAATCTCTCTCGATTTTGTCGAAGACCGTGTTCGCTAGGGCCTTTGTGAATGGATCTGCTAGGTTGTCCACCGTTGAGATCTTCTTCACTTCCACGTCTCCGCGCTGCATGATCTCTTGAATCAAATGGTATTTCCTCTCAATATGCTTAGAGCGCTTATGGCTTCGATGTTCCTTTGTGTTAGCGACAGCCCCACTATTATCACAATAAAGGGTCATGGGCTTGTCGACATTTGTAACAACTTCCAAATACTTAAGGAATTTTCTAAGCCATACAGCCTCTTTGCATGCTTCACAAGAAGCCACATATTCTGCTTCCATTGTGGAGTCAGCAATGCAAGATTGCTTAATAATTATCAACACAACAGCTCCACCATTAAGGATGAACACAGATCCCGAAGTGGATTTCATGGAATCCTTATCCGCTTGAAAATCGGAGTCGGTGTATCCCGTCATAGTCAGGTCAGTACCTGAGTATGTAAGCATCAAGTTCCTAGTTCTTCGAAGATACTTAAGAACATGCTTAACAGCAATCCAGTGCTCGGGTCCAGGGTTGGATTGGAAACGGCTAACTACGCCAACGGCGAAACATATATCAGGTCTAGTGTAAAGAATAGCATACATGAGGCTTCCTACGGTAGAGGCGTAAGGAATTTTCCTCATGTCTTCAATCTCTTGTGCAGTCTTGGGAGACTGGTCCTTAGAGAGTGAGACTCCATGCCTAAAGGGTGTTTGGCCCTTCTTGGAGTCTTGCATCGAGAAGAGATCCTTCACCTTATCAATATAAGATGCTTGAGAGAGCGACAGGGTCCGGTTTTTCCTATCTCGGAAGATTTGGATTCCCAGAATGTACGCGGCTTCTCCTAGATCCTTCATATCGAATTGCTTTGCCAGCCAGACCTTAACCTTAGATAACTTACCCACGTCATTACCAATGAGTAATATATCATCGACATATAGTACCAGAAACACAACCTTACCTTCGTGTATTAACTTGTAAACACAAGGCTCATCTATTGACTGTTCAAAGCCGAAGCTCTTCACAGTTTCATCGAATCTAATATTCCATGACCTAGATGGTTGCTTTAATCCATAAATGGACTTAAGCAACTCACAAACCTTGGTCTCTTGACCTTCTTCCACGAAACCGTCTTGACATCCATTTGCCAGATCTCATAGTCGAGAGCTGCAGCTATGGATAGGAATATGCGGATGGATTTAAGCATCGCGACTGGCGAGAAGGTTTCTTCATAGTCAATCCCTTCTTGTTGGGTATAACCCTTCACCACAAGTCATGCCTTGAACGTCTCGACGTTCCCATCAGGACCCATTTTCTTCTTGAATATCCACTTACACCCTACGGGTTTAATCCCTTCAGGAAGGTCTACAAGTTTCCAGACTTTGTTGACATACATCGAGTGCATTTCAAATTTCATGGCGTCAATCCAAAGGTTTGATTCAGAACAAGCCATTGCTTGGCTATAGGAAACATGATCATCCATGTCGGAGACGGCTACGAGAGAGTCTCCATAAGACATGTACCTGTCAGGCTTTTGAGTAGCCCTCCCTCTACGTCGAAGTATTACTTGAAAAGATTCTGATGAGTTAGGTTGTGTTTCAGTTGGGGTAAGAACAGATCTTACAGATGAGGAAGAAGCTTCCTCACCCAACTTTTCTTCAAGCACAATTTTGCTTCTAGGTTTTGCATTGTTCATAAAGTCCTCCTCAAGGAAACGAGCATTCGTGCTAAGGAAAGTCTTATTGTTGTCGGCCCGTTCCGGGTCGACAGCGCCCGCGGGCGCCCGCGGGGTCCCATGGCTGAGAGGCCAAGGACCGGCCTCATGAGGTCGACGTCAACTCGGCCTCATGAGCTCGACCTCCACTCGGCCTCATGAACTCGACCTCCACTCGGCCTCATGAACTCGACCTCCACTCGGCCTCATGAGCTCGACCTCGGCCTCATGAGCTCGAATTCCACTCGGCCTCATGAGCTCGACCTCCACTCGGCATGATGAGCTCGACTCAGCCTCATGAGCTCGACCTCTACTCGGCCTCATGAGCTCAACCTCCACTCGGCCTCATGAGCTCGACCTCCACTCGGCCTCGTAAGCTCGACCTCAGCTCGACCTCCACGTCTCAGAGGCGTCCTTCGCCTCCATGGCCGCCTCAGAGGCATCCCTCGCCTCCATGGCCGCCTCAGAGGCGTCCCTCGCCTCCATGGCCGCCTCAGAGGCGTCCCTCGCGTCCATGGCCGCCTCAGCGGCGTCCCTCGCCTCCATGGCCGCCTCAGAGGCGTCCCTCGCCTCCATGGCCGCCTCGGAGGCGTCCCTCGCCCCCATGGCCGCCTCAGAGGCGTCCCCTGCCTCCATGGCCGTCTCAGAGGGGTCCCCTGCCTCCATGGCCGCCTCAGAGGCGTCCCTCGCCTCCATGGCCGCCTCAGAGGCGTCCCTCGCCTCCAAGGCCGCCTCAGAGGCGTCCCTCGCCTCCATGGCCCCCTCAGAGGTGTCCCTCGCCTCCATGGCCCCCTCAGAGGCGTCCCTTGCCTCCATGGCCCCCTCAGAGGCGTCCCTCGCCTCCATGGCCGCCTCAGAGGCGTCCCTCGCCTCCATGGCTACCTCAGAGGCGTCCTCTGCCTCTATGGCCGTCTTAGAGGCGTCCCTCGCTTCCATGGCCGCCTGAGAGGCGTCCCTCGCCTCCATGGCCACCTCAGAGGCGTCCCTCGCCTCCATAGCCGCATCAGAGGCGTCCCCTACCTCCATGGCCGCCTCAGAGGCGTCCCCTGCCTCCATGGCTGTCTCAGATGCGTCCCCTGCCTCCATGGCCGTCTTAGAGGAGTCTCCTGCCTCTATGGCCATCTCAGAGGCGTCCACTGCCTCCATGGCCGCCTCAGAGGCATCCCTCGCCTCTATGGCCGCCTCAGAGGCGTCCCTCGCCTCCATGGCCACCTCAGAGGCATCCCTCGCCTCCATGGCCGCCTCAGAGGCATCCCTCGCCTCCACGGCCGCCTTAGAGGCGTCCCTCGCCTCTATTGCCGCCTCAGAGGCGTCCCTCGCCTCCATGGCCGCCTTAGAGGTGTCCCTCGCCTCCATGGCCGCCTCAGAGGCGTCCCTCGCCTCCATGGCCGCCTCAGAGGCGTCCCTCGCCTCCATGGCCGCCTCAGAGGCGTCCCCTGCCTCCATGGCCGTCTCAGAGGGGTCCCCTGCCTCCATGGCCGCCTCAGATGCGTCCCTCGCCTCCATGGCCGCCTCAGAGGCGTCCCTCGCCTCCTAGGCCGCCTCAGAGGCGTCCCTCGCCTCCAAGGCCGCCTCAGAGGCATCCCTTGCCTCCAAGGCCGCCTCAGAGGCGTCCCTCGCCTCCATGGTCCCCTCAGACGCGTCCCTCGCCTCCATGGCTGCCTCAGAGGCGTCCCTCGCCTCCATGGCCGCCTCAGTGGCGTCCCCTGCCTCCATGGCTACCTCAGAGGCGTCCTCTGCCTCTATGGCCGTCACAGAGGCGTCCCTCGCTTCCATGGCCGCCTCAGAGGCGTCCCTCGCCTCCATAGCCGCCTCAGAAGCGTCCCCTACCTCCATGGCCGCCTCACAGGCGTCCCCTGCCTCCATGGCTGTCTCAGAGGCGTCCCCTTCCTCCATGGCCATCTTAGAGGAGTCCTCTGCCTCTATGGCCGTCTCAGAGGCGTCCCCTGCCTCCATGGCCGCCTCAGAGGCGTCCCTCGCCTCCATGGCCACCTCAGAGGCATCCCTCGCCTCCATGGTCGCCTCAGAGGCATCCCTCGCCTCCATGGCCGCCTTAGAGGCGTCCCTCGCCTCCATGGCCGGCTCAGAGGCGTCCCTCACCTCCATGGCCGCCTCAGAGGCGTCCCTCGCCTCAATGGCCGCCTCAGAGGCGTCCCTCGCCTCCATGGCCGCCTCAGAGGCGTCCCTCGCCTCCATGGCCGCCTCAGAGGCGTCCCCTGCCTCCATGGCCGCCTCAGAGGCGTCCCCTGCCTCCATGGCCGTCTCAGAGGCGTCCCCTGCCTCCATGGCCGCCTCAGAGGCGTCCCCTGCCTCCTTGGCCGCCTCAGAGGCGTCCCTCGCCTCCATGGCCGCCTCATAGGCTTCCCTCGCCTCCATGGCCGCCTCAGAGGCGTACCTCGCCTCCATTGCCGCCTCAGAGGCGTCCCTCGCCTCCATGGCCGCCGCAGAGGCGTCCCTCGCTTCCAAGGCCGCCTCAGAGGCGTCCCTCGCCTCCATGGCCGCCTCAGAGGCGTCCCTCGCCTCCATGGTCACCTCAGAGGCGTCCCCTGCCTCCATGGTCACTTCAAAGGCGTCCCCTGCCTCCATGGCCGTCTCAGAGGCGTCCCCTGCCTCCATGGCCGCCTCAGAGGCATCCCCTGCCTCCATGGCCGCCTCAGAGGCGTCCCTCGGCCAATGGTATGCCCCCAAAGCCCCTTTGGTCACCTATAAATACCGGGGTCCCCACCCCCCGGTCAAGGTAATCCATTCTTGAGTACTGAAATGCTGCCGAACTCGTACGTCGCTCGTTTCTCTCAAGTCTCAGCCTCTAAACACTTAAACCCTCTATATCCACCTCAATCGTACTAATGTTGTCGGCCCGTTCCGGGTCGACAGCGCCCGCGGGCGCCCGCGGGGTCCCATGGCTGAGAGGCCAAGGACCGGCCTCATGAGGTCGACGTCAACTCGGCCTCATGAGCTCGACCTCCACTCGGCCTCATGAACTCGACCTCCACTCGGCCTCATGAGCTCGACCTCCACTCGGCCTCATGAGCTCGACCTCGGCCTCATGAGCTCGAATTCCACTCGGCCTCATGAGCTCGACCTCCACTCGGCATGATGAGCTCGACTCAGCCTCATGAGCTCGACTTCAACTCGGCCTCATGAGCTCGACCTCGGCCTCATGAGCTCGACCTCCACTCGGCCTCATGAACTCGACCTCCACTCGGCGTCATGAGCCCGACCTCCACTCGGCCTCATGAGCTCGACCTCGGCGTCATGAGCTCGACTTCCACTCGGCCTCATGAGCTCGACCTCCACTCGTCCTCATGAGCTCTACCTTGGCCTCATGAGCTCGACCTCGGCCTTATGAGCTCGACTTCCACTCGGCCTCATGAGCTCGACCTCTACTCGGCCTCATGAGCTCAACCTCTACTCGGCCTCATGAGCTCAACCTCCACTCGGCCTCGTGAGCTTGACCTCAGCTCGACCTCCACCTCTCAGAGGCGTCCCTCGCCTCCATGGCCGCCTCAGAGGCGTCCCTCGCCTCCATGGCCGCCTCAGAGGCGTCCCTCGCCTCCATGGCCGCCTCAGAGGCATCCCTCGCCTCCATGGCCGCCTCAGAGGCGTCCCTCGCCTACATGGCCGCCTCAGAGGCGTCCCCTGCCTCCATGGCCGTCTTAGAGGCGTCCCTCACCTACATGGCCGCCTCAGAGGCGTCCCTCGCCTCCATGGCCGCCTCAGAGGCGTCCCCTTCCTCCATGGCCGCCTCAGAGGCGTCCTCTACCTCCATGGCCATCTCAGAGGCGTCCCCTGCCTCCATGGCCGTCTCAGAGACGTCCCCTGCCTCCATGGCCGCCTCAGAGGCGTCCATCTCCTCTATGGCCGCCTCAGAGGCGTCCATCTCCTCTATGGCCGCCTCAGAGGCGTCTCTCGCCTCCATGGCCGCCTCAAAGGCATCCCTCACCTACATGGCCGCCTCAGAGGCATCCCTCGCCTCCATGGCCGCCTCAGAGGCGTCCCTCACCTCCATGGCCGCCTAAGAGGCGTCCCTCGCCTCCATGGCCGCCTCAGAGGCGTCCCTCGCCTCCATGGCCACCTCAGAGGCGTCCCCTGCCTCCGTGGCCGTCTCAGAGGCGTACCCTGCCTCCATGGCCGCCTCAGAGGCGTCCACTGCCTCCATGGCTGTCTCAGAGGTGTCCCCTGCCTCCATGGCCGTCTCCGAGGCGTCCTCTGCCTCCATGGCCGTCTCAGAGGCGTCCCCTGCCTCCATGGCCGCCTCAGAGGCGTCCCTCGCCTCCATGGCCGCCTCAGAGGCGTCCCTCGCCTCCATGGCCTCCTCAGAGGCATCCCTATCCTCCATGGCCGCCTCAGAGGCGTCCCTCGCCTCCATTGCCGCCTCAGAGGTGTCCCTCGCCTCCATGGCCTCCTCAGAGGCGTCCCTCGCCTCCATGGCCGCCTCAGAGGCGTCCCTCGCCTCCATTGCCGCCTCAGAGGCGTCCCTCGCCTCCATGGCCGCCTCAGAGGCGTCCCTCGCCTCCATGGCCGCCTCAGAGGCGTCCCTCGCCTCCATGGTCGCCTTAGAGGTGTCCCTCGCCTCCCCGACCGCCTCAGAGGCGTCCCTCGCCTCCATGGCTGCCTCAGAGGCGTCCCCTACCTCCCTGGCTATCTCAGAGGCAACCCCTGCCACCATGGCCGCCTCAGATGCATCTCCTGCCTCCATGGCCGCCTCAGAGGCATCCCTCGGCCAAGGGTATGCCCCCAAAGCCCCTTTGGTCGCCTATAAATACCGGGGTCCCCACCCCCCGATCCAGGTAATCCATTCTTGTGTACTGAAATGCTGCCGAACTCGTACGTCGCTCGTTTCTCTCAATCCTACTAATGTTGTCGGCCCGTTCCGGGTCGACAGCGCCCGCGGCCGCCCGCGGGGTCCCATGGCCGAGAGGCCAAGAACCGACCTCATGAGCTCGACCTCGGGCTCATGACCTCGACCTCAACTCGGCCTCATGACCTCGACCTCGGCCTCATGAGCTCGACCTCCACTCGGCGTCATGAACTCGACCTCCACTCGGCGTCATGAGCTCGACCTCCACTCGGCCTCATGAGCTCGACTTCCACTCGGCCTCATGAGCTCGACCTCGGCCTCATGAGCTCGACTTCCATTCGGCCTCATGAGCTCGACCTCTACTTGGCCTCATGAGCTCAACCTCTACTCGGCCTCATGAGCTCGACCTCCACTCGGCCTCGTGAGCTCGACCTCAGCTCGACCTCCACGTCTCAGAGGCGTCCCTCGCCTCCATGGCCGCTTCAGAGGCGTCCTTCGCCTCCATGGCCGCCTCAGAGGTGTCCCTCGCCTCCATGGCCACCTCAGAGGCGTCCCTCGCCTCCATGGCCGCCTCAGAGGTGTCCCTCGCCTGCATGGCCGCCTCAGTGGCGTCCCCTGCCTCCATGGTCACCTCAGAGGCGTCCCCTGCCTCCATGGCCGTCTCAGAGGCGTCCCTCACTTCCATGGCCGCCTCAAAGGCGTCCCTCACCTCCATGGCCGCCTCAGAGGCGTTCCTCGCCTCCATGGCCGCCTCAGAGGCGTCCCCTGCCTCCATGGCCGCCTCATAGGCATCCCCTGCCTCCATGGCCGTCTCAGAGGCGTCCCCTGCCTCCTTGGCCGTCTTCGAGGAGTCCCCTGCCTCCATGGCCGTCTCAGAGGCGTCCCCTGCCTCCATGGCCGCTTCAGAGGCGTCCCAAGCCTCTATGGCCGCCTCAGAGGCATCCCTCGCCTCCATGGCCGCCTCAGAGGCATCCCTCGCCTCCATGGCCGCCTCAGAGGCGTCCCTCGCCTCCATTGCCGCCTCAGAGGCGTCCCTCGCCTCCATAGCCGCCTCAGAGGTGTCCCTCGCCTCCATGGCCTCCTCAGAGGCGTCCCTCTCCTCCATGGAAGCCTTAGAGGCATCCCCCGCCTCCATTGCCGCCTCAGAGGCATCCCCTACCTCCATGGCCGCCTCAGAGGCGTCCCCTGCCTCCATGGCCGCCTCAGAGGCATCCCCTGCCTCCATGGCCGCCTCAGAGGCGTCCTTCGTCCAAGGGTATGCCCCCGAAGCCCCTTTGGTCGCGTATAAATACCGGGGTCCCCCCCGGTCCAGGTAATCCAATCTTGAGTACTGAAACGCTACCGAACTCGTACCTCGCTCGTTTCTCTCATGCCTCAGCCTCTAAACACTTAAACCCTCTATATCCACCTCAATCCTTCTAATGTTGAGCGTCGGAGAGGTAAACAGAGGCAACCCCTCTGTTTCCCCTTTGTAGTTCACACCTTTCTTCTTGCTTTTCAGGTGCTTGGACGAGATAGACACTACCGACAGCTAAGGGATGACTTGGGATACCAAGTCCGACACGCTCAAGCCCGAACGCGACCACTTGGTCCGGCCTTGGGTCGAACCGTTTGGGGCTTCTAAATAGTTGTCCGAAAAACTGCGACAACATTTTGGCGCTAGAAGGAGGGGACCACCGGCCTTAGCACGCTCTCCCTTCCATTCCTCACCCACAATACGTCTATGACTCTCGAGAGATGAGTCACATTCCCGCGACCTCCGCCGGCATTCGAGCAATGAGCTCAAGGTACGGTCTCGGAAGCCTCGCTCACCGTCTTGAAGGGCAACCTCGTGATAACGAGAGACAGCCCCAAGACCCGACGAACGACCCTGAGGCCGCGCTGCGAGAGGACACGGCTCAGCGGCTCGCAGAGCTTCTAGACCGTCCCGGCGTCGACGGCTCGCTCATTGCCGATCTCCTCGGCTACAACGTCGAGGATCGATCCGCCCGTTACGACTCTGACCCCGACTATGTGGGGGACTCAAGGACCGATGAGGCGACTCCTAGCCTCACCCATTCACGACCCGAGAGGCCCAATGGTGCTTTGGCCGGTCCGTCGCGTCCGGCGCAACGACAGGCACGGTCACATTCCCGGGGACTCGCCCCCTCGGTTTCAAGAGGCGGCGGGACACGGCCCTCGCCGAGGAGAGAGCGACTCTGGGCGATGATGGGGCCGATAGCCGAAGCGCTCGCCGCACGGCCCGACCAAGGGCGAACTCGCCCCGCCACGCGCCGAGCGTGGACTTTAGAGAGCACTTGACGGCGCAGAGAAACTCCCGAGGGGAGGATCTCCGCCAAACGCTCAACTCTCGGAGGGACGCGCTCCCCGCCGTAACTCTCGGCCAACCTCAGGCCAATATCGTGGACCAAGCGTCCAACGAGCGCCAGCCGGTGACTCCCGTGGCCCCGGCGGTCAGCCCTGCTAACGGGCTTGACATGGTCACGATGATTCAGAGCCTCCAAAACCAAATCATCGAGATGAGGGAGTCAGGGAGACAAAGGCCTTACTCGGGGATTGAGGAGTCATACTCTCCCTTCGCGGCTCAAATCCTCACGCAGCCTTGCGTGGGGAACTTCAAATTGTCGTCCATCCCTCCCTATGATGGACGGACTGACCCAAACTTCCACATCCAACACTACGAGACGTGGATGACGATGCAAGGACAGGCGGATGCCACTCTCTGTCAAGCTTTCAGCCTGACCCTCACGGGGTCGGGGTTTGTGTGGTTCCGAAGTCTGAGGCCGGGAAGCATCTCGTCTTTCCGGGCCTTACGAGAGGCTTTCCTTGCTCAATTCGCCACCCTTGTTGCACAAAAGAAGTCAAAGACCCACCTCCTCTCCATCCGGCAGGGGAGAGACGAAACTTTGAGACAATACCTCGCTCGCTTCACCGAGGAGTCTCACAAGGTCGAGGGATTCGATGACAAGGATGCCATCACGGCAATCACCGAGGGAGTTTGCACGAGCGACTTCCTCAAGTCTATCATCGGAAAAGTCCCGCGAGACATGGCGGAGCTAATGTCGAGGGCCCGCACGTATATGGGAATCGAGGACTATCTCGATGGCCGCGACGGCCGGAAGTCAGAGGGACAAGGTAGTCGCCGCCGCGACGACCAAGACGAAGATCGTCCCGACCCTCGAAGGAAGAGGAACAAGGGAGGCCAGGCCCCTAACGGTCGCTCCCTCCCCGGGCCAAGATCGTCACACGTCGATAGCTTCTGAGCGTTATCGACGTTCACCCCTCTGAACAACCCACAAGAGCGGATCCTAGCTCTGCACCGCGACAAGCTAGGAAGTCCGACTCCTCTCACAAAGGATCCCGCGAAGAGGGATCGAAACAAGTTCTGTGAGTACCACCAAGATCACGGGCATCTGACGTCCGAATGTTATCAACTCAGGCGTCAGATCGAGGCCCTGATTCAAGATGGGAAATTAAAAGAGTATGTCCTGAGAACGATCGGGATGGCCGCGGTGTTCGAATTGATCTAGGGTTTAAGAAAAAGATTAAACGCTTCGGGAAGCGGCGGAATTTTAAAAAATTTCTTTTCAAGTAAAAACAGTTTTTACTAACCTAGACAAAGAAGCAAGTACATGTAATTAAAAATCAATATGAGCTAAGAGTTTACTAACCTTTCTTGAAGCTTGAACTTTGAGAAGCTTTTAGAAAGTTGCAACGCTCGTCTCCCTCGCAGCACGTCTCTCTTCCTTTCCTCGGCACCTCGAGCAACCACGAAAGTTTCTATCACTAAATCACTCGAAATAAAAGGAATTAGTGAGTGGGCACTTTTAAACACGACGACTTAAGAACGAGTCTCGAAGTCGCAGAGCTAAACACTAGGTCGAGTGAGGACCTAGGTGCCAAGACAAGAAAAAATCGAAAATAAACTAGAGAGAGAGAGAGGATTTTCGGCCAAGTTCTAGAGAGAGAGTCTCTCAAATCTCTTAAACTTGGATGAGTGAAATGTGAGGAATGAGGATCCTATTTATAGGAGGAGGATTAGCTTCAAAAGGTAGTTTCCTCTTTTCCTATTGCCTTGCACGTCCAACATGCCTCATGAAGGCTTAGGATTTGTTTCCTCATTTGATTTCCTCTTAGTTGGCCGAAAATGCACTTTCCTTCTTAAGGAAATTTGTTTCCCCTTTTTCTTTTGGCAAGTATCTTCATACATCAATGCACAAAATAAACTCTCTTTCCCACTATGGGATGAAC
Organism: Urtica dioica subsp. dioica; assembly: GCF_054948205.1. Classification (NCBI taxonomy): domain Eukaryota; kingdom Viridiplantae; phylum Streptophyta; class Magnoliopsida; order Rosales; family Urticaceae; genus Urtica; species Urtica dioica. The sequence continues at coordinate 36,374,699 of NC_142756.1, read as the reverse complement.
GAAATTCAGCCTTATTTTCCTTGGGTTGGACGAAATTTGAGCTTCTAGAAGGAGCTTCTAGATGTTTCTTCATTTGTTCATGACAACATAAGAAAAGCCAATTAAGAATTTTCAAGTAAAATTCTATGAAATAAAATTAATCCTCAAGTCCCAATTACACTAATATGGCTGAGTAATATTTATTTCATTTGTCATCATATGACAATGTCAAAAAAAATTTATTGACATTCTTTTCGTCCTATGTCCAAAAAGACAAAAATACCCTTTTGACAATTTTCGTAAAACTGTCTCGTTCTTGTTTTGACTTAGCTTCCAGTTTAACTATTCCTATCGGTGTGATTCGTGACAGTGACCTCATGGACCCAAATGAACAAAGCTTGAGCTAAACACTTGGACTCAAAAGTTCACAAACCTTTTCCAAGTTTAGCTTAATGCCAACTGACTCCACTAAAGAGCTGACACTGAAAATCTCTCGGTTCAAATGAATTTATTTTCTACTCAAGAATTCTACCTAATTATGATGAGCGGATCCACTGAATATTATCTATGTTTACCCTTCATGAATGTCATCAGCTAGTCGGGATTTACTAAATTACCATTTTACCCTTCTAGCTGTTATTTCCTCAACTCCTTTGTCGCTTGTGAATAAGTTAGAAACAATGTATTGACGAGGAGCTCACAACTTAGTACTTCACCAATAGGCCTTGTTCGGAATCACATAGTGAGTCCGAACTTTGACTTTCTCAAATGAGAATACTAAGGTGTGAAATGGCATGTCTCATTTCAGGATTAAGGTAAGCATGATGCAATTCATACATAGTGACTTCGAGACATAAGAGGTTAAATGGTTTGTTCTTATATTGTCTCTAGAAGTGCACTGGTCAATTCAGTACCTTCGGAAGATACCTAGAAGAACTATAGAGTCCCCAACTCTCAATTTCTCATAACCAGACATCATAGATTCTTCTAACAATCATACTGAGGTCAATAGTCCTTTGACCCTAAGATTGCGAATATATCGTTTTAAGCAAACTACGAAGAGTTTGTTCATGCAAATCTACATTTGTCTCTTCGTAAGTTGTTAAGTTTGTTTATGGACTAAAAGACTAAGGTTTTATCATAAAGCTTCAAACAAAGAAAGAATGAATGAACGTTTCAACTTTATTATTAAATGAATAAGCAATTACAAGCAAGAGTCTTCGTAAGACTATATGACATCAAATGTACATAAATAGACACTACTACTCTTCTTGTGGGCACCACTGACAACAAACTCCCACTTGACTCAAAGAAGATGTGAGTAGTCCTTTATGCCTAATCCCTCTCGATGTTGGTCGAAGACCATGTTCGCTAGGGCCTTGGTGAATGGATCTGCCAGAGATTATCACAATAAAGGGTCATGGGCTCGTCGACGTTTGGAACAACTTCCAAATACTTAAGGAATTTTCTAAGCCATACAGCCTCTTTGGATGCTTCACAAGAAGCCACATATTCTGCTTCCATTGTGGAGTCAGCAATGCAAGATTGCTTAATACTTCTCCACACAACAGCTCCACCATTTAAGGATGAACACAGATCCCGAAGTGGATTTCCTGGAATCCTTATCCGCTTGAAAATCGGAGTCGGTATATCCCGTTATAGTCAGGTCAGTACCTGAGTATGTAAGCATCAAGTTCCTAGTTCTTCGAAGATACTTAAGAACATGCTTAACAGCAATCCAGTGCTCGGGTCCAGGGTTCGATTGGAAACGGCTAACTACGCCAACGGCGAAACATATATGAGGTCTAGTGCAAAGCATAGCATACATGAGGCTTCCTACGGCATAGGCGTAAGGAATCTTCCTCATGTCTTCAATCTCTTGTGCAGTCTTGGGAGACTGGTCCTTAGAGAGTGAAACTCCATGCCTAAAGGGTGTTTGACCCCTCTTGCAGTCTTGCATCGAGAAGCGATCCATCACCTTATCAATATAAGATGCTTGAGAGAGCGACAGGGTCCGGTTTTTCCTATCTCGAAAGATTTGGATCCCCAGAATGTACGCGGCTTCTCCTAGATCCTTCATATCGAATTGCTTTGCCAGCCAGACCTTAACCTCAGATAACTTACCCACGTCATTACCAATGAGTAGTATATCATCGACATATAGTACCAGAAACACAACCTTGCCTTCGTGTATTAACTTGTAAACACAAGGTTCATCTATTGACTAATCAAAGCCAAAGCTCTTTACAGTTTCATCGAATCTAATATTCCATGACCTAGATGCTTGCTTTAGTCCATAAATGGATTTAAGCAACTCACAAACCTTGGTCTCTTGACCTTTATCCACGAAACCGTCTGGTTGAGCCATGTAAATGCGCTCGTCAATATTGCCATTCAGAAAGGCTGTCTTGACATCCATTTGCCAGATCTCATAGTCGAGAGCTGCAGCTATGGATAGGAGTATGCGGATGGATTTAAACATCGCGACTGGCGAGAAGGTTTCTTCATAGTCAATCCCTTCTTGTTGGGTATAACCCTTCGCCACAAGTCGTGCTTTGAACGTCTCGACGTTCCCATCAGGACCCCTTTTCTTCTTGTATATCCACTTACACCCTACGGGTTTAATCCCTTCAGGAAGGTCTACAAGTTTCCAGACTTTGTTGATATACATCGAGTGCATTTCAACTTTCATGGCGTCAAGCCAAAGGTTTGATTCAGAACAAGCCATCGCTTGGCTATAGGAAACAGGGTCATCCATGTCGGAGACGGCTACGAGAGAGTCTCCATAAGACATGTACCTGTCAGGCTGTTGAACAGCCCTCCCACTACGTCGAAGTACTACTTGACGAGATTCTGATGAGTTAGGTTGTGTTTCAGTTGGGGTAAGAACAGTTCTTACAGATGAGGTAGAAGCTTCCTCACCCAACTTTTCTTCAAGCACAATTTTGCTTCTAGGTTTCGCGTCCTTCATAAAGTCCTCCTCAAGGAAACGAGCATTCGTGCTAATGAAAGTCTTATCATCCTCGGGACTATAGAAAGTAAAACCTTTGGTTTCCTTCGGATATCCTACAAACAGGCACAATTCTGACCTACTAGCCAACTTGCTAGTCTTTTGCCTTAGCACATGTGCAGGGCAACCCCAAATTCGGATGTGGCCCAAACTTACTTTACGGCCAGTCCATCTTTCATAAGGAGTACCCGGAACCGTTTTAGACGGAACTTGGTTCAGAATCTAAGCGGCTGTTTCGAGGGCATATCCCCAAAAGGAAAGCGGGAGTGATGAGTAACTCATCATCGATCTAACCATCTCCATAAGAGTTCGGTTTCTTCTCTCTGACACTCCGTTTTGTTGAGGTGTGCCAGGTGCGGTAAGCTGAGAAGCGATACCTTCTTCTTTAAGAAAGTCATCGAACTCTCCAGACATATACTCACCACCTCGATCAGATCGAAGGGTTTTGATCACTTTGCCAGTTTGCTTTTCCACTAAAGCCCTAAAGACCTTAAATACGTTAAAGGTCTCGGATTTGTGTTTGAGCAAATAGACAAACCCATATCGTTAGTAATCATCAGTGAAGGTAACGAAGTATTCGTATCCTCCACGTGCCTGTTGGCTGAGCGGACCACATACATCAGAATGTATTAGCTCCAGCAACTCAGTGGCTCTTCGACCTTTATCAGAGAAAGGTCGCTTAGTCATTTTTCCTTCTATGCAGGATTCACAAGTAGGTAGTGAACCTATTGCAGAGGCTTGGATTGGACCATCCCTCACAAGTCTCTTAATTCTTTCTAGACTGATATGACCAAGTCTTAAGTGCCATAGGTGTGTTGATTTTGTTAGATCGGAGGATTCAGAAAGTTTGATCCTCTTTGGCTCCCTAATTAGATCATTATCTACTTCGGTGTCTAAAAGAGAAGGTTGAGTGGGATAGATGTAGAAAAGAGCATTCTTCATACATGCATCAGTGACAAAAGAATTATCAGGAAACGAAATACGAATTCCATTCTTAATGAACTTTAAACAATAATCTTGCTCACGAAGACGAGCAACGGATATTAAGTTCTTCCCAAAGGTAGGAACAAAATAAACATTATTCAAGTTTAAAGTGCGGTCTTCAAAAGACAGCGTCACGGATCCCACAGCCTTTGTACACACCAGGCTCCCATCACCCCATTTGAAACAGAAGTCGCCTTCCTCTAAGCTTTTGGTTTTCTTGAAACCATTCAAGGAACAACAAATATGGTTAGTAGCAGCGGAGTCAAGAATCCACGTTGATACATTATCAGCTACTAAGCATGCTTCGGTAACTAGTACAATACTATGTTCCTTTGCTTTGAGATTGGCAGGACAGTTCTTTTTATCGGCCTTGTAAGGTCTCTTCACAGTTCCAGAGGCGGCGGCTTTTTGCTCAGTAGCATGTGCCTCTCCTTGATTCCTCTTTCTCTTAGTGAAACCTACAGCAGTGTGAAGTTCCTCCATAAGCTTGGTAACAGTGTACTCTAGCTAGTTAATGGAGTAGTTTATCTTGAAGGTATCAAGAGATGCGGGGAGAGTTTCTAAGATCACATCTATGACATTCTTCCCATCAATCTCAGATCCTAGGATTTCCATTTTACTCAGATGACTAATGATCAATATCATAAAGTCTCCAATAGGAGTCCTAGCCTGCATATGACAGTTCATAAACTGTCGGACTGCTTGTAGCCTTGTTTGACGCCTTTGCCCTCCAAACATCTCAAGGAGATTGTAGAGCATGTCAGCGGCAGTCTCGAAGTCATGATGTTGCTCTTTCAGCATATTGTTCATAGATGCCAAGATATAGCACCTCACAATCTCATTGGATCGAAGCCAGGCCGCTAAGGCGTCATTGTCCTCTTGAGTTGAATCATTATTCGTCAGAGGAGGACATGGGGTGGTGAGTACCCATTTGTGCTTGTTAACGGTAGGTATTATGTCGAGGTTACGTTTTGAGTCTATGTAGTTTTCGTTTTCGAGTTTGTTCGAGGAAAGAATGAAAGAAAGAGAGTTGGGAGACATATTGCCTAGAAAAGTTGAAACAAGTGTATGATTAGTCTTTGGTTTAGGATTTAAGTTTGTTTAAGACTTTATAAAATCCAAAGGTGTTATAAACGAAATGACACTTTACTCCTTCGAGGGAAGGCCGCAACGAGTCTCCTTTCATAAGTAAATGACTCATCATTAATGCATAGCCAAGATGTCAATACATCAATTTTGACTAGCCACCTTGTAAATTGGTTTGATCACTCACATCCTTTCGCAGGGCCTCGAGGGAGGATTACTAGGGATTGAGTCTAAGTGTGTAACCAACCACTTAGTCCAAAAGATTGACTTTGAAAAACAATCCGCCGAGGGGACGCCTTGTCATCATCGTCTCACTCTCGGACGTAGCTCATTGAGCAATGATCAGAGCAAAGCGCCCTTGAGTACTCTCATTTAAGAGAGGGCCACGAAGGTGACTCTTAGTCCGGCGACACTTGCACTTTTCATTAGTGTTGGGGATCGTGGGTTACAAACAACGAATATAACCCTCACACTTAGTTTTTGGACATGGTTCATCGACTCTTATAAGTTTGGAAACAAATTTCCTAGTTAGAGAGCGACAGAGCGGACAACTAGAAGAGAATCCTAGATCGACATGTTCAGAGCAGTATTAGTGCATAAAGGCACAAGTTACATACTCGATCTTTTCCTATTTTCTATTTCGGGAAAGTGCGTGAGGGAAGTGTGAACTTCAACTCACTCGAACACTTGAAAGTTTGAGATTACACATCTTTTTATTTTTCGGCTTGTCTACAAGGAGACCTCCCACTCAAAATTTCAAGAGCATATAGATTTTGAACATATGTGATATATATATAGTTTTGAAAACATTTTGAAAATTTATTTGATTTGGATGACAAAATATTTTCAAGTTTGAAAGTGAAAACGGTTTTTCAAAATTCAAACTAGTTTTGTAAAAACTCAATTTCAATTAAACTTTCAAAAATAAAAACATTTTAATCTTACACATCATGTTTATAATCATATGAAAAACATTTTTGCTCAAGAAAATTTTCTCATCAGAGTTCTATAACTCATGGTAGTGGGGTTTGAAAATCCGGATTTCTAAAAAACTGGAGTTTCAGACAGCCGCGCACATCGGAGTAAAATCGCCATATCTGGCGGCTCCCATGTCCTTTTCAGCCGAAACCAGTGGCATTGGACAGAGGACAGACAGAGCTTTAATTTGATTCAAGAATCATTAAATTTCGATTTCTTAGCAGAGAGTTATGCCACTTTTAATGCGGGTTTACTCCAGCTCGAAGAAAAAGAAATAAATTAAAGCTTGGTCCTTTTTAAGTGCGAAAAAGAATCGAGTGTAACGGAACGTTTTAAGATGTTGTTTAAAGCTTTTATTTGTGTTTTATTAGCAGGGTAATAACATAGAATAAAAGAAATAACAACATGCATAAAACGATTCAAGTAAAAATAAGAAACTAGCAAGATATCAAAACTAGTCACAAAAATTTACTCGAAATTTCTCAAACCTTTAAAACACGTTTTTCAATATAAAAAATTAAAAACTTTTAGAACTGATTCTAATGTGTTTTAAAAACATCCCAAACTCATAGAAAATCAACATGCTTTTTAATTTAAAGACAAGAGCATTAAATTAAAAAAAAACTAAGATTACAATTCTAACTTGTCACAAAATTAGTAAACTTTCGAAAACGATTTTCAAGCTCATAATTTTAAAAACATGTACACGCTAATCTTTGACCATAGCTCTGATACCATTTGTTGGAATTGATCTAGGGTTTTAAAAAAAGATTAAACGCTTCGGGAAGCGGCGGAATTTTAAAAAATTTCTTTTCAAGTAAAAACAGTTTTTACTAACCTAGACAAAGAAGCAAGTACATGTAATTAAAAATCAATATGAGCTAAGAGTTTACTAACCTTTCTTGAAGCTTGAACTTTGAGAAGCTTTTAGAAAGTTGCAACACTCGTCTCCCTCACAGCACGTCTCTCTTCCTTTCCTCGGCACCTCGAGCAACCACGAAAGTTTCTATCACTAAATCACTCGAAATAAAAGGAATTAGTGAGTGGGCACTTTTAAACACGACGACTTAAGAACGAGTCTCGAAGTCGCAGAGCTAAACACTAGGTCGAGTGAGGACCTAGGTGCCAAGACAAGAAAAAATCGAAAATAAACTACAGAGAGAGAGAGAGGATTTTCGGCCAAGTTCTAGAGAGAGAGTCTCTCAAATCTCTTAACTTGGATGAGTGAAATGTGAGGAATGAGGCTCCTATTTATAGGAGGAGGATTAGCATCAAAAGGTAGTTTCCTCTTTTCCTATTGCCTTGCACGTCCAACATGCCTCATGAAGGCTTAGGATTTGTTTCCTCATTTGATTTCCTCTTAGTTGGCCGAAAATGCACTTTCCTTCTTAAGGAAATTTGTTTCCCCTTATTCTTTTGGCAAGTATCTTCATACATCAATGCACAAAATAAACTCTCTTTCCCACTATGGCATGAACGAAATTCAGCCTTATTTTCCTTGGGTTGGACGAAATTTGAGCTTCTAGAAGGAGCTTCTAGATGTTTCTTCATTTGTTCATGACAACATAAGAAAAGCCCATTAAGAATTTTCAAGTAAAATTCTATGAAATGAAATTAATCCTCAAGGCCCAATTACACTAATATGGCTGAGTAATATTTATTTCATTTGTCATCATATGACAATATCAAAAAAAAATTATTGACATTCTTTTCATCCTATGTCCAAAAAGACAAAAATACCATTTTGACAATTTTCGTAAAACTGTCTCGTTCTTGTTTTGACTTAGCTTCCAGTTTAACTATTCCTATCGATGTGATTCGTGACAGTGACCTCATGGACCCAAATGAACAAAGCTTGAGCTAAATACTTGGACTCAAAAGTTCACAAACCTTTTCCAAGTTTAGCTTAATGCCAACTGACTCCAATAAAGAGCTGACACTGAAAATCTCTCGGTTCAAATGAATTTATTTTCTACTCAAGAATTCTACCTAATTATGATGAGCGGATCCACTGAATATTATCTATGTTTACCCTTCATGAATGTCATCAGCTAGTCGGGATTTACTAAATTACCATTTTACCCTTCTAGCTGTTATTTCCTCAACTCCTTTGTCGCTTGTGAATAAGTTAGAAACAATGTATTGACGAGGAGCTAACAAGTCACATTGTTTCATCCAAAAGAGTCAGGACTCAATTTGGACACTGGCCAGTTCATTTATTCACACTCCAAGGAACAAAGCATGAGGTGACATACATTGCATTTCAGCAATCTTGTACATGAATTCCATATCTATGAGAACTTCACAAAGTTACTCATGACAGACTCACAACTTAGTACTTCACCAATAGGCCTTGTTCGGAATCACATAGTGAGTCCGAACTTTGACTTTCTCAAATGAGAATACTAAGGTGTGAAATGGCATGTCTCATTTCAGGATTAAGGTAAGCATGATGCAATTCATACATAGTGACTTCGAGACATAAGAGGTTAAATGGTTTGTTCTTATATTGTCTCTAGAAGTGCACTGGTTAATTCAGTACCTTCGGAAGATACCTAGAAGAACTATAGAGTCCCCAACTCTCAATGCCTCATAACCAGACATCATAGATTCTTCTAACAATCATACTGAGGTCAATAGTCCTTTGACCCTAAGATAGCGAATATATCGTTTTAAGCAAACTACGAAGAGTTTGTTCATGCAAATCTACATTTGTCTCTTCGTAAGTTGTTAAGTTTGTTTATGGACTAAAAGACTAAGGTTTTATCATAAAGCTTCAAACAAAGAAAGAATGAATGAACGTTTCAACTTTATTATTAAATGAATAAGCAATTACAACCAAGAGTCTTCGTAAGACTATATGACATCAAATGTACATAAATAGACACTACTACTCTTCTTGTGGGCACCACTGACAACACGCGGCGCACGGAGAGCGCCCACGGCAAGAAAGGAAGGGTCTGGCGAAGGTGACCGTCACAGACCAAGTGGCGAACCAAGGACCGAAGAGCTCACAACTGCACGTCGTGGTCTCAATCATGGGCGGCCCAGAGTTCGGGGACTCGAGCACGCAAACGAAAAAGTACGTGCGAGAAGTCACCCAGGGGAAGCTAGCGCACTACATCAACCTCACATGCGAGGCTCCTCCCCCGGCCCCGTTCGAATCAATGTTCTTCACCGGCCAAGACGCGGCACGAGTTCTCCACCCGCACAACGACGCAATAGTCGTCTCGGCCCCGGTCGCCAACAATCTCGTCCGAAGAATCCTGATTGATAACGGCAGCTCTGCCGACATCATCTTCAAATCAGCGTTGGACAGGATGAAGCTGACCGGACTGAGACCGACCCCAATCTCGACCCCACTCTTTGGCTTCTCCGTGGAGAGGGTCATGACGGAAGGCACTATCGACCTCCCAGTCACCTTTGGTCATTTTATTTCCGGTTTTAAGACTATTTCAAATAAGGCCAATGGCCTGGGAATGTAATTTTTTTTTTACTATTTTGACGTGGTAATCAGGTTGCATTTTCACATCGAAACCGTTATCCTGTTGCATTATAATTTATAGTCTCCTATACGAGTACGCAAGAAACTCGGGGGGCTAATTGGGATCCATAACCAATCAACTAAACAACTCAAAAAGAAAAAAAAACAAAATAAAAGTAAAAGCGTAACAAAGTCTCAAAGGGCCGATGGTTAGGCCGGAGGTCCCAGAGAGAGACGGTCTACATTTCTCCTCGAGTTGAGTTTACTCCTCGAGTCGAGTACCGAGTCCACGAGTCGACTAGCTACTCCTCGTGGCGACTCTACATTTCTCCTCGAGTTGAGTTTACTCCTCGAGTTGAGTACCGAGTCCACGAGTCGACTAGCTACTCCTCGTGCCGACTCTACATTTCTCATCGGGTTGAGTTCACTCCTCGAGTCGAGTACCGAGTCCACGAGTCGACTAGCTACTCCTCGTGCCGACTCTACATTTCTCCTCGAGTTGAGTTCACTCCTCGAGTCGAGTACCGAGTCCACGAGTCGACTAGCTACTCCTCGTGCCGACTCTACATTTCTCCTCGAGTTGAGTTCACTCCTCGAGTCGAGTACCGAGTCCACGAGTCGACTAGCTACTCCTCGTGCCGACTCTACATTTCTCCTCGAGTTGAGTTCACTCCTCGAGTCGAGTACCGAGTCCACGAGCCGACTAGCTACTCCTCGTGCCGATTCTACATTTCTCCTCGGGTTGAGTTCACTCCTCGAGTCGAGTACCGAGTCCAAGAGTCGACTAGCTACTCCTCGTGCCGACTCTACATTTCTCCTCGAGTTGAGTTTACTCCTCGAGTCGAGTACCGAGTCCACGAGTCGACTAGCTACTCCTCGTGCCAACTCTACATTTCTCCTCGAGTTGAGTTCACTTCTCGAGTCGAGTACCGAGTCCACGAGCCGACTAGCTACTCCTCGTGCCGACTCTACATTTCTCCTCGAGTTGAGTTCACTCCTTGAGTCGAGTACCGAGTCCACGAGCCGACTAGCTACTCCTCGAGCCGACTCTACATTTCTCCTCGACTTGAATTCACTCCTCGAGTCGACTAGCTACTCCTCGTGCCGACTCTAAATTTCTCCTCGAGTTGAGTTCACTCCTCGAGTCGAGTACTGAGTCCACGAGTCGACAAGCCACTCCTCGTGCCGACTCTACGTTTCTCCTCGAGTTGAATTCACTCCTCGAGTCGAGTACTGAGTCCACGAGTCGACAAGCCACTCCTCGTGCCGACTCTACGTTTCTCCTCGAGTGGAGTTCACTCCTCGACTCGAGTACTGAGTCCACGAGTCGACAAGCCACTCCTCGTGCCGACTCTATGTTTCTCCTCGAGTTGAGTTCACTCCTCGAGTCGAGTACTGAGTCCACGAGTCGACAAGCTACTCCTCGTGCCGACTCTACGTTTCTCCTCGAGTTGAGTCCACGAGTCGACAAGCTACTCCTCGTGCCGACTCTACATGTCACCTCGAGTTGAGTCCAATCCTCGAGTCAAGTACCGTATCCGCGAGTCGACTAGCTACTCCTCGTGTCGAATCTACATGTCTCCTCGGGTCGAGTTCACTCCTCAAGTCGAGTACCGAGTAAGAATGGGCCACCTAAGTACCTAAACGTGAAGCGCTCACCAGGGTGCCGCACTAACAAAGGCACAAGGCTCGACCCAAGAGACCCAACCCTGAAATGCGACCAGCGCACTAAGGTGCCACACTCGCCGGGGGATCAAGTGTGCACCCAACCTTGCCTGTCACGTGACGCACGCGCCCAATGGTGCCATGTTCATTAGATGGTATGGCCACACAAATGTGGCACCGCGCTCGCCGCCCAGCTCGTGAACCGAAAGGCAGCGAGTTACAAATGGGTTTCAAAGTCTTGCGTCCGCCGGACGTATCTGGTCTAGCCAGCATCCACGGGAAACCTGGCCACACAAATGTGGCACCGCGCTCGCCGCCCAGCTCATGAGCCGAAAGGCAGCGAGTCACAAATGGGCTTCAAAGGCTTGCGTCCGCCGGACGTAGCTGGTCTAGCCAGCGTCCACAGGAAACCTTGCCACGCAAATGTGGCACCACGCTCGCCGCCCAGCTCGTGACCCGAAAGGCAGCGAGTCACAAATGGGTTTCAAAGGCTTGCGTCCGCCGGACGTGTCTGGTCTAGCCAGCGTCCACGGGAAACCCGGCCACATAAATGTGGCACCGCGCTCGCCGCCCAGCTCGTGAGCCGAAAGGCAGCGAGTCACAAATGGGTTTCAAAGGCTTGCGTCCGCCGGATGTACCTGGTCTAGCCAGCGTCCACGGGAAACCTGGCCACACAAATGTGGCACCGCGCTCGCCGCCCAGCTCGTGAGCCGAAAGGCAGCGAGTCACAAATGGGTTTCAAAGGCTTGAGTCCGCCGGACGTACCTGGTCTAGCCAGCGTCCACGGGAAACCTGGCCACACAAATGTGGCACCGCGCTCGCCGCCCAGCTCGTGAGCCGAAAGGCAGCGAGTCACAAATAGGTTTCAAAGGCTTGCGTCCGCCGGACGTATCTGGTCTAGCCAGCGTCCGCGGGAAACCCGGTCACACGAACGTGACACCGGGGCCCCCCGAGGCCCGAGTCACGCAAATCGATTACGCCTTCACTGGTAAGTCGACAAAATAAGACGTGCACCGACAAAACCGTGCGAATCGACTACGATAGTATGTCGAGAACATATGACACGCATAAAGTTGTCCCTCGCGATGCAATAAAGTCGTCCCTCGTGACGCACAAAAGTCGTCCCTCGTGACAAGCAAAAGCCATCCCTCACGACGCACAAAGGCCGTCGCTCACGACGCACAGAGGCTTTCCCTCGCAGAGCGTTCATCCCGCGTCCACACGCCGGCGTAAGCATTGAGTTTCCACTCGACCTACGCTCGACCGCAAACTCGGGGGGCTAATGTTGTCGGCCCGTTCCGGGTCGACAGCGCCCGCGGGCGCCCGCGGGGTCCCATGGCCGAGAGGCCAAGGACCGGCCTCACGAGCTCGACCTCGGCCTCAACTCGGCCTCATGAGCTCGACCTCCACTCGGCCTCATGAACTCGACCTCCACTCGGCCTCATGAGCTCGACCTCCACTCGGCCTCATGAGCTCGACCTCGGCCTCATGAGCTCGACCTCGGCCTCATGAGCTCGACCTCGGCCTCATGAGCTCGACTTCCACTCGACCTCATGAGCTCGACCTCTACTCGGCATCATGAGCTCAACCTCTACTCGGCCTCATGAGCTTGACCTCCACTCGGCCTCGTGGGCTCGACCTCAGCTCGACCTCCACGTCTCAGAGGCGTCCCTCGCCTCCATGGCCGCCTCAGAGGTGTCCCTCGCCTCCATGGCCGCCTCAGAGGCGTCCCTCGCCTCCATGGCCGCCTCAGAGGCGTCCCTCGCCTCCATGGCCACCTCAGAGGCATCCCTCACCTCCATGGCCGCCTCAAAGGCGTCCCTCACCTCCATGGCCGCCTCAGAGGTGTCCCCTGCCTCCATGGCTGCCTCAGAGGCGTCCCCTGCCTCCATGGCCGTCTCAGAGGCGTCCCCTACCTCCATGGCCGCCTCAGAGGCGTCCCTTGGCCAAGGGTATGCCCCCAAAGCCCCTTTGGTCGCCTATAAATACCGGGGTCCCCCCCGGTCCAGGTAATCCATTCTTGAGTACTGAAACGCTGCCGAACTCGTACCTCGCTCGTTTCTTTCAAGTCTCGGCCTCTAAACACTTAAACCCTCTATATCCACCTCAATCCTACTAATGTTGAGCGTCGGAGAGGTAAACAGAGGCAACCCCTCTGTTTCCCCTTTGTAGTTCACACCTCTCTGCTTTCTTTTCAGGTGCTTGGACGATATAGACACTACCGACAAGTAAGGGACGACTTGGGATACCAAGTCCGACATGCTCAAGCCCGAACGCGACCACTTGGTCCGGCCTTGGGTCAAACCGTTTGGAGCTTCTAAATAGTTGTCCGAAAAACTGCGACAACACTTATCGTCCTCGGGACTATAGAAAGTAAAACCCTTGGTTTCCTTTGGATAACCAACGAACAGACACAATTCTGACCTACTAGCCAACTTGCTAGTTTTTTGCCTCATCATGTGTGCGGGCCAACCCCAAATTTTGATGTGGCCAAGATTCACTTTACGGCCAGTCCATCGTTCATAAGGAGTACCAGGAACCGTCTTGGACGGAACTTGGTTCAGAATATAAGCGGCTGTTTCGAAGGCATATCCCCAAAAGGAAAGAGGGAGTGATGAGTAACTCATCATTGATATAACCATCTCCATAAGAGTTCGGTTTCTTCTCTCTGACACTCCGTTTTGTTGAGGTGTGCCAGGTGCGGTAAGCTGAGAAGCGATACCTTCGTATTTAAGAGGGTCATCGAACTCTCCAGACATATACTCACCACCTCGATCAGATCGAAGGGTTTTGATCACTTTGCCAGTTTGCTTTTCCACTAAATCCCTAAAGACCTTAAATACGTTAAAGGTCTCGGATTTGTGTTTGAGAAAATAGACAAAACCATATCACGAGTAATCATCGGTGAAGGTAACAAAGTATTCGTATCCTCCACGTGCCTGTTGGCTTAGCGGACCACATACATCAGAATGTACGAGTTCCAGCAACTCAGTGGCTCTTCGACCCTTATCGGAGAAAGGTCGCTTAATCATTTTTCCTTCTATGCAGGATTCACAAGTAGGTAGTGAACCTATGGCAGAGGCTTGGAGTGGACCGTCCCTCACAAGTCTCTTAATCCTATCTAGACTGGTATGACCAAGTCTTTAGTACCATAGGTATGTTGATATTGTTAGATCGGAGGATTCAGAAAGTTTGATCCTCTTTGGCTCCCTAATAAGATCATTATCCATTTCGGTGTCTAAAAGTGAAGGTTGAGTGGGATAAATGTAAAAAGGACCGTTCTTCATTCATGCATCAGTGACAAAAGAATTTGAAAAAGAAATACGAATTCCATTCTTCATAAACTTTAAATAATAATCTTGCTCTAAAAGTTGAGCAACAGATATTAGGTTTTTCCCAAAGGAAGGAACATAATAAACATTATTCAAATTTACAGTGCGATCTTCAAAAGATAGCGTCACGGATCCCACACCCTTCGCAGACAACACGCTCCCATCACCCCACTTGAAGCAGAAGTCGCCATCCTCTAAGCTTTTGCTTTTCCTAAAACCAGTTAAGGAGCAGCAAATATGGTTAGTAGCAGCGGAGTCAATAATCCACGATGATACATTATTAGCTACTAAACAAGCTTCACTAATAAGTACAATACCTTTTACTTTAGTTTTGAGGTAGGCAGGACAGTTCCTACGCCAGTGACCAGGCTCATTGCAGTGGTGGCATTTCTCGTTAGACTTATCCACCTTCGGAGCCTTTGGCCCCTTCTTCTTCGTTTGAACCTTAGGTTGGTTCTTCTTAGATCCAGAGGTGGAGGCAGTAGCATGTACCTCTCCTAGAGCCCTCTTTTTCTTAGTGAGTGCCTCAGCGGTTTGAAGTTCCTTCATGAGCTCGGTAACAGTGTACTCTAGCTTGTTCATGGAGTAATTCAACTTGAAGGTATCAAATGTTTCGGGGAGAGTTTCCAAGATCGTATCTATTTTAGTCTCCCCATCAATCTCAGATCCAAGGATCTCCATTTCGTTTAGATAGCTAATGATCAGCATCATATGATCTCTAACGGGAGTCCCAGCCTTCATGCGACAGTTCATAAACTGTCGGACCGCTTGTTGCCTAGCTTGACGTCCATGCCCTCCAAACATCTCATGGAGATTGTAGAGCATATCGGTGGTAGTTTCGTAATCACGATGTTTTTGTTGCAACACATTGTTCATTGATGCCAAAATATAGCACCTCGCAATCTCATCGCATCGAAGCCAAGCCGCCAGGGCATCTTTTTCCTCTTGCGTTGAATCTTTATTCGTTTAAGGACAGGGGGTGGTGACAACCCATTTGTGCTTGTCGACAGTAAGGACTATGTCGAGGTTACGTTTCCAGTCGACGTAATTGTCGCCTTCGAGTTTATTCGAGGAAAGAATTGTTGAGAGAGGGTTGAGAGACATATTGCCTATAAAAGTTGAAACAAGTTTATGATTAGTCTTTGGTTTAGGATTTAAGTTTTATTTAAGACATGATGAAACCCAAAGGTGTTATAAACCAAACGATAATTTACTCCCTTAAGAGAAGGCCGCAAAAAATCTCCATTTATAAGTAAATGACACATCATTAATGCTTACCCAAGATGTCAATACATCAATTTTGACTAGCCACCTCTTAAATTGGTTTGATCATTCACATCCTTTCGCAGAGCCTCAAGGGAGGATTACTAGGGATTGACCCTAAGTGTGCAACCAAGGGGAGGCGTTGTCATCATCGTCTCACTCTCGGACGTAGGTCATGGAGCAATGATCGAAGCAAAAACGCCTTGGAGTATTCCCATTTAAGAGAGGGTCGCAAGAGCGGCTCTTGTTACTGGTCATTTTCGGAACACCGGAAATTCAAAAACAATTCAAGGCCGGCCGGGCTTTGCCGGCCGGAAGCCCAACGGGCCCCGGCCCACCAGGCCTGAGCGCCCCGATGCGCCCATGGCCCGACGTGGCCGGTGCACGCGCACCTGCGCTCCCGGCCCTGAGGCCCCCGGCCCAATGGGCCTCAGCGCGCCCTATCGCGCCTGGATCACGCGCACTCTGCGCCCCGGCCTCCCGGCCCGCGCGCGCGCTCCTGCGCACCCCGACCTCCCGGCCTGCGCGCGCCTTGGCACCCCGGCCGAGCGCCCCTGCCACCTCAGCCGGGTGTCCCCGCCAGCTCGGCCACCTCGGTCGAGCGTCTTCGCCAGCTCGGCCACCTCGGTTGAGCGCCTTCGCCAGCTCGGCCACCTCGGTCGAGCGCCTTCGCCAGCTCGGCCACCTCGGTCGAGCGCCTTCGCCAGCTCGGCCACCTCGGCCAAGCGTCTTCGTCAGTTCGGCCACCTCGGTCGAGCGCCTTCGCCAGCTCGGCCACCTGGGCCGAGCTGTTGGAATCGATCTAGGGTTTAAGAAAATAATTAACGATTCGGGAAGCGGCGAAATTTTAAAAATTTTCTTTTTCAAGTAAAAACAGTTTTTACTAACCTAGACAAGTGCAAGTATATGTAATTAAAACCTAATATGAGCTAAGAAGTTTACTAACCTTTCTTGAAGCTTGATCTTTGAGAAGCTCTTGGAAAGTTTGCAATGCTCGTCTCCCCTCGCAGCACGTCTCTCTTTCTTTTCTCGGCACCTCGAGCAACCACGAAAGTTTCTATCACTAAATCACTCGAGAGAAAAGGAATTAGTGAGTGGGCACTTTTAAACACTACGACTTAAGAACGAGTCTTGAAGTCGCATAGCTAAACACTAGGTCAAATGAGGACCTAGGTGCCAAAACAAAAATCGAAAATAAACTAGAGAGAGAGAGAGGAGTTCGGCCAGCACAAGGTCTAGAGAGAGAAGCTCTCAATCTCTAAGTTATATGGAATGAATAAAATGAGGGGAATGAGGGTCCTATTTATAGGAGAAGGGTTGGCCTTGGAAAGAAGTAGTTTCCTCTTATTTTTCAAGTCTTTATGAGCAACCCTTTATTTCCCATTCCTATCCAAGTCACACGGCCACATAAGCCTTCATGACACCATGGATTTGTTTCCTCTTTTATTTTTCTTCTCCCTTGACTTGTCTTGGCCGAAATTCCCATTGCCTTGAATAGGAAATTTGTTTCCTCTTTTTCTTTTGGCAAGTATCTTCATACATTAATGCACAAAAGGAACTCTCTTTCTCTTTGGGTAGTGGGCGCCTATTATGCTCTAGAAAGGCCTTCTAGAAGCTTTTCCATTTGTTCATGACAACATGAAAAAGGCCCATTAAGAATTTTCAATAAAATTCTTATGAAATGAAATTAATTCACAAGGCCCAATGATCAAGTCATGGCCGAGTGACATTAGGTCATCAAATGAACTTGTCAAAAAATTTATAGACATCCATTTCATCCTATGTCTCAAAAGACAAAAATACCCTTTTGACAATTTTCGTTCTTGTTTTGACTTAGCTTCCAGTTTAACTATTCCTATCGATGTGATTCGTGACAGTGACCTCATGGACCCAAATGAACAAAGCTTGAGCTAAACACTTGGACTCAAAAGTTCACAAACCTTTTCCAAGTTTAGCTTAATGCCAACTGACTCCACTAAAGAGCTGACACTGAAAATCTCTCGGTTCAAATCAATTTATTTTCTACTCAAGAATTCACCTAATTATAATGAGCGGATCCACTGAATATTATCTATGCTACCCTTCATGAATGTCATCAGCTAGTCGGGATTTACTAAATTACCATTTTACCCTTCTAGCTGTTATTTCCTCAACTCCTTTGTCGCTTGTGAATAAGTTAGAAACAATGTATTTGACGAGGAGCTAACAAGTCACATTGTTTCATCCAAAAGAGTCAGGACTCAATTTGGACACTGGCCAGTTCATTTATTCACACTCCAAGGAACAAAGCATGAGGTGACATTTATTGCATTTCAGCAATCTTATACATGAATTCCATATCTATGAGAACTTCACAAAGTTACTCATGACATTCTCACAACTTAGTACTTCACCAATAGGCCCTGTTCGGAATCACATAGTGAGTCCGAACTCTGACTTTCTCAAATGAGAATACTAAGCTGTGAAATGGCATGTCTCATTTCAGGATTAAGGTAAGCATGATGCAATTCATACATAGTGACTTCGAGACATAAGAGGTTAAATGGTTTGTTCATATCTTGTCTCTAGAAGTGCACTGGTCAATTCAGTACCTTCGGAAGATACCTAGAAGAACTATAGAGTCTCCAACTCTCAATGCCTCATAACCAGACATCATAGATTCTTCTAACAATCGTACTGATGTCAATAGTCCTTTGTGTTGGAATCGATCTAGGGTTTGAGAAAAAGTTTAACGCTTCGTTAAGCGGCGGAATTTTAAAAATTTTCTTTTTAAGTAAAACTAGTTTTTACTAACCTAGACAAGAGCATGTACATGTAAATAAAAACTAATATGAGCTATTAAAGTTACTAACCTTTCTTGAAGCTTGAACCTTGTGGAAGCTTTTGGAAAGTTGCAACGCTCGTCTCCCCTCGCAGCACGTCTCTCTTTCTTTCCTCGGCACCTCGAGCAACCACGAAAGTTTCTATCACTAAATCACTCGAAAAGAAGGAATCAGTGAGTGGGCACTTTTAAACACTACGACTTGAGAACGAGTCTCGAAGTCGCAGAGCTAAACACTAGGTCGAGTGAGGACCTAGGTGCCAAGACAAGAAAAAAATCGAAAATAAACTAGAGAGAGAGAGAGAGGATTTTCGGCCAAAGTTCTAGAGACAGAGTCTCTCAAATCTCTTAAACTTGGATGAATGAATTGTGAGGAAATGAGGCTCCTATTTATAGGAGAGGTCTCACCTTCAATAAGGTAGTTTCCTCTTCTATAGAATATCACATATTCATGAGCAAAATAACCCTTATTTCCCATTCCTCTTAGGCGCCCAAGGCAGCCTTCTAGAAGGCTAGGATTTGTTTCCTTTTTTGTTCCTTGGCTTGCCTTTTACTCTTATGGCCGAAATTCTATATGCATCCTTATGCAATTTGTTTCCTCTTTTTCTTTTGGCAAGTATCTAAATACATTTATGCACAAAATAAACTCTCTATCTTGGGTATTATGGGCGCCCAACATGTTCTAGAAAAGGCTTCTAGAATTTTCTTCACTTGTTCATGACAACATAAGAAAAGGCCCATTTAGAATTTTCAAATAAAATTCTCATGAAATGAAATTAATTCACAAGGCCCAATGATCAAGTCATGGCCGAGTGAAACATGTCACAAAATGACCTTGTCAAAAAATTTATTGACATTCATTTCATCGTTTGTCTCAAAAGACAAAAATACCCTTTTCACTATTTTCGTTCTTGTTTTGGCTTAGCTTCCAGTTTAACTATTCCTATCGATGTGATTCGTGACAGTGACCTCATGGACCCAAATGAACAAAGCTTTAGCTAAACACTTGGACTCAAAAGTTCACAAACCTTTTCCAAGTTTAGCTTAATGCCAACTGACTCCACTAAAGAGCTGACACTGAAAATCTCTCGGTTCAAATGAATTTAATTTCTACTCAAGAATTCGACCTAATTATGATGAGCGGATCCACTGAATATTATCTATGTTTACCCTTCATGAATGTCATCAGCTAGTCGGGATTTACTAAATTACCATTTTACCCTTCTAGCTGTTATTTCCTCAACTCCTTTGTCGCTTGTGAATAAGTTAGAAACAATGTATTTGACGAGGAGCTAACAAGTCACATTGTTTCATCCAAAAGAGTCAGGACTCAATTTGGACACTGGCCAGTTCATTTATTCACACTCCAAGGAACAAAGCATGAGGTGACATACATTGCATTTCAGCAATCTTGTACATGAATTCCATATCTATGAGAACTTCACAAAGTTACTCATGACAGACTCAAAACTTAGTACTTCACCAATAGGCCTTGTTCGGAATCACATAGTGAGTCCGAACTTTGACTTTCTCAAATGAGAATACTAAGGTGTGAAATGGCATGTCTCATTTCAGGATTAAGGTAAGCATGATGCAATTCATACATAGTGACTTCGAGACATAAGAGGTTAAATGGTTTGTTCTTATATTGTCTCTAGAAGTGCACTGGTCAATTCAGTACCTTCGGAAGATACCTAGAAGAACTATAGAGTCCCCAACTCTCAATGCCTCATAACCAGACATCATAGATTCTTCTAACAATCATACTGAGGTCAATAGTCCTTTGACCCTAAGATTGCGAATATATCGTTTTAAGCAAACTACGAAGAGTTTGTTCATGCAAATCTACATTTGTCTCTTCGTAAGTTGTTTAGTTTGTTTATGGACTAAAAGACTATGGTTTTATCATAAAGCTTCAGACAAGGAAGATTGAATGAACGTTTCAACTTTATTAATGAATAGATAGGCAATTACAAGCAAGAGTCTTCGTAAGACTATATGACATCAAATGTACATAAATAGACACTACTACTCTTCTTGTGGGCACCATTGACAACAAACTCCCACTTGACTCAAAGAAGATGTGAGTAGTCCTACATGCCTAATCCCTCACGATGTTGGTCGAAGACCTTGTTCGCTAGGGCCTTGGTGAATGGATCTGCCAGAGATCTACTTCACCTCCACGTCTCCGCGCTGCGCGATCTCTCGAATCAAATGGTATTTCCTCTCAATATGTTTAGAGCGCTTATGGCTTCTAGGTTCCTTTGAGTTAGCGACAGCCCCACTATTATCACAATAAAGGGTCATGGGCTCGTCGACGTTTGGAACAATTTCCAAATACTTAAGGAACTTTCTAAGCCATACAGCCTCTTTGGACGCTTCACAAGCAGCCACATATTCTACTTCCATTGTGGAGTCAGCAATGCAAGATTGCTTAATACTTCTCCACACAACAGCTCCACCATTA
This sequence comes from Urtica dioica subsp. dioica, assembly GCF_054948205.1. Classification (NCBI taxonomy): domain Eukaryota; kingdom Viridiplantae; phylum Streptophyta; class Magnoliopsida; order Rosales; family Urticaceae; genus Urtica; species Urtica dioica. The sequence goes on along the minus strand of NC_142756.1, from coordinate 36,353,630 downwards.
AGGATGAACACAGATCCCGAAGTGGATTTCCTGGAATCCTTATCCGCTTGAAAATCGGAGTCGGTATATCCCGTCATAGTCAGGTCAGTACCTGAGTATGTAAGCATCAAGTTCCTAGTTCTTCGAAGATACTTAAGAACATGCTTAACAGCAATCCAGTGCTCGGGTCCAGGGTTGGATTGGAAACGGCTAACTACGCCAACGGCGAAACAGATGTCAGGTCTAGTGCAAAGCATAGCATACATAAGGCTTCCTACGGCAGAGGCGTAAGGAATTTTCCTCATGTCTTCAATCTCTTGTGCAGTCTTGGGAGACTGGTCCTTAGAGAGTGAAACTCCATGCCTAAAGGGTGTTTGATCCCTCTTGCAGTCTTGCATCGAGAAGCGATCCATCACCTTATCAATATAAGATGCTTGAGAGAGCGACAGGGTCCGGTTTTTCCTATCTCGAAAGATTTGGATCCCCAGAATGTACGCGGCTTCTCCTAGATCCTTCATATCGAATTGCTTTGCTAGCCAGACCTTAACCTCAGATAACTTACCCACGTCATTACCAATGAGTAGTATATCATCGACATATAGTACCAGAAACACAACTTTGCCTTCGTGTATTAACTTGTAAACACAAGGCTCATCTATTGACTGTTCAAAGCCGAAGCTCTTTACAGTTTCATCGAATCTAATATTCCATGACCTAGATGCTTGCTTTAGTCCATAAATGGATTTAAGCAACTCACAAACCTTGGTCTCTTGACCTTTATCCACGAAACCGTCTGGTTGAGCCATGTAAATGCGCTCGTCAAGATTGCCATTCAGAAAGGCTGTCTTGACATCCATTTGCCAGATCTCATAGTCGAGAGCTGCAGCTATGGATAGGAGTATGTGGATGGATTTGAGCATCGCGACTGGTGAGAAGGTTTCTTGATAGTCCATCCCTTCTTGTTGGGTATAACCCTTCGCCACAAGTCGTGCTTTGAACGTCTCGACGTTCCCATCAGGACCCCTTTTCTTCTTGTATATCCACTTACACCCTACGGGTTTAATCCCTTCAGGAAGGTCTACAAGTTTCCGGACTTTGTTGATATACATCGAGTGCATTTCAACTTTCATGGCGTCAAGCCAAAGGTTTGATTCAGAACAAGCCATCGCTTGGCTATAGGAAACAGGGTCATCCATGTCGGAGACGGCTACGAGAGAGTCTCCATAAGACATATACCTGTCAGGCTGTTGAACAGCCCTCCCACTACGTCGAAGTACTACTTGACGAGATTCTGATGAGTTAGGTTGTGTTTCAGTTGGGGTAAGAACAGTTCTTACAGATGAGGTAGAAGCTTCCTCACCCAACTTTTCTTCAAGCACAATTTTGCTTCTAGGTTTCGCATCCTTCATAAAGTCCTCCTCAAGGAAACGAGCATTCGTGCTAACGAAAGTCTTATCGTCCTCGGGACTATAGAAAGTAAAACCTTTGGTTTCCTTCGGATATCCTACAAATAGGCACAATTCTGACCTACTAGCCAACTTGCTAGTCTTTTGCCTCAGCACGTGTGCAGGGCAACCCCAAATTCGGATGCGGCCAAGATTCACTTTACGGCCAGTCCATCGTTCATAAGGAGTACCAGGAACCGTCTTGGACGGAACTTGGTTCAGAATGTAGGCGGCTGTTTCGAGGGCATATCCCCAAAAGGAAAGCGGGAGTGATGAGTAACTCATCATTGATCTAACCATCTCCATAAGAGTTCGGTTTCTTCTCTCTGACACTCCGTTTTGTTGAGGTGTGCCAGGTGCGGTAAGCTGAGAAACGATACCTTCTTCTTTAAGAAAGTCATCGAACTCTCCAGACATATACTCACCACCTCGATCAGATCGAAGGGTTTTGATCACTTTGCCAGTTTGCTTTTCCACTAAAGCCCTAAAGACCTTAAATACGTTAAAGGTCTCGGATTTGTGTTTAAGCAAATAGACAAACCCATATCTTGAGTAATCATCAGTGAAGGTAACGAAGTATTCGTATCCTCCACGTGCCTGTTGGTTGAGCGGACCACATACATCAGAATGTATTAGTTCCAGCAACTCAGTGGCTCTTCGACCCTTATCGGAGAAAGGTCGCTTAGTCATTTTTCCTTCTATGCAGGATTCACAAGTAGGTAGTGAACCTATTGCAGAGGCTTGGAGTGGACCATCCCTCACAAGTCTCTTAATCCTATTTAGACTGATATGACCAAGTCTCAAGTGCCATAGGTATGTTGATTTTGTTAGATCGGAGGATTCAGAAAGTTTGATCCTCTTTGGCTCCCTAATTAGATCGTTATCTATTTCGGTGTCTAAAAGAGAAGGTTTAGTGGGATAGATGTAGAAAAGAGCATTCTTCATACATGCATCAGTGACAAAAGAATGATCAGGAAACGAAATACGAATTCCATTCTTAATGAACTTTAAACAATAATCTTGCTCACGAAGACGAGCAACGGATATTAAGTTCTTCCCAAGGGTAGGAACAAAATAAACATTATTCAAGTTTAAAGTGCGGTCTTCAAAAGACAGCGTCACAGATCCCACAGCCTTTGCAGACACCAGGCTCCCATCACCCCATTTGAAACAGAACTCGCCTTCCTCTAAGCTCTTGGTTTTCTTGAAACCATTCAAGGAACAAAAAATATGGTTAGTAGCAGCGGAGTCAAGAATCCACGTTGATACATTATCAGCTACTAAGCATGCTTCGGTAACTAGTACAATACTATGTTCCTTTGCTTTGAGATAGGCGGGACAGTTCTTTTTATCGGCCTTGTAAGGTCTCTTCACAGTTCCAGAGGCGGAGGCTTTTTGCTCAGTAGCATGTGCCTCTCCTTGATTCCTCTTTCTCTTAGTGAGACCTACAGCAGTGTGAAGTTCCTCCATAAGCTTGGTAACAGTGTACTCTAGCTTGTTTATTGAGTAGTTCATCTTGGAGATATCAAGAGATGCGGGGAGAGTTTCTAAGATCATATCTATGACATTCTTCCCATCATTCTCAGATCCTAGGATTTCCATTTCATTTAGGTTACTAATGATCAGCATCATATGGTCCCTAACAGGAGTCCTAGCCTTCATGCGACAGTTCATAAACTGTCGGACTGCTTGTAGCCTTGTTTGACGCCTTTGCCCTTCAAACATCTCAAGGAGATTGTAGAGCATGTCAGCGGCAGTCTCGATGTCACGATGTTGCTCTTTCAGCATATTGTTCATAGATGCCATCATATAGCACCTCACAATCTCATCGGATCGAAGCCAGGCCGCTAAGGCGTCATTGTCCTCTTGAGTTGAATCATCATTCGTCAGAGGAGGACACGGGGTGGTGAGTACCCATTTGTGCTTGTTAACCGTAGGTATTATGTCGAGGTTACGTTTCGATTCTACGTAGTTTTCGTTTTCGAGTTTGATCGAGGAAAGAAAGATAGAGAGATGGTTGAGAGACATATTGCCTATAAAAGTTGAAACAAGTTTATGATTAGTCTTTGGTTTAGGATTTAAGTTTCATTAAGACTTTTGTAAAACCCAAAGGTGTTATAAACCAAACGATAATTTACTCCCTCAAGAGAAGGCCACAAAAAATCTCCTTTTATAAGTAAATGACACATCATTAATGCTAAGCCAAGATGTCAGTACATCATTTTGACTAGCCACCTTGTAAATTGGTTTGATCACTCACATCCTTTCGCAGAGCCTTAAGGAAGGATACTAGGGATTGAGGCTAAGTGTGCAACCAACCACTTAGTCCAAAAGATCAGCTTTGAAAAACAATCCCCCAAGGGGAGGCCTTGCCATCATTTCATCACTCTCAGACGTAGCTCATTGAGCAATGATCGAAGCAATAACGCCTTGGAGTACTCACATTTAAGTGAGGGTCGCAAGAGCGGCTCTTAGTCCCACGTTATTGCATCTTTCATTAGTGTTGGGGATCGCGGTTTACAAACAACGAGTATAACCCTCCCACTTAGTTTTTGGAGTTGGTTCATCGACTCTTTTAAGTTCGGAAACAGATTTCCTAGTTAGAGAGCGACAGAGCGGACAACTAGAAGAGAATCCTAGATCGACATGTTCAGAGCAGTATTAGTGCATAAAGGCACAAGGGACATACTCGATCTTTTCCTATTTTCTATTTCGGGAAAGTGCGTGAGGGAAGTGTGAACTTCAACTCACTCGAACACTTGAAAGTTTGAGATTACACATCTTTTTATTTTTCGGCTTGTCTACAAGGAGACCTCTCACTCAAAATTTCAAGAGCATATAGATTTTGAACATATGTGATATAGATATAGTTTTGAAAACATTTTGAAAACTTATTTGATTTGGATGACAAAATATTTTCAAGTTTGAAAGTGAAAACGGTTTTTCAAAATTCAAACTAGTTTTGTAAAAATTCAATTTCAATTAATCTTTCAAAAATCAAAACTTTTAATCTTTACACATCATGTTTATAATCATATGAAAAACATTTTTGATCAAGAAAATTTTCTCATTAGAGTTCTATAACTCATGGTAGTGGGGTTTGAAAATCCGGATTCCTAAAAAACTGGAGTTTCAGACAGCCGCGCACCTCGGAGTAAAATCGCCATATCTGGCGGCTCCGATGTCCTTTTCAGCCGAAACCGGTGGCATTGGACAGAGGACAGACAGAGCTTTAATTTGATTCAAGAATTATTAAATTTAAATTTCTGAGCAGAGAGTTATGCCGCTTTTAATGCGGGTTTACATTCCAGCTCGAAGAAAAAGAAATAAATTAAAGCTTCGTCCTTTTAGGTGCGAAAAAGAATCGAGTGTAACGGAACGTTTTAAGATATTGTTTAAAGCTTTTATTTGTGTTTTATTAGAAGGGTAATAACATAGAATAAAAGAAATAACAACATGCATAAAACGATTCAAGTAAATAAACGAAACTAGCAAGAAAATAAAACTAGTCACAAAATTTACTCGAAAATTCTCAAACCTTTAAAACACGTTTTTCAATATAAAAAAATAAAAACTTTTAGAACTGATTCTAATGTGTTTTAACATCATCCCAAACTCATAGAAAATCAACATGGTTTTTAATTTAGAGACAAGAGCAATAAATTAAAAAAAATCTAAGATTACAATTCTAACTTGTCACAAAATTAGTAAACTTTCGAAAACGATTTTCAAGCTCATAATTTAAAAACATGCACATGCATTCCTTTAACCATAGCTCTGATACCATTTGTTGGAATCGATCTAGGGTTTGAGAAAAAGTTTAACGCTTCGTTAAGCGGCGGAATTTTAAAAATTTTCTTTTTAAGTAAAACTAGTTTTTACTAACCTAGACAAGAGCATGTACATGTAAATAAAAACTAATATGAGCTATTAAAGTTACTAACCTTTCTTGAAGCTTGAACCTTGTAGAAGCTTTTGGAAAGTTGCAACGCTCGTCTCCCCTCGCAGCACGTCTCTCTTTCTTTCCTCGGCACCTCGAGCAACCACGAAAGTTTCTATCACTAAATCACTCGAAAAGAAGGAATCAGTGAGTGGGCACTTTTAAACACTACGACTTGAGAACGAGTCTCGAAGTCACAGAGCTAAACACTAGGTCGAGTGAGGACCTAGGTGCCAAGACAAGAAAAAAATCGAAAATAAACTAGAGAGAGAGAGAGAGGATTTTCGGCCAAAGTTCTAGAGAGAGAGTCTCTCAAATCTCTTAAACTTGGATGAATGAATTGTGAGGAAATGAGGCTCCTATTTATAGGAGAGGTCTCACCTTCAATAAGGTAGTTTCCTCTTCTATAGAATATCACATATTCATGAGCAAAATAACCCTTATTTCCCATTCCTCTTAGGCGCCCAAGGCAGCCTTCTAGAAGGCTAGGATTTGTTTCCTTTTTTGTTCCTTGGCTTGCCTTTTACTCTTATGGCCGAAATTCTATATGCATCCTTATGCAATTTGTTTCCTCTTTTTCTTTTGGCAAGTATCTAAATACATTTATGCACAAAATAAACTCTCTATCTTGGGTATTATGGGCGCCCAACATGTTCTAGAAAAGGCTTCTAGAATTTTCTTCACTTGTTCATGACAACATAAGAAAAGGCCCATTTAGAATTTTCAAATAAAATTCTCATGAAATGAAATTAATTCACAAGGCCCAATGATCAAGTCATGGCCGAGTGAAACATGTCACAAAATGACCTTGTCAAAAAATTTATTGACATTCATTTCATCGTTTGTCTCAAAAGACAAAAATACCCTTTTCACTATTTTCGTTCTTGTTTTGGCTTAGCTTCCAGTTTAACTATTCCTATCGATGTGATTCGTGACAGTGACCTCATGGACCCAAATGAACAAAGCTTTAGCTAAACACTTGGACTCAAAAGTTCACAAACCTTTTCCAAGTTTAGCTTAATGCCAACTGACTCCACTAAAGAGCTGACACTGAAAATCTCTCGGTTCAAATGAATTTATTTTCTACTCAAGAATTCGACCTAATTATGATGAGCGGATCCACTGAATATTATCTATGTTTACCCTTCATGAATGTCATCAGCTAGTCGGGATTTACTAAATTACCATTTTACCCTTCTAGCTGTTATTTCCTCAACTCCTTTGTCGCTTGTGAATAAGTTAGAAACAATGTATTGACGAGGAGCTAACAAGTCACATTGTTTCATCCAAAAGAGTCAGGACTCAATTTGGACACTGGCCAGTTCATTTATTCACACTCCAAGGAACAAAGCATGAGGTGACATACATTGCATTTCAGCAATCTTGTACATGAATTCCATATCTATGAGAACTTCACAAAGTTACTCATGACAGACTCACAACTTAGTACCTCACCAATAGGCCTTGTTCGGAATCACATAGTGAGTCCGAAATTTGACTTTCTCAAATGAGAATACTAAGGTGTGAAATGGCATGTCTCATTTCAGGATTAAGGTAAGCATGATGCAATTCATACGTAGTGACTTCGAGACATAAGAGGTTAAATGGTTTGTTCTTATATTGTCTCTAGAAGTGCACTGGTCAATTCAGTACCTTCGGAAGATACCTAGAAGAACTATAGAGTCTCCAACTCTCAATGCCTCATAACCAGACATCATAGATTCTTCTAACAATCATACTGAGGTCAATAGTCCTTTGACCCTAAGATTGCGAATATATCGTTTTAAGCAAACTACGAAGAGTTTGTTCATGCAAATCTACATTTGTCTCTTCGTAAGTTGTTTAGTTTGTTTATGGACTAAAAGACTATGGTTTTATCATAAAGCTTCAGACAAGGAAGATTGAATGAACGTTTCAACTTTATTAATGAATAGATAGGCAATTACAAGCAAGAGTCTTCGTAAGACTATATGACATCAAATGTACATAAATAGACACTACTACTCTTCTTGTGGGCACCATTGACAACACTTTGACCCTAAGATTGCGAATATATCGTTTTAAGCAAACTACGAAGAGTTTGTTCATGCAAATCTACATTTGTCTCTTCGTAAGTTGTTAGGTTTGTTTATGGACTAAAAGACTAGTGTTTTATCATAAAGGTTCAAACAAGGAAGATTGAATGAACGTTTCAACTTTTTATTAATGAATAAGCAATTACAAGCAAGAGTCTTCGTAAGACTATATTACATCAAATATACACAAATAGACACTACTACTCTTCTTGTGGGCACCATTGACAACAAACTCCCACTTGACTCAAAGAAGATGTGAGTAGTCCTTTATGCCTAATCCCTCTCGATGTTGGTCGAAGACCATGTTCGCTAGGGCCTTGGTGAATGGATCTGCCAGAGATCTACTTCACCTCCACGTCTCCGCGTTGCGCGATCTCTCAAATCAAATGGTATTTCCTCTCAATATGCTTAGAGCCCTTATGGCTTCTAGGTTCCTTTGAGTTAGCGACAGCCCCACTATTATCACAATAAAGGGTTATGGGCTCGTCGACGTTTGGAACAATTTCCAAATACTTAAGGAATTTTCTAAGCCATACAGCCTCTTTGGATGCTTCACAAGCAGCCACATATTCTGCTCCCATTGTGGAGTCTGCAATGCAAGATTGCTTAATACTTCTCCACACAACAGTTCCACCATTAAGGATGAACACAGATCCCGAAGTGGATTTCCTGGAATCCTTATCCGCTTGAAAATCAGAGTCGGTATATCCCGTCATTGTCAGGTCAGTACCTGAGTATGTAAGCATCAAGTTCCTAGTTCTTCGAAGATACTTAAGAACATGCTTAACAGCAATCCAGTGCTCGGGTCCAGGGTTCGATTGGAAACGGCTAACTACGCCAACGGCGAAACATATATCAGGTCTAGTGCAAAGCATAGCATACATGAGGCTTCCTACGGCAGAGGCGTAAGGAATTTTCCTCATGTCTTCAATCTCTTGTGCAGTCTTGGGAGACTGGTCCTTAGAGAGTGAAACTCCGTGCCTAAAGGGTGTTTTGTTGTCAATAGTGCCCACAAGAAGAGTTGTAGTCTTTATTTTGAACATTTGATGTAATAAAGTCTCATGAAGACTCTTGCTTGTAATTGCCTATTCATTCATTAATAAAGTTGAAACGTTCATTCAATCTTCCTTGTCTGAAGCTTTATGATAAAACCATAGTCTTTTAGTCCATAAACAAACTTAACAACTTACGAAGAGACAAATGTAGATTTGCATGAACAAACTCTTCGTAGTTTGCTTAAAACGATATATTCGCAATCTTAGGGTCAAAGGACTATTGACCTCAGTATGATTGTTAGAAGAATCTATGATGTCTGGTTATGAGGCATTGAGAGTTAGGAACTCTATAGTTCTTCTAGGTATCTTCCGAAGGTACTGAATTGACCAGTGCACTTCTAGAGACAAGATAAGAACAAACCATTTAACCTCTTATGTCTCGAAGTCACTATGTATGAATTGCATCATGCTTACCTTAATCCTGAAATGAGACATGCCATTTCACACCTTAGTATTCTCATTTGAGAAAGTCAAAGTTCGGACTCACTATGTGATTCCGAACAAGGCCTATTGGTGAAGTACTAAGTTGTGAGTCTGTCATGAGTAACTTTGTGAAGTTCTCATAGATATGGAATTCATGTACAAGATTGCTGAAATGCAATGTATGTCACCTCATGCTTTGTTCCTTGGAGTGTGAATAAATGAACTGGCCAGTGTCCAAATTGAGTCTTGACTCTTTTGGATGAAACAATGTGACTTGTTAGCTCCTCGTCAATACATTGTTTCTAACTTATTCACAAGCGACAAAGGAGTTGAGGAAATAACAGCTAGAAGGGTAAAATGGTAATTTAGTAAATCCCGACTAGCTGATGACATTCATGAAGGGTAAACATAGATAATATTCAGTGGATCCGCTCATCATAATTAGGTCGAATTCTTGAGTAGAAAATAAATTCATTTGAACCGAGAGATTTTCAGTGTCAGCTCTTTAGTGGAGTCAGTTGGCATTAAGCTAAACTTGGAAAAGGTTTGTGAACTTTTGAGTCCAAGTGTTTAGCTAAAGCTTTGTTCATTTGGGTCCATGAGGTCACTGTCACGAATCACATCGATAGGAATAGTTAAACTGGAAGCTAAGCCAAAACAAGAACGAAAATAGTTAAAAGGGTATTTTTGTCTTTTGAGACATAAGGATGAAATGGATGTCAATAAATTTTGACAAGTTCATTTGATGACTTAATGTCACTCGGCCATAATATGATTAATTGGGCCTTGTGAATTAATTTCATTTCATAAGAATTTTATTGAAAACTCTTAATGGGCCTTTTTCATGTTCTCATGAATAAATGAAGAAGCTTCTAGAAGCTCCTTCTAGAAGTGAAATGGGCGCCCATAATACCCAAGGAAAGAGAGTTTATTTTGTGCATAAATGTATTTAGATACTTGCCAAAAGAAAAAGAGGAAACAAATTTCCCACACATGCAATGGGAAATTCGGCCAAGTGAGAAAAGGGAAAGCCAAGGAACAAAAAAGGAAACAAATCCTTGCCTCTAGGAGGCAGCCTTGGGCGCCCAACAAGGAATGGGAAATGAAGGATTTTTGCTCATGAATATGTGATATTCTATAGAAGAGGAAACTACCTTATTGAAGGTGAGACCTCTCCTATAAATAGGAGCCCCATTTCCTCACAATTCATTCATCCAAGTTTAAGAGATTTGAGAGACTCTCTCTCTAGAACTTGGCCGAAGTCCTCTTCTCTCTCTCTCTAGTTTATTTTCGGTTTTCTCTTGTCTTGGCACCTAGGTCCTCACTCGACCTAGTCTTTAGCTCTGCGACTTCGAGACTCGTTCTCAAGTCGTAGTGTTTAAAAGTGCCCACTCACTAATTCCTTCTTTTCGAGTGATTTAGTGATAGAAACTATCGTGGTTGCTCGAGTTCCCGAGGAAAGAAAAGAGAGACGTGCTGCGAGGGGAGACGAACGTTGCCAACCTTCCAAAGGCTCATCAACGTTCAAGCATCAAAAAGGTTAGTAACTTTTAAAGCTCATATTAGTTTTTATTTACATGCATATGCTCTTGTCTAGGTTAGTAAAAACTAGTTTTACTTAAAAAGAAAATTTTTAAAATTCCGCCGCTTTGCGAAGCGTTTAATCTTTTTCTTAAACCCTAGATCGATTCCAACAAATGGTATCAGAGCTATGGTCAAAGGAATGCATGTGCATGTTTTTTAAATTATGAGCTTGAAAATCGTTTTCGAAAGTTTACTAATTTTGTGACAAGTTAGAATTGTAATCTTAGATTTTTTTTTAATTTATTGCTCTTGTCTTTAAATTAAAAAGCATGTTGATTTTCTATGAGTTTGGGATGATGTTAAAACACATTAGAATCAGTTCTAAAAGTTTTTAATTTTTTATATTGAAAAACGTGTTTTAAAGGTTTGAGAATTTTCGAGTAAATTTTGTGACTAGTTTTATTTTCTTACTAGTTCCGTTTATTTACTTGAATCGTTTTATGCATGTTGTTATTTCTTTTATTCTATGTTGTTACCCTGCTAATAAAACACAAATAAAAGCTTTAAACAACCTCATAAAACGTTCCGTTACACTCGATTCTTTTTCGCACCTAAAAGGACATAGCTTTAATTTATTTCTTTTTCTTCGAGCTGGAATGTAAACCCGCATTAAAAGCGGCATAACTCTCTGCTCAGAAATCGAAATTTAATGATTCTTGAATCAAATTAAAGCTCTGTCTGTCCTCTGTCCAATGCCACCGGTTTCGGCTCAAAAGGACATCGGAGCCGCCAGTTATGGCGATTTTACTCCGAGGTGCGCGGCTGTCTGAAACTCCAGTTTTTTTAGAAATCCGGATTTTCAAACCCCACTACCATGAGTTATAGAACTCTAATGAGAAAACTTTCTTGAGCAAAAATGTTTTTCATATGATTATAAACATGATGTGTAAAGATTAAAAGTTTTGTTTTTTGAAAGATTAATTGAAATTGAATTTTTACAAAACTAGTTTGAATTTTGAAAAACCGTTTTCACTTTCAAACTTGAAAATATTTTGTCATCCAAATCAAATAAATTTTCAAAATGTTTTCAAAACTATATCTATATCACATATGTTCAAAATCTATATGCTCTTGAAATTTTGAGTGGGAGGTCTCTTTGTAGACAAAACCGAAAAATAAAAAGATGTGTAATCTCAAACTTTCAAGTGTTCGAGTGAGTTGAAGTTCACACTTCCCTCACGCACTTTCCCGAAATAGAAAATAGGAAAAGATCGAGTATGTCCCTTGTGCCTTTATGCACTAATACTGCTCTGAACATGTCGATCTAGGATTCTCTTCTAGTTGTCCGCTCCGTCGCTCTCTAACTAGGAAATCTGTTTCCGAACTTAAAAGAGTCGATGAACCAACTCCAAAAACTAAGTGGGAGGGTTATACTCGTTGTTTGTAACCCGCGATCCCCAACACTAGTGAAAGATGCAATAACGTGGGACTAAGAGCCACTCTTGCGACCCTCACTTAAATGTGAGTACTCCAAGGCGTTATTGCTTCGATCATTGCTCAATGAGCTACGTCCGAGAGTGATGCAATGATGGCAAGGCCTCCCCTTGGGGGATTGTTTTTCAAAGCTGATCTTTTGGACTAAGTGGTTGGTTGCACACTTAGGCTCAATCCCTAGTATCCTTCCTTAAGGCTCTGCGAAAGGATATGAGTGATCAAACCAATTTACAAGGTGGCTAGTCGAAATGATGTACTGACATCTTGGCTTAGCATTAATGATGTGTCATTTACTTATAAAAGGAGATTTTTTGCGGCCTTCTCTTGAGGGAGTAAATTATCGTTTGGTTTATAACACCTTTGGGTTTTACAAAAGTCTTAATAAAACTTAAATCCTAAACCAAAGACTAATCATAAACTTGTTTCAACTGTTATAGGCAATATGTCTCTCAACCCTCTCTCAACAATTCTTTCCTCGAATAAACTCGAAGGCGACAATTACGTCGACTGGAAACGTAACCTCGACATAGTCCTTACTGTCGACAAGCACAAATGGGTTCTCACCACCCCCTGTCCTCAAACGAATGATGATTCGACGCAAGAGGAGAAAGACGTCCTGGCGGCCTGGCTTCGATCCGATGAGATTGCGAGATGCTATATTTTGGCATCGATGAACAATGTGTTGCAACAACAACATCGTGATTTCGAAACTGCCACCGATATGCTCTACAATCTCCATGAGATGTTTGGAGGGCAAGGACGTCAAGCTAGGCAACAAGCGGTCCGACAATTCATGAACTGTCGTATGAAGGCTGGAACTCCCGTTAGAGATCATATGATGCTGATCATTAGCTATCTCAACGAGATGGAGATTCTTGGATCTGAGATTGATGGGGAGACCAAAATAGATATGATCTTGGAAACTCTCCCCGAAACCTTTGATACCTTCAAATTGAACTATTCCATGAACAAGCTGGAGTACACTGTTACCGAGCTCATGAAGGAACTTCAAACCGCTGAGGCACTCACTAAGAAAAAGAGGGCTCAAGGAGAAGTACATGCTACTGCCTCCACCTCTGGATCTAAGAAGAGACCTCGCAACGCCGAGAAAAAGAACCAACCTAAGGTTCAAACGAAGAAGAAGGCGCCAAAGGCTCCGAAGGTGGACAAGTCTAAAGACAAGTGCCACCACTGCAACGAGCCTGGTCACTGGCGTAGGAACTGTCCCGCCTACCTCAAAACCAAAGCTAAAGGTATTGTACTTGTTACTGAAGCCTGTTTAGTAGCTGATAATGTATCATCGTGGATTATTGACTCCGCTGCTACTAACCATATTTGCTGCTCCTTGACTGGTTTTAGGAAAAGCAAAAGCTTAGAGGATGGCGACTTCTGCTTCAAGTGGGGTGATGAGAGCGTGGTGTCTGCGAAGGCTGTGGGATCCGTGACGCTATCTTTTGAAGATCGAACTTTAAATTTGAATAATGTTTATTATGTTACTTCCTTTGGGAAAAACCTAGTATCTGTTGCTCAACTTTTCGAGCAAGATTATTATTTAAAGTTTATAAAGAATGGAATTCGTATTTCTTTTTCTAATTCTTTCGTCACTGATGCATGTATGAAGAATGGTCTTTTTTACATCTATCCCACTCAACCTTCTCTCTTAGACACCGAAATAGATAACGATCTAATTAGGGAGCCAAAGAGGATCAAACTTTCTGAATCCTCCGATCTAACAAAATCAACATACCTCTGGCACTTAAGACTTGGTCATATCAGTCTAGATAGGATTAAGAGACTTGTGAGGGATGGTCCACTCCAAGCCTCTGCAATAGGTTCACTACCTACTTGTGAATCCTGCATAGAAGGAAAAATGACTAAGCGACCTTTCTCCGATAAGGGTCGAAGAGCCACTGAGTTGCTGGAACTAATACATTCTGATGTATGTGGTCCACTCAACCAACAGGCACGTGGAGGATACGAATACTTCGTTACCTTCACTGATGATTACTCAAGATATGGGTTTGTCTATTTGCTTAAACACAAATCCGAGACCTTTAACGTATTTAAGGTCTTTAGGGCTTTAGTGGAAAAGCAAACTGGCAAAGTGATCAAAACCCTTCGATCTGATCGAGGTGGTGAGTATATGTCTGGAGAGTTCGATGACTTTCTTAAAGAAGAAGGTATCGCTTCTCAGCTTACCGCGCCTGGCACACCTCAACAAAACGGAGTGTCAGAGAGAAGAAACCGAACTCTTATGGAGATGGTTAGATCAATGATGAGTTACTCATCACTCCCGCTTTCCTTTTGGGGATATGCCCTCGAAACAGCCGCTTATATTCTGAACCAAGTTCCGTCCAAAACGGTTCCTGGTACTCCTTATGAACGATGGACTGGCCGTAAAGTGAATCTTGGCCGCATCCGAATTTGGGGTTGCCCTGCACACGTGCTAAGGCAAAAGACTAGCAAGTTGGCTAGTAGGTCAGAATTGTGCCTGTTTGTAGGATATCTGAAGGAAACCAAAGGTTTTACTTTCTATAGTCCCGAGGACGATAAGACTTTCGTTAGCACGAATGCTCGTTTCCTCGAGGAGGACTTTATGAAGGATGCGAAACCTAGAAGCAAAATTGTGCTTGAAGAAAAGTTGGGTGAGGAAGCTTCTACCTCATCTGTAAGAACTGTTCTTACCCCAACTGAAACACAACCTAACTCATCAGAATCTCGTCAAGTAGTACTTCGACGTAGTGGGAGGGCTACTCAAAAGCCTGACAGGTACATGTCTTATGGAGACTCTCTTGTAGCCGTCTCTGACATGGATGATCCTGTTTCCTATAGCCAAGCAATGGCTTGTTCTGAATCAAACCTTTGGCTTGACGCCATGAAAGTTGAGATGCACTCGATGTATGTCAACAAAGTCTGGAAACTTGTAGACCTTCCTGAAGGGATTAAACCCGTAGGGTGTAAGTGGATATACAAGAAGAAAAGGGGTCCTGATGGGAACGTTGAGACGTTCAAAGCACGACTTGTGGCGAAGGGTTATACCCAACAAGAAGGGATTGACTATGAAGAAACCTTCTCGCCAGTCGCGATGCTTAAATCCATCCGCATACTCCTATCCATAGCTGCAGCTCTCGACTATGAGATCTGGCAAATGGATGTCAAGACAGCTTTTCTGAATGGAAATCTTGACGAGCGCATTTACATGGCTCAACCAGACGGTTTCGTGGATAAAGGTCAAGAGACCAAGGTTTGTGAGTTGCTTAAATCCATTTATGGACTAAAGCAAGCATCTAGGTCATGGAACATTAGATTCGATGAAACTGTAAAGAGCTTCGGCTTTGAACAGTCAATAGATGAGCCTTGTGTTTACAAGTTAATACACGAAGGCAAAGTTGTGTTTCTGGTACTATATGTCGATGATATACTACTCATTGGTAATGACGTGGGTAAGTTATCTGAGGTTAAGGTCTGGCTAGCAAAGCAATTCGATATGAAGGATCTAGGAGAAGCCGCATACATTCTGGGAATCCAAATCTTTCGAGATAGGAAAAACCGGACCCTGTCGCTCTCTCAAGCATCTTATATTGATAAGGTGATGGATCGCTTCTCGATGCAAGACTGCAAGAGGGGTCAAACACCCTTTAGGCATGGAGTTTCACTCTCTAAGGACCAGTCTCCCAAGACTGCACAAGAGATTGAAGACATGAGGAAAATTCCTTACGCCTCTGCCGTAGGAAGCCTCATGTATGCTATGCTTTGCACCCGACCTGATATATGTTTCGCCGTTGGCGTAGTTAGTCGTTTCCAATCCAACCCTGGACCCGAGCACTGGATTGCTGTTAAGCATGTTCTTAAGTATCTTCGAAGAACTAGGAACTTGATGCTTACATACTCAGGTACTGACCTGACTATGACGGGATATACCGACTCCGATTTTCAAGCGGATAAGGATTCCAGGAAATCCACTTCGGGATCTGTGTTCATCCTTAATGGTGGAGCTGTTGTGTGGAGAAGTGTTAAGCAATCTTGCATTGCTGACTCCACAATGGAAGCAGAATATGTGGCTGCTTGTGAAGCATCCAAAGAGGCTGTATGGCTTAGAAAGTTCCTTAAGTATTTGGAAGTTGTTCCAAACGTCGACGAGCCCATGACCCTTTATTGTGATAATAGTGGGGCTGTCGCTAACTCAAAGGAACCTAGAAGCCATAAGCGCTCTAAGCATATTGAGAGGAAATACCATTTGATTCGAGAGATCGTGCAGCGCGGAGACGTGGAAGTGAAGAAGATCTCAACGGTGGACAACCTCGCAGATCCATTCACCAAGGCCCTAGCGAACAAGGTCTTCGACCAACATCGTGAGGGATTAGGCATGAAGGACTACACACACCTTCTTTGAGTCAAGTGGGAGTTTGTTGTCAATAGTGCCCACAAGAAGAGTTGTAGTCTTTATTTTGAACATTTGATGTAATAAAGTCTCATGAAGACTCTTGCTTGTAATTGCCTATTCATTCATTAATAAAGTTGAAACGTTCATTCAATCTTCCTTGTCTGAAGCTTTATGATAAAACCATAGTCTTTTAGTCCATAAACAAACTTAACAACTTACGAAGAGACAAATGTAGATTTGCATGAACAAACTCTTCGTAGTTTGCTTAAAACGATATATTCGCAATCTTAGGGTCAAAGGACTATTGACCTCAGTATGATTGTTAGAAGAATCTATGATGTCTGGTTATGAGGCATTGAGAGTTAGGAACTCTATAGTTCTTCTAGGTATCTTCCGAAGGTACTGAATTGACCAGTGCACTTCTAGAGACAAGATAAGAACAAACCATTTAACCTCTTATGTCTCGAAGTCACTATGTATGAATTGCATCATGCTTACCTTAATCCTGAAATGAGACATGCCATTTCACACCTTAGTATTCTCATTTGAGAAAGTCAAAGTTCGGACTCACTATGTGATTCCGAACAAGGCCTATTGGTGAAGTACTAAGTTGTGAGTCTGTCATGAGTAACTTTGTGAAGTTCTCATAGATATGGAATTCATGTACAAGATTGCTGAAATGCAATGTATGTCACCTCATGCTTTGTTCCTTGGAGTGTGAATAAATGAACTGGCCAGTGTCCAAATTGAGTCTTGACTCTTTTGGATGAAACAATGTGACTTGTTAGCTCCTCGTCAATACATTGTTTCTAACTTATTCACAAGCGACAAAGGAGTTGAGGAAATAACAGCTAGAAGGGTAAAATGGTAATTTAGTAAATCCCGACTAGCTGATGA
Source organism: Urtica dioica subsp. dioica (assembly GCF_054948205.1). Lineage (NCBI taxonomy): Eukaryota > Viridiplantae > Streptophyta > Magnoliopsida > Rosales > Urticaceae > Urtica > Urtica dioica. The sequence continues at coordinate 36,336,414 of NC_142756.1, read as the reverse complement.
CATTCATGAAGGGTAAACATAGATAATATTCAGTGGATCCGCTCATCATAATTAGGTCGAATTCTTGAGTAGAAAATAAATTCATTTGAACCGAGAGATTTTCAGTGTCAGCTCTTTAGTGGAGTCAGTTGGCATTAAGCTAAACTTGGAAAAGGTTTGTGAACTTTTGAGTCCAAGTGTTTAGCTAAAGCTTTGTTCATTTGGGTCCATGAGGTCACTGTCACGAATCACATCGATAGGAATAGTTAAACTGGAAGCTAAGCCAAAACAAGAACGAAAATAGTTAAAAGGGTATTTTTGTCTTTTGAGACATAAGGATGAAATGGATGTCAATAAATTTTGACAAGTTCATTTGATGACTTAATGTCACTCGGCCATAATATGATTAATTGGGCCTTGTGAATTAATTTCATTTCATAAGAATTTTATTGAAAACTCTTAATGGGCCTTTTTCATGTTCTCATGAATAAATGAAGAAGCTTCTAGAAGCTCCTTCTAGAAGTGAAATGGGCGCCCATAATACCCAAGGAAAGAGAGTTTATTTTGTGCATAAATGTATTTAGATACTTGCCAAAAGAAAAAGAGGAAACAAATTTCCCACACATGCAATGGGAAATTCGGCCAAGTGAGAAAAGGGAAAGCCAAGGAACAAAAAAGGAAACAAATCCTTGCCTCTAGGAGGCAGCCTTGGGCGCCCAACAAGGAATGGGAAATGAAGGATTTTTGCTCATGAATATGTGATATTCTATAGAAGAGGAAACTACCTTATTGAAGGTGAGACCTCTCCTATAAATAGGAGCCCCATTTCCTCACAATTCATTCATCCAAGTTTAAGAGATTTGAGAGACTCTCTCTCTAGAACTTGGCCGAAGTCCTCTTCTCTCTCTCTCTAGTTTATTTTCGGTTTTCTCTTGTCTTGGCACCTAGGTCCTCACTCGACCTAGTCTTTAGCTCTGCGACTTCGAGACTCGTTCTCAAGTCGTAGTGTTTAAAAGTGCCCACTCACTAATTCCTTCTTTTCGAGTGATTTAGTGATAGAAACTATCGTGGTTGCTCGAGTTCCCGAGGAAAGAAAAGAGAGACGTGCTGCGAGGGGAGACGAACGTTGCCAACCTTCCAAAGGCTCATCAACGTTCAAGCATCAAAAAGGTTAGTAACTTTTAAAGCTCATATTAGTTTTTATTTACATGCATATGCTCTTGTCTAGGTTAGTAAAAACTAGTTTTACTTAAAAAGAAAATTTTTAAAATTCCGCCGCTTTGCGAAGCGTTTAATCTTTTTCTTAAACCCTAGATCGATTCCAACATGTTTGGCCCTTCTTGGAGTCTTGCATCGAGAAGCGATCCATTACCTTATCAATATAAGATGCTTGAGAGAGCGACAGGGTCCGGTTTTTCCTATCTCGAAAGATTTGGATCCCCAAAATGTACGCGGCTTCTCCTAGATCCTTCATATCGAATTGCTTTGCCAGCCAGACAACTTATCCACGTCATTACCAATGAGTAGTATATCATCGACATATAGTACCAGAAACACAACTTTGCCTTCGTGTATTAACTTGTAAACACAAGGCTCATCTATTGACTGTTCAAAGCCAAAGCTCTTTACAGTTTCATCGAATCTAATATTCCATGACCTAGATGCTTGCTTTAATCCATAAATGGATTTAAGCAACTCACAAACCTTGATCTCTTGACCTTCTTCCACGAAACCGTCTGGTTAAGCCATGTAAATGCGCTCGTCAAGATTGCCATTCAGAAAGGCAGTCTTGACATCCATTTGCCAGATCTCAAAGTCGAGAGCTGCAGCTATGGATAGGAGTATGCGGATGGATTTAAGCATCGTGACTGGCAAGAAGGTTTCTTCACAGTCAATCCCTTCTTGTTGGGTATAACCCTTCGCCACAAGTCGTGCTTTGAACGTCTCGACGTTCCCATCAAGACCCCTTTTCTTCTTGTATATCCACTTACACCCTACGGGTTTAATCCCTTCAGGAAGGTCCACAAGTTTCCAGACATTGTTGACATACATCGAGTGTATTTCAACTTTCATGGTGTCAAGCCAAAGGTTTGATTCAGAACAAGCCATCGCTTGGCTATAGGAAACAGGATCATCCATGTCAGAGACGGCTACAAGAGAGTCTCCATAAGACATGTACCTGTCAGGCTTTTGAGTAGCCCTCCCACTACGTCGAGGTACTACTTGACGAGATTCTGATGAGTTAGGTTGTGTTTCAGTTGGGGTAAGAACAGTTCTTACAGATGAGGTAGAAGCTTCCTCACCCAACTTTTCTTCAAGCACAATTTTGCTTCTAGGTTTCGCATCCTTCATAAAGTCCTCCTCCAGGAAACGAGCATTCGTGCTAACGATAGTCTTATCGTCCTCGGGACTATAGAAAATGAAACCTTTAGTTTCCTTTGGATATCCCACAAACAGGCACAATTCTGACCTACTAGCTAACTTGCTAGTCTTTTGCCTCAGCACGTGTGCAGGGCAACCCCAAATTCGGATGTGGCCTAAACTAACTTTACGGCTAGTCCATCGTTCATAAGGAGTACCAGGAACCGTTTTGGACGGAACTTGGTTCAGAATGTAAGCGGCTGTTTCAAGGGCATATCCCCAAAAGGAAGGAGGGAGTGATGAGTAACTCATCATTGATCTAACCATCTCCATAAGAGTTCGGTTTCTTCTCTCTGACACTCCGTTTTGTTGAGGTGTGCCATGTGCGGTAAGCTGAAAAGCGATACCTTCTTCTTTAAGAAAGTCATCGAACTCTCCAGACATATACTCACCATCTCGATCAGATCGAAGGGTTTTGATCACTTTGCCAGTTTGCTTTTCCACTAAAGCCCTAAAGACCTTAAATACGTTAAAGGTCTCGGATTTGTGTTTGAGCAAGTAGACAAACCCATATCGTGAGTAATCATCGGTGAAGGTAACGAAGTATTCGTATCCTCCACGTGCCTGTTGGCTGAGCGGACCACATACATCAGAATGTACTAGTTCCAGCAACTCAGTGGCTCTTCGACCCTTATCGGAGAAAGGTCGCTTAGTCATTTTTCCTTCTATGCAGGATACACAAGCAGGTAGTGAACCTATTGCAGAGGCTTGGAGTGGACCATCCCACACAAGTCTCTTAATCCTATCTAGACTGATATGACCAAGTCTCAAGTGCCAGAGGTATGTTGATTTTGTTAGATCGGAGGATTCAGAAAGTTAGATCCTCTTTGGCTCCCTAATTAGATCATTATCTATTTCGGTGTCCAAAAGAGAAGGTTTAGTGGGATAGATGTAGAAAAGAGCATTCTTCATACATGCATCAGTGACAACAGAATTATCAGGAAACGAAATACGACTTCCATTCTTAATGAACTTTAAACAATAATCTTTCTCACGAAGACGAGCAACGGATATTAAGTTCTTCCCAAAGGTAGGAACAAAATAAACATTATTCAAGTTTAAAGTGCGGTCTTCAAAAGACAGCGTCACGGATCCCACAGCCTTCGCGGACACCAGGCTCCCATTACCCCATTTGAAACAGAACTCGCCTTCCTCTAAGCTTTTGGTTTTCTTGAAACCATTCAAGGAACAACAAATATGGTTAGTAGCAGCGGAGTCAAGAATCCACGTTGATACATTATCAGCTACTAAGCATGCTTCGGTAACTAGTACAATACTATGTTCCTTTGCTTTGAGATAGGCAGGACAGTTCTTTTTATCGGCTTTGTAAGGTCTGTTCTTAGTTCCAGAGGCGGAGGCTTTTTTCTCAGTAGCATGTGCCTCTCCTTGATTCCTCTTTCTCTTAGTGAGACCTACAGCAGTGTGAAGTTCCTCCATAAGCTTGGTAACAGTGTACTCTAGCTTGTTAATGGAGTACTTCATCTTGGAGGTATCAAGAGATGCGGGGAGAGTTTCTAAGATCACATCTATGACATTGTTCCCATCAATCTCAGATCCTAGGATTTCCATTTTACTCAGATAACTAATGATCAATATCATAAAGTCTCCAACAGGAGTCCTAGCCTGCATATGACAGTTCATAAACTGTCGGACTGCTTGTAGTCTTGCTTGACGCCTTTGCCCTCCAAACATCTCAAGGAGATTGTAGAGCATGTCAGCGGTAGTCTCGATGTCACGATGTTGCTCTTTCAGCATATTGTTCATAGATGCCAAGATATAGCACCTCACAATCTAATCGGATCGAAGCCAGGCCGCTAAGGCGTCATTGTCCTCTTGAGTTGAATCATCATTCGTCAGAGGAGGACACGGGGTGGTGAGTACCCATTTGTGCTTGTTAACGGTAGGTATTATGTCGAGGTTACGTTTCGAATCTACGTAGTTTTCGTTTTCGAGTTTGATCGAAGAAAGAAAGATAGAGAGATGGTTGAGAGACATATTGCCTATATAAGTTGAAACAAGTTTATGATTAGTCTTTGGTTTAGGATTTAAGTTTTATTAAGACTTTTATAATATCCAAAGGTGTTATAAACCAAACGATAATTTACTCCCTCAAGAGAAGGCCGCAAAAGATCTCCTTTTATAACTAAATGACACATCATTAATGCTAAGCCAAGATGTCAATACATCTATTTTGACTAGCCACCTTGTAAATTGGTTTGATCACTCACATCCTTTCGCAGGGCCTCGAGGGAGGATTACTAGGGATTGAGCCTAAGTGTGCAACCAACCACTTAGTCCTAAAGATCAACTTTGAAAAACAATCCCTCGAGGGGAGGCCTTGCCATCATCGTCTCACTCTCGGACGTAGCTCATTGAGCAATGATCAGAGCAAAGCGCCCTTGAGTACTCTCATTTAAGAGAGGGCCACGAGGGTGACTCTTAGTCCGGCGACACTTGCACTTTTCATTAGTCTTGGGGATCGTGGGTTACAAACAACAAGTATAACCCTCCCACTTAGTTTTTGGAGTTGGTTCATCGACTCTTATAAGTTCGGAAACAAATTTCCTAGTTAGAGAGCGACAGAGCGGACAACTAGAAGAGAATCCTAGATCGACATGTTCAGAGTAGTATTAGTGCATAAAGGCACAAGGTACATACTCGATATTTTCCTATTTTCTATTTCGGGAAAGTGCATGAGGGAAGTGTGAACTTAAACTCACTCGAACACTTGAAAGTTTGAGATTACACATCTTTTTATTTTTCGGCTTGTCTACAAAGAGACCTCCCACTCAAATTTTCAAGAGCATATAGATTTTGAACATATGTAATATAGATATAGTTTTGAAAACATTTTGAAAACTTATTTGATTTGGATGACAAAATATTTTCAAGTTTGAAAGTGAAAACGGTTTTTCAAAATTCAAACTAGTTTTGTAAAAACTCAATTTCAATTAAACTTTCAAAAATAAAAACATTTTAATCTTACACATCATGTTTATAATCATATGAAAAACATTTTTTCTCAAGAAAATTTTCTCATTAGAGTTCTATAACTCATGGTAGTGGGGTTTGAAAATCCGGATTTCTAAAAAAACTTGAGTTTCAGACAGCCGCGCACCTCGGAGTAAAATCGCCATATCTGGCGGCTCCGATGTCCTTTTCAGCCGAAACCGGTGGCATTGGACAGAGGACAGATAGAAATTTAATGTGATTCGAGAATCATTAAATTTAGATTTCTGAGCAGAGAGTTATGCCACTTTTAATGCGGGTTTACTCCAGCTCGAAGAAAAAGAAATAATTAAAACTTTCGTCCTTTTTAGGTGCGAAAAAGAATCGAGTGTAACGGAACGTTTTATGAAGGTTGTTAAAGCTTTTATTTGTGTTTTATTAGCAAGGTAATAACATGATATAAAAGAAATAACAACAAGCATAAAACGAATACAATAAATAAAAGAAACTAGAAAGACAAGGTAACTAGTCACAAAATTTACTCGAAAATTCTCAAACCTTTAAAACACGTTTTTCAATATAAAAAATTAAAAACTTTTAGAACTGATTCTAATGTGTTTTAAAAACATCCCAAACTCATAGAAAACCAACATGATTTTTAATTTAAAGGCAAGAGCAATAAATTAAAAAAAATCTAAGATAACAATTCTAACTTGTCACAAAATTAGTAAACTTTCGAAAACGATTTTCAAGCTCATATTTTTAAAAACATGTACATGCATCTCTTTGACCATAGCTCTGATGCCATTTGTTGGAATCGATCTAGGGTTTAAGAAAATAATTAACGCTTCGGGAAGCGGCGAAATTTTAAAAATTTTCTTTTTCAAGTAAAAACAGTTTTTACTAACCTAGACAAGTGCAAGTATATGTAATTAAAACCTAATATGAGCTAAGAAGTTTACTAACCTTTCTTGAAGCTTGATCTTTGAGAAGCTCTTGGAAAGTTTGCAATGCTCGTCTCCCCTTGCAGCACGTCTCTCTTTCTTTCCTCGGCACCTCGAGCAACCACGAAAGTTTCTATCACTAAATCACTCGAGAGAAAAGCAATTAGTGAGTGGGCACTTTTAAACACTACGACTTAGGAACGAGTCTTGAAGTCGCAGAGCTAAACACTAGGTCAAATGAGGACCTAGGTGCCAAAACAAAAATCGAAAATAAACTAGAGAGAGAGAGAGGAGTTCGGCCACCACAAGGTCTAGAGAGAGAAGCTCTCAATCTCTAACTTATAGGGAATGAATAAAATGAGGGGAATGAGGGTCCTATTTATAGGAGAAGGGTTGGCCTCGGAAAGAAGTAGTTTCCTCTTATTTTTCAAGTCTTTATGAGCAACCCTTTATTTCCCATTCCTATCCAAGTCACACGGCCACATAAGCCTTCATGACACCATGGATTTGTTTCCTCTTTTATTTTTCTTCTCCCTTGACTTGTCTTGGCCGAAATTCCCATTGCCTTGAATAGGAAATTTGTTTCCTCTTTTTCTTTTGGCAAGTATCTTCATACATTAATGCACAAAAGGAACTCTCTTTCTCTTTGGGTAGTGGGCGCCTATTATGCTCTAGAAAGGCCTTCTAGAAGCTTTTCCATTTGTTCATGACAACATGAAAAAGGCCCATTAAGAATTTTCAATAAAATTCTTATGAAATGAAATCAATACACAAGGCCCAATGATCAAGTCATGGCCGAGTGACATTAGGTCATCAAATGAACTTGTCAAAAAATTTATAGACATCCATTTCATCCTATGTCTCAAAAGACAAAAATACCCTTTTGACAATTTTCGTTCTTGTTTTGACTTAGCTTCCAGTTTAACTATTCCTATCGATGTGATTCGTGACAGTGACCTCATGGACCCAAATGAACAAAGCTTGAGCTAAACACTTGGACTCAAAAGTTCACAAACCTTTTCCAAGTTTAGCTTAATGCCAACTGACTCCACTAAAGAGCTGACACTGAAAATCTCTCGGTTCAAATCAATTTATTTTCTACTCAAGAATTCACCTAATTATAATGAGCGGATCCACTGAATATTATCTATGCTACCCTTCATGAATGTCATCAGCTAGTCGGGATTTACTAAATTACCATTTTACCCTTCTAGCTGTTATTTCCTCAACTCCTTTGTCGCTTGTGAATAAGTTAGAAACAATGTATTTGACGAGGAGCTAACAAGTCACATTGTTTCATCCAAAAGAGTCAGGACTCAATTTGGACACTGGCCAGTTCATTTATTCACACTCCAAGGAACAAAGCATGAGGTGACATACATTGCATTTCAGCAATCTTGTACATGAATTCCATATCTATGAGAACTTCACAAAGTTACTCATGACACATTCTCACAACTTAGTACTTCACCAATAGGCCCTGTTCGGAATCACATAGTGAGTCCGAACTCTGACTTTCTCAAATGAGAATACTAAGCTGTGAAATGGCATGTCTCATTTCAGGATTAAGGTAAGCATGATGCAATTCATACATAGTGACTTCGAGACATAAGAGGTTAAATGGTTTGTTCTTATCTTGTCTCTAGAAGTGCACTAGTCAATTCAGTACCTTCGGAAGATACCTAGAAGAACTATAGAGTCTCCAACTCTCAATGCCTCATAACCAGACATCATAGATTCTTCTAACAATCGTACTGATGTCAATAGTCCTTTGACCCTAAGATTGCGAATATATTGTTTTAAGCAAACTACGAAGAGTTTGTTCATGCAAATCTACATTTGTCTCTTTGTAAGTTGTTAGGTTTGTTTATGGACTAAAAGACTAGTGTTTTATCATAAAGCTTCAAACAAGGAAGATTGAATGAACGTTTCAACTTTTTATTAATGAATAAGCAATTACAAGCAAGAGTCTTCGTAAGACTATATTACATCAAATATACACAAATAGACACTACTACTCTTCTTGTGGGCACCATTGACAACACGAGCGCCTTCGTCAGCTCGGCCACCTCGGTCAAGCGCCTTCACCACCTCGGCCGAGCGTTCTTGCTACCTCGGCTGGGCACGCCCGCTGCCGGGCACGCCGCGCCCGGCCAAGTTCCGTGCCTGGCACGCCCCGCGCCCGTCCAGGCGACATGTCCCACGTGCCTTGTGCCCTCTTAGGTGTGAGGCCTCGCGCGCCACGCTCCCGGCCACCCGGTGGGCCTCAAGGGGCCGCGCCCAAGGCCTCCCCTCAAACACTACAAATACCCCCCCCCCCCTTGGGGAAGGAAAAAGGACCCCGTTTTTTACACAACTTACATCCTGGTTGATGCCAACAACACTCCTCTTCTCTCGAGAACTCTCTCTCGCCCCCTTGTGATATTTCCAAGAGCGCGCACTCCTCCTCCCTCGGCTCAGAAAGTCAAGGACCCCCCTCCACGAGAGGGAGCGCGCTCCTCTTCTGCGACCCGAGCCTCTGCAATACATACTGCCCTCCTGCTTCTTGGCCCTTGAGCTAGAACTCCGAGCTACAAGCACGCGACCCCTCTAAAGCCTTCACTAGAAGCTACGAGCAGGGTCCTACTCTAAAGCCTTGGATTCACAAAGCCTCCGAGCCCAAGATAGCCTCCCCACACAAATTGAACTACGTTCTGACCTGATCCCTACTAAAGGGTACGTAGGCAGCCAACCTTTGGCACGGTCACACCCCCCAAAACACACCTCAGGGTTTGGAGGGTGCAGCTCGGTCTACGAGCTCCCGTTTTTGGCCCGGGCGCGATCACTTGGTCCGGCCTTGGATCGAACCGCCCGAGGTATTTAATCGTTGTTCATTTTCGTGCGACAACATTTTGGCGCTAGAAGGAGGGGACTTCCCGACTTACACAGTGTTGTCACAGTTTTTCGGACAACGATTTAGGAGTCGTAGACGGTTAGACCCAAGGCCGGACCAAGTGGTCTCGTCTCGACTCGAGCGTGTCGGGCTTGGTATCCCAAGCCGTCCCTTAGCTGTAGGTGATCTCTATCTCGTCCAAGCACCTAAAAAGCAGGCAGAGAAGGTGTGAACTACAAAGGGGAAACAGAGGGGTTGCCTCTGTTTACCTCTCCGACGCTCAACATTAGTGGGATTGAGGTGGTTTGTAGAGGGATTAGGAACTACAAAGCTCACCTTGTCTCGATACCTGAAAAGCAAGAAAGAGATTGTGAACTACAAAGGGGAAACAGGGGGGGTGCCCCTGTTTACCTCTCCGACGCTCAACATTAGTGGGATTGAGGTGGAGTATAGAGGTTTTAGGGGTGTTTAGAGGCCAAGACTTGAGAGAAATGAGCGAGGTACGAGTTCGACAGCGTTTCAGTACTCAAATTCGGATTACCTGGACTAGGGGAACGGCCCCTCTATTTATAGGCGACCAAGGGGCGTTATGGGCAACCCCCTTGGCCGAGAATTGCCTTGGCCCGGCCATAGGCCGAGACTGGCCCTTGGGCTGGCCAATGGCCGAGGCTATTTGGGCCGGCCATTGGCTGAGGCTGGCCCTAGGGCCGGCCAATGGCCGGGAGTATCTTGAGTCGGCCATTGGCCGAGGCTGGCCTCTGGGCCGGCCAATGGCCGAGGTTGTTTGGGCCGGCCATTGGCCGAGGCTGGCCCTAGGGCCGGCCAATGGCCGGGAGTAGACTGAGTCGGCCATTGGCCGAGACTGGCCCTTGGGCCGGCCAATGGCCGAGGCTATTTAGGCCGGTCATTGGCCGAGGCTGGCCCTAGGGCCGGCCAATGGCCGGGAGTATCTTGAGTCGGCCATTGGCCGAGGCTGGTCTCTGGGCCGGCCAATGGCCGAGGCTGTTTGGCCCGGCCATTGGCCGAGGCTGGCCCTAGGGCCGGCCAATGGCCGGGAGTAGATCAAGTCGGCCATTGGCCGAGGCTGGCCTCTGGGCCGGCCAATGGCTGAGGCTGTTTGGGCCGGCCATTGGTCGAGGCTGGCCCTAGGGCCGGCCAATGGCCAGGGCGAGCTGCCGAGGCGCGTTCGACGTCGCTTTGCCTCCGTTCGGCCGCTATCGGGGTCGGGCCGATAACATTAGCCCCCCGAGTTTACGGCCGAGTGAAACTCATGCGCTAAACTCAAGAGTCTCGCCGTCATCGGCCCACCGGAGCAACCCGTCGCGACAAGGTTTGCCTCGGCTCCTTTAATTATTATTATTTTTTTCTTTTCCCCGGTCACTTTTGCCTTGTCTCGTTATACGCGTCAATGGACCCTACCAACCACCTGTCGGGGGCGCAACTTTCATCTCCATCGGTTACCAACATCGTGCCGCCCTCACGCCCTTTGAGCCACCACGTGACAGAGATGGCCGGGGGAGACTTTCACACGGTCGAAGCATGGCTGGCCGACGGGGAGGAGTACACGTGCATTGGGGACGGCCCCGGCCGCCAGGGGAACGCCGGCCCAGGAGCGCTGGGCGTCGGAGAGCGCTGGGCCGACCAACGCGGGGGCGCGCTTGGTGAACTGGGCCCGGGAGAAGATGCGCTGGCCCCTGTCCATGCCGTCTGTGCTGGGAGCGTCGCCGGAGGAGCCCCAGGCGGCGCTGGGGACGCGCGCGGCCCGGGTGAAGTCGCGCTCGGCGAGGCGGGCCTGGGCGATGGTGCGCCGGTCTTCGTCGGCGCTGTCTGCGCTGGAGGCGCCGCCGGGGGAGATCCAAGCAGCGCAGGAGGAGCGCTTGCCCCGGGAGGGGCCGCGCCGGCCGAGTCGGGCGCCAGAAGCGTCGCGCCGGCCCTGGGCGGCGACGCTGGGCCTATTTGGCAGGCGGGCGGCGACGATGGAGGCCTGGGCAACTCCGGCCCGGCCTTTCCCGAGGAGGCGGGCGGCGCCAATGAAGGGCCGCCGGAGGTGGGCGGCGCTGCTGGAGGGCCGCCGGAGGTGGGTGGCGCTGCTGGAGGGAGCGCCGGTGCCGGTGACGAGGAGGGCCGGCCGGACAGCGCCGGCCGGGGGGCGGCGGCCGAGGCATTGGTCGCCCTAGCCCTAGGAGCCGGCGGGCTAGGGCTGCAAGGGGGGAGCCCACCTAGCGGGCCGGGCCGCTCTGCTGGGCCAGGTGCGCGCGCCACTGGGCCGAGCGAGACTCCCAGGGGCCCAGGTGACTTGGGCGCGCAAGAGGGCTGCCTCCCTGGGCCGGGCACTGGCGGGGCCGGCCCAATGGCCTTGGGCGCACAACGCGGGGTCCTAGACGCGCGAGGGGGCCTCCTACCCGGGCCGGAGGTTGGTGGAGCCGGCCCAACCGCCTTGGGCATCCACCAAGGGAGCCCGGGCGAGACGGGCCTCGCCGAGGGAAGCTTGCCGGGTCCGAGGCCGGGCGCCGATGACGGGTCCGCTGCCGGGCCGACCATTGGGAAGACAAGGCCCGCCGAGCCGGGCACCCACGTCACGGTCCAGCCGGCCGGCCTGGGCGATCGCCACGAAGGATCTGTCGGGCCTGGGATCGCTTCCGGCGTCGAGTGCTCAAGCGAGTCGTCGGGCCGTCATGTCACACCCGCTGCGATGTCTTCTTTAACAGCGCGGGAGGAAGCACGAGCCCTAGCCTTTCCGACCGGGGGATCGGCAATACGTGGCGGACTGGATTGCTCGGGAGTCGACACTCCGAGCTCGCTCTCGATAGCTAGTTTTACGAGCTTGAGGAGGCGATACGGCATCCCGGACTCCGTGACGATCTTGCGACCGTTGCCCGACGATCTTCCGACTCGCCCCCGGAAAGGACACGCCACCATCCACGAGGCAAGCCTTCGCGGAGGGTTACGGTTACCCTTCCAGCTGGTGATCCAAGAGTTACTGATTCGGTTGGGGGTGCACGCGTCGCAAATGTCTCCGACCTTCTATCGGGTAGTCGCTGCGTGCCACATGATGCTCTACCGGGCAAAGAGAAGGGCGGTCACCGCGGACGACATCCAAGATCTCGTGCTCGTTCGCGGGGTTCCGGGGAAACCAGGCTTCTACACGGCGTTCACTCGGAAGCGCATCTCTATCGTCACCAAAGTTACCTCGAAGCACCGATACCCTTGGGTGTGGGTGTCCGAGTCAGCCTTTGGGACCGCGCCTCTCTTCTTCGGCCCCGTGGCCGACTTCCCACCCGTGGGTGATATCGAGGGCTCCGAGCTCGTCGCGGTGATTAGGGCGATCCCGGAATCAAGGCGGCAAGGAACACTCTTCGAGTCCCCAGACCTAATGGCGAGGACCGGGTGGTTCGTGCCTAGCGACGACGTTCCTTTGCCCCCCGGCCTCGACGCGGGGGCCACGGAGGATCCCGAGACCGAGGAGGGGGGTGCGTCAGCTCCTTCCCCCGATGCGGGGGGTACTGGCCGCGCATACACTTTCGCGTTATTGCGCTATCGTTGTTTTCCATTGTTTACGCTTATTGTTATGCTTTAACTGACAGACGCTCTTTTCTTTTCTATAGGTATCATGGCTCGACGTCATTGACCACGCACACAAATGCCGAGAGCAATGCCCACCGACGACGCTACGACCGTGGCCCGCCCTCCAGCTGAGGCCCATCGCGGAGGGTCGCCATCGCGGGCGAGGAATGAAGCGATCTCCTCCAACAAGCGACCATCATCGTCGGCTTCTCTCGGGTCACCGCCCGGCCACAAACGCGCTCACACATCGACGGTGTCAGACAGCTTGGACTCTATGCTCCTAGCGGAGGCGGCAGAGTTGAGAGACCAATGCTCCCGAGGGATCCTCGAGACCTCCTTGCGGGATTTCAAGGGTCTACTGACGACGAGCGACCTCGAGCACTTCCAGAATGGGATCGGCGACGCCCGAAAGGTATGACTCGTTTTGCTTGTGTTGTGTATGACTGTCGTGCTTATTGTAATTATCCACGTTTCATTTGCTTGCAGATGCTCGCGCGCCAAGAGCGGAGCGATCGCATTCTCTGAGATATGCTGCGACGCATGCAGATCATGGAGAGGGAGAAGACGAGCATGGCGGCCGCGCACGCTGCTGTCCTGGCGGGGGCTCGCACCGCCCAAGAGTTTGAGGCGCTCGAGGAGGAGCTGGAGCGAGCTCGTGGGGAAACGGCTACCGAGAAGGCGCTTCGTGAGAAGGCGGAGCAGGCAGCCGACACCTTCCTGGGGGAAACGAAGAAACTTCAGACGGCACTCTCGAGCCGGGATGCGAAGCTGAGCATCGTCCACGCTCGACTGTCGGCGAGCGAGATCGCTCGGGTGAAGGTCGAGAGGGAGAGGGACACTCTTCGGATGGAGATGCAGACCCTTGCCGAGGAGAAGGAAGACGCCGTGCGATCCAAGACTGACTTGGAGGACGACTGGGACTTGGCGTTGGAGGCGGCTCGCTACGAGGCGGCCAGGCGAGTTCGGGAAGCGACCGCGAAGGAGAATGCGTCTCGCGGGACCACGTTCTCCTTTTTCAACACCATGTTCCCTCCTTACGACGACGAGCCGCCGGAAGATGACCCGCATCCACGAATCCCCGCCGAGGCTGCGCAATCGACGACCCATCAGCCGGATGGAGAAGCCGTTGGCGGGTTCGGCGCTTCTTGCCCCGAAGAAGATGAGGAGCAGATCGATTTCGGCTCGGAGTAGCCAACTTTTCTTGAGTTTTTCGCGCAATTGTTTAGCGCTTACGTATCGTTTACTTTCGGATTCTCATTTGTTCGGCATGCATCGTACTTTCTTTGTTTTTCTCGCCGGTTTGATTGTGTGACATTGTGTTCCTTTGATTGAAGTTTTTACATTCGTTATGCGTCTTATTTTCTCGATCTATCATGCTCAGTATATCGGTTTGCGCAATTTGAATAGTGCGTGTCTTACGAGCCCGGCTTACTTATGCTTAGCGTAACCCGTTGGCACGGCTTACTGCCGCATTTGGCGGCGAAGTTTCCCGCGGACGCTGGCTAGACCAGTTTCATCCGGCGGGTGCGATTTTCGGCCATCCATTCGTGACTCGCTGCCTATCGGCGTGCGCGAGCTGGGTGGCCATCGCGCTCATCTTCCGGGGAGTACGTTACCTATCGGCGTGGGTATCGGGACGAGTTCGCAGTTCCCAGTGAGCGTGGTACTTGTTGGTACGCGTGTCACGTTTTGGGTTTTGACTGCCGGGATCGACAATCCGGTGCGCAGACGTGATCCATCAATGCCTTGCTGCCTATCGGTGTGCAAGGTGCATCGATGCGTGAGAGGGTCGCAGCGAAAGACGTGCGAGGCCGGAGGTCCGATGCGCGGATCCAACCTGTCGACGTTTCGCTATATCTCGGCGTGCGGCCTCAACCCGTGCGAGAGCGTCGCACGAGGAGGGTACGAAGTCGGAGGTCCGGTGCGTGGATCCGATTTATGGGTGTTTTGTTACCGCTTGGTGCGTGAAAAGTGGAGTAGGCGGGCTTGTTATTCTCGCCTTATCCTCCTTAGCCCCCCGAGTTTTTTGGGTGCTCGTAGAGGAGGCTAGAAACTAAGATACAATGTTTCGAAGTGAAATCTAATTCATTAAATTATTGAAATGGTTCAAAAATTACATCCCAGGCCGTTGGCCAAACTTGATGTTGTCGCACGAAAATGAACAACTATTTAAAACCTCGGGCGGTTCGATCCAAGGCCGGACCAAGTGATCGCACCCGGGCCAAGAGTGTGAACTCGATAGTCTCGAGCTAGGGTTTTCTCCGATCAACCCGCCTCTCGGGAGAGGTAGGGGGTGAGGAGGATGGGTGACCGTGCCTTGGTTGTCGGCTGCCTACGTACCCGTGCGTGGGATCAGGTCAGAACGTAGTTCAAGCGTGTGTGACGCAGTGTGAGGCGTGGAGCCTTGGCGAAGAGGCGTGCTCGACGAAGGAAACGGGGCGCGAGGAGTCCTCGGCAGCGTCTCAGAACTTCGGAGATCGCGTACGCGTCTAGCGTGTTAGACGCGCAAGGGTAGCTCTAGTTGAGAACCCTAGGGGCGTGCTTGAGCACCGGAGAACGTTCGGTCAAAGGGAGCGACGTCCGGGAAGTTCCCGTGAGTGCTTCGGGACCTTTGAGAACGAGGGAGAGAGAAGAGAACCTGCTTCAGGCCAAATATGGCATCCAGAGAAGCAGAGAAATCAAGCGTGTCGATAAGAGATGAAGAGAATTATTAGATATTCTTGGATATCTTGGGATGGCTTTCCCCTCAATGGGAGAGGGTATTTATAGGTGTTTGGGAGCCTTAGAAGGTCCCTTTCTCGTCCATGTGGGACTAGGAATGCGTGTGGCATCAAGTGGAGGCGCACGGCGCGCGCGGCGCACAAAGGGCGGCGCACAACGCGCGGCGCGCGGCGCAGGGGGCGCGGCGCGCGGGTCACCGGGCGCGGCGCGGGACGCGCGGCCCAGGACGCGCGGCGCAGGGTGCCTTGACTGGCGCGGCGCGCTGCCTGGCCGGCGCGGCGCGCTGCTTGTTGCTCGGCTGGCTGGCGCAGCGCGTTGCGTGCGTGATGGACGGCTCGTCTTGGCCGGGTTCTTTCGGGCCTTCGAATGTCATTCGTCTCACGTGAAATATGAAGTTTTCTACTCGATGAGAGTGACTCGATTCGAGTAGCGAGGCTCGGCCCGGCGAGAGCGACTAGCGACTTGATTCGAGGAGTGACTCGAGGATGACTCGAGGCTCGACTCGAAAATGACTCGAGGCTCGACTCGAGGAACAATTAAAGGCTCGACTCGAGGAACCACTCAAGGCTCGACTCGAGGAGCGAAGCTCGACTCGAGGAGATTGACTCAAGGCTCGACTCGAGGAGCGAAGCTCGACTCGAGGAGTCAGGAGTTTGGGCGAGGGCTTGAAGATTTGCCGCTCTTCAGGACCTCCGGCCTGACCATCGGCCCTTTGAGCGACGTGCCTTCTCGGCGTCTCGGGTTTTCCGAAAACGACCGACAACATTAGCCCCCCAAGTTCGTCGTTCGGGAGGCGTCCCAGCGATGAACTTTTTGTTCTTCTAGTTGGGTGTTTGAGGAAAATGTTTCCCGTGCCTTGTGGCCCCGAGGAAAATTTTTTCCTCTTCTCTTTTTTTTTTTTTTTTTTTTTTTTTTTCATGGGTGGCCGCGCGGCGCGCTCCCTGGACGGCGCGGCGCGCGGTCTGCGCTGCACGACCCGCGCGGCGCGCGGGCTTGGCGCGCGGCGCGCCCCGTGCGCGGGGCTGGGTCGCTTCGCGCGGGAGAACTCCGACTTTTTGGAGTTTCTACTCCGATTTTGCTCCTTGTGGGAGTAGGATTTCGACTCCTACCCCCCTAGAAGTCTATAAATAGACCTTCCCCCTTCCCATTACTCCTCACATTATTTTTTCTCTTTTCTTACGCTTGTTTTCTTCTTTTACGTTTGCATTATGGGTGTCCCTCCCCTTTTCTCAGCTGAGAGTCCCGAGATTGATTTCTCTCTCTTGTTTCAGGGTTCTGAACACGCAGAGGATGATCTCTTCGCGGGATTAAGGGAGGTTCCTCTGCACGTGGAAGAAAATCCAAGCGGAGTAGAGCAGTGGTTGGAGGAAGGCGAGCTGGGTGCGACCGTGCCCGCTGCTCAGCCTCTCGAAGAGTGTGCGCCAACTGGGCGCGGTACAGGCGGGGAGTTTGGTCGTCCCGCGTCCGGGGAGCCTGCCCCTCGCCTCGTGATCAACTTAGTTGGCGGGGGGGTCCGTGACAAAGTTCGCCTCGACGCGCCGCAGTCCGACTTGGGCTTTCAAGGCGCGCCGGGAGATGTTACGGACGCGGATGCGGTGACTCCACTAGAGTCGGTTCTCGACGAGATAGACTGCGTGGACGACTTTGGTCCCGAGTCTGAAGATCCCGGAGGTGAGTCAGAGACATGTCCGGGGGCCGAAGGCCTCGCGTCGGAGTGTCCCGAGGTACCGTCGGCAGCTGCCGCGGTCGTGTCGGAGGGCGGGGACCCTTCCGTGGAGCCAGGGGATTCTCAGCCCGAGACCCCTGACGCGGAGGCGTTGGTATCGGCGAGGTCGCTTGCTAGGACGGAGTGGTATCCCGAGGAGGGCCTTGCTGCTCCCGAGGACTTCGATTGTTCGGGGGTCGATGCTTCGAGCACGCTTACCTACCGGACATTCGTCGGTCTCCGGGAGGCTTTTGCCATTCCGTCATCCGTGGCGCTTCTCCGTCCTTTAAAGGACGACCGTCCTTTCCGGCCTCGTCGTGGTTTCGCCGCAGTTTCAGTTGCGAGTCTTAACTGCGGGTTGCGGCTGCCGTTTCAACCCATCGTTCAGCAGCTTCTCGCCCGTCTGGGGGTGCACGCATGTCAGATGAGCCCGGCGTTCTACCGCATAGTGGCGATGTGTCACATGGAGTGGCATTGCCAGACCGAGCGGGTGATGACCGTGAGTGATTTTCGCAATCTCATCGCGGTCTTCCCTGCGCCCGGGCAACCCAGTTTCTTTGTGGCCCGTGATCGACGGAATACTAAGCTGATCATCGACTCAGAGAAGTACAATCGACGACCGTGGGTGTGGGTCTCGGCGGAGGCTTTTGGTGACGCGCCGCTCCGGTTCGGCCCCTTGTCCGAGTTTCCCGCTAACGAGGGGGCCGACGATCTCGACTTTGTGAAGGAGATCCGGGGAATGTCGGAGGCTCGGAAAGCCGTTGAACGATTTCGTTCTCCTGAGCTGATGGCTTCCACTGGGTGGTTCCCGCCGTTTCCTCAGCGGACCGAGGGTGCCCCGAGTGCCGCATCATCTCTCTCGAGCGGCGATCCTCAAGGTATGTTAACGTTTCGTACTTCTTGCTTTTGTTTTTAGCTTAGGGTTTTGACTTTGTCGCTTTTGCAGTCTCTTCGGCTAGGGCGAGGGCTCGGGCTCGTCTAGCGAAGGCTTCCCGGGACCCGAAGTCGTTGGCGGCGGTTCGTCGTCGGATTGCTGCGCGGGATGGTCGGGAGAAACTCGATACCGATCATCGGGCGGAGAACGGTCCTCGCGCTTCTTTAAAGCGACCTTCCTCCTCGGCTTTGCCAGACACGTCTTCGGACTCTAAGCGCGTGAACTCGATGGTCGACGTGGAGGCCGCGGAGGTTAGGGGGGAATGTTCCCTGGGCCTTGCTCAATCTTCGATGAAGATGTGGAAGAGCGTTGTGGCCAGCAGTGACGTAGAGTTCTTTCGTCACGGCGTTTCCGATGCACAGAGAGTGAGTTTCCCTTGCCTCATTTGCGATGAATCTGTCTTTCGCTAAACTGTCTTTTTGCCTTCTCAGGTGCTTGCTCGAGCGACCCGGGGCGAGAAGATCCTTCACGACCTCATCAGGCGGATGAGTCGCGCTCAGGAAGAGCTTGCTCAAGCGAAGTCTCAGTTGGCTCACGCCGAGCGAGGTTCTCACTCAAAGGCGGAGTTTGCGAGTCTCCGCGAGCAGCTTCAGGAGGCTCGCGTGGAACTGGGAGTTACCCGCGGCAAGTGCGACCGCGCTCAGGCGGCGGTGGCGAAGATGGCTGAGGAGCTAACGACGGAACGTCAAGCCCTTGAAGTGGCGACTCGATCGACGGAGGTCTTTCGGAGCGAAGCGCGGGACCTTCGGCGTCAGTTGGAATCGCGCACGGAAGAAGTTGGCATTCTTCAGGGCCAGCTTACATCGAGTGAGGCTGCCCGTGTTCGTGCGGAGCGTAAGCGTGACTCCTTGGCGGAGGAGGTGGCTCGGGTCACCGAGGAGAAAGCCGCGGCGGAGCAGCTTGCGTCCGACCTTCAGGACGACTTTGATGTCGGAGTCGAGGAGGCAAGGCATGCAGCGGCGGTGGAGTGTCGGGACGCCACAGCTGCCGAGAATGTTTCTCGGGGGGTCACCTTCGACTTCTTCGACTCGCTTTTCCCACCACTTGACGGGGCCGACCCTGTGGGCGACGATCCCGCCGAGTGACCGTTTTCTTTCTTTATTTTTCCTGCGCAAATGTTTTAGCGCGTGCTTTTTAGGTTTTTCCGTTCAGCGCACTTGTCTTAGCGCTTGCTTACTAGGATATTTCTCTTTAGCGCACTTGTCTTAGCGCATGCTTTCTAGGTTTTGAGGCAGTTGCCCCTTTCTTTTATGAGGAGTTATTCATTTATTTTTATGAATGTTTTCGCACATTTATCTTCTATGGTATGCATGGATGGTCACTTGTTTGTGTCCATCCTTTTATCTCAGCAGGATACTTTTTCAAACACGCCAGTCACTTGGATGGTTTGCGTTCTTAAGTATTTTCAACTGCGAGTCAGCCATGCTACGTAGGTGTGTTACGTGCGCCGGATTGTGCTACGTGGGCATCTCAAATTGCGCCATGTAGGCATCTTGGGTTGCGCCATGTAAGCGTCTTAGGTTGCGCCATGTAGGCGTCTTACGAGCTGCGCCTTTACGCGACTTACATGCGCCATGTAGGCGTCTTAGGTTGCGCCATGTAGGCGTCTTACGGGCTGTGCCTTTACGCGACTTACGTGCGCCATGTAGGCGTCTTAGGTTGCGCCATGTAGGCGTCTTACGGGCTGCGCCTTTACGCGACTTACGTGCGCCATGTAGGCGTCTTAGGTTGCGCCATGTAGGCGTCTTACGGGCTGCGCCTTTACGCGACTTACGTGCGCCATGTAGGCGTCTTAGGTTGCGCCATGTAGGCGTCTTACGGGCTGCGCCTTTACGCGACTTACGTGCGCCATGTAGGCGTCTTAGGTTGCGCCATGTAGGCGTCTTACGGGCTGCGCCTTTACGCGACTTACGTGCGCCATGTAGGCGTCTTAGGGTGCGCCATGTAGGCGTCTTACGGGCTGCGCCTTTACGCGACTTACGTGCGCCATGTAGGCGTCTTAGGTTGCGCCATGTAGGCGTCTTACGGGCTGCGCCTTTACGCGACTTACGTGCGCCATGTAGGCGTCTTAGGTTGCGCCATGTAGGCGTCTTACGGGCTGCGCCTTTACGCGACTTACGTGCGCCATGTAGGCGTCTTAGGTTGCGCCATGTAGGCGTCTTACGGGCTGCGCCTTTACGCGACTTACGTGCGCCATGTAGGCGTCTTAGGTTGCGCCATGTAGGCGTGTTACGGGCTGCGCCTTTACGCGACTTACGTGCGCCATGTAGGCGTCTTAGGTTGCGCCATGTAGGCGTCTTACGGGCTGCGCCTTTACGCGACTTACGTGCGCCATGTAGGCGTCTTAGGTTGCGCCATGTAGGCGTCTTACGATTTTTTTTGGTGGAGCGTGTTCTTTTGAGAGTTTCCTTACCATAGCTAGCCCCCCCAAGTTTTTTGGGTTATAAGTTAAATGTTGATAACCAGAAAACTTGCATAAAACGAAATTGAAATGGAAAACTTGAGTTTAATTACTTTTGCGAAAAAAAACTTGTGAGAAAATTTAAATCCTAAAACATTGGCTCGTAGGCCTTATTGAAAATGGAAATAAAAGCGATAAAAAAGCGGGGGACGCTAGCTACTGATAGTACTGCCTCAAGTGCTCCGCGTTCCACGGGTGGCGAATCGGAGTCCCGTCCGTGTGCTCGATGTAGTATGTCCCGTCGTGAATGACTTTGCGGACTCTGTAAGGGCCTTCCCAGTTTGGGCCTAGGACGCCGGCGCCTTGGACTTGTGTGTTTTGGAATACCCGTCTGAGGACGAGGCTTCCGACGGCAAAGGTTCGCCTTTTGATTTTGGAGTTGTAGTATCTTTCGACCTTGCGTTTCTGTGCGGCGAGGCGTCTGAATGCTTCCGCCCTCTTTTCGTCGATCAGGTCCAACTCAAGGCGCATGGCCTCGTTGTTTTCCGCTTCGTCGAACGTGTCGACTCGGAATGTGGGTATCTCGATTTCAATTGGAACCACAGCCTCGACCCCATATGCAAGGGAGAATGGCGTCTCGCCGGTGGCGTTTCGCGCGGTTGTCCTATACGCCCATAGGACGAATGGTAATTCATCGGCCCAGGCGCCTTTCTTGTCTTCGAGCTTCTTTTTCAGGTTGCTCTTGATAGTCTTGTTGACTGCCTCGACTTGGCCGTTGGCCTGAGGATGTCGCGGCGAGGAGAAGGTCTTGCTGATCTTCAGTTGATCGCAGATATCTCTTACTCGCGCGTTGTCAAATTGTGCCTCGTTGTCAGTCACAATCGAGGCGGGGATACCGTGCCTGCATATGATGTTCTTCCAGATGAAGTTCGTCGTGTTTGCTTCAGTTATTCTGGCAAGCGGCTCGGCCTCTACCCACTTAGTGAAGTAGTCGATGGCGATAATGGCGTACTCGTATTGCCTTGGCGCTCTAGGGAGCTTGCCAATGATGTCCACGCCCCACTTAGCAAAGGGACGTGGGACAACGATGCTGCTTAACGGGGTCGGGGGCTGTCGCGGAATTTCCGCGAAGCGCTGGCATTTATCGCAATGCCTTGCCCATTCGTAAGCATCTCGCTTCATGGAAGGCCAGAAATAGCCTTGCTTAAGCGCTTTGAGCGCAAGGGAAGTTCCAGCGGCGTGGTTCCCGCAGATGCCCTCATGGATTTCGCGGAGGACCTTGGTCGACTCAACGCTATCGAGGCATCAGAGCAGCGGTGTAGAGTAACCGCGCTTATAGAGCGTGCCCTCACGGAGCGTGTATTTGGATGCTAAGGCCCTCAGTTTATCGGCTTCCTTGCGGTCTTCGGGGAGTTCCCCTCTTCGCAAAAACTCGACAATTGAGTCCATCCAAGTGGGCTGAGATGCCACTTCTATCGTCCCGACTTCGTCTCGAGAGACGGATGGTCGTGGGAGAGATTCAATGGGCACAGTCCCCAATCCGTCTTCGTCGATGCCAGATCCGAGGCGAGCAAGCGCATCAGCCTCCGAATTTTGTTCTCTCGGGATTTGGTGAATCTCGAACCAAGAGAAGGCCTCGAGTTTGGAGTTCGTCTTAGCCAGGTACGCGACCATGTTGGGCTCCTTGGCGATGTAATCTCCCCTAACCTGGTTTACGATCAACTGCGAGTCGCAGTATATTCGCAGGTTATGGGAGCCGAGCTTCTGTGCTAGCTCTATCCCTACAATGAGCGCTTCGTATTCAGCTTCATTGTTGGAGGCTTGGAAGCCGTAGTGGAGGGCATATCGCAGCTTTTCCCCATCGGGGTTAAATAGGATTATTCCGGCGCCAGCCCCCCGAGCATTAGATGCTCCGTCTACGTATAACTCCCAGACGGGACCCGTTGGGTCTACCTTCCTTTTCCGAGTTAGCTCGTTATCGTTTAAGTCAGTTTCCGCTCTTCCCATATCGGGAGCGTAGGAGAATTCTGCCACGAAGTCGGCTAAGGCCTACCCCTTTATAGCCGTTCTTGGGTGGAACTCAATCCCGTACTCGCTCAATTCTTGGGACCAGATCGCCATGCGAGTCGACGTTCCCTTTTGAAGAGCTTTACCGATTGGATGCTCAGTTCGCACCGCGATCGGGTGAGCTTGGAAGTACGGTCGTAGCTTCTTAGCTGCCGTTACGAGAGCCAGAGAAAGTTTCTCAATCTCGGTATAGCGTGTTTCCGCGTCGAGTAAGGCCTTGCTTACGTAGTAGATTGGCCATTGGACCTTGTTCTCTTCGCGGACAAGGACGGCGCTTACAGCTCTTTCAGAGACGGCGAGATACACGTACAGCGTCTCGCCCTCTTTTGGTTTAGAGAGGAATGGTGGGGACCCAAAGTAAGCCTTCATTTCTTGGAAGGCACTTTCGCATTCGTTCGTCCACTCAAAGCCGTCCGTCTTCTTCAGAGCTTTGAAGAACGGTTGACACTTGTCGGTGGCTTTAGACACGAAGCGTGTCAGAGCGGCAATCCGACCGGTCAGGCTTTGCACTTCTTTGACTCGCCTTGGCGACTTCATTTCAAGGAGTGCCTTGATTTTTTCCGGGTTCGCTTCTATGCCTCGTCGGCTGACGATATAACCGAGGAACTTTCCGGATTCAACCCCGAATACGCATTTGTTAGGGTTGAGCTTCATTTTATATCGGCGGAGGATTGTGAACATCTCCCTAAGGTCGCGTACGTGATTAGTTGCCAGCAGGCTTTTAACGAGCATGTCGTCCACGTATACTTCCATTGTCTTGCCGATTTGATCGGCGAAGATCCGATTTACCAAGCGTTGGTATGTTGCTCCCGCATTCTTAAGGCCGAAAGGCATGACCTTGTAACAGTAGAGACCTCGATCAGTGACAAAGGTTGTCTTAATTTGATCGGGCTCGTGCATTCGAATTTGGTTGTAGCCTGAATAGGCGTCCATGAAGCTTAGGAGTTCATGGCCGGCCGTGGCGTCCACCAGTTGTTCGATGCGCGGGAGTGGAAAGCAATCCTTAGGGCAGGCTTTGTTAAGATCTTTGTAATCTATACAAATTCGCCACTTCCCGTTGGGCTTTTTTACCATTACCACGTTGGCGACCCACTTGGGGTACTTAGCCTCTCGAATGAAGTTTGCGGTGAGGAGTTTCTCGACCTCTTCATTTATGGCCAGGTATCGTTCTGGGTTGAACGTTTGTCTAGCCTGCACTTTTTCGGCGACCTTTGGGTCGTCGTTATGTCGGTGCACTATTACCTCGGGATCGATTCCGGGCATGTCCGCATGAGTCCATGCAAAAACATCCTTGAACTCCCTAAGGAAGGCGGTAAGCTGAGTTTTGATGGCGAGTGGAAGTCGGGTGCCGATTTTTACAACTTGATCAGGCTTCGACTCGTCCAGGACGATTGGCACAAGATCATCGGAGGTTTCCACTTTAAGTCTTTCGATTTCATCACGGGGGTCAAGTTCTCCGAACTTCCTTGCATCCCTCAGGTTGCATGGGTAATCGTCTTCCAGTTGGAAGATTGTGTTGACCGCTTTTCCCGCGGACTTGCCATCAACTCCTTGCACGTAGCATATTCTGGCTTGGGATTGGTCTCCAGCCATGATGCCAATTCCCCCTTCGGTGGGGAACTTCACCAGTAGGTGATACGTGGAAGTGATTGCCCTCAGCCGGTTCAACGTGGGTCGCCCAATGATTAAGTTGTAGGGCGACTCTTGATCGACCACCAGGAATGGGACCATGTGAACGGCTTCGATTCCTCCAGGGGTTCCAAAGGTGACCGGCAGGTCGATGATGCCCTCAGTCATAACCTTTTCCCCAGTGAACCCAAACAATGGCGTTTGGGTCGGAGTCGGGCGCAGCCCCCCGAGCTTCATGCGCTCTAGGGTGGACTTGAAAATTATGTCGGCAGCGCTGCCGTTATCAATGAGAACCCTTTTCACCAAGTTATTGGCCACTTGGGCTTTGAGCACGATCGCGTCATTGTGCGGATGCACAACTCGCTTGGCCTCTTCATTGGTGAAATACATCGTCTCGTGAGGCACGGACGGAGGTTCTTCATATGTGAAGTTGACGTGCATAGCAGCGTCTTCCTGAGACACGACCCTAAGGAATTTCTTCCGTTGACGGGCTGAATCCCCATCCTGTGGACCTCCCAGTATGGTGGTTACCACGTGCAGTTGTGGGTTGGCGTTGGCAGTAGCCGGGGTTTGGTTGGCAGAGGCGGCTGCTCCTCCTCCTTGACCAGACTGCTGTCTGTTCGCGGTGGGGCCCGCAGCGCCAATCATGCGCAACACGAACTCCTTCAGCTCACCCCGTTGGATCAGAGCCTCGATTTGCCTTTTGAGGTTGTAGCATTCCGAGGTCAAATGACCATATTCCCGATGGAACTCACAATACCGGGACCGATCGCGAGTTGCGGGGTCCTTCTTCATTGGAGCCGGGGGCGTGAACTTGTCACGTGCCAGAGCCAAGATCCTTTCCGGCGCCGTGTTCAGCGGCGTGAACGACGAGTACCCTTTGAAGTTTTCCGCAAGTCGCGGTTTCTGAGGTACAGGGGGTTGGTTGCTAGAAACCTGGTTCCCCTTGTTTCGCCTCTTACGAGGTTCGTTCTGCTCGCGGATAGGTTCTTCCCGACGGCGAGAGCTTTGATTAGTGCTCTTGCGGCCGTCGAGGTAGTCTTCGACTCCCATGAAGGTCTTAGCTCGAGTCATTAACTCGGCCATGGCGGAAGGGACACGGCCGACGACAGACTTGAGGAAGTCACTCGTGCGCAAGCCTTCTATGATAGCGGCAATCGCGTCACTGTCGTCAAAGCGGTCGACCTTGTTTGACTCTTCTGTGAATCGGGCGAGGTATCGTCTAAGAGACTCGCCACTCTCTTGCCTGATTGACCACAGGTACATCTTGGTCTTCTTTTGGACCATAGACGTAGCGAATCGTGCTAGGAACATGTCCTTCAGGTCTTTGAACGAGTGGATGCTCCCTGGTCTCAAGTTTTTGAACCACTCAAAGCCGGGTCCGGTGAGGGTCAAACTAAAGGCTTGGCACATGGCACCAGGAGAAACACCCTGCATCGTCATCCAGGTTTCATAGTGCTGGATGTGGTAAGCAGGATCTGCTTTCCCATCGTAGGGAGCGAGGTTCCGGAGCTTGAAATTCCCCGTACAAACCTCAGCCAATATCTGAGTAGTGAAAGGCGATGAGTTCTCCTCAACGACTCCGTAGGCACTTCCACCTATTCCGTATTCTCGGAGATCTCGTACCTCATTTCGAAGGTTGTGGATCATAGTGACCACATCGAGACCGGTCGTTGGAGTGACCCCTTGATCGGGAGGAGTCACCTGCAGCCTCTCGTTAGACCCCTGTCTTGCGCGGCGGTTCCCGTTAGTTGGGGCCGCCAGCGGGATGTTGGGTCTAGAGCTTAGTCGCTCTCTCAGATCATTGCCACGCCCCATGCGTTGAGCAGTGAGGTGGTCCCTAAGATCAGGGCTGGCCGTATGGAGGCGCCGGCTCTGCTTGCGGCGGTGCGCTCTCCGCGCGCCCTGACTTTCCGCAACATTCTCCCTTGGACCTAGTCGGTCGAGGGCCGAACGTCGGGAATTCCCCTCTTGAGAAGTTACCGGCGCATCGCCTGTTCGGGGTAGGGGATTCGACGGACCGGCTTCAAACACGGCGGGGAGTCCCCCGTCCTTCGTGAGAGAAGTCTCGACATCCTCCGAGTCACCCGTATCCTCATAATCAGGGTCGCGGCTTTCCTCGTTGAGGTTCTCAGGATCCCCGTTGGGGATCGTCGTGTCACGCATAGGTTGCTTCGCAGCCAGTTGGCGGTGATACCTTGCGTTCCTCGCCTTTAGTCGGCGGATACTCTCCTCCAACTCCGTGATGCGGTTGTCCCTGCTATCAGGAGATGGAGATGGTGAGCGGGTCGAGCTCTCTTCGTGGAGCGACTCTTCGTCACCATGCGCTTGGGAGCGCAAGAAGTATTTCTTGGTCTTAGCGACGTTTTCGGGGTTGTTTGCGCCCTTAGAACGTACGGGTGGTTGGCTACTCATCGTTTCTCAAGTTCGAGAAGGTTGAGTTCGCAGAAGAAAAGAAGAAGATGAATAGAAGGGATTTCGGGCTGAATAGGTCGGGAAGTCCCCTCCCTCTAGCGCCAAAATGTTGTCGCACGAAAATGAACAACTATTTAAAACCTCGGGCGGTTCGATCCAAGGCCGGACCAAGTGATCGCACCCGGGCCAAGAGTGTGAACTCGATAGTCTCGAGCTAGGGTTTTCTCCGATCAACCCGCCTCTCGGGAGAGGTAGGGGGTGAGGAGGATGGGTGACCGTGCCTTGGTTGTCGGCTGCCTACGTACCCGTGCGTGGGATCAGGTCAGAACGTAGTTCAAGCGTGTGTGACGCAGTGTGAGGCGTGGAGCCTTGGCGAAGAGGCGTGCTCGACGAAGGAAACGGGGCGCGAGGAGTCCTCGGCAGCGTCTCAGAACTTCGGAGATCGCGTACGCGTCTAGCGTGTTAGACGCGCAAGGGTAGCTCTAGTTGAGAACCCTAGGGGCGTGCTTGAGCACCGGAGAACGTTCGGTCAAAGGGAGCGACGTCCGGGAAGTTCCCGTGAGTGCTTCGGGACCTTTGAGAACGAGGGAGAGAGAAGAGAACCTGCTTCAGGCCAAATATGGCATCCAGAGAAGCAGAGAAATCGAGCGTGTCGATAAGAGATGAAGAGAATTATTAGATATTCTTGGATATCTTGGGATGGCTTTCCCCTCAATGGGAGAGGGTATTTATAGGTGTTTGGGAGCCTTAGAAGGTCCCTTTCTCGTCCATGTGGGACTAGGAATGCGTGTGGCATCAAGTGGAGGCGCACGGCGCGCGCGGCGCACAAAGGGCGGCGCACAACGCGCGGCGCGCGGCGCGCGGCGCAGGGGGCGCGGCGCGCGGGTCACCGGGCGCGGCGCGGGACGCGCGGCGCAGGACGCGCGGCGCAGGGTGCCTTGACTGGCGCGGCGCGCTGCCTGGCCGGCGCGGCGCGCTGCTTGTTGCTCGGCTGGCTAGCGCAGCGCGTTGCGTGCGTGATGGACGGCTCGTCTTGGCCGGGTTCTTTCGGGCCTTCGAATGTCATTCGTCTCACGTGAAATATGAAGTTTTCTACTCGATGAGAGTGACTCGATTCGAGTAGCGAGGCTCGGCCCGGCGAGAGCGACTAGCGACTTGATTCGAGGAGTGACTCGAGGATGACTCGAGGCTCGACTCGAAAATGACTCGAGGCTCGACTCGAGGAACAATTAAAGGCTCGACTCGAGGAACCACTCAAGGCTCGACTCGAGGAGCGAAGCTCGACTCGAGGAGATTGACTCAAGGCTCGACTCGAGGAGCGAAGCTCGACTCGAGGAGTCAGGAGTTTGGGCGAGGGCTTGAAGATTTGCCGCTCTTCAGGACCTCCGGCCTGACCATCGGCCCTTTGAGCGACGTGCCTTCTCGGCATCTCGGGTTTTCCGAAAACGACCGACAACACTTGAAATTTTAAATTGTCTTTGCTAGAATCGAAAATTACATGAAAACAACAAAGCGAAAAAAGGACGAATGAACGTCTACTGGTAATATTGCCGAAGGTGCTCCGCGTTCCACGGGTGCGTGAACACGAGTCCCTCCATGTTCTCGAGCTCGTACGTGCCGTTGTGGATGGCTCGGCGCACACGGTACGGGCCTTCCCAGGTGGGGCCTAGAACTCCCGCACCCTGCACCTTGGTGTTTTGGAACACCCTTCGAAGAACGAGGCTTCCGTCAGCAAACTTTCGCAGCTTGATCTTTGAGTTGTAGTATTTCTCGACTTTTCTCTTTTGCGCAGCAAGTCGGGTGAGTGCGTCCGACCTCCTTTCGTCTATGAGGTCTAACTCGAGTCTGATTGCGTCGTCGTTGGCGGCTTCTTCATACTCCTAGATGCGCAAGGTTGGTAGCTTGGTCTCGACGGGTACGACGGCCTCGACGCCGAACGTGAGAGCGAAAGGGGTTTCGCCGGTCGCATTTCGAGTGGTGGTGCGGTACGCCCATAAGACCATGGGGAGCTCGTCGGCCCTAGCTCCCTTTCTTTCCTCCAGCTTCTTCTTCAAGTTCTCTTTGATCGTCTTGTTAACCGCCTCGACTTGACCGTTGGCTTGAGGATGGCGAGGAGAGGAGAAGGTCTTGCTAATGCCTAGTTGTTCGCACATTTCTCGGAGGCGCGCGTTGTCGAATTGTTTCCCGTTGTCGGTTACAATTGACGCGGGGATCCCGAAGCGGCAGATGATGCTTTTCCAAATGAAGCTCGTCGTGTTCGCCTCAGTGATCTTCGCTAGCGGCTCGGCCTCTACCCACTTTGTGAAGTAATCGATGGCCACGATTGCGTGCTTGTATTGCCTTGGAGCCGTAGGCAGCTCACCGATGAGGTCGATTCCCCACTTCGCGAAAGGCCGCGGCACAATGATCGGACACAATGGGGCCGGTGCTTGACGCGGGATGTGGGCGAACCTTTGGCACTTATCACACTTTTTGGCCCACTCGTGGGAGTCCTTTTTCAAGGTCGGCCAAAAATATCCAAGTCTCAGTAGCTTTAATGCCAATGATTGCCCAGCGGCGTGGTTTCCGCACACCCCTTTGTGCACTTCGCGGAGCGCTTTCCTCGCCTCGACTTCGGTTAGGCAGCGGAGAAGGGGCATAGAGTAGCCTCTCTTGAACAAGTGGTCCTCCCTCATTGTGTACTTCGGCGCCAGGCTTCTCAGCTTCCTGGCCTCCTCTTTGTCTTCGGGGACGACTCCTCGTTTCAGAATTTCCACGAGCGGAGTCATCCATGAGGGAGGCAGAGTCTCGTCAACCACCCCTACGTCGCCTCTCGAGACGTAGGGTAGGGTCAGTACTTCGATCGGGACGCTGCCTTCGCCCTCCTCATCTATCCCAGACGCGAGACGAGCCAAGGCGTCAGCATCAATGTTCGCTTCTCGAGGAACTTGGACGATCTCGAACCACGACAGGGCCTCCAGGTTCATTTGGGTCTTGGACAAGTACGCGATCATGTGTGGCTCTTTCGCGGCGTAGTCGCCCTTAACCTGGTTCACAATCAATTGCGAGTCGCAATGGATGCGCAGGTTTTGGGCGCCCAACTTGTTCGCTAGCTCCAAGCCAACGATCAGAGCCTCGTACTCTGCCTCATTGTTGGAAGCCTTGAACTCGAACCGCAGGGCGTATCTCAGCTTTTCCCTATCGGGATTTGTGAGCACAACGCCGGCGCCAGCCCCCCAGGCGTTTGATGCGCCATCCACGTGCAAGTCCCAGACCGGCCCTATCGGGTCGTTGGTCCTCTTCTTCGACGACTCGCTGTGGTCGTCCTCCTTGTCTTCCGTGCTCTTACTACTCTCGTCGCCCTCGTTGGTTGGGGGCGCACTTGTGAACTCGGCGATGAAGTCGGCGAGGGCTTGACCCTTAATGGCGGTTCTCGGCTGGAACTCGATCCCGTACTCGCCCAACTCTTGGGACCATATCGCCATTCGAGAGGAGGTCCCTTTTTGAAGGGCCTTCTCGATGGGATGTCTCGAGCGGACCACAATGGGGTGCGCTTGGAAGTAGGTCCGGAGCTTTCTCGCGCTCATGACGAGGGCGAGGGACAGTCTCTCGATTTCTGGGTATTGGGTTTTGGCGTCGAGGAGCGCCTTGCTAACGTAGTAGACCGGCCATTGTACCCTGTCCTCCTCGCGTATGAGGACCGCGCTCACGGCCCTATCGGAAATCGCGAGGTAGAGGTACAAGGTTTCGCCATTCTTTGACTTCGCGAGGAATGGGGGGGAGGTGAAATAGGCTTTCATATCGCGGAATGCTTCCTCGCACTCCTCCGTCCACACGAACCCGTCGGTCTTCTTCAGTGCCTTGAAGAATGGTTGGCACCTATCAGTGGCTTTGGAAACAAATCGCGTCAGGGCGGCGATCCTTCCCGTCAAGCTTTGAACTTCTTTGACCTTTTGTGGCGACCTCATCTCTAAGATCGCCTTAATCTTCTCAGGATTGGCCTCGATCCCGCGGCGGCTCACCATGTAGCCCAGAGACTTTCCAGACTCGACCCCGAAAGCGCACTTGTTGGGGTTGAGCTTCATTTTGTAGCGTCGCAGGATCGTGAACATTTCCCTAAGGTCTCGAACGTGGTCGTGGGCTTTGAGGCTTTTGACAAGCATGTCGTCCATGTAGACCTCCATAGTTTTGCCAATTTGATTGGCGAACATGCGGTTCACCAACCTTTGATACGTCGCTCCCGCGTTTTTGAGGCCAAAGGGCATGACCTTGTAACAGTAAAGTCCGCGGTTCGTAACAAAGGTGGTTTTAATCTGATCCGGCTCGTGCATGCGGATCTGGTTGTAGCTTGAATAGGCGTCCATGAAGCTCAGCAACTCGTGGCCCGCCGTGGCGTCCACGAGCTGCTCGATCCTCGGGAGAGGGAAGCTGTCTTTCGGGCAGGCTTTGTTGAGATCTTTGTAATCGATACAGATCCGCCACTTCCCGTTTGGCTTCTTGACCATCACCACATTGGACACCCACTTGGGGTGCTCCGCCTCCCTGATGAAGTCGGCGGCGAGAAGTTTGTCAACTTCTTCACCAATGGCTTGGTACCTCTCCCCACTGAACGCACGCCGCGGTTGGACGCGCTCGGCCACTCTCTTGTCGTCGTTGAGACGATGAACCATGATTTCGGGGTCGATCCCCGGCATGTCGGCGTGAGTCCACGCGAAGACATCTTTATGCTCTCGGAGGAAAGCGGCGAGCTCGGATCGGACTTCAGACGAGAGTTGGGCGCCTACCTTGACCACTTGGTCAGGCTTGGCGTCGTCCAACACGACGGGAACGAGGTCGTTCGGTGTCTCCACCTTTCGACGCTTGACTTCGTCCCTTTGGTCTAGCTCTCCGAAGGTGCCTCCCTCCTCTAACTTGCACGGGAATTTGTCCCCGAGTTGGAAGACGGTGCTCACCATCTTCCCTTTCCCTTTTCCGTCCACGCCCTAGATGTAGCACATCCTCGCCATGGATTGGTCTCCCAACATCACGGCGATTCCTTTCTCGGTCGGGAACTTCTTCATTAGGTGGTACGTGGACGTTATGGCCTTCAACCGATTGAGAGTCGGGCAGCCGACGATGATGTTGTAAGCCGAGGGCTGATCCACCACTAGGAACGACACGATGTGGGTAACCTCGAGCCCCCCCGGCGTACCGAAGGTAATCGGGAGGTCGATAGTTCCCTCCGTCATGACCCTCTCCCCGGAGAAGCCGAAGAGCGGGGTTGAGATTGGGGTCAGTCTTACCCCAGATAGCTTCATCCTGTCCAATGCCGACTTGAAGATTATGTCGGCGGATCTCCCGTTGTCGATCAGGATTCTCCGGACGAGGTTGTTGGCGACCGGGGCAGAGACGACTATCGCGTCGTTGTGTGGATGGAGTACTCGCGCCGCTTCTTGTCCGGTGAAGAACATGGACTCGAAGGGGGCCGGAGGAGGGACCTCGTACGTATGGTTATGTAGTGCGCTATTTTCCCTTGGGAAACTTCGCGCACGTACTTCTTCCTTTGCGTAGCTGAGTCCCCGAATTCCGGGCCGCCCAAGATCGCGCCCACGATGTGAAGTTGCGAGCTCTCTGGTTCTTCGTTTGTCGCGCGGTCCGTGACAGTCACCGTCACCGGACCTTTCTTTCCTTGCCGCGGGGGGCCCCCGTGCGCCGCGGCGGTCCCGATAGTTCTAAGGACGTACTCTTTTAGTTTCCCATCTTGAATCAGGGCTTCAATCTGACGCTTGAGTTGAT
Organism: Urtica dioica subsp. dioica; assembly: GCF_054948205.1. NCBI lineage: Eukaryota > Viridiplantae > Streptophyta > Magnoliopsida > Rosales > Urticaceae > Urtica > Urtica dioica. The sequence goes on along the minus strand of NC_142756.1, from coordinate 36,304,059 downwards.
AGCATTCGGATGTCAGGTGCCCGTGATCCTGATGGTAGTCATAGTACTTGCTTTGATCCCTTTTGGCGGGATCCTTCGTGAGAGGGGTTGGGCTCCCCAACTTGTCACGGTGCAGAGCTAGGATTCGCTCCGGCGAAGTGTTCAGAGGAGTGAATGGCGAGAACTTTCGGAAGCTGTCGACATGTGGCGGCCTCGGCCCAGGGAGGGAACGGCCGTTAGGGGCCTGGCTTCCCTTATTCCTCCTCTTTCGGGGGTCGGGACGATCTTCATCTCGATCGTCGCGGCGGCGACTTCCCTGTCCTCCTGACTTTCGGCCATCTCGGCCATCGAGATAGTCCTCGACTCCCATATACGTGCGGGCTCTCGTCATTAACTCCGCCATGTCTCGTGGGACTTGGCCAACAATAGACTTGAGGAAGTCGCTCGTGCGTACTCCCTCAGTGATCGCCGTGATGGCGTCCCTGTCGTCGAACCCTTCGACCTTGTGAGACTCCTCGGTGAAGCGAGCGAGGTATTGTCTCAGCGTCTCGTCTCTTCCTTGTCGGATAGAGAGGAGGTGGGTCTTCGGTTTCTTTTGCGCCACGAGGGTGGCGAATCGGGCGAGGAACGCCTCTCGTAAGGCCCGGAAAGACGGGATGCTTCCCGGCCTCAAACTTCGGAACCACTCAAACCCCGACCCTGTGAGGGTCAGGCTGAAGGCTTGGCAGAGGGTGGCGTCCGTCTGCCCTTGCATCGTCATCCACGTCTCATAGTGTTGGACGTGGAAGTGGGGATCCGTACGCCCATCGTAGGGGGGAATGGACGGTGACTTGAAGTTTCCCACGCATGGTTGCGCGAGGACTTGCGCGGCGAAGGGAGAGTATGATTCCTCGATCCCTCCGTATGGCCTTTGCCTCCCTGACTCCCTCATTTCTATGATTTGATTTTGGAGGCTCTGAATCATCGTGACCATGTCGAGCCCGTTAGCGGGGCCGACCGTCAGGGCCACGGGAGTCACCGGTTGGCGTTCGTTGGACGCTTGGTCCACGACATTGGCCTGAGGCCGGCCGAGAGTTGCGGCGGGGAGCGCGTCCCTCCGAGAGTTTAGCCTTTGGCGGAGATCCTCCCCTCGGGAGTTTCTCTGCGCCGTCAAGCGCTCTCTAAGGTCCACGCTTGGCGCGGGGCGAGGCGAGGTCGCCCTTGGTCGAACCGTCCGGCGGGCGCTTCGGCTATCGGCCCCATCATCTACCAGAGTCGCTCTCTCCTCGGTGAGGGGCCGTGTCCGGCCGCCTCTTGAAACCGAGGGGGCGAGTCCCCGGGAATGTGACCGTGCCTGCTGCCGCGCTGGGTGCGACGGCCCGGCCAAAGCATTGTTAGACCTCTCGGGCCGTGAAGGGACAAGGCTGGGCGTTGCCTCATTGGTCCTTGACTCCCCCACATACTCGGGGTCGGAGTCGTCTTGGGCGGACCTATCTTCAATGTCATAGCCGAGGAGGTCGGCTATGAGCGTACCGTCGACGCCGGGGCGGTCAAGGAGCTCCGTAAGCCGCCGGGCCGTGTCCTCTCGGAGCTCGGCCTCGGGGTCAATCATCGGGTCTTGGGGCTGGCTCTCGCTATCGTGAGGTTGCCCTTCAAGACGATGTGCGAGGCATCGAAGACCGTACCTCGAGCTCGTCGCTCGGGTACCCGCGGAGGTGGTGGGAATGTGACTAATTTCTCGAGAGTTGTGAGAACAAAGGGAGAAGACTGGTAGAGGGAATGCGTCGTCAATGTCGAGAGAGCCCCTCCTTCTAGCGCCAAAATGTTGTTGCAGTTTTTCGGAAAACGATTTAGGAGTCGTAGACGGTTAGACCCAAGGCCGGACCAAGTGGTCTCGTCTCGACTCGAGCGTGTCGGGCTTGGTATCCCAAGCCGTCCCTTAGCTGTAGGTGATCTCTATCTCGTCCAAGCACCTGAAAAGCAAGCAGAGAAGGTGTGAACTACAAAGGGGAAACATAGGGGTTGCCTCTGTTTACCTCTCCGACGCTCAACATTAGTGGGATTGAGGTGGTTTGTAGAGGGATTAGTGTTTAGAGGCCGAGACTTGAGAGAAACGAGCGAGGTACGAGTTCGACAGCGTTTCAGTACTCAAATTCGGATTACCTGGACTAGGGGAGCGGCCCCTCTATTTATAGGCGACCAAGGGGCGTTATGGGCAACCCCCTTGGCCGAGAATTGCCTTGGCCCGGCCATTGGCCGAGACTGGCCCTTGGGCCGGCCAATGGCCGAGGCTATTTGGGCCGGCCATTGGCCGAGGCTGGCCCTAGGGCCGGCCAATGGCCGGGAGTATCTTGAGTCGGCCATTGGCCGAGGCTAGCCTCTGGGCCAGCCAATGGCCGAGGTTGTTTGGGCCGGCCATTGGCCGAGGCTGGCCCTAGGGCCGGCCTATGGCCGGGAGTAGACTGAGTCGGCCATTGGCCGAGACTGGCCCTTGGGCCGGCCAATGGCCGAGGCTGGCCCTAGGGCCGGCCAATGGCCGGGAGTATCTTGAGTCGGCCATTGGCCGAGGCTGGCCTCTGGGCCGGCCAATGGCCGAGGCTGTTTGGGCCGGCCATTGGCCGAGGCTGGCCCTAGGGCCGGCCAATGGCCGGGAGTAGATCGAGTCGGCCATTGGCCGAGGCTGGCCTCTGGGCCGGCCAATGGCCGAGGCTGTTTGGGCCGGCCATTGCCCAAGGCTGGCCCTAGGGCCGGCCAATGGCCGGGGCGAGCTGCCGAGGCGCGTTCGACGTCTCTTCGCCTCCGTTCGGCCGCTATCGGGGTCGGGCCGATAACACACAGCCCGAAATCCCTTCTACAGTTCGACCCCTTTCTTCTCGACTCGAGAAAGACATGAGTGGTCAACCACCAGTTCATTCTGAGGGCGTGAACAACCCCGAAAACGCAACCGCGGTGAAGAAATACTTCATGCGCTCCCGAGCGCAAGGTGATGAGGAGTCTCTCAACGACGAGAGCCCCACTCCCTCGCCCCCTCCTCTTCAGGACAGTCGGGACGACCGCATCCTTGAGATGGAGGAGAAAATCCGCCAGGTGAAGATGGCCAATGCAAGGTACCACCGCCAACTAGCGGGCAAGACTCCTGCACACGGCTGCCCCCATGGGGAATCTGAGGACCTCATGGACGAGTGACATGATTATGACCCCCACTATGAAGGCTTCGAAATTTCGGCGGACGTCGAGACTTCTCTCACCAAGGACGGGTAACGCCCTGTTGAGATCGAAGTCGGTCTGTCGAAAACAAAAGCAATACCGGTCGCCTCTCAAGAAGAGACCTCCCGACGTTCGGCCCATGACCGACTCGGTCAAAGAGGCAATGTCAGGGAAGGTACAACAACTCGGCGGGTACGGCGCGTGGCTCGAAGCTCACACTCCCATACCGCCGGGCCGGATCTAAGAGATCGACTGACCGCCCAACGGAACAACCGTGGCGAGGACCTCCGAGAGAGGTTGAGCGCTCGTAAGGGTCACAACCCTACGGCCCCAATCAATGGGGACCCTCGCACGGCTCAAGGGTCGAACGAATGGCGACGGGTGACTCCTCCTGAACAAGGAGCGACCCCCAACACTGGCCTCGACGTCGTCACCATGATTCACAATCTTCGTAACGAGGTGCGTGAGCTGCGTGAAGGCGGCTTGGCCTGTGATACATACGGGGTCGTGGAAGAACATTCCTCTCCCTTCACCGCCCAAATCCTTGCTGAGGTGTGCACGGGAAACTTCAAACTCCCGAATCTCCCTCCATACAATGGGAAATCTGATCCCACGTATCACATCCAACATTACGAGACTTGGATGACGATGCAGGGCGTCTCACCTGGGGCTCTATGCCAAGCTTTTAGTCTTACGCTCACCCGACCCGGTTTCGAGTGGTTTAAAAATCTAGGACCAGGGAGCGTCCAATCGTTCAAAGACCTGAAGGACATGTTACTGGCACGATTTGCTACGTCCATGGTCCAAAAGAAGACCAAGATGTACTTATGGTCAATCAGGCAAGAGAATAACGAGTCCTTGAGACAGTATCTCACTCGATTCACCACAGAATCGAACAAGGTCGACCGCTTTGACGACAGTGAGGCGATTACAGCCATCATCGAGGGCTTGCGCACTGGAGACTTCCTAAAGTCCGTCGTCAGCAGAGTCCCTTCTACGATGGCCGAGTTAATGAACCGAGCCAAAACCTTTATGGGGGTAGAAGATTACCTCGACGGCCGCAGGAGCAGCAACCAAAGCTCCCGCCGTCGGGACGAGTCTGGCAACGAGCCTGGCAATCCACGTAAGAGGATAAACAAGGGAGGTCAACCTTCCGATAGCCGACCCCCTACGTCTCAAAAGCTGCGTCTCGCGAGCAATTTCAGAGACTACTCCGGTTACACTCCCTTGAACGCCCCGGTAGAGCAAATCTACGCTGTGGCGCGTGACAAGTTCGTCGCTCCGGCTCCAATAAGAGGCAACCCCGTGTCTCGCGACCGGTCCCGCTATTGCGAGTTCCACCGGGATTACGGTCACACGACCGCTCAGTGCTTCCATCTTAGGAAACAAATTGAGACGTTAATCCAGAAGGGAGAACTCAAAGAGTTTGTCCTTCGCTTGGTAGGAGAGGCATGTTGTCAATGGTGCCCACAAGAAGAGTTGTAGTCTTTATTTTGTACATTTGATGTAATAAAGTCTCATGAAGACTCTTGCTTGTAATTGCCTATCTATTCATTAATAAAGTTGAAACGTTCATTCATTCTTTCTTTGTTTGAAGCTTTATGATAAAACCTTAGTCTTTTAGTCCATAAACAAACTTAACAACTTACGAAGAGACAAATGTAGATTTGTATGAACAAACTCTTCGTAGTTTGCTTAAAACGATATATTCTCAATCTTAGGGTCAAAGGACTATTGACCTCAGTATGATTGTTAGAAGAATCTATGATGTCTGGTTATGAGGCATTGAGAGTTGGGGACTCTATAGTTCTTCTAGGTATCTTCCGAAGGTACTGGATTGACCAGTGCACTTCTAGAGACAATATAAGAACAAACCATTTAACCTCTTATGTCTCGAAGTCACTATCTATGAATTGCATCATGCTTACCTTAATCCTGAAATGAGACATGCCATTTCACACCTTAGTATTCTCATTTGAGAAAGTCAAAGTTCGGACTCACTATGTGATTCCGAACAAGGCCTATTGGTGAAGTACTAAGTTGTGAGTCTGTCATGAGTAACTTTGTGAAGTTCTCATAGATATGGAATTCATGTACAAGATTGCTGAAATGCAATGTATGTCACCTCATGCTTTGTTCCTTGGAGTGTGAATAAATGAACTGGCCAGTGTCCAAATTGAGTCCTGACTCTTTTGGATGAAACAATGTGACTTGTTAGCTCCTCGTCAATACATTGTTTCTAACTTATTCACAAGCGACAAAGGAGTTGAGGAAATAACAGCTAGAAGGGTAAAATGGTAATTTAGTAAATCCCGACTAGCTGATGACATTCATGAAGGGTAAACATAGATAATATTCAGTGGATCCGCTCTTCATAATTAGGTCGAATTCTTGAGTAGAAAACAAATTCATTTGAACCCAGAGATTTTCAGTGTCAGCACTTTAGTGGAGTCAGTTGGCATTAAGCTAAACTTGGAAAAGGTTTGTGAACTTTTGAGTCCAAGTTTTTAGCTCAAGATTTGTTCATTTGGGTCCATGAGGTCACTGTCACGAATCACATCGATAGGAATAGTTAAACTGGAAGCTAAGTCAAAACAAGAACGAAAATAGTCAAAAGGGTATTTTTGTCTTTTGAGACATATGCTGAAATGAATGTCAATAAATTTTTTGACAAGTTCATTTGATGACTTAATGTCACTCGGCCATAACTTGATTATTGGGCCTTGTGAATTAATTTCGTTTCATAAGAATTTTATTGAAAATTCTTAATGGGCTTTTCTCATGTTGTCATGAACAAATGAAGAAGCTTCTAGAAGCTCCTTCTAGATGAGAATAGGCGCCCATAATACCCAAGGAAAGAGAGTTTATTTTGTGCATAAATGTATTTAGATAGTTGCCAAAAGAAAAAGAGGAAACAAATTTGCATGTAGATGCACAAGGAATTTCGGCCAAGAGAGTAATGGGCAAGGCAAGGAACAAAAAAGGAAACAAATCCAAGCCTCTAGGAGGCAGCCTTGGGCACCCAACATGGAATGGGAAATAAGGGATTTTTGCTCATGAATATGTGATATTCTATAGAAGAGGAAAGTACCTTATTGAAGGTAAAACCTCTCCTATAAATAGGAGCCCCATTCCTCACATTTCATTCATCCTAAGTTTAAGAGATTGAGAGACTCTCTCTCTAGAACTTGGCCGAAAATCCTCTCTCTCTCTCTAGTTTATTTTCGATTTTTTCTTGTCTTGGCACCTAGGTCCTCACTCGACCTAGTGTTTAGCTCTGCGACTTCAAGACTTGTTCTTAAGTCGTAGTGTTTAAAAGTGCCCACTCACTGATTCCTTCTTTTCGAGTGATTTAGTGATAGAAACTTTCGTGGTTGCTCGAGGTGGCGAGGAAAGAAAGAGAGACGTGCTGCGAGGGGAGACGAGCGTTGCAAACTTTCCACAAGCTTCTTCAAAGTTCAAGCTTCAAGAAAGGTTAGTAAACTTCTAGCTCATATTGGTTTTTAATTACATGTACTTGCACTTGTCTAGGTTAGTAAAAACTGTTTTACTTGTAATAGAAAATTTTTAAAATTCCGCCGCTTACCGAAGCGTTAATTATTTTCTCAAACCCTAGATCGATTCCAACACGGCAGCCCCCACCGACAACAGGCAACAGCCTGAAAAAGGTGGAGGGACCAACCCAAACACCGACCGCACGGCGGTCACAGCTATGGTTGATGCGCAACTCCACGTCGTCACCACCATACTAGGTGGCTTGCAAGACGGGGACTCGGCTCGGCAAAGGAAAAAGCTCCTCAGAGCTGCCTCCCATGAAGGCCTTGCCGGGCAGGTTAACCTCACCTACGAGGAACCTCCGTCCGTACCTTACGAGACGATACAATTCACCAATGAAGAGGCCAAGCGAGTTGTGCACCCGCACAATGACGCTATAGTCCTTAAGGCCCAGGTGGCCAACAACTTGGTAAAAAGAGTTCTTATTGATAACGGCAGCGCAGCCGATATAATCTTTAAGACCACCCTCGAGCGCATGAAGCTCGGGGGGCTCCGCCCTGTCCCAACTCAGACGCCCCTGTTTGGGTTCACAGGAGAAAAGGTCATGACTGAAGGAATCATTGATTTACCAGTCACCTTCGGAACTGCCGGAGGCATCGAAGTCGTTCACATGGTCTCCTTTCTTGTGGTCGACCAGGAGTCGCCCTACAATGTTATCATTGGGCGACCCACGTTGAACAGACTAAGGGCTATCACGTCCACCTATCACCTACTAGTGAAATTCCCCACCGAAGAAGGAATTGGCGTCATGGCCGGTGATCAGACCCAGGCGAGGATATGCTACGTCCAAGGCGTGGACGGCAAGCCCGCTGAAAAAAGGGTTAACACGATCTACCAACTGGAAGACGACTACCCGTGTGATAAAAAAGATGCACGGCAACTCGGGGAATCAGACCCCCGCGACGATATCGAGAGGTTGAAAGTTGACACCCCCGATGATCTCACTTCGATCGTTCTCGACGAAGCTAAACCTGACTAGGTAGTAAAGATCGGTGCACAACTCCCTCTCGCCATCAAAACTCAACTCGCGTCCTTCCTTCGGGAGTTTAAGGATGTCTTTGCATGGACACATGCAGACATGCCCGGCATAGACCCCGATGTGATTGTGCACCGATTGAATGACGATAAAACCATCGCTGAAAAGGTACAAGCTAGACGTGCGTTCAACCCCGAACGTTGCCTAGCAATAAACGAGGAAGTCGAAAAACTTCTCTCCGTCGGTTTCATCCTAGAAGCCAAGTACCCAAAGTGGGTGGCCAATGTGGTCATGGTCAAAAATCCCAACGGGAAGTGGCGCATTTGCATAGATTACAAAGATCTTAACAAAGCCTGCCCGAAAGATTGCTTTCCACTCCCGCGCATCGAACAATTGGTCGACGCCACGGCAGGACATGAACTCCTAAGTTTCATGGACGCCTACTCGGGCTATAACCAGATACGAATGCAAAAGCCCGATCAGATCAAGACAACCTTTGTCACTGATCGCGGCCTCTACTGCTACAAGGTCATGCCTTTCGGCCTTAAGAATGCAGGAGCTACTTACCAACGATTGGTAAACCGGATCTTTGCCGACCTAATCGGCAAGACCATGGAAGTATACGTGGACGACATGCTCGTTAAAAGCGTGTTGGCCACCAACCACGTAGACAACCCGAGGGAGATGTTCTTAATCCTCCGCCGGTACAAAATGAAGCTCAACCCCAACAAATGTGTGTCCGGGGTCGAGTCCGGGAAGTTCCTAGGCTACATAGTTAGCCGTCGAGGTATCGAAGCGAACCCCGAGAAAATCAAGGCACTCCTTGACCTGAAGTCCCCGCGACGTGTCAAGGAAGTCCAAAGTCTGACCGGTCGGATTGCCGCCCTAGCGCGTTTTGTGGCCAAAGCAGCCGACAAGTGTCAATCGTTCTTCAAAGCAATTAAGAATACGGATGGCTTTGAATGGACAGACGAGTGCGAAAAGTCCTTCCAAGAAATGAAGGCCTACTTCGGGAAACCTCCGTTCCTCTCCAAGCCAAAAGAAGGCGAAACGCTTTACATCTACCTCGCCGTCTCCGAACGAGCTGTGAGCGCTGTGCTGATCCGTGAAGAAGGTATGGCTCAATGGTCCATCTTCTACATAAGCAAAGCCCTACTTGATGCCGAAACGCATTATACAGAGATAGAGAAGCTCTCTCTTGCTCTCCTCGTAGCCGCCAAAAAGCTACACCCATACTTCCAGGCTCACCCAATCGTTGTCCGGACCGGGCACCCAATCGGTAAGGCCCTTCAAAAGGGAACATCGACTCGTATGGCGATCTGGTCCCAAGAATTGAGCGAGTACGGGATCGAGTATCATCCGCGGCCGGCAATAAAGGCTCAAGCCTTAGCTGATTTCGTGGCAGAATTCTCCTACACTTCCAACATGGGAAGAGCAGAAGACAGCTCGACCGACAACTTGTTGGCTCGAAAAAGAAAGGTCGACCCTACGGGTCCCATCTGGGAACTACACGTGGACGGAGCATCTAATGCCCAAGGAGCAGGCGCCGGCGTGATTCTGACAAACCCCGACCGGGAAAAGTTACGCTACGCCCTCCACTACGGATTCCAGGCCTCCAACAATGAGGCCGAGTACGAAGCCCTCATCGTAGGGCTAGAGCTCGCTCAAAAGCTCAACGTACAAAATTTACGAATACACTGTGACTCGCAGTTTATCGTAAATCAGGTTAAAGGCGACTACGTTGCCAAAGAACCTAACATGATCGCCTATTTGGCAAAGACAAATGCCAAGCTAGATACCTTCTCCTGGTTCGAGATCGTCCAGATCCCACGAGAAGAGAACTTCGAAGCTGACGCCTTAGCTCGCCTCGGATCCGGTATCACCGAAGACGGGTTGGGAACCATCTAAATCGAGTCTCTCTCGCGACCATCCGTCTCACGTGACGAGGTGGGAACGATTGAAAGCGCCGCTCATCCAACTTGGATGACCCCGCTTGCGGACTTCTTGCGAAGAGGGGTACTTCCCGAAGACCGCAAAGAAGCCGAAAGGCTAAAAGCCCTCGCATCCAAGTACGTGTTGAGAGGCGAAGCCTTATACAAGCACGGGTATTCAACCCCACTGCTCCGATGTCTCAACAGCGTCGAGTCGACCAAGGTCCTCCGCGAGATACACGAAGGCCTCTGGGGAAACCACGCCGCTGGAAGGTCCCTCGCGCTCAAAGCGCTTCGACAAGGCTATTTCTGGCCAACGATGAAAAAAGACGCCTACGACTGGGCGAGAAAGTGCGACTAGTGTCAAGGTTTCTCCAACGTTCCACGATAGCCGCCATCTCCCCTAAGTAGCATCGTTGTTCCACGCCCCTTCGCAAAATGGGGCGTAGATATTATCGGCAAGCTTCCCAAAGCTCCGAGACAATACGAATACGCCATCGTCGCTATCGACTACTTCACCAAGTGGGTCGAAGCCGAGCCTCTGGCCAGGATCACTGAGGCCAACACTACGAACTTCATCTGGAAGTCCATAATATGTCGCCACGGCATCGCCGCGTCAATCGTGACCGATAACGGCGCGCAGTTCGACAACGCGAGGGTTAGAGAGATCTGCGCCCAACTAGGGATAAGCAAGACATTCTCATCCCCGCGACATCCACAAGCTAATGGCCAAGTGGAAGCCGTCAACAAGATGATTAAGAGCAACCTCAAGAAAAAGCTCGAAGCCAAAAAAGGCGCCTGGGCTGAAGAACTGCCTTTCATCCTATGGGCCTATCGAACGACCATTCGAAACGCCACCGGAGAGACCCCCTTCTCCCTAGCTTTTGGGGTTGAAGCGGTGGTCCCCGTGGAAATAGAAGTCCCCACCTATCGGGTTGACACTTTCGACGAAAAAGAAAATGAGGAAGCCATGCGCCTCGAACTGGATCTAATCGACGAGAAAAGATCCGAGGCTCTCACCAGACTCGCTGCACAAAAATGAAAGGTCGAGAGATACTACAACGCCAAAGTCAAAAGGCGGATCTTCGCCGTCGGCAGCCTTGTACTCAGACGCGTGTTCCAGAACACCCAAGTGCAAGGCGCCGGAGTCCTAGGCCCAGATTGGGAAGGACCGTATAGACTCCGACAAGTCATACACGACGGGACCTACTACATCGAGCACACGGACGGAACTCCAATCCGGCACCCGTGGAACGCCGAACACTTGAGGCAGTACCACCAGTGATCAAGTCCCCCCCCTTATTGCTCTGTTTTCCTTTATTCAATAAAGGCCTATGTGCCACTGTTCAAGGATGTTACCTGTTAGCAAAAATCAATAAAAAATAAAGTTTGCGGTCTCTTTTACCCACTTAAAAAAAAGTTTTTAGTCATCATGGCACGGCCTGTAAACTAAAAACTTGGGGGCTAGGGGTCCTGCGACGTACAAGAATTCACGGCAAAAAAAAAAAAAAAAAAGAGGTGAAAACCTTAAGCTCCCCACTTCTGGGATGAGGCTTAGGTCGACCTAACTCTGCGAGCTCGGTCGCTCTCCAGAGCAAGCTCAACGAGGCCGGCATCGAGTCGAGCTTGCTCCTCGAGCTCAAGTTCGCTCGTCTAGTCGAGTTCGCTCCTTGAGTCAAGCTCAAGTTCGCTCTTCGAGTCGAGCTCGCTCCTCCAGTCGAGCACGCTCCTCGAGCGGAGTTCGCTCCTCAAATCGAGTTCGCTCCTTGAGTCGAGCTCAAGTTCGCTCTTCGAGACGAGCTCGCTCCTCCAGTCGAGCTCGCTCCTCGAGCTCAAGTTCGCTCCTCAAGTCGAGTTCGCTCCTTGAGTCGAGCTCAAGTTGGCTCTTCTAGTCGAGCTCGTTCTTCCAGTCGAGCTCGCTCCTCGAGCGCAGTTCGCTCCAAAAGTCGAGTTCGCTCCTTGAGTCGAGCTCAAGTTCGCTCTTCGAGACGAGCCCACTCTTCCAGTCGAGCTCGCTCCTCGAGCTCAAGTTCGCTCCTCAAGTCGAGTTCGCTCCTCGAGTCGAGCTCAAGTTCGCTCTTCGAGACGAGCTTGTTCCTCCAGTGGAGCTCGCTCCTCGAGCTCAAGTTCGCTCCTCAAGTCGAGTTCACTCCTTGAGTCGAGCTCAAGTTCGCTCTTCAAGTCGAGCGCGCTCCTCCAGTCGAGCTCGCTCCTCGAGCGCAGTTCGCTCCTCAAGTCGAGTTCGCTCCTTGAGTCGAGCTCAAGTTCGCTCTTCGAGACGAGGTCGCTCCTCCAGTCGAGCTCGCTCCTCGAGCCCAAGTTCGCTCCTCAAGTCGAGTTCGCTCCTTGAGTCGAGCTCAAGTTCGCTCTTTGAGACGAGCTCGCTCCTCCAGTCGAGCTCGCTCCTCGAGCTCAAGTTCGCTACTTAAGTTTAGTTCGCTCCTTGAGTCGAGCTCAACTTCGATCTTCGAGTCGAGCTCGCTCCTCCAGTCGAGCTCGCTCCTCGAGCGCAGTTCGCTCCAAAAGTCGAGTTCGCTCCTTGAGTCGAGCTCAAGTTCGCTCTTGGAGACGAGCCCACTCTTCCAGTCGAGCTCGCTCCTCGAGCTCAAGTTCGCTCCTCAAGTCGAGTTCGCTCCTCGAGTCGAGCTCAAGTTCGCTCTTCGAGACGAGCTTGTTCCTCCAGTGGAGCTCGCTCCTCGAGCTCAAGTTCGCTCCTCAAGTCGAGTTCACTCCTTGAGTCGAGCTCAAGTTCGCTCTTCAAGTCGAGCGCGCTCCTCCAGTCGAGCTCGCTCCTCGAGCGCAGTTCGCTCCTCAAGTCGAGTTCGCTCCTTGAGTCGAGCTCAAGTTCGCTCTTCGAGACGAGGTCGTTCCTCCAGTCGAGCTCGCTCCTCGAGCCCAAGTTCGCTCCTCAAGTCGAGTTCGCTCCTTCAGTCGAGCTCAAGTTCGCTCTTTGAGACGAGCTCGCTCCTCCAGTCGAGCTCGCTCCTCGAGCTCAAGTTCGCTACTTAAGTTTAGTTCGCTCCTTGAGTCGAGCTCAACTTCGATCTTCGAGTCGAGCTCGCTCCTCCAGTCGAGCTCGCTCCTCGAGCGCAGTTCGCTCCTCAAGTCGAGTTCGCTCCTTGAGTCGAGCTCAAGTTCGCTCTTCGAGACGAGCTCGCTCCTCCAGTCTAGCTCACTCCTCGAGCTCAAGTTCGCTCTTCGAGACGAGCTCGCTCCTCGAGCTCAAGTTCGCTCCTCAAGTCGAGTTCGCTCCTTGAGTCGAGCTCAAGTTCGCTCTTCGAGTCGAGCTCGCTTCTCCAGTCGAGCTCGCTCCTCGAGCGCAGTTTGCTCCTCAAGTTGAGTTCGCTCCTTGAGTCGAGCTCAAGTTCGCCCTTCGAGACGAGCTCGCTCCTCCAGTCGAGCTCGCTCCTCGAGCTCAAGTTTGCTCCTCAAGTCGAGTTCGCTCCTTGAGTCGAGCTCAAGTTCGCTCTTCGAGTCGAGCTCGCCCCTCCAGTCGAGCTCGCTCCTCGAGCGCAGTTAGCTCCTCAAGTCGAGTTCGCTCCTTGAGTCGAGCTCAAGTTCGATCTTCGAGTCGGGCTCGCTCCTCCAGTCGAGCTCGCTCCTTGAGCTCAAGTTCGCTCCTCAAGTCGAGTTCGCTCCTTGAGTCGAGCTCAAGTTCGCTCTTCGAGACGAGCTCGTTCCTCCAGTCGAGCTCGCTCCTCGAGCTCAGTTCGCTCCTCATGTCGAGTTCGTTCCTTGAGTCGAGCTCAAGTTCGCTCCTCAAGTCGAGTTCGCTCCTCTAGTCGAGTTCGCTCCTTGAGTCGAGCTCAAGTTCGCTCTTAGAGTTAAGCTCGCTCCTCAAGTCGAGCTCGCTCCTCGAGCGCAGTTCGCTCCTCAAGTCGAGTTCGCTCCTTGAGTCGAGCTCAAGTTCGCTCTTCGAGACGAGCTTGCTCCTCCAGTCGAGCTCGCTCCTCAAGCTCAAGTTCGCTCCTCAAGTCAAGTTCGCTCCTTGAGTCGAGCTCAAATTCACTCTTCGACACGAGCTCGCTCCTCGAGCTCAAGTTCGCTCCTCAAGTCGAGTTCGCTCCTTGAGTCGAGCTCAAGTTCGCTCCTCAAATCGAGTTCGCTCCTTGAGTCGAGCTCAAGTTCGCTCTTCGAGACGAGCTCGCTCTTCCAGTCGAGCTCGCTCCTCGAGCTCAAGTTCGCTCCTCAAGTCGAGTTCGCTCCTTGAGTCGAGCTCAAGTTGGCTCTTCTAGTCGAGCTCGTTCTTCCAGTCGAGCTCGCTCCTCGAGTGCAGTTCGCTCCAAAAGTCGAGTTCGCTCCTTGAGTCGAGCTCAAGTTCGCTCTTCGAGACGAGCCCACTCTACCAGTCGAGCTCGCTCCTCGAGCTCAAGTTCGCTCCTCAAGTTGAGTTCGCTCCTCGAGTCGAGCTCAAGTTCGCTCTTCGAGACGAGCTTGTTCCTCCAGTGGAGCTCGCTCCTCGAGCTCAAGTTCGCTCCTCAAGTCGAGTTCACTCCTTGAGTCGAGCTCAAGTTCGCTCTTCAAGTCGAGCTCGCTCCTCCAGTCGAGCTCGCTCCTCGAGCGCAGTTCGCTCCTCAAGTCGAATTCGCTCCTTGAGTCGAGCTCAAGTTCGCTCTTCGAGACGAGCTCGCTCCTCCAGTCGAGCTCGCTCCTCGAGCCCAAGTTCGCTCCTCAAGTCGAGTTCGCTCCTTGAGTCGAGCTCAAGTTCGCTCTTTGAGACGAGCTCGCTCCTCCGGTCGAGCTCGCTCCTCGAGCTCAAGTTCGCTACTTAAGTTTAGTTCGCTCCTTGAGTCGAGCTCAACTTCGATCTTCGAGTCGAGCTCGCTCCTCCAGTCGAGCTCGCTCCTCGAGCGCAGTTCGCTCCTCAAGTCGAGTTCGCTCCTTGAGTCGAGCTCAAGTTCGCTCTTCGAGACGAGCTCGCTCCTCCAGTCTAGCTCACTCCTCGAGCTCAAGTTCGCTCGTCAAGTCGAGTTCACTCGTTGAGTCGAGCTCAAGTTCGCTCTTCGAGACGAGCTCGCTCCTCGAGCTCAAGTTCGCTCCTCAAGTCGAGTTCGCTCCTTGAGTCGAGCTCAAGTTCGCTCTTCGAGTCGAGCTCGCTTCTCCAGTCGAGCTCGCTCCTCGAGCGCAGTTTGCTCCTCAAGTTGAGTTCGCTCCTTGAGTCGAGCTCAAGTTCGCCCTTCGAGTCGAGCTCGCTCCTCAAGCGCAGTTCGCTCCTCAAGTCGAGTTCGCTCCTTGAGTCGAGCTCAAGTTCGCTCTTCGAGACGAACTCGCTCTTCCAGTCTAGCTCACTCCTCGAGCTTAAGTTCGCTCGTTAAGTCGAGTTCGCTCGTTGAGTCGAGCTCAAGTTCGCTCTTCGAGACGAGCTCGCTCCTCGAGCTCAAGTTCGCTCCTCAAGTCGAGTTCGCTCCTTGAGTCGAGCTCAAGTTCGCTCTTCGAGTCGAGCTCGCTTCTCCAGTCGAGCTTGCTCCTCGAGCGCAGTTTGCTCCTCAAGTTGAGTTCGCTCCTTGAGTCGAGCTCAAGTTCGCCCTTCGACTCGAGCTCGCTCCTCCAGTCGAGCTCGCTCCTCGAGCTCAAGTTTGCTCCTCAAGTCGAGTTCGCTCCTTGAGTCGAGCTCAAGTTCGCTCTTCGAGTCGAGCTCGCCCCTCCAGTCGAGCTCGCTCCTCGAGCGCAGTTAGCTCCTCAAGTCGAGTTCGCTCCTTGAGTCGAGCTCAAGTTCGATCTTCGAGTCGGGCTCGCTCCTCCAGTCGAGCTCGCTCCTCGAGCTCAAGTTCGGTCCTCAAGTCGAGTTCGCTCCTTGAGTCGAGCTCAAGTTCGCTCTTCGAAACGAGCTCGTTCCTCCAGTCGAGCTCGCTCCTCGAGCGCAGTTCGCTCCTCCAGTCGAGTTCGCTCCTTGAGTCGACCTCAAGTTTGCTCCTCAAGTCTAGTTCGCTCCTTGAGTCGAGCTCAAGTTCGCTCTTCGAGTTAAGCTCGCTCCTCAAGTCGAGCTCGCTCCTCGAGCGCAGTTCGCTCCTCAAGTCGAGTTCGCTCCTTGAGTCGAGCTCAAGTTCGCTCTTCGAGACGAGCTCGCTCCTCCAGTCGAGCTCGCTCCTCAAGCTCAAGTTCGCTTCTCAAGTCGAGTTCGCTCCTTGAGTCGAGCTCAAATTCGCTCTTCGACACGAGCTCGCTCCTCGAGCTCAAGTTCGCTCCTCAAGTCGAGTTCGCTCCTTGAGTCGAGCTCAAGTTCGCTCTTCGAGACGAGCTCGCTCCTCCATTTGAGCTCGCTCCTCGAGCTCAAGTTCGCTCCTCAAGTCGAGTTCGCTCCTTGAGTCGAGCTCATGTTCGCTCTTCGAGTCGAGCTTGCCCCTCCAGTCGAGCTCGCTCCTCGAGCGCAGTTCGCTCCTCAATTCGAGTTCGCTCCTTGAGTCGAGCTCAAGTTCACTCTTCGAGTCGGGCTCGCTCCTCTAGTCGAGTTCGCTCCTCGAGCGCGTTTCGATCCTCCAGTCGAGCTCGTTCCTCGAGCTCAAGTTCGCTCCTCAAGTCGAGTTCGCACCTTGAGTCGACCTCAAGTTCGCTCTTCGAGTCGAGCTCGCTCCTCAAGACGAGCTCGCTCCCTGAGTCCAGGTCGCCCCTCGAGTCGAGCTCGCTCCTCGAATCGAGCTCGCCCTTCGAGTCGAGTCCCGAGTCTACGAGTCGATTGATACTCCTCGTACTGACTCTTCAAAAAAAAAAAACAAAAGACGCCAGCCTAACCCGGTGCAACCGCGTTCGCTCGCTCCAGGGTGAGCGAGCCCAAAAGACGTCGGCCTAACGCGACGCACCTGCGTTCGCTCACTCCCGGCGCACCCATGTTCCGATGCCCAAGGGCGCGAACGCCTAAAAAGCCGCCGGCCTAACCCGGCGCACCCATGTTCCGACGCTCAAGGGCGCGAACACTTAAAAGACGCCAGCCTAACCCGGCGCACCCATGTTCCGACGCTTAAGGGCGCGAACACCTAAAAGACGCCGGCCTAACCCGGCGTACCCATGTTCCGACGCTCAAGGGCGCGAACACCTAAAAAGACGCCGGCCTAACCCGGCGCACCTATGTTCCTACGCTCCAGGCCGCGAACACTAAAAAGACGTCGGCCTAAACGCGACGCAAAGCGCGTTCGCTTGCCTCAGGGCACGAACCCAAAGACGCCGGTCTAACCCGGCAAGCTCGATCGCTCAAGCAGCTCGAGCTCGAAAATGCCGGCCTAACCCGGCAAGCTCGATCGCTCAAGCGGCGCGAGCTCAAAAACGCCGGCCTAACCCGGCGAGCTCGGTCGCTCAAACAGCGCGAGCTCGAAAACGCCGGCCTAACTCGGCGAGCTCGGTCGCTTAAAAGCACGGGCTCCGAAAGACGCCGGCCCAACCCGACGCAACTTATACGTCCAGTCGCCAATGGCACGGATGCAAAGCCCCCGGGGACTACCCGGTACGACCTCTTCGATTGCCGAAAGGCACGAAGCGAAGTCACTGGGCCATGATAAGCCCACAAAAAAGGCACACGCGAGTCAAAAAGTGCTCGAAAAATGAGATATGCATTCTGTTGGAATCGATCTAGGGTTTGAGAAAAAGTTTAACGCTTCGTTAAGCGGCGGAATTTTAAAAATTTTCTTTTTAAGTAAAACTAGTTTTTACTAACCTAGACAAGAGCATGTGCATGTAAATAAAAACTAATATGAGCTATTAAAGTTACTAA
The DNA here is from genome assembly GCF_054948205.1 of Urtica dioica subsp. dioica. Lineage (NCBI taxonomy): Eukaryota > Viridiplantae > Streptophyta > Magnoliopsida > Rosales > Urticaceae > Urtica > Urtica dioica. The sequence continues at coordinate 36,286,730 of NC_142756.1, read as the reverse complement.
CCTTTCTTGAAGCTTGAACCTTGTAGAAGCTTTTGGAAAGTTGCAACGCTCGTCTCCCCTCGCAGCACGTCTCTCTTTCTTTCCTCGGCACCTCGAGCAACCACGAAAGTTTCTATCACTAAATCACTCGAAAAGAAGGAATCAGTGAGTGGGCACTTTTAAACACTACGACTTAAGAACGAGTCTCGAAGTCGCAGAGCTAAACACTAGGTCGAGTGAGGACCTAGGTGCCAAGACAAGAAATAATCGAAAATAAACTAGAGAGAGAGAGAGAGGATGGGGCGGCCAAGTCTAGAGAGAGAAGCTCTCAATCTCTAAAACTTTGCATGAATGAAAAGTGTGGAATGAGGCTCCTATTTATAGGAGAGGTCTCACCTTCAATAAGGTAGTTTCCTCTTCTATAGAATATCACATATTCATGAGCCAATTTCCCTTTTCCTTCAAAGAGGTGCACGTCCAAGACAAAACAAGTAAGTCCTTGGATTTGTTTCCTCTTTTGTTTGCTTCTCTCTTGACCACATTTGGGCGCCCACCATGTTTCCTCTTAGGGGAAATTTGTTTCCTCTTTTTCTTTTGGCAAGTATCTTGATACATTTATGCACAAAATATTCTCTCTTCCTATGGGTATTATGGGCGCCTATCACCTTCTAGAAGGGGCTTCTAGAAGCTTTTCCATTTTGTTCATGACAACATGAAAAAGGCCCATTAAGAATTTTCAATAAAATTCTTATGAAATGAAATTAATCCACAAGGCCCAATTAATCATATTATGGCCGAGTGACATTAAGTCATCAAATGAACTTGTCAAAAAATTTATTGACATTCATTTCATCCTTTGTCTCAAAAGACAAAAATACCCTTTTGACTATTTTCGTTCTTGTTTTGACTTAGCTTCCAGTTTAACTATTCCTATCGATGTGATTCGTGACAGTGACCTCATGGACCCAAATGAACAAAGCTTTAGCTAAACACTTGGACTCAAAAGTTCACAAACCTTTTCCAAGTTTAGCTTAATGCCAGCTGACTCCACTAAAGAGCTGACACTGAAAATCTCTCGGTTCAAATGAATTTGTTTTCTACTCAAGAATTCGACCTAATTATAATGAGCGGATCCACTGAATATTATCTATGCTACCCTTCATGAATGTCATCAGCTAGTCGGGATTTACTAAATTACCATTTTACCCTTCTAGCTGTTATTTTCTCAACTCCTTTGTCGCTTGTGAATAAGTTAGAAACAATGTATTGACGAGGAGCTAACAAGTCACATTGTTTCATCCAAAAGAGTCAGGACTCAATTTGGACACTGGCCAGTTCATTTATTCACACTCCAAGGAACAAAGCATGAGGTGACATACATTGCATTTCAGCAATCTTGTACATGAATTCCATATCTATGAGAACTTCACAAAGTTACTCATGACATACTCACAACTTAGTATTTCACCAATAGGCCCTGTTCGGAATGACATAGTGAGTCCGAACTGTGACTTTCTCAAATGAGAATACTAAGGTGTGAAATGGCATGTCTCATTTCAGGATTAAGGTAAGCATGATGCAATTCATACATAGTGACTTCGAGACATAAGAGGTTAAATGGTTTGTTCTTATATTGTCTCTAGAAGTGCACTGGTCAATTCAGTACCTTCGGAAGATACCTAGAAGAACTATAGAGTCCCCAACTCTCAATGCCTCATAACCAGACATCATAGATTCTTCTAACAATCATACTGAGGTCAATAGTCCTTTGACCCTAAGATTGCGAATATATCGTTTTAAGCAAACTACGAAGAGTTTGTTCATGCAAATCTACATTTGTCTCTTCGTAAGTTGTTGAGTTTGTTTATGGACTAAAAGACTAAGGTTTTATCATAAAGCTTCAGACAAGGAAGATTGAATGAACGTTTCAACTTTTTATTAATGAATAAGCAATTACAAGCAAGAGTCTTCGTAAGACTATATGACATCAAATGTACATAAATAGACACTACTACTCTTCTTGTGGGCACCATTGACAACAAACTCCCACTTGACTCAAAGAAGATGTGAGTAGTCCTACATGCCTAATCCCTCTAGAAGTTGGTCGAAGACCATGTTCGCTAGGGCCTTGGTGAATGGATCTGCCAGAGATCTACTTCACCTCCACGTCTCCGCGTTGCGCGATCTCTCGAATCAAATGGTATTTCCTCTCAATATGCTTAGAGCGCTTATGGCTTCTAGGTTCGTTTGAGTTAGCGACAGACCCACTATTATCACAATAAAGGGTCATGGGCTCGTCGACGTTTGGAACAACTTCCAAATACTTAAGGAATTTTCTAAGCCATACAGCCTCTTTTGATGCTTCACAAGCAGCCACATATTCTGCTTCCATTGTGGAGTCAGCAATGCAAGATTGCTTAATACTTCTCCACACAACAGCTCCACCATTAAGGATGAACACAGATCCCGAAGTGGATTTCCTGGAATCCTTATCCGCTTGAAAATCGGAGTCGGTATATCCCGTCATAGTCAGGTCAGTACCTGAGTATGTAAGCATCAAGTTCCTAGTTCTTCGAAGATACTTAAGAACATGCTTAACAGCAATCCAGTGCTCGGGTCCAGGGTTGGATTAGAAACGGCTAACTACGCCAACGGCGAAACATATATCAGGTCTAGTGCAAAGCATAGCATACATGAGGCTTCCCACGGCAGAGGCGTAAGGAATCTTTCTCATGTCTTCAATCTCTTGTGCAGTCTTGGGAGACTGGTCCTTAGAGAGTGAAACTCCATGCCTAAAGGGTGTTTGACCCCTCTTGCAGTCTTGCATCGAGAAGCGATCCATCACCTTATCAATATAAGATGCTTGAGAGAGCGACAGGGTCCGGTTTTTCCTATCTCGAAAGATTTGGATTCCCAGAATGTATGCGGCTTCTCCTAGATCCTTCATATCGAATTGCTTTGCCAGCCAGACCTTAACCTCAGATAACTTACCCACGTCATTACCAATGAGTAGTATATCATCGACATATAGTACCAGAAACACAACTTTGCCTTCGTGTATTAACTTGTAAACACAAGGCTCATCTATTGACTGTTCAAAGCCGAAGCTCTTTACAGTTTCATCGAATCTAATATTCCATGACCTAGATGCTTGCTTTAGTCCATAAATGGATTTAAGCAACTCACAAACCTTGGTCTCTTGACCTTTATCCACGAAACCGTCTGGTTGAGCCATGTAAATGCGCTCGTCAAGATTGCCATTCAGAAAGGCTGTCTTGACATCCATTTGCCAGATCTCATAGTCGAGAGCTGCAGCTATGGATAGGAGTATGCGGATGGATTTAAGCATCGCGACTGGCGAGAAGGTTTCTTCATAGTCAATCCCTTCTTGTTAGGTATAACCCTTCGCCACAAGTCGTGCTTTGAACGTCTCGACGTTCCCATCAGGACCCCTTTTCTTCTTGTATATCCACTTACACCCTACGGGTTTAATCCCTTCAGGAAGGTCTACAAGTTTCCAGACTTTGTTGACATACATCGAGTGCATTTCAACTTTCATGGCGTCAAGCCAAAGGTTTGATTCAGAACAAGCCATCGCTTGGCTATAGGAAACAGGGTCATCCATGTCGGAGACGGCTACAAGAGAGTCTCCATAAGACATGTACCTGTCAGGCTTTTGAGTAGCCCTCCCACTACGTCTAAGTACTACTTGACGAGATTCTGATGAGTTAAGTTGTGTTTCAGTTGGGGTAAGAACAGTTCTTACAGATGAGGTAGAAGCTTCCTCACCCAACTTTTCTTCAAGCACAATTTTGCTTCTAGGTTTCGCATTCTTCATAAAGTCCTCCTCAAGGAAACGAGCATTCGTGCTAACGAAAGTCTTATCGTCCTCGGGACTATAGAAAGTAAAACCTTTGGTTTCCTTCGGATATCCTACAAACAGGCACAATTCTGACCTACTAGCCAACTTGCTAGTCTTTTGCCTCAGCACGTGTGCAGGGCAACCCCAAATTCGGATGCGGCCAAGATTCACTTTACGGCCAGTCCATCGTTCATAAGGAGTACCAGGAACCATTTTGGACGGAACGTGGTTCAGAATGTAGGCGGCTGTTTCGAGGGCATATCCCCAAAAGGAAAGCGGGAGTGATGAGTAACTCATCATTGATCTAACATCTCCATAAGAGTTCGGTTTCTTCTCTCTGACACTCCGTTTTGTTGAGGTGTGCCAGGTGCGGTAAGCTGAGAAGCGATACCTTCTTCTTTAAGAAAGTCATCGAACTCCAGACATATACTCACCACCTCGATCAGATCGAAGGGTTTTGATCACTTTGCCAGTTTGCTTTTCCACTAAAGCCCTAAAGACCTTAAATACATTAAAGGTCTCGGATTTGTGTTTAAGCAAATAGACAAACCCATATCTTGAGTAATCATCAGTGAAGGTAACGAAGTATTCGTATCCTCCACGTGCCTGTTGGTTGAGCGGACCACATACATCAGAATGTATTAGTTCCAGCAACTCAGTGGCTCTTCGACCCTTATCGGAGAAAGGTCGCTTAGTCATTTTTCCTTCTATGCAGGATTCACAAGTAGGTAGTGAACCTATTGCAGAGGCTTGGAGTGGACCATCCCTCACAAGTCTCTTAATCCTATCTAGACTGATATGACCAAGTCTTAAGTGCCAGAGGTATGTTGATTTTGTTAGATCGGAGGATTCAGAAAGTTTGATCCTCTTTGGCTCCCTAATTAGATCGTTATCTATTTCGGTGTCTAAAAGAGAAGGTTGAGTGGGATAGATGTAGAAAAGAGCATTCTTCATACATGCATCAGTGACAAAAGAATTATCAGGAAACGAAATACGAATTCCATTCTTAATGAACTTTAAACAATAATCTTGCTCACGAAGACGAGCAACGGATATTAAGTTCTTCCCAAGGGTAGGAACAAAATAAACATTATTCAAGTTTAAAGTGCGGTCTTCAAAAGACAGCGTCACGGATCCCACAGCCTTTGCAGACACCAGGCTCCCATCACCCCATTTGAAACAGAACTCGCCTTCCTCTAAGCTCTTGGTTTTCTTGAAACCATTCAAGGAACAACAAATATGGTTAGTAGCAGCGGAGTCAAGAATCCACGTTGATACATTATCAGCTACTAAGCATGCTTCGGTAACTAATACTATGTTCCTTTGCTTTGAGATAGGCGGGACAGTTCTTTTTATCGGCCTTGTAAGGTCTCTTCACAGTTCCAGAGGCAGAGGCTTTTTGCTCAGTAGCATGTGCCTCTCCTTGATTCCTCTTTCTCTTAGTGAAACCTACAGCAGTGTGAAGTTCCTCCATAAGCTTGGTAACAGTGTACTCTAGCTTGTTAATGGAATAGTTCATCTTGAAGGTATCAAGAGATGCGGGGAGAGTTTCTAAGATCACATCTATGACATTCTTCCCAACAATCTCAGATCCTAGGATTTCCATTTTACTCAGATGACTAATGATCAATATCATAAAGTCTCCAATAGGAGTCCTAGCCTGCATATGACAGTTCATAAACTGTCGGACTGCTTGTAGCCTTGTTTGACGCCTTTGCCCTCCAAACATCTCAAGGAGATTGTAGAGCATGTCAGCGGCAGTCTCGAAGTCACGATGTTGCTCTTTCAGCATATTGTTCATAGATGCCAAGATATAGCACCTCACAATCTCATCGGATCAAAGCCAGGCCGCTAAGGCGTCATTGTCCTCTTGAATTGAATCATCATTCGTCAGAGGAAGACACGGGGTGGTGAGTACCCATTTGTGCTTGTTAACGGTAGGTATTATGTCGAGGTTACGTTTCGAATCTACGTAGTTTTCGTTTTCGAGTTTGATCGAGGAAAGAAAGATTGAGAGATGGTTGAGAGACATATTGCCTATATAAGTTGAAACAAGTTTATGATTAGTCTTTGGTTTAGGATTTAAGTTTCATTAAGACTTTTGTAAAACCCAAAGGTGTTATAAACCAAACGATAATTTACTCCCTCAAGAGAAGGCCGCAAAAAATCTCCATTTATAAGTAAATGACACATCATTAATGCTAAGCCAAGATGTCAATACATCTATTTTGACTAGTCACCTTGTAAATTGGTTTGATCACTCACATCCTTTCGCAGAGCCTCAAGGGAGGATACTAGGGATTGAGCCTAAGTGTGCAACCAACCACTTAGTCCAAAAGATCAGCTTTGAAAAACAATCCCCCAAGGGGAGGCCTTGCCATCATTGCATCACTCTCGGACGTAGCTCATTGAGCAATGATCGAAGCAATAACGCCTTGGAGTACTCACATTTAAGTGAGGGTCGCAAGAGCGGCTCTTAGTCCCACGTTATTGCATCTTTCATTAGTGTTGGGGATCGCGGGTTACAAACAACGAATATAACCCTCCCACTTAGTTTTTGGAGTTGGTTCATCGACTCTTATAAGTTCGGAAACAAATTTCCTAGTTAGAGAGCGACAGAGCGGACAACTAGAAGAGAATCCTAGATCGACATGTTCAGAGCAGTATTAGTGCATAAAGGCACAAGGGACATACTCGATCTTTTCCTATTTTCTATTTCGGGAAAGTGCGTGAGGGAAGTGTGAACTTCAACTCACTCGAACACTTGAAAGTTTGAGATTACACATCTTTTTATTTTTCGGCTTGTCTACAAGGAGACCTCCCACTCAAAATTTCAAGAGCATATAGATTTTGAACATATCTGATATAGATATAGTTTTGAAAACATTTTGAAAACTTATTTGATTTGGATGACAAAATATTTTCAAGTTTGAAAGTGAAAACGGTTTTTCAAAATTCAAACTAGTTTTGTAAAAAATTCAATTTCAATTAATCTTTCAAAAATCAAAACTTTTAATCTTTACACATCATGTTTATAATCATATGAAAAACATTTTTGCTCAAGAAAATTTTCTCATTAGAGTTCTATAACTCATGGTAGCGGGGTTTGAAAATCCGGATTTCTAAAAAACTGAAGTTTCAGACAGCCGCGCACCTCGGAGTAAAACCGCCATATCTGGCGGCTCCGATGTCCTTTTCAGCCGAAACCGGTGGCATTGGACAGAGGACAGACAGAGCTTTAATTTGATTCAAGAATCATTAAATTTCGATTTCTGAGCAGAGAGTTATGCCGCTTTTAATGCGGGTTTACATTCCAGCTCGAAGAAAAAGAAATAAATTAAAGCTTCGTCCTTTTAGGTGCGAAAAAGAATCGAGTGTAACGGAACGTTTTAAGATATTGTTTAAAGCTTTTATTTGTGTTTTATTAGCAGGGTAATAACATAGAATAAAAGAAATAACAACATGAATAAAACGATTCAAGTAAATAAACGAAACTAGCAAGAAAATAAAACTAGTCACAAAATTTACTCGAAAAATCTCAAACCTTTAAAACACGTTTTTCAATATAAAAAATTAAAAACTTTTAGAACTGATTCTAATGTGTTTTAACATCATCCCAAACTCATAGAAAATCAACATAGTTTTTAATTTAAAGGCATAAGCAATAAATTAAAAAAAATCTAAGATTACAATTCTAACTTGTCACAAAATTAGTAAACTTTCGAAAACGATTTTCAAGCTCATAATTTAAAAACATGCACATGCATTCCTTTGACCATAGCTCTGATACCATTTGTTGGAATCGATCTAGGGTTTGAGAAAAAGTTTAACGCTTCGTTAAGCGGCGGAATTTTAAAAATTTTCTTTTTAAGTAAAACTAGTTTTTACTAACCTAGACAAGAGCATGTGCATGTAAATAAAAACTAATATGAGCTATTAAAGTTACTAACCTTTCTTGAAGCTTGAACCTTGTAGAAGCTTTTGGAAAGTTGCAACGCTCGTCTCGCCTCGCAGCACGTCTCTCTTTCTTTCCTCGGCACCTCGAGCAACCACGAAAGTTTCTATCACTAAATCACTCGAAAAGAAGGAATCAGTGAGTGGGCACTTTTAAACACTACGACTTAAGAACGAGTCTCGAAGTCGCAGAGCTAAACACTAGGTCGAGTGAGGACCTAGGTGCCAAGACAAGAAATAATCGAAAATAAACTAGAGAGAGAGAGAGAGGATGGGGCGGCCAAGTCTAGAGAGAGAAGCTCTCAATCTCTAAAACTTTGCATGAATGAAAAGTGTGGAATGAGGCTCCTATTTATAGGAGAGGTCTCACCTTCAATAAGGTAGTTTCCTCTTCTATAGAATATCACATATTCATGAGCCAATTTCCCTTTTCCTTCAAAGAGGTGCACGTCCAAGACAAAACAAGTAAGTCCTTGGATTTGTTTCCTCTTTTGTTTGCTTCTCTCTTGACCACATTTGGGCGCCCACCATGTTTCCTCTTAGGGGAAATTTGTTTCCTCTTTTTCTTTTGGCAAGTATCTTGATACATTTATGCACAAAATATTCTCTCTTCCTATGGGTATTATGGGCGCCTATCACCTTCTAGAAGGGGCTTCTAGAAGCTTTTCCATTTTGTTCATGACAACATGAAAAAGGCCCATTAAGAATTTTCAATAAAATTCTTATGAAATGAAATTAATCCACAAGGCCCAATTAATCATATTATGGCCGAGTGACATTAAGTCATCAAATGAACTTGTCAAAAAATTTATTGACATTCATTTCATCCTTTGTCTCAAAAGACAAAAATACCCTTTTGACTATTTTCGTTCTTGTTTTGACTTAGCTTCCAGTTTAACTATTCCTATCGATGTGATTCGTGACAGTGACCTCATGGACCCAAATGAACAAAGCTTTAGTTAAACACTTGGACTCAAAAGTTCACAAACCTTTTCCAAGTTTAGCTTAATGCCAGCTGACTCCACTAAAGAGCTGACACTGAAAATCTCTCGGTTCAAATGAATTTGTTTTCTACTCAAGAATTCGACCTAATTATAATGAGCGGATCCACTGAATATTATCTATGCTACCCTTCATGAATGTCATCAGCTAGTCGGGATTTACTAAATTACCATTTTACCCTTCTAGCTGTTATTTTCTCAACTCCTTTGTCGCTTGTGAATAAGTTAGAAACAATGTATTGACGAGGAGCTAACAAGTCACATTGTTTCATCCAAAAGAGTCAGGACTCAATTTGGACACTGGCCAGTTCATTTATTCACACTCCAAGGAACAAAGCATGAGGTGACATACATTGCATTTCAGCAATCTTGTACATGAATTCCATATCTATGAGAACTTCACAAAGTTACTCATGACATACTCACAACTTAGTATTTCACCAATAGGCCCTGTTCGGAATGACATAGTGAGTCCGAACTGTGACTTTCTCAAATGAGAATACTAAGGTGTGAAATGGCATGTCTCATTTCAGGATTAAGGTAAGCATGATGCAATTCATACATAGTGACTTCGAGACATAAGAGGTTAAATGGTTTGTTCTTATATTGTCTCTAGAAGTGCACTGGTCAATTCAGTACCTTCGGAAGATACCTAGAAGAACTATAGAGTCCCCAACTCTCAATGCCTCATAACCAGACATCATAGATTCTTCTAACAATCATACTGAGGTCAATAGTCCTTTGACCCTAAGATTGCGAATATATCGTTTTAAGCAAACTACGAAGAGTTTGTTCATGCAAATCTACATTTGTCTCTTCGTAAGTTGTTGAGTTTGTTTATGGACTAAAAGACTAAGGTTTTATCATAAAGCTTCAGACAAGGAAGATTGAATGAACGTTTCAACTTTTTATTAATGAATAAGCAATTACAAGCAAGAGTCTTCGTAAGACTATATGACATCAAATGTACATAAATAGACACTACTACTCTTCTTGTGGGCACCATTGACAACACATTCAAAATGGAAGCAATAAAAATGTCTCATAAATAAAAAGAGCCACGGCTCTAATAAACACGTGCTGAACAAAAGTGCGTGAAAAGTAAATCCTAGAAAAGGAAAAGAAATAGAGCGCTAAACATACGCGCTGAAAAATAAAGCCATCTCGGCTCAAGGAGCACCCTCGTCCAACAGAGAGGGAACAAGGTGTCGAAGAAGTCAAAGGTGACCCCCCGGGCCTCGTTCTCGGCCGCGGTCGCGTCTCGACACTCCACTGCTCCGGCACGACGGGCTACCTCGATCCCTATGTCGTAGTCATCCTGCAAGTCGGACGCTCTCTGCTCCGCTTCAGCAATCCGGGACGAGAGTCGAGCGTTTTCCTCCGCCAGAGAGTCGCGCTCGCGCTCCGCCCTAACTCACGCCGCCTCGCTCGAAGTAAGCTGGCGGTGCGACGTCTACAAGGCGTCAGATCGAGAGTCCAGCTGTCTCCGAAGGTCGGTGACCTCAGTGCAAAAAATCTCCGCTGATCGGGTCGCCACCTCGCCAGCTCGCCGCTCTTCGGTGAGCTCGCCCGCCATCTTGGCCACTGACAGTTGGGCTCTATCGCGCTGGCCTTGTGCGATCTGGAGTTCCACCCTGGCCTCACGGAGGTCTCGAAGCGTCTCGGTCTCCGCCCCCGGGTGCGAACCTCGCTCGACCTGAGCCAACCTAGCCTTTGTCCGGGCGAGCTCCTCCTGGGATGCCCCTAAGCGCCAGATGAAGTCATGCAAAATCTTGCCGCTTCGCACGACCCTTGCATACGCCTGCGACGACAAAGAAGCAAAGGTTAAAACTAAAAACCTACGCTTACAATAAAAGCCGAAGTACTGACCCTCTGAGCGTCGGTAACCCCCACCTGGAAGAAGGCGATGTCGCCCTTCGACACCACGCCCTTCCACCAGGCTAGTGGGGATCCCTCGAGGTGGCGAAAACAGTCCCCTCGGGCCTCTATCGCCTCCAGCTCCACCGCCGAGTTCGCCCTCTTGGGTTCGGAACGCTCATCGGGAGGTGCCGATGTCGAAGCCCTCTTCAAAGAAGCCCGAGACTCCGGTTCGACTAGACCGGCGGTCTCGACGAGCTCTCCCTTTGCCTCGCGCTCAGCGACCCTAGAGCGAATCGCCGCCATTGACTCAGGGTCCCGAGAAGCGAGGGCCTGCCTCCTAGCTCGCCTCCTTGCAGCTACACAAAACAAAGCACAAAGGTCAGTTTCCTGTCAAAACAACAAGTTTTACAAAACCATAAAGATACCTCGGGAAGCAGGAGCGACTGATTGAGCCTCGGGGCTCGGGGGCCTTCTCGCCCGGAGCGCCTCCTCGGTGCCCGGAGCAAAGGGCGGGAACCACCCAGTGAGCGCCATCAGCTCGGGGGAACGGAACCGCTCGCCAGCCTTGCGGGCTTCCGACATACCCAATATTTCTCTCACAAAGGGGAGCTCCGCTGCCCCCTCGTCCGCGGGAAAGTCGGCCATGCGGCCGAAGTGAGGGGGTGTTGGAATCGATCTAGGGTTTGAGAAAATAATTAACGCTTCGTTAAGCGGCGGAATTTTAAAAATTTTCTTTTACAAGTAAAACAGTTTTTACTAACCTAGACAAGTGCAAGTACATGTAATTAAAAACCAATATGAGCTATGAAGTTCACTAACCTTTCTTGAAGCTTGAACCTTGTAGAAGCTTTTGGAAAGTTGCAACGCTCGTCTCCCCTCGCAGCACGTCTCTCTTCCTTTCCTCGGCACCTCGAGCAACCACGAAAGTTTCTATCACTAAATCACTCGAAAATAAGGAATCAGTGAGTGGGCACTTTTAAACACTACGACTTAAGAACGAGTCTCGAAGTCGCAGAGCTAAACACTAGGTCGAGTGAGGACCTAGGTGCCAAGACAAGAAATAATCGAAAATAAACTAGAGAGAGAGAGAGAGGATTTTCGGCCAAAGTTCTAGAGAGAGAGTCTCTCAAATCTCTTAAACTTGGATGAATGAAATGTGAGGAATGAGGCTCCTATTTATAGGAGGAGGATTACCTTCAAAAGGTAGTTTCCTCTTTTCCTATTGCCTTGCACGTCCAACATGCCTCATGAAGGCTTAGGATTTGTTTCCTCATTTGATTTCCTCTTAGTTGGCCGAAAATGCACTTTCCTTCTTAAGGAAATTTGTTTCCTCTTTTTCTTTTGGCAAGTATCTTCATACATCAATGCACAAAATAAACTCTCTTTCCCACTATGGCATGAACGAAATTCAGCCTTATTTTCCTTGGGTTGGACGAAATTTGAGCTTCTAGAAGGAGCTTCTAGATGTTTCTTCATTTGTTCATGACAACATAAGAAAAGCCCATTAAGAATTTTCAAGTAAAATTCTATGAAATGAAATTAATCCTCAAGGCCCAATTACACTAATATGGCTGAGTAATATTTATTTCATTTGTCATCATATGACAATGTCAAAAAAATTTATTGACATTCTTTTCGTCCTATGTCCAAAAAGACAAAAATACCCTTTTGACAATTTTCGTAAAACTGTCTCGTTCTTGTTTTGACTTAGCTTCCAGTTTAACTATTCCTATCGATGTGATTCGTGACAGTGACCTCATGGACCCAAATGAACAAAGCTTGAGCTAAACACTTGGACTCAAAAGTTCACAAACCTTTTTCAAGTTTAGCTTAATGCCAACTGACTCCACTAAAGAGCTGACACTGAAAATCTCTCGGTTCAAATGAATTTGTTTTCTACTCAAGAATTCGACCTAATTATGATGAGCGGATCCACTGAATATTATCTATGTTTACCCTTCATGAATGTCATCAGCTAGTCGGGATTTACTAAATTACCATTTTACCCTTCTAGCTGTTATTTCCTCAACTCCTTTGTCGCTTGTGAATAAGTTAGAAACAATGTATTGACGAGGAGCTAACAAGTCACATTGTTTCATCCAAAAGAGTCAGGACTCAATTTGGACACTGGCCAGTTCATTTATTCACACTCCAAGGAACAAAGCATGAGGTGACATACATTGCATTTCAACAATCTTGTACATGAATTCCATATCTATGAGAACTTCACAAAGTTACTCATGACATACTCACAACTTAGTATTTCACCAATAGGCCCTGTTCGGAATGACATAGTGAGTCCGAACTCTGACTTTCTCAAATGAGAATACTAAGGTGTGAAATGGCATGTCTCATTTCAGGATTAAGGTAAGCATGATGCAATTCATACATAGTGACATCGAGACATAAGAGGTTAAATGGTTTGTTCTTATATTGTCTCTAGAAGTGCACTGGTCAATTCAGTATCTTCGGAAGATACCTAGAAGAACTATAGAGTCCCCAACTCTCAATGCCTCATAACCAGACATCATAGATTCTTCTAACAATCATACTGAGGTCAATAGTCCTTTGACCCTAAGATTGCGAATATATCGTTTTAAGCAAACTACGAAGAGTTTGTTCATGCAAATCTACATTTGTCTCTTCGTAAGTTGTTAAGTTTGTTTATGGACTAAAAGACTAAGGTTTTATCATAAAGCTTCAAACAAAGAAAGAATGAATGAACGTTTCAACTTTATTAATGAATAAGCAATTACAAGCAAGAGTCTTCGTAAGACTATATGACATCAAATGTACATAAATAGACACTACTACTCTTCTTGTGGGCACCATTGACAACAAACTCCCACTTGACTCAAAGAAGATGTGAGTAGTCCTACATGCCTAATCCCTCTCAAAGTTGGTTGAAGACCATGTTCGCTAGGGCCTTGGTGAATGGATCTGCCAGAGATCTACTTCACCTCCACGTCTCCGCGTTGCGCGATCTCTCGAATCAAATGGTATTTCCTCTCAATATGCTTAGAGCGCTTATGGCTTCTAGGTTCCTTTGAGTTAGCGACGGCCCCACTATTATCACAATAAAGGGTCATGGGCTCGTCGACGTTTGGAACAACTTCCAAATACTTAAGGAATTTTCTAAGCCATACAGCCTCTTTGGATGCTTCACAAGCAGCCACATATTCTGCTTCCATTGTGGAGTCAGTAATGCAAGATTGCTTAATACTTCTCCACACAACAGCTCCACCATTAAGGATGAACACAGATCCCGAAGTGGATTTCCTGGAATCCTTATCCGCTTGAAAATCGGCGTCGGTATATCCCATCATAGTCAGGTCAGTACCTTAGTATGTAAGCATCAAGTTCCTAGTTCTTCGAAGATACTTAAGAACATGCTTAACAGCAATCCAGTGCTCGGGTCCAGGGTTGGATTGGAAACGGCTAACTACGCCAACGGCGAAACATATATCAGGTCTAGTGCAAAGTATAGCATACATGAGGCTTCCTACGGCAGAGGCGTAAGGAATCTTCCTCATGTCTTCAATCTCTTGTGCAGTCTTGGGAGACTGGTCCTTAGAGAGTGAAACTCCATGCCTAAAGGGCGTTTGACCCCTCTTGCAGTCTTGCATCGAGAAGCGATCCATCACCTTACCAATATAAGATGCTTGAGAGAGCGACAGGGTCCGGTTTTTCCTATCTCGAAAGATTTGGATTCCCAGAATGTACGCGGCTTCTCCTAGATCCTTCATATCGAATTACTTTGCTAGCCAGACCTTAACCTCAGATAACTTACCCACGTCATTACCAATGAGTAGTATATCATCGACATATAGTACCAGAAACACAACTTTGCCTTCGTGTATTAACTTGTAAACACAAGGCTCATCTATTGGCTGTTCAAAGCCGAAGCTCTTTACAGTTTCATCGAATCTAATATTCCATGACCTAGATGCTTGCTTTAGTCCATAAATGGATTTAAGCAACTCACAAACCTTGGTCTCTTGACCTTTATCCACGAAACCGTCTGGTTGAGCCATGTAAATGCGCTCATCAAGATTGCCATTCAGAAAGGCTGTCTTGACATCCATTTGCCAGATCTCATAGTCGAGAGCTGCAGCTATGGATAGGAGTATGCGGATGGATTTAAGCATCGCGACTGGCGAGAAGGTTTCTTCATAGTCAATCCCTTCTTGTTGGGTATAACCCTTCGCCACAAGTCGTGCTTTGAACGTCTCGACGTTCCCATCAGGACCCCTTTTCTTCTTGTATATCCACTTACACCCTATGGGTTTAATCCCTTCAGGAAGGTCTACAAGTTTCCAGACTTTGTTGACATACATCGAGTGCATTTCAACTTTCATGGCGTCAAGCCAAAGGTTTGATTCAGAACAAGCCATCGCTTGGCTATAGGAAACAGGGTCATCCATGTCGGAGACGGCTACAAGAGAGTCTCCATAAGACATGTACCTGTCAGGCTTTTGAGTAGCCCTCCCACTACGTCTAAGTACTACTTGACGAGATTCTGATGAGTTAGGTTGTGTTTCAGTTGGGGTAAGAACAGTTCTTACAGATGAGGTAGAAGCTTCCTCACCCAACTTTTCTTCAAGCACAATTTTGCTTCTAGGTTTCGCATCCTTCATAAAGTCCTCCTCAAGGAAACGAGCATTCGTGCTAACGAAAGTCTTATCGTCCTCGGGACTATAGAAAGTAAAACCTTTGGTTTCCTTCGGATATCCTACAAACAGGCACAATTCTGACCTACTAGCCAACTTGCTAGTCTTTTGCCTCAGCACGTGTGCAGGGCAACCCCAAATTCGGATGCGGCCAAGATTCACTTTACGGCCAGTCCATCTCTCATAAGGAGTACCAGGAACCGTTTTAGACGGAACTTGGTTCAGAATGTAGGCGGCTGCTTCGAGGGCATATCCCCAAAAGGAAAGCGGGAGTGATGAGTAACTCATCATCGATCTAACCATCTCCATAAGAGTTCGGTTTCTTCTCTCTGACACTCCGTTTTGTTGAGGTGTGCCAGGTGCGGTAAGCTGAGAAGCGATACCTTCTTCTTTAAGAAAGTCGTCGAACTCTCCAGACATATACTCACCACCTCGATCAGATCGAAGGGTTTTGATCACTTTGCCAGTTTGCTTTTCCACTAAAGCCCTAAAGACCTTAAATACGTTAAAGGTCTCGGATTTGTGTTTAAGCAAATAGACAAACCCATATCTTGAGTAATCATCAGTGAAGGTAACGAAGTATTCGTATCCTCCACGTGCCTGTTGGTTGAGCGGACCACATACATCAGAATGTATTAGTTCCAGCAACTCAGTGGCTCTTTGACCCTTATCGGAGAAAGGTCGCTTAGTCATTTTTCCTTCTATGCAGGATTCACAAGTAGGTAGTGAACCTATTGCAGAGTCTTGGAGTGGACCGTCCCTCACAAGTCTCTTAATCCGATCTAGACTGATATGACCAAGTCTCAAGTGCCAGAGGTATGTTGATTTTGTTAGATCGGAGGATTTAGAAAGTTTGATCCTCTTTGGCTCCCTAATTAGATCATTATCTATTTCGGTGTCTAAAAGAGAAGGTTGAGTGGGATAGATGTAGAAAAGAGCATTCTTCATACATGCATCAGTGACAAAAGAATTATCAGGAAACGAAATACGAATTCCATTCTTAATGAACTTTAAACAATAATCTTGCTCAAGAAGACGAGCAACGGATATTAAGTTCTTACCAAAGGTAGGAACAAAATAAACATTATTCAAGTTTATAGTGCGGTCTTCAAAAGACAATGTCACGGATCCCACAACCTTCGCAGACACCAGGCTCCCATCACCCCATTTGAAACAGAACTCGCCTTCCTCTAAGCTTTTGGTTTTCTTAAAACCATTCAAGGAACAACAAATATGGTTAGTAGCAGCGGAGTCAAGAATCCACGTTGATACATTATCAGCTACTAAGCATGCTTCAGTAACTAGTACAATGCTATGTTCCTTTGCTTTGAGATAGGCAGTACAATTCTTTTTATCGGCCTTGTGAGGTCTCTTCTTAGTTCCAGAGGCGGAGGCTTTTTGCTCAGTAGCATGTGCCTCTCCTTGATTCCTCTTTCTCTTAGTGAGACCTACAGCAGTGTGAAGTTCCATCATAAGCTTGGTAACAGTGTACTCTAGCTTGTTTATGGAGTAGTTCATCTTGGAGGTATCAAGAGAGGCGGGGAGAGTTTCTAAGATCATATCTATGACATTCTTCCCATCAATCTCAGATCCTAGGATTTCCATTCTATTCAGAAAACTAATGATCAGTATCATAAAGTCTCTAACAGGACTCCTAGCCTTCACATGACAGTTCATAAACTGTCGGACTGCTTGTAGCCTTGTTTGACGCCTTTGCCCTCCAAACATCTCAAGGAGATTGTAGAGCATGTCAGCGGTAGTCTCGATGTCACGATGTTGCTCTTTCAGCATATTGTTCATAGATGCCAAGATATAGCACCTCACAATCTCATCGGATCGAAGCCAGGCCGCTAAGGCGTCATTGTCCTCTTGAGTTGAATCATCATTCGTCAGAGGAGGACACGGGGTGGTGAGTACCCATTTGTGCTTGTTAACGGTAGGTATTATGTCGAGGTTACGTTTCGAATCTACGTAGTTTTCGTTTTCGAGTTTGATCGAGGAAAGAAAGATAGAGAGATGGTTGAGAGACATATTGCCTATTAAAGTTGAAACAAGTTTATGATTAGTCTTTGGTTTAGGATTTAAGTTTCATTAAGACTTTTGTAAAATCCAAAGGTGTTATAAACCAAACGATAATTTACTCCCTCAAGAGAAGGCCGCAAAAAATCTCCATTTATAAGTAAATGACACATCATTAATGCTAAGCCAAGATGTCAATACATCTATTTTGACTAGCCACCTTGTAAATTGGTTTGATCACTCACATCCTTTCGCAGAGCCTCAAGGGAGGATACTAGGGATTGAGCCTAAGCGTGCAACCAACCACTTAGTCCAAAAGATCAGCTTTGAAAAACAATCCCCCAAGGGGAGGCCTTGCCATCATTGCATCACTCTCGGACGTAGCTCATTGAGCAATGATCGAAGCAATAACGCCTTGGAGTACTCACATTTAAGTGAGGGTCGCAAGAGCGGCTCTTAGTCCCACGTTATTGCATCTTTCATTAGTGTTGGGGATCGTGGGTTACAAACAACAAGTATAACCCTCCCACTTAGTTTTTGGAGTTGGTTCATCGACTCTTTTAAGTTCGGAAACAAATTTCCTAGTTAGAGAGCGACAGAGCGGACAACTAGAAGAGAATCCTAGATCGACATGTTCAGAGCAGTATTAGTGCATAAAGGCACAAGGGACATACTCGATCTTTTCCTATTTTCTATTTCGGGAAAGTGCGTGAGGGAAGTGTGAACTTCAACTCACTCGAACACTTGAAAGTTTGAGATTACACATCTTTTTATTTTTCGGTTTTGTCTACAAAGAGACCTCCCACTCAAAATTTCAAGAGCATATAGATTTTGAACATATCTGATATAGATATAGTTTTGAAAACATTTTGAAAACTTATTTGATTTGGATGACAAAATATTTTCAAGTTTGAAAGTGAAAACGGTTTTTCAAAATTCAAACTAGTTTTGTAAAAATTCAATTTCAATTAAACTTTCAAAAATCAAAACATTTTAATCTTACACATCATGTTTATAATCATATGAAAAACATTTTTGCTCAAGAAAGTTTTCTCATTAGAGTTCTATAACTCATGGTAGTGGGGTTTGAAAATCCGGATTTCTAAAAAAAACTGGAGTTTCAGACAGCCGCGCACCTCGGAGTAAAATCGCCATAACTGGCGGTTCCGATGTCCTTTTGAGTCGAAACCGGTGGCATTGGACAGAGGACAGACAGAGCTTTAATTTGATTCAAGAATCATTAAATTTCAGTTTCTGAGCAGAGAGTTATGCCGCTTTTAATGCGGGTTTACATTCCAGCTCGAAGAAAAAGAAATAAATTAAAGCTTTGTCCTTTTAGGTGCGAAAAAGAATCGAGTGTAACGGAACGTTTTATGAAGTTGTTTAAAGCTTTTATTTGTGTTTTATTAGCAGGGTAATAACATAGAATAAAAGAAATAACAACATGCATAAAACGATTCAAGTAAATAAACGAAACTAGCAAGAAAATAAAACTAGTCACAAAATTTACTCGAAAAATCTCAAACCTTTAAAACACGTTTTTCAATATAAAAAATTAAAAACTTTTAGAACTGATTCTAATGTGTTTTAACATCATCCCAAACTCATAGAAAATCAACATGGTTTTTAATTTAAAGGCATGAGCAATAAATTAAAAAAAATCTAAGATTACAATTCTAACTTGTCACAAAATTAGTAAACTTTCGAAAACGATTTTCAAGCTCATAATTTAAAAACATGCACATGCATTCCTTTGACCATAGCTCTGATACCATTTGTTGGAATCGATCTAGGGTTTGAGAAAATAATTAACGCTTCGTTAAGCGGCGGAATTTTAAAAATTTTCTTTTACAAGTAAAACAGTTTTTACTAACCTAGACAAGTGCAAGTACATGTAATTAAAAACCAATATGAGCTATGAAGTTCACTAACCTTTCTTGAAGCTTGAACCTTGTAGAAGCTTTTGGAAAGTTGCAACGCTCGTCTCCCCTCGCAGCACGTCTCTCTTCCTTTCCTCGGCACCTCGAGCAACCACGAAAGTTTCTATCACTAAATCACTCGAAAATAAGGAATCAGTGAGTGGGCACTTTTAAACACTACGACTTAAGAACGAGTCTCGAAGTCGCAGAGCTAAACACTAGGTCGAGTGAGGACCTAGGTGCCAAGACAAGAAATAATCGAAAATAAACTAGAGAGAGAGAGAGAGGATTTTCGGCCAAAGTTCTAGAGAGAGAGTCTCTCAAATCTCTTAAACTTGGATGAATGAAATGTGAGGAATGAGGCTCCTATTTATAGGAGGAGGATTACCTTCAAAAGGTAGTTTCCTCTTTTCCTATTGCCTTGCACGTCCAACATGCCTCATGAAGGCTTAGGATTTGTTTCCTCATTTGATTTCCTCTTAGTTGGCCGAAAATGCACTTTCCTTCTTAAGGAAATTTGTTTCCTCTTTTTCTTTTGGCAAGTATCTTCATACATCAATGCACAAAATAAACTCTCTTTCCCACTATGGCATGAACGAAATTCAGCCTTATTTTCCTTGGGTTGGACGAAATTTGAGCTTCTAGAAGGAGCTTCTAGATGTTTCTTCATTTGTTCATGACAACATAAGAAAAGCCCATTAAGAATTTTCAAGTAAAATTCTATGAAATGAAATTAATCCTCAAGGCCCAATTACACTAATATGGCTGAGTAATATTTATTTCATTTGTCATCATATGACAATGTCAAAAAAATTTATTGACATTCTTTTCGTCCTATGTCCAAAAAGACAAAAATACCCTTTTGACAATTTTCGTAAAACTGTCTCGTTCTTGTTTTGACTTAGCTTCCAGTTTAACTATTCCTATCGATGTGATTCGTGACAGTGACCTCATGGACCCAAATGAACAAAGCTTGAGCTAAACACTTGGACTCAAAAGTTCACAAACCTTTTCCAAGTTTAGCTTAATGCCAACTGACTCCACTAAAGAGCTGACACTGAAAATCTCTCGGTTCAAATGAATTTGTTTTCTACTCAAGAATTCGACCTAATTATGATGAGCGGATCCACTGAATATTATCTATGTTTACCCTTCATGAATGTCATCAGCTAGTCGGGATTTACTAAATTACCATTTTACCCTTCTAGCTGTTATTTCCTCAACTCCTTTGTCGCTTGTGAATAAGTTAGAAACAATGTATTGACGAGGAGCTAACAAGTCACATTGTTTCATCCAAAAGAGTCAGGACTCAATTTGGACACTGGCCAGTTCATTTATTCACACTCCAAGGAACAAAGCATGAGGTGACATACATTGCATTTCAGCAATCTTGTACATGAATTCCATATCTATGAGAACTTCACAAAGTTACTCATGACATACTCACAACTTAGTATTTCACCAATAGGCCCTGTTCGGAATGACATAGTGAGTCCGAACTCTGACTTTCTCAAATGAGAATACTAAGGTGTGAAATGGCATGTCTCATTTCAGGATTAAGGTAAGCATGATGCAAAACATACATAGTGACATCGAGACAGAAGAGGTTAAATGGTTTGTTCTTATATTGTCTCTAGAAGTGCACTGGTCAATTCAGTATCTTCGGAAGATACCTAGAAGAACTATAGAGTCCCCAACTCTCAATGCCTCATAACCAGACATCATAGATTCTTCTAACAATCATACTGAGGTCAATAGTCCTTTGACCCTAAGATTGCGAATATATCGTTTTAAGCAAACTACGAAGAGTTTGTTCATGCAAATCTACATTTGTCTCTTCGTAAGTTGTTAAGTTTGTTTATGGAGTAAAAGACTAAGGTTTTATCATAAAGCTTCAAACAAAGAAAGAATGAATGAACGTTTCAACTTTATTAATGAATAAGCAATTACAAGCAAGAGTCTTCGTAAGACTATATGACATCAAATGTATATAAATAGACACTACTACTCTTCTTGTGGGCACCATTGACAACAGGGGGCGCCTCGCCGAAAGCGTCCGAGGTAACCCACACCCACGCCCGGCATCTAGGTGGGTCACAATCTTCGACCAGCCTCACGTTGTCCCGAGCACGGGCCATATGAAATCTCGGCTGCCCCAGCGCTGGGAAGACGACAACCAGGTTACGGAAGTCGTCCACGGTCATGGCACGCTGCGTCTGGCAGTGCCACTCCATGAAACATGTAGCCAACAGGCGACAGAACGCTGGGCTCATCTGACATGCGTGGACCCCTAGCCGGGTCAAGACCTGCTGGACGATCGCGGGGAATGGGAGACGCAACCCGCAGACAAGACTCCCAATCGTCACGGCCGCATACCCATCCCTGGGGCGGGAGGGCCTGTCCTCGGGAGTAGGTCTAAGCAACCCCACCAAGGGAGGGATGTTTACGCCTCCCGAAGCGTGCTGAAGACTCGGGAAGTGAGCATGCTCGCATCATCGATTCCCTTGCAGTCTAAGCCAATGGGGGCAACAGAGTCGCCTACTCCGTACATACGGGTCCTCTCCAGCGATCGGGCATAAGTGTAGCCCGAAGCCTCCACGGACTCGAGGGCCGGCCATGCCGTTGCCAACACTGCGCCATCATGTTTTGTTGGAATCGATCTAGGGTTTGAGAAAATAATTAACGCTTCGGTAAGCGGCGGAATTTTAAAAATTTTCTTTTACAAGTAAAACAGTTTTTACTAACCTAGACAAGTGCAAGTACATGTAATTAAAAACCAATATGAGCTAGAAGTTTACTAACCTTTCTTGAAGCTTGAACTTTGAAGAAGCTTGTGGAAAGTTTGCAACGCTCGTCTCCCCTCGCAGCACGTCTCTCTTTCTTTCCTCGGCACCTCGAGCAACCACGAAAGTTTCTATCACTAAATCACTCGAAATAAAGGAATCAGTGAGTGGGCACTTTTAAACACTACGACTTAAGAACGAGTCTTGAAGTCGCAGAGCTAAACTCTAGGTCAAATGAGGACCTAGGTGCAAAAACAAAATCGAAATTGAATAGAGAGAGAGAGAGGAGAGGGGCGGCCAAGCTAGAGAGAGAAGCTCTCAATCTCTAAAACTTGGAATGAATGAAATGTGAGGAATGAGGCTCCTATTTATAGGAGGAGGATTACCTTCAAAAGGTAGTTTCCTCTTTTCCTATTGCCTTGCACGTCCAACATGCCTCATGAAGGCTTAGGATTTGTTTCCTCATTTGATTTCCTCTTAGTTGGCCGAAAATGCACTTTCCTTCTTAAGGAAATTTGTTTCCCCTTTTTCTTTTGGCAAGTATCTTCATACATCAATGCACAAAATAAACTCTCTTTCCCACTATGGCATGAACGAAATTCAGCCTTATTTTCCTTGGGTTGGACGAAATTTGAGCTTCTAGAAGGAGCTTCTAGATGTTTCTTCATTTGTTCATGACAACATAAGAAAAGCCCATTAAGAATTTTCAAGTAAAATTCTATGAAATGAAATTAATCCTCAAGGCCCAATTACACTAATATGGTTGAGTAATATTTATTTCATTTGTCATCATATGACAATGTCAAAAAAAATTTTATTGACATTCTTTTCGTCCTATGTCCAAAAAGACAAAAATACCCTTTTGACAATTTTCGTAAAACTGTCTCGTTCTTGTTTTGACTTAGCTTCCAGTTTAACTATTCCTATCGATGTGATTCGTGACAGTGACCTCATGGACCCAAATGAACAAAGCTTGAGCTAAACACTTGGACTCAAAAGTTCACAAACCTTTTCCAAGTTTAGCTTAATGCCAACTGACTCCACTAAAGAGCTGACACTGAAAATCTCTCGGTTCAAATGAATTTGTTTTCTACTCAAGAATTCGACCTAATTATGATGAGCGGATCCACTGAATATTATCTATGCTTACCCTTCATGAATGTCATCAGCTAGTCGGGATTTACTAAATTACCATTTTACCCTTCTAGCTGTTATTTCCTCAACTCCTTTGTCGCTTGTGAATAAGTTAGAAACAATGTATTGACGAGGAGCTAACAAGTCACATTGTTTCATCCAAAAGAGTCAGGACTCAATTTGGACACTGGCCAGTTCATTTATTCACACTCCAAGGAACAAAGCATGAGGTGACATACATTGCATTTCAGCAATCTTGTACATGAATTCCATATCTATGAGAACTTCACAAAGTTACTCATGACAGACTCACAACTTAGTACTTCACCAATAGGCCTTGTTCGGAATCACATAGTGAGTCCGAACTTTGACTTTCTCAAATGAGAATACTAAGGTGTGAAATGGCATGTCTCATTTCAGGATTAAGGTAAGCATGATGCAATTCATACATAGTGACTTCGAGACATAAGAGGTTAAATGGTTTGTTCTTATATTGTCTCTAGAAGTGCACTGGTCAATTCAGTACCTTCGGAAGATACCTAGAAGAACTATAGAGTCCCCAACTCTCAATGCCTCATAACCAGACATCATAGATTCTTCTAACAATCATACTGAGGTCAATAGTCCTTTGACCCTAAGATTGCGAATATATCGTTTTAAGCAAACTACGAAGAGTTTGTTCATGCAAATCTACATTTGTCTCTTCGTAAGTTGTTAAGTTTGTTTATGGACTAAAAGACTAAGGTTTTATCATAAAGCTTCAAACAAAGAAGATTGAATGAACGTTTCAACTTTTTATTAATGAATAAGCAATTACAAGCAAGAGTCTTCGTAAGACTATATGACATCAAATGTACATAAATAGACACTACTACTCTTCTTGTGGGCACCATTGACAACAAACTCCCACTTGACTCAAAGAAGATGTGAGTAGTCCTACATGCCTAATCCCTCTCGAAGTTGGTCGAAGACCATGTTCGCTAGGGCCTTGGTGAATGGATCTTCCAGAGATCTACTTCACCTCCACGTCTCCGCGCTGCACGATCTCTCGAATCAAATGGTATTTCCTCTCAATATGCTTAGAGCTCTTATGGCTTCTAGGTTCCTTTGAGTTAGCGACAGCCCCACTATTATCAGAATAAAGGGTCATGGGCTCGTCGACGTTTGGAACAACTTCCAAATACTTAAGGAATCTCTTAAGCCATACAGCCTCTTTGGATGCTTCACAAGCAGCCACATATTCTGCTTCCATTGTGGAGTCAGCAATGCAAGATTGCTTAATACTTCTCCACGCAACAGCTCCACCATTAAGGATGAACACAGATCCCGAAGTGGATTTCCTGGAATCCTTATCCGCTTGAAAATCAGAATCGGTATATCCCGTCATAGTCAGGTCATTACCTGAGTATGTAAGCATCAAGTTCCTAGTTCTTCGAAGATACTTAAGAACATGCTTAACAGCAATCCAGTGCTCGGGTCCAGGGTTGGATTGGAAACGACTAACTACGCCAACGGCGAAACAGATGTCAGGTCTAGTGCAAAGCATAGCATACATGAGGCTTCCTACGGCAGAGGCGTAAGGAATCTTCCTCATGTCTTCAATCTCTTGTGCAGTCTTGGGAGACTGGTCCTTAGAGAGTGAAACTCCATGCCTAAAGGGTGTTTGACCCCTCTTGCAGTCTTGCATCGAGAAGCGATCCATCACCTTATCAATATAAGATGCTTGAGAGAGGGACAGGGTCCGGTTTTTCCTATCTCGAAAGATTTGGATTCCCAGAATGTACGCGGCTTCTCCTAGATCCTTCATATCGAATTGCTTTGCCAGCCAGACCTTAACCTCAGATAACTTACCCACGTCATTACCAATGAGTAGTTTATCATCGACATATAGTACCAGAAACACAACTTTGCCTTCGTGTATTAACTTGTAAACACAAGGCTCATCTATTGGCTGTTCAAAGCCGAAGCTCTTTACAGTTTCATCGAATCTAATATTCCATGACCTAGATGCTTGCTTTAGTCCATAAATGGATTTAAGCAACTCACAAACCTTGGTCTCTTGACCTTTATCCACGAAACCGTCTGGTTGAGCCATGTAAATGCGCTCGTCAAGATTGCCATTCAGAAAGGCTGTCTTGTCATCCATTTGCCAGATCTCATAATCGAGAGCTGCAGCTATGGATAGGAGTATGCGGATGGATTTAAGGATCGCGACTGGCGAGAAGGTTTCTTCATTGTCAATCCCTTCTTGTTGGGTATAACCATTCGCCACAAGTCGTGCTTTGAACGTCTCAACGTTCCCATCAGGACCCATTTTCTTCTTGTATATCCACTTACACCCTACGGGTTTAATCCCTTCAGGAAGGTCTACAAGTTTCCAGACTTTGTTGACATACATCGAGTGCATTTCAACTTTCATGGCGTCAAGCCAAAGGTTTGATTCAGAACAAGCCATCACTTGGCTATAGGAAACAGGGTCATCCATGTCGGAGACGGCTACAAGAGAGTCTCCATAAGACATGTACTTGTCAGGCTTTTGAGTAGCCCTCCCACTACGTCTAAGTACTACTTGACGAGATTCTGATGAGTTAGGTTGTGTTTCAGTTGGGGTAAGAACAGTTCTTACAGATGAGGTAGAAGCTTCCTCACCCAACTTTTCTTCAAGCACAATTTTGCTTCTAGGTTTCGCATCCTTCATAAAGTCCTCCTCAAGGAAACGAGCATTCGTGCTAACGAAAGTCTTATCAACCTCGGGACTATAGAAAGTAAAACCTTTGGTTTCCTTTGGATATCCTACAAACAGGCACAATTCTGACCTACTAGCCAACTTGCTAGTCTTTTGCCTCAGCACGTGTGCAGGGCAACCCCAAATTCGGATGCGGCCAAGATTCACTTTACGGCCAGTCCATCGTTCATAAGGAGTACCAGGAACCATTTTAGACGGAACTTGGTTCAGAATGTAAGCGGCTGTTTCGAGGGCATATCCCCAAAAGGAAAGCGGGAGTGATGAGTAACTCATCATCGATCTAACCATCTCCATAAGAGTTCGGTTTCTTCTCTCTGACACTCCGTTTTGTTGAGGTGTGCCAGGTGCGGTAAGCTGAGAAGCGATACCTTCTTCTTTAAGAAAGTCATCGAACTCTCCAGACATATACTCACCACCTCGATCAGATCGAAGGGTTTTGATCACTTTGCCAGTTTGCTTTTCCACTAAAGCCCTAAAGACCTTAAATACGTTAAAGGTCTCGGATTTGTGTTTAAGCAAATAGACAAACCCATATCTTGAGTAATCATCAGTGAAGGTAACGAAGTATTCGTATCCTCCACGTGCCTGTTGGTTGAGCGGACCACATACATCAGAATGTATTAGTTCCAGCAACTCTGTGCCTCTTCGACCCTTATCGGAGAAAGGTCGCTTAGTCATTTTTCCTTCTATGCAGGATTCACAAGTAGGTAGTGAACCTATGGCAGAGGCTTGGAGTGGACCATCCCTCACAAGTCTCTTAATCCTATCTAGACTGATATGACCAAGTCTTAAGTGCCAGAGGTATGTTGATTTTGTTAGATCGGAGGATTCAGAAAGTTTGATCCTCTTTGGCTCCCTAATTAGATCGTTATCTATTTCGGTGTCTAAAAGAGAAGGTTGAGTGGGATAGATGTAAAAAAGACCATTCTTCATACATGCATCAGTGACAAAAGAATTATCAGGAAACGAAATACGAATTCCATTCTTAATGAACTTTAAACAATAATCTTGCTCAAAAAGACGAGCAACGGATATTAAGTTCTTCCCAAAGGTAGGAACAAAATAAACATTATTCAAGTTTAAAGTGCGGTCTTCAGAAGACAGCGTCACGGATCCCACAGCCTTTGCAGACACCAGGCTCCCATCACCCCATTTGAAACAGAAGTCGCCTTCCTCTAAGCTTTTGGTTTTCTTGAAACCATTCAAGGAACAACAAATATGGTTAGTAGCAGTGGAGTCAAGAATCCACGTTGATACATTATCAGCTACTAAGCATGCTTTGGTAACTAGTACAATACTATGTTCCTTTGCTTTGAGATAGGCAGGACAGTTCTTTTTATCGGCCTTGTAAGGTCTCTTCTTAGTTCCAGAGGCGGAGGCTTTTTGCTCAGTAGCATGTGCCTCTCCTTGATTCCTCTTTCTCTTAGTAAGACCTACAACAGTGTGAAGTTCCTCCATAAGCTTGGTAACAGTGTACTCTAGCTTGTTAATGGAGTAGTTCATCTTGGAGGTATCAAGAGATGCGGGGAGAGTTTCTAAGATCACATCTATGACATTCTTCCCATTAATCTCAGATCCTAGGATTTCCATTTTACTCAGATGACTAATGATCAATATCATAAAGTCTCCAACAGGAGTCCTAGCCTTCATGCGACAGTTCATAAACTGTCGTACTGCTTTTTGCCTTGCTTGACGCCTTTGCCCTCCAAACATTTGTAGAGCATGTCAGTGGCAGTCTCGATGTCACGATGTTGCTCTTTCAGCACATTGTTCATAGATGCCAAGATATAGCACCTCACAATCTCATCGGATCGAAGCCAGGCCGCTAAGGCATCATTGTCCTCTTGAGTTGAATCATCATTCATCAGAGGAGGACACGGGGTGGTGAGTACCCATTTGTGCTTGGTAAGGATTATGTCGAGGTTATGTTTCGAATCTACGTAGTTTTCGTTTTCGAGTTTGATCGAGGAAAGAAAGATAGAGAGATGGTTGAGAGACATATTGCCTATATAAGTTGAAACAAGTTTCTGATTAGCCTTTGGTTTAGGATTTAAGTTTTATTAAGACTTTTATAAAATCCAAAGGTGTTATAAACCAAACGATAATTTACTCCCTCAAGAGAAGGCCGCAAAAAATCTCCTTTTATAAGTAAATGACACATCATTAATGCTAAGCCAAGATGTCAATACATCTATTTTGACTAGCCACCTTGTAAATTGGTTTGATCACTCACATCCTTTCGCAGGGCCTCGAGGGAGGATTACTAGGGATTAAGCCTAAGTGTGCAACCAACCACTTAGTCCAAAAGATCAACTTTGAAAAACAATCCCCCAAGGGGAGGCCTTGCCATCATCGTCTCACTCTCGGACGTAGCTCATTGAGCAATGATCAGAGCAAAGCGCCCTTGAGTACTCTCATTTATGAGAGGGCCACGAGGGTGACTCTTAGTCCGGCGACACTTGCACTTTTCATTAGTGTTGGGGATCGTGGGTTACAAACAACAAGTATAACCCTCCCACTTAGTTTTTGGAGTTGGTTCATCGACTCTTATAAGTTCGGAAACAAATTTCCTAGTTAGAGAGCGACAGAGCGGACAACTAGAAGAGAATCCTAGATCGACATGTTCAGAGTAGTATTAGTGCATAAAGGCACAAGGTACATACTCGATCTTTTCCGATTTTCTATTTCGGGAAAGTGCATGAGGGAAGTGTGAACTTCAACTCACTCGAACACTTGAAAGTTTGAGATTACACATCTTTTTATTATTCGGCTTGTCTACAAGGAGACCTCCCACTCAAATTTTCAAGAGCATATAGATTTTGAACATATGTGATATAGATATAGTTTTGAAAACATTTTGAAAATTTATTTGATTTGGATGACAAAATATTTTCAAGTTTGAAATTGAAAACGATTTTTCAAAATTCAAACTAGTTTTGTAAAAACTCTATTTTCAATTAAACTTTCAAAAATCAAAACATTTTAATCTTACACATCATGTTTATAATCATATGAAAAATATTTTTGCTCAAGAAAATTTTCTCATTAGAGTTCTATAACTCATGGTAGTGGGGTTTGAAAATCCGGATTTCTAAAAAAACTGGAGTTTCAGACAGCCGCGCACCTCGGAGTAAAATCGCCATATCTGGCGGCTCCGATGTCCTTTTGAGCCGAAACCGGTGGTATTGGACAGAGGACAGACAGAGCTTTAATTTGATTCAAGAATCATTAAATTTCGATTTCTGAGCAGAGAGTTATGCAACTTTTAATGCGGGTTTACTCCAGCTCGTAGAAAATGAAATAAATTAAAGCTTGGTCCTTTTTAGGTGCGAAAAAGAATCGAGTGTAACGGAACGTTTTAAGATGTTGTTTAAAGCTTTTATTTGTGTTTTATTAGAAGGGTAATAACATAGAATAAAAGAAATAACAACACGCATAAAACGATTCAAGTAAATAAACGAAACTAGCAAGACAATATAACTAGTCACAAAATTTTACTCGAAATTTCTCAAACCTTTAAAACACGTTTTTCAATATAAAAAATTAAAAACTTTTAGAACTGATTCTAATGTGTTTTAAAAACATCCCAAACTCATAGAAAATCAACATGCTTTTTAATTTAAAGACAAGAGCATTAAATTAAAAAAAATCTAAGATTACAATTCTAACTTGTCACAAAATTAGTAAACTTTCGAAAACGATTTTCAAGCTCATAATTTTAAAAACATGTACATGCTAATCTTTGACCATAGCTCTGATACTATTTGTTGGAATCGATCTAGGGTTTGAGAAAATAATTAACGCTTCGGTAAGCGGCGGAATTTTAAAAATTTTCTTTTACAAGTAAAACAGTTTTTACTAACCTAGACAAGTGCAAGTACATGTAATTAAAAACCAATATGAGCTAGAAGTTTACTAACCTTTCTTGAAGCTTGAACTTTGAAGAAGCTTGTGGAAAGTTTGCAATGCTCGTCTCCCCTCGCAGCACGTCTCTCTTTCTTTCCTCGGCACCTCGAGCAACCACGAAAGTTTCTATCACTAAATCACTCGAAATAAAGGAATCAGTGAGTGGACACTTTTAAACACTACTACTTAAGAACGAGTCTTGAAGTCGCAGAGCTAAACTCTAGGTCAAATGAGGACCTAGGTGCCAAAACAAAATCGAAATTGAATAGAGAGAGAGAGAGGAGAGGGGCGGCCAAGCTAGAGAGAGAAGCTCTCAATCTCTAAAACTTGGAATGAATGAAATGTGAGGAATGAGGCTCCTATTTATAGGAGGAGGATTACCTTCAAAAGGTAGTTTCCTCTTTTCCTATTGCCTTGCACGTCCAACATGCCTCATGAAGGCTTAGGATTTGTTTCCTCATTTGATTTCCTCTTAGTTGGCCGAAAATGCACTTTCCTTCTTAAGGAAATTTGTTTCCCCTTTTTCTTTTGGCAAGTATCTTCATACATCAATGCACAAAATAAACTCTCTTTCCCACTATGGCATGAACAAAATTCAGCCTTATTTTCCTTGGGTTGGACGAAATTTGAGCTTCTAGAAGGAGCTTCTAGATGTTTCTTCATTTGTTCATGACAACATAAGAAAAGCCCATTAAGAATTTTCAAGTAAAATTCTATGAAATGAAATTAATCCTCAAGGCCCAATTACACTAATATGGTTGAGTAATATTTATTTCATTTGTCATCATATGACAATGTCAAAAAAAATTTATTGACATTCTTTTCGTCCTATGTCCAAAAAGACAAAAATACCCTTTTGACAATTTTCGTAAAACTGTCTCGTTCTTGTTTTGACTTAGCTTCCAGTTTAACTATTCCTATCGATGTGATTCGTGACAGTGACCTCATGGACCCAAATGAACAAAGCTTGAGCTAAACACTTGGACTCAAAAGTTCACAAACCTTTTCCAAGTTTAGCTTAATGCCAACTGACTCCACTAAAGAGCTGACACTGAAAATCTCTTGGTTCAAATGAATTTGTTTTCTACTCAAGAATTCGACCTAATTATGATGAGCGGATCAACTGAATATTATCTATGCTTACCCTTCATGAATGTCATCAGCTAGTCGGGATTTACTAAATTACCATTTTACCCTTCTAGCTGTTATTTCCTCAACTCCTTTGTCGCTTGTGAATAAGTTAGAAACAATGTATTGACGAGGAGCTAACAAGTCACATTGTTTCATCCAAAAGAGTCAGGACTCAATTTGGACACTGGCCAGTTCATTTATTCACACTCCAAGGAACAAAGCATGAGGTGACATACATTGCATTTCAGCAATCTTGTACATGAATTCCATATCTATGAGAACTTCACAAAGTTACTCATGACAGACTCACAACTTAGTACTTCACCTATAGGCCTTGTTCGGAATCACATAGTGAGTCCGAACTTTGACTTTCTCAAATGAGAATACTAAGGTGTTGTTGTCGGTCCGTCTCGGACCGACGAGAACTAAGGCATCGCTTAGATCCACGCGACCGGTGCAAGGCCCGCACGGCGGCTCCCGGCCGGCCAAGTGCCGTCCGGCCCAAACAGCCTCGGCCATTGGCCGGCCCAGAGGCCAGCCTTGGCCAATGGCCGACTCAAGATGCTGCCGGCCATTGGCCGGCCCTAGGGCCAGCCTCGGCCAATGGCCGGCCCAAATAGCCTCGGCCATTGGCCGGCCCAAGGGCCAGTCTCGGCCAATGGCCGACTCAGTCTACTCCCGGCCATTGGCCGGCCCTAAGGCCAGCCTCGGCCAATGGCCGGCCCAAATGACCTCGGCCATTGGCCGGCCCAAGGGCCAGTCTCGGCCAATGGCCGACTCAATCTACTCCCGGCCATTGGCCGGCCCTAGGGCCAGCCTCGGCCATTGGCCGGCCCAAGGGCCAGTCTCGGCCAATGGCCGACTCAAGCTACTCCCGGCCATTGGCCGGCCCTAGGGCCAGCCTCGGCCAATGGCCGGCCCAAGGGCCAGTCTCGGCCAATGGACGGGCCAAGACAATTCTCGGCCAAGGGGTTGCCCATAACACCCCTTGGTCGCCTATAAATAAAGGGGCCGCTCCCCTAGTCCAGGTAATCCGATTTTGAGTACTGAAACGCTGTCGAACTCGTACCTCGCTCGTTTCTCTCAAGTCTTGGTCTCCAAACACTAAACCCTCTACAAACCACCTCAATCCTACTAATGTTGGGCGTCGGAGAGGTAAACAGAGGCAACCCCTCTGTTTCCCCTTTGTAGTTCACACCTTTCTGTTCACGTTTCAGGTGCTTGGACGAGATAGAGATCATCTACAGCTAAGAGACGGCTTGGAACACCAAGCCCGACACGCTCGAGTCGAGACGAGACCACTTGGTCCGGCCTTGGGTCTAACCGTCTGCGACTCCTAAATCGTTGTCCGAAAAACTGCGACAACAGGTGTGAAATGGCATGTCTCATTTCAGGATTAAGGTAAGCATGATGCAATTCATACATAGTGACTTCGAGACATAAGAGGTTAAATGGTTTGTTCTTATATTGTCTCTAGAAGTGCACTGGTCAATTCAGTACCTTCGGAAGATACCTAGAAGAACTATAGAGTCCCCAACTCTCAATGCCTCATAACCAGACATCATAGATTCTTCTAACAATCATACTGAGGTCAATAGTCCTTTGACCCTAAGATTGCGAATATATCGTTTTAAGCAAACTACGAAGAGTTAGTTCATGCAAATCTACATTTGTCTCTTCGTAAGTTGTTAAGTTTGTTTATGGACTAAAAGACTAAGGTTTTATCATAAAGCTTCAAACAAAGAAGATTGAATGAACGTTTCAACTTTTTATTAATGAATAAGCAATTACAAGCAAGGGTCTTCGTAAGACTATATGACATCAAATATAAATAGACACTACTACTCTTCTTGTGGGCACCATTGACAACATGTTTCTCCTTCCCCCTCGCGGGAGGAGCCTCCGAGCCCGACCCGTGGGGATCATCGGAGTAAATCTCGTCCAAGAAAGATTCGGACGGCACAATCGCAAGCTCGACACCCGAGGCGTCCAAGTTAGACGCCCGGGGGAGCTCGGCACTCACCGCCATTTCACCCCGCTGCTTGAGCAGGGGGCGTCAAAGGACGCCTCGCGGGAGACCAGGTTGATCACCAACCTTGACGGACGCGGGTCCTTGGACCCCTCGTCCCCCCCTTCGGGGCCGCACCTGGTAGGTGGGCCGCTCCTGGGCCCGGCCAGCTCGGCGATCGCCGTGGCATCGGTCTCCAACTCCGCGAGCCATAGGTCGGCCGCGCCAGAGTCTTCCACGACGAAGATGGAAATCCCGTCGAGTTCCTCAAAGAAACCCTTGACCGCCCCCCCAAAATTTGGGAGAGGGCAGGTAGGGTCGACCTCGGGATCATCAACACGGGGAACAAGCTCACTCCCCATCGAAAAAAAAGAAGAAAAAGAAGAAGGTCAACTGCCCGGGGGAAATTTCAAAGTCAAAAGAATCTTCGATTACCCGCAGGCCGCCAGTGTAAACAAGATAGAGCGGGAGCTCTCCTATTTATATAGAGGAAGGAGCAAACCCTGCTCCTTCCCCCTGCGCGCGCGACACAAGGCCCGGACCGATGGCCGGCCTCGCGCGCGCGCCAGTCCCCCAGGGCCAGGCGGCGCGCTGGTCTTGCGGCCCGACCGGCCCGGTCCGGCCCCCAGGGGTCCGGCCACAGGAGATATGCGTGCGGACGATCACATGTGATCGAAGGTGAAAAATACCTCAACGCCCTTCTCTTTTCTAAAGTTCACGGCTTACGTCCCGTAAGCCGTAAACTTGGGGGGCTAATGTTACCAGTCATTTTCGGAACATCGGAAATTCAAAAACAATTCAAGGCCGGCCGGGCTTTGCCGGCCGGAAGCCCAACGGGCCCCGGCCCACCATGCCCGAGCGCCCCGATGCGCCCACGGCCCGGCGAGGCCGGTGCGCGCGCACCTGCGCTCCCGGCCCTGAGGCCCCCGGCCCAATGGGCCTCAGCGCGCCCTATCGCGCCTGGCTCGCGCGCACTCTACACCTCGGCCTCCCGGCCCGCGCGTGTGCTCCCGCGCACCCCGACCTCCCAGCCTGCGCGCGCCATGGCACCCTGGCCGAGCGCCCCTGCCACATCAGCCGGGTGTCCCCTCCAGCTCGACCACCTCGGTCGAGCACCTTCGCCAGCTCGGCCACCTCGGTCGAGCGCCTTCGCTAGCTCGGCCACCTCGGTCGAGCGCCTTCGCCAGCTCAGCCACCTCGGTCGAGCGCCTTCGCCAGCTCGGCCACCTCGGTCGAGCGCCTTCGCCAGCTCGGCCACCTGGGCTGAGCGCCTTCGTCAGCTCGGCCACCTCGGTCGAGCACCTTCGCCACCTCGGCCGAGCGTTCTTGCCACCTCGGTCGGGCACGCCCGCTGTCGGGCACGCCGCGCCCGGCCAAGTCCCGTGCCTGGCACGCCCCGTGCCCGTCCATGCGACATGTCCCACGCGCCCTGCGCCCTCTTAGGTGTGAGGCCTCGCGCGCCTCACTCCCGGCCATCCGGTGGGCCTCAAGGGGCCGGCCCAAGGCCTCCCCTCAAACACTACAAATACCCCCCCCCCCCCTTGGGGAAGGAAAAAGGACCCCGTTTTTTACACAACTTACATCCTGGTTGATGCCAACAACACTCCTCTTCTCTCGAGAACTCTCTCTCGCCCTCTTGTGACATTTCCAAGAGCGCGCACTCCTCCTCCTTCGGCTCAGAAAGTCAAGGACCCCCCTCCACGAGAGGGAGCGCGCTCCTCTTCTGCGACCCGAGCCTCTGCAGTACATACTGCCCTCCTGCTTCTTGGCCCTTGAGCTAGAACTCCGAGATACGAGCACGCGACCCCTCTAAAGCCTTCACTAGAAGCTACGAGCAGGGTCCTACTCTAAAGCCTTGGATTCACAAAGCCTCCGAGCCCAAGATAGCCTCCCCACACAAATTGAACTACGTTCTGACCTGATCCCTACTAAAGGGTACGTAGGCAGCCAACCTTTGGCACGGTCACACCCCCCAAAACACACCTCAGGGTTTGGAGGGTGCAGCTCGGTCTACGAGCTCCTGTTTTTTGGCACGGGCGCGAGCACTTGGTCTGGCCTTCGATCGAACCGCCCGAGGTATTTAATCGTTGTTCATTTTCGTGCGACAACAGCTCTTAGTCCCATGATAATTGCTTCTTTCATTAGTGTTGGGGATCGTGGGTTACAAACAACAAATATAACCCTCCCACTTAGTTTTTGGAGTTGGTACATTGACTCTTATAAGTTCGGAAACGGTTTTCCTAGTTATAGACCGATAGAGCAGACAACTAGAATAGAATCCTAGATATTCATGTTCAGAGCAGTGTTAGTGCATAAAGGCACAAGGGACATACTCGGATCTTTTCCTATTTTCTATTTCGGGAAAGTGCATGAGGGAAGTGTGAACTTCAACTCACTCGAACACTTCAAAGTTTGAGATTACACATCTTTTTATTTTTCGGTTTGTCTACAAGGAGACCTCCCACTCAAATTTTCAAGAGCATATAGATTTTGAACATATGTGATATAGATATAGTTTTGAAAACATTTTGAAAACTTATTTGATTTGGATGACAAAATATTTTCAAGTTTGAAAACGAAAACGGTTTTTCAAAATTCAAACTAATTTTGTAAAAATTCAATTTCAATTAAACTTTCAAAAATCGAAACATTTTAATCTTACACATCATGTTTATAATCTTATGAAAAACATTTTCAGTCAAGAAATTTTTCTCATTAGAGTTCTATAACTCATGGTAGTGGGGCTGAAAATCCGGAATTCTAAAAACTGGACTTTCGGAACAGCTGCGCAGCTCCGAGTAAAATCGCCATAACTGGCGGCTCGATGTCCTTTTGACCTGAACCTGGTGGAATTGGATAGAGGACATACAGAGCTTTAATTTGATTTAAGAATCATTAAATTTTGATTTCTGAGCAGAGAGTTATGCCACTTTTACTGCGGGTTTTACTCCAGCTCGAAGAAAAAGAAATAATTAAAGCTTGGTCCTTTTAGGTGCGAAAAAGAATCGAGTGTAACGGAACGTTTTAGGATGTTGTTAAAGCTTTTATTTGTGTTTTATTAGCAAGTTAATAACATGGTATGAAAGAAATAACAATATGTATAAAACGATTCAAGTAAATAAAAGAAACTAGTAAGACAAGAAAACTAGTCACAAAATTTTATTCGAAATTTCTCAAACCTTTAAAACACGTTTTTCAATATAATAAATTAAAAAAAATTTAGAACTGTTTATAATATGTTTTAATAACATCCCAAACTCATAGATAATCAACATGATTTTTAATTTAAAGGCGAGAGCAATAAATTAAAAAAAAAACTAAGATAACAATTCTAACTTGTCACAAAATTAGTAAACTTTCGAAAACGATTTTCAAGCTCATATTTTTAAATACATGTACATGCATGTCTTTGACCATAGCTCTGATACCATTTTTTGGAATTGATCTAGGGTTTAAGAAAAAGTTTAACGCTTCGTTAAGCGGCGGAATTTTAAAAATTTTCTTTTTCAAGTAAAACAGTTTTTACTAACGTAGCCAAAGAGCAAGCACATGTAAATAAAAACTAATATGAGCATAGAAGTTTACTAACCTTTTCTTTAGACGCTCATAGAAGTTTAATATGAGCACATGTAACTACGACTTAAGAACGAGTCTTGAAGTCGCAGAGCTAAACACTAGGTCAAATGAGGACCTAGGTGCCAAAACAAAAACCGGAAATTAACTAGAGAGAGAGAGAGAGAGGATCGACCAAGCTAGAGAGAGAAGCTCTCAAATCTCTAGAACTTGGATGACTGAAATGTGTGGAATGAGGTTCCTATTTATAGGAGAGGTCTCACCTTCAATAAGGTAGTTTCCTCTTCTATAGAATATCACTTATTTATGAGCCAATTTCCCTTTTTCCTTCATAGAGTCACACGGCCAACAAGGCAGTCTAGAAGCCTTGATTTGTTTCATATTTTGTTCCATGCCTTGCCTTTGATTCTCTCTTGGCCGAATATCCTCATGCATGCATGGGAAATTTGTTTCCTCTTTTTCTTTTGGCAAGTATCTTGATACATTTATGCACAAAATATTCTCTCTTTCTCTTGGGTATTTGGGCGCCTATCATGCTCTCTAGAAGGAGCTTCTAGAAGCTTCTTCATTTGTTCATGACAACATGAGAAAGGCCCATTAAGAATTTTCAATAAAATTCTTATGAAATGAAATCAATTCACAAGGCCCAATTAATCTAATTTGGCCGAGTGGCATTAAGTCAACAAATGACCTTGTCAAAAAATTTATTGGCATTCATTTCATCATATGTCTCAAAAGACAAAAATACCCTTTTGACAATTTTCGTTCTTGTTTTGACTTAGCTTCCGATTTAACTATTCCTACTCGATGTGATTCGTGACAGTGATCTCATGGATCCAAATGAACAAAGCTTGAGCTAAATACTTGGACTCAAAAGTTCACAAACCTTTTCCAAGTTTAGCTTAATGTCAACTTACTACACTAAAGAGTTTACACTGAAAATCTTTCGGTTCAAATGAATTTATTTTCTACTCAAGAATTCAACCTAATTGTAATGAGTGGATCCACATAATATTATCAGTGTTTACCCTTCATGAATATCATCAGCTAGTCGGGATTTACAAAATTACCATTTTACCCTTCTAGCTGTTATTTCCTCAACTCCTTTGTCGCTTGTGAATAAGTTAGAAACAATGTATTGACGAGGAGCTAACAAGTCACATTGTTTCATCCAAAAAAGTCAGAAGTCAATTTGGACACTGGCCAGTTCATTTATTCACACTCCAAGGAACAAAGCATGAAGTGATATACATTGCATTTCAGCAATCTTGTACATGAATTCCATATCTATGATAACTTCACAAAGTTACTCATGTCATTCTCACAACTTAGTACTTCACCAATAGGCCTTGTTCGGAATCACATAGTGAGTCCGAACTCTGACTTTCTCAAATGAGAATACGTAAGGTGTGAAATGACATGTCTCATTTCAGGATTAAGGTAAGCACGATGCAATTCATACATAGTGACTTCGAGACATAAGAGGTTAAATGGTTTGTTCTTATATTGTCTCTAGAAGTGCACTGGTCAATTCATTACCTTCGGAAGATACCTAGAAGAACTATAGAGTCTCCAACTCTCAATGCCTCATAACCAGAAATCATAGATTCTTCTTACAATCATACTAAGGTCAATAGTCCTTTGACCCTTAGATTGCGAATATATCGTTGCGAATCTACATTTGTCTCTTCGTAAGTTGTTTAGTTTGTTTATGGACTAAAGACTAATGTTTTATCATAAAGCTTCAAACAGACACGGGAGAATTAATGAACGTTTCAACTTTTTATTAATGAATAAGAAATTACAAGCAAGAGTCTTCATAAGACTTTATTACATCAAATGTACAATATAAAGATTACAACTCTTCTTGTGGGCACCATTGACAACAGTACTCGCCTCGAGGAGTGAACTCAACTCGAGGAGTCATGTAGAGTCGACACGAGGAGTAGTTAGTCGACTCGTGGACTCGGTACTTGACTCGAGGAGTGAACTCAACTTGAGGAGTCACGTAGAGTCGGCGCGAGGAGTAGTTAGTCGACTCGTGGACTCAAAACTCAACTCGAGGAGTGAACTCAACTCGAGGAGTCATGTAGAGTCGAAAAGAGGAGTAGTTAGTCGACTCGTGGACTCGGTACTCGCCTCGAGGAGTGAACTCAACTCGAGGAGTCATGTAGAGTCGGCACGAGGAGCAGATAGTCAACTAGTGGACTCGGTACTTGACTCGAGGAGTGAACTCAACTCGAAGAGTCATATAGAGTCGGCACGAGGAGTAGTTAGTTAGTCGACTCGTGGACTCGGTACTCCATAAGAGGAGTGAACTCAACTCGAGGAGTCATGTGGAGTCGACACGAGGAGTAGTTAGTCGAGTCGTGGACTCGGTACTCGCCTGGAGGAGTGAACTCAACACGAGGAGTCATGTAGAGTCGGCACAAGGAGTAGTTAGTCGACTCGTGGACTCAGTACTCGACTCGAGGAGTGGACTCAATTCGAGGGGTCACGTAGAGTCGGCACGAGGAGTAGTTAGTCGACTCGTGGACTCAGAACTCAACTCGAGGAGTGAACTCAACTCGAGGAGTCATGTGTAGAGTCGGCTCGAGGACTTATCAGTCGACTCGTGGACTCGGAACTCAACTCGAGGAATGAACTCAACTCGAGGAGTCATGTGCAGAGTCAGCACGAGGACTTATTAGTCGACTCGTGGACTCAAAACTCAACTCGAGGAGTGACCTCAACTCGAGGAGTCATGTGCAGATTGTTTCTCTTCGGGACCTCCGGCCTAATTATCAGCATCTTGAGACTTTTTATCCTTTTATTTTTTGTTTTTGATTTGTTTTGATTGAGTGTTGTTCCCTATTAGCCCCTCGAGTTTCTTGCGTTTGTGAGACGAAGAGTAGGAAAC
Organism: Urtica dioica subsp. dioica; assembly: GCF_054948205.1. Lineage (NCBI taxonomy): Eukaryota > Viridiplantae > Streptophyta > Magnoliopsida > Rosales > Urticaceae > Urtica > Urtica dioica. The sequence goes on along the minus strand of NC_142756.1, from coordinate 36,247,286 downwards.
TCTCGCGCAGGGGATATACAATAATATGTCACAATAAGTAGCACAATTTTTTATTGTAATAAGGAGGTTGTTACAGCTTTCCATGGTATTTTGCCTTCTTTGCAAAAGAAAATAACGTGCTTGAAATAAAAACAAAGCCGAGCAAGTTTGGGCGTGAGTTTATCGGCAAAAACTGTGATAATCGTGGCTGCAAATGGTGGGAGCTTGTTCTTTAATTAGTAGATGTTCCTTTCCCTTTGACAAGTCGGGCGCTCAGTCGGGATCGTCACCTTGCTAGCAGATGCGATAAATTCTTTGAGATTCCCGCCTCGAATCAGGGAATCAATTTGCTTTCTTAGCTGGTAACATTCGGTCGTCGCGTGTCCACGGTCTCGGTGATACTCGCATACTTTGCTCTTATCCCGCGTTGCGGAGTCCCTCTTCATCGGGGCCGGGGATCCTAGCTTCTCTCTGTGTGGGCTCAGGATCCGGTCGGGTGTCGTGTTGAGAGGGACGAAGGATTGTTTCGGGGTCGGAGAAGGAAGGTCATTGGGGACCTGACCATTTATGCGCCTTTTCCTTCGCGAGTCGGGACCAACAGCCGGTGCCACAAGTGTGGCGGCGCACTTCTTGTTGGATGTGCTGTTAGCAACGTTGGGTGGTTGGTGTCCCAAGATGACCTTCTCGCGATCTCGCATCGGGCGTTGTGTTTTTCTTTCAAGTCGTACCCGTGGTCCTCTCTTTGAGAATTGAGGCGATCTCTCAAGTCTCCGTTGGCCGTTCCTATAACCCTTGACAAGGTTTTTTCATTCAAGCGACGTCTTCGACGGACGTCGCGATCATTGATGTCGTCACCTCTCCGGGGGTTTTGGACGCAAACGGTGAGCTCGGAGCATCCCTTTCGGGACCCTGAGATTGAGAGTCCTCGGGTATGGCCCGATATTTGATGCCTTGATGTGGTCTCTTGAGGGTGTCCCCTCGAGGGCGCACGAGCGTGTTCCCCCGATGCTTGATGTCTTGACGCGGTCGCCTGAGGGTGTCCCTTTGAAGCCGTGCGTGCGCGCTCATTTTCGTGAATAGCGTGGTCGGGGTTAGATTTTGATTTCGCCACATGGTTGGGGTCTTTCTCGTCGTGGTTGACGTTGTCGATGATGTTGTAACCGAGGAGGTCGGCGATGAGAGTGCCATTCACCCCTGGCTGCTCGAGCAGTTCAGAGAGTCTCCGGGCCGTGTTTTCACGGAGAGAGTCATTGGCGTCTCCGGCCGGTTCATGGATGGTTGGTTCCAGGGGTAGGCTCTCGTTATCACGAGGCCCTTAATTCCCAATCCGGCATGCCAAGCTTCCCAAGGCGTATCTCGAGCTAGTCGCTCGGTCGGCCACGGAGGTGACAGACAATTGACTCATCTATCGAGAGTTTTGTCGTCGAAGGTAGAAGAAGAGTGGTAGAGGGAATGTGTCGCCAAGGTCGGGAGATCCCCTCCTTCTAGCGCCTAAAATGTTGTCGCTCGTTTTCGGACAACGATTTAGGAGCCCCAAATGGTTCGACCCAAGGCCGGACCAAGTGATCGCGTTCGGACTCTAGCGCGTCGGACATGGTATCCCAAGTCGTCCCTTAGCTGTCAATTGTGTTTGCCTTGTCTGTCGTCGATCCTGCGAGTAAAGGAAACGATGAACTACAAAGGGGAAACAGAGGGGGTGCCTCTGTTTACCTCTCTAACGCCAATGAGTTCGACAGCGTTTCGCGACTCAAAATTGGATTACCTTTAGGAGAGGGCGGACCTCTGGTATTTATAGGCGACGAAGGGGTTATTGGGGCACCCCTTGGCCGAGTGAGACTTTTTGGCCGGCCATTGGCTGGCTGAAGCTTTGACTCGGCCAATGGCCGAGTTAACTTTGGGCCGGCTGAAGCTTTGACTCGGCCAATGGCCGAGTGAACTTTGGGCCGGCCATTGGCCGACTGAAGCTTTGACTCGGCCAATGGCCGAGTGAACTTTGGGCCGGCCATTGGCCGGCTGAAGCTTTGACTTGACCAATGGCCCACTGAACCTTGGACCGGCCATTGGCCGGCTAAAGCTTGGGCCGGCCAATGGCCGGCTGAACCTTGGGTCGGCCATTGGTTTGGACCGGCCAATGGCTGAGTCAACCTTGGGCCGGCCATTGGTTTGGGCCGGCCAATGACCGAGGCAAGGTTTCGCTGTCTGAGGCCTCTCGCCGGTCGTGTGGGTTGAAGTGACGCTTTTGTCCTCGTCGATCCGAGACAGGCCAATAACACAATCCTCAAGTCCCAATTCACTTAACTTGGCCGTGTGACTTAAAATTCATTGAAATTCATACTAACCTATGTCCAAAAGGACAAAATTACCCTTTAGACAATTTTCGTAAAACTTGTCTAGTTCAACATTTGAACTTGTTTTGACTTAGCTTTCATGTTTAACTAATCCTAGTCTAAAGACTTGTTGTAGTGACCTCATGGATTTAAATGAAGAAAGCTTGAGCTAGCGTACTTGGACTCAAAAGTTCAGGAACCTTTTTCAAGTTTTAGCATAATGTTAACTGACTACAAAAAAGAGTTGACACTGAAATCTCTCGGTTGAAATGAATATATTTTCTACTAAAAAATTCTACTTAATTGTAATGAGTGGATCGATTGAATATTATCTATGTTTACCCTTCATGAATATCATCAACTAGATGGGATTTACAAAATTACCATTTTACCCTTCTAGTTGTTATTTCCTTAACTTCTTTGTCACTTGTGAATAAGTTAGAAACAATCTATTTAAGAGGAGCTAACAAGTCACATTTATTCATCCAGAAGAGTCACGACTCAATTTGGACACTTGACAGTTCATTTATTTACATTTCAAGAAATAAAGCATGAGGTGATAATCTTGTACATGAATTCCATATCTATGAGATCTTCATAAACTTACTCATGACATCTTCATAACTTAGTACTTCACCAATAGGTCTTGTCTATATCACATAGTGAATTTAGAACTCTGACTTTTTCAAATGAGAATACATAAGCTATGAAATGATATGTCTCATTTCTAGATTTAGGTAAGCATGATGCAATTCATACATAGTAACTCTGAGACATAAGACGTTAAATAGTTTTTTCTTATTTTGTCTCTAGAAATGCACTGGTCAATTCAGTACCTTCAAAAGATACCTAGGAAGAGCTATAGAGTTTCCAACTCTCAATGCCTCATAAGCAGACATCATAGATTATCTTAACAACCATACCAAGATCAATAGCCCTTTGATCTTTAGATTGTGAATATACTGTTTTAAGCAAACCATGAAGAGTTTGTTCATGCAAATCTATATTTGACTCTTCATTTGTTGTTATGTTTGTTTAAGGACTAAAAACTATTGTTTATCATAAAGCTTCAATACATAAGGAAGAATGAATGAACGTTTCAACTTTTATTAATTATTCAGCAGTTAAAAGAAAGAGTCTTCGTTAGTCTTTATTACATAAAATGTACATAAGTAAAGACTACTACTCTTCTTGTAGGCACCATTGACAACAAACTCCAACTTGACTCAAATAAGATGTGAGTAGTCCTTCATGCCTAGTCCATCCCAATTGTGGTCGAAGACGTTGTTGGCTAGGACCTTGGTGAATGGATGCGCAAGGTTGTCCACCGTTGAGATCTTCTCTTCTTCACCACCATGTCTCCGCACTGCACAATCTCTCGAATCAAATGGTATTTTCTCTCAATATGCTTAGAGCGCTTATGGCTTCGAGGTTCCTTTGAGTTAACGACAGCCCCACTATTATCCCAATAAAGGGTCATGGGCTCGTCAACATTTGAAACGACGTCTAAATACTTAAGGAATTTTCTAAACCATACAGCCTCCTTGGATACTTCACAAGCAGCCACATATACTGCTTCCATTGAGGAGTCAGCAATGCAAGATTGCTTGTTACTCCTCCAAACAACAGATCCACCATTTACGATGAACACAGATCCTGAAGTGGATTTCCTGGAATCCTTATCCGCATGAAAATCGGAGTCTGTATATCCCGTCATAGTCAGGTCAGTACCTAAATATGTAAGAATCAAGTTTCTAGTTCTTCGAAGATACTTAAGAATATGGTGAACAACAATCAAGTGCTCGGGTCCAGGTTGGATTGAAAACGGCTAACTACACCAACTGCAAAGCCGATATCTGGTCTAGTACAAAGCATTGCTTACATGAGACTTCCCACGGCTGAGGCGTTAGGAGTTTTTCTCATGTCCTCAATCTCTTGTGCAGTCTTAGGCGACTGTGCATAGATCCCCAGAATGTATGCTGATTCTCATTGATCATTCATGTCGAATTGCTTTACCAGCTAGATCTTAACCTTAGATAACTTACCCACATCATTGCCTATGAGTAAAATATCTTCGACATACAATACCAGAAAGACAACGTTGCCTTCGTGTATTAACTTGTACACACATGGCTCATCTATTGACTGCTCAAAGCGAAGCTCTTTACAGTCTCATCGAATCTAATATTCCATGACCTAGATGCTTGCTTTAATCCATAAATGGACTTAAGCAACTCATAAACCTTGGTCTCTTGACCTTCTTCCACGAAACCGCCTAGTTGAGCCATAGAAATGCGCTCGTCAAGAATGCCATTTAGGAAGGGAGTCTTAACATACATTTGCAAGATATCATAGTCGAGAGCTGCAGCTATGGATAGAAGTATGCAGATGGATTTAAGCATTGCGACTGGCGAGAAGGTATCCTCATATTCAATACGTTCCTTTTGGGTATAACTGTTATCGGCCCGACGAGGTCCGACGGCTCGATCGACATTTCGGGCGGCCGAGCAGGCTCACTCGGCCATTGGCCGAGTGAAACCCTACTTCCAGCCCACACTCGGCCGGCCCATCAACTCACTCGGCCAATGGCCGAGTGAGCCTTCTCTCGGTCCAAGCCCGTCACTCGGCCAATGGCCGAGTGAACTTCTCCATATGTTCACTCGGCCAATGGCCGGACGAGGCCCACCATACTCACTCGGCCCATGGCCGAATGAAGCCTCAGACGTCCCAGCGTGATCACCCGGCCAAGGGCCGAATGAAGTCTCCAGCCGGCCCACCATGCTCGCTCGGCCGATGGCCGGGTGAGGCCCCGGGCGGCCCAGCACGCTCGGTCGGCCGAAGGCCGAATGAAGACCCCTGCCGGCCCAACAGCTCACTCGGCCAACAGCCGAGTGAGTCTTCTCTCGGCCCAGACTCTTCGCTCGGCCATCACTCGGCCGGTGGCCGAGTCAAGCTCACCCGGCGCCCATTCCTTCACTCGGCCATTGGCCGAGTGAATCTCCCTCGGCGACCATCATCTCACTCAGCCATCGGCCGGCCCAACCTCACTCGGCCGATGGCCGACTCAGCCTCACTCGGCCAAGGGACCCTCAACACGTCTCTTGGTCGCCTATAAATAGAGGAGTCCATTCTCTAGTCCAGGTAATCCGAAATTTGAGTACTGAAACGCTGCCGAACTCATAACTCGCTCGTTTCTCTCAACTCTCGACCCCTAAACACTAAACCCTCTGTCAACCACCTCAATCCTACTAATGTTGAGCGTCGGAGAGGTAAACAGAGGCAACCCCTCTGTTTCCCCTTTGTAGTTCACACCTCTTCGCTTGTGTTTCAGGTGCCTGGACGAGATAGACATTACAGACAGCTAAGGGACGACTTGAGATATCAAGTCCGACACGCTCGAGCCGGAGTGAGACCACTCGGTCCGGCCTTGGGTCTAACCATTTCCGGTTCCTAAATCGTTGTCCGAAAAACTGCGACAACATTTTGGCGCTAGAAGGAGGGGATCTCTCGACCTTGACGACGCATTCCCTCTACCAGTTTTCTCCCTTTGTTCTCACGACTCTCGAGAGATGAGTCACATTCCCACTACCTCCGCGGGTACCCGAGCGACGAGCTCGAGATACGGTCTTCGACGCCTCGCACATCGTCTTGAAGGGCAACCTCGTGATAGCGAGAGCCAGCCCCAAGATCCGATGGTTGACCCCGAGGCCGTGCTCCGAGAGGACACGGCCCGGCGGCTTGCGGAGCTCCTTAACCGCCCCGGCGTCGACGGTTCGCTCATAGCCGACCTCCTCGGCTATGACGTTGAAGATAGGTCCGCCAGAGACTACTCCGACTCCGAATATGTGGGGGAGTCGAGGACCAACGAGGCAACGCCTAGCCTCGCCCCTTCGCGGCCCGAGAGGCCCAACGACGCTTTGGCCGGACCGTCGCACATAGCGCGGCAGCAGGCACGGTCGCATTCCCGGGGACTCGCCCCCTCGGTTTCAAGAGGTGGCCGGACACGGCCCCTCGCCGAGGAGAGAGCGACTCTGGTAGATGATGGGGCCGACAGCCGAAGCGCCCGCCGGACGGCCCGACCTAGGGCGACCTCACCTCGCCCCGCACCGAGTGCGGACCTTAGAGAGCGCTTGACGGCGCAGAGAAACTCCCGAGGGGAGGATCTCCGCCAAAGGCTAAACTCTCGAAGGGACGCGCTCCCCGCCGCAACTCTCGGCCGGCCGCAGGCCAATGTCGTGGACCAAGCGTCCAACGAACGCCAACCGGTGACTCCCGCGGCCCCGACGGTCGGCCCCGCTAACGGGCTCGACATGGTCACGATGATTCAAAGCCTCCAGAATCAAATCATCGAAATGAGGGAGTCGGGGAGGCAAAGGCCGTACGGAGGGATCGAGGAATCATACTCTCCCTTCGCCGCGCAAATCCTCGCGCAACCATGCGTGGGGAACTTCAAGTTACCGTCCATTCCTCCCTACGATGGACGTACGGACCCCCACTTCCACGTCCAACACTATGAGACGTGGATGACTATGCAGGGGCAGGCGGACGCCACCCTCTGCCAAGCCTTCAGCCTGACCCTCACAGGCTCGGGGTTTGAGTGGTTCCGAAGCTTGAGGCCGGGAAGCATCCCGTCTTTCCGGGCCTTGCGAGAGGCTTTCCTCGCCCGATTCGCCACCCTCGTGGCGCAAAAGAAGCCGAAGACCCACCTCCTCTCTATCCGACAAGGAAGAGACGAGACGTTGAGACAATACCTCGCTCGCTTCACCGAGGAGTCTCACAAGGTCGAAGGGTTCGACGACAGGGACGCCATCACGGCGATCACCGAGGGAGTACGCACGAGCGACTTCCTCAAATCTATTGTTGGCCAAGTCCCGCGTGACATGGCGGAGCTGATGACAAGAGCCCGCACATACATGGGAGTCGAGGACTATCTCGATGGCCGAGATGGCCGAAAGGCAGGAGGACAGGGGAGTCGCCGCCGCGACGATCGAGACGAAGATCATCCCGACCCCCGAAAGAGGAGGAATAAGGGAAGCCAGGCCCCTAACGGCCGTTCCCTCCCCGGGCCGAAGCCGTCGCATGTCGACAGCTTCCGGAGGTTCTCGCCATTCACTCCTCTGAACACTCCGCCGGAGCAAATCCTAGCTCTGCACCGTGACAAGTTGGGGAGCCCGACCCCGCTCACGAAGGATCCCGCCAAGAGGGATCAAAGCAAGTACTGTGACTACCATCAAGATCACGGGCACCTGACATCCGAATGCTATCAACTTAAGCGTCAGATTGAGGCCCTGATTCAAGATGGGAAGCTGAAAGAGTATGTCCTGAGAACTATCGGGACGGCCGCGGCGCACGGAGGTTGCCCGCGGCAAGGGAAGAAAGGTCCGGCGACGGTGACTGTCACGGACCGCGCGACAAACGAAGAGCCGGAGAGCTCGCAACTTCACGTCGTGGGTGCAATCTTGGGTGGCCCGGAGTTCGGGGACTCGGCTACGCAAAGGAAGAAGTACGTGCGCGAAGTTTCCCAAGGGAAAATAGCGCACTACATCAACCATACGTACGAGGTCCCTCCTCCGGCCCCCTTCGAGTCCATGTTCTTCACCGGACAAGAAGCAACGCGAGTTCTCCATCCACACAACGACGCGATAGTCGTCTCCGCCCCGGTCGCAAACAACCTCGTCCGGAGAATCCTGATCGACAATGGGAGCTCCGCCGACATAATCTTCAAATCGGCGTTGGACAGGATGAAGCTATCCGGGGTAAGACCGACCCCGATCTCAACCCCGCTCTTCGGCTTCTCTGGGGAGAGGGTTATGACGGAGGGAACTATCGACCTCCCGGTTACCTTCGGTACGCCGGGGGGGCTCGAGGTTACCCACATCGTATCGTTCCTGGTGGTGGATCAGCCCTCGGCTTACAACATCATCATCGGCCGCCCGACTCTCAATCGGTTGAAGGCCATAACATCCACGTACCACCTGATGATGAAGTTCCCGACCGATAAAGGGATCGCAGTGATGTTGGGAGACCAATCCATGGCGAGGATGTGCTACATCTAGGGCGTGGACGGAAAAGGGAAAGCGAAGGTGGTGAGCACCGTCTTCCAACTCGGAGACAAATTCCCGTGCAAGTTAGAGGAAGGAGGCACCTTCGGAGAGCTAGACCAAAGGGACGAAGTCGAGCGTCGGAAGGTGGAGACACCGGACGACCTCGTTCCCGTCGTGTTGGACGACGCCAAACTTGACCAAGTAGTCAAGGTAGGCGCCCAACTCCCGTCTGAAACCCGAATCGAGCTCGCCGCCTTCCTCCGAGAGCACAAAGATGTCTTTGCGTGGACACACGCCGGCATGCCGGGAATCGACCCCGAGATCATGGTTCATCGTCTTAACGACGACAAGAGAGTGGCCGAGCGCGTTCAACCGCGACGGGCGTTCAGTGGGGAAAGGTACCAAGCCATTGGTGAAGAAGTTGACAAACTTCTCGCCGCCGACTTCATCAGGGAGGCGGAGCACCCTAAATGGGTGTCCAATGTGGTAATGGTCAAGAAGCCAAACGGGAAGTGGCGGATCTGTATCGACTACAAAGATCTCAACAAAGCCTGCCCGAAAGATAGCTTCCCTCTCCCGAGGATCGAGCAGCTCGTGGACGCCACTGCGGGCCACGAACTGCTAAGCTTCATGGACGCCTACTCAGGCTACAACCAGATCCGCATGCACGAGCCGGATCAAATTAAAACCACCTTTGTTACGAACCGCGGACTTTACTGTTACAAGGTCATGCCCTTTGGCCTCAAAAACGCGGGAGCAACGTATCAAAGGTTGGTGAACCGCATGTTCGCCAATCAAATTGGCAAAACTATGGAGGTCTACGTGGATGACATGCTTTTCAAAAGCCTCAAAGCCCACGACCACGTTCGAGACCTTAGGGAAATGTTCACGATCCTGCGGCGCTACAAGATGAAGCTTAACCCCAACAAGTGCGCTTTCGGGGTCGAGTCTGGAAAGTTTCTGGGCTACATGGTGAGCCGCCGCGGGATCGAGGCCAATCCTGAGAAGATTAAGGCGATCTTAGAGATGAGGTCGCCACAAAAGGTCAAAGAAGTTCAAAGCTTGACGGGAAGGATCGCCGCCCTGACGCGATTTGTTTCCAAAGCCACTGACAGGTGCCAACCATTCTTCAAGGCACTGAAGAAGACCGACGGGTTCGTGTGGACGGAGGAGTGCGAGGAAGCATTCCGCGATATGAAAGCCTATTTCACCTTCCCCCCGTTCCTCGCGAAGCCAAAGAACGGCGAAACCCTGTACCTCTACCTCGCAGTTTCCGATAGGGCCGTGAGCGCGGTCCTCATACGCGAAGAAGACAAGGTGCAGTGGCCAGTCTACTACGTTAGCAAGGCGCTCCTCGACGCCAAAACCCGATACCCCGAGATCGAGAGACTGTCCCTCGCCCTCGTCATGAGCGCGAGAAAGCTCCGGCCCTACTTCCAGGCGCACCCCATCGTGGTCTGCTCGGGGCATCCCATCGAGAAGGCCCTTCAAAAAGGGACCTCCTCTCGAATGGCGATATGGTCCCAAGAGCTGGGCGAATACGGGGTCGAGTTCCAACTGAGAACCGCCATTAAGGGTCAGGCCCTCGCCGACTTCATCGCCGAGTTCACAAGCGCGCCCCCAACCAATGAGGGCGACGAAGGGGGTAAGACCGCGGAAGACAAGGAAGACGACCATAGCGAGTCGTCAAGGAAGAGAACCAACGACCCGATAGGGCCGGTCTGGGATTTACACGTGGATGGCGCGTCAAACGCCCGGGGGGCTGGCGCCGGCGTTGTGCTCACAAATCCCGATAGGGAAAAGCTGAGGTACGCCCTGCGGTTCGAGTTCAAGGCTTCCAACAACGAGGCAGAGTACGAGGCTCTGATTGTTGGCTTGGAGCTAGCGAACAAGTTGGGCGCCCAAAACCTGCGCATCCATTGCGACTCGCAATTGATCGTGAATCAGGTTAAGGGCGACTACGCCGCAAAGGAGCCACACATGATCGCCTACTTGTCCAAGGCCCAAAAGAACTTGGAGGCCTTGTCGTGGTTCGAGATCGTCCAGGTCCCTCGAGAGGCGAACGTTGACGCCGACGCCCTAGCTCGCCTCGCGTCTGGGATAGACGAGGAAGGCGAAGGCAGCGTCCCAATCGAAGTGTTGACCCGACCCTACGTCTCGAGAGGCGACGTAGGGGTCATTGACGAGACTCCACCTCCCTCATGGATGACCCCGCTCGTGGAATTCCTTAAACGGGGAGTCGTCCCCGAGGACAAAGAAGAAGCTAGAAAGCTGAGAAGCCTAGCCCCGAAGTACACAATGAGGGAGGACAGTTTGTTCAAAAGAGGCTACTCCATGCCCCTTCTCCGTTGCCTGACCGAGGTGGAGGCGAGGAAAGCACTCCACGAGGTGCACGAGGGGGTGTGCGGTAACCACGCCGCCGGGCAATCTTTGGCATTGAAGTTGCTAAGACTTGGATATTTCTGGCCAACCTTGAAAAAGGACTCCCACGAGTGGGCCAAGAAGTGTGACAAGTGCCAAAGGTTCGCCCACATTCCGCGCCAAGCACCGGCCCCTTTGTGTCCGATTATCGTGCCGCGACCTTTCGCGAAGTGGGGAATCGACCTCATCGGCGAGCTACCTACGGCCCCGAGACAATACACGCACGCGATCGTGGCTATCGATTACTTCACGAAGTGGGTAGAGGCCGAACCGCTAGCAAAGATCACCGAGGCGAACACGACAAGCTTCATTTGGAGAAACATCATCTGCCGCTTCGGGATCCCTGCGTCAATTGTAACCGACAACGGAAAACAATTCGACAATGCGCGCCTCCGAGAAATGTGCGAACAGCTTGGCATTAGCAAGACTTTCTCCTCTCCCCGCCATCCCCAAGCCAACGGTCAGGTCGAGGCGGTGAATAAGACGATCAAGGAGAACCTGAAGAAGAAGCTGGAGGCAAGAAAGGGGGCTTGGGCTGACGAGCTCCCCATGGTCTTATGGGCATACCGCACCACCGCCCGAAACGCGACCGGCGAAACCCCTTTCGCTCTCGCGTTCGGCGTCGAGGCTGTGGTGCCCGTCGAGATTAAGCTGCCAACCTTGCGCATCGAGGAGTACGACGAAGCCGCCAACGATGACGCGATCAGGCTCGAGCTAGACCTCATAAACGAAAGGAGGGCGGACGCACTTACCCGGCTTGCTGCGCAGAAGAGGAAGGTCGTGAAGTACTACAACTCGAAGATCAAGCTGCGGAAGTTCGCCGACGGAAGCCTCGTCCTTCGAAGGGTGTTCCAAAACACCAAAGTGCAAGGTGCGGGAGTTCTAGGCCCCACCTGGGAAGGCCCGTACCGTGTGCGCCGAGCCATCCACAATGGCACATACGAGCTCGAGAACATGGAGGGACTCGTGTTCACACACCCATGGAATGCGGAGCATCTCCGACAATATTACCAGTAGACGTTCATTCGTCCTTTTTTCGCTTTTTGTCTCCATGTAATTTTCAATTCTAGCAAAGGCAATTTACGATTTCGAGTTTGGCCAACGGCCTGGGATGTAATTTTTGAACCATTTCGATAATTTAATAAATTACATTTCACTTCAAAACACTTGGTATCTTAGTTTCTAGCCTCCTCTACGAGCACCCAAGAAACTCGGGGGGCTAAGGAGGATAAGGCGAGAGCAACAAGCTCGCTTACTCCACTTTCCACGCGCCAAACTGTAACTCCACTTTCCACGCGCCAAACGGTAACAAAACACCCATAAATCGGATCCGCGCCCCGGACCTCCGACTTCGTACCCTCCTCGTGCGACGCTCTCGCACGGGTCGAGACCGTATGCCGAGAGATAGCGAAACGTCGACGAGTCGGATCCGCGCACCGGACCTCCGGCCTCGCACGTCTTTTGCTGCGACCCTCTCGTGCACCGATGCACCTTGCGCACCGATAGGCGGCAAGTCATCGATGGATCACGTCCGCGCACCGGATCGTCGATCTCGGCAGTCAAAACCCAAAACGTGACACGCGTACCAACGAGTACCACGCTCACTGGGAGCTGCAAACCCATCCCGATACGCACGCCGATAGGTAGCGTACTCGCCGGAGGATGAGCGCGGCGGCCACCCAGCTCGCGCGCGCCGATAGGCAGCGAGTCACAAATGGATGGCCGGAAATCGCACCCGCCGGATGAAACTGGTCTAACCTGCATCCGCGGGAAATTTACCCGCCAAATGCGGCAGTAAGCCGTGCCAACCGGTTACGCTAAGCATAGTAAGCCGGGCTCGTAAGACACGCACTATTCAAATTGCGCAAATCGATTACACTAAGCGTAGCAAGTCGAGAAAATAAGACGCACGATGAAAAGAAAGCTTCAATCAAAGCAAAACAATATTGCGTAAACAACCCAATAAGAAAGGTACGAAAGTACGACGCAAACATAACAATAATCCGAAAGAAAGCATAAAGCGAGCGCTAAACAAGTGCGCGAAAAACCAAGGAAAACTCAACTAGTCCGAGCCAAAATCGACTTGCTCTTCATCTCCTTCGGGGTCAGGGGCGCCAAACCCGCCAACGGCTTCTCCGTCAGGCTGGTGGGTCGTCGACTGAGCAGCCTCGGCGGGGATCTGTGGATGCGAGTCGTCCTCCGGTGGCTCGTCATCGTAAGGAGGGAACATGGTGTTGAAAAAGGAAAACGTGGTCCCGCGAGACGCGTTCTCCTTCTCGGTCGCTTCCCGAACTCGCCGGGCCGCCTCGTAACGAGCCGCCTCCAACGCCAAGTCCCAGTCGTCCTCCAAGTCGGTCTTGGATCGCACGGCGTCTTCCTTCTCCTCAACAAGGGTCCGCATCTCCGTCCGGAGGGTATCCCTCTCCCTCTCGACCTTAACCCGAGCGATCTCGCTCGCCGATAGTCGAGCGTGAACGATGCTCAGCTCTGCATCCCGGCTCGTGAGCGCCGCCTGAAGCTTCTTCGTTTCCCCCAGGAAGGTGTCGGCTGCCTGCTCCGCCTTCTCACGAAGCGCCTTCTCGGTGGCCAATTCCCCGCGAGCTCGCTCCAGCTCCCCCTCGAGCGCCTCAAATTCTCGGGCGGTGCGAGCCCCCGCTAGGGCGGTAGCGTGCGCAACCGCCATGCTCGTCTTCTCCTTCTCCATGATTTGCATGCGTCGTAGCATATCTCGGAGAATGCGATCGCTCCGCTCTTGGCGCGCGAGCATCTGCAAGCAAGCAAAACGCGGATAATTACAATAAGCACGACAGTCATACATAACACAAGCAAACGAGCCATACCTTTCGGGCGTCGCCGATCCCGTTCTGGAAGTGCTCGAGGTCGCTCGTCGTCAGCAGGCCTTTGAAATCCCGCAAGGAGGTCTCAAGGATCCCTCGGGAGCACTGGTCTCTCAACTCTGCCGCCTCCGCTAGGAGCATGGAGTCCAGGCTGTCTGGCACTGTCGATGTGTGAGCGCGTTTGTGCCCGGACGGTGACCCGAGAGAAGCCGACGATGATGGTCGTTTGTTGGAGGAGATCTTTTCATTCCTCGCCCGCGATGGCGACCCCCCGCGACGGGCCTCGGCTGGAGGGCGAGCCACGGTCGTAGCATCGTCGGTGGGCGTTGCTCCCGGCATTTGGGTGCGCGGTCGGTGACGTCGAGCCATGGCACCTGCAGAGAAGAAAAGCGCGTTTGTCAGCTAAAACGTAATGGTAAGCGTAAATAATGGAAAAACAACGATAACGCGACGACGCATCCTCTATCAGTACCCCCCGCGTCGGGTGGGGGGGCAGACGAACCCCCCGCCTCGGATTCCGGGCCAGTCTCCACTCCAGGTCCGGAACATGAGGAGTCTTCGTCAGCAGGCACGAACCATCTGGTGGTTGCCATAAGATCCGGGGACTCGAAAAGCGATCCTTGCCGCCTCGAGTCGGGAACCGCTCCGATCACGAGCGTAAGTTCGGAGCTCTCGATGCCATAGTCGGCCGGGAATTCAGCAACGGGGCCAAAGGTGAGAGGTGCCGTCCCGAAGGCAGATTCGGACGCCCACACCCAAGGATATCGGTGTTTCGAGGTCAGCTTGGTGAGGATGGTGAATCGCTTCCGGTGCTGGACCTTGTAGAAGCCGGGTTTCCCGGGAACATCGAAGACGGCCACGAGATTCCTGATGTCGTCGGCCGTCACGGCTCGACCCTTCGCTCGGTGCAGCATCATGTGGCAGGCCGCCACCATACGGTAGAAGGATGGGGACATCTGGGCCGCATGAACACCGAGCCGAGCTAGAAGATCCTGGATCACGGGCTGAAAAGGCAGTCGTAGCCCTCCCCGAAGGCTCGCCTCGTGAACGGCGGCGTACCCCTTCCGAGGGCGAGTCGGCAGATCGTCGGGCAACGGTCGCAAAAGCGATACGGCCGACGGGATGTGGAACCGCTTCCTCAAACCACTAAAGCTGGCAATCGAGAGCGAACTCGGGAAATCGATGCTAGAACAGTCAAAGCTATCTCGAATCGCCGTTTCCCCGAGGGGAAACGACGAGGTTCGTTCTTCTTCCCGCGCAGTCGAGCTTGTCGGGGTGACCGATAGGACGCGACGACCCGACGTCTCGCCCGAACCCTCGTGGTGCCCGCTACGGTAGCTCGCTCGGGCTATGGTATGCGCACTCGGCCCACTGGGGCCCGTTTCCCGGTTGTTGACCACGAGAGGCGGCTCCGTCGGCGCGTCCGGCCCGTTCGTGAGCCCATGGTGCGTGTCGAGCGATGGGATGGCCGTGTGGCCCCCGTGGGCTGCGTCCGGCCCAAGCTCGTGGTTCGGCCCAAGGTCCTGTGAGGGGTCAAGCTCTCTCTCACCTAGGCCCGGCCCAATGGGTCCTAGGGTTTGAGCATGCTCCAAGCTCTCCCCACCTAGGCCCGGCCCAATGGGCCCTAGGGTTTGGGAAGGGTCCAAGCCGGCCGCCCCCTCTCCTCCAGCAATGGATGGCCGGCGCGCCCCACCTCCGGCGTCGGCTCCTCCGCCCGTGACGCCGGCCGTCGCCGGCGGCGTCTCCTCGTCGCGCACGCGCCCCGGCCTGGTTGGGGCTGGTCCACCCGGGCCACCATGGTCTCCGGCCACCTGCAACACGGCCCCGCCCGCGTGGGAAGAGCCTTCCACGAAGCCGACCCGGCCAGGCGCGGCCTCTCCAGCGCCGGCGCCGCCTCCACCGGCCCGAGCGGCGTGCCCCTCGCCTGGGTTCGTCGCGCGCGCCTCCACCGGCGCCCCCCCGGGGTTGGGTTCGCCACGGACGGCGCCGACACAGCCGGCCGAGGCCTCCCCGGCAGCAGCGCGGCCTCGCTCGACCCCGCCTGCGCTGTCCCCAGCCGCGTCGACCCCGCCGGCGCTGTCCCCGGCCGACCCGGCCTCGTCTGCGCGCTCGTCCACCTCGGCCCGCTCGGCCGACCCAGCCACGCCACAGTGCGACCCAGCCCCGGCAGCGTGCGCCCCGGCTGCTCCCTCGCTCGCCTCAGCCACACCAGCGCTCGCCTCGGCCTCGCCGGCGTCGCCCTCGGCCGCTAGGTGTTCTCCCTCGCCCGCCAACCAAGCATCCACCGTGGGGAGGTCTTGGCCGTCCAGATTCATTGTCGTTCGATCTAGGAAAACCAAACCTAGAGTGGGGAGAGAGTTGTGGTCGACCGGGGGCGGTGAAATTCGATCTAGAAGATCGTCCAAAGTCTCGTAAGGGTCGTCAAAGAGGAACGAGACGAAGTCCTCGGGGGGCCCACTGGCCGACGTATGGTTGGGGGACCCCATGGGCGCGAATAACGACAAACACGTCAGCAAAAACATTAAAATAATACCTAAGGTGAGCGGGCTTACCGATTGTTGACGAGACGGTTCGGCGAGACAACTGAAGACGGAGCTGCTTGAGTTTACCACACGGGCTACGCCCGGTGCCAAACTCGGGGGGCTAATGTTATCGGCCCGACGAGGTCCGACGGCTCGATCGACATTTCGGGCGGCCGAGCAGGCTCACTCGGCCATTGGCCGAGTGAAACCCTACTTCCAGCCCACACTCGGCCGGCCCATCAACTCACTCGGCCAATGGCCGAGTGAGCCTTCTCTCGGTCCAAGCCCATCACTCGGCCAATGGCCGAGTGAACTTCTCCATATGTTCACTCGGCCAATGGCCGGACGAGGCCCACCATACTCACTCGGCCCATGGCCGAATGAAGCCTCAGACGTCCCAGCGTGATCGCCCGGCCAAGGGCCGAATGAAGTCTCCAGCCGGCCCACCATGCTCGCTCGGCCGATGGCCGGGTGAGGCCCCGGGTGGCCCAGCACGCTCGGTCGGCCGAAGGCCGAATGAAGACCCCTGCCGGCCCAACAGCTCACTCGGCCAACAGCCGAGTGAGTCTTCTCTCGGCCCAGACTCTTCGCTCGGCCATCACTCGGCCGGTGGCCGAGTCAAGCTCACCCGGCGCCCATTCCTTCACTCGGCCATTGGCCGAGTGAATCTCCCTCGGCGACCATCATCTCACTCGGCCATCGGCCGGCCCAACCTCACTCGGCCGATGGCCGACTCAGCCTCACTCGGCCAAGGGACCCTCAACACGTCTCTTGGTCGCCTATAAATAGAGGAGTCCATTCTCTAGTCCAGGTAATCCGAAATTTGAGTACTGAAACGCTGCCGAACTCATAACTCGCTCGTTTCTCTCAACTCTCGACCCCTAAACACTAAACCCTCTGTCAACCACCTCAATCCTACTAATGTTGAGCGTCGGAGAGGTAAACAGAGGCAACCCCTCTGTTTCCCCTTTGTAGTTCACACCTCTTCGCTTGTGTTTCAGGTGCCTGGACTAGATAGACATTACAGACAGCTAAGGGACGACTTGAGATATCAAGTCCGACACGCTCGAGCCGGAGTGAGACCACTCGGTCCGGCCTTGGGTCTAACCATTTCCGGTTCCTAAATCGTTGTCCGAAAAACTGCGACAACAATAACCCTTAGCCACTAGTCGTGCTTTGAACGTCTCGACGTTTCCATCCGGACCCCTTTTCTTCTTGTATATCCACTTACACCCTACGGGTTTAATCTTTCGGGAAGGTCTACAAGTTTCTAGACTTTGTTGACGTACATCGAGTGCATTTCAACTTTCATGGCGTCAAGCCAAACGTTTGATTCAGAACCAGCCATTGCATGGCTGTAGGAAACAGGGTCATTCGTGTCAGAGACGGGTACGAGAGTATCCCCGTAAGACATGTACATGTAAGGTTTTTGAGAAACCCTCCCACTACGCCGAAGTACTACTTGACGAGGTTCAGATGAGTTAGGTTGTGTTTCAGTTGGGGTCAGAACTGTTCTTACAGATGAGATAGATGCATCCTCACCCAACTTTTCTTCAAGCACAATTTTGCTTCTAGGTTTTACATCTTTCATAAAGTCCTCCTCAAATAAAGGAGCGTTCGTGCGAATGAAAGTCTTGTCGTCCTCAGAACTTGGTGCGAATACCTTCTTCTTTCATTGAATATTATCGATGTTTACCCTACATGAATATCATCAACTAGATGGGATTTACAAAATTACCATTTTACCCTTTTACTTGATATTTCCTCTACTCCTTTGTCGCTTGTGAATAAGTTAGAAACAATGTATTGACGAGGAGCTAACAAGTTACATTGATTCATCCAAAAGAGTCATGACTCAATTTGGATACTAGACAGTTCATTTATTAATATTCCAAGGAACAAAACATAAGGTGATATACATTACATTTCAGCAATCTTGTACATGAATTCCATATCTATGAGATCTTCACAAAGTTACGCATGACATCTTCATAACTTAGTACTTCACCAATAGGTCTTGTCTATATCACATAGTGAATATAGAACTCTGACTTTCTCAAATGAGAATACGTAAGCTATGAAATGACATGTCTCATTTCAGGATTGAGGTAAGCATGATGCAATTCATACATAGTAACTCCGAGACATAAGAGGTTAAATGGTTTGTTCTTATTCTGTCTCTAGATGTGCACTGGTGAATTCAGTACCTTCAGAATATACATAGGAAAAACTGTAGAGTCTCCAACTCTTAATGTCCCATAACCAGACATCATAGATTCTCCTAACAATCATACTGAGATCAATAACCCTTTGATCTTTAGATTATGAATATACTGTTTTAAGCAAACCATGAAGAATTTGTTCATGCAAATATATATTTGACTTTTCATTTGTTGTTTGGTTTGTTTAAGGACTAAAGACTATAGTCTATCATAAAGCTTCAAACAGACAAGGAAGAAAGAATGAACGTTTCAACTTTTATTAATTATTCATCAGTTACACGCAAGAGTCTTCGTGAGACTTTATTACATCAAATGTACATAAGTAAAGACTACTACTCTTCTTTTAGGCACCACTGACAACACTGCCTTCTCGATGTTTCGGGTTTTTCGAAAACGACTGATGTTGTCGGTCTGTCTCGGACCGACGGGGACTAAGGCGTCACTTCGACCCACGCGACCGGTGCAAGGCCTCGAGGGGCGAACCCTTGCCTCGGCCTTTGGCCGGCCCAAACCAATGGCCGGGCCAAGGGTCGGCCGGCCAGTGGCCGGCCACATGCTCAGCCGGCCAATGGCCGGCCATATGCTTGACCGGCCTGTCGCCGGCCCAAAAGTCAGCCGGCCATGTCCAAGGCCGGCCCTCCTCCATGGCCGGCTCTCCAAGGCCGGCACTCCAAGGCCGGCCCTCCTCCAAGGCCGGCTCTCCATGGCCGGCACTCCAAGGCCGGCCCTCCTCCAAGGCCGGCTCTCCAAGGCCGGCACTCCAAGGCCGGCCCTCCTCCATGGCCGGCTCTCCATGGCCGGCACTCCTCCAAGGCCGGCTCTCCATGGCCGGCACTCCAAGGCCGGCCCTCCTCCATGGCCGGCTCTCCATGGCCGGCACTCCAAGGCCGGCCCTCCTCCAAGGCCGGCTCTCCATGGCCGGCACTCCAAGGCCGGCCCTCCTCCAAGGCCGGCTCTCCATGGCCGGCACTCCAAGGCCGGCCCTACTCCAAGGCCGGCCCTCCTCCAAGGCCGGTTCTCCATGGCCGGCACTCCAAGGCCGGCCCTCCTCCAAGGCCGGCTCTCGAAGGCCGGCACTCCAAGGCCGGCCCTCCTCCATGGCCGGCTCTCCATGGCCGGCCCTCCTCCAAGGCCGGCCCAACCTTGCTCACTCGGCCAAGGGGTCTTCAAACCACCCCTTGGCTGCCTATAAATACAGGGGCCGCTCCCCTAGTCTAGGTAATCCATTCTTGAGTACTGAAACGCTGCCGAACTCGTACCTCGCTCGTTTCTCTCAAGCTTTGGCCTCTAAACACCCCTAAAACCTCTATACTCCACCTCAATCCTACTAATGTTGAGCGTCGGAGAGGTAAACAGGGGTACCCCCCCTGTTTCCCCTTTGTAGTTCACAATCTCTTTCTTGCTTTTCAGGTATCGAGACAAGGTGAGCTTCACCCACAGCTAAGGGACGACTTGGGACACCAAGTCCGACACGCTCGAGCCGGAGTGAGACCACTTGGTCCGGCCTTGGGTCTAACCACTCTGGGCTCCTAAATAGTTGTCCAAAAATCAGCGACAACATTTTGGCGCTAGAAGGAGGGGGTCTCTCGACCTTGGCAACACATCCCCTCTACCAGTCTACTTCTCTCTTCTACGACTCTCGTGAGATGAGTCGTAGCCCCGCCACCTCCGTGGGCGCCCGAGTGACTAGCTCGAGGCGCGACCTCAAAAGCTCCGCGCACCGTCTCGAAGGGCAACCTCGTGATAACGAGAGCCAGCCCCGAGACCCAGCGAATGACCCCGAGGCCGCAGTCCGAGAGGACACGGCTCGAAGGCTCGCCGAGCTCCTAGACCGCCCCGGCGTCACCGGCGCACTCATCGCCGACCTCCTCGACTCCAACAACGTCGACGATGTCAACCTCGAGACCGACCTCGACCACCTTGTTCACGAAAGGGGACGCACGCGCACGCTTCCAAGGGGACACCCTCGGGCGGCCGCGCCGAGACGTCAACTTTCTTATGAGCACACGCACGCGCCCTCGAGGGAACACCCTCGGGCGACCACGTCAAGGCGTCAAAACTCGCGCAATACCCGAGGACGCTCGGGCTCGAGGTCCCGAAAGGGGCGCTCCAAGCTCACCGTCCGCGTCCAAAACTCTTGTGAAGGTGACGACGTCGATGGTCTCGGCCTCCGCCAAAGGCACCGCCTGAATGACGCGCCCTTAACAAGGGTGATAGGGACGGCCTCCGGAGACTTGAGAGACCGCCTCAACTCTCAAAGAGAGGATCACGAGTTCGACTTGAGAGAAAAACTCGACGCTCAACGTGAGACCGCGATCGTCTTGGGGCAGCGACCACCCAACAATGATCAAGCACCCAACCAAAAGCGCGCAGCCACGGGTGTGAAACCGGCCGTTGGTCCCGAGTCACGAAGGAAAAGGCGCCGGAAGGGTCAAGTCCCTAACGACCACCCTTCTCCAGCCCCGAAGCAAACCTTCGTCCCGCTCAACACAACGCCCGACCGGATCCTGAGCTTACGCCGCGATGAGCTGGGAAGCCCCGCTCCACTCACAAAGGACCCCGCGAAGCGAGATCGAAGTAGGTTCTGCGAATACCACAAAGATCACGGGCACGTGACGATCGAATGCAAGCAGCTTAAGAAGCGAATTGATTCCCTAATTCGAGGTGGGAACCTCAGGGAATTCGTCGCGTCTGCTAGCAAGCCATGATTGTCGCGACTTCGACATTTAAATTCACGCCCGAACTCGATCGGCTTCGTGGTCACTTTCATTTCGAAATTGTAATTTTCTTTCTTCTCAAAAGAAGGCCAAGTGCCATGACTACCTGTAACAACCCCCTTTATTGCAATAAAGAGTTAACTATTGTATACCTCCAACGCAAGAGTTTCTTGGCCTTCGTCTCACAAACGCAAGAAACTCGGGGGTCTAACAGGGATCAATGCTCAATAAAAAACAACTCAACAACAACTCAAAAAAAAAAAAACAATAATAATAAAGTCTCAAGGGGCCGGTGGTTAGGTCGGAGGTCCCAAAGAAAGACTTCTCACACGTCTCCTCGAGATGAGTTCATCCCTCGAGTCGAGCTCCGAGTCCGCGAGTCGACCGATATTCCTCGCGCCGACTCTTCACGAAACTCCTCGTGCAGGCTCTACGTGAGTCCTCGAGTCGAGTTCGAGTCCACGAGTCGATTGATACTCCTCGTGCAGGCTCTACGATGTCTCCTCGAGATGAGTTAATTCCTCGAGTCGAGTTCATTCCTCACATGCCTCCTCGAGATGAGTTCATTCCTCGAGTCGAGTTCGAACCCATGAGTCGACCGATAGTCCTCGTGCTGATTCTTCACGAAACTCCTCGTGCAGGCTCTACGTGAGTCCTCGAGTCGAGTTCGAGTCCACGAGTCGATTGATACTCCTCGTGCGGGCTCTACGATGTCTCCTCGAGATGAGTTAATCCCTCGAGTCGAGCTCCGAGTCCACGAGTCGACCGATACTCCTCACGATGACTCTTTGCGAAACTCCTCGTGCAGGCTCTACGTGAGTCCTCGAGTCGAGTTCGAGTCCACGAGTCGATTGATACTCCTCGTGCAGGCTCTACGATGTCTCCTCGAGATGAGTTAATTCCTAGAGTCGAGTTCATTCCTCACATGCCTCGTCGAGATGAGTTCATTCCTCGAGTCGAGTTCGAACCCACGAGTCGACCGATAGTCCTCGTGCTGATTCTTCACGAAACTCCTCGTGCAGGCTCTACGTGAGCCCTCGAGTTCAGTCCCGAGTCCACAAGCCAACTAACCACTCCTCTTGCAGGCTTTACATGAGTCCTCGAGTTGAGTCCCAAGTCCACAGGTCAACTAACTATTCCTCGTGCAGGCTCTACATGAGCCCTCGAGTTGAGTCTTGAGTCCGCGCTCGCCGCCCAGCTCGTGGGCCGAAAGGCAACGAGTTACAAATGGGTTCAAGGTCTGCGTCCGCTGGGCGTATCTGGTCTAGCCAGCGTCCACGGGAAACCTCGCCACACAAATGTGGCATCGCGCTCGCCGCCCAGCTCGTGGGCCGAAAGGCAACGAGTTACAAATGGGTTCAAGGTCGGCGTCCGCAGGGCGTATCTAGTCTAGCCAGCGTCCACGGGAAACCTCGCCACACAAAAGTGGCATCGCGCTCGCCGCCCAGCTCGTGGGCCGAAAGGCAACGAGTTACAAATGGGTTCAAGGTCTGCGTCCACTGGGCGTATCTGGTCTAGCAAGCGTCCACGGGAAATCTCGCCACACAAATGTGGCATCGCGTTCGCCGCCCAGCTCGTGGGCCGAAAGGCAACAAGTTACAAATGGGTTCAAGGTCGGCGTCCGCAGGGCGTATCTGGTCTAGCCAGTGTCCACGGGAAACCTCGCCACACAAATGTGGCATCGCGCTCGTCGCCCAGCTCGTGGGCCGATAGGCAACGAGTTACAAATGGGCTCAAGGTCTGCGTCCGCAGGGCGTATCTGGTCTAGCCAGCGTCCACGGGAAACCTCGCCACACAAATGTAGCATCGCGCTCGCCGCCCAGCTCGTCGGCCGATAGGCAACGAGTAACAAATGGGTTCAAGGTCTGCGTCAACACAATAAAGACGTGCAAATCGATTATGCCTTCGGTGGCAAATCGAGAAAACAAGACGCGCACAATACAACAAAGACGTGCAAATCGATTACGCCTTCGGTGGCAAATCGAGAAAACAAGACGCGCACAATACAACAAAGACGTGCAAATCGATTATGCCTTCGTTGGCAAGTCGAGAAAATAAGACACGCACAATAAAGTCGTGCTAATCGATCACGCCTTCATTGGCAAGTCGAGAAAATAAGACACGCACAATAAAGTCGTGCTAATCGATCACGCCTTCATTGGCAAGTCGAGAAAATAGGACACGCACGAGCAACCCGAAACAATAAGTCGTCCCTCGCGACGCCCAAAGGCCGTTCCTCATGACGCAAACCCAATCCATATGAAAGCGTGGATTTAGAGTTTCCACTCGATCGACGCTCGACCAGAAACTCGGGGGGCTAATGTTGTCGGTCCGTCTCGGACCGACGGGGACTAAGGCGTCACTTCGACCCACGCGACCGGTGCAAGGCCTCGAGGGGCGAACCCTTGCCTCGGCCTTTGGCCGGCCCAAACCAATGGCCGGGCCAAGGGTCGGCCGGCCAGTGGCCGGCAATATGCTCAGCCGGCCAATGGCCGGCCATATGCTTGACCGGCCTGTCGCCGGCCCAAAGGTCAGCCGGCCATGTCCAAGGCCGGCCCTCCTCCATGGCCGCCTCTCCAAGGCCGGCACTCCAAGGCCGGCCCTCCTCCAAGGCCGGCTCTCCATGGCCGGCACTCCAAGGCCGGCCCTCCTCCAAGGCCGGCTCTCCAAGGCCGGCACTCCAAGGCCGGCCCTCCTCCATGGTCGGCTCTCCATGGCCGGCACTCCTCCAAGGCTGGCTCTCCATGGCCGGTACTCCAAGGCCGGCCCTCCTCCATGGCTAGCTCTCCATGGCCGGCACTCCAAGGCCGGCCCTCCTCCAAGGCCGGCTCTCCAAGGCCGGCACTCCAAGGCCGGCCCTCCTCCATGGCCGGCTCTCCATGGCCGGCACTCCTCCAAGGCCGGCTCTCCATGGCCGGCACTCCAAGGCCGGCCCCCCTCCATGGCTGGCTCTCCATGGCCGGCACTCCAAGGCCGGCCCTCCTCCAAGGCCGGCTCTCCATGGCCGGCACTCCAAGGCCGGCCCTCCTCCATGGCCGGCTCTCCATGGCCGGCACTCCAAGGCCGGCCCTCCTCCATGGCCGGCTCTCCATGGCCGGCCCTCCTCCAAGGCCGGCCCAACCTTGCTCACTCGGCCAAGGGGTCTTCAAACCACCCCTTGGCTGCCTATAAATACAGGGGCCGCTCCCCTAGTCCAGGTAATCCATTCTTGAGTACTGAAACGCTGCCGAACTCGTACCTCGCTCATTTCTCTCAAGCTTTGGCCTCTAAACACCACTAAAACCTCTATACTCCACCTCAATCCCACTAAGGTTGAGCGTCGGAGAGGTAAACAGGGGCACCCCCCCTGTTTCCCCTTTGTAGTTCACAATCTCTTTCTTGCTTTTCAGGTATCGAGACAAGGTGAGCTTCACCCACAGCTAAGGGACGACTTGGGACACCAAGTCCGACACGCTCGAGCCGGAGTGAGACCACTTGGTCCGGCCTTGGGTCTATACACTCTGGGCTCCTAAATAGTTGTCCAAAACTCAGCGACAACAACTGACAACACACCTGTTGTCGCAGTTTTTCGGACAACGATTTAGGAGTCGCAGATGGTCAGACCCAAGGCTGGACCGAGTGGTCTCGTCTTGACTCGAGCGTGTCGGACTTGGTATCCCAAGTCGTCCCTTAGCTATCTATGGTATCTATCTCGTCCAACCACCTGAAAAGCGAGAAGAAAAGGTGTGAACTACAAAGGGGAAACAGGGGGGTTGCCCCTGTTTACCTCTCCGACGCTCGACATTAGTAAGATTGAGGTGGAATATAGAGGGTTTAGGTGTTTAGAGGCCGAGACTTGAGAGAAACGAGCGAGGTACGAGTTCGGCAGCGTTTCAGTACTCTAGCATGGATCACCTGGATTAGGGGAGAGACCCCTATATTTATAGGCGGCCAAGGGGTGTTTGGGGAACCCCTTGGACGAGTGCCGGCCTTGGACGAGTGCCGGCCTTGGATGAGCGCCGTCCTTGGTCGAGCGCCGGACTTGGATGAGCGCCGGCCTTGGATGAGTGCCGGCCTTGGACGAGCGCCGGCCTTGGATGAACGCCGGTCTTGGACGAGCGCCGGCCTTGGATGAGCGCCGGCCTTGGATGAGCGCCGGCTTTGGACGAGCGCCGGCCTTGGACGAGCGCCGGCCTTGGATGAGTGCCGGCCTTGGATGAGCGCCGGCCTTGGACGAGTTCCGGCCTTGGATGAACGCCGGCCTTGGACGGGGGAGTCTCAGGACGGCCGCCAGCGTGGCCGTCGTCGATCTACCGGGTCGAGACGGACCGGTAACATTAGCCCCCCGAGTTTATCATCGATTGTAAATCGCGTGGTAAACTCAAAGTCCAACGTCGGCCCATCGGAGAAGCCCGCCGCCAAGAGGTATGTTCCGACGTCTTTTAATATTATTTTTATTTTTTCCTTGTCGACCATTCTTCCCTCGTTATTCGCGCCCATGGACCCCATTGACCATTTATCGGGGTGTGGGACCATTGACGGCGACTTGCATGACTTGTTTGTGCACAACCACGTGGACTTGGATTTTTTTTGGGCTCAATTTTCGCCCCCACCAACGATCCCCGATACACGGCATTCGTCGCATTGGATAAACGCTCTCGAGATGACCGGAGAGGATCTCTCATTGGTGGAGGCGTGGTTGGCCAACGAGGGAGAATGTGCGCGTGCCGGAGACGGCCCACGCCGGCAGGAGGACGCCGGGGACAGCGGGCGCGCCGGAGGAGGCGCCTGGGCTCGGGGCGGCGCCGGCGGCGCTGGAGACGTTGGGGAGGACCTGCCCAGGCCGGGGACCGATGCCCCTCTGCCTGCTGGTGGCCTGGGCAACGCGCGTGTGGCGGAGACGGCCGCGCCTGGAGCGGCCGACGCTGAAGGAGACGCGCTGGAGGAAGGCGACGTCGGGGGGAACGCCCCGGCCAGGGGCGGCGCGATCTGGGTCGACCCCAGCTCCGACGAAGCCCTACCACGACCGGCTGGACCGACTAGGCGCTCACCAGGCGCGCTGACGAGGGAGAACGCCCGGGCGGTGCGAGCGAACCCGGGGTGGCCGCGCGCGGCGAAGCCGGCGCCGAGAGGGGCGCGCCGGCCGACCTCGACGTTGCCTGGGTCGACCCTGACGCGGGGGACGCCTCTACTTGGCCGGTGGCGGCCGTCGAGCGGCCTGCAGATCGCGCGCGGGAGGACTGCCCCCAGGGCTCGGCCGCGCCGGCGATGGCGCGCGTCGCTGGAGGGTCGCCGGCGCCGGGCGACACCGCCTAGGGAGGGGCCGACGCCGGGCAGGAAGTGGCCCGGCCAGGTGGCGCCGGCCAGGGGGCGGCCGCCTGCCTAGCCTTTGGGCAAACCCTAGGCCCCATTGGGCCGGGCCTGGGCGAGGAGAACGCAGCCGGCCAGGAGCCGGGCTGGGCCGGTGCGCGCGAGGAAGGCCCAACCGGCTGGGGGCCGGACGGGGCCGCCGGGCTGTGTGCGCGCGAGGAGGGCCTGGCCGGCCGAGAGCCGGGCCGGGCTGGTGGACCGGACGTGCCTGGGACGAGTGCCGAGACGCCCGAGCAGGGCTCGGGGGCCGGAGACCCGACTGGCCTAGAGCTGGGCCGGGCCGACGGGCCTGACGCGCGCGCCGGAGGCCGAAGGTCGCCTGGGCCGGACCTGCGCATGGAGGAGCCTCCCACGTGGGAGATGGGCTGGGTCCTCGGTCTTGACGCACGCACAGGAGGGAGCGCCGCCGGCCACGGGTCGGGCCGGCCTGACGGCGGCGACCCGGCCGGCCGGCAGCCGGTCGGGCGCTCGGGCACCTCTGCCAGGACCGAGGGGAGCTGTCCGGCTCGATCGGGCGGCCGCGAGGGGGTCACCCCCCGCTCGGGCAACGTCCCTGACTCCGAACGCTCTGGTGACTCGTCGAGCCGTCACGTAGCACCCGCAGCGAGGGTACTTTCTTCTACTGCACGGGAGGAAACGCGGGCCTCAACCTTCCCGATAGGAGAGTCGGCCGTACGGGGCAACCTCGACGGCTCGGGTGTCGACGTCCCGAGCTTGATTTCCATTGCCAGCTTCATGAGTCTGAGGAAACGCTATAGCATCCTGGAGTCTGTGTCCATCCTCAGACCGTTGCCCGACGATCTCCCGACTCGCCCTCGAAAGGGGTATGCCGCGGTCCACGAGGCGAGTCTTCGCAGGGGATTAAGGTTGCCTTTTCAACTGGTTATCCAGGAATTGTTGGTTCGATTAGGGGTACACGCTTTGCAGATGTCCCCGGCCTTCTACCGACTGGTCGCGGCGTGCCACATGATGCTTTATCGGGCGAAGAAGAGGGTCGTCATTGCCGACGACATCCAGGGCCTCATGACGGTACGAGGGGTGTCGGGGAAGCCGGGCTTCTACTTAGCGTCACACCGCAAGCGCTTCGCCATCATTAGCAAGGTTAACTCGAAGCACAGATACCCTTGGCTATGGGTGTCCGAGTCAGCCTTCGGGATCGCGCCTCTCTTCTTCGGCCCCGTGGCTGATTTTCCACCCGTAGGCGATATAGAGGGCTCCGAGCTCGACGCGGTGATCAGGACGGTCCTGGAATCAAGGCGCCAAGGACCGCACTTTGAATCCCCAGACTAATGGCGAGGACCGGGTGGTTCACGCCTGGTGACGACGCTCTCCCGTGCCCGGGCCTCGGCGCGCAGGCTACGGAGGACCCCGAATCAGAGGCGGGGGGCTCGTCTGCCCCTCCCCCCGATGTGGGGGGTACTAACCATGCATATGCTTTCCGTTGTATTGCATTCTAACCTGTCGTCTCTTTATCTTTTTCAGATACCATGACTCGGCGACATCGACCGCGCACGCAAGTACCGAGGGTGGCACTCGACGTCGAAGCCGTGACCGTGGCTCAACCACAAGCCGAGGCTCGCCATGGGGGGTTTCCAACGCGGGCGAGGAACTAGGCAAATTCCTCGAACAAGCGACCATCGTCGACGACCCTTCTTGGCTCGTCCTCTGGCCACAAGCGCGCTCATACGTCGGCGGTGCCGGACGGCATGGAATCGATGCTCCTAGCGGAGGTGGCGGAGCTGAGGGATCAATGCTCTCGAGGGATCCTCGAAACCTCTCTGTGGGATTTCAAGAGTCTCCTGACGGCGAGCGACCTTGAGCATTTCCAGAGCGGGATTGGCGAAACCCGAAAGGTACGATTCGCTTGCTTGTCTTATGTGCAACCATTATGCTTATTTCGATCGTACGTATATTGTTTGTTTCCGCAGATGCTTGCGCGTCAAGAACAGAGCGACCGTATCCTGCGGGACTTGCTGCGTCGCATGCAAATCATGGAGAAAGACAGGGAGAGCACGGCGGCCACCCATGCTGCCACTCTGGCGGGGGTCCGCAGCGTCCAAGAGTTTCAAGCGCTCGAGGAGGAATTGAAGCGAGCTCGCGAGGAGGCGGTGGCCTAGAAGGCGTCTCGGGAGAAGGCTGAGCAGGCGGCTGACACCTTCTTAGGGGAGACAAAGAAGCTCCAGGCGGCGCTCTCGAGCCGGGACGAGGAGCTGAACATCGTCCATGCTCGACTGTCGGCGAGCGAGATCTCCCGGGTCAAGGCCGAGAGGGAGAGGGATACTTTACGAGCGGAGGTGCAGACCCTCGCCGAGGAGAAGGACGACGTCATGCGATCCAAGACGGAGTTGGAGGAGGACTGGGACCTCTCGCTGGAGGTGGCCCGTTACGAGGTGGCCATGCGGGTCAAAGACGCGACCGCAAAGGAGAACGCGTCTCGCGGGATCACGTTTTCCTTTTTTGATGCCATGTTTCCTCCTCTGGATGACGATTTGCCAGAGGATGACCTGCCTCCCGAAGCCCCTACGGAGGCCGCCCAGTCATCAAACTGTCGGTCCGACGGAGAAGCCGTTGGCGGGTCGGGCGCCCCTCGGCCCGAAGACGACGAAGAGCAGATCGACTACGGCTCAGAGTAGCCAAGTTTTCTCTGGTTTTCTGCCACTTGTTTAGCGCTCGCTTTACGCTTCCTTCCGGATATGTGTTATGTTTGACATGTATCGTACTTTCGTGCTTTTCTTGTTGGGTTGATTGTGCAACATTACCATGCTTTGATTGAAGCCATTTTATTCGTTATGCGTCTTATTTTATCGACTTGCTATGCTTAGTGTAATCGATTTGCGCGATTTGAACAATGCGTGTCTTACGAACTCGGCTTACTATGTCAAGCGTAACCGGTTTGCACGGCTTACTGCCGCCTTTGGCGGCGAAGTTTCCCGCGGACGCTGGCTAGACCAGTTTCATCCGGCGGGTGCGATTCTCGGCCATCCCTTCGTGACTCGCTGCATATTGGCGTGTGCGAGCTGGGTGGCCATCGCGCTCATCGTCCGGCTAGTACGCTACCTATCGGCGTGCGTATCTGGACGAGCTTGCAGTCCCCAGTGAGCGTGGTACTTGTCGGTACGCGTGTCACGTTTTGGGTTTTGACTGCCGGGATCGACGATCCGGTGCGCGGACGTGATCCGTCGATGCCTTGCTGTCTATCGGTGTGCAAGGTGCAACGTTGCACGAGAGTGTCGCAGCGAAAGACGTGCGAGGTCGGAGGTCCGGTGCGCAGATCCGACTTGTGAAAGGTGGAATAAATGAGCTTGTTGCCCTCACTCTATCCTCCTTAGCCCCCCGAGTTTCTTGGGTGCTCGTAGAGGAGACTAGAAATTATAATACAATGTTTTGAAGCGAAATGTAATTCATTATAATGTTGACATGGTTAAAAAATTACATCCCAGGCCGTTGGCCGAACTTGGAATTTAAAATTGTCTTTGCTACAATTGAAAACAGCACAAAAACAACAAAACGTAAGCTGGACGAATGAAAATCAATTGGTAGTATTGCCGAAGGTGCTCCGCGTTCCACGCGTGCGTGAACACGAGTCCCTCTAGGTTCTCGAGCTCGTACGTGCCATTGTGGATGGCTCGGCGTACACGGTACGGGCCTTCCCAGGTGGGGCCTAGAACTCCCGCACCCTGCACCTTGGTGTTTTGGAACACCCTTCGAAGAACGAGGCTCCCGTCGGCGAACTTCCGCAGCTTGATCTTGGAATTATAGTACTTCTCAACCTTCCTCTTCTGTGCAGCAAGTCGGGTGAGTGCGTCCGCCCTCCTCTCGTCTATAAGGTCTAACTCGAGCCTGATTGCGTCGTCGTTGGTGGCTTCTTCGTACTCCTCGATGCGCAAGGTCGGTAGCTTGGTCTCGACGGGTACCACGGCCTCGACGCCGAATGCGAGAGCGAAAGGGGTTTCGCCGGTCGCATTTCGAGCGGTGGTGCGGTACGCCCATAAGACCATGGGGAGCTCGGCGGCCCAAGCCCCCTTTCTTTCCTCCAGCTTCTTCTTCAAGTTTTCTTTGATTGTCTTGCTAACCGCCTCAACCTGGCCGTTGGCTTGAGGGTGGCGGGGAGAGGAGAAAGTCTTGCTAATGCCCAGTTGTTCGCACATTTCTCGGAGGCGCGCATTGTCAAATTGTTTCCCGTTGTCGGTTACAATTGACGCGGGGATCCCGAAGCGGTAGATGATGCTTTTCCAAATGAAGCTTGTCGTGTTCGCCTCGATGATCTTTGCTAGCGGCTCAGCCTCTACCCACTTTGTGAAGTAATCGATAGCCACGATCGCGTGCTTGTATTGTCTCGGGGCCGTAGGTAGCTCACCGATGAGGTCGATTCCCCACTTCGCGAAAGGTCGCGGCACAATGATTGGACACAATGGGGCCGGTGCTTGACGCGGGACGTGGGCGAACCTTTGGCACTTATCGCATTTTTTGGCCCACTCGTGGGAGTCCTTTTTCAAGGTCGGCCAAAAATATCCAAGTCTTAGCAGCTTTAATGCCAAAGATTGTCCGGCGGCGTGGTTTCCGCATACCCCCTCCTGCACCTCGCGGAGCGCCTTCCTCGCCTCGACTTCGGTCAAGCAGAGGAGGAGGGGCATAGAGTAGCCTCTCTTGAACAAGTTGTCCTCCCTCATTGTGTACTTCGGCGCCAAGCTTCTCAGCTTTCTGGCCTCTTCTTTGTCTTCGGGGACCACTCCTCGCTTAAGGAATTCCACTAGCGGAGTCATCCATGCGGGAGGCGGAGTCTCGTCGACTACCCCTATGTAGGGTCGGGTCAACACTTCGATCGGGACGCTGCCTTCGCCCTCCTCGTCTATCCCAGACGCGAGGCGAGCCAGGGCGTCAACGTCAATGTTCGCCTCTCGAGGAACTTGGACGATGTCGAACCACGACAGGGCCTCTAGGTTCTTTTGGGCCTTGGACATGTATGCGACCATGTGTGGCTCTTTTGCGGCGTAGTCGCCCTTAACCCGATTCACAATCAACTGCGAGTCGCAGTGGATGCGCAGGTTTTGGGAGCCTAGCTTGTTCGCTAGTTCCAAGCCAACGATCAGAGCCTCATACTCTGCCTCATTGTTGGAAGCCTTGAACTCGAACCGCAGGGCGTATCTCAGTTTTTCCCTATCGGGATTTGTGAGCACAACGCCGGCGCCAGCCCCCCGGGCGTTTGACGCGCCATCCACGTGCAAGTCCCAGATCGGCCCTATCGGGTTGTCGGTCCTCTTCTTCGACGACTCGCTGTGGCCGTCCTCCTTGTCTTCTCTGTCCTCATCTCCTTTGTCTCCCTCGTCAGTTGAGGGTGTGCCTGCGAACTCGGCTACGAAGTCGGCGAGGGCCTGACCCTTGATGGCGGTCCTCGGTTGGAACTCGACCCCGTACTCGCCCAACTCTTGGGACCATACGGCCATTCGAGAGGAGGTCCCTTTTTGAAGGGCCTTCTCGATAGGATGTCCCGTGCGGACCACAATGGGGTGGGCCTGAAAGTAGGGCCGTAGTTTCCTCGCGCTCATGACGAGGGCGAGGGACAATCTCTCGATTTCCGGGTATCGAGTTTCAGCATCGAGGAGAGCCTTGCTAACGTAATAGACCGGCAATTGCACCTTGTCTTCTTCGCGTATGAGAACCGCGCTCACGGCCATGTCGGAAACCGCGAGGTAAATGTACACGGTTTCACCATTCTTTGGCTTTGCGAGGAACGGGGGGGAGGTGAAATAGGCCTTCATTTCGCGGAATGCTTCCTCGCACTCCCCCATCCACACGAACGCATCGGTCTTCCTCAGTGCCTTGAAGAATGGTTGGCACCTATCGGTGGCCTTGGAAACGAATCACGCCAGGGCGGCGATCCTTCCCGTCAAGCTCTGAACTTCCTTTACTTTTTGCGGCGACCTCATCTCCAAGATCGCCCTGATTTTCTCGGGGTTAGCCTCGATCCCGCGCCGACTAACCATATAGCCCAAGAATTTTCCGGCCTCGACCCCAAAAGCGCACTTGTTGGGGTTGAGCTTCATCTTGTAGCGTCGCAGGATCGTGAACATCTCCCTAAGGTCTCGAACGTGGTCGCGGGCCTTGAGGCTTTTGACAAGCATGTCGTCCACGTAGACCTCCATGGTTTTTCCAATTTAATTGGCGAACATGTGATTCACCAACCTTTGGTACGTTGCTCCCGCGTTTTTGAGGCCAAAGGGCATGACCTTGTAACAGTAGAGTCCGCAGTTCGTAACAAAGGTGGTCTTGATCTGATACGGTTCGTGCATGCGGATCTGATTGTAGCCTGAGTAGGCGTCCATGAAGCTTAGCAACTCGTGGCCCGTAGTGGCGTCCACGAGCTGCTCTATCCTCGGGAGAGGGAAGCTATCTTTCGGGCATGCTTTGTTGAGATCTTTGTAGTCGATACAGATCCGCCACTTCCCGTTTGGCTTCTTGACCATCACAACATTGGACACCCACTTGGGGTGCTCCGCCTCCCTGATGAAGTCAGCGGCGAGAAGTTTGTCAACTTCTTCACCAATGGCTTGGTACCTCTCCCCGCTGAACGCCCGTCGCGGTTGAACGCGCTCGGCCACTCTCTTGTCGTCGTTGAGACGATGAACCATTATTTCGGGGTCGATCCCTGGCATGTCGGCGTGTGTCCACGCAAAGACATCTTTGTGCTCGCGGAGGAAGGCGGCGAGCTCGGTTCGGATTTTAGACGGGAGTTGGGCGCCTACCTTGACTACTTGGTCAGGCTTGGCGTCGTCCAACACGACGGGAACGAGGTCGTCCGATGTCTCCACCTTTCGACGCTCGACATCGTACTTTTGGTCCAATTCTCCGAAGGTGCCTCCTTCCTCTATCTCGCAGGGGAATTTGTCCCCGAGCTGGAAGACGGTGCTTACCATCATTCCTTTCCCTTTTCCGTCGACGCCCTGGATGTAGCACATCCTCGCCATTGATTGGTCTCCCAGCATCACGGCGATCCCCTTCTCGGTCGGGAATTTCATCATTAGGTGTTCGTGGACGTTATGGCCTTCAACCGATTCAGAGTCGGGCGGCCGACGATGATGTTGTAAGCCGAGGGCTGGTCCACCACTAAGAACGACACAATGTGGGTAACCTCGAGCCCCCCCGGCGTACCGAAGGTAACCGGGTGGTCGATAGTTCCCTCCGTCATGACCCTCTCCCCGGAGAAGCCGAAGCGCGGGGTCGGTCTCACTCCGGATAGCTTCATCCTGTCCAACGCCGACTTGAAGATTATGTCAGCGGAGCTCCCATTGTCGATTAGGATTCTCCGGACGAGGTTGTTGGCGACGGGGGCAGAGACGACTATCGCGTCGTTGTGTGGATGGAGCACTCGTGCCGCTTCTTGGCCGGTGAAGAACATGGATTCGAACAGGGCCGGAGGTGGGGCCTCGTACGTGTGGTTGATGTAGTGTGCTAATTTCCCTTGGGAAACTTCGCGCACGTACTTCTTCCTCTGCGTGGCCGAGTCTCCGAACTCCGGGCCGCCCAAGATCGCGCCCACGATGTGAAGTTGCGAGCTCTCCGGTTCTTCATTCGCCGCGCGGTCCGTGACGGTCACCATCGCCGGACCTTTCTTTTCTTGCCGCGGGTGGCCTCCGTGTGCCGCGGCCGTCCCGATAGTTCTGAGGACGTATTCTTTCAGTTTCCCATCTTGAATCAGGGCCTCGATCTGACGTTTGAGTTGATATCATTCGGACGTCAGATGCCCATGATCCTGATGGTAGTCACAGTACTTACTTTGATCCCTCTTGGCGGGATCCTTCGTGAGAGGGGTTGGACTCCCCAGCTTATCACGGTACAGAGCCAGGATTCGCTCCGGCGAAGTGTTCAGAGGAGTAAATGTCGAGAACTTTCGGAAGCTATCGACATGTGGCGGCCTCGGCCCAGGGAGGGAGCGGCCGTTAGGGGCCTGGCTTCCCTTATTCCTCCTCTTTCGAGGGTCGGGGCGATCTCTGTCTTGATCATCGCGGCGGCGACTCCCCTGTCCTCCTGACTTTCGGCCATCTCGGCCATCGAGATAGTCCTCAATTCCCATATACGTGCGGGCTCTCGCCATTAGCTCCGCCATGTCTCGTGGGACTTTGCCGACAATAGACTTGAGGAAGTCGCTCGTGCGGACTCCCTCAGTGATTGTCGTGATGGCGTCCCTGTCGTCGAACCCTTCGACCTTGTGAGACTCCTCAGTGAAGCGAGCGAGGTATTGTCTCAACGTCTCATCCCTTCCTTGCCGGATAGGGAGGAGGTGGGTCTTTGGTTTCTTTTGCGCCACGAGGGTGGCAAATCGAGCGAGGAACGCTTCTCGCAAGGCCCGGAAAGACGAGATGCTCCCCGGCCTAAAACTTCGGAACCACTCAAATCCCGACCCTGTGAGGGTCAGGCTGAAGGCTTGGCAGAGGGTGGCGTCTGTCTGCCCTTGCATCGTCATCCACGTCTCGTAGTGTTGGACATTGAAGTAGGGGTCCGTCCGTCCATCGTAGAGGGGAATAGACGGTACCTTGAAGTTTCCCACGCAAGGTTGCGCGAGGACTTGTGCGGCGAAGGAAGAGTACGATTCCTCGATCCCTCCGTACGGCCTTTGCCTCCCTGACTCCCTCATCTCAATGATTTGATTTTGGAGGCTCTGAATCATCGTGACCATATCAAGCCCGTTAGCAGGGCCGACCGTCGGGGCCACGGGAGTCACCGGTTGGCGCTCGTTGGACGCTTGGTCCACGACATTGGCCTGAGGCCGGCCGAGAGTTGCGACGGGAAGTGCGTCCCTCCGAGAGTTGAGCCTTTGGCGGAGATCCTCCCCTCGGGAGTTTCTCTGCGCCGTCAAGCGCTCTCTAAGGTCCACGCTTGGAGCGGGGTGAGGTGAGGTCGCCCTTGGTCGAACCGTCCGACGAGCGCTTCGGCTATCGGCCCCATCATCTAGCAGAGTCGCTCTCTCCTCGGCGAGGGGCCGTGTCCGGCCGCCTCTTGAAACCGAGGGGGCAAGTCCCCGGGAATGTGACCGTGCCTGCTGTCGCGCCAGGTGCGTCGGCCCGGCCAAAGCATCGTTAGACCTCTCGGGCCGCGAAGGGGCGAGGCTAGGCGTTGCCTCATCGGTCCTTGACTCCCCCACATAGTCGGGGTCGGAGTCGTCTCGGGCGGACCTATCTTCAATGTCATAGCCGAGGAGATTGGCTATGAGCGTACCGTCGACGCCGGGACGGTCAAGGAGCTCCGCAAGCCGCCGGGCCGTGTCCTCTCGGAGCTCGGCCTCGAGGTCACTCATCGGGTCTTGGGGCTGGCTCTCGCTATCGCGAGGTTGCCCTTCAAGACGATGTGCGAGGCGTCGAAGGCCGTACCTTGAGCTCGTCGCTCGGGTACCCGCGGAGGTGGTGGGAATGTGACTCATCTCTCGAGAGTCGTGAGAACAAGGAGAGAAAACTGGTAGACGGAATGCGTCGTCAAGGTTGAGAGATCCCCTCCTTCTAGCGCCAAAATGTTGTCGCAGTTTTTTGGACAACGATTTAGGAGTCGCAGACGGTCAGACCCAAGGCCGGACCGAGTGGTCTCGTCTTCACTCGAGCGTGTCGGACTTGGTATCCCAAGTCGTCCCTTAGCTATCTATGGTATCTATCTCGTCCAAGCACCTAAAAAGCGAGAAGAAAAGGTGTGAACTACAAAGGGGAAACAGGGGGGTTGCCCCTGTTTACCTCTCCGACGCTCAACATTAGTAAGATTGAGGTGGAATATAGAGGGTTTAGGTGTTTAGAGGCCGAGACTTGAGAGAAACGAGCGAGGTACGAGTTCGGCAGCGTTTCAGTACTCGAGCATGGATCACCTGGATTAGGGGAGAGACCCCTATATTTATAGGCGGCCAAGGGGTGTTTGAGGAACCCCTTGGCCGAGCGCCGGCCTTGGACGAGCCCCGGCCTTGGATGAGTGTCGGCCTTGGACGAGTGCCGGCCTTAGACGAGCGCCGGCCTTGGATGAGTGCCGGCCTTGGACGAGCGCCGGCCTTGGATGAGCGCCGTCCTTGGACGAGTGCCGGCCTTGGATGAGCACCGGCCTTGGACGGGCACCGGCCTTGGATGAGCGCCCGCCTTGGATGAGCGCCGGCCTTGGACGAGTGCCGGCCTTGGATGAGCGCCGGCTTTGGACGAGCGCCGGCCTTGGACGAGTGCCGGCCTTGGATGAGCGCCGGCCTTGGACGAGTGCCGGCCTTGGATGAGCGCCGGCCTTGGACGAGTGCCGGCCTTGGATGAGCGCCGGCCTTGGGCGGGGGAGTCTCAGGACGGCCGCCAGCGTGGTCGTCGTCGATCTACCGGGTCGAGACGGACCGGTAACAACACCATTTGGGAAGAAAAAAGATTTACAAATGCCCCATCTTTTATTCTTCTCCTTTCGTGGTTTTAATTATTTAAAAATGAATTTTGTAACTTAATAGGCCATTCTAAACATAATATTTAGGATATAGACAACATTTGAAAACTTATTTAAAAATAGCTTATCAGATGCGGTGGCAGTTAAGATAATGAGTTAAATTCCAACTATACCCTTTTTCTAAATTATATAAAATTTAAAATTAAAAATATTTAATTACTAATAATAATTAGTTTATTTCATTCCTTTATTGTAGTAGTTAGTAACCCAATATCTATATGCACACTCATTTTCCCATAATTATCTCTCCCTCTCTCTATCTCTCTCTCTCTCTCTAAAGCCGTAAAAAACACACATCTAGCATAGACAACGGGATGGCCATCATGCTGTGGCCATGAAGACGAAGAGAACCATGATGCACGACCCGATGTCAGATTTGGCCGCATCGTAGCCTCGCCGCTGCCAACACCTTTCTCTATATCTCTCTTGCTCTCGTAGACACGGCTAGATTTGTGCAAACTCTCTTCGTTATTCTTGGAGGACGACGCTCGTTTGGCACCAGAGAACACTGTTCCGGAGAGCATGACTCTAGGGGCATATATCTCTGCGACTCCAGGTTGCGTGGTGTCGTCGAGACAGGTACGACGCGATGCAATTATTTTAAAAAATTTACAATTATTTTCGACTAACATATTAGTCCCCTTACGAACAAAAACAGAAACAAAAGTTGAAACATAAACATAAACAATATTTACAGAGAAACTAAGCCCTCCGTCCTTTT
Source organism: Urtica dioica subsp. dioica (assembly GCF_054948205.1). Taxonomy (NCBI): domain Eukaryota; kingdom Viridiplantae; phylum Streptophyta; class Magnoliopsida; order Rosales; family Urticaceae; genus Urtica; species Urtica dioica. The sequence goes on along the minus strand of NC_142756.1, from coordinate 36,209,701 downwards.
TCTTTTGTTTCTCAATTATCTACGATTTTATATTGTTCTTTTTTCGTCATGTAAGAGAAAATACGGGAATGAAAGATATACGAATTTATTAACATTTGTCATTAATTGTATATTTTTAATATTTATTTCCGTTTTTTTACATTATTGTGGAAGTTATTTAAGGATATATAGGTCAAATGTATATGTTAGATTAGATGGTTTGGCTATTTTCCTAAACATTTAAAATGTGTAGTTTGCTTTGGGTTATAAACCTACAGTGCCCTTTAAAAATTTAGTTTATACTTCGAATGAAAATATCAAAGTTATCATTATTTTTACAAACATAAATATAAAATAATTGAGCGGAGCGAATTGCACTGAGTAAAATGTATAGCTAACAATGTTCGATTTTCTTTGACTCACCAGTTTACATTTATATATTGGGTTAATGGGGACAAAAATACCTAATATTTACCTACAATGATACTTATATACTAAATTTATTTTTCATCGACAATAGTACCTAATGTTATGTTTTGGATACGCCGTAGGTACATCCTATGTTAACTTGGATGAAAAACACGTGTCAGTATCAGAGATTAAATGAAAGTTTGATATTTTTTTCTTTCGTAAAATTAATTATATCGTTTTATACCTAATATTTAGCTAAAATTTATTATATTTTATGAAGCGATCATTTGTGTTCAATACTTGAGAACCGTAATTAACACTTAGGAAAGTAATTTACCCATCAATTGGTATTTGAGCCATTGTTCGTGTTCGATATCCATATTATTTCGAAAAAAAATTGGTATAAGAGCTAGAGTTAGGGATAGTCATTTCCGGCGGCGGCGATCTCCGCATATGACGCGTTCGATGAGCCTCCAATCGCCGCTGGAAGGCGAGCGACTTTTTTTCTTGCCGAGATTGGCAATGCCTCCAAACAACGATTTTTATTCTTCGAAGCTTCATTTAAAGTATCTTTAAAGTCATGATTCGTTTGTTTTTGTTATTTTTCTCTTCAATTATATTAGGTACGTTGTTACAGTCTAATGTCATCATTGGAAGAATCCCAATTATGCTGCGCATTTGCTTTTCTGTCTTATTCTAAATTTTCGTTAATTTTTGTAAACAATAATAATTAAGTATTGTTAATACTAGTGGTGGTTATCTTCGTCTCTCGATTTTTTTTCTATGTTTTTTCTACGACCACTATACGTTTTCTCAATTATTGTTAATTTTGGTATATTTTGCGTTTTTTTGTTTTGTTAATATCAGTAAATTTTTTTTACGAAACGCAGTCCGAATAAATTTAGAAGACTACGATGCACTCTTCGAGCGTCATAGTGAATAGAAAAATCGGAGCATTGTAATGGAGAGAGAGAGAGAGAGAGAGAGAGAGCGAGAGAGAGAGTGAATGAAAGGTCATTAAACATGGGCATAGTCAACTCATTTAAGGACTTATTTTTTATTTCTAATTATAAAATAGAGTTAATGGCGGCATAAATACTTAATGTTTGAGTTTTGTGTCATTTAAATACCTCATGTTTTATTTTCACGGTAAAAATACTCAATGTTAGTTTCGAGCGTCACCGTTACTATTTCATGGATTAAGACTAACAGAAATCCAACGTGGCACTGATTTTCTTCTAATTTTGCATTTTTATTAATTAATGATTTTGATAAATATATTTTGCTAAAACTTAAAAATTTGAACAGCCGCATATTAAATCCTGAAATCCACTGAAGCACGAGAAAACAAAAGATTTAGTTAAAAAAAACGAGAAAACAAAAGACAAAAACCAAAAGCCAAAAAGAGAAAACCCTAAAAATTGATTGTAGACTGTCGATGATGGAAGAATCACGGGGAGAAAGCGAACGAAGACGAGTTTCTGTTGGCCGATGAAGAGTTCGACGACGGCGCCGAAGAGGAAATGGCGTACACGCAGAACACGATGAAGCCGTTGAACTGGAGGACGGTCATCGACGAAGTCTGCAACAACGACCAACAAGATGCTAATGACGGCGTAGGCGAAGATTATGATGGATTTAGGTCTAAAAGCGACCTTAATAGATTGTGTAGCGACAGAGAGGAATCTGATGGCTTGAGGCTCCTTGAGCAGCAGTTTTTCATGTAAAACCATCTTTGGGGCTTTACAATATCAATCATTATAAAACAATCATTTTTTTTTATTTTAAATTAATTTTCTTTTTATTTTTTATTTTAAATTAATTTGCTTTTCATTTTAAAAGCATCCATAATTGCAATGTTTTAGCAATTTGACTACACTCTGTAGCATTTCCGTTAGTTTAAACCCATGAAGCAGTAACTGTGATACTCATAATCAACATTGGGTATTTTTACCGTGAAAATAAAAGATACAGTATTTAAGTGATACAAAACTCAAACATTGAGTATTTATGCCGCCATTAACTCTATAAAATATTCAATTAAAGGTATTTTTGATATTTTGTCCTCGTTAATTTGACATAATGGCTATTTTGTCAAATTGGCAAAACATTAGGTATTGGCAAAATTAAATTTGTTATTGACTAATTAGTTATTTAGCCCCTTTAATTTTTTTTCAATAAGAATGAACCATTGTTGTTGTCGCACGAAAATGAACAACGATTGATTACCTCGGGCGGTTCGATCCAAGGCCGGACCAAGTGATTGCACCCGGGCCAAAAATGTGAACTCGTGGACCGAGTTGCACACCCCGGACCCTGAGGTGTGTTTTGGGGGGTGTGACCGTGCCAAAGGTTGGCTACCTACGTACCCTTTAGTTGGGATCAGGTCAGAACGTAGTTAAGTTTGGATGTTGGGCTCAGAGGCTTTAGAGTAGGACCCGGCTCATAGCTTCTAGTGAAGACTTTAGAGGGGTCGCTTGCCTCGTAACTCGGAGTTCTAGCTCAAAGGCCAAGAAGCGGGAGAACAGTGTATGCACTGTAAAGACTCGGGTCGCAGAAGAGGTGCGCGCTCCCTCTCGTGGAGGGGGGTCCTTGAATTTCTGAGCCGAGGGAGGAGGAGTGCGCGCTCTTGGAATGTCACAAGAGCATGAGAGAGGAGAAAGATCTCGAGAGAGAGAGTGTTGTGGTGGATGAATTTTTGGATTGATGTTTTGATTGATTTTTAGATTATTTATCCTACCCCAAGACGGGGGGGTATTTATAGCTTTGGAGGAGGCCTTGGGCTGGCACCCTAAAGGCCCACCGGGTGGCCAAGAGTGGGGCGCGCGAGACGCAACGCCCAGACGGGCGCAAGGTGCGTGGAGTGTGCTGTCTGGACGGGCGCGGGACGGGCAGGGCGAGACGCTTAGACAGGTGCGGGGTGCCCGACCGAGGTAGCAGGCGCGCCCGGCCGAGGCAGCAGGAGCACTTGGCCGGGGAAGCAGGGACGCCCGGCCGAGGCAGCAGGGTCACTCGACCGAGGCTGCAGGGACGTTCGGCCGAGGCAGCAGAGGCGCTCTGCCGAGGCAGCAGGAGTTCTCGGCCGAGGCAGTAGGGCACTCGGATGAGGGGAGCGCAGCGCGCGCGCGGGCCGAGACGCGCGGGGGCGCGGGAGCGCGTGCCGACTGGGGCGGCCGGGGGCGCGGGAGCGCGCGCCAGCCGGGGCGGCCGGGGGCGCGGGAGCGCGCGCAGGCCGGGGGCATTGGAGCGCTAGGACACGCGCAGGCCCACTGGGCCGGGGCGCAGGCGCGCGCGCGCGCCGGGGCGCGGGCTTGCTGGCGCGCGCTCATGCTCATCGGGGCGGGGCGCAGACGAGCTGGCGCGCGCGCAGGCTTGCCGGGGCCCATTGGGTGGTCCGGCCGGCGAAGCCCGGCCGGCTTGGGAATGTTTTCAAATTTCCGGTTCCCCGAAAACGACCGGTAAGAATTTTCACTAACAAAAGTCAGCCGGATCGGCTGCTATAATAAGGTCAATACAAGGCGAGCACTTTAAAAGTCAACATACGGCATTAGGAAATCAAAGGATGACCTAGCTAGCATTTGGGAAGCTACGTTGCCCCTCTCGAGGAGTGAGGAGATTCGAACAAACCGTGACTTCAGAGAGCAAGAGTCGAATGTCAGAGACGATTGGTACAACGTGGAGGGAATGGGCGCGAGAGTTGATTGCCTTAACGAGGGATAGGCATTCGCTCACAATGATGTCCACTGACAAGTTGTGCGTCTTGGCAAACAATAGCCCCTCGCAAAGGGAAAGGTTGTTAGCCACCTGAGGATCATATCGGCCTGGGAGGAGGCTGCAAAAGGCCCCAATGAAGGTCCATTTAATGTCTCGAATAATCCCTCCAAAACTCGTACCATACCCATCATCACTCGGCCATTGGTCGGCCCAGGCACCTCACTCTGTCTTCAGTCGAGTGAAACTCACCCGGCCAATGGCCGGGCCATCTTCAGTCGGCCATTGGCCGGCCCAGGAGCCTCATTCGGTCTTCAGCCGAGTGAAACTCACCCGGTCTATGGCCGGCTCATCTTCATTCGGCCATTGGCCTGCCAAGGCGCCTCACTCGGTCTTCTACCGAGCGAAACTCACCCAGCCAATGGCCGGCCCAACTTCATTTGGCCATTGGCCGGCCCAGGCGCCTCATTCGGCTTTCAGCCGAGCGAAAATCACAGGGCCAATGGCCGGCCCAACTTCACTCGACCATTGGCATGCCCAGGCGCGTCATTCGGCCATTGGCCGAGTGAATATGATTCAACCAATGGCCGACTCAACTTCACTCGGCCAAGGGGCCTTCAAAACGTCCCTTTGTTGCCTTTAAATACGAGGCCCGACCCGTCGAGATAGGTAATTCGAAATTGAGTACCGAAACGCTTCTTAACTCATAACTCACTCGTTTCTCTCAAGCTTCGACTCTCTAAGCACCTAACCTCTTTTACCCACCTCAATCCTACTAATGTTGAGCACCGGAGAGGTAAACAGAGGTACCCCCTCTGTTTCCCATTTGTAGTTAACGCATTGTTTCTCGCTTTTCAGATGTTTGGACGAGACATGCATCATCAACAGCTAAGGGAAGACTTGGGATACAAAGTCCGACATGCTTGAGCCCGAACGCGACCACTTGGTCCGGCCTTGGGTTGAATCGTTTGGGGCTCCTAAATCGTTGTCCGAAAACGAGCGACAACATTTTGGCGCTAGAAGGAGGGGCCTCCGACCTTGGCGACATTCTCTCTTCCAATCATTTTTCTTGCTACCTTCACGACTCTCGAGAGATGAGTCACATTCCTACTACCTCCGCAGGCACTCGGTCGACGGGCTCGAGATATGTCCTCCAAAACCTCGCGCACCGTCTTGGGGGCAGCCTCGTGACAACGAGAGCCAGCCCCAAGACACGGCGAATGACCCCGAGGCCGCGCTCCGAGAGGACACAGCTCGAAGGCTCGCCGAGCTCCTAGACTGGCTCGGCGTCGACGGCACGCTTATTCTTGACCTTCTCGGCTATGACGTCGAGGATAGATCTACCCAAGGCGACTCCGACCCCGACTATGTGGGGGAGTCCAGAACCAACGAGGCAACTCCTAGCCTCCCCCAGTCTCGGTCCGAAAGGACGAATGGCGCCCCGGCCGGACCGTGTCACCCGGCGCGGCAATATGCACGGTCACACTCCCGAGGACTTGCCCCCTCGGTTTCAATAGGCGGCCGGACACGGCCCCTCTCCGGGGAGAGAGCCACCCTCGGGGACGATGGGGCCGATAGCCATAGCGCTCACCGGACAATCCGGCCAAGGGCGACTTTGCCTCACCAAGCACCGAGCGTACACCTGAGAGAGTGCCTAACGGCGCGGAGAAACTCCCGAGGAGAGGACCTCCGTCAAAGGCTCAACTCCCGAAGGCACGCACTCCCCACCACCACTCTTGGACGACCTCAGGCCAATGCCGGGGATCAAGCGTCCAATGAGCGTCAACAGGCGACTCCCGCGGTCCAAGAGGTCAGCCCAACTAACGGGCTCGACATGGTGACGATGATCCTGAGCCTCCAAAACCAGATCATCCAAATGAGGGAGTCGGGGAGACAAAGGCCCTATGGAGGGATCGAGGATTCGTACTCTCCCTTCGCCGTCCAAATCCTCGCATAGCCATGTGTGGGGAATTTCAAGTTACCGTCCATCCCCCCTTATGGCGGACGAATGGACCCGAACTTCCATATCCAACATTACGAGACGTGGATGAAAATGCAGGGACAGTTGGACGCCACCCTGTGTCAAGCCTTCAGCCTGACCATTACAGGCTCGGGATTCGAATGGTTTCGGAGTCTAAGACCGGGGAGCATCTCGTCCTTTTGGGCCTTGGAAGAGGCCTTCCTTGCTCGTTTCGCCACTCTCGTGGCACAAAAGAAGTAAAAAACCTACCTCTTGTCTATCCGGCAAGGAAGAGATAAGACCTTGAGGCAGTACCTAGCTCGCTTCAATAAGAATCCTGTTGTCGCAGTTTTTCGGACAACGATTTAGGAGTCGCAGACGGTTAGACCCAAGGCCGGACCAAGTGGTCTCGTCTCGACTCGAGCGTGTCGGGCTTGGTATCCCAAGCCGTCCCTTAGCTGTAGATGATCTCTATCTCGTCCAAGCACCTGAAACGTGAATAGAAAGGTGTGAACTACAACGGGGAAACAGAGGGGTTGCCTCTGTTTACCTCTCCGACGCTCAACATTAGTAGGATTGAGGTGGTTTGTAGAGGGTTTAGTGTTTAGAGGTCGAGACTTGAGAGAAACGAGCGAGGTACGAGTTCGACAGCGTTTCAGTACCCAAATTCGGATTACCTGGACTAGAGAATGGACTCCTCTATTTATAGGCGACCAAGAGACGTGTTGAGGGTCCCTTGGCCGAGTGAGGCTGAGTCGGCCATCGGCCGAGTGAGGTTGGGCCGGCCGATGGCCGAGTGAGATGATGGTCGCCGAGGGAGATTCACTCGGCCAATGGCCGAGTGAAGGAATGGACGCCGGGTGAGCTTGACTCGGCCATCGGCCGAGTGATGGCCGAGCGAAGAGTCTGGGCCGAGAGAAGACTCACTCGGCTGTTGACCGAGTGAGCTGTTGGGCCGGCAGGGGTCTTCATTCGGCCTTCGGCCGACCGAGCATGCTGGGCCGCCCGGGGCCTCACTCGGCCATTGGCCGAGCGAGCATGGTGGGCCGGCTGGAGACTTCATTCGGCCTTTGGCCGAGCGAACACACTGGGACGTCTGAGGCTTCATTCGGCCTTGGGCCGAGTGAGCATGGTGGGCCTCGTTCGGCCATTGGCCGAGTGAACATATGGAGAAGTTCACTCGGCCATTGGCCGAGTGATGGGCTTGGACCGAGAGAAGGCTCACTCGGCCATTAGCCGAGTGAGTTGACGGGCCGGCCGAGTGTGGGCTGGAAGTAGGGTTTCACTCGGCCAATGGCCGAGTGAGCTTGCCCGGCCGCCCGAAATGCCGATCGAGTCGTCGGACCTCGTCGGGCCGATAACATTAGCCCCCCGAGTTTGGCACCGGGCGTAGCCCGTGTGGTAAACTCAAGCAGCTCCGTCTCTAGTCGTCTCGCCGAACCGTCTCGTCAACAATTGGTAAGCCCGCTCACCTTAGGTATTATTTTAATTTTTTTTGCTGACGTGTTCATCGTTATTCGCGCTCATGGATCCCACCAACCACCTGTCGGGATGTGGGTCCGTTGAGGACGACCTTTTCCCTCTTCTCGAGAATCAAGACGCCGAATTGGATAATTTTTGGGCACAATTCTCGCCCACCCCCCCCAACTACAACGCATCGTCTTCGTTTGTCTCGAGCAGGAACGTGGCGGACACGACGGGTGGTGATTTTTCTTTGATCGAGGCGTGGTTGGCCGACAGGGAGGGGGACACGCACGCCGGAGATTACCCAAACCGGCAGGGGAGCGCCGGCTTGATGGCACCAGCCGCCGGGGACGGCCGGGCCGGCCAGCGCGAGGCTGGCTTGGCCGAAGGACGCGCCAAGGAGGTCGCGCGCACAGGGCCGACCGCCCAGGAGGCCGGCGATGACACATGTGGGGCCGGGGGGGGGCGCCCTCACCGATTCTGGCGCCGGAGGAGGCGGGCCGGCCACGGGCGGCGCTGTGCAGGCCGCCGCCAGCGCCGGGGGAGTCGCGCCTGGCTGGGTCGGCGCCGTCTGCGCTGGACCCAGCCCCGGGACCACGCCAGGAGGGCCGCGCGCGACGATCCCGACCGGGGAGCATGCCGACGAAGCAGAGGAGGCCGGCGCCGGCGTGGAGGAGGCCGCGCCCGGCCGAGTCGGCGCCGTCTGGGGCGAACCCAGACCCGGGGGAGACGCACCTCGCCCTGGGAGGGCCGAGCCGGTCGTGGAGGACGCGGGTGGCGCGTCTGGCGAGGCCGACGCCGGCGATGACGCGCTGGCGTGGAGGAACGCCGCCGGGGGCGGCGCTGGCATCGGGGAGGACCCCACCCTCTCGGGTGGGGTTGTGTTGCAGGCGGTCGGCGGCCATGGGAGCCCAGGTGGGTCGGGCCCAGCCGGGCCGGAGCGCGTCCATGGCGGGGGAGTGCCGCCGGCGGCGGCCGACGCTGCAGGTGGGGGTGGCGGCGCCGGACAGGAGGAGCACCGGCCACCCGATGCCGGAGATGAAGAAGGCCGACCGCCCAAGGCTGGAGAGGAGGGGGCGGCCACCTTGGCTGCCTTGCAAACCCTAGGGCCCAATGGGCTGGGCCTAGGTCAAGAAGATTTGGCCCCTCTTGGGCCGGGTCATGCGCTTGGGCCGGATGCGCCACATGGAGGTCCCATGGCCGACCCAGTGACCCAAGGCCATGGGGAGGGCACGCTTGGGCCGGCCCTAGGCGAGATCGGCCTCCGGGCTCGAGCGACCGACGTGCATCACGGGCCCGCGACCGGGCCGGATGCGCCGACAGGGCCGCCTCTCGCGGGCGATACATGGGGAACGGGCCTGGTCGAGCCGAATGAGCGCGCTTCGGCTCGAGCGACCCATCCTAACGCCGAGGGCTCGGGCGAGGCGTCGAGCCACCGCACTTTGTCGACCGCCTCAGTCAGCTTGACCACAGAGGAAGAAGAACGTGCATCGTCATTCCCCATCGGAGAATCAGCGATTCGGGACGGCTTTGACTGTTCCGGCGTCGACTTCCCGAGCTCTCTTTCGTTCGCGAGCTTTAGAGGTCTGAGGAAACGTTTCGGTATCCCGGAGTCCGTGTCGCTACTGCGACCATTGCCTGAAGATCTCCCGACTCGTCCTCGGAAGGGATACGCCGCCGTCCACGAGGCTAGTCTTCGCGGGGGGTTGCGACTACCTTTTCAGCCCGTGATCCAGGACCTTCTAGCTCGGCTCGGTGTTCATGCGGCCCAGATGTCTCCATCCTTTTACCGTATGGTGGCTGCCTGCCACATGATGCTGCACCGAGCGAAAGGTCGAACCGTTACGGCCGACGACATCAGGAATCTCGTGGCTGTCTTCGATGTTCCCGGGAAACCCGGCTTCTACAAGGTTCAGCACCGGAAGCGATTCCCCATCCTCACCAAGCTGACCTCGAAGCACCGATACCCTTGGGTATGGGTGTCCGAATCTGCCTTCGGGACGGCATCTCTCGCCTTTGGCCCCGTCGCTGAATTCCCGGCCGACTATGGCATCGAGAGCTCCGAACCCGCGCTCGTGATCGGAGCGGTCCCCGACTCGAGGCGGCAAGGGTCGCTTTTCAAGTCCCCGGACCTTATGGCGAGGACTGGGTGGTTCGTGCCTAGTGACGATGTTCCTTCGCGCCCTGGCCTCGACGCGGGGGCTACGGAGGATCCCGAGTCCGAGGCGGGGGGTTCGTCAGCTCCTTCCCCCGACGCGGGGGGTACTGGCCGCGCATACACTTTCGCGTTATCGTGCTATTATTGTTTTCCATTATTTGTGCTTGCCGTTATGTTTTAACCGACAGAAGTTTTTCTCTCCTATGCAGGAACCATGGCCCGACGTCATCGACCGTGCACGCAAATGCCGAGAGCAGCGCCCACTGGTGACGCTATGGTCGTGGCCCGTCCTCCAGCCGAGGCCCGTCATGGGGGGTCGCCATCGCGGGCGAGGAATGAGACGATCTCCTCCAATAAGCGATCGTCGTCGTCGGCTTCTCTCGGGTCACCGTCCGGACACAAACGCGCTCACACGTCGACGGTGTCAGACAGCTTGGACTCCATGCTCTTAGCGGAGGCGGCAGAGTTGAGAGACCAGTGCTCCCGAGGGATCCTCGAAACCTCCTTGCGAGATTTCAAGGGTCTGCTGACGACGAGCGACCTTGAACACTTCCAGAACGGGATCGGCGACGCTCGAAAGGTATGACTCATTTTGCTTGTGTTATGTATGGTTGTCGTTCTTATTGTAATCATTCGCGTTTCATTTGCTTGCAGATGCTCGCGCGCCAAGAGCGGAGCGATCGGATTCTCCGAGATATGCTACGACGCATGCAAATCATGGAGAAGGAGAAGACGAGCGCGGCGGCCGCGCACGCTGCCGCCCTAGCGGGGGCTCGCACCGCCCAAGAGTTTGAGGTGCTCGAGGGGGAGCTAGAGCGAGCTCGCAAGGAATTGGCCACCGAGAAGGCGCTTCGCGAGAAGGCGGAGCAGGCAGCCGACACCTTCCTGGGGGAAACGAAGAAGCTCCAGACGGCACTCTCGAGCCGGGACGCGGAGCTGAGCATCGTCCACGCTCGATTATCGGCGAGCGAGATCGCTCGGGTTAAGGTCGAGAGGGAGAGGGATATCCTCCGGACGGAGATGCAGACCCTTGCCGAGGAGAAGGAGGACGCCGTGCGATCCAAGACTGACTTGGAGGACGACTGGGACTTGGCATTGGAGGCGGCTCGTTATGAGGCGGCCAGGCGAGTTCGGGAAGCGACCGAGAAGGAGAACGCGTCTCGCGGGACCACGTTTTCCTTTTTCAACACCATGTTCCCGCCTTACGACGATGACCTGCCGGAGGACGACCCGCATCCCCGAATCCCTGCCGAGGCTGCGCAATCGACGACCCATCAACCGGACGGAGAAACCGTCGGCGGGTTCGGCGCTTCCTGCCCCGAAGAAGATGAGGAGCAGATGGATTTCAGCTCGGAGTAGCCAGCTTCTCTTTAGTTTTACGCGCAATTGTTTAGCGCTCGCTTTATGCTTTCTTTGGGATTATTGTTATGTTTACGTCGTACTTTCGTACTTTTCTTGTTGGGTTGTTTACACAATATCGTTTTGCTTTGATTGAAGCTTTCTTTTCATCGTGCGTCTTATTTTCTCGACTTGCTACGCTTAGTGTAATCGATTTGCGCAATTTGAATAGTGCGTGTCTTACAAGCCCGGCTTACTATGCTTAGCGTAACCGGTTGGCACGGCTTACTGCCGCATTTGGCGGCGAAGTTTCCCGCGGACGCAGGCTAGACCAGTTTCATCCGGCGGGTGCGATTTCCGGCCACCCATTTGTGACTCGCTGCCTATCGGCGCGCGCGAGCTGGGTGGCCGTCGCGCTCATCCTCCGGCGAGTACGCTACCTATCGGCGTGCGTATCGGGATGGGTTTGCAGCTCCCAGTGAGCGTGATACTCGTTAGTACGCGTGTCACGTTTTGGGTTTTGACTGCCGAGATCGACAGTCCGGTGCGCGGACGTGATCCATCGATGACTTGCCGCCTATCGGTGCGCAAGGTGCATCGATGCACGAGAGGGTCGCAGCAAAAGACGCGCGAGGCCGGAGGTCCGGTGCGCGGATCCAACTCATCGACGTTTCGCTATCTCTCGGCATACGGCCTCAACCCGTGCGAGAGCGTCGCACGAGGAGGGTACGAAGTCGGAGGTCCGGAGCGCGGATCCGATTTATGGGTGTTTTGTTACCGTTTGGCGCGTGGAACGTGGAGTAAGCGAGCATTTTACTCTTGCCTTATCCCCCTTAGCCCCCCGAGTTTCTTGGGTGCTCGTAGAGGAGGCTAGAAACTAAGATACAATGTTTTGAAGTGAAATGTAATTCATTAAATTATTGAAATGGTTCAAAAATTACATCCCAGGCCGTTGGCCAAACTTGAAATTGTAAATTGCCTTTGCTAGAATCGAAAATTACATGAAGATAAAAAGCGAAAAAAAGGACGAATGAACGTCTACTGGTAATATTGCCGGAGGTGTTCCGCGTTCCACGGGTGTGTGAACACGAGTCCCTCCATGTTCTCGAGCTCGTACGTGCCGTTGTGGATGGCTCGGCGCACACGGTACGGGCCTTCCCAGGTGGGGCCTAGAACTCCCGCGCCTTGCACCTTGGTGTTTTGGAACACCCTTCGCAGAATGAGGCTTCCGTCGGCGAACTTTCGCAGCTTGATCTTCGAGTTGTAGTACTTCTCGACCCTCCTCTTTTGCGCAGCAAGCCGGGTAAGTGCGTCCGCCCTCCTTTCATCTATGAGGTCCAGCTCGAGCCTGATCGCGTCATCGTTGGCGGCTTCGTCGTACTCCTCGATGCGCAAAGTTGGCAACTTGATCTCGACGGGTACCACAGCCTCGACGCCGAACGCGAGAGTGAAAGGGGTTTCGCCGGTCGCGTTTCGGGCGGTGGTGCGGTATGCCCATAAGACCATGGGGAGCTCGTCAGCCCAAGCCCCCTTTCTTGCCTCCAGCTTCTTCTTCAGGTTTTCCTTGATCGTCTTGTTCACCGCCTCGACCTGACCGTTGGCTTGAGGATGGCGGGGAGAGGAGAAAGTCTTGCTAATGCCAAGCTGTTCGCACATTTCTCGAAGGCGCGCATTGTCGAATTGTTTTCCGTTGTCGGTTACAATTGACGTAGGGATCCCGAAGCGGCAGATGATGCTTTTCCAAATGAAGCTTGTCGTGTTCGCCTCGGTGATCTTTGCTAGCGGCTCAGCCTCTACCCACTTCGTGAAGTAATCGATAGCCACGATCGCGTACTTGTATTGTCTCGGGGCCGTAGGCAGCTCGCCGATGAGGTCGATTCCCCACTTCGCGAAAGGTCGCGGCACGATAATCAGACACAAAGGGGCCGGTGCTTGGCGCGGAATGTGGGCGAACCTTTGGCACTTGTCACACTTCTTGGCCCACTCGTGGGAGTCCTTTTTCAAGGTCGGCCAGAAATATCCAAGTCTCAGCAGCTTCAATGCCAAAGATTGCCCGGCGGCGTGGTTACCGCACACCCCCTCGTGCACCTCGTGGAGTGCCTTCCTCGCCTCCACCTCGGCCAGGCAGCGAAGGAGAGGCATAGAGTAGCCTCTCTTGAACAAGTTGTCTTCCCTCATAGTGTACTTCGGCGCCAAGCCTCTCAGCTTTCTGGCTTCTTCTTTATCCTCGGGGATGACTCCTCGTTTAAGAAATTCCACGAGCGGAGTCATCCACGAGGGAGGCGGAGTCTTGTCAACGACCCCTACGTCGCCTCTCGAGACGTAAGGTCGGGTCAACACTTCGATTGGGACGCTGCCCTCGCCCTCCTCGTCTATCCCAGACGCGAGGCGGGCTAGGGCGTCGGCGTCAACGTTCGCCTCTCGAGGAACCTGGACGATCTCGAACCACGACAGGGCCTCCAAGTTCTTTTGAGCTTTGGACAAGTATGCGATCATATGTGGCTCCTTTGCGGCGTGGTCGCCCTTAACATGATTCACGATCAATTGCGAGTCACAATGGATGCGCAGGTTTCGGGCGCCGAACTTGTTTGCTAGCTCCAAGCCAACGATCAGAGCCTCGTACTCTGCCTCGTTGTTGGAAGCCTTGAACTCGAACCGCATGGCGTATCTCAGCTTTTCCCTATCGGGATTTGTGAGCACAACGCCGGCGCCAGCCCCCCGGGCGTTTGACGCGCCATCCACGTGCAAGTCCCAGACCGGCCCTATCGGGCCGTTGGTTCTCTTCTTTGACGACTCGCTATGGTCGTCCTTCTTCTCTTCCGTGCTCTCTTTATTCTCGTCGCCCTCGTCGGCTGGGGGCGAGCTTGTGAATTCGGCGATGAAATCGGCGAGGGCCCAACCCTTAATGGCGGTTCTCGGTTGGAACTCGATCCCGTACTCGCCCAGCTCTTGGGACCATATCGCCATTCGAGAGGAGGTCCCTTTATGAAGGGCCTTCTCGATGGGATGCCCCGAGCGGACCACAATGGGGTGCGCTTGGAAGTAGGGCCGGAGTTTTCTCGCGCTCATGACGAGGGCGAGGGACAGTCTCTCGATTTCCGGGTATCGAGTTTCGGCGTCGAGGAGCGCCTTGCTAACGTAGTAGACCGGCCATTGTACCTTGTCTTCTTCGCATATGAGAACCGCGCTCACGGCCCTATCGGAAACCGCGAGGTAAAGGAACAAGGTTTCGCCGTTCTTCGGCTTTGCGAGGAACGGGGGGGAGGTGAAATAGGCTTTCATATCGCGGAATGCTTCCTCGCACTCCTCCGTCCACACGAACCCGTCGGTCTTCTTCAGTGCCTTGAAGAACGGTTGGCACCTGTCGGTGGCTTTGGAAACAAATCGCGTCAGGGCGGCGATCCTTCGCGTCAAGCTTTGAACTTCTTTGACCTTTTGTGGCGACCTCATCTCTAAGATCGCCTTAATCTTCTCAGGATTGGCCTCGATCCCGCGGCGGCTCACCATGTAGCCCAGAAACTTTCCAGACTCGACCCCGAAAGCGCACTTGTTGGGGTTAAGCTTCATCTTGTAGCGTCGCAGAATCGTGAACATTTCCCTAAGGTCTCGAACGTGGTCGTGGGCTTTGAGGCTTTTGACAAGCATGTCATCCACGTAGACCTCCATAGTCTTGCCAATTTGATTGGCGAACATGCGGTTCACCAACCTTTGATACGTTGCTCCCGCGTTTCTGAGACCAAAGGGCATGACCTTGTAACAGTAGAGTCCGCGGTTCGTAACAAAGGTGGTCTTGATCTGATCCGGCTCGTGCATGCGGATCTGGTTGTAGCCTGAATAGGCGTCCATGAAGCTCAGCAACTCGTGGCCCGCCGTGGCGTCCACGAGCTGCTCGATCCTCGGGAGAGGGAAGCTGTCTTTCGGGCAGGCTTTGTTGAGATCTTTGTAATCGATACAGATCCGCCACTTCCCGTTTGGCTTCTTGACCATCACCACGTTGGACACCCACTTGGGGTGCTCCGCCTCCCTGATGAAGTCGGCGGCGAGAAGTTTGTCAACTTCTTCACCAATGGCTTGGTACCTCTCCCCACTGAACGCCCGTCGCGGTTGAACGCGCTCGGCCACCCTCTTATCGTCGTTGAGACGATGAACCATGATCTCGGGGTCGATCCCCGGCATGTCAGCGTGTGTCCACGCAAAGACATCTTTGTGCTCTCGGAGGAAAGCGGCGAGCTCGATTCGGGTCTCAGGCGGGAGTTGGGCGCCTACCTTGACTACTTGGTCAGGTTTGGCGTCGTCCAACACGACGGGAACGAGGTCGTCCGGTGTCTCCACCTTTCGACGCTCGACTTCGTCCCTTTGGTCTAGCTCTCCTAAGGTGCCTACTTCCTCTAACTTGCACGGGAATTTGTCTCCGAGTTGGAAGACGGTGCTCACCACCTTCCCTTTCCCTTTTCCGTCCACGCCCTGGATGTAGCACATCCTCGCCATGGATTGGTCTCCCAACATCACGGCGATCCCTTTATCGGTCGGGAACTTCATCATCAGGTGGTACGTGGACGTTATGGCCTTCAACCGATTGAGAGTCGGGCGGCCGACGATGATGTTGTAAGCCGAGGGCTGATCCACCACTAGGAACGACACGATGTGGGTAACCTCGAGCCCCCCCGGCGTACCGAAGGTAATCGGGAGGTCGATAGTTCCCTCCGTCATAACCCTCTCCCCAGAGAAGCCGAAGAGCGGGGTTGAGATCGGGGTCGGTCTTACCCCGGATAGCTTCATCCTGTCCAACGCCGATTTGAAGATTATGTCGGCGGAGCTCCCATTGTCAATCAGGATTCTCCGGACGAGGTTGTTGGCGACCGGGGCAGAGACTACTATCGCGTCGTTGTGTGGATGGAGAACTCGCGTTGCTTCTTGTCCGGTGAAGAACATGGACTCGAAGGGGGCCGGAGGAGGGACCTCGTACGTGTGGTTGATGTAGTGCGCTATTTTCCCTTGGAAAACTTCGCGCACGTACTTCTTCCTTTGCGTAGCCGAGTCTCCGAACTCCGGGCCACCCAAGATTGCACCCATGACGTGAAGTTGCGAGCTCTCCGGCTCTTCGTTTGTCGCGCGGTCCGTGACAGTCACCGTCGCCGGGCCTTTCTTCCCTTGCCACGGGCGACCTCCGTGCGCCGCGGCCGTCCCGATAGTTGTCAGGACGTACTCTTTCAGCTTCCCATCTTGAATCAGGGCCTCAATCTGACGCTTAAGTTGATAGCATTCGGATGTCAGGTGCCCGTGATCTTGATGGTAGTCACAGTACTTGCTTTGATCCCTCTTGGCGGGATCCTTCGTGAGCGGGGTCGGGCTCCCCAACTTGTCACAGTGCAGAGCTAGGATTTGCTCCGGCGGAGTGTTCAGAGGAGTGAATGGCGAGAACCTCCGGAAGCTGTCGACATGCGACGGCTTCGGCCCTGGGAGGGAACGGCCGTTAGGGGCCTGGCTTCCCTTATTCCTCCTCTTTCGGGGGTCGGGACGATCTTCATCTCGATCGTCGCGGCGGCGACTCCCCTGTCCTCCTGCCTTTCGGCCATCTCGGCCATCGAGATAGTCCTCGACTCCCATGTATGCGCGGGCTCTTGTCATCAGCTCCGCCATGTCACGCGGGACTTCGCCAACAATAGACTTGAGGAAGTCGCTAGTGCGCACTCCCTCGGTGATCGCCGTGATGGCGTCCCTGTCGTCGAACCCTTCGACCTTGTGAGACTCCTCGGTGAAGCGAGCGAGGTATTGTCTCAACGTCTCGTCTCTTCCTTGTCGGTTAGAGAGGAGGTGGGTCTTCGGCTTCTTTTGCGCCACGAGGGTGGCGAATCGGGCGAGGAAAGCCTCTCGCAAGGCCCGGAAAGACGGGATGCTTCCCGGCCTCAAGCTTCGGAACCATTCAAACCCCGAGCCTGTGAGGGTCAGGCTGAAGGCTTGGCAGAGGGTGGCGTCCGCCTGCCCCTGCATAGTCATCCACGTCTCATAGTGTTGGACGTGGAAGTGGGGGTCCGTACGTCCATCGTAGGGGGGAATGGACGGTAACTTGAAGTTCCCCACGCATGGTTGCGCGAGGATTTGCGCGGCGAAGGGAGAGTATGATTCCTCGATCCCTCCGTACGGCCTTTGCCTCCCCGACTCCCTCATTTCGATGATTTGATTCTGGAGGCTTTGAATCATCGTGACCATGTCGAGCCCGTTAGCGGGGCCGACCGTCGGGGCCACGGGAGTCACCGGTTGGCGTTCGTTGGACGCTTGGTCCACGACATTGGCCTGCGGCCGGCCGAGAGTTGTGGCGGGGAGTGCGTCCCTTCGAGAGTTTAGCCTTTGGCGGAGATCCTCCCCTCGGGAGTTTCTCTGCGCCGTCAAGCGCTCTCTAAGGTCCGCACTCGGTGCGGGGCGAGGTGAGGTCGCCCTTGGTCGGGCCGTCCGGCGGGCGCTTCGGCTGTCGGCCCCATCGTCTACCAGAGTCGCTCTCTCCTCGGCGAGGGGCCGTGTCCGGCCACCTCTTGAAACCGAGGGGGCGAGTCCCCGGGAATGTGACCCTGCCTGCTGCCGCGCTAGGTGCGACGGCCCGGCCAAAGCATCGTTGGGCCTCTCGGGCCGCGAAGGGGCGAGGCTAGGCGTTGCCTCGTTGGTCCTCGACTCCCCCACATATTCGGAGTCGGAGTAGTCTTTGGCGGACCTATCTTCAACGTCATAGCCGAGGAGGTCGGCTATGAGCTCCGCAAGCCGCCGGGCCGTGTCCTCTCGGAGCACGGCCTCGGGGTCAATCATCGGGACTAGAGAATGGACTCCTCTATTTATAGGCGACCAAGAGACGTGTTGAGGGTCCCTTGGCCGAGTGAGGCTGAGTCGGCCATCGGCCGAGTGAGGTTGGGCCGGCCGATGGCCGAGTGAGATGATGGTCGCCGAGGGAGATTCACTCGGCCAATGGCCGAGTGAAGGAATGGACGCCGGGTGAGCTTGACTCGGCCATCGGCCGAGTGATGGCCGAGCGAAGAGTCTGGGCCGAGAGAAGACTCACTCGGCTGTTGACCGAGTGAGCTGTTGGGCCGGCAGGGGTCTTCATTCGGCCTTCGGCCGACCGAGCGTGCTGGGCCGCCCGGGGCCTCACTCGGCCATTGGCCGAGCGAGCATGGTGGGCCGGCTGGAGACTTCATTCGGCCTTTGGCCGGGCGAACACACTGGGACGTCTGAGGCTTCATTCGGCCTTGGGCCGAGTGAGCATGGTGGGCCTCGTTCGGCCATTGGCCGAGTGAACATATGGAGAAGTTCACTCGGCCATTGGCCGAGTGATGGGCTTGGACCGAGAGAAGGCTCACTCGGCCATTGGCCGAGTGAGTTGACGGGCCGGCCGAGTGTGGGCTGGAAGTAGGGTTTCACTCGGCCAATGGCCGAGTGAGCTTGCCCGGCCGCCCGAAATGCCGATCGAGTCGTCGGACCTCGTCGGGCCGATAACAAATCCCACAAGGTCGAAGGGTTCGATGACAAGGACGCCATCACGGCGATCATAGAGGGAGCTCGTGCAAGCGACTTCCTCAAGTCTATTGTTGGAAAGGTCCCTCGGGACATGGCAGAGCTGATATCGAGAGCCCGCACCTACATGGGGATCGAGGACTACCTCGATGGCTGAGACCGCCAGAAGTCTGGGGGACAAAGCGGTCGTCGTCGTGATGATCAGGACGGAGATCGTCCCTGTTGGAATTGATCTAGGGTTTAAGAAAAAGTTTAACGCTTCGCAAAGCGGCGGAATTTTAAAAATTTTCTTTTCAAGTAAAAACGGTTTTTACTAACCTAGACAAAGAGCAAGCACATGTAAATAAAAACTATTATGAGCATAGAAGTTTACTAACCTTTCTTGAAGCTTGAACTTTGAGAAGCTTTTGGAAAGTTGCAACGCTCGTCTCCCTCGCATCACGTCTCTCTTTCTTTCCTCGGCACCTCGAGCAACCACGAAAGTTTCTATCACTAAATCACTCGAAATAAAAGGAATTAGTGAGTCAGCACTTTTAAACACTACGACTTAAGAACGAGTCTTGAAGTCGCAGAGCTAAACTCTAGGTCAAATGAGGACCTAGGTGCCAAAACAATAAAACGAAATTGAAGAGAGAGGGAGAGACAGGATCGGTCAAGTCTAGAGAGAGTAGCTCTCAATCTCTAAAACTTGGAATGAATAAAAGTGAGGAATGAGGCTCCTATTTATAGGAGAGGTCTCACCTTCAATAAGGTAGTTTCCTCTTCTATAGAATATCACATATTCATGAGCCAATTTCCTCTTTTTCCCTTTGAGATACTCGGCCAACACAAGCCTTCTAGAGGCCTTGATTTGTTTCCTTTTTTTGTTCCTTTCTAGCCTTGACCGATTCCCCTAATGCATCCATATGCAAATTTGTTTCCTCTTTTTCTTTTGGCAAGTATCTTGATACATTTATGCACAAAATAATCTCTCCTATTTCTCTATAGGGTAGGCGCCAAAATGTTGGAATTGATCTAGGGTTTAAGAAAAAGATTAAACGCTTCGGGAAGCGGCGGAATTTTAAAAAATTTCTTTTCAAGTAAAAACAGTTTTTACTAACCTAGACAAAGAAGCAAGTACATGTAATTAAAAACCAATATGAGCTAAGAGTTTACGAACCTTTCTTGAAGCTTGAACTTTGAAGAAGCTTTTGGAAAGTTTGCAACGCTCGTCTCCCCTCGCAGCACGTCTCTCTTCCTTTCCTCGGCACCTCGAGCAACCACGAAAGTTTCTATCACTAAATCACTCGAAATAAAGGAATTAGTGAGTGGGCACTTTTAAACACTACGACTTAAGAATGAGTCTTGAAGTCGCAGAGCTAAACACTAGGTCGAGTGAGGACCTAGGTGCCAAGACAAGAAAAATCGAAAATAAACTAGAGAGAGAGAGAGAGGATTTTCGGCCACAAGTTCTAGAGAGAGAGTCTCTCAAATCTCTTAAACTTGGATGAATGAAATGTGAGGAAATGAGGCTCCTATTTATAGGAGAGGTCTCACCTTCTATAAGGTAGTTTCCTCTTCTATAGAATATCACATATTCATGAGCCAATTACCTCTTTTCCAACTTGAGATGCTCGGCCAACATAGGCTTCAATAAGCCTTGGATTTGTTTTCTATTTTGTTCCAAGCCTTGCTTTGTCTCTCTCTTGGCCGAAGTTATGCTTTCCTTCTAGAGGAAATTTGTTTCCTCTTTTTCTTTTGGTAAGTATCTTGATACATTTATGTACAAAATAAACTCTCTTTCCTTGGATATTATGGGCGCCTATTCTCATCTAGAAGGAGCTTCTCGAAGCTTCTTCATTTGTTCATGACAACATGAGAAAAGCCCATTAAGAATTTTCAATAAAATTCTTATGAAATGAAATTAATTCACAAGGCCCAATAATCAAGTTATGGCCGAGTGACATTAAGTCATCAAATGAACTTGTCAAAAAATTTATTGACATTCATTTCATCATATGTCTCAAAAGACAAAAATACCCTTTTGACTATTTTCGTTCTTGTTTTGACTTAGCTTCCAGTTTAACTATTCCTATCGATGTGATTCGTGACAGTGACCTCATGGACCCAAATGAACAAAGCTTGAGCTAAACACTTGGACTCAAAAGTTCACAAACCTTTTCCAAGTTTAGCTTAATGCCAACTGACTCCACTAAAGAGCTGACACTGAAAATCTCTCGGTTCAAATGAATTTGTTTTCTACTCAAGAATTCGACCTAATTATGATGAGCGGATCCACTGAATATTATCTATGTTTACCCTTCATGAATGTCATCAGCTAGTCGGGATTTACTAAATTACCATTTTACCCTTCTAGCTGTTATTTCCTCAACTCCTTTGTCGCTTGTGAATAAGTTAGGAACAATGTATTGACGAGGAGCTAACAAGTCACATTGTTTCATCCAAAAGAGTCAGGACTCAATTTGGACACTGGCCAGTTCATTTATTCACACTCCATGGAACAAAGCATGAGGTGACATACATTGCATTTCAGCAATCTTGTACATGAATTCCATATCTATGAGAACTTCACAAAGTTACTCATGACAGACTCACAACTTAGTACTTCACCAATAGGCCTTGTTCGGAATCACATAGTGAGTCCGAACTTTGACTTTCTCAAATGAGAATACTAAGGTGTGAAATGGCATGTCTCATTTCAGGATTAAGGTAAGCATGATGCAATTCATACATAGTGACTTCGAGACACAGGAGGTTAAATGGTTTGTTCTTATATTGTCTCTAGAAGTGCACTGGTCAATTCAGTACCTTCGGAAGATATCTAGAAGAACTATAGAGTCCCCAACTCTCAATGCCTCATAACCAGACATAGATTGTTCTAACAATCGTACTGAGGTCAATAGTCCTTTGACCCTAAGATTGCGAATATATCGTTTTAAGCAAACTACGAAGAGTTTGTTCATGCAAATCTACATTTGTCTCTTCGTAAGTTGTTTAGTTTGTTTATGGACTAAAAGACTAAGGTTTTATCATAAAGCTTCATGCAAGGAAGATTGAATGAACGTTTCAACTTTTTATTCATGAATAAGCAATTACAAGCAAGAGTCTTCGTAAGACTATATGACATCAAATGTACATAAATACACACTACAACTCTTCTTGTGGGCACCATTGACAACAAACTCCCACTTGACTCAAAGAAGATGTGTGTAGTCCTTCATGCCTAATCCCTCTCGAAGTTGGTCGAAGACCTTGTTCGCTAGGGCCTTGGTGAATGGATCTGCCAGAGATCTACTTCACCTCCACGTCTCCGCGCTGCGCGATCTCTCGAATCAAATGGTATTTCCTCTCAATATGCTTAGAGCGCTTATGGCTTCGAGGTTCCTTTGAGTTAGCGACAGCCCCACTATTATCACAATAAAGGGTCATGGGCTCGTCGACGTTTGGAACAACTTCCAAATACTTAAGGAATTTTCTAAGCCATACAGCCTCTTTGGATGCTTCACAAGCAGCCACATATTTTGCTTCCATTGTGGAGTCAGCAATGCAAGATTGCTTAATACTTCTCCACACAACAGCTCCACTATTAAGGATGAACACAGATCCCGAAGTGGATTTCCTGGAATCCTTATCCGCTTGAAAATCGGAGTCGGTATATCCTGTCATAGTCAGGTCACTACCTGAGTATGTAAGCATCAAGATCCTAGTTCTTCGAAGATACTTAAGAACATGCTTAACAGCAATCCAGTGCTCGGGTCCAGGGTTCTATTGGAAACGGCTAACTACGCCAACGGCGAAACATATATCAGGTCTAGTGCAAAGCATAGCATACATGAGGCTTCCTACGGCAGAAGCGTAAGGAATTTTCCTCATATCTTCAATCTCTTGTGCACTCTTGGGAGACTGGTCCTTAGAGAGTGAAACTCCATGCCTAAAGGGTGTTTGGCTCTTCTTGGAGTCTTGCATCGAGAAGCGATCCATCACCTTATCAATATAAGATGCTTGAGAGAGCGACAGGGTCCGGTTTTTCCTATCTCGAAAGATTTGGATTCCCAGAATGTACGCGGCTTCTCCTAGATCCTTCATATCGAATTGCTTTGCCAGCCAGACCTTAACCTCAGATAACTTACCCACGTCATTACCAATGAGTAGTATATCATCGACATATAGTACCAGAAACACAACTTTGCCTTCGCGTATTAACTTGTAAACACAAGGCTCATCTATTTACTGTTCAAAGCCGAAGCTCTTTACAGTTTCATCGAATCTAATATTCCATGACCTAGATGCTTGCTTTAGTCCATAAATGGATTTAAGCAACTCACAAACCTTGGTCTCTTGACCTTTATCCACGAAACCGTCTGATTGAGCCATGTAAATGCGCTCGTCAAGATTGCCATTCAGAAAGGCTGTCTTGACATCCATTTGCCAGATCTCATAGTCGAGAGCTGCAGCTATGGATAGGAGTATGCGGATGGATTTAAGCATCGCGACTGGCGAGAAGGTTTCTTCATAGTCAATCCCTTCTTGTTGGGTATAACCCTTCGCCACAAGTCGTGCTTTGAACGTCTCGACGTTCCCATCAGGACCCCTTTTCTTCTTGTATATCCACTTACACCCTACGGGTTTAATCCCTTCAGGAAGGTCTACAAGTTTCCAGACTTTGTTGACATACATCGAGTGCATTTCAACTTTCATGGCGTCAAGCCAAAGGTTTGATTCAGAACAAGCCATCGCTTGGCTATAGGAAACAGGGTCATCCATGTCGGAGACGGCTACAAGAGAGTCTCCATAAGACATGTACCTGTCAGGCTGTTGAGTAGCCCTCGCACTACGTCTAAGTACTACTTGACGAGATTCTGATGAGTTAGGTTGTGTTTCAGTTGGGGTAAGAACAGTTCTTACAGATGAGGTAGAAGCTTCCTCACCCAACTTTTCTTCAAGCACAATTTTTCTTCTAGGTTTCGCATCCTTCATAAAGTCCTCCTCAAGGAAACGAGCATTCGTGCTAACGAAAGTCTTATCGTCCTCAGGACTATAGAAAGTAAAACCTTGGTTTCCTTCGAATATCCTATAAACAGGCACAATTCTAACCTACTAGCCAACTTGCTAGTCTTTTGCCTTAGCACGTGTGCAGGGCAACCCCAAATTCTGATGCGGCCAAGATTCACTTTACGGCCAGTCCATCGTTCATAAGGAGTACCAGGAACCGTCTTGGACGGAACTTGGTTCAGAATGTAAGCGGCTGTTTCGAGGGCATATCCCCAAAAGGAAAGAGGGAGCGATGAGTAACTCATCATTGATCTAACCATCTCCATAAGAGTTCGGTTTCTTATCTCTGACACTCTGTTTTGTTGAGGTGTGCCAGGTGCGGTAAGCTGAAAAGCGATAACTTTTTCTTTAAGAAAGTCATCGAACTCTCCAGACATATACTCACCACCTCGATCAGATCGAATGGTTTTGATCACTTTGCCAGTTTTCTTTTCCACTAAAGCCCTAAAGACCTTAAATATGTTAAAGGTCTCGGATTTGTGTTTGAGCAAATAGACAAAACCATATCGCGAGTAATCATCGGTGAAGGTAACGAAGTATTCGTATCCTCCACGTGCCTGTTCGCTGAGCGGACCACATACATCAGAATGTACTAGTTCCAGCAACTCAGTGGCTCTTCGACCCTTATCGGAGAAAGGTCGCTTAGTCATTTTTTCCTTCTATGCAGGATACAAAAGTAGGTAGTGAACCTATTGCAGAGGCTTGGAGTGGACCATTGTTGTCAATGGTGCCCACAAGAAGAGTAGTAGTGTCTATTTATGTACATTTGATGTCATATAGTCTTACGAAAACTCTTGCTTGTAATTGCTTATTCATTAATAAAAAGTTGAAACGTTCATTCATTCTTTCTTTGTTTGAAGCTTTATGATAAAACCTTAGTCTTTTAGTCCATAAACAAACTTAACAACTTACGAAGAGACAAATGTAGATTTGCATGAACAAACTCTTCGTAGTTTGCTTAAAACGATATATTCGCAATCTTAGGGTCAAAGGACTATTGACCTCAGTATGATTGTTAGAAGAATCTATGATGTCAGGTTATGAGGCATTGAGAGTTGGGGACTCTATAGTTCTTCTAGGTATCTTCCGAAGGTACTGAATTGACCAGTGCACTTCTAGAGACAATATAAGAACAAACCATTTAACCTCTTATGTCTCGAAGTCACTATGTATGAATTGCATCATGCTTACCTTAATCCTGAAATGAGACATGCCATTTCACACCTTAGTATTCTCATTTGAGAAAGTCAAAGTTCGGACTCACTATGTGATTCCGAACAAGGCCTATTGGTGAAGTACTAAGTTGTGAGTCTGTCATGAGTAACTTTGTGAAGTTCTCATAGATATGGAATTCATGTACAAGATTGCTGAAATGCAATGTATGTCACCTCATGCTTTGTTCCTTGGAGTGTGAATAAATGAACTGGCCAGTGTCCAAATTGAGTCCTGACTCTTTTGGATGAAACAATGTGACTTGTTAGCTCCTCGTCAATACATTGTTTCTAACTTATTCACAAGCGACAAAGGAGTTGAGGAAATAACAGCTAGAAGGGTAAAATGGTAATTTAGTAAATCCCCTAGCTGATGACATTCATGAAGGGTAAACATAGATAATATTCAGTGGATCCGCTCATCATAATTAGGTCGAATTCTTGAGTAGAAAACAAATTCATTTGAACCTTGAGGCTCTGCGAAAGGATGTGAGTGATCAAACCTATTTAAAAGGTGGCTAGTCAAAATAGATGTATTGACATTGTTACCGATCCGTCTCGGTCCCGTAGATCGAAGACGGCCACGCTGGCGGCTGTCCTGAGCCCGGCGCTCGTCCGGGGTCGGCACTCGCCATGGCCGGCTCTCCATGGCCGGCTCTCCAAGGCCGGCCCTCCAGGACCGGCGCTCCAGGGCCGGCGCTCCAAGGCCGGCGCTCCAGGACCGGCGCTCCAAGGCCGACGCTCCAGGACCGGCGCTCCAAGGCCGGCGCTCCAGGACCGGCTCTCCAGGGCCGGCGCTCCAGGACCGGCTCTCCAAGGCCGGCGCTCCAGGGCCGGCTCTCCAGGGCCGGCGCTCCAGGGCCGGCGCTCCAGGGCCGGCTCTCCAGGACCGGCGCTCCAGGGCCGGCGCTCCAAGGCCGGCGCTCCAAGGCCGGCGCTCCAAGGCCGGCGCTAAAAGGCCGGCTCTCCATGGGCGGCGCTCCAATGCCGGCTCTCCATGGCCGGCTCTCCAAGGCCGGCCCTCCAGGACCGGCGCTCCAGGACCGGCGCTCCAAGGCCGACGCTCCAGGACCGGCGCTCCAAGGTCGGCGCTCCAGGACCGGCTCTCCAGAGCCGGCGCTCCAGGAACGGCGCTCCAAGGCCGGCGCTCCAGGGCCGGCTCTCCAGGGCCGGCGCTCCAGGGCCGGCTCTCCAGGACCGGCGCTCCAGGGCCGGCGCTCTAAGGCCGGCGCTCCAAGGCCGGCGCTCCAGGGCCGGCGCTCCAAGGCCGGCTCTCCATGGCCGGCGCTCCAATGCCGGCTCTCCATGGCCGGCGCTCCAAGGCCGGCTCTCCAAGGCCGGCGCTCGGCCGAGGGGTTCCCCAAACCCCCTCTAGCCGCCTATAAATATGAGGGTCTCTCCCTCGACCCAGGTAATCCGAATTTGAGTACTGAAACGCTGTCAAACTCGTACCTCGCTCGTTTCTCTCAAGTCTCGACCTCTAAACACTAAACCCTCTAAAAACCACCTCAATCCTACTAATGTTGAGCGTCGGAGAGGTAAACAGAGGCAACCCCTCTGTTTCCCCTTTGTAGTTCACACCTTTCTGTTCACGTTTCAGGTGCTTGGACGAGATAGAGATCACCTACAGCTAAGGGACGGCTTGGGATACCAAGCCCGACACGCTCGAGTCGAGACGAGACCACTTGGTCCGGCCTTGGGTCTAACCGTCTGCGACTCCTAAATCGTTGTCCGAAAAACTGCGACAACATTTTGGCGCTAGAAGGAGGGGATCTCTCGACCTTGACGACGCATTCCCTCTACCAGTCTTCTCCCTTTGTTCTCAGGACTCTCGAGAGATGAGTCACATTCCCACCACCTCCGCGGGTACCCGAGCGACGAGCTCGAGGTACGGTCTCCGACGCCTCACACATCGTCTTGAAGGGCAACCTCGCGATAGCGAGAGCCAGCCCCAAGACCCGATGATTGACCCCGAGGCCGAGCTCCGAGAGGACACGGCCCGGTGGCTTGCAGAGCTCCTTGACCGCCACGGCGTCGACGGTACGCTCATAGCCGACCTCCTCGGCTATGACATTGAAGATAGGTCCGCCCAAGACGACTCCGACCCCGAATATGTGGGGGAGTCGAGGACCAATGAGGCAACGCCCAGCCTTGCCCCTTCACGGCCCGAGAGGTCTAACAATGCTTTGGCCGGGCTGTCGCACCTAGCGCGGCAGCAGGCACGGTCACATTCCTGGGGACTCGCCCCCTCGGTTTCAAGAGGCGGCCGGACACGGCCCCTCGCCGAGGAGAGAGCGACTCTGGTAGATGATGGGGCCGATAGCCGAAGCGCCCGCCGGACGGTCCGACCAAGGGCGACCTCGCCTCGCCCCGCACCAAGCGTGGACCTTAGAGAGCGCTTAACGGCGCAGAGAAACTCCCGAGGGGAGGATCTCCATCAAAAGCTAAACTCTCGAAGGGACGCGCTCCCCGCTGCAACTCTCGGCCGGCCTCAGGCCAATGTCGTGGACCAAGCGTCCAACGAGCGCCAACCGGTGACTCCCGTGCCCCCGACGGTCGGCCCCGCTAACGGGCTCGACATGGTCACAATGATTCAGAGCCTCCAAAATCAAAGCATAGAAATGAGGGAGTCGGGGAGGCAAAGGCCGTACGGAGGGATCGAGGAATCATACTCTCCGACAAGGAAGAGACGAGACGTTGAGGCAATACCTCGCTCGCTTCACCGAGGAGTCTCACAAGGTCGAAGGGTTCGACGACAGGGACGCCATCACGGCGGTCACTGAGGGAGTACGCACGAGCGACTTCCTCAAGTATATTGTTGGCCAAGTCCCACGAGACATGGCGGAGTTAATGACGAGAGCCCGCACGTGTATGGGAGTCGAGGACTATCTCGATGGCCGAGATGGCCGAAAGTCAGGAGGACAGGGGAGTCGCCGCCGCGACGATTGAGATGAAGATCGTCCCGACCCTCGGAAGAGGAGGAATAAGGGAAACCAGGCCCCTAACGGCCGCTCCCTCCCCGGGCCGAGGCCGCCACATGTCGATAGCTTCCGAAAGTTCTCGCCATTCACTCCTCTGAACACTTCGCCGGAGCGAATCCTAGCTCTGCACCGTGACAAGTTGGGGAGTCCAACCCCTCTCACGAAGGATCCCGCCAAAAGGGATCAAAGCAAGTACTGTGACTACCATCAGGATCACGGGCACCTGACATCCGAATGCTATCAACTCAAACGTCAGATTGAGGCCCTGATTCAAGATGGGAAGCTGAAAGAATTCGTCCTTAGCACTATCGGGACGGCCGCGGCACACGGAGGCCGCCCGCGGCAAGGAAAGAAAGGTCCAGCGACGGTGACCGTCACGGACAGCGCGACAAACAAAGAACCGGAGAGGTCACAACTTCACGTCGTGGGCGCGATCTTGGGCGGCCCTGAGTTCGGAGACTCGGCTACGCAAAGGAAGAAGTACGTGCGCGAAGTTTCCCAAGGGAAAATAGCGCACCACATCAACCATACGTACGAGGTCCCTCCTCCGGCCCCCTTCGAGTCCATGTTCTTCACCGGACAAGAAGCGGCGCGAGTACTCCATCCACACAACGACGTGATAGTCGTCTCTACCCCGGTCGCCAACAACCTCGTCCGGAGAAGCCTGATCGACAATGGGAGCTCCGCCGACATAATCTTCAAGTCGGCGTTGGACAGGATGAAGCTATCCGGGGTGAGACCGACCCCGATCTCAACCCCACTCTTCGGCTTCTCTGGGGAGAGGGTTATGACGGAGGGAACTATCGACCTCCCGGTTACCTTCGGTACGCCGGGGGGGCTCGAGGTTACCCACATCATATCGTTCCTAGTGGTGGATCAGCCCTCGGCTTACAACATCATCGTCGGCCGCCCGACTCTCAATCGGTTGAAGGCCATAACGTCCACGTACCACCTGATGATGAAGTTCCCGACCGAGAAAGGAATCGCCGTGATGTTGGGAGACCAATCCATGGCGAGGATGTGCTACATCCAGGGCGTGGACGGAAAAGGGAAAGGAAAGATGGTGAGCACCATCTTCCAACTCGGGGACAAATTCCCGTGCAAGTTAGAGGAGGGAGGCACCTTCGGAGAGCTAGACCAAAGGGACGAAGTCGAGCGTCGGAAGGTGGAGACACCGGACGACCTCGTTCCCGTCGTGTTGGACGACGCCAAGCCTGACCAAGTGGTCAAGGTAGGCGCCCAAATCTCGTCTGTAGTCCGAACCGAGCTCGCCGCTTTCCTCCGAGAGCACAAAGATGTCTTCGCGTGGACACATGCCGACATGCCGGGGATCGACCCCGAAATCATGGTTCATCGTCTCAACGACGACAAGAAAGTGGCCGAGCGCGTCCAACCGCGGCGTGCGTTCAGTGGGGAGAGGTACCAAGCCATTGGTGAAGAAGTTGACAAACTTCTCGCCGCCGACTTCATCAGGGAGGCGGAGCACCCCAAGTGGGTGTCCAATGTGGTGATGGTCAAGAAGCCAAACGGGAAGTGGCGGATCTGTATCGATTACAAAGATCTCAACAAAGCCTGCCCGAAAGACAGCTTCCCTCTCCCGAGGATCGAGCAGCTCGTGGACGCCACGGCGGGCCACGAGTTGCTGAGCTTCATGGACGCCTATTCAGGCTACAACCAGATCCGCATGCACGAGCCGGATCAGATTAAGACCACCTTTGTTACGAACCGCGGGCTCTACTGTTACAAGGTCATGCCCTTTGGCCTCAAAAACGCGGGAGCAACGTATCAAATGTTGGTGAACCGAATGTTCGCCAATCAAATTGGCAAAACCATGGAGGTCTATGTGGACGACATGCTTGTCAAAAGCCTCAAAGCCCACGACCACGTTCGAGACCTTAGGGAAATGTTCACGATCCTGCGACGCTACAAAATGAAACTCAACCCCAACAAGTGCGCTTTCGGTGTCGAGTCTGGAAAGTTTCTGGGCTACATGGTGAGCCGCCGCGGGATCGAGGCCAATCCTGAGAAGATTAAGGCGATCTTAGAGATGAGGTCGCCACAAAAGGTCAAAGAAGTTCAAAGCTTGACGGGAAGGATCGCCGCCCTGACACGATTCGTTTCCAAACCCACTGATAGGTGCCAACCATTCTTCAAGGCACTGAAGAAGACCGACGGGTTCGTGTGGACGGAGGAGTGCGAGGGAGCATTCCGCGATATGAAAGCATATTTCACCTCCCCCCCGTTCCTGGCGAAGCCAAAGAATGGCGAAACCCTGTACCTCTACCTCGCGGTTTCTGATAGGGCCGTGAGCGCGGTCCTCATACGCGAGGAAGACAGGGTACAATGGCCGGTCCACTACGTTAGCAAGGCGCTCCTCGACGCCGAAACCCGATACCCGGAGATCGAGAGACTGTCCCTCGCCCTCGTCATGAGCGCGAGAAAACTCCGGCCCTCCTTCCAAGCGCACCCCATTGTGGTCTGCTCGGGACATCCCATCGAGAAGGCCCTTCAAAAAGGGACCTCCTCTCGAGTGGCGATATGGTCCCAAGAGCTGGGCGAGTACGGGATCGAGTTCTAGCCGAGAACCGCCATTAAGGGTCAGGCCCTTGCCGACTTCATCGCCGAGTTCACAAGCGCGCCCCCAACCAACGAGGGCGACGAGAGTAGTAAGAGCACGGAACACAAGGAGGACGACCACAGCGAGTCGTCGAAGAAGAGGACCAACGACCCGATAGGGCCGGTCTGGGACTTGCACGTGGATGGCGCGTCAAACGCCCGGGGGGCTGGCGCCGGCGTTGTGCTCACAAATCCCGATAGGGAAAAGCTGAGATACGCCCTGCGGTTCGAGTTCAAGGCTTCCAACAACGAGGCTGAGTACGAGGCTCTGATCGTTGGCTTGGAGCTAGCGAACAAGTTAGGCGCCCAAAACCTACGCATCCATTGCGACTCGCAAATGATTGTGAACCAGGTTAAGGGCGACTACGCCGCGAAGGAGCCACACATGATCGCATACCTGTCCAAGGCCCAAAAGAATCTAGAGGCCCTGTCGTGGTTCGAGATCGTCCAAGTTCCTCGAGAGGCGAACATTGACGCTGACGCCCTGGCTCGCCTCGCGTCGGGGATAGACGAGGAGGGCGAGGGTAGCGTCCCAATCGAAGTGTTGACCCGACCCTACGTCTCGAGATGTGACGTAGGGGTCGTTGATGAGACTCCGCCTCCCTCATGGATGACGCCGCTCGTGGAATTCCTTAAGCGAGGAGTCGTTCCCGAAGACAAAGAAGAGGCTAGAAAGCTGAGAAGCTTGGCGCCGAAGTACACAATGAGGGAGGACAACTTGTTCAAGAGAGGCTACGCCATGCCCCTTCTCCGCTGCCTAACCGAAGTCGAAGCGAGAAAGGCGCTCCGCGAAGTGCACGAAGGGGTGTGCGGGAACCACGCCGCTGGGCAATCGTTGGCAATGAAGCTACTAAGACTTGGATATTTTTGGCCGACCTTGAAAAAGGACTCCCACGAGTGGGCCAAAAAGTGTGATAAGTGCCAAAGGTTCGCCCACATCCCGCGTCAAGCACCGGCCCCATTATGTCCAATCATTGTGCCGCAACCTTTCGCGAAGTGGGGAATCGACCTCATTGGTGAGCTACCTATGGCCCCAAGGCAATACAAGCACGCAATCGTGGCCATCGATTACTTCACCAAGTGGGTAGAGGCCGAGCCGCTAGCAAAGATCACTGAGGCGAACACGACGAGCTTCATTTGGAAAAGCATCATCTGCCGCTTCGGGATCCCCGCGTCAATTGTAACCGACAATGGGAAACAATTTGACAATGCGCGCCTCTGGGAAATGTGCGAACAACTGGGCATTAGCAAGACTTTCTCCTCTCCTCGCCATCCTCAAGCTAACGGTCAAGTCGAGGCGGTTAACAAGACAATCAAAGAGAACTTGAAGAAGAAGCTGGAGGAAAGAAAGGGAGCTTGGACCGACGAGCTCCCCACGGTCTTGTGGGCGTACCGCACCACCGCTCGAAATGCGACCGGCGAAACCCCCTTCACTCTCGCGTTCGGCATCGAGGCCGTGGTACCCGTCGAGACCAAGCTACCAACCTTGCGCATCGAGGAGTACGAGGAAGCCACCAACGACGACGCAATCAGGCTCGAGCTAGACCTCATAGACAAAAGGAGGGCGGACGCACTCACCCGGCTTGCTGCGCAAAAGAGGAAAGTTGAGAAGTACTACAATTCAAAGATCAAGCTACGGAAGTTCTCCGACGGGAGCCTCGTTCTTCGAAGGGTGTTCCAAAACACCAAGGTGCAAGGTGCGGGAGTTCTAGGCCCCACCTGGGAAGGCCCGTACCGTGTGCGCCGAGCCATCCACAACGGCACGTACGAGCTCGAGAACATGGAGGGACTCGTGTTCACACACCCGTGGAATGCGGAGCACCTTCGGCAATATTACCAATAGATGTTCATTCATCCATTTTTACGCTTTGTTGTTCTCATGTAATTTTCGATTCTAGCAAAGTCAATTTTAAATTTCAAGTTTGGCCAACGGCCTGGGATGTAATTTTTGAACCATTTCAATAATTTAATGAATTACATTTCACTTCGGGACATTGTATCTTAGTTTCTAGCCTCCTCTACGAGCACCCAAGAAACTTGGGGGGCTAAGGGGGATAAGGCGAGAGTAACAAGCTCGCTTACTCCACTTTCCACGCACCAAGCGGTAACAAAACACCCATAAATCGGATCCGCGCACCGGACCTCCGACTTCGTACCCTCCTCGTCCGACGCTCTCGCACGGGTTGAGGCCGTACGCCGAGAGATAGCGAAACGTCGACAGGTTGGATCCGCGCACCGGACCTCCGACTTCGCACGTCTTTTGCTGCGACCCTCTCGAGCGACGATGCACCTTGCACACCAATAGGCAGCAGGGCATCAATGGATCACGTCCGCGCACCGGATTGTCGATCCCGGCAGTCAAAACCCAAAACGTGACACGCGTACCGACATGTACCACGCTCACTGAGAACTGCGAGCTCGTCGCGATACGCACGCCGATAGGTAGCGTACTCGCTGGAAAATGAGCGTGACGGCCGCCCAGCTCACGCACGCCGATAGACAGCGAGTCACGAATGGATGGCCGAAAATCGCACCCGCCGGATGAAACCGGTCTAGCCGGCGTCCGCGGGAAACTTCGCCGCCAAATGCGGCAGTAAGCCGTGCCAACCGGTTATGCTAAACATAGTAAGCCGAGTTCGTAAGACACGCACCAGTCAAAATTGCGCAAATCGATTACACTAAGCATAGCGAGTCGAGAAAATAAGACGCACAATAAGAAGAAAGCTTCCAAAAAAGCAAAACGATGTTGCACAAACAACCCGACGAGGAAAGTACGAAAGTCCGGCACATGTCAAACATAAAAGAAATCCGAAAGAAAATGTAAAGCGAGAGCTAAACAAATGCGCAGAAAACCAAAGAAAACTTGGCTACTCTGAGCCGTAGTCGACCTGCTCTTCGTCGTCTTCAAGGTGAGGGGCGCCAACGGTTTCTCCACCGGGCCGACAGTTTGACGACTGGGCAGCCTCCGCAGGGACCTCGGGAGGCAGGTCATCCTCTGGCAACTCGTCTTCCAGGGGAGGAAACATGGCGTCAAAGAAGGAAAACGTGATCCCTCGAGACGCGTTCTCCTCCGCGGTCGCGTCTTTGACCCGCATGGCCACCTCGTAACGGGCCACCTCCAGCGAAAGATCCCAGTCCTCCTCCAACTCCGTCTTCGATCGCACGGTGTCATCCTTCTCCTCGACGAGGGTCTGCACCTCCGCTCGCAAGGTTTCCCTCTCCCTCTTGGCCTTGACCCGGGAGATCTCGCTCGCCGACAGTCGGGCGTGGACGATGTTCAGCTCTTCGTCTTGGCTCGAGAGTACCGCCTGGAGCTTCTTTGTCTCCCCTAAGAAAGTATCGGCCGCCTGCTCAGCCTTCTCCCGAGACGCCTTCTCGGTCGCCGCCTTCTCACGAGCTCGCTTTAGTTCCTCCTCAAGCGCCTGAAACTTTTGGACGGTGCGGACCCCCGCCAAAGCGGCGGCATGGGCGGCCGCCGTGTTCTCCTTGTCTTTTTCCATGATCTGCATGCGACGCAGCAAGTCCCGGAGAATACGGTCGCTCCGTTCTTGGCGCGCGAGCATCTGTGGAAACAAACAACGTACATGCGATCGAAATAAGCACAATAATCACAAATAAGGCAAACAAGCAAATCATACATTTCGGGCGTCGCCGATCCCGCTCTGGAAATGCTCGAGGTCGCTCGCCGTCAGGAGACTCTTGAAATCCCGTAGAGAGGTTTCAAGGATCCCTCGAGAACATTGGTCCCTCAGCTCCGCCGCCTCCGGCAAGAGCATCGACTCCCTGCCGTCTGACGTCGCCGACGTGTGAGCGCGCTTGTGGCCGGAGGACGAGCCGGAGAGGGTCGTCGACGATGGTTGCTTATTCGAGGAGTTCGCCTCGGTCCTCGCCCGCGTTGAAAGCTCTCCATGACGGGCCTCAGCTTGTGGTTGAGCCGGGGTCACGGCCTCAGCGTCGAGCGCCACCCTTGGTGCCTGCGTGCGCGGTCGGTGTCGCCGGGTCATGGTATCTGAAAAAGATAAAGAGATGACAGGTTAGAGTACAACACAATGGAACGTGCACTAACTGGAAGCATGTGTGTGGTCGGTACCCCCCACGTCAGGGGGAGGGGCAGACGAGCCCCCCGCCTCTGATTCAGGGTCCTCCGTAGCCTCCGCGCCGAGGCCCAAGCACGGAGGAGCCTCGCCTCCAGGCGTGAACCACCCAGTCCTTGCCATTAGGTCTGGGGATTCAAAGTGCGGCCCTTGCCGCCTCGATTCCGGGATCGCCTTGATCACCGCGTGGAGCTCTGAACCCTCGATATCGCCCACGGGTGGGAAATCAGCCGCGAGACAGAAGAAGAGAGGCGCGACCCCGAAGGCTGACTCGGACACCCATATCCAAGGATATCTATGCTTCGAGTTAACATTGCTGACGATGACGAAACGCTTGCGATGTAGCGCTAGGTAGAAGCCCGGCTTCCCCCGCACCCCTCGTATCGTCATAAGGTCCTGGATGTCGTCGGCGGTGACGGCCCTCTTCTTCGCCCGATAAAGCATCATATGGCACGCCGCGACCAGCAGGTAGAAGGCCGGAGACATCTGTAAAGCGTGAACCCCCAGTCGAGCTAACAACTCCTGGATAACCGGCTGGAAGGGCAACCTTAGTCCCCCGCGAAGACTCGCCTCGTGGACCGCGGCATACCCCTTTCGAGGGCGGGACGGAAGATTGTCGGGCAACGGTCTGAGGATTGACACAGAATCCGGGATGCTGTAGCGTTTCCTAAGGCTCTTGAAGCTGACGATGGAGATTAAGCTCGGGACATCGACACCCGAGCAGTCGAGGTTGCCCCGCAAGACTGATTCTCCTATCGGGAAGGTTGAGGTCCGCGTTTCCTCCTGCGCAGTGGAAGAAAGTCCCCTCGCCGCAGATGCTGCACGATGGCTAGATGAGTCGCCGGAGCGCTCGGAGCCTGGGACGTTACCCGAGCGCTCGACTGGTTGCCGGTCGGCCAGGTCACTGCCCTCGGGCCGGCCCATCCTGTGGTCGGCAGCGCTCCCCCCCGTGTGCACGTCGAGCCCGAGGACCCAGCCTGTCTCCTGGCTGGGTGGTTCCTCCACGCACGGTCCAGGCGGCTTCCGGCCTTCGGCACGCGCGTCAGGCCCGTCGGCCCGGCCCGCCCCTCGGCCGGTTGGGTCTCTGGCACTTGAGGCCTGCCCGGGCGTCCCAGCGATCGTCCCAGGCGCGTCCGGCCCCTCGGCCCGGCCCAGCTCATGGTTTGCTGGGCCGTCCTCACGCGCGCACAGCCCAGCGGCCTCGTCCGGCCTCTGGCCGATTGGGCCTTCCTCGCGCGCACCGGCCCGGCCCGACTCCTG
The DNA here is from genome assembly GCF_054948205.1 of Urtica dioica subsp. dioica. Taxonomy (NCBI): domain Eukaryota; kingdom Viridiplantae; phylum Streptophyta; class Magnoliopsida; order Rosales; family Urticaceae; genus Urtica; species Urtica dioica. Next base: position 36,173,966 of record NC_142756.1, on the reverse strand, counting down.
GCCGGCTGTACTCTCCTCGCCCAGGCCCGGCCCAATGGGGCCCAGGGTTTGCCCTAGGGCTGGGCGAGTGGCCGTCCCCTGGCCGGCGCAACCCGGCGGCGCCACCTCCTGCCCGGCGCCGGCCCCTCCCTGGGCGGTGTCTCCCGGCGCCGGCGGTCCTTCAGCGGCGCGCACCATCGCCGGCGCGGCCAGGCCCGGCGGGCTATGCTCCCGCGCGTCACCTGTCGGCCGCCCGACGGCCGCCACCAGCCGAGCACCGGCCTCCCCCGCTTCAAGACCGGCCCAGACAGCGCCGAGATCGGCCGGCGCGCCCCTGTCGGCGCCGACTTCGCCGCGCGCGGCCGCCCCGGGCTCTCTCACGTCGCCCGGGCGTTTCCCCTCGTCGACGCGCCTGGTGAGCGCCTGGTCGGCCCGGCCCAGGCGGGGTAGGGCTTCCCCGAGGCTGGGGTCGACCCAGGTCGCGTCCTGCCTGGTCGGCGCGTCCCCCCCGACGTCGCCCTCCTCCGGCACGTCTCCTCCAGCGACGGCCGCTCCGGGCGCGGCCGTCTCCGGCACACGCGCGCCGCCCAAGTTACCAGCGGGGAAGGGGTTTCGCCTCCCGGCCTGGGCAGGTCCTCCCCGACGCCTCCAGCGCCGCCGGCGCCGTCCTGGTCCAGGGCGCCTCCTCCAGCGCGCGCGCTGCCCCCGGGGTCTCCCTGCCGGCGCTGGCCGTCTCCGGCACGCGCGCCCTCGCCCTCGTCGGCCAACCACGCTTCCACCAATGAAAGATCCTCTCCGGTCATCTCGATAACGTTGAACGAATGCGACGAGTGTCGTGTGTCGGGAGGTGTTGATGGGGGCAAAAATTGAGCCCAAAAAGCATCCAAATCCACGTGGTTCTCCTCAAACAAATCGTGTAAGCCTTCATCAATGGTCCCACACCCCGATAGGTGGTCAATGGGGTCCATGGGCGCGAATAGCAAGGCGAGTACGATCGACAAAAAAAAATATAATAATAAAAATAATATGAAAGGACGTCTAAGCATACCTCTTGACGGCGGGCTTCTCCGATGGGCAAACGTTGGACTTTGAGTTTACCACGCGATTTACAATCGATGATAAACTCGGGGGGCTAATGTTACCGATCCGTCTCGGTCCGGTAGATCGAAGACGGCCACGCTGGCGGCCGTCCTGAGCCCGGCGCTCGTCCGGGGTCGGCACTCGCCATGGCCGGCTCTCCATGGCCGGCTCTCCAAGGCCGGCCGTCCAGGACCGGCGCTCCAGAGCCGGTGCTCCAAGGCCGGCGCTCCAGGACCGGCGCACCAAGGCCGGCGCTCCAGGACCGGCGCTCCAAGGCCGGCGCTCCAGGACCGGCTCTCCAGGGCCGGCGCTCCAGGACCGGCGCTCCAAGGCCGGCGCTCCAGGGCCGGCTCTACAGGGCCGGCTCTCCAGAACCGGCGCTCCAGGGCCGGCGCTACAAGGCCGGCGCTCCAAGGCCGGCGCTCCAGGGCCGGCGCTCCAAGGCCGGCTCTCCATGGCCGGCGCTCCAAGGCCGGCTCTCTATGGCCGGCGCTCCAAGGCCGGCTCTCCATGGCCGGCGCTCCAAGGCCGGCTCTCCAAGGCCGGCGCTCGGCCGAAGGGTTCCCCAAACCCCCTCTGGCCGCCTATAAATATGAGGGTCTCTCCCTCGACCCAGGTAATCCGAATTTGAGTACTGAAACGCTGTCGAAATCGTACCTCGCTCGTTTCTCTCAAGTCTCGACCTCTAAACACTAAACCCTCTACAAACCACCTCAATCCTACTAATGTTGAGCGTCGGAGAGGTAAACAGAGGCAACCCCTCTGTTTCCCCTTTGTTGTTCACACCTTTCTCTTCACGTTTCAGGTGCTTGGACGAGATAGAGATCACCTACAGCTAAGGGACGGCTTGGGATACCAAGCCCGACATGCTCGAGACCACTTGGTCCGGCCTTGGGTCTAACCGTCTGCGACTCCTAAATCGTTGTCCGAAAAACTGCGACAACAGACATCTTGGCTTAGCATTAATGATGTGTCATTTACTTATAAAAGGAGATTTTTTACGGCCTACTCTTGAGGGAGTAAATTATCGTTTGGTTTATAACACCTTTGGATTTTATAAAAGTCTTAATAAAACTTAAATCCTAAACCAAAGACTAATCATAAACTTGTTTCAACTTTTATAGGCAATATGTCTCTCAACCCTTTCTCAACCATTCTTTCCTCGAATAAACTCGAAGGCGACAATTACGTCGACTGGAAACGTAACCTCGACATAGTCCTTACTGTCGACAAGCACAAATGGGTTCTCACCACCCCCTGTCCTCAAACGAATGATGATTCGACGCAAGAGGAGAAAGACGCCCTGGCGGCCTGGCTTCGATCCGATGAGATTGCGAGATGCTATATTTTGGCATCGATGAACAATGTGTTGCAACAACAACATCGTGATTACGAAACTGCCACCGATATGCTCTACAATCTCCATGAGATGTTTGGAGGGCAAGGACGTCAAGCTAGGCAACAAGCGGTTCGACAATTCATGAACTGTCGTATAAAGGCTGGAACTCCCGTTAGAGATCATATGATGCTGATCATTAGCTATCTCAACGAGATGGAGATCCTTGGATCTGAGATTGATGGGGAGACTAAAATAGATATGATCTTGGAAACTCTCCCCGAAACCTTTGATACCTTCAAGTTGAATTATTCCATGAACAAGCTAGAATACACTGTTACCGAGCTCATGAAGGAACTTCAAACCGCTGAGGCACTCACTAAGAAAAAGAGGGCTCAAGGAGAAGTACATGCTACTGCCTCCACCTCTGGATCTAAGAAGAGACCTTGCAATGCCGAGAAGAAGAACCAACCTAAGGTTCAAACGAAGAAGAAGGCGCCAAAGGCTCCGAAGGTGGACAAGTCTAAAGACAAGTGCCACCACTGCAATGAGCCTGGTCACTGGCGTAGGAACTGTCCTGCCTACCTCAAAACCAAAGTAAAAGGTATTGTACTTGTTACTGAAGCTCGTTTAGTAGCTGATAATGTATCATCGTGGATTATTGACTCCGCTGCTACTAACCATATTTGCTGCTCCTTGACTGGTTTTAGGAAAAGCAAAAGCCTAGAGGATGGCGACTTCTGCTTCAAATGGGGTGATGGGAGCGTGGTGTCTGCGAAGGCTGTGGGATCCGTGACGCTATCTTTTGAAGATCGAACTTTAAATTTGAATAATGTTTATTATGTTCCTTCCTTTGGGAAAAACCTAATATCTGTTGCTCAACTTTTCGAGCAAAATTATTGTTTAAAGTTTATAATGAATGGAATTCGTATTTCTTTTTCTAATTCTTTTGTCACTGATGCATGTATGAAGAATGGTCTTTTTTACATCTATCCCACTTAACCTTCTCTTTTAGACACCGAAATAGATAACGATCTAATTAGGGAGCCGAAGAGGATCAAACTTTCTGAATCCTCCGATCTAACAAAATCTACATACCTATGGCACTTAAGACTTGGTCATATCAGTCTGGATAGGATTAAGAGACTTGTGAGGGATGGTCCACTCCAAGCCTCTGCAATAGGTTCACTACCTACTTGTGAATCCTGCATAGAAGGAAAAATGACTAAGCGACCTTTCTCTGATAAGGGTCGAAGAGCCACTGAGTTCCTGGAACTAGTACATTCTGATGTATGTGGTCCGCTCAACCAACAGGCACGTGGAGGATACGAATACTTCGTTACCTTCACCGATGATTACTCACGATATGGGTTTGTCTATTTGTCAAATACAAATCTGAGACCTTTAACGTATTTAAGGTCTTTAGGGCTTTAGTGGAAAAGCAAACAGGCAAAGTGATCAAAACCCTTCGATCTGATCGAGGTGGTGAGTATATGTCTGGAGAGTTCGATGACTTTCTTAAAGAAGAAGGTATCACTTCTCAGCTTACCGCACCTGGCACACCTCAACAAAATGGAGTGTCAGAGAGAAGAAACCGAACTCTTATGGAGATGGATAGATCAATGATGAGTTACTCATCACTCCCGCTTTCCTTTTGGGGATATGCCCTTGAACCAGCCGCCTATATTCTGAACCAAGTTCCGTCCAAAACGGGTCCTGGTACTCCTTATGAACGATGGACTGGCCGTAAAGTGAATCTTGGCCGCATCCGAATTTGGGGCTGCCCTGCACACGTGCTGAGGCAAAAGACTAGCAAGTTGGCTAGTAGGTCAGAATTGTGCCTGTTTGTGGGATATCCAAAAGAAACCAAAGGTTTAATTTCTATAGTCCCGAGGACGATAAGACTTTCGTTAGCACGAATGCTCGTTTCCTTGAGGAGGACTTTGTGAAAGATGCAAAACCTAGAAGCAAAATTGTGCTTTAAGAAAAGTTGGGTGAGGAAGCTTCTACCTCATCTGTAAGAACTGTTCTTACCCCAACTGAAACACAACCTAACTCATCAGAATCTCGTCAAGTAGTACTTAGACGTAGTGGGAGGGCTACTCAAAAGCCTGACAGGTACATGTCTTATGGAGACTCTCTTGTAGCCGTCTCTGACATGGATGATCCTGTTTCCTATAGCCAAGCGATGGCTTGTTCTGAATCAAACCTTTGGCTTGACGCCATGAAAGTTGAAATGCACTCGATGTATGTCTACAATGTCTGGAAACTTGTAGACCTTCCTGAAGGGCTTAAACCCGTAGGGTGTAAGTGGATATACAAGAAGAAAAGGAGTCCTGATGGGAACGTCGAGACGTTCAAAGCACGACTTGTGGCAAAGGGTTATACCCAACAAGAAGGGATTGACTATGAAGAAACCTTCTCGCCAGTCGCGATGCTTAAATCCATCCGCATACTCCTATCCATAGCTGCAGCTTTCGACTATGAGATCTGGCAAATGGATGTCAAGACAGCCTTTCTGAATGGCAATCTTGATGAGCGCATTTACATGGCTTAACCAGACAGTTTCGTGGAAGAAGGTCAAGATACCAAGGTTTGTGAGTTGCTTAAGTCCATTTATGGATTAAAGCAAGCATCTAGGTCATGGAATATTAGATTCGATGAAACTGTAAAGGGCTTTGGCTTTGAACAGTCAATAGATGAGCCTTGTGTTTACAAGTTAATACACGAAGGTAAAGTTGTGTTTCTAGTACTATATGTCGATGATATACTACTCATTGATAATGACGTGGGTAAGTTATCTGAGGTTAAGGTCTGGCTGGTAAAGCAATTCGATATGAAGGATCTAGGAGAAGCCGCGTACATTCTGGGGATCCAAATCTTTCGAGATAGGAAAAACCGGACCCTGTAGCTCTCTCAAGCATCTTATATTGATAAGGTGATGGATCGCTTCTCGATGCAAGACTCCAAGAAGGGCCAAACACCCTTTAGGCATGGAGTTTCACTCTCTATGGACCAGTCTCCCAAGACTGCACAAGAGATTGAAGACATGAGGAAAATTCCTTACGCCTCTGCCGTAGGAAGCCTCATGTATGCTATGCCTGATATATGTATGCTATGCTATGCTATGCTAGACCTAATATATGTTTCGCCGTTGGCGTAGTTAGCCGTTTCCAATCGAACCCTGGACCCGAGCACTGGATTGCTGTTAAGCATGTTCTTAAGTATCTTCGAAGAACTAGGAACTTGATGCTTACACACTCAGGTACTTACCTGACTATGACGGGATATACCGACTCCGATTTTCAAGCGGATAAGGATTCCAGGAAATCCACTTCGGGATCTGTGTTCATCCTTAATGGTGGAGCTGTAGTGTGGAGAAGTATTAAGCAATCTTCCATTGCTGACTCCACAATGGAAGCAGAATATGTGGCTGCTTGTGAAGCATCCAAAGAGGCTGTATGGCTTAGAAAATTCCTTAAGTATTTGGAAGTTGTTCCAAACGTCGACGAGCCCATGACCCTTTATTGTGATAATAGTGGAGCTGTCGCTAACTCAAAGGAACCTAGAAGCCGTAAGCGCTCTAAGCATATTGAGAGGAAATACCATTTGATTCGAGAGATCGTGCAGCGCGGAGACGTGGAAGTAGAGAAATCTCAACGGTGGACAACCTCGCAGATCCATTCACCAAGGCCCTAGCGAACAAGGTCTTCGACCAACATCGTGAGGGATTAGGCATGAAAGACTACACACATCTTCTTTGAGTCAAGTAGGAGTTTGTTGTCAATGGTGCCCACAAGAAGAGTTGTAATCTTTATTTTGTACATTTGATGTAATAAAGTCTCATGAAGACTCTTGCTTGTAATTGCCTATTCATTCATTAATAAAGTTGAAACGTTCATTCATTCTTTCTTTGTTTGAAGCTTTATGATAAAACCTTAGTCTTTTAGTCCATAAACAAACTTAACAACTTACGAAGAGACAAATGTAGATTTGCATGAACAAACTCTTCGTAGTTTGCTTAAAACGATATATTCGCAATCTTAGGGTCAAAGGACTATTGACCTCAGTACGATTGTTAGAAGAATCTATGATGTCTGGTTATGAGGCATTGAGAGTTGGAGACTCTATAGTTCTTCTAGGTATCTTTCGAAGGTACTGAATTGACCAGTGCACTTCTAGAGACAAGATAAGAACAAACCATTTAACCTCTTATGTCTCAAAGTCACTATGTATGAATTGCATCATGCTTACCTTAATCCAGAAATGAGACATGCCATTTCACACCTTAGTATTCTCATTTGAGAAAGTCAGAGTTCGGACTCACTATGTGATTCCGAACATGGCCTATTTGTGAAGTACTAAGTTGTGAGTATGTCATGAGTAACTTTGTGAAGTTCTCATAGATATGGAATTCATGTACAAGATTGCTGAAATGCAATGTATGTCACCTCATGCTTTGTTCCTTGGAGTGTGAATAAATGAACTCTCCAGTGTCCAAATTGAGTCCTGATTTTTTTTGGATGAAACAATGTGACTTGTTAGCTCCTCGTCAATACATTGTTTCTAACTTATTCACAAGCGACAAATGAGTTGAGGAAATAACAGCTAGAAGGGTAAAATGGTAATTTAGTAAATCCCGACTAGCTGATGACATTCATGAAGGGTAAACATAGATAATATTCAGTGGATCCGCTCATCATAATTAGGTCGAATTCTTGAGTAGAAAACAAATTCATTTGAACCGAGAGATTTTTCAGTGCCAGCTCTTTAGTGGAGTCAGTTGGCATTAAGCTAAACTTGGAAAAGGTTTGTGAACTTTTGAGTCCAAGTGTTTAGCTCAAGCTTCGTTCATTTGGGTCCATGAGGTCACTGTCACGAATCACATCGATATGAATAGTTAAACTGGAAGCTAAGTCAAAACGAGAACGAAAATAGTCAAAAGGGTATTTTTGTCTTTTGAGACAAAGGATGAAATGAATGTCAATAAATTTTTTGACAAGTTCATTTGATGACTTAATGTCACTCGGCCATGACTTGATCATTGGGCCTCGTGAATTAATTTCATTTCATAAGAGATTTATTGAAAATTCTTAATGGGCCTTTCTCATGTTGTCATGAACAAATGAAGAAGCTTCTAGAAGCTCCTTCTAGAGAGACTTGGGCGCCTACCCTATAGAGAAATAGGAGAGTTTATTTTTTGCATAAATGTATTTAGATACTTGCCAAAAGAAGAAGAGGAAACAAATTTTCCACACATGCTTGTAGGGAATCGGCCAAGTTGAGAAAAAGGAAGGCAAGGAACAAAAATGGAAACAAATCCAAGCCTTCTAGAAGGCATCCTTGGCCGAGTATCTCAACGGGAAAAAGAGGAAATTGGCTCATGAATATGTGATATTCTATAGAAGAGGAAACTACCTTATTGAAGCTGAGACCTCTCCTATAAATAGGAGCCTCATTTCCTCACATTTCATTCATCCAAGTTTAAGAGATTTGAGAGACTCTCTCTCTAGAACTTTGGCCGAAACTCCTCTCTCCCTCTCTAGTTTATTTTCGATTTTTCTTGTTTTGGCACCTAGGTCCTCACTCGACCTAGTGTTTAGCTCTGCGACTTCAAGACTCGTTCTTAAGTCGTAGTGTTTAAAAGTGCCCACTCACTAATTCCTTTATTTCAAGTGATTTAGTGATAGAAACTTTCGTGGTTGCTCGAGGTGCCGAGGAAAGAAAGAGAGACGTGCTGCGAGGGGAGACGAGCGTTGCAAACTTTCCAAAAGCTTCTTCAAAGTTCAAGCTTCAAGAAAGGTTAGTAAACTTCTAGCTCATATTAGTTTTTAATTACATGTACTTGCTCTTTGTCTAGGTTAGTAAAAACTGTTTTTACTTGTAAAGAAATTTTTTAAAATTCCGCCTCTTCCCGAAGCGTTTAATCTTTTTCTTAAACCCTAGATCAATTCCAACAAAAAGGACCAAGCTTTAATTATTTCTTTTTCTTCGAGCTGGAGTAAACCCACAGTAAAAGTGGCATAACTCTCTGGTCAGAAATCAAAATTTAATGATTCTTGAATAAAATTAAAGCTCTGTCTGTCCTCTGTCCAATGCCACCGGTTTCAAGTCAAAAGGACATCGGAGCAGCCAGTTAAGGCGATTTTACTCCGAGGTGCCCGGCTGATCCGAAACTCCAGTTTTTTAGAATTCCGGATTTTCAGCCCCACTACCATGAGTTATAGAACTCTAATGAGAAAAAATTTCTTGAGCAAAAATGTTTTTCATAAGATTATAAACATGATGTGTAAGATTAAAATGTTTTGATTTTTGAAAGTTTAATTGAAATTGAATTTTTACAAAACTAGTTTAATTTTGAAAAACCGTTTTCGCTTTCACACTTTAAAAATATTTTGTCATCCAAATCAAATAAATTTTCAAAATGTTTTCAAAACTATATCTATATCACATATGTTCAAAATCTATATGCTCTTGAAAATTTGAGTGGGAGGTCTCCTTATAGACAAGACGAAAAATAAAAAGATGTGTAATCTCAAACGTTCAAGTGTTCGAGTGAGTTGAAGTTCACACTTCCCTCATGCACTTTCCCGAAATAGAAAATAGGAAAAGATCGAGTATGTACCTTGTGCCTTTATGCACTAACACTGTTCTGAACATGATGATCTAGGATTCTCTTCTAGTTGTCCGCTCTGTCGCTCTCTAACTAGGAAATCCGTTTCCGAACTTACAAGAGTCGATGAACCAACTCCAAAAACTAAGTGGGAGGGTTATACTTGTTGTTTGTAACCCACGATCCCCAACACTAATGAAAGAAGCAATTAACGTGGGACTAAGAGCCGCTCTTGTGACCCTCTCTTAAATGGGAGTACTCGAAGGCGTTTTTGCTTCTATCATTGCTCAATGAGCTACGTCCGAGAGTGAGACGATGATGACAAGGCCTCCCCTTGGGGGATTGTTTTTCAAAGTTGATCTTTTCGACTAAGTGGTTGGTTGCACACTTAGGCTCAATCCCTAGTAATCCTCCCTTGAGGCTCTGCGAAAGGATGTGAGTGATCAAACTAATTTAAAAGGTGGCTAGTCAAAACTGATGTATTGACATCTTGGCTAAGCATTAATGATGTATCATTTACTTATAAATGGAGAATTTTTGCGGCCTTCTCTTGAGGGATTAAATTATCGTTTGGTTTATAACACTTTTGGATTTTATCAAAGTCTTAAATAAAACTCAAATCCTAAACCAAAGACTAATCATAAACTTGTTTCAACTTAAATAAGCAACATGTCTCGCAAACATCCCTCAATCATCCTTTCCTCGAACAAACTCGAAAACAAAAACTGCGTAGATTCGAAACATAACCTCGACATAATCCTTACCAAGCACAAATGGTTGTCGCTGATTTTTGGACAACTATTTAGGAGCCCAGAGGGGTTAGACCCAAGGCCGGACCAAGTGGTCTCACTCCGGCTCGAGCGTGTCGGACTTGGTATCCCAAGTCGTCCCTTAGCTGTGGGTGAAGCTCACCTCGTCTCGATACATGAAAAGCAAACAAGAGATTGTGAACTACAAAGGGGAAACAGGGGGGGTGCCCCTGTTTACCTCTCCGACGCTCAACATTAGTGGGATTGAGGTGGAGTATAGAGGTTTTAGGGGTGTTTAGAGGCCGAGACTTGAGAGAAACGAGCGAGGTACGAGTTCGACAGCGTTTCAGTACTCAAGAATGGATTACCTGGACCAAGGGGGGTGCCTTGGTATTTATAGGAAGCCAAGGGGTGGTTTGAAGACCCCTTGGCCGAGTGAACAAGTTTGGGTCGGCCAATGGCCGAGGGAAGGCTCTAGAGCCGGCCATTGGCCGAGGGAAGGCTCTAGAGCCGGCCATTGGCTGAGGCAAGACTCTAGAGCCGGCCAATGGCCGAGGGAAGGCTCTAGAGCCGGCCATTGGCCGAGGCAAGGCTCTAGAGCCGGCCAATGGCCGAGGCAAGGCTCTAGAGCCGGCCAATGGCCGAGGCAAGGCTCTAGAGCCGGCCATTGGCCGAGGCAAGGCTCTAGAGCCGGCCAATGGCCGAGGCAAAGTTCTAGAGCCGGCCAATGGACGAGGCAAGGCTCTAGAGCCGGCCAATGGCCGAGTCAAGGCTCTAGAGCCGGCCATTGGCCGAGGCAATGCTCTAGAGCCGGCCATTGGCCGAGGCAAGCCTTGGGCCGGCCAATGGCCGAGGCAAGCCTTGGGCCGGCCAATGGCCGAGGCAAGCCTTGGACCGGCCAATGGCCGAGGCAAGCCTTAGGGCCGGCCAATGGCCGAGGCAAGCCTTGGGCCGGCCATTGGCCGAGGCAAGCCTTAGGGCCGGACAATGGCCGAGGCAAGCCTTGAGCCGGCCAATGGCCGAGGCAAGCCTTGGGCCGGCCAATGGCCGAGGCAAACCTTGGGCCGGCCATTGGCCGAGGCAAACCTTGGGCCGGTTGCATGGTTGGCCCTTGGTTTGGGCCGGCCCCTGATTGGGTCAGGGCCTTGCCGTTCAAGACCTCGTACCGGCCACGAGGGTCGAGGAAATACCTTTGTCCTCGTCGGCCCTAGACGGGCCGACAACATTAGCCCCCCGAGTTTCCGGTCGAGCGTAGATCGAGTGGAAACTCAAAATCTACGCCTTTATACGGATGCGGGATGAACGCTCTCGGGTTTGTGTCATGAGGAATGGCCTTCGCGAGTCGCGAGGGACGGCCTTTGTGCATCGCGAGGGACGACTTTTTGTTTCGGGTTGATCGTGCGTGGCTTATTTTCTCGATATGCCAATGAGGGCGTGATCGATTAGCACGGCTTTATTGTATCGTGCGCGTCTTATTTTCTCGACTTGCCAACGAAGGCATAACCGATTTGCACGTCTTTGTTGTCTTGTGCGCGTCTTTTGTTCTCGATTTGCCACCGAAGGCATAATCGATTTGCACGTCTTTTTTGTATTGTGTGCGTCTTGTTTTCTCGATTTGCCAACGAAGGCATAATCGATTTGCACGTCTTTTTTGTATTGTGCGCGTCTTGTTTTCTCGATCTGCCAACGAAGGCATAATCGATTTGCACGTCTTTTTTGTATTGTGCGCGTCTTATGTTCTCGATTTGCCACCGAAGGCATAATCGATTTGCACGTCTTTGTTGTATTGTGCGCGTCTTGTTTTCTCGATTTGCCAACGAAGGCATAATCGATTTGCACGTCTTTTTTTTGGACGCAGACCTTGAACCCATTTGTAACTCATTGCCAATCGGCCGATGAGCTGGGCGGCGAGCGCGATGCCACATTTGTGTGGTGAGGTTTCCCGTGGACGCTGGCTAGACCAGATACGCCCTGCGGACGCAGACCTTGAACCCATTTGTAACTCGTTGCCTATCGGCCGACGAGCTGGGCGGCGAGCGCGATGCCACATTTGTGTGGCGAGGTTTCCCGTGGACGCTGCCTAGACCAGATACGCCCTGCGGACGCAGACCTTGAACCCATTTGTAACTCGTTGCCTATCGGCCGACGAGCTGGGCGGCGAGCGCGATGCCACATTTGTGTGGCGAGGTTTCCCGTGGACGCTGGCTAGACCAGATACGCCCAGCGGACGCAGACCTTGAACCCATTTGTAACTCGTTGCCTATCGGCCGACGAGCTGGGCGGCGAGCGCGATGCCACTTTTGTGTGGCGAGGTTTCCCGTGGGCGCTGGCTAGACCAGATACGCCCAGCGGACGCAGACCTTGAACCCATTTGTAACTCGTTGCCTATCGGCCGACGAGCTGGGCGGCGAGCGCGATGCCACTTTTGTGTGGCGAGGTTTCCCGTGGGCGCTGGCTTGACCAGATACGCATTGCGGACGCAGACCTTGAACCCATCTGTAACTCGTTGCCTATCGGCCGACGAGCTGGGCGGCGAGCGCGATGCCACATTTGTGTGGCGAGGTTTTCTCGTGGACGCTGGCTAGACCAGATACGCCCTGCGGACGCAGACCTTGAACCCATTTGTAACTCGTTGCCTATCGGCCGACGAGCTGGGCGGTGAGCGCGATGCCACATTTGTGTGGCGAGGTTTCCCGTGGACGTTGGCTAGACCAGATACGCCCTGCGGACGCAGACCTTGAACCCATTTGTAACTCGTTGCCTTTCGGCCCACGAGCTGGGCGGCGAGCGCGGACTCAAGACTCAACTCGAGGGCTCATGTAGAGCCTGCACGAGGAATAGTTAGTTGACTTGTGGACTTGGGACTCAACTCGAGGACTCATGTAAAGCCTGCAAGAGGAGTGGTTAGTTGGCTTGTGGACTTGGGACTCAACTCGAGGACTCACGTAGAGCTTGCACGAGGAGTTTTGTGAAGAGTCGGCGCGAGGAGTATTGGTCGACTCGCGGACTCGTAGCTCGACTCGAGGAATGAATTCATCTCGAGGAGACATGTGAAGAGTTGGCACGAGGAGTATCAGTCGACTCGTGGAATCAAACTCGACTCGAGGACTCACGTAGAGCCTGCACGAGGAGTTTCGTGAAGAGTCGGCGCGAGGAGTATCGGTCGACTCGCGGACTCGTAGCTCGACTCGAGGAACGAATTCATCTCGAGGAGACATGTGAAGAGTTGGCACGAGGAGTATCAGTCGACTCGTGGACTCGAACTCGACTCGAGGACTCACGTAGAGCGTGCACGAGGAGTTTTGTGAAGAGTCGGCACGAGGAGTATCAGTCGACTCGCGGACTCGTAGCTCGACTCGAGGAACGAATTCATCTCGAGGAGACATGTGAAGAGTTGGCACGAGGAGTATCAGTCGACTCGTGGAATCGAACTCGACTCGAGGACTCACGTAGAGCCTGCACGAGGAGTTTCGTGAAGAGTCGGCACGAGGAGTATCGGTCGACTCGCGGACTCGTAGCTCGACTCGAGGAACGAATTCATCTCGAGGAGACATGTGAAGAGTTGGCACGAGGAGTATCAGTCGACTCGCGGACTCGTAGCTCGACTCGAGGAACGAATTCATCTCGAGGAGACATGTGAAGAGTTGGCACGAGGAGTATCAGTCGACTCGTGGACTGAACTCGACTCGAGGACTCACGTAGAGCCTGCACGAGGAGTTTCATGAAGAGTCGGCGCGAGGAGTATCGGTCGACTCGCAGACTCGTAGCTCGACTCGAGGAACGAATTCATCTCGAGGAGACATGTGGAGAGTCTCTCTTATTTTTATTTTTCGAGTTGTTGTTGAATTGTTTTTTGATTGAGCGTTGGTCCCTGTTAGCCCCCCGAGTTTCTTGCGTTTGTGAGACAAAGGTTGAGAAACTCTCGCGTTAGAGGTATACAATAGTATGCGTTACATTTTTTCATGTGTGAAATAACTCTTTATTGCAATAAGGGGGTCATTACAGTTTGTCATGGCATTTGGCCTTCTTTGAAAAAAGGAAATTACATTTTTGAAATGAAAGTGACCACGAAGCCGATCGAGTTCGGGCGTGAATTTAAATGTCGAAGTCTCGACAATCATGGCTTGCTAGTAGATGCGACGAATTCCCTGAGATTCCCAACTCGAATTAGGGAATCAATTCGCTTCTTAAGCTGCTTGCATTCGATCGTCACGTGCCCGTGATCTTTGTGGTATTCGCAGAACCTGCTTCGATCTCGCTTCGCGGGGTCCTTTGTGAGTGGAGCGGGGCTTCCCAGCTCATCGCGGCGTAAGCACAGGATCCGGTCGGGCGTTGTGTTGAGCGGGACGAAGGATCGCTTCGGGGTCGGAGAAGGGTGGTCGTTAGGGACTTGACCCTTCCGACGCCTTTTCCTTCGTGACTCGGGACCAACGGCCGGTTTCACACCCACGGCTGCGCGCTTTTGGTTGGGTGCTTGATCAATGTTGGGTGGTCGTTGCCCCAAGACGATCGCGGTCTCACGTTGAGCGTCGAGTTTTTCTCTCAAGTCGAACTCGTGATCCTCTCTTTGAGAGTTGAGGCGGTCTCTCAAGTCTCCGGAGGCCGTCCCTATCACCCTTGTTAAGGGCGCGTCGTTCAGGCGACGCCTTTGGCGGAGGCCGAGACCATCGACGTTGTCACCTTTGTTGTCAATGGTGCCCACAAGAAGAGTTGTAGTCTTTATTTTGTACATTTGATGTAATAAAGTCTCATGAAGACTCTTGCTTGTAATTGCCTATCTATTCATTAATAAAGATGAAACGTTCATTCAATCTTCCTTGTCTGAAGCTTTATGATAAAACCATAGTCTTTTAGTCCATAAAAGAACTAAACAACTTACGAAGAGACAAATGTAGATTTGCATGAACAAACTCTTCGTAGTTTGCTTAAAACGATATATTCGCAATCTTAGGGTCAAAGGACTATTGACCTCAGTATGATTGTTAGAAGAATCTATGATGTCTGGTTATGAGGCATTGAGAGTTGGGGACTCTATAGTTCTTCTAGGTATCTTCCGAAGGTACTGAATTGACCAGTGCACTTCTAGAGACAATATAAGAACAAACCATTTAACCTCTTATGTCTCGAAGTCACTATGTATGAATTACGTCATGCTTACCTTAATCCTGAAATGAGACATGCCATTTCACACCTTAGTATTCTCATTTGAGAAAGTCAAAGTTCGGACTCACTATGTGATTCCGAACAAGGCCTATTGGTGAAGTACTAAGTTGTGAGTCTGTCATGAGTAACTTTGTGAAGTTCTCATAGATATGGAATTCATGTACAAGATTGCTGAAATGCAATGTATGTCACCTCATGCTTTGTTCCTTGGAGTGTGAATAAATGAACTGGCCAGTGTCCAAATTGAGTCCTGACTCTTTTGGATGAAACAATGTGACTTGTTAGCTCCTCGTCAATACATTGTTTCTAACTTATTCACAAGCGACAAAGGAGTTGAGGAAATAACAGCTAGAAGGGTAAAATGGTAATTTAGTAAATCCCGACTAGCTGATGACATTCATGAAGGGTAAACATAGATAATATTCAGTGGATCCGCTCATCATAATTAGGTCGAATTCTTGAGTAGAAAATAAATTCATTTGAACCGAGAGATTTTCAGTGTCAGCTCTTTAGTGGAGTCAGTTGGCATTAAGCTAAACTTGGAAAAGGTTTGTGAACTTTTGAGTCCAAGTGTTTAGCTCAAGCTTTGTTCATTTGGGTCCATGAGGTCACTGTCACGAATCACATCGATAGGAATAGTTAAACTGGAAGCTAAGTCAAAACAAGAACGAGACAGTTTTACGAAAATTGTCAAAAGGGTATTTTTGTCTTTTTGGACATAGGACGAAAAGAATGTCAATAAATTTTTTTGACATTGTCATATGATGACAAATGAAATAAATATTACTCAGCCATATTAGTGTAATTGGGCCTTGAGGATTAATTTCATTTCATAGAATTTTACTTGAAAATTCTTAATGGGCTTTTCTTATGTTGTCATGAACAAATGAAGAAACATCTAGAAGCTCCTTCTAGAAGCTCAAATTTCGTCCAACCCAAGGAAAATAAGGCTGAATTTCGTTCATGCCATAGTGGGAAAGAGAGTTTATTTTGTGCATTGATGTATGAAGATACTTGCCAAAAGAAAAAGAGGAAACAAATTTCCTTAAGAAGGAAAGTGCATTTTCGGCCAACTAAGAGGAAATCAAATGAGGAAACAAATCCTAAGCCTTCATGAGGCATGTTGGACGTGCAAGGCAATAGGAAAAGAGGAAACTACCTTTTGAAGGTAATCCTCCTCCTATAAATAGGAGCCTCATTCCTCACATTTCATTCATCCAAGTTTAAGAGATTTGAGAGACTCTCTCTCTAGAACTTGTGGCCGAAATCCTCTCTCTCTCTCTCTAGTTTATTTTCGATTTTTTCTTGTCTTGGCACCTAGGTCCTCACTCGACCTAGTGTTTAGCTCTGCGACTTCGAGACTCGTTCTTAAGTCGTAGTGTTTAAAAGTGCCCACTCACTGATTCCTTCTTTTCGAGTGATTTAGTGATAGAAACTTTCGTGGTTGCTCGAGGTGCCGAGGAAAGAAAGAGAGACGTGCTGCGAGGGGAGACGAGCGTTGCAAACTTTCCACAAGCTTCTTCAAAGTTCAAGCTTCAAGAAAGGTTAGTAAACTTCTATCTCATATTGGTTTTTAATTACATGTACTTGCACTTGTCTAGGTTAGTAAAAACTGTTTTACTTGTAAAAGAAAATTTTTAAAATTCCGCCGCTTACCGAAGCGTTAATTATTTTCTTAAACCCTAGATCGATTCCAACAAATGGTATCAGAGCTATGGTCAAATATTAGCATGTACATGTTTTTAAAATTATGAGCTTGAAAATCGTTTTCGAAAGTTTACTAATTTTGTGACAAGTTAGAATTGTTATCTTAGATTTTTTTTTAATTTATTGCTATTGCCTTTAAATTAAAAAGCATGTTGATTTTTTATGAGTTTGGGATGTTTTTAAAACACATTAGAATCAGTTCTAAAATTTTTTAATTTTTTATATTGAAAAACGTGTTTTAAAGGTTTGAGAAATTTCGAGTAAAATTTTGTGACTAGTTATATTGTCTTGCTAGTTTCGTTTATTTACTTGAATCGTTTTATGCATGTTGTTATTTCTTTTATTCTATGTTATTACCCTGCTAATAAAACACAAATAAAAGCTTTAAACAACATCTTAAAACGTTCCGTTGCACTTGATTCTTTTTCGCACCTAAAAAGGACCAAGCTTTAATTTATTTCTTTTTCTTCGAGCTGGAGTAAACCCGCATTAAAAGTGGCATAACTCTCTGCTCAGAAATCTAAATTTAATGATTCTTGAATCAAATTAAAGCTCTGTCTGTCCTCTGTCCAATGCCACCGGTTTCGGCTCAAAAGGACATCGGAGCAACCAGATATGGCGATTTTTCTCCGAGGTGCGCGGCTGTTCCGAAACTCCAGTTTTTTAGAAATCCGGATTTTCAAACCCCACTACTATGAGTTATAGAACTCTAATGAGAAAAATTTCTTGAGCAAAATTTTTTTTCATATGATTATAAACATGATGTGTAAGATTAAAATGTTTTGATTTTTGAAAGTTTAATTGAAATTGAATTTTTACAAAACTAGTTTGAATTTTGAAAAACCGTTTTCACTTTCAAACTTGAAAATATTTTGTCATCCAAATCAAATAAGTTTTCAAAATGTTTTCAAAACTATATCTATATCACATATGTTCAAAATCTATATGCTCTTGAAAATTTGAGTGGGAGGTCTCTTTGTACACAAGCCGAAAAATAAAAAGATGTGTAATCTCAAACTTTCAAGTGTTCGAGTGAGTTGAAGTTCACACTTCCCTCACGCACTTTCCCGAAATAGAAAATAGGAAAAGATCGAGTATGTACCTTGTGCCTTTATGCACTAATACTGCTCTGAACATGTCGATCTAGGATTCTCTTCTAGTTGTCCGCTCTGTCGCTCTCTAACTAGGAAATCTGTTTCCGAAATTATTAGAGTCGATGAACCAACTCCAAAAACTAAGTGGGAGGGTTATACTTGTTGTTTGTAACCCACGATCCCCAACACTAATGAAAAGTGCAAGTGTCGCCGGACTAAGAGTCACCCTCGTGGCCCTCTCTTAAATGAGAGTACTCAAGGGCGCTTTGCTCTGATCATTGCTCAATGAGCTACGTCCGAGAGTGAGACGATGATGACAAGGCCTCCCCTCGGCGGATTGTTTTTCAAAGTCAATCTTTTGGACTAAGTGGTTGGTTACACACTTAGACTCAATCCCTAGTAATCCTCCCTCGAGGCCCTGCGAAAGGATGTGAGTGATCAAACCAATTTACAAGGTGGCTAGTCAAAATTGATGTATTGACATCTTGGCTATGCATTAATGATGAGTCATTTACTTATGAAAGGAGACTCGTTGCGGCCTTCCCTCGAAGGAGTAAAGTGTCATTTCGTTCATAACACCTTTGGATTTTATAAAGTCTTAAACAAACTTAAATCCTAAACCAAAGACTAATCATAAACTTGTTTCAACTTTTATAGGCAATATGTCTCCCAACTCTCTCTCTTTCATTCTTTCCTCGAACAAACTCGAAAACGAAAACTACATAGACTCGAAACGTAACCTCGACATAATACCTACCGTTAACAAGCACAAATGGGTACTCACCACCCCGTGTCCTCCTCTGACGAATGATGATTCAACTCAAGAGGACAATGACGCCTTAGCGGCCTGGCTTCGATCCGATGAGATTGTGAGGTGCTATATCATGGCATCTATGAACAATATGCTGAAAGAGCAACATCGTGACATCGAGACTGCCGCCGAAATGCTCTACAATCTCCTAGAGATGTTTGGAGGGCAAAGGCGTCAAACAAGGCTACAAGCAGTCCGACAGTTTATGAACTGTCATATGCAGGCTAGGACTCCTGTTGGAGACTTCATGATACTGATCATTAGTTTTCTAAATAAAATGGAAATCCTAGGATCTGAGATTGATGGGAAGAATATCATAGATATGATCTTAGAAACTCTCCCCGCATCTCTTGATACCTCCAAGATGAACTACTCCATAAACAAGCTAGAGTACACTGTTACCAAGCTTATGAAGGAACTTCACACTGCTGTAGATCTCACTAAGAGAAAGAGGAATCAAGGAGAGGCACATGCTACTGAGCAAAAAGCCTCCGCCTCTGGAACTAAGAAGAGACCTCACAAAGCCGATAAAAGGAACTGTCCTGCCAATCTCAAAGCAAAGGAACATAGTATTGTACTAGTTACTGAAGCATGCTTAGTAGGTGATAATGTATCAACGTGGATTCTTGACTCCGCTGCTACTAACCATATTTGTTGTTCCTTGAATGGTTTCAAGAAAACCAAAAGCTTAGAGGAAGGCGAGTTCTGTTTCAAATGGGGTGATGGGAGCCTGGTGTCTGCAAAGGCTGTGGGATCCGTGACGCTGTCTTTTGAAGACCGCACTTTAAACTTGAATAATGTTTATTTTGTTCCTACCTTTGGGAAGAACTTAATATCCGTTGCTCGTCTTCGTGAGCAAGATTATTGTTTAAAGTTCATTAAGAATGGAATTCGTATTTCGTTTCCTGATAATTCTTTTGTCACTGATGCATGTATGAAGAATGCTCTTTTCTACATCCATCCCACTCAACCTTCTCTTTTAGACACCGAAATAGATAATGATCTAATTAGGGAGCCAAAGAGGATCAAACTTTCTGAATCCTCCGATCTAACAAAATCAACATACCTCTGGCACTTAAGACTTGGTCATATCAGTCTCGATAGGATTAAGAGACTTGTGAGGGATGGTCCACTCCAAGCCTCTGCAATAGGTTCACTACCTACTTGTGAATCATGTATAGAAGGAAAAATGACTAAGCGACCTTTCTCCGATAAGGGTCGAAGAGCCACTGAGTTGCTGGAACTAATACATTCTGATGTATGTGGTCCGCTCAACCAACAGGCACGTGGAGGATACGAATACTTCGTTACCTTCACTGATGATTACTCAAGATATGGGTTTGTCTATTTGCTTAAACACAAATCCGAGACCTTTAACGTATTTAAGGTCTTTAGGGCTTTAGTGGAAAAGCAAACTGGCAAAGTGATCAAAACCCTTCGATCTGATCGAGGTGGTGAGTATATGTCTGGAGAGTTCGATGACTTTCTTAAAGAAGAAGGTATCACTTCTCAGCTTACCGCACCTGGCACACCTCAACAAAACGGAGTGTCAGAGAGAAGAAACCGAACTCTCATGGAGATGGTTAGATCGATGATGAGTTACTCATCACTCCCGCTTTCCTTTTGGGGATATGCCCTCGAAACAGCCGCCTACATTCTGAACCAAGTTCCGTCTAAAACGGTTCCTGGTACTCCTTATGAAAGATGGACTGGCCGTAAAGTAAGTTTGGGCCACATCCGAATTTGGGGTTGCCCTGCACATGTGCTAAGGCAAGAGACTAGCAAGTTGGCTAGTAGGTCAGAATTGTGCCTGTTTGTGGGATATCCAAAGGAAACCAAAGGTTTCATTTTCTATAGTCCTGAGGACGATAAGACTTTCGTTAGCACGAATGCTCGTTTTCTTGAGGAGGACTTTATGAAGGATGCGAAACCTAGAAGCAAAATTGTGCTTGAAGAAAAGTTGGGTGAGGAAGCTTCTACCTCATCTGTAAGAACTGTTCTTACCCCAACTGAAACACAACCTAACTCATCAGAATCTCGTCAAGTAGTACTTAGACGTAGTGGGAGGGCTACTCAAAAGCCTGACAGGTACATGTCTTATGGAGACTCTCTTGTAGCCGTCTCCGACATGGATGACCCTGTTTCCTATAGCCAAGCGATGGCTTGTTCTGAATCAAACCTTTGGCTTGACGCCATGAAAGTTGAAATGCACTCGATGTATGTCAACAAAGTCTGGAAACTTGTAGACCTTCCTGAAGGGATTAAACCCGTAGGGTGTAAGTGGATATACAAGAAGAAAAGGGGTCCTGATGGGAACGTCGAGACGTTCAAAGCACGACTTGTGGCGAAGGGTTATACCCAACAAGAAGGGATTGACTATGAAGAAACCTTCTCGCCAGTCGCAATGCTTAAATCCATCCGCATACTCCTATCCATAGCTGCAGCTCTCGACTATGAGATCTGGCAAATGGATGTCAAGACAGCCTTTCTGAATGGCAATCTTGACGAGCGCATTTACATGGCTCAACCAGACGGTTTCGTGGATAAAGGTCAAGAGACCAAGGTTTGTGAGTTGCTTAAGTCCATTTATGGACTAAAGCAAGCATCTAGGTCATGGAATATTAGACTCGATGAAACTGTAAAGAGCTTCGGCTTTGAACAGTCAATAGATGAGCCTTGTGTTTACAAGTTAATACACGAAGGCAAAGTTGTGTTTCTGGTACTATATGTCGATAATATACTACTCATTGGTAATGACGTGGGTAAGTTATCTGAGGTTAAGGTCTGGCTAGCAAAGCAATTCGATATGAAGGATCTAGGAGAAGCCGCGTACATTCTAGGAATCCAAATCTTTCGAGATAGGAAAAACCGGACCCTGTCGCTCTCTCAAGCATCTTATATTGATAAGGTGATGGATCGTTTCTCGATGCAAGACTGCAAGAGGGGTCAAACACCCTTTAGGCATGGAGTTTCACTCTCTAAGGACCAGTCTCCCAAGACTGCACAAGAGATTGAAGACATGAGGAAGATTCCTTACGCCTCTGCCGTAGGAAGCCTCATGTATGCCATGCTTTGCACTAGACCTGACATATGTTTCGCCGTTGGCGTAGTTAGCCGTTTCCAATCCAACCCTGGACCCGAGCACTGGATTGCTGTTAAGCATGTTCTTAAGTATCTTCGAAGAACTAGGAACTTGATGCTTACATACTCAGGTACTGACCTGACTATGACGGGATATACCGACTCTGATTTTCAAGCGGATAAGGATTCCAGGAAATCCACTTTGGGATCTGTGTTCATCCTTAAAGGTGGAGCTGTTGTGTGGAGAAGTATTAAGCAATCTTGCATTGCTGACTCCACAATGGAAGCAGAATATGTGGCTGCTTGTGAAGCATCCAAAGAGGCTGTATGGCTTAGAAAATTCCTTAAGTATTTGGAAGTTGTTCCAAACGTCGACGAGCCCATGACCCTTTATTGTGATAATAGTGGGGCTGTCGCTAACTCAAAGGAACCTCGAAGCCATAAGCGCTCTAAGCATATTGAGAGGAAATACCATTTGATTCGAGTGATCGCGCAACGCGGAG
Source organism: Urtica dioica subsp. dioica (assembly GCF_054948205.1). Lineage (NCBI taxonomy): Eukaryota > Viridiplantae > Streptophyta > Magnoliopsida > Rosales > Urticaceae > Urtica > Urtica dioica. The sequence goes on along the minus strand of NC_142756.1, from coordinate 36,151,850 downwards.
ACGTGGAAGTGAAGTAGATCTCTGGAAGATCCATTCACCTAGGCCCTAGCGAACATGGTCTTCGACCAACATCGTGAGGGATTAGGCATGAAGGACTACACACTCCTTCTTTGAGTCAAGTGGGAGTTTGTTGTCAATGGTGCCCACAAGAAGAGTTGTAGTCTTTATTTTGTACATTTGATGTAATAAAGTCTCATGAAGACTCTTGCTTGTAATTGCCTATCTATTCATTAATAAAGATGAAACGTTCATTCAATCTTCCTTGTCTGAAGCTTTATGATAAAACCATAGTCTTTTAGTCCATAAAAGAACTAAACAACTTACGAAGAGACAAATGTAGATTTGCATGAACAAACTCTTCGTAGTTTGCTTAAAACGATATATTCGCAATCTTAGGGTCAAAGGACTATTGACCTCAGTATGATTGTTAGAAGAATCTATGATGTCTGGTTATGAGGCATTGAGAGTTGGGGACTCTATAGTTCTTCTAGGTATCTTCCGAAGGTACTGAATTGACCAGTGCACTTCTAGAGACAATATAAGAACAAACCATTTAACCTCTTATGTCTCGAAGTCACTATGTATGAATTGCGTCATGCTTACCTTAATCCTGAAATGAGACATGCCATTTCACACCTTAGTATTCTCATTTGAGAAAGTCAAAGTTCGGACTCACTATGTGATTCCGAACAAGGCCTATTGGTGAAGTACTAAGTTGTGAGTCTGTCATGAGTAACTTTGTGAAGTTCTCATAGATATGGAATTCATGTACAAGATTGCTGAAATGCAATGTATGTCACCTCATGCTTTGTTCCTTGGAGTGTGAATAAATGAACTGGCCAGTGTCCAAATTGAGTCCTGACTCTTTTGGATGAAACAATGTGACTTGTTAGCTCCTCGTCAATACATTGTTTCTAACTTATTCACAAGCGACAAAGGAGTTGAGGAAATAACAGCTAGAAGGGTAAAATGGTAATTTAGTAAATCCCGACTAGCTGATGACATTCATGAAGGGTAAACATAGATAATATTCAGTGGATCCGCTCATCATAATTAGGTCGAATTCTTGAGTAGAAAATAAATTCATTTGAACCGAGAGATTTTCAGTGTCAGCTCTTTAGTGGAGTCAGTTGGCATTAAGCTAAACTTGGAAAAGGTTTGTGAACTTTTGAGTCCAAGTGTTTAGCTCAAGCTTTGTTCATTTGGGTCCATGAGGTCACTGTCACGAATCACATCGATAGGAATAGTTAAACTGGAAGCTAAGTCAAAACAAGAACGAGACAGTTTTACGAAAATTGTCAAAAGGGTATTTTTGTCTTTTTGGACATAGGACGAAAAGAATGTCAATAAATTTTTTTGACATTGTCATATGATGACAAATGAAATAAATATTACTCAGCCATATTAGTGTAATTGGGCCTTGAGGATTAATTTCATTTCATAGAATTTTACTTGAAAATTCTTAATGGGCTTTTCTTATGTTGTCATGAACAAATGAAGAAACATCTAGAAGCTCCTTCTAGAAGCTCAAATTTCGTCCAACCCAAGGAAACTAAGGCTGAATTTCGTTCATGCCATAGTGGGAAAGAGAGTTTATTTTGTGCATTGATGTATGAAGATACTTGCCAAAAGAAAAAGAGGAAACAAATTTCCTTAAGAAGGAAAGTGCATTTTCGGCCAACTAAGAGGAAATCAAATGAGGAAACAAATCCTAAGCCTTCATGAGGCATGTTGGACGTGCAAGGCAATAGGAAAAGAGGAAACTACCTTTTGAAGGTAATCCTCCTCCTATAAATAGGAGCCTCATTCCTCACATTTCATTCATCCAAGTTTAAGAGATTTGAGAGACTCTCTCTCTAGAACTTGTGGCCGAAATCCTCTCTCTCTCTCTCTAGTTTATTTTCGATTTTTTCTTGTCTTGGCACCTAGGTCCTCACTCGACCTAGTGTTTAGCTCTGCGACTTCGAGACTCGTTCTTAAGTCGTAGTGTTTAAAAGTGCCCACTCACTGATTCCTTCTTTTCGAGTGATTTAGTGATAGAAACTTTCGTGGTTGCTCGAGGTGCCGAGGAAAGAAAGAGAGACGTGCTGCGAGGGGAGACGAGCGTTGCAAACTTTCCACAAGCTTCTTCAAAGTTCAAGCTTCAAGAAAGGTTAGTAAACTTCTATCTCATATTGGTTTTTAATTACATGTACTTGCACTTGTCTAGGTTAGTAAAAACTGTTTTACTTGTAAAAGAAAATTTTTAAAATTCCGCCGCTTACCGAAGCGTTAATTATTTTCTTAAACCCTAGATCGATTCCAACAACCTTCACAAGGGTTTTGGATGCGGACGGTGAGCTTGGAGCGTCCCTTTTGGGACCTCGAGGCCGAGCGTCCTCGGGCATTGCGTGAGCCTTGATGCCTTGACGTGGTCGCCCGAGGGTGTCCCCTCGAGGGCGCGTGTGGGTGCTCACCAAAAGGTTGATGCTTCGACGCGGCCGCCCGAGGGTGTCCCCTTGGAAGCGTGCGCGCGTGTCCACTTTCGTGAATAGCGTGGTCGAGGTTGGTCTCGTGGTTGATGTCGTCGATGTCGTTAGAGTCGAGGAGGTCGGCGATGAGCGCGTTGGTAACGCCGAGGCGGTCTAGGAGTTCGGCGAACCTTCGAGCCGTGTCCTTTCGGACTGCGGCCTCGGGGTCATTCGCCGGGTCTCGGGGCTGGCTCTCATTATCATGAGGTTGCCCTTCGAGACGGTGCGCAGAGCTTTGGAGGTCGCGCCTCGAGCTAGTCGCTCGGGCGCCCACGGAGGTGGTGGGGCTACGACTCATCTCTCGAGAGTCGTAGAAGTGAGAAGAAGACCGGTAGAAGGGATGTGTTGCCAAGGTCGAGAGATCCCCTCCTTCTAGCGCCAAAATGTTGTCGCTGATTTTTGGACAACTATTTAGGAGCCCAGAGTGGTTAGACCCAAGGCCGGACCAAGTGGTCTCACTCCGGCTCGAGCGTGTCGGACTTGGTATCCCAAGTCGTCCCTCAGCTGTGGGTGAAGCTCACCTCGTCTCGATACCTGAAAAGCAAACAAGAGATTGTGAACTACAAAGGGGAAACAGGGGGGGTGCCCCTGTTTACCTCTCCGACGCTCAACATTAGTGGGATTGAGGTGGAGTATAGAGGTTTTAGGGGTGTTTAGAGGCCGAGACTTGAGAGAAACGAGCGAGGTACGAGTTCGACAGCGTTTCAGTACTCAAGAATGGATTACCTGGACCAAGGGGGGTGCCTTGGTATTTATAGGCAGCCAAGGGGTGGTTTGAAGACCCCTTGGCCGAGTGAACAAGTTTGGGTCGGCCAATGGCCGAGGGAAGGCTCTAGAGCCGGCCATTGGCCGAGGGAAGGCTCTAGAGCCGGCCATTGGCCGAGGGAAGGCTCTAGAGCCGGCCATTGGCTGAGGCAAGACTATAGAGCCGGCCAATGGCCGAGGGAAGGCTCTAGAGCCGGCCATTGGCCGAGGCAAGGCTCTAGAGCCGGCCAATGGCCGAGGCAAGGCTCTAGAGCCGGCCAATGGCCGAGGCAAGGCTCTAGAGCCGGCCATTTGCCGAGGCAAGGCTCTAGAGCCGGCCAATGGCCGAGGCAAAGTTCTAGAGCCGGCCAATGGCCGAGGCAAGGCTCTAGAGCCGGCCAATGGCCGAGTCAAGGCTCTAGAGCCGGCCATTGGCCGAGGCAATGCTCTAGAGCCGGCCATTGGCCGAGGCAAGCCTTGGGCCGGCCAATGGCCGAGGTAAGTCTTGGGCCGGCCAATGGCCGAGGCAAGCCTTGGACCGGCCAATGGCCGAGGCAAGCCTTAGGGCCGGCCAATGGCCGAGGCAAGCCTTGGGCCGGCCATTGGCCGAGGCAAGCCTTAGGGCCGGCCAATGGCCGAGGCAAGCCTTGAGCCGGCCAATGGCCGAGGCAAGCCTTGGGCCGGCCAATGGCCGAGGCAAACCTTGGGCCGGCCATTGGCCGAGGCAAACCTTGGGCCGGCTGCATGGTTGGCCCTTGGTTTGGGCCGACCCCTGATTGGGTCAGGGCCTCGCCGTTCAAGACCTCGTACCGGCCACGAGGGTCGAGGAAATACCTTTGTCCTCGTCGGCCCTAGACGGGCCGACAACAGGTACTCACCACCCCGTGTCCTCCTCTGACGAATAATGATTAAACTCAAGAGGACAAAGACGCCTTGGCGGCCTGGCTCTGCTCCGATGAGATTGTGAGGTGCTATATCTTAGCATCAATGAACAATGTGTTGCAACAACAACATCGTGACATCGAGACTGCCGCCGATATGCTCACCAATCTCCATGAGATGTTTGGAGGGCAAAGGCGTCAAGCAAGGCAAAAAGCAGTCCGACAATTTATGAACTGTCGCATGAAGGCTAGGACTCCTGTTGGAGACTTTATGATATTGATCATTAGTCATCTTAGTAAAATGGAAATCCTAGGATCTGAGATTGATGGGAAGAATGTCATATATGTGATCTTAGAAACTCTCCCCGCATCTCTTGATACCTCCAAGATGAACTACTCCATTAATAAGCTAGAGTACACTGTTACCAAGCTTATGGAGGAACTTCACACTACTGTAGGTCTCACTAAGAGAAAGAGTAATCAAGGAGAGGCACATGCTACTGAGCACAAAGCCTCCGCCTCTAGAATTGAGAAGGGACCTTACAAGGCCGATAAAAAGAACTGTCCCGCCTATCTCAAAGCAAAGGAACATAGTATTGTACTAGTTACCGAAGCATTCTTAATAGCTGATAATGTATCAATGTGGATTATTGACTCCGCTGCTACTAACCATATTTGTTGTTCCTTGAATGGTTTCAAGAAAATCAAAAGCTTAGAGGAAGGCGAGTTCTGTTTCAAAAGGGGTGATGGGAGCCTGGTGTCTGCGAAGGCTGTGGGATCTGTGACGCTGACTTTTGAAGACCGCACTTTAAACTTAAATAATGTTTATTTTGTTCCTACCTTTGGGAAGAACTTAATATCCGTTGCTCGTCTTCTTGAGCAAGATTATTGTTTAAAGTTCATTAAGAATGGAATTCGTATTTCGTTTCCTGATAATTCTTTTGTTAATGATTCATGTATGAAGAATGCTCTTTTCTACATCTATCCCACTCAACCTTCTATTTTAGACACCGAAATAGATAATGATCTAATTAGGGAGCCAAAGAGGATCAAACTTTCTGAATCCTCCGATCTAACAAAATCAACATACCTATGGCACTTAAGACTTGGTCATATCAGTCTAGATAGGATTAAGAGACTTGTGAGGGACGGTCCACTCCAAGCCTCTGCAATAGGTTCACTACCTACTTGTGAATCCTGCATTGAAGGAAAAATGACTAAGCGACCTTTCTCCGATAAGGGTCGAAGAGCCACTGAGTTGCTGGAACTAGTACATTCTGATGTATGTGGTCCGCTCAATAAACAGGCACGTGGGGGATACGAATACTTCGTTACCTTCACCGATGATTACTCGCGATATGGTTTTCTCTATTTGCTCAACCACAAATCCGAGACCTTTAACGTATTTAAGGTCTTTAGGGCTTTAGTGGAAAAGCAAACTGGCAAAGTGATCAAAACACTTCGATCTGATCGAGGTGGTGAGTAAATGTCTAGAGAGTTCGATGACTTTCTTAAAGAAGAAGGAATCGCTTCTTAGCTTACCGCACCTGGCACACCTCAACAAAACGGAGTGTCAGAGAGAAGGAACCGAACTCTTATGGAGATGGTTAGATCAATGATGAGTTACTCATCACTCCCTCTTTCCTTTTCGGGATATGCCCTCGAAACAGCCGCTTATATTCTGAACCAAGTTCCGTCCAAGACGGTTCCTGGTACTCCTTATGAACGATGGACTGGCCGTAAAGTGAATCTTGGCCGCATCAAAATTTGGGGTTACCCCGCACACGTGCTAAGGCAAAAGACTAGCAAGTTGGCTAGTAGGTCAGAATTGTGTCTGTTCGTTGGATATCCAAAGGAAACCAAAGGTTTTACTTTCTATAGTCCTGAGGACGATAAGACTTTCGTTAGCATGAATGCTCATTTCCTTGAGGAGGACTTTATGAAGGACGGAAAACCTAGAAGCAAAATTGTTCTTGAAGAAAAGTTGGGTGAGGAAGCTTCTACCTCATCTGTAAGAACTGTTCTTACCCCAACTGAAACACAACCTGACTCTTCAGAATCTCGTCAAGTAGTACTTCGACGTAGTGGGAGGGCTACTCAAAAGCCTGACAGGTACATGTCTTATGGAGACTCTCTCGTAGCCGTCTCTGACATGGATGATCCTGTTTCGTCTAGCCAAGCGATGGCTTGTTCTTAATCAAACCTTTGGCTTGACGCCATGAAAGTTGAGATGCACTCAATGTATGTCAACAAAGTCTGGAAACTTGTAGACCTTCCTGAAGGGATTAAACCCGTAGGGTGGAAGTGGATATACAAGAAGAAAAGGGGTCTTGATGGGAACGTCGAGACGTTCAAAGCACGACTTGTGGCGAAGGGTTATACCCAACAAGAAGGGATTGACTATGAAGAAACCTTCTCGCCAGTCGCGATGCTTAAATCCATCCGCATACTCCTATCTATAGCTGCAGCTCTCAACTATAAGATCTGGCAAATGGATGTCAAGACAGCTTTTCTGAATGGCAATCTTGACGAGCAGATTTACATGGCTCAACCAGACGGTTTCGTGGAAGAAGGTCAAGAGACCAAGGTTTGTAAGTTGCTTAAGTCCATTTATGGATTAAAGGAAGCATCTAGGTCATGGAATATAAGATTCGATGAAACTGTGAAAAGCTTCGGCTTTGAACAGTCAATAGATGAGCCTTGTGTTTACAAGTTAATACACGAAGGCAAAGTTTTGTTTCTGGTGCTATATGTCAATGATATACTACTCATTGGTAATGACGTGGGTAAGTTATCTGAGGTTAAGGTCTGGCTGGCAAAGCAATTCGATATGAAGGATCTAGGAGAAGCGGCGTACATTCTGGGGATCCAAATCTTTCGAGATAGGAAAAACCGGACCCTATCGCTCTCTCAAGCATCTTATATTGATAAGGTAATGGATCGCTTCTCGATGCAAGACTCCAAGAAGGGTCAAACACCCTTTAGGCATGGAGTTTCACTCTCTAAGGACCAGTCTCCCAAGACTGCACAAGAGATTGAAGACATGAGGAAAATTCCTTACGCCTCTGCCGTAGGAAGCCTCATGTATGCTATGCCGTTGGCGTTGGCGTAGTTAGCCGTTTCCAATCCAACCCTGGACCCGAGCACTGGATTGTTGTTAAGCATATTCTTAAGTATCTTCGAAGAACTAGGAACTTGATGCTTACATACTCAGGTACTGACCTGACTATGACGGGATATACCGACTCTGATTTTCAAGCGGATAAGGATTCCAGGAAATCCACTTCGGGATTTGTGTTCATCCTTAATGGTGGAGCTGTTGTGTGGAGGAGTATTAAGCAATCTTGCATTGCTGACTCCACAATGGAAGCAGGATATGTAGCTGCTTGTGAAGCATCCAAAGAGGCTGTATGGCTTAGAAAATTCCTTAAGTATTTGGAAGTTGTTCCAAATGTAGACGAGCCCATGACCCTTTATTGTGATAATAGTGGGGCTGTCGCTAACTCAAAGGAACCCCGAAGCCATAAGCGCTCTAAGCATATTGAGAGGAAATACCATTTGATTCGAGAGATCGTGCAGCGCGGAGACTTGGAAGTGAAGAAGATCTCAACGGTGGACAACCTAGCAGATCCATTCACAAAGGCCCTAGCGAACAAGGTCTTCGACCAACATCGAGAGGGACTAGGCATGAAGGACTACACACATCTTCTTTGAGTCAAGTGGGAGTTTGTTGTCAATGGTGCCCAAGAGAAGAGTTGTAATCTTTATATTGTACATTTGATGTAATAAAGTCTCACGAAGACTCTTGCTTGTAATTGCGTATTCATTAATAAAATTTTGAAACGTTCATTCATTCTTCCTTGTCTGTTTGAAGCTTTATGATAAAACATTATTATTTAGTCCATAAACAAACTAAACAACTTACGAAGAGACAAATGTAGATTTGCATGAACAAACTCTTCGTAGTTTGCTTAAAACGATATATTCACAATCTATGGGTCAAAGGACTATTGACCTCAGTATGATTGTTAGAAGAATCTATGATGTCTGGTTATGAGGCATTGAGAGGTGGAGACTCTATAGTTCTTCTAGGTATCTTCCGAAGGTACTGAATTTACCTGTGTACTTCTAGAGACAAGATAAGAACAAACCATTTAACCTCTTATGTCTCGAAGTCACTACGTATGAATTGCATCGTGCTTACCTTAATCTTGAAATGAGACATGTCATTTCACACCTTAGTATTCTCATTTGAGAAAGTCAGAGTTCGGATTCACTATGTGATTCCGAACAAGGCCTATTGGTGAAGTACTAAGTTGTGAGAATGTCATGAGTAACTTTGTGAAGTTCTCATAGATATGGAATTCATGTACAAGATTGCTGAAATGCAATATATATCACCTCATGCTTTGTTCCTTGGAGTGTGAATAAATGAACTGGCCAGTGTCCAAATTGAGTCTTGACTCTTTCGGATGAAACAATGTGACTTGTTAACTCCTCGTCAGTACATTGTTTCTAACTTATTCACAAGCGACAAAGGAGTTGAGGAAATAACAGCTATAAGGGTAAAATGGTAATTTTTGTGGATCCCGACTAGCTGATGATATTCATAAAGGGTAAACACTGATAATATTTTGTGGATCCGCTCATTACAATTAGGTTGAATTCTTGAGTAGAAAATAAATTCATTTGAACCGAGAGATTTTCAGTGTCAACTCTTTAGTGGAGTCAGTTGGCATTAAGCTAAACTTGGAAAAGGTTTGTGAACTTTTGAGTCCAAGTATTTTAGCTCAAGCTTTGTTCAATTGGATCCATGAGGTCACTGTCCCGAATCACATCGAATAGGAATAGTTAAACTGGAAGCTAAGTCAAAACAAGAACGAAATGGATGAAATGAATGTCAATAAATTTTTTGACATGGTCATTTGATGACAAGTAATACTCGGCCATAATATGATTTATTGGGCCTTGTGGATTAATTTCATTTCATAAGAATTTTATTGAAAATTGTTAATGGGCCTTTTTCATGTTGTCATGAACAAAATGGAAAAGCTTCTATAAGCCCCTTCCTCTCTCTCTCTAGTTTATTTTCGATTTTTTGTTTTGGCCCCTAGGTCCTCATTTGACCTAGCGTTTAGCTCTGCGACTTCGAGACTCGTTCTTATATCGTAGTGTTTAAAAGTGCCCACTCACTAATTCCTTTATTTCTAGTGATTTAGTGATAGAAACTTTCATGGTTGCTCGATGTGCCGAGGTAAGAAAGAGAGACGTGCTGCGAGGGGAGACGAGCGTTGCAAAGTTTCCAAAAGCTTCTCAAAGTTCAAGCTTCAAGAAAGGTTAGTAAACTTCTATGCTCATATTAGTTTTTATTTATATGTACTTGCTCTTTGTCTATGTTAGTAAAAAACTGTTTTTACTTGAAAAGAAATTTTTTAAAATTCCGCCGCTTAACGAAGCGTTAAACTTTTTCTTAAACCCTAGATTAATTCAAACACGAACTCTGACTTTCTCAAATGATAACACGTAAGTTGTGAAATAGCATGTCTCATTTCAGGATTAAGGTAAGCATGATGCAATTCATGTAGTGACTTCGAGACGTAAGAGGTTAAATGGTTTGTTCTTAATTTGTCTCTAGAAGTGCACTGGTCAATTCAGTACCATCGGAAGATACCTAGAAGAACTATAGAGTCTCCAAATCTCAATGCCCCATAACCAGACATCATAGATACTCCTAACAATCGTACTGAGGTCTAGTCCTTTGACCCTTAGATTGCGAATATATCGTTTTAAGCAAACTACGAAGAGTTTGTTCATGAAAATCTACATTTGTCTCTTCGTAAGTTGTTAAGTGTTACCGGTCCGTCTCGGCCCGGTAGATCGACGACGGCCACGCTGGCGGCCGTCACGAGGCCGGCGCTAGCCAAGGCCGGCTCTCCAAGGCCGGCGCTAGCCAAGGCCGGCTCTCCAAGGCCGGCGCTAGCCAAGGCCGGCTCTCCAAGGCCGGCTCTCCAAGGCCGGCTCTAGCCAAGGCCGGCTCTCCAAGGCCGGCGCTAGCCAAGACCTGCTCTCCAAGGCCGGCTCTCCAAGGCCGGCTCTCCAAGGCCGGCTCTAGCCAAGGCCAGCTCTCCAAGGCCGGCGCTAGCCAAGGCCGGCTCTCCAAGGCCGGCGCTAGCCAAGGCCGGCTCTCCAAGGCCGGCTCTAGCTAAGGCCGGCGCTAGCCAAGGCCGGCTCTCCATGGCCGGCTCTCCAAGGCCGGCGCTAGCAAAGGCCGGCGCTAGCAAAGGCCGGCTCTCCAAGGCCGGCGCTAGCCAAGGCCGGCTCTCCAAGGCCGGCGCTAGCCAAGGCCGGCTCTCCAAGGCCGACGCTCGGCCGAAGGGTTCCCCAAACACCCCTTGGCCGCCTATAAATATGAGGGTCTCTCCCTTGACCCAGGTAATCCGAATTTGAGTACTGAAACGCTGCCGAACTCGTACCTCGCTCGTTTCTCTCAAGTCTCGACCTCTAAACACTAAACCCTCTACAAACCACCTCAATCCCACTAATGTTGAGCGTCGGAGAGGTAAACAGAGGCAACACCTCTGTTTCCCCTTTGTAGTTCACACCTTTTCTGCTTGCTTTTCAGGTGCCTGGACGAGACAGATACCACAGACAGCTAAGGGACGACTTGGGATACCAAGTCCGACACGCTCGAGTCGAGACGAGACCACTTGGTCCGGCCTTGGGTCTGACCGTCTACGACTCCTAAATCGTTGTCCGAAAAACTGCGACAACATTTTGGCGCTAGAAGGAGGGGATCTCTTGACCTTCATGACGTATTCCCTCTACCCGTTTTCTCCCTTTGTTCTCACGACTCTCGAGAGATGAGTCACATTCCCACCACCTCCGCGGGTACACGAGCGACGAGCTCGAGGTACGATCTCCGACTCCTCGCACACCGTCTTGAAGGGCAACCTTGCGATAGCGAGAGCTAGCCCTAAGACCCGGTGAGCGACCCCGAGGCCGAGCTCCGAGAGGACACGGCCCGGCGGCTCGCGGAGCTCCTTGACCGTCCCGGCGTTGACGGCTCCCTCATCGCCGATCTCCTCGGCTACGACGTCGAGGATCGATCCGCTCAGGACGACTCCGACCCCGAATACGTGGGGGAGTCAAGGACCAGCGAGGCCATCCCTAGCCTCGCTCAAGCACAGCCCGAGAGGGCCAATGGTGCGTTGGCCGATCCTTTATACCCGGCGCAACGACAGGCATGGTCACAGTCCCGGGGACTCGCCCCCTCGGTTTCAAGAGGTGGCCGGACACGGCCCCTCGCCGAGGAGAGAGCGACTCTGGTTGACGATGGGGCCGATAGCCGAAGCGCTCGCCGGACGGCCCGACCAAGGGAGACCTCGCCTCGCCACGCACCTAGCGCGGACCTTAGAGAACACTTGACGGCGCAAAGAAACTCCCGAGGGGAGGATCTCCGCCAAAGGCTCAATTCTCGGCGGGACGCGCTGCCCGCCGCAACTCTCGGCCGACCTCAGGCCAATGTCGTGGACCAAGCGTCCAACGAACGCCAACCGGTGACCCCCGTGGCCCCGACAATCGGCCCTGCCAACGGGCTTGATATTGGCACGATGATTCAGAGCCTCCAAAACCAAATCATCGAGATGACGGAATCGGGGAGGCAAAGATCATATGGAGGGATCGAGGAATCATACTCTCCCTTCGCCGCACAAATCCTCGCGCAGCCTTGCGTGGGGAACTTCAAATTGCCGTCCATCCCTCCCTATGATGGATGGACTGACCCGAACTTCCACATCCAACACTACGAGACGTGGATGACGATGCAAGGATAGTCAGATGCGACCCTCTGTCAAGCCTTCAGCCTGACCCTCACAGGGTCGGGCTTTGAGTGGTTCCGGAGTTTGAGGGCTGGAAGCATCCCGTCCTTCCGGGCCTTGCGAGAGGCTTTCCTTGCCCGCTTTGCCACGCTTGTGGCACAAAAGAAGTCGAAGACCCACCTCCTCTTCATTCGACAAGGGAGAGATGAGACATTGAGACAATACCTCGCTCGCTTCACCGAGGAGTCTCACAAAGTCGAGGGTTCGACGACAAGGACGCCATCACAGCGATCACCGAGGGAGTTCGCACGAGCGACTTCCTCAAGTCCATTGTCGGGCAAGTCCCGCGAGACATGGCGGAGCTGATGACGAGAGCCCGCACACATATGGGAATCGAGGACTATCTCGATGGCCGAGATGGCCGAAAGTCAGGAGGACAAGGTAGTCGCCACCGCGACGAACAGGACGAAGATCGTCCCGGCCCTCAGAGGAAGAGGAGCAAGGGAGCCCGGGCCCCTAACGGTCGCCCCCTTTCCGGTCCGAGATCGTCGCACGTTGATAGCTTCCGAGCGTTATCAACGTACACCCCTCTGAACACTCCGCAAGAGCGGATCCTAGCTCTGCACCACGACAAGCTAGGAAGTCCGGCTCCTCTGGCGAAGGATCCCGCGAAGAGGGATCGAAACAAGTTCTGTGAGTACCACCAGGATCACGGGCATCTGACGTCCGAGTGCTATCATCTCAGGCGTCAGATCGAGGCCCTGATTCAAGACGGGAAATTAAAAGAGTATGTCCTGAGAACGGTCGGGACGGCCGCGGTGCACGAAGGCCGTCCACGGCAAGGAAGGAAGGGTCCAGCGACGGTGACTGTCACGGACCGGGCAGCGATTGAAGAACCGGAGTGCTCACAGCTGCATGTCGTGGGCTCGATCATGGGTGGCCCGGAGTTTGGGGACTCGTCCACGCAAAGGAAGAAGTACGTGCTCGAGGTTTCCCGAGGAAAAATTGCGCACTACATCAACCATACGTACGAGGCTCCCCCTCCGGCCCCGTTCGAGTCCATGTTCTTCACCGGCCAAGAGGCGACACGAGTTCTCCACCCGCACAATGACGCAATAGTCGTCTCGGCCCCGGTCGCCAACAATCTCGTCCGAAGAATCCTGATTGATAACGGCAGCTTCGCCGACATAATCTTCAAATCGGCGCTAGACAGGATGAAGCTATCCGGAGTGGGACCGACCCCGGTCTCGACTCCGCTCTTCGGCTTCTCCGGGGAGAGGGTCATGACGGAGGGAACCATCGACCTCCCGGTCACCTTCGGAACACCGGGGGGGCTCGAGGTCACCCGCATCGTGTCCTTCCCAGTTGTGGACCAGCCCTCGGCATACAACATCATTATCGGCCGCCCAACTCTCAACCGGCTGAAGGCCATAACGTCCACCTATCACCTGATGATGAAGTTCCCGACTGAGAAAGGGATTGCCCTCATGTTGGGAGACCAGTCAATGGCGAGGATGTGCTACATCCAAGGCATGGATGGGAAAGGGAAGGAAAAGATGGTGAGCGCCATCCTCTAGCTCGGTCAAGCTGCAGAAGCTGGCACTGCGGTGGAAGCCCGCTCCCTTTTCTCATTATGTCATTTTATTTCCGATTTTAAGACAGTTTCAAATTTCAATAAGGCCGATGGCCTGGGAATGTAATTTTTGACTACTTCTACATGGTAATTAGATTACATTTCACCTCGAAGTCTTTATCTCGTTGCATTATAATTTCTATTCTCCTCTACGAGTACACGAGAAACTCGGGGGGCTAATGGGAAACAATGATCAACGAAACTAGAGCTCGCTCGCTCAACAAAAAAAAAACAACTCAAAAACAAAAACAAAAATATAACAAAGTCTCAAGGGGCCGATGGTTAGGCCAGAGGTCCCAAGAAAAGTCTTATCACATAACTCCTCGTTCAGGCTCTACGTGAGTCCTCGAGTTTAGTCCGAGTCCACGAGTTGACTAATACTCCTCGTGACGACTCTCCACGTAACCCCTCGAGATGAGTCCATTCCTCGAGCCAAGTTCGAATCCACGAGTCGACCGATACTCCTCATGCCGATTCCCCCGAGGCCAAAGTCGTGCTAATCGATCACGCCTTCATTGGTGGGTCGAGAAAATAAGACGCGCACAGTATAGTCGTGCTAATCGATCACGCCTTCATTGGCAGGTCGAGAAAATAAGACACGCACAATAAAGTCGTGCTAATCGATCACGCCTTCATTGGCAAGTCGAGAAAATAAGACACGCACAATAAAATCGTGCTAATCGATCACGCCTTCATTGGTAAGTCGAGAAAATAAGACATGCGCAATAAAGTCGTGCTAATCGATCACGCCTTCATTGGTAAGTCGAGAAAATAAGACACGCGCAATAAAGTCGGGCTAATCGATCACGCCTTCATCGGTAAGTCGAGAAAATAAGACACGCGCAATAAAGTCGTGCTAATCGATCACGCCTTCATTGGCGAGTCGAGAAAATAAGACGCGCACAATAAAGTCGTGCTAATCGATCACGCCTTCATTGGTAAGTCAAGAAAATAAGACACGCGCAATAAAGTCGTGCTAATCGATCACGCCTTCATTGGTAAGTCGAGAAAATAAGACACGCGTAATAAAGTCGTGTTAATCGATCACGCCTTCATCGGTAAGTCGAAAAAATAAGACACGCGCAATAAAGTCGTGCTAATCGATCACGCCTTCATTGGCGAGTAGAGAAAATAAGACACGCACAATAAAGTCGTGCTAATCGATAACGCCTTCATTGGTAAGTCGAGAAAATAAGACACGCGAAATAAAGTCGTGCTAATCGATCACGCCTTCATTGGTAAGTCGAGAAAATAAGACACGCACAATAAAGTCATGCTAATCGATCACGCCTTCATTGACAAATCGAGAAAATGGCCCCACACCCCGATAGGTGGTCAATGGGGTCCATGGGCGCGAATAACGAGGCAAGCATGATCGACAAAAAATAAAAAAAATAAAAAATATATATATATAGTAAAGGACGTCGTAGCATACCTCTTGGCGGCAGGCTTCTCCGATGGGCCAACGTTGGACTTTGAGTTTACCACGCGATTTACAATCGATGATAAACTCGGGGGGCTAATGTTACCGGTCCGTCTCGGCCCGGTAGATCGATGACGGCCACGCTGGCGGCCGTCTCGAGGCCGGCGCTAGCCAAGGCCGGCTCTCCAAGGCCGGCGCTAGCCAAGGCCGGCTCTCCAAGGCCGGCTCTCCAAGGCCGGCGCTAGCCAAGGCCGGCTCTCCAAGGCCGGCGCTAGCCAAGGCCAGCTCTCCAAGGCCGGCTCTAGCCAAGGCCGGCTCTCCAAGGACGGCTCTCCAAGGCCGGCGCTAGCCAAGGCCGGCTCTCCAAGGCCGGCGCTAGCCAAGGCCGGCTCTCCAAGCCCGGCGCTAGCCAAGGCCGGCTCTCCAAGGCCGACTCTCCAAGGCCGACTCTCCAAGGCCGGCGCTAGCCAAGGCCGGCTCCCCAAGGCCGGCGCTAGCCAAGGCCGGCTCTCCAAGGCCGGCGCTAGCCAAGGCCGGCTCTCCAAGGCCGGCACTAGCCAAGTCCGGCTCTCCAAGGCCGGCTCTCCAAGGCCGGCGCTAGCCAAGGCCGGCTCTCCAAGGCCGGCTCTCCAAGGCCGGCGCTAGCAAAGGCCGGCTGTCCAAGGCCGGCGCTAGCCAAGGCCGGCTCTCCAAGGCCGGCTCTCCAAGGCTGGCGCTAGCCAAGGCTGGCTCTCCAAGGCCGGCGCTAGCCAAGGCCGGCTCTCCAAGCCCGGCGCTAGCCAAGGCCGGCTCTCCAAGGCCGGCACTAGCCAAGGCCGTCTCTCCAAGGCCGGCTCTCCAAGGCCGGCGCTAGCCAAGGCCGGCTCTCCAAGGCCGGCGCTAGCCAAGGCCGGCTCTCCAAGGTCGGCTCTCCAAGGTCGGCGCTCGGCCGAGGGGTTCCCCAAACACCCCTTGGCCGCTTATAAATATGAGGGTGTCTCCCTTGACCCAGGTAATCCGAATTAGAGTACTGAAACGCTGCCGAACTCGTACCTCGCTGGTTTCTCTCAAGTCTCGACCTTTAAACACTAAACCCTCTACAAACCACCTCAATCCCACTAATGTTGAGCGTCGGAGAGGTAAACAGAGGCAACCCCTCTGTTTCCCCTTTGTAGTTCACACCTTTTCTGCTTGCTTTTCAGGTGCCTGGACGAGACAGATACCACAGACAGCTAAGGGACGACTTGGGATACCAAGTCCGACACGCTCGAGTCGAGACGAGACCACTTGGTCCGGCCTTGGGTCCGACCGTCTACGACTCCTAAATCGTAGTCCGAAAAACTGCGACAACATGAAGTTTGGTTATGGACTAAAGAATATTGTTTTATCATAAAGCTTCAAACAGACAAGGAAGAATGAATGAACGTTTCAAAATTTTATTAATGAATAAGCAATTACAAGCAAGAGACTTCGTGAGACTTTATTACATCAAATGTACAAAATAAAGGCTACAACTCTTCTTGTGGGCACCATTGACAACATTATGCTCGATTGTTTTCATTTTATTTCCAGTTTTGAGACAATTTCAAGTTCAAATAAGGCCAACGGCCTGGGAATGTAAAATTTTGCCTATTTTGGCGTAGTAGTGGGATTATATTTCGCCTCAAAACCTTTGTCAGATATTGGTATAATTTTTAGTCTCCTCTACGAGTACGCAAGAAACTCAGGGGGCTAACAGGATACCTCGTTTTGCGTGAAGTTCTCGCACGATTTGATGCTTCACACGCCGAAAGGTAGCGAAACCTCAACAGGTCTCGTCCGCGCACTGGAACGCTGATCACGTCTCTTTTCGCGCGACGCTCTCGCACGATTTGATGACTCTCACGCCGATAGGTAGCGAGACATCGACGGGTCTCGTCCGCACACCGGAACGGTGATCCTAAAGCGGCAGTCAAAACCCAAAACGTAACACACGTATCGACAGGTACCGCACTCTGTGGGAACTGTACTTGCCTCGAACCCGTCCTGGTACATGACACACACGCCGATAGGTAGCGTACACGGCGGAGGATGGCCGCGATAGCCGTCCAGCTTGCGCGCGCCGATAGGCAGCGAGTCACGAATGGGAGGCCAAGACTCGCACCCGCCGGACGAAATGGTCTTGCCAGCGTCCACAGTAGACCTCGCCAATAAGTGTGGCACTAAGCTGTGCAAATCAGTTATGCTAGACATAGTAAACCGGGGGTCGTAAGACACGCACTAGTCGGATTGCACGAATCGATTACGCTAAACATAGTAAATCGAGAAAATAAGACGCATAATAAATTGGGTAAAGCTTTAACGAAAACAAGCAATGTTTTGGAGACAACCCAACGAAAGAAAAAAAGAGTACGACAATTATGCGAAATGAAAACAAAGTCAAGAGCTAAACAAACGCGTGGAAAATTAAAATAAAGCCAACTACTCAGAACCGAAGTCGACCTTCACCTCATCAGTATCGGGCGGAAGGACGCCCGACCTGTTAGTGCCCTCTCCGTCAGCCGGGCAGTTCGTCGATTGAGCAGCCTCTGTAGGAGCCTGGGGACGAGGGTCGTCTGCCTGCGGCATGTCGTCGATAGGAGGGAACATGCCATCGAAGAAAGAAAAGGTGGTCCCGCGGCACACGTTCTCCTTCGCGGTCGCATCACGAACCCACACGGCCGCTTCATAACGGGCTTCCTCCAGGGCGATGTCCCAGTCGTCCTCTAAGTCCGCCTTAGCTCGCACGGCGTCGTCCTTCTCTTCGATGATGGCTTGCATCTCCACCAGCAGGGTGTCCCTTTCCCTCTCCACCTTGACGCGAGAGATTTCACTCGCCGATAGTCGAGAATGGACAATCTTCAGCTCCTCGTCCCGGCTCGAAAGCGACGCTTGGAGCTTCCTCGTCTCCCCTATGAAAGTGTCGGCCAACTGTTCCGCCTTCTCGGCGGCTAGCTCGCTTAGACAAGACACGTCCTCGTGGGTCCGCTACAACTCCTCCTCGAGTGCCTGAAACTCCTGAGCGGTTCGGACCCCTGTCAGGGCAACGGCATGATCGGCCGCTGTGCTCTCCATGTCCGTCTTCATAATCTGCATCCGCCGCAACAGGTCCCGAAGAATGCAGTCGCCCCACTCTTGTCGTGCGAGCATCTACGAAAATAGGTGGCATATGCGCAGTCAGGATGAGTAGAACGACTACATACGAACTAAACGACGAATCATACCTTCCGAGCGTCGCTGATCCCGTTTTGGAACTATTCAATGTCGCTCGTCGTCAGGAGACCCTTAAAGTCTCGAATGGGGGCTTCAAGGATTCCCTGGGAGCATCGGCCCCTCAATTTTGCCGCCTCCGCTAGGAGCATCGAGTCCATGCCGTCTTGTGTCACCGACATGTGAGCGCGCTTATGGCTGGAAGCCAAACTGAGAGAGATTGACGACGACGGTCGCTTGTTCGAAGAGATCGCCTCGTTCTTCGCCCGCACCGGTGATCCCCCACGACGGGACTCTACTTGAGAACGGGCCGCAGCCACAGCTTCGGCAGTAAGTTGCACCCTTGGCACCCGCGCACGCGAACAATCCCGAGCCATGGTATCTGTCGTAAAGGACGACAATCAGTTAGAATATAACAATAAACGTAAACAAAAGAGTACTGCGTTAGCATAAAAGATATATATTATTAATACACCCCGCATCGGGGAGGGGAGCAGAGGAACCCCCTGCCTCAAACTCGGGGTCTTCCACGGTCTCCGTGCCGAGGATAGGGCGTCGGGGAACTTCATCGCCAGGCACATACCATCCGGTAGTCGCCATGAGGTCCGGGGACTCGAATAGCGACCCTTGTCGCCTCGAGTCCGGAACATCTCCGATCACGAGTGCGAGTTCAGAGCTCTTGATGCCGCGGTCGGCCGGGAAGTCAGCCGCAGGTCCAAAGACCAGAGGCACCATCCCAAAGGTGGATTCGGACACCCACAGCCAACGGTAACGATTCTTGGAAGATAGCTTCGTGAGTATGGGGAAGCGCTTGCGATGTTGAACTTTGTAGAAGCCGGGCTTCTCGGGGACATCATAAACAGACACAAGATACCTGATATCGTCGGTCGACACGGCCAGGCCCTTCGCTTGATAGAACATCATGTGGCACACAGACACCACGCGGTAGTAGGATGCAGACATCTGGGACGCATGGACGTTCAATCGAACCAGAAGATCTTGGATCACAGGCTGGAAAGGCAACCGTAGACCCCCGCGGAGGCTCGCCTCGTGGATAGCGGCGTATCCCCTTCGCGGATGAGTCGGAAGGTCGTCGGGTAGCGGTCGCAATAGCGATACGGATGATGGAATGTGGAATCGCTTCCTCAAACCCCTGAATCTTCACAACTTAGTACTTCACCAATAGGCCCTGTTCAGAAAGACATAGTGAGTCCGAATTCTGACTTTCTCAAATGAGTATACGTAACCTTGTGAAATGGCATGTCTCATTTCAGGATTAAGGTAAGCATGATGCAATTCAGATGTAGTGACTTCGAGACATAAGAGGTTAAATGGTTTGTTCTTATTTTGTCTCTAGAAGTGCAGTGGTCAATTCAGTACTTTCAGAAGATACCTAAAAGAACTATAGAGTCTCCAACTCTCAATGCCCCATAACTAGGCATAATAGATTCTCCTAACAATCGTACTGAGATCAATAGTCCTTTGACCTTAGATTGCGAATATATCGTTTGAAGCAAACTACGAAGAATTTGTTCATGAAAATCTACATTTGTCTCTTCGTAAGTTGTTATGTTTGTTTATGGACTAAAGAATAATGTTTTATCATAAAGCTTCAAACAGACAAGGAGGAATGAATGAACGTTTCAACTTTTTATTAATGAATAAGCAATTACAAGCACGAGTCTTCGTGAGACTTTATTACATCAAATGTATAAAATAAAGACTGCAACTCTTCTTGTGGATTGACAACATTATGCTCGATTGTTTTCATTTTATTTCCAGTTTTGAGACAATTTCAAGTTCAAATAAGGACAACGGCTTGGGAATGTAAAATTTTTCCAATTTTGGCGTAGTAATGGGATTACATTTCGCCTTAAACCCTTTGTCGTATATTGATATAATTTCTAGTCTCCTCTACGAGTACACAAGAAACTCGGGGGGCTAACAAGATACCTCTTTTCGCGCGACGCTCTCGCACGATTTGACGCTTTGCACGCCGAAAGGTACCGAAACATCAACAGGCCTCGTCCGCGCGTCGTAACGATGATCACATCTCTTTTCGTGCGACACTCTCGCACGATTTGACGCCTCACACGCCGATAGGTAGCGAAACGTCGATGGGTCTCGTCCGCACACCGTAACGCTAATCCTCAAGCGGCAGTCAAAACCCAAAACATAATACACGTACCGACAAGTACCGCACTCGGTGTGAACTGCACTTGCCTCGAACCCGTCCTGGCACACGCCACGCACGCCAATAGGTAGCGTACACGCCAGAGGATGGGCGCGATAGCCGTCCATCTCGCGCGCGCCGATAGGCAGCGAGTCACGAATGGGTGGCCAAGACTCGCACCCGCCGGACGAAACTGGTCTAGCCAGCGTCCACGGGAGACCTCGCCACTAACTTTGGCACTAAGTCGTGCAAACCGGTTATGCTAGACATAGTAAACCGGGGGTTGTAAGACACGCACTAGTCGGATTGCATGAATCGATTATGCTACACATAGTAAATCGAGAAAATAAGACGCATAATAAATTGGGAAAAGCTTTAACGAAAACAAGCAATGTTATGGAGACAACCAAACGAAAGAAAAAAAGAGTACGGCAAGTATCCGAAAGGAAAACATAGTCAAGCGCTAAACAAACGCGCGGGAAATTAAAATAAAGCCAACTACTCGGAACCGAAGTCGACCTGCTCCTCATCAGTCTCTGACGGAAGGACGCCCGACCCGTCAGTGCCCTCTCTGTCAGCCGGGCAGGTCGTCGATTGAGCAGCCTCTGTAGGAGCCTGGGGATGAGGGTTGTATGCCTGCAGCACGTCGTCCAAAGGAGGGAGCATGCCATCGAAGAAAGAAAAGGTGGTCCCGCGGGACACGTTCTCCTTCGCGGTCGCATCACGAACCCGCACGGCCGCTGCATAACGAGCTTCCTCCAGGGCGATGTCATAGTCGTCCTCTAAGTCCGCCTTAGCTCGCACGGCGTTGTCCTTCTCTTCGATCAGGGATTGCATCTCCACCAGCAGGGAGTCCCTTTCCCTCTCCACCTTGACGCGAGAGATTTTGCTCGCTGATAGTCGAGCATGGACAATCTTCAGCTCCTCGTCCCGGCCTGAAAGTGACGCTTGGATCTTCCTCGTCTCCCCCAGGAAAGTGTCGGCCGATTGTTCCGCCTTCTTTCGAGAAGCCTCCTCGTGGGTCCGCTTGACCTCCTCCTCGAGTGGCTGAAACTCCTGAGTGGTTCGGTCCCCTGTCAGGGCGACGGCATGATCGGCCGCTGCTCTCTCCATGCCCGTCTTCATAATCTGCATCCGCCGCAACAAGTCCCAAAGAATGCGGTCTCCCCGCTCTTGTCATGCGAGCATCAGCGAAAGTAGATGGCATATGCACCGTCAGGATGAGTAGAATGACTACATACGAACTAAACAACGAATCATACCTTCCGAGCGTCGCTGATCCCGTTTTGGAACTATTCGAGGTCGCTCGTCGTCAGGAGACCCTTAAAGTCTCGAAAGGGGCCTTCAAGGATTCCCTGGGAGCATCGGCCCCTCAATTCTGCAGCCTCTGCTAGGAGCATCGAGTCCATGTCGTCTTCTGCCGCCGACATGTGTGCGCGCTTATGGCTGGAAGGCGAACTGAGAGAGATTGACGACCACAGTCGCTTGTTAGAAGAGATCGCCTCGTTCTTCGCCCGCACAGGTGATCCCCTGCGACGGGCCTCAATTCGAGAATGGACCGCAGCCACAGCTCCGGGAGAAAGTTGCCCCCTTGGCACTGGCGCACGCGAACGATCCCGAGACATGGTATCTGTTGTAAAGGACGACAATCGGTTATAATATAAAAATAAACGTAAACAAACGAGTACTACGATAGCAAGAAAGATATATATGATTAGTACCCCCCGCATCGGGGAGGGGAGCAGAGGAACCCCCTGCCTCAGACTCGGGGACCTCCACAGTCTTCATCGCCAGGCACAACCCATCCGGTAGTCGCCATGAGGTCCGGGGACTCGAATAGCGACCCTTGTCGCCTCGAGTCCGGAACAGCTCCGATCACGAACGCGAGTTCAGAGCTCTCGATGCCGCGGTCGGCCGCAGGGCTAAAGACGAGAGGCGCGGTCCCAAAGGCAGATTCAGACATCCACACCCTAGGGTAACGATTCTTGGAATATAGCTTGGTGAGTATGGTGAAGCGCTTGCGATGTTGAACTTTGTAGAAGCTGTTGTCGCTCATTTTGGGACAACTATTTAGGAGCCCAAAGTGGTTAGACCCAAGGCCAGACCAAGTGGCCTCACTTCGGCTCGAGCGTGTCGGACTTGGTATCCCAAGTCGTCCTTTAGCTGTAGATGAAGCTCGCCGCGTCTCGATACCTGAAAAGCAATAGAGACTACGTGAACTACAAAGGGGAAACAGAGGGGTTGCCTCTGTTTTCCTCTCCTACACTCAACATTAGTAGGGTTGAGGTAGAATGTAGAGGGTTTTGGTATTTAGAGGCCGAGACTTGAGAGAAACGAGCGAGGTACGACTTCGACAGCGTTTCAGTACTCAAATTCGGATTACCTTTGGGAGAGGGTGGACCTCTCTATTTGTAGGCGACCAAGGGGTGTTTGGGGAACCCCTTGGCCGAGTGAGTCTCTTTGGTCGGCCATTGGCCGAGTGAACTTGTTGGAAGGTTCGCTCGGCCATTGGCTGAGTGAAGTGCTTGGCCGGCTGAAAGGTACACTCGGCCAATGGCCGAGTGAACTGCTTGGGAGGTTCACTCGGCCATTGGCCGAGTGGACTGCATGGCCGGCTGAAGGTTCAGTCGGCCAATGGCCGAGTGAACTGCTTGGGAGGTTCACTCGGCCATTGGCCGAGCGAAGTGCATGGCCGGCTGAAGGTTCACTCGGCCAATGGCCGAGTGAATTGCTTGGGAGGTTCACTCGGCCATTGGCCGAGTGAAGGGGCTGAACCTTCGGCCGGCCATTGGCCGGCTGACCCATGGGCCGGCCATTGGCTGGCTGAGAATTTGGTCGGCCATTGGCCGGCTGGACCATGGGTCGGGCATTGGTTTTGGCCGGCCAATGGCTGAGTCAACCTTGGGCCGGCCAATGGCCGACGCAAGGTTTCGCCGTCCGAGGCCTCGCGCCGGTCGTGTGGGTCGAAGTGACGCCTTTGTCCTCGTCGGTCCGAGACGGGCCGACAACAGAAGCCTGGCTTCCCGGTGACATCATAGACAGACTCAAGATACGTGATATCGTTGGCCGACACGGCCCGACCCTTCGCTCGATAGAACATCATGTGGCACGCAGACACCACGCGATAGAAGGATGGAGACATCTGCGACGTGTAGACATTCAATCGAACCAGAAGATCCTTGATCACAGGCTGGAAAGGCAGCTGAGCCACCCGCGGAGGCTCGCCTCGTTGATAGCGGCGTATCCCCTTCGCGGACGAGTCGGAAGGTCATCGGGTAGCGGTCGCAATAGCGATACGGATGACGGAATGTGGAATCGCTTCCTCAAGCCCCTGAATCTTGCAAGCGGAAGGGAGCTCGGGATGTCGACTCCGAAACAGTCAAAGTCACCTTGAATCGCCGATTCCCCGATAGGGAATGATGAGGCGCG
Organism: Urtica dioica subsp. dioica; assembly: GCF_054948205.1. Lineage (NCBI taxonomy): Eukaryota > Viridiplantae > Streptophyta > Magnoliopsida > Rosales > Urticaceae > Urtica > Urtica dioica. The sequence continues at coordinate 36,128,033 of NC_142756.1, read as the reverse complement.
TTCCTCCTCTCGGGCAGTCAAAGTGCGCACCTCGGCCGCCGATGAGCGAAGTAGAAGAGACTCACCTGAACCTTCCGGGTCCGTCAAGTCTTCAAGGCCAGTCAGGGCGTCAACAGTGTGACCCATAGGGTCGGCAAGATCATCGTCCCAGCGCGCGCCTGGACCGGCAAGGCGGGCTTCCACGCCCACGCCCGAGCCGGCCAGATGGGTCTCCTCGCCCGCGCCTGGGCCGGCGGGGTGGTCCCTCACGCCCGTGCCCGGGCCGGCTGAACGTGCTTCCTCACCCACGCCTGGGTCGACCAGACGGGCCTTCTCGCTCGCGCTTGGCCCGGTCAGACAGAGCCCCTCGTGCGCTCCCTGCCCAATGGACCCGTTCGGGCCCCCTCCTTGGGTGCCCTAAGGAAATGGGCTGGCCTCACCAGCCCCCTGCCCGATGGCACGCTCCCCCGGCCCGGTGACGTGCTCCTCCGCCCCAGCAACGCGGCCCGGCCCATGGCTGGGCGGGCTGTCCTCGCACGGCCCAGGCCCGCAAACCCCTAGGGTTTGGGAGGGGCAGCATCTCAGCCGTCGCCCCTCGGCCGGCGCCTCCCAGCCGGCGCAGCCCATCGCCGGCGCTAGCATCTACACGGCCGCCCTCGTCCCTGGCACGCTCTCGGCCTGACGCGGCCCTGCCTGACGCGTGCAGTCCCTCAGCGTCGCTGGCGCGTAGCCAATCGAGCCCCGCCACCTGGGGCGCGGCTCTCGCACGGCCCAGGCCACGCAGGGCCCTCGCCGCGCTCCCCTCGTCCGGGGGACGCTCGTCCCGGTGCGCGCCTCGCCCAGTGCCGCGCCTGCGTCGCCCGGGGCTTTCTCGGCGGCGCGATAGCTTCGTCGGCCGCCGGGTGGACGTCCTCACCGGTCAATCACGCGTCCATGGAGGAGAAATCACTGTCGCCTGAGCCCATCGTCGCCCGGCCGGAAAAATCTAAGCCCAAAGTTGAGAGAAATTAGTGATCGACGGGAGACGGTGAAAATTAATCCAAGAGATCGTCTAGGGTCTCATACGAATTTTCAAGAAAAAAGGTGAAAATGTCCTCAGGGGGCCCACATGCCGATAGGTGATTAGGGGACCCCATGAGCACGTGTAACGAGAAACACGACGGAAAACGAATAAAATAATGGTAAAAAGGGCTTACCGGTTCAACACGAGGTGGTCCGACAAGACGACGAAAGGCGAAGCTCACTTTAGTTTACCACACGGGCTACGCCCAGCAGCAAACTCGGGGGGCTAATGTTATCGGCCCGACGAGACCCGATGAAGCTTTCGGCCATTCGAGCGGCCGGACAAACTCACCTGGCCAATGGCCGGCCCAGACTCACTCGGACATTGCCCTGCCCAGGCCCTTCACTCGGCCATTGGCCGATCAAAACTCAGCCGGCCAATGGCGGGCTCAGTTTCACTCGGCCATTGGACGGACCAGACGCTTCACTCGGCCAATGGCCCACCGAAACTAACTCGGCCAAGGGCCGATCCAACTTCAATCAGCCAATGGCCGACCGAAACTCACCCGGCCAAGGGCCGTTCCAACTTCACTCGGCCATTGGCTGGCCCAGACGCTTCACTCGGCCAATGGCCGATCGAAACTCACACGGCCAATGGCCGGCCCAATTTCACTCGGCCATTGGCCGAGTGAATCTCATTCAGCTGATGGCCGGCCCAACTCACTCGGCCATCGGCCGGACCAAGCTCCTCACTTGGCCATTGGCCGATCGAGTCTCACTCGGCCAATGGCCGGCTCAACCTCACTCGGCCAAGGGACCTTCAAAACGTCCCTTGGTCGCTTATAAATACGAGGCTCGACCCTTCGAGACAGGTAATCCGAAATTGAGTACCGAAACACAGCTGAACTCATGACTCACTCGTTTCTCTCAAGCTTCGACTCTCTAAACACCTAACCTCTTTTACCCACCTAAATCCTACTAATGTTGAGCGTCGGAGAGGTAAACAGAGGTACCCCCTCTGTTTCCCCTCTGTAGTTCACGCGTTCTTTCTCGCTTTTCAAGTGTTGGGACGAGACAGACATCATCAATAGCTAAGGGAAGACTTGGGATACCAGGTGTTGGGCCTGCCTCGGCCATGGGTCGTCCCTATGCCAGACTCGGCAACTGGCCGGCCCAAGGGCCAGCCCTCGGGTACTGGCCGGCCCAGGTGAAACCTTCGACCAATGACCGGCTCAAGCGAAGTCCCGGCCATTGGCCGGCCCAGAGTCATCATTGGCCATTGGTCGTCCCGGGTGATTCTTGGCCAATGGCCGAGTCAAACCCACGCCAGGCCATCGGCCGACCTAACCTATACTCGGCCGATGGCCGGCTCCAACTTCACTCAGCCAAGGGGTCGCCTATAAAAACGGGGATCCGTCCATCGAATCAGGTAATCCAACTTTGAGCACTGAAACGCTGTCGAACTCATACTCCACTCGTTTCACTCATCTTTGGCCCCTAAACACTCAAACCCTCTTATCCACCTCAATCCCTCTAATGTTGAGCATCGGAGAGGTAAGCAGGGGCAACCCCTCTGTTTCCCTTTGATAGCCTCTTGTTTACCCTTTTTCAAGCACAACGACGGCAGACACCACCACCACAGCTGCTAAAGTAGACTTGGGATACCAAGTCTAAGACGCTAGAAGCTCGAACGCGACCATTTGGTGCGACCTTGGGTCGAACCATTGCGGGTGATTAATAGTTGTGCGAAAACGAGCGACAACATTTTGGCGCTAGAAGGAGGGGATCTCCAACCTTGGCAACGCATTCTCTCTACCACTCCATCTTTTCTCCACAACAAACAAAGACTCTCGAGCGATGAGTCACGTACCAGCAACCTCCGCATGTACCCGAGCGACTAGATCGAGGTACAGCCTCAGGAGCCTAGCGTATCACATTGGAGAGCAGCATCGTAACAACGAGAGCCATCCTCAATACCCAACCGCCGACGCCGAGTCTGCTCTCCGAGAGGACACGGCTTGGAGGCTCACCGAGCTCCTAGATCGGCCGGGCGTGGATGGCACGCTCATTCCCAACCTCCTCGACTACGACGTTGAGGGTGGTTCCAACCACGACGACTCTGATCCCGACAACAAGGGAGAGTCGAGAACCGACGAGGCAATCCCTAGCTTCGTCCGCTCCCGGTCCGAGAGGACGAGGGAGGCCACGGCCAGACCAGCCCCATCGGCAAGCCAATGGCTCGCGCTCCCATTCTCCAGGGCCTGCTCCCTCGGTTTCAAGAAATGGTCGTGTTTTAAATGGTGCCTACAAGAAGAGTAGTAGTCTTTATTTATGAACATTTGATGTAATAAAGTCTCACGAAGACTCTTGCTTGTAACTGATGAATTATTAATAAAAATTGAAAAACAACAAATGAAGAGTCAAATATAGATTTGCGTGAACAAACTCTTCATGGTTTGCTTAAAACAGTATATTCACAATCTCATGATCAAAGGGCTATTTATCTCAGTATGATTGTTAATAGAATCTATGATGTCTGGTTATGGGACATTGAGAGTTGGAGACTCTATAGTTCTTCCTAGGTATCTTCTAAAGGTATTGAATTGACCAGTGCACTTCTAGAGACAGAATAAGAACAAACCATTTAACCTCTTATGTCTCGGAATCACTACGTATGAATTGCATCGAGCTTACCTCAATCCTGAAATGAGACATGTCATTTCATAGCTTACGTATTCTCATTTGAGAAAGTCAGAGTTCTACATTCACTATGTGATATAGACAAGACCTATTGGTGAAGTACAAAGTTATGAAGATGTCATGAAAAACTTTGTGAAGATCTCATAGATATGGAATTCATGTACAAGATTGTTGAAATGCAATGTATATCGCCTCATGCTTTGTTCCTTGGAATGTGAATAAATGAAATGGCCAGTATCCAAATTGTGTCATGACACTTTTGGATGAATCAATGTGACTTGTTATCTCCTCGTCAATACATTGTTTGTAACTTATTCACAAGCGACAAAGGAGTTGAGGAAATAACAACTAGAAGGGTAAAATTGTAATTTTGTAAATTCCCATCTAGTGGATGATATTCATGAAGGGTAAATATAGATAATATTCAATGGATCCACTTATTACAATTAACTAGAATTCTTGAGTAGAAAATATATTCATTTCAATCGAGAATTTAAAGTGTCAACTCTTTAGTGGAGACTCTTGACATTAAGCTAGAACTTTGAAAAGGTTTGTGAACTTTTGAGTCCAAGTATGCTAGCTCAAGCTTTGTTCATTTGGACCCACGAGATCACTACCACAAGTCATTAGACTAATATTAGTTAAACAAGAAAGCTAACTCAAAACAAGTTGAAATGTTGAACTAGAGAAGTTATACAAAAAAATGTCTAAAGAGTAATTTTGTCCTTTTGGACATAGGATGGTATTAATGTCAATAAATATGTTTTTTTGACATTGTCATATGATGACAATGAAATATGTCACACGGCCTTATTGCGAATTTGGGCTTTGAGGATTGAATTTCATTTCATGGAATTTACGTGAAAATTCTAAATAGGTTGTCATGAACAAATATAGAAACATCTAGAAGCATGTTCTAGAAGGCTTAAAACCGTCCAACCCAGGACAGAAAAAGAGATTATTGTGTGCATTGATGTATGAAGATACTTGCCAAAAGTAAAAGCGGAAACAAATTTCCTCTACAAGTAAATGAAGTGGGCGGCCAAGGAGAGAGACAAAGCAAATGGGGAAACAAATCCAAGTGCCATGATGACAAGTTGGACGTGTAAGAGGGGGAGAAAAGAGGAAACACGGATTTGCTCATGAATATGTGATATTCAATAGAGAAGAGGAAACTACCTTTTCAAGATAATCCTTCTCCTATAAATACCCCACCTCATTCACAATTCACAACACACAATTTAAGAGATCGAGACCTTCTATATCTACCTTTGTGGCCGCCCATCTCTCTCTCTCTCTCTCTCTATTTCTTCTTGTTCTTTTGTTTTGGCTCCTAGGTCCTCATTAAACCTAGTGTTTTGTTTGAGCTATTTGGCTCATAGACTAGTTCTTGAGTCATAGTGTTTAAAAGTGCCCACACACTAAAACCAACCTAAACTCTAAAGACTCTAGTGGTAGAAACTTGTGTGGTTGCTCACAGGTTCAATAAGACTAGTAGGAGAGGCGAGATGAGTGGGGAGACGAGCGTTTCAACCTTTCTAAGGCTTCTCAACATTCAAGATCCATTCAAGGTTGGTACCGAGTAAAAACTCAAAGTAGTTTAAAAATTTTAAATTATACGCTCATGCACTTTGTCTAGGTTGTAAAAACGTTTTACGAGTTTTTGAAGACATTTTTATATTCTGCCGCTTGCTAGAAGCTATAATCATTTTTTAAACCCTAGATCTATTCCAACAATCCCGAGTCCAGAAGGCCCAATGCGCCGGTCATTGAAGGTCTCTAAGGCCCGTAAACGGCAGACGAAATGGGCGACACGCCCCTAGAGAAAGGCATGCGCAAGTTCCTTAAAAAGGACGCGCGCGCACAAACCGCACACCATGAAGGGAAGGCACGTGCCATGCCAAGAAGGCTGTGCGCCGCACCAGGACTGCTGCACACCGTCTGGAAAGAATGCCCCGTGCGCAGCACGGGGTGCACCGCGCAAAGCTCCATGCGTGCTGCGCAGGGGCTTCTACGCGCCGCGCACGCGTGCTGCTCCTCCTTTCGAGGAGAGCACGCTCTCCAATCCTACATGGACGAGATACAAGCCCCTTAAGGACCTCCAACTACTATAAATACCCCACGCCCCCAAGTGAGGGGTAATGGATCCCATTCATTTTCTTGAAAACTCATTCTTCTCTCTGCTTCTCTGGATGCCATCTTTGGTCTGAAACACCTTCTGAGTGCCGCTACCTCTGATCGAACACTAAATCTAGAGCCCAAGCGCGCTCCTAGGGTTTTCCGCTGAAAATGCCCTATGCGTCTAGCACACTTGACGCGTCCACGATTTTCTACAAGGAACTCTTGACTTAGAGTCTCCCACGTCTCCAAAGGAGAGAAAACACACATATTCTCCTGGGTCACTCAATCTCAGAGTTCTGAGACGTCACCAAGGACTCCTCCACGCTCTGTCTCCTCTGTCGAGCAAGCCGTCTAGGCTCCGCGCCTCGTACAGCGTTACAAACGCCTTGAACGGCGTTCTGACCTGATCCCTATTCACAAGGATATGTAGGCAGCCTACACAAAAGGCACGGTCACTCCCCCTATTCACCCCTTCTCTCCTTAGAGAAATCCTCCGATTGGAGGAAACCCAACTCGAGACTTTCGGGTTCACACCTTTGGCTCGGGTGCGGCCAATTGGTCAGGCCTTGGGTCGAACCACCCGAAGCTTTTAATAGTTGTTCATTTTTGTGCGACAACACCTACTAAGTTGTCAATGGTGACCACAATAAGAGTAATAGTGTCTATTTATGTAAATTTGATGTCATATAGTCTTACGAAGACTCTTGCTCGTAATTGCTGAATAATCAATAAAGTTGAAACGTTCATTCATTCTTCCTTGTCTGAAGATTTATGATAAAACCTTAGTCTTTAGTCCGTAGACAAACATAACAACATATGAAGAGACAAATTTAGATTTGCATGAACAAACTCTTCATGGTTTTCTTAAAACAGTACATTCGCAATCTAAGGATCAGGGATCATATGATGCTGATCATTAGTTACCTGAATGAGATGGAAATCCTAGGATCTGAGATTGACTAGGAGACCAAAATAGATATGATCTTGGAAACTCTCCCTGGATCTTTTGAAACCTTCAAGCTGAACTACTCCATGAACAAGCTAGAGTACACTGTTACCGAGCTTATGAAGGTCTCACTAAGAGAAAGAGGAATCAAGGAGAGGCACATGCTACTGAGCACAAAGCCTCCACCTCTAGATCTAAGCAGAGACCTCAAAAGGCCGAGAAGAAGAACTTTCCTGCGTATCTCAAAGCAAAGGAACATAGTATTGTACTAATTACTGAAGCATGGTTAGTAGCTGATAATGTATCAACGTGGATTCTTGACTCCGCTGCTACTAACCATATTTGTTGTTCCTTGATTGGTTTCAAGAAAATTAAAAGCTTAGAGGAACGCGACTTCTATATTAAATGGGGTGATGGGAGCCTGGTGTCTACGAAGGCTGTGGGATCCGTGACGCTGTCTTTTGAAGACCGCACTTTAAACTTGAATGATGTTTATTTCGTTCCTTCCTTTGGAAAGAACTTAATATTTGTTGTTGATCTTCTTGACCAAGATTATTGTTTAAAGTTCATTAAGAATGGAATTCGTATTTCGTTTCCTGATAATTCTTTTGTCACTGATGCATGTATGAAGAATGCTCTTTTCTACATGTATCCCACTCAACCTTCTCCATTAGACACCGAAATAGATAATGATCTAGTTAGGTAGCCAAAGAGGATCAAACTTTCTGAATCCTCTGATCTAATTGTTGGAATTGATCTAGGGTTTAAGAAAAAGATTAAACGCTTCGGGAAGCGGTGGAATTTTAAAAAAATTTCTTTTCAAGTAAAAACAGTTTTTACTAACCTAGACAAAGAAGCAAGTACATGTAATTAAAAAACTAATATGAGCTAGAAGTTTACTAACCTTTCTTGAAGCTTGAACTTTGAAGAAGCTTTTGGAAAGTTTGCAACGCTCGTCTCCCCTCGCAGCACATCTCTCTTTCTTTCCTCGGCACCTCGAGCAACCACGAAAGTTTCTATCACTAAATCACTTAAAATAAAGGAATTAGTGAGTGGGCACTTTTAAACAATACGACTTAAGAACGAGTCTTGAAGTCGCAGAGCTAAACACTAGGTCGAGTGAGGACCTAGGTGCCAAAACAAGAAAAATCGAAAATAAACTACAGAGAGAGAGAGAGGAGTTTCGGCCAAAGTTCTAGAGAGAGAGTCTCTCAAATCTCTTAAACTTGGATGAATGAAATGTGAGGAAATGAGGCTCCTATTTATAGGAGAGGTCTCAGCTTCAATAAGGTAGTTTCCTCTTCTATAGAATATCACATATTCATGAGCCAATTTCCTCTTTTTCCCTTTGAGATACTCGGCCAAGGATGCCTTCTAGAAGGCTTGGATTTGTTTCCATTTTTGTTCCTTGCCTTCCTTTTTCTCAACTTGGCCGATTCCCTACAAGCATGTGTGGGAAATTTGTTTCCTCTTTTTCTTTTGGCAAGTATCTAAATACATTTATGCAAAAAATAAACTCTCCTATTTCTCTATAGGGTAGGCGCCCAAGTCTCTCTAGAAGGAGCTTCTAGAAGCTTCTTCATTTGTTCATGACAACATGAGAAAGGCCCATTAAGAATTTTCAATAAAACTCTTATGAAATGAAATTAATTCACGAGGCCCAATGATCAAGTCATGGCCGAGTGACATTAAGTCATCAAATGAACTTGTCAAAAAATTTATTGACATTCATTTCATCCTTTGTCTCAAAAGACAAAAATACCCTTTTGACTATTTTCGTTCTCGTTTTGACTTAGCTTCCAGTTTAACTATTCCTATCGATGTGATTCGTGACAGTGACCTCATGGACCCAAATGAACAAAGCTTGAGCTAAACACTTGGACTCAAAAGTTCACAAACCTTTTCCAAGTTTAGCTTAATGCCAACTGACTCCACTAAAGAGCTGCTGAAAATCTCTCGGTTCAAATGAATTTGTTTTCTACTCAAGAATTCGACCTAATTATGATGAGCGGATCCACTTAATATTATCTATATTTACCCTTCATGAATGTCATCAGCTAGTCGGGATTTACTAAATTACCATTTTACCCTTCTAGCTGTTATTTCCTCAACTCCTTTGTCGCTTGTGAATAAGTTAGAAACAATGTATTGACGAGGAGCTAACAAGTCACATTGTTTCATCCAAAAGAGTCATGACTCAATTTGGACACTGGCCAGTTCATTTATTCACACTCCAAGGAAGAAAGCATGAGGTGACATACATTGCATTTCAGCAATCTTGTACATGAATTCCATATCTATGAGAACTTCACAAAGTTACTCATGACAGACTCACAACTTAGTACTTCACCAATAGTCCTTGTTCGGAATCACATAGTGAGTCCGAACTTTGACTTTCTCAAATGAGAATACTAAGGTGTGAAATGGCATGTCTCATTTCAGGATTAAGGTAAGCATGATGCAATTCATACATAGTGACTTCGAGACATAAGAGGTTAAATGGTTTGTTCTTATATTGTCTCTATAAGTGCACTGGTCAATTCAGTACCTTCGGAAGATACCTAGAAGAACTATAGAGTCCCCAACTCTCAATGCCTCATAACCAGACATCATAGATTCTTCTAACAATCATACTGAGGTCAATAGTCCTTTGACCCTAAGATTGCGAATATATCGTTTTAAGCAAACTACAAAGAGTTTGTTCATGCAAATCTACATTTGTCTCTTCGTAAGTTGTTAAGTTTGTTTATGGACTAAAAGACTAAGGTTTTATCATAAAGCTTCAAACAAAGAAAGAATGAATGAACGTTTCAACTTTATTAATGAATAGATAGGCAATTACAAGCAAGAGTCTTCATGAGCCTTTATTACATCAAATGTACAAAATAAAGACTACAACTCTTCTTGTGGGCACCATTGACAACACTAATAAAATCAACAAATCTCTGGCACTTAAGACTCGGTCATATCAGCCTAGACAGGATTAAGAGACTTGTTAGGGATGGTCCACCCCAAGCCTCTGCAGTAGTTAACTACCTACTTGTGAATCTTGCATAGAAGGAAAAATGACTAAGCGACCTTTCTCCGATAAGGGTCGAAGAGCCACTGAGTTGCTAGAACTAGTACATTCTGATGTATGTGGTTCGCTCAGTCAACAGGAACGTCGAGGATACGAGTACTTCATTACGTTCACTGATGATTACTCAAGATACAGTTTTGTCTATTTGCTCAAACACAAATCCGAGACCTTTAACGTATTTAAGGTCTTTAGGGCATTATTGGAAAAGGAAACTAGCAAAGTGATCAAAACCCTTCGATCTGATCGAGGAGGTGAGTATATGTATAGAGAGTTCGATGACTTTCTTAAAGAAGAAGGTATCGCTTCTCAGCTTACCGCACCTGGCACACCTCAACAAAACGTAGTGTTAGAGAGAAGAAACCGAACTTTTATGGATATGGTTAGATCAATGATGAGTTACTCATCACTCCATCTTTCCTTTTGGGGATATTCCCTCGAAATAGCCGCATATATTCTTAACCAAGTTACATATAAAACGGTTCTTGGTACTCCTTATGAACGATGGACTGGCCGTAACGTAAATCTAGACCGCATCGAAATTCGTTGGATATCCAATGGAAACCAAAGGTTTCACATTCTATAGTCCCGAGGACGATAAGGCTTTCGGTAGCACGAATGCTCGTTTCCTTGAGGAGGACTTTATGAAAGATGTAAAACGTAGAAACAAAATTGTGCTTGAAGAAAAGTTGGGTGAGGAAGCTTGTACCTCATCTGTAAGAACTGTTCTTACCCCAACTGAAACACGACCTAACTCATCAGAATCACGTCAAGTAGTACTTCGACATAGTGGGAGGGCTACTCAAAAGCCTGACAGGTACATGTCCTATGGAGACACTCTCGCAGCCGTCTCTAACATGGATGACCATGTTTCCGATAGCCAAACGATGGCTTGTTCTGAATCAAATCTTTGGCTTGACGCCATGAAAGTTGAAATGCACTCGATGTATGTCAACAATGTCTGGAAACTTGTGACCTTCTTGAAGGGATTAAACCCGTAGGGTGTAAATGGATATACAAGAAGAAAAGGTGTCCGGATGGGAACGTGAAGACGTTCAAAGCACAACTTGTGGTTAAGGGTTATATCCAACAAGAAGGGATTGACTATGAAGAAACCTTCTCGCCACTCGCAATGCTTAAATCCATCCGCATACTTCTATCCATAGTTGCAGCTCTCAACTATGAGATCTGGCTAATGCATGTCAAGACTGCCTTCTTAAATGGCAATCTTGACGAGCGCATTTATATGGCTCAACTAGACGGTTTTGTGGAAGAAGGTCAAGAGACCAAGGTTTGTGAGTTGCTTAAATCCATTTATGGATTAAAGCAAGCATCTTGGTCATGGAATATTAGAATCGATGAAACTATGAAAAGCTTCGGCTTTGAGCAGTCAATAGATGAGCCATGTGTTTACAAGTTAATACACGAAGGCAAAGTTGTGTTTCTGGAACTAAATGTCGATCATATATTACTCATAGGTAATGATGTGGGTAAGTTATCTAAGGTTAAGGTCAGGCTGGCAAAGCAATTCGATATGAAGGATCTAGGAGAAGCCGCGTACATTCTGGGGATCCAAATCTTTCAAGAAGGGAAAAGCCGGACTTTGTCGCTCTCTCAAACATCTTAAATTGAAAAGGTGATGGATCGCTTCTTAATGCAAGACTCCAAGAAGGGCCAAACACCATTTAGGTATGGAGTCTCATGTATGCTACGCGTTGCACTAGACCTGATACCTGCATCGTAGTTGGCATGGTTAGCTGTTTTCTATCCAACCCTCGACCCGAGCACTGGATTCCTATTAAGCAAGTTCTCAAGTATCTTCGAAGAACTAGGAACTTGATGCTTACATACTCAGGTACTGACCTGACTATAACGGGATATACCGACTCCGATTTTCAAGCGGATAAGGATTCCAGGAAATCCACATCGGGATTTGTGTTCATCCTTAATGGTGGAGCTGTTGTGTGGAGGCGTATTAAGCAATCTTGCATGGCTAACTCCACAATGGAATCAGAATATGTGGCTTCTCGTGAAGCATCCAAGGAGGCTGTATGGCTTAGAAAATTCCTTAAGTATTTGGAATCTGTTCCAAACGTCGACGAGCCCATGACCCTTTATTGTGATAATAGTGGGGCTGTCGCTAACTCAATGGAACCTCGAAGCCATAAGCGCTCTAAACATATTCAGATGTGATTCGAGAAATCATGCAGCACAGAGACGTAGAGGTGAAGAAGATCTCAACAGTGGACAACCTGGCAGATCCATTCACCAAGGCCCTAGCGAACAAGGTCTTCGACCAACATCGAGAGGGATTATGCATGAAGGACTACTCACATCTTCTTTGAGTCAAGTGAGAGTTTGTTGTCAATGGTGCCCACAAGAAGAGTAGTAGTGTCTATTTATGTACATTTGATGTCATATAATCTTACTAAGACTCTAGGTTGTAACTGCTGAACAATCAATAAAAGTTGAAGCGTTCATTCATTCTTCCTTGTCTGAAGCTTTATGATAAAACCTTAGTGTTTAGTCCGTAAACAAACATACCAACATATAAACAGACAAATGTAGATTCACATGAACAAAATCTTCATGGTTTGCTTAAAACAATACATTCGCAATCTAATGATCAAAGGACTATTAATCTCAGTACGATTGTTAGGAGAATCTATGATGTCTGGTTATGGGACATTGAGAGTTGGAGACTCTATAGTTCTTCTAGGTATCTTCCGAAGGTACTGAATTGACCAGTGCACTTCTATAAGCAAGATACAACAAGATAAGAACAAACCATTTAACCTCTTATGTGTCGAGGTCACTACGTATGAATTTCATCATGCTTACCTTAATCCTGAAATGAGACATGCCATTTCATAGCTTACGTATTCTCATTTGAGAAACTCAGAGTTCGGACTCACTATGTGATTCCGAACACGACCTATTGATAAAGTACTAAGTTATAAAGATGTGATGCGTAACTTTTTGAAGATCTTATTGATATGGAATTTATGTACATGATTGCTGAAATGCAATGTATATCACCTCATGCTTTGTTCCTTGGAATGTGAATAAATGAACTGGCTAGTGTCCAAATTGAGTCATGACTCTTTTGGATGAATCAATGTGACTTGTTAGCTCATCGTCAATACATTGTTTCTAACTTATTCACAAACGACAAAGGAGTTGAGTAAATAACTGCTAGAATGGTAAAATGATAATTTTGTAAATCCCGACTAGCTGATGATATTCATGAAGGGTAAACATAGATAATATTCAGTGGATCCACTCATCACAATTTAGTTAAATTTTTTAGTAGAAAATAAATTCATTTAAACTAAGAGATTCTCAGAGTCAACTCTTTAGTGGAGTCAGTTGACATTAAGCTAAACTTGGAAAAGGTTTTTGAACTTTTGAATCCAAGTATGTTTGCTCAAGCTTTGTTCAATTGGATCTATGAGGTCAATGTCACAAATCATAGCGATTAGGAATAGTTAAACTAGAAGCTAAGTCAAAACAAGAACGAGACAAGTTTTACGAAAATTGTCAAAAGGGTATTTTTGTCTTTTAGGACATAGGACGAAATGAATGTCAATAAATTTTTTGACATTTTCATATGATGACATATAATCACTCGGCCATAACCAGTTTATTGGCCTTGTGGATTAATTTCATTTCATAGAATTTTACTTGAAAATTCTTAATGGGCTTTTCTTATGTTGTCATGAAAAAGTGAAGAAAAATCTGGAAACAGCTTCTAGAAGGCCTTCTTGGCCGCCCAACCCATAGTGTGAAAGAGAGTTTTATTTTGTGTATTAATGTATGAAGATACTTGCCAAAAGAAAGAGAGGAAACAAATTTCCTCTATGAGGAAACAAACCACACGGCCAAGGGCAAGGAGAAGGCAAGTAAAAGAGGAAACAATTTTGCTTCTTGTTGTCGGCCCGTCTAGGGCCGACGAGGACAAAGGCATCTCTTCAACCCATGTGGCTGGTGCGAGGTCTCGGGCGGCGAAACCCCGACCCAACCAGGGGCCGGCCCAAACCAATGGCCAAGTCAATGGCTCACTCGGCCATTGGGCAGTTCACTCGGCCATTGGCCGAGTGAACCTTCCAGCAGTTCACTCGGCCAATGGCCGAGTGAACCTCAGCCGGCCCAAGCTTTTCACTCGGCCAATGGCCGAGTGAACCTCACCACCATGTTCACTCGGCCATTGGCCGACCCAGCCACTCAATGGCCGAACCAAGCAAGTTCACTCGGCCAAGGGGTCTTCAAACCACCCCTTGGCTGCCTATAAATAGAGGGGCCGCTCCCCTACTCCAGGTAATCCAATTTTGAGTCCCGAAACGCTGCCGGACTCGTACTTCGCTCGTTTCGCTCATCTTTGGCCTCTCATCACCCCTAAAACCTCTATACTCCACCTCAATCCCACTAATGTTGAGCGTCGGAGAGGTAAACAGGGGCACCCCCCTGTTTCCCCTTTGTAGTTCACGTGTTCTTTACTCCTTTTCAGGTACTCTGACGAACTCAAGGGACGTCCACAGCTAAGGGACGACTCGGGATACCGGGTCCGACACGCTCGAGCCGGAGTGAGACCACTTGGTCCGGCCTTGGGTCTAACCACTTTGGGCTCCTAAATAGTTGTCCGAAAAACAGCGACAACATTTTGGCGCTAGAAGGAGGGGACCTCGACGCTCTCCCTTCCATTTTTCTATCACTACACCTACGACTCTCGAGAGATGAGTCGTGGCCCCGTCACCTCCGTGGGCGCCCGAGCGACTAGCTCGAGGCGCGACCTCCAAAGCTCCGCGCACGGTCTCGAAGGGCAACCTCGTGATAACGAGAGCCAACCCCGAGACCCGACGAATGACCCAGAGGCCGCAGTCCGAGAGGACACGGCTCGAAGGCTCGCCGAGCTCCTAGACCGCCCCGGCGTCACCGGCGCACTCATCGCCGACCTCCTCGACTCCAACGATGTCGACGACGTCAACCTCGAGACCGACCTCGACCGTGTTGTTCACGAAAGGGGACGCACGCGCACGCTTCCAAGGGGACACCCTCCGGCGGCCGCGCCGAAACATCAACCTTTTGGTGAGCACCCACACGCGCCCTCGAGGGGACACCCTCGGGCGACCACGTCAAGGCATCAAAGCTCGCATAATGCCCGAGGACGCTCGGCCTCGAGGTCCCGAACGGGACGCTCCATGCTCACCGTCCACATCCAAAACCCTTGTGAAGGTGACAACGTCGATGGTCTCGGCCTCCGCCAAAGGCGTCGCCTGAATGATGCGCCCTTAACAAGGGTGATAGGGACGGCCTCCGGAGACTTGAGAGACCGCCTCAACTCTCAAAGAGAGGATCCCGAGTTCGACATGAGAGAAAAACTCGACGCTCAACGTGAGACCACGATCGTCTTGGGGCAGCGACCACCCAACATTGATCAAGCACCAAACCAAAAGCGCGCAGCCGTAGGTGTGAAACCGGCCGTTGGTTCCGAGTCACGAAGGAAAAGGCACCGGAAGGGTCAAGTCCCTAACGACCACCCTTCTCCAGCCCCGAAGCAAACCTTCGTCCCGCTCAACACAACGCCCGACAGGATCCTGAGCTTACGCCGCGATGAGCTAGGAAGCCCCGCTCCACTCACAAAGGACCCCGCGAAGCGAAATCGAAGTAGGTTCTGCGAATACCACCAGGATCAAGGGCACGTGACGATCGAATGCAAACAGCTTAAGAAGCGAATTGATTCCCTAATTCGAGGTAGGGATCTCAAGGAATTCGTCGCATCTGCTAGCAAGCCATGATCGTCGCAACTTCGACCTTTAAATTCACGCCCGAACCCAATCGGCTTCGTGATCGATTTTATTTCGAAAATGTAATATCCCGTTTTCAAAGAAGGCCAAGTGCCATGACTACCTGTAACAACCCCCTTTATTGCAATAAAGAGTTATTCTACACATGACAACTTTTTGACACGCACTATTGTATACCTCAAACGCAAGAGTTTCTTGGCCTTCGTCTCACAAACGCAAGAAACTCGGGGGGCTAACAGGGATCAATGATCAATAAAAAACAACTCAACAACAAAAAAAAAAAATAATAACAAAGTCTCAAGGGGCCGGCGGTTAGGCCGAAGATCCCAAAGAAAGACTTCTCACACAATTCATCGAGTCGAGTTCGAGTCCACGAGTCGATTGATAGTCCTCGTGCAGGCTCTACGATGTCTCCTCGAGATAAATTCACTCCTCGAGTCGAGCTCCGAGTCCGCGAACCGGCCGACACTCCTCGCGACGACTCTTCACGAAACTCCTCGTGCAGGCTCTACGAAAGCCCTCGAGTTGAGTCCCGAGTCCACAAGCCAACTAACCACTCCTCTTGCAGGCTTTACATGAGTCCTCAAGTTGAGTCCCAAGTCCACAAGTCAACTAACTATTCCTCGTGCAGGCTCTACATGAGCCCTCGAGTTAAGTCTTGAGTCCGCGCTCGCCGCCCAGCTCGTGGGCCGAAAGGCAACGAGTTACAAATGGGTTCAAGGTCCGCGTCCGCAGGGCGTATCTGGTCTAGCCAGCGTCCACGGGAAACCTCGCCACACAAATGTGGCATCGCGCTCGCCGCCCAGCTCGTCGGCCGATAGGCAACGAGTTACAAATGGGTTCAAGGTCTGCGTCCGCAGGGCGTATCTGGTCTAGCCAGCGTTCGCGGGAAACCTCGCCACACAAATGTGGCATCGCGCTCGCCGCCCAGCTCGTCGGCCGATAGGCAACGAGTTACAAATGGGTTCAAGGTCTGCGTCCGCAGGGCGTATCTGGTCTAGCCAGCGTCCACGGGAAACCTCGCCACACAAATGTGGCATCGCGCTCGCCGCCCAGCTCGTGGGCCGATATGCAACGAGTTACAAATGGGTTCAAGGTCTGCGTCCGCAGGGCGAATCTGGTCTACCCAGCGTCCACAGGAAACCTCGCCACACAAATGTGGCATCGCGCTCGCCGCCCAGCTCGTGGGCCGATAGGCAACGAGTTACAAATGGGTTCAAGGTCTGCGTCAAGACAACAAAGATGTGCAAATCGATTATGCCTTCGTTGGCAGGTCGAGAAAATAAGACGCGCACAAGACAACAAAGACGTGCAAATCGATTATGCCTTCGTTGGCAGGTCGAGAAAATAAGACGTGCACAATACAACAAAGACGTGCAAATCGATTATGCCTTCGTTGGCAAGTCGAGAAAATAAGACGCGCACAACACAACAAAGACGTGCAAATCGAATATGCCTTCGTTGGCAAGTCGAGAAAATAAGACGCGCACAATACAACGAAGACGTGCAAATCGATTACGCCTTCGTTGGCAGGTCGAGAAAATAAGACGCGCACAATACAACGAAGACGTGCAAATCGATTATGCCTTCGTTGGCAAGTCGAGAAAATAAGACGCGCACAATACAATAAAGCCGTGCAAATCGATTATGCCTTCATTGGCAAGTCGAGAAAATAAGACGCGCACAATACAACGAAGACGTGCAAATCGATTACGCCTTCGTTGGCAAGTCGAGAAAATAAGACGCGCGCAATACAACAAAGACGTGCAAATCGATTATGCCTTCGTTGGCAGGTCAAGAAAATAAGACGCGCACGACACAACGAAGACGTGCAAATCGATTATGCCTTCGTTGGCAGGTCGTGAAAATAAGCCACGCACAATATGTTGGAATCGATCTAGGGTTTAAGAAAAAGTTTAACGCTTCATTAAGCGGCGGAATTTTAAAAATTTTCTTTTTAAGTAAAACTAGTTTTTACTAACCTAGACAAGAGCATATGCATGTAAATAAAAACTAATATGAGCTATGGAAGTTACTAACCTTTCTTGAAGCTTGAACCTTGTAGAAGCTTTTGGAAAGTTGCAACGCTCGTCTCCCCTCGCAGCACGTCTCTCTTTCTTTCCTCGGCAACTCGAGCAACCACGAAAGTTTCTATCACTAAATCACTCGAAAAGAAGGAATCAAGGAGTGGGCACTTTTAAACACTACGACTTAAGAACGAGTCTCAAAGTCGCAGAGCTAAAGACTAGGTCGAGTGAGGACCTAGGTTCCAAGACAAGAGAAAACCGAAAATAAACTAGAGAGAGAGAGAAGAGGACTTCGGCCAAGTTCTAGAGAGAGAGTCTCTCAAATCTCTTAAACTTGGATGAATGAATTGTGAGGAAATGAGGCTCCTATTTATAGGAGAGGTCTCACCTTCAATAAGGTAGTTTCCTCTTCTATAGAATATCACATATTCATGAGCAAAATAACCCTTATTTCCCATTCCTCTTAGGCGCCCAAGGCAGCCTTCTAGAAGGCTAGGATTTGTTTCCTTTTTTTTTGTTCCTTGGCTTGCCTATTAGTCTCTTGGCCGAATTCCCTTAAGCATCCTCATGCAAATTTGTTTCCTCTTTTTCTTTTGGCAAGTATCTTGATACATTTATGCACAAAATATTCTCTCTTTCTTGGGTATTATGGGCGCCCAACATTTCTAGAAAAGACTTCTAGAATTTTCTTCACTTGTTCATGACAACATAAGAAAAGGCCCATTTAGAATTTTCAAATAAAATTCTTATGAAATGAAATTAATTCACAAGGCCCAATGATCAAGTCATGGCCGAGAGAAACATGTCACAAAATGACCTTGTCAAAAATTTATTGACATTCATTTCATCGTTTGTCTCAAAAGACAAAAATACCCTTTTAACTATTTTCGTTCTTGTTTTGGCTTAGCTTCCAGTTTAACTATTCCTATCGATGTGATTCGTGACAGTGACCTCATGGACCCAAATGAACAAAGCTTTAGCTAAACACTTGGACTCAAAAGTTCACAAACCTTTTCCAAGTTTAGCTTAATGCCAACTGACTCCACTAAAGAGCTGACACTGAAAATCTCTCGGTTCAAATGAATTTATTTTCTACTCAAGAATTCGACCTAATTATGATGAGCGGATCCACTGAATATTATCTATGTTTACCCTTCATGAATGTCATCAGCTAGTCGGGATTTACTAAATTACCATTTTACCCTTCTAGCTGTTATTTCCTCAACTCCTTTGTAGCTTGTGAATAAGTTAGAAACAATGTATTGACGAGGAGCTAACAAGTCACATTGTTTCATCCAAAAGAGTCAAGACTCAATTTGGACACTGGCCAGTTCATTTATTCACACTCCAAGGAACAAAGCATGAGGTGACATACATTGCATTTCAGCAATCTTGTACATGAATTCCATATCTATGAGAACTTCACAAAGTTACTCATGACAGACTCACAACTTAGTACTTCACCAATAGGCCTTGTTCGGAATCACATAGTGAGTCCGAACTTTGACTTTCTCAAATGAGAATACTAAGGTGTGAAATGGCATGTCTCATTTCAGGATTAAGGTAAGCATGATGCAATTCATACATAGTGACTTCGAGACATAAGAGGTTAAATGGTTTGTTCTTATCTTGTCTCTAGAAGTGCACTGGTCAATTCAGTACCTTCGGAAGATACCTAGAAGAACTATAGAGTTCCTAACTCTCAATGCCTCATAACCAGACATCATAGATTCTTCTAACAATCATACTGAGGTCAGTAGTCCTTTGACCCTAAGATTGCGAATATATCGTTTTAAGCAAACTACGAAGAGTTTGTTCATGCAAATCTACATTTGTCTCTTCGTAAGTTGTTAAGTTTGTTTATGGACTAAAAGACTATGGTTTTATCATAAAGCTTCAGACAAGGAAGATTGAATGAACGTTTCAACTTTATTAATGAATGAATAGGCAATTACAAGCAAGAGTCTTCATGAGACTTTATTACATCAAATGTTCAAAATAAAGACTACAACTCTTCTTGTGGGCACCATTGACAACACAATAAAGCCGTGCTAATCGATCACACCCTCATTGGTAGATCGAGAAAATGAGCCGCGCACGATCAACCCGAAACCATAGGCCGTCCCTCGCGACGCGCGAAGGCCATTCCTCATGACGCAAACCCGAGAGCGTTCATCCCGCATCCGTATAAAAGTGTAGATTTTGAGTTTCCGCTCGATCTACGCTCGACCGGAAACTCGGGGGGCTAATGTTGTCGGCCCGTCTAGGGCAGACGAGGACAAAGGCATCTCTTCAACCCACGTGGCTGGTGCGAGGTCTCGGGCGGCGAAACCCCGACCCAACCAGGGGCCGGCCCAAACCAATGGCCAAGTCAATGGCTCACTCGGCCATTGGGCAGTTCACTCGGCCATTGGCCGAGTGAACCTTCCAGCAGTTCACTCGGCCAATGGCCGAGTGAACCTCAGCCGGCCCAAGCTTTTCACTCGGCCAATGGCCGAGTGAACCTCACCACCATGTTCACTCGGCCATTGGCCGACCCAGCCACTCAATGGCCGAACCAAGCAAGTTCACTCGGCCAAGGGGTCTTCAAACCACCCCTTGGCTGCCTATAAATAGAGGGGCCGCTCCCCTACTCCAGGTAATCCAATTTTGAGTCCCGAAACGCTGCCGGACTCGTATTTCGCTCGTTTCGCTCATCTTTGGCCTCTCATCACCCCTAAAACCTCTATACTCCACCTCAATCCCACTAATGTTGAGCGTCGGAGAGGTAAACAAGGGCACCCCCCTGTTTCCCCTTTGTAGTTCACGTGTTCTCTACTCCTTTTCAGGTACTCTGACGAACTCAAGGGACGTCCACAGCTAAGGGACGACTCGGGATACCGGGTCCGACACGCTCGAGCCGGAGTGAGACCACTTGGTCCGGCCTTGGGTCTAACCACTCTGGGCTCCTAAATTGTTGTCCGAAAAACAGCGACATGTTGCCAGAAATCTATCGGTTATGGAATCAACCCTTAGGTGATTGAACATTGACCTTCCCAAGAAATAAGTTGTGATTAGCATGATAGTAGCCTTTTAGGGAATGAGTCAAAGAGCGTGGTAACATGATCCAGTGTCCATGATCACTTCAGGATTTAGATCAAGTCTCACTGTGACCATCATACCGACCCTGGTTAGTGTGTCGTAAGGGTACTTAAACGACACATCTACAACCAAAGTCTATATGGGTCGTGCACTTACCACAAGTGCAGAATACTCGCAGGTCGTGATCAACCTTCACTAGTGTTCCGCATATATGTCTTTAGATACAACTATCCAGGCATGTATCAGTCATCCACCATGTTTTAACTCACCGCGCGAATTCAGGTGCCCATCACGTGATTCAGTTTAATACGGAGGCTACGGATGATAGTTGCGATTGATTATGATATTCAGAGCTCAACCCTCTAATCATATGATGCTAATAAAGTAAAACATTACTATATTTAGTAATCATTTATGATTTATTCATTTATGTCTCGTGGGCAAGAATTACTAACAATCTCCCACTTTGACGAGAGAAGATAAGGCAATTCCTTTTACCCATTTTATTCTTAGTCAGTTCACACAGACAGCTAGAAGTCTGACCAGGATTGAGATTCCCATACTATGGAGTCTCACCTCAATCTATTACTCTATTGCTTTTTGTCTCATCAACGTATTTCTCGTTTAACATTCTTTAGTTCATGCTACTTTGCAAGTAATCCGTGACTTACCTTTATAAGGTCAAGTCAAGTTGTCCATTAGTAAATTCACTTACTATAGAACACGTTAACACTTCTCCTACGGTTAGATCACACACCAGCCTTGATAGCTTCTTGATAACAAGTCCCCTATCACAAGTGTATATCCATTTGGCACCAAGACTAGTTGTATCATAGCATGTTTCAATCTCATCACCATTGACTATAGTGTGATATCATTGAACGTATTTTTAAGAGCTTTTATTGACATGTTTTCATTACTTGGTTATTACATAGTTGATCCTTATTGGTTGTGTTCATATTCAATATACACGGGTCTCAAGGTGCTATAATAACTAAGTATCTTACTATTTCCATAAATCATCGTGTTTTAAACATTTGATAGATTTCTAGGAAATTGAGCATTGTTAAGGGATTAATGGTTAGCCCTTATAAATAGGGGTGTAATCGGATTGGGTTAGTCGTTTTTTTCATGTGCTATCAACCCGAACCGCTACAACTAATTTTTTTAGTTATAAAACTCAAACCAACCCGATTGAAAGGTAAAATCAAACCAGACCAACCCAAAAATAATCGGGTTGGTTTGGGTTGGTTTTTTCGGATTATAATTCTCGACAAATAACTTTAAAACTTGAGTGAAAATCAAATATTTATATTAAAACCGGATGAAGTTTGGGTCAAATAAAATAGTTTTTTTTACTTATCTTTAGAAAGTTTACATATTAAAATAAAAATTGCGCATATTTTTAATTCTCAAATCTTTGTGTATTCGTAAATGATAAAGTATAATACTAAGTATTTTTGATTTAATTATAATATTATTAAAAAATTATATTTTATTTAACAATAGTACATATAAAATATTTGCAATCCTTAAAAAACTGAAGGATTAATACTATCGGCTTGGTTTGGTTCAACCCAATCTCACGACTATAAAAACCAAACCAACCTGAAACAATTGAGGTTTAAGTTGGCTACAACCCAAACTTCAGCGAGTTTTAATGGGGCGGTTTAAAAAGAGTGGGGTTTGGTTTGGATAATCCGATTGTTCGGTTAGGCGGTTTTCATGAACACCCCTATGTTGGAATAGATCTAGAGTTAAGAAAAGTTTTATCACTTCTAGCAACCGGCGGAATAAAAAAATTTCTTTAAAACTCCTGAAACGTTTTTACAAATTAGACAAAGCGCATGAACATATAATTTAAAATTGTAAAACTACATATAGCTTTTACTCAGTACCAACCTCGAATGGAGATTGATGTTGACAGCCTTAGGAAGGTTGAAACGTTCGTCTCCCCACGCAACACACATCTCCCACTAGTCTTCTTGAACCCGTGAGCAACCACGGAAGTTTCTACCACTTGAGTCTTAAGACAATGGTTGGATTTAGTGTGTGGGCACTTCTAAACTCGATGACTCAAGCACAAGTCTTGGAGCCAAAGAGCTAAAACAAATGCTAGGTCCAATGAGGACCTAGGTGCCAAAACAAAAGAACAAGAAGAAATCTAGTGAGAGAGAGAGAGAGATGGGCGGCAACTAAGCCAGAGAGAGAAGGTCTCAATCTCTAAAATTGTGTGTTGTGAATTGCGAATGACGTGGGGTATTTATAGGAGAAGGGTTACCTTGAAAAGGTAGTTTCCTCTTTTCTATAGAATATCACATATTCATGAGCAAATATTTGTTTCCCCTTTTCCTCATGTCAATCGTCCAAAATGAGCTTCTCGAAGCAAATTTGTTTCCTCTTTTGATTGCCTCTCCCCTTACCTTGGCCGTCCATGTTAATTTCCTTCTAGAGAAAATTTGTTTTCTCTTTTTCTTTTGGCAAGTGTCTTCATACATCAATGCACTAAATAATTCTCTTTCCCCTCTTTGTTTGGACAGTTTGCATGCATCTAGAAGGAGCTTCTAGACGTTTCTTCATTTCTTCATGAAAACATAAGAAAAGCGCATTAAGAATTTTCAAATAAAATTCCACGAAATGAAATTATTCCTCAAGGACCAAATACTTTAAGTTGGCCGTGTAGACCAATTTATTGTCATCATATGACAATGTCAAAAACTTATTTATTGACATTCATGCCATCCTATGTCCAAAAGGACAAAATTACCCTTTAGACAATTTTCGTAAAACTTGTCTAGTTCTTGTGTTTTCTTAGCTTCTAGTTTAACTAGTCCTACTCTAATGACTTGTGGTAGTGACCCCATGGATCCAAATGAACAAAGCTTGAGCTAGCATACTTGGACTAAAAAGTTCACAAACCTTTTCCAAGTTCTAGCTTAATGTCAACTGACTCTACTAACGAGTTGACACTGAAATCTCTCGGTTCAAATGAATATATTTTCTACTTAAGAATTCTACTTAATTGTGATGAGTGAATCCATTGAATATTATCTGTGTTTACCCTTTATGAATATCATCAACTAGATGGGATTTACAAAATTACCATTTTACCCTTCTAGTTGTTATTTCCTCAACTCATTTGTAGCTTGTGAATAAGTTAGAAACAATGTATCGACGAGGAGCTAACAAGTCACATTGATTCATCCAAAAGAGTCTTGACTCAATTTGGACACTGGCCAGTTCATTTATTCACATTTCAAGGAACAAAGCATGAGGTGATATACATTGCATTTCAGCAATCTTGTACAAGAATTCCATATCGATGAGATCTTCACAAAGTTAGTCATGACATCTTCATAACTTCGTACTTCACCAATAGGTCTTGTCTGTTGGAATAGATCTAGGATTAAGAAAAAATTTAACACTTCCAGAAAACGGCAGAAAATAAAAAATTTCTTTGGACAAGTAAAATGATTTTTACTAACCTAGACAAAGGGCAAGCACATGTTATTTTTAAATTAAAACTATCTAAGTGCAATTACACGTTTACTAACCTTTATGTAGCTTGATCGTTGAGAATCTTGTGGAGGTTGAATCGCTCGTCTCCCCACGCAGCTCGTCTTTCTTCGTTCTTCTGGAATTCGAGTAACCACGAAAGTTTCTATCACATAAATCACTCGAGATAAGAAGGAATTAGTGTTTGGACACTTTTAAACACAACGACTCAAGGACAAGTCTTAGAGTCGAAGGGCTAAAACAAAACTCTAGGTCAAATGTGGACCTAGGTGCCAAAACAAAAACGAAAAGGGAAGAGAGAGAGAGTGAGAAGTGGGCGGCCAACCTTAGAGAGAGAAGCTCTCAATCTCTAAAATTTTGGGATGAGAAACAATGAGAATGAGGGCTATATTTATAGGAGAAGGATAACCTTCAAAAGGTAGTTTCCTCTTCTCTATTGAATATCACATATTCATGAGAAAATTCCTTGTTTACATTTTCCATTTGGACGTGCAAGCTCCGCCATGAAAGTCCTTGGATTTCTTTCCTCTTTTGCTTTATCCTTGGATTTTTCTTCATTTGTTCATGACAACATAATAATGGCCCATTAAGAATTTTCAAATAAAATTCCATGAAATGAAATTAATCCTCAAGGCCCAAATAACTTATTTATTGACATTCTTTCCGTCCTTTGTCCAAAAGGACAAAAATGCCTTTTAGACAATTTTCGTAAAACTTGTCTAGTTCTTGTTTGGACTTAGTTTCTAGTTTAACTAATCCTACTCGAAATGAATTGTGACAGTGATCTCATGGATCCAAATGAACAAAGCTTGAGCTAACATACTTGGACTCAAAAGTTCACAAACCTATTCCAAGTTTAGCTAATGTCAACTGACTCCACTAAAGAGTTGACACTGAGAATCTCTCGGTTCAAATGAATTTATTTTTTACTCAAGAATTCACCTTAATTGTGATGAGTGGATCCACATAATATAATATATGTTTACCCTTCATAAATATCATCAGCTAGATGGCATTTACAAAATTAAAATTTTACCCTTCTACTTGTTATTTCATCAACTCCTTTGTATGGACGAGGAGCTAACAAGTCACATTGATTCATCCAAAAGAGTTATGACTCAATTTGGACACTGGCCAGTTCATTTCTTCATATTCCAAGGAACAAAGACTGATGTGATATACATTGCATTTCATCAATCTTGTACATGAATTCCATATCTATGAGATCTTCACAAAGTTACTCATGACATCTTCATAACTTAGTAATTCACCAATAGGTCTTGTTCAAAATCACATAGTGAGTCCGAACTCTAACTTTCTCAAATGTGAATACATAAGCTATGAAATGACATGTCTCATTTCAGGATTGAGGGAAGCATGATGCAATTCATACGTAGTGACTTTGAGACATAAGAGGTTAAATGGTTTGTTCTTATTCTGTCTCTAGAAGTGAACTGGTCAGTTCAGTACGTTCAGAAGATACCTAGAAGAATCATACTGAGATCAATAGCCCTTTGATCCTTAGATTGCGAATATATTGTTTTAAACAAACAATGAAGACTATAGATTATCATAAAGCTTCAAACAGAAAAGGAAAAATGAATGAACATGTCAACTTTTATTAATGATTCAGCAGTTACAAGCAAGAGTCTTCGTGAGACTTTATAACATCAAATGTACATAAGTAAAGACTAATACTCTTCTTGTGAGCACCATTGACAACCTTGTCTACATCACATAGTGAATGTAGAACTCCGACTTTCTCAAATGAGAATACGTAGGCTATGAAATGACATGTCTCATTTCAGGATTGAGGTAAGCACGATGCAATTCATACGTAGTGACTTCGAGACGTAAGAGGTTAAATGGTTTGTTCTTATTTTGTCTCTAGAAGTGCACTGGTCAACAATACCTAGGAAGTACTATAGAGTCTCCAACTCCCAATGTCCCATAGCCACACATCATAGATTCTCCGACCAATCATACTGAGATCAATAGCCCTTTGACCCTTAGATTGTGAATATACTGTTTTAAGCAAACAATGAAGAGTTTGTTTATGCAAATTTATATTTGACTCTTCATTTGTTGTTAGGTTTTTTTAAGGACTAAAGACTATAGTTTATCATAAAGCTTCAAACAGGCAAGGGAGGATAAATGAACGTTTCAACTTTTATTAATAATTAAGCAGTTACAAGCAAGAGTCTTCGTGAGACTTTATTACATCAAATGTTCATAAATAAAGACTACTATTCTTCTTGTATGCACCATTGAAAACACCCTACTTATAATGACAATGTCTTTAGCCTCGTCAATCGAGCTATATACCTTATGTCAATAAGTATATTTGAGATAATATGGATAGAGGTAGTTGTTTCTAAAACCTAGGTCATAGAAATAGTTAACTCTGTCCATTTCGTTGTGTCAATAGTTGACACATGTTTAAGGAATTACATATTGATCATTTTTGTAATATCGATTTCATTCAATAAACTCAGTACAATCGTACTTAGTTTATTTTATTCTTGGATCAGCTTTTGTGAAGGTTTTAGCAGTTACACTACTTAGATCCATGTCATAAGTTTTTCAGACCTTTATCCAGAAGTACAGTTCAACTTCCAATTGGAAGACACAATTAATTGGTTCATGGTATCAAAAGATCATCGTCGTCCCCAATGTCTCTAATGCAGGGCTCAGACTCCATTTGAACCATTAAGCTTTTTTAAGCTTGAATGCTTTCATTAACAATTTATAGATCCATTCTAATCCATTAAGTCGAAGACTTAACTGGCAGATCTACTAAATTGGGTTTATGAAACCTTTTAAGTTATTATGATCTTCATGATCATTTCTTTCATTGAGTGAAAGATATTGTTGATGATATTGAGGTGACGAGGATCCTTGCAAGGATGCTCCCGCTATTTCATTACCTCTGTTCATAAGGAAATTGTCATTTTTCCTTAAGTTCTTTTTATCGATTTATCGAACCACGTGGTAAGGTAATTTTCAATTAACCTTTCCCTCAAATTATTTAATGGTAGCAAAACGTCATCATTAATGCTTAGCTTGATCCTGTGAAGGATGTTGCTACGCATTGAACAACAAGTGGCTAGATTCGGAACCTCCCACTTAATCGACGAACAACTATGACTAGGATCCATATAAGGATGCTCCCACTTAATAATTTGAAAAACATAGTGGCAAGGGTCCTTTAAAGGATGCTCCCACTTACTTAGTGAACTATAGTAGCTAGGTTCCCATTAAGATAGCTCCCACGCATTTAGAGTACTAGAGTAGCTAGGTTCCAATTAAGGAAGCTCCCACTCATTTAGTAAACTAGAGTAGCTAGGTTCCCATTAAGAAAGCTCGCACTCATTTAGTGAACTAGAGTAGCTAGATTCAAATTAAGGAAGCTCATACTCAATTAATGAAGTAGAGTAGCTAGGTTCCAATTAAGGAAGCTCCCACTCATTTAATGAAGTATTAGTGGCTAGGATCAAAGATGCTCCCACGAACTCATCATCAGAGCTCTAAAAGAGTTCTTAAATATACAAACATATTCAATTATAAGAAATAAAACTGTCAAATGCTAATTAAATTTCTAACAGAGATATAACTAATTGAACATCATAACGCTCACTAATAGTGTATGAACGGAACACTAAGTCCTTCATAATCTACAACATCCACATCATAACCAATTTATGCATAAACTGTTGGAATTGATCTAGGGTTAAGAAAAAGTTTAACGCTTCAAGCAAGCGGCGGAATTTAAAATTTTTCTTTAAAACAAGTAAAACGATTTTACTAACATAGACAAAGAGCAAGTACATATAAATTAAAACATTAATGAGCATTATATATTTACTAACCTTTGAGAAGCTTGAATGTTGAAAAGCCTTCGAAAGGTTAAAACGTTCGTATCCCCTCGCAGCACGTCTCTCTTCTTTCCTCGGGAACTCGAGCAACCACGAAAGTTACTATCACTAAAATCACTCGAGAAAGAAAGGAATTAGTGTGTGGGCATATTTAAACACGACGACTAGAGAACAAGTCTCAAAGCCGAAGAGCTTAAAACACTAGGTCAAATGTGGACCTAGGTTCCAAAACAAAAACGAAAGAACTTAGAGAGAGAAGGAGAAAGGGGGCGGCCAAGCTAGAGATAGAAGCTCTCAATCTCTAAAACTTTGGAATGAATGAAATGTGAAGAAAGAGGGCTCTATTTATAAGAGAGGTTTTACTTTCAATAAGGTAGTTTCTTCTTTTATAGAATATCACATATTCATGAGAAAAATTTGCTCTCCTTCCATTTATTCCACACGGCCAAGAGAGCTTCTAGAAGCCCTTGGATTTGTTTCCTCTTTTGTTCCCTCTTGCTTGTTGGCCGAAATTCTCCTCCCTCATAGGGTTAGTTTGTTTCCTCTTTTTCTTTTGGCACGTATCTTCATACAATAATGCACAAAATAATCTCCCTTTTCTTTCTTTGGGTTGGGCGGCCAAGACTCTCTAGTAGGAACTTCTAGAAATTTCTTCATTTGTTCATGACAGCATAAGAAAGGCCCATTAAGAATTTTCAAGTAAAATTCTTTGAAATGAAATTAATCCACAAGGCGCAATGAACTCATCATGACTGAGTGATTTAAGTCATCATATGAGCGTGTCAAAAAATTTATTGACATTCATTTCATCCTATGTCCAAAAAGACAAAAATACACTTTTAACAATTTTCGTAAAACTTGTCTCGTTCATGTTTTGACTTAGCTTCTAGTTTAACTATTCCTACTCGATATGATTTGTGACAGTGACCTCATGGATCCGAATACTTAAACTCAAAAGTACAAAAACATATTCCAAGTTTAGCTTAATGTCAACTGACTCCACTAAAGAGTTGACATTGAGAATCTCTCGGTTAAAATGAATTTATTTTCTACTCAAGAATTCAACTAATTGTGATTAGTGGATCCACTGAATATTATCTATGTTTACCCTTCATGAATATCATCAGCTAGTCGGATTTACAAAATTACCATTTTACCCTTCTAGCTGTTATTTCCTCAACTCCTTTGTCGCTTGTGAATAAGTTAGAAAAAATGAATTGACGATGAGCTAACAAGTCACATTGTTTCATCAAAAAGAGTTATGACTCAATTTGGACACTGGCCAGTTTATTTATTCACATTCCAAGGAACAAAGAATGAGGTGATATACATTGCATTTCAACAATCTTGTACATGAATTCCAAATGTATGAGATCTTCACAAAGTTACTCATGACATCTTCATAACTTAATACTTCCCCAATAGGTCTTGTTAAGAATCTCATAATTAATCCGAACTCTGACTTTCTCAAATGAGAATACGTAAGCGCTATGAAATGACATGTCTCATTTCAGGATTGAGGTAAGCATGATGCAATCCATACGTAGTGATACCTAGATGAACTATAGAGTCTCCAACTCTCAATGTCCCATAACCAGACATCATAGATTCTTCTAACAATCGTACTGAGATCAATAGCCCTTTGATCCTTAGATTGCGAATATATTGTTTTAAGCAAACCATGAAGAGTTTGTTCATGCAAATCTACATTTGTCTCTTCATGTGTTGTTAGGTTTGTTTATGGACTAAAAGACTAAGGTTTTATCATAAAGCTTAACACAAGGAATAAACTTCGTGACACTTTATTACATCAAATGTACAAAAGCAAAGACTACAACTCTTTTTGTGGGCACCATTGACAACAAACTCCCACTTGACTCAAAGAAGATGTGTGTAGTCCTTCATGGCTAATCCCTCATGATGTTGGTCGAAGACCTAGTTCACTAGGGCTTGGTGAATGGATCTGTCATGTTGTCCACCGTTGAGATCTTCTTCACTTCCACGTCTCCACGATGCACGATCTCTCGAATCAAATGGTATTTCATCTAAATATGTTTAAAGGGTCCTTTGAGTTAGCGACAGCCCCACTATTAACACAATAAAGGGTCATGGGCTCGTCGACGTTTGGAACAACTTCCAAGTACTTAAGGAATTTTCTAAGCCATACAACCTGTTTGGATGCTTCACAAGTAGCCACAGATTCTGCTTCCATTGTGGAGTCAGCAATGCATGATTGCTTAATACTCCTCCACACAACAGCTCCACCATTAAGGATGAACACAAATCCCGAAGTGGATTTCATGGAATCTTTATCCGCTTTAGAATCGGAGTCGGTATATCCCGTCATAGTCAGGTCAGTACCTTAATATATAAGCATCAAGTTCCTAGTTCTTAGAAGATACTTGAGAATTTGCTTAATAGAAATCCAGTACTCGGTGTTGTCGCAGGAAAATGAACAACGATTAAATACCTCGGGCGGTTCCATCCAAGGCCGGACCAAGTAACCACGCCCGGGCCAAAAATGGGAGCTCGTAGACCGAGCTGCACCCTCCAAACCCTGAGGTGTGTTTTGGGGGGTGTGACCGTGCCAAAGGTTGGCTGCCTACGTACCCTTTAGTCGGGATCAGGTTAGAACGTAGTTCAATTTGAATGTTGGGGGCTATCTTGGGCTCGGAGGCTTGACAATCCAAGGCTTTAGAGTAGGACCCGGCTCGTAGCTTCTAGTGAAGACTTTAGAGGGGTCGCTTGCCTCGTAGCTCGGAATTCCAGCTCAAGGGCCAAGAAGCAGGAGAGCAGTATGTACTGCAGAGACTCGGGTCGCAGAAGAGGAGCGCGCTCCCTCTCGTGGAGGGGGTTCCTTGTATTTCTAAGCCGAGGGAGAAGGAGCGCGCGCTCTTGGAATGTCACAAGAGCACGGGAGAGGAGAGAGTTCTCGAGTGAGAGAGAAGTGTTGGAATGAATTGGGATTTTTTTCCTTCCCCCTAAGGGGGGGTATTTATAAGTTGGAGGAGGCCTTGGGCCGGCCCCCTCAAGGCCCACCGGATGGCCGAGAGCAGGGCGCGCGGGACGCGACGCCCATGCAGGCACATGGAGCGCATGACTTGCTGTCTGGACGGGCACGGGGCGTGCCTGGCCGAGGCTGCAGGGTCTCTCGGCCAGGACAGCAAGGGCACCCGGCCGAGGCAGCATGAGCGCTCGGCCGGGGCAGCAGGAGCACCCGGCCGGGGCAACAGGAGCGCTCGGCCGGGGCAGCAGGAGCACCCGGCCGAGTCAGCAGAGGCGCTCGGCCGGGGCAGCAGGGAGGCCCAGCCGAGGCAACATTGGCGCCCGGCCGAGGCAGCAGGGAGGCCCGGCCAAGGCAGCAGGCGCGCTCGGCCAAGGCGCAGGAACGCGCGCTGGCCGAGACACCCGGGGCGCGGGAGCGTGCGCGGGCTGGGACGCTCAGGAGCGAGGGAGCGCATGCGGGCCAGGATGCCTGGGGGTGCAGGGCGCACGCGGGCCGGGACGCCCGGGATCGAGGGAGCGCGTGCGGGCCGGGACGCCCGGGAGCGAGGGAGCGCGTGCGGGCGCGGACCGGGACGCCCGGGAGCGAGGGAGCGCGTGCGGGCCAGGACGGCCGGGGGCACTAGGGCACGCGCTCTGGCCCACTGGGCTGGGAGCGCAGGTGCGCGTGCGGCTTGGGGGCGCCGTGGGCGTGTTTGGGCGCTCGGGCCTAGTGGGCATGTTTGGACGCTCGAGCCTAGTGGGCCGGGGCCCATTGGGCTCTCCGCCCGGCGAAGCCCGGCCGGTCTTGAATTGCTTTTGAATTTCTTGTTTCCCAAAAACGACCGGTAACATCAGCCCCCCAAGTTTACGGCTTGCGGAACGCAAGTCATGAACTTTAGAAAAAGAAAGGCCGGACTGTGGAGGGTCGGACCGGGCCGGCTGGGAAGCAAGGCCCGCACGCGAGGCCGGCACGCGGGCCGGGCCTTGTGCCGCGCGCGCGACGGTGGGGGGGGGGGAGGAGCAGGGTTTGCTCCTTCCTCTCCTATAAATAGGAGTGTTCCCTCCTTCTTTTTTCACAACTGGCAGCGTTTTGGGTAATTAGAAAATTCCTTTGAGTTTGAAATCTCCCTTTTGGCAGTCAACTTTTTTACCCTTTTTAATAGGGAGTGAGCTTTTTTCCCATGTTGATGATCCCAAGGTTGACTCTTCCTGCCCTCCCCAAGATTTTGGGGGGGGGGGGGGGCGGCCAAGAGTCCCTTTGAGGAACTCGACGGGATTCCTATTTTTGTCGAGGAAGACTCTAGCGCGGCCGACAAATGGCTCGCAGAGTTGGAGACTGACGCTGCTGCGGTAGCTGAGCTGGCGGGGCCTGGGAGTGGCCTACCTACCAGGTGCGGCCCCGATGGGGAGGACGAATGGTCCAAAGACTCGCATTCATCGCGGCTGGTGATTAACTTGGTTTCCCACGAGGCGTCCTTCGACGCCCCGTCTCTTAAGCGGCGAGGTGAGGCGATGGTGAGTGCTGAGCTTCCCCGTGCGTGTAACTTAGATGCCTCGGGGGCTGAGCTTGCGATAGTGCCGTCCGAATCTTTCTTGGACAAGATTTACTCCGATGACCCCCTAGAGTCGGGCTCAGAAGGCCTTGGAGAGGACTTGGAGGCTCCTCCCGCGAGGGGAAAGGAGAAGCGTAACGGAAAAGTGCTGAAGACGGCCTGGTCGACCTTCGAGTCCGCGGAGTCTTCGGGCTATACATATGCCAAGTCTCTGGAAAGGACTCGCATGTACGGAGTAGGCGACTCTGTTGCCCCCATCGGCTTAGACTGTAGAGGGATCGATGTCGCGAGCACGCTCACTTCCCGAGTCATTAGCACACGCTTTGGGAGACATATAACATTCCTCCCTCGGTGGGGCTGCTGAGACTTGCCCCCGAGGACAGGCCCTCTCGCCAAAGGAATGATCGGGAGCCTTGTCAATGGGTTGCGTCTCCAATTCCCGACGATCGTCTAGTAGATTTTGACCCGACTCGGAGTCCACGCGTTCCAAATGAGCGCGGCGTTCTATCGCATGTTGGCTACGTGTTTCATGGAGTGGCATTGCCAGACGCAGCGTGCCATGATCGTGGACGACTTTTGCAATCTGGTTGCCGTCTTCCCCGTGTCGGGGCAGCCGGGGTTTCACATGGCCCGCGAACGGGGCAACGTGAGGTTGGTCGAGGATAGTGACCCGCCTAGCCGCCGGGCGTGGGTGTGGGCCTCAACGGAGGCCTTTGGTGGGGCGCCCCTTCACTTTGGTCGTTTGGCCGACTTCCCAGCGGATGAGGGGGGGCAACGAAACTCCCCTTTGTGAGAGAGATTTCGGGGATGTCGGAAGCCCGCAAGGCTGGTGACCGGTTCCGTTCTCCCGAGCTGATGGCGCTCACCGGGTGGTTCCCGCCCTTTGCTCTGGCACGGAGGAGGTGCGCATGGCGGTCAGGCCCCCGAGTCCTGAGGCTCAACCAGTCGCTCCTGCTTCTCGAGGTAGCTGCAAAGAGGCGAGCTCGGAGACTGGCTTTCGCTTCTCGGGACCCTTAGTTGATGGCGGAGATTCGCTCTAGGGTCGCTGACCGCAAGGCGAGGGTACAACGTGTCGAGACTGCCGGTCCAGCTGAACCGGAGCCCCGCGCCTCTTTTAAGAGGGCTTCGACATCGGCACCTCCTGATGAGCGCTCCGAACCCAAGAGGGTGAATTCGGCGTTGGATCTTGAGGAGATAGAGGCTCGAGGTGACTGCTTCCGACATCTCGAGGGGTCCCTACTGTCCTAGTGGAAGGGCGTAGTGTCGAAGAGTTACATTGGCTTCTTTCAGGCGGGGGTTACCGATGCTCAAAGGGTCAGTATTTTACTCATTCTGTTGCAAGCGTAGGTTTAGTTTTAACCCTTGCTTTTTGTCGTCGCAGGCATATGTAAGGGCCGTGCGGAGCGACAGGATTTGGCACGACTTCATCCGGCACTTGGGGGCTGCCCAGGAGGACCTTGCTCGGATGAAGGATAGGTTGGCTCTGGTCGAGCGAGGTTCTCACCCGGGGGCGGAAACCAAGACACTTCGAGACTAGCTTCGTGAGGCGAAGGTGGAACTCCAGATCGCCCGAGATCAGCGCGATGGAGGCCAGATGTCGGTGGCCAAGATGGCAGCGGAGCTGACCGAAGAGCGGCGAGCTTGCGAGGTGGCGTCCCGATCAGCGGAAGTTTTTCGCACCGAGGTTGCGACCTCCGGCGACAGCTGGATGCCCGATCCGACGCTTTGGAGACGTCGCATCATCAACTCACTTCGAGCGAAGTGGGGCGTGTTCGGGCGGAGCGTGAGCGGGACTCCCTAGCGGAGGAGAATGTCCGCCTCTCATCCCAGCTTGCTGAAGCGGAGCGAAGAGCGTCCGACTTGTAGGATTACTACGACATAGGGACCAAGGAGGCCCGTCGTGCCGGAGCGGTGGATTGTCGGGATGCGACCGAGAATGAGGCCCGGGGGGTCACTTTTGACTTCTTCGACACCTTATTTCCCCTTCTAGACGAGGGTGCTGTGTGAGCCATGTGGCTTCTTTATAGCGCATATGTTTAGAGCTTTGTTTTCTTTTCCTTTTTTCAGGATTTTATTTATTTCCCACGCACTTTTTTGTTCAGCACATGTTCATTGGATTCAGAGCAGTGGCTCTTTTTATTTATGAGATACTTTGTTGCTTTCATGTTGAATGCTTATCTCATTTTTGAGCAGTTTCACTCGCATATTCCTTCTTTGTGGGCTAACGTGGCCCGAAGGGCTTGTATCCTTACCAATAATTTTGGCAGGTTTTACGTTCCTAGCTGGGATTCGTCCTCCGCTCATTTTAGCTTTACGACTTGTCATCGTTTAACGTTTGAGGTGAGGGGGCGTTTGTGCCCAGTTAGGTGATTGGCATACCCGTGTTGAACGGTGATATCGGCCCGTGGGGTGGGTCGACAATCCAGTGTGCCTAATGTGGCTGTGGCCCAGCGACTTCGCTTCGTGCCACTTGGCGATCGAAGAGGTCGCGCCGGGTAGCTCCCGGAGGCTTTGCGTCTGTGCCGTTGGTGACTGGACGTGCATGTTGCGCCTGGTTGGGCCGGCGTCTTTTGAGTTCGCGCCATGTAGCAAGCGAACGTAGATTGCGCCGGGTTAGGTGGGCGTCTTGGGGCTCGTGTTGTTGAGCGACCGAGCATATACGTTGCGCTGGGCTGAGCCGACGTCTTTGGCGTTCGCGCCCTGGAGCGACTGAACGTATGTGGTGCGTCGGCTGAGATGATGTCTTTTGAGCTCATGTTGTTGAGCGACCGAGCATATATGTTGCGCCGGGCTGAGCCAACGTCTTTGGCGTTCGCGCACTGGAGCGACTGGACGTAGATTGTGGTGCGCCGGCTGAGCCGACGTCTTTTGAGCTTGTGCCGTTGAGCGATCGAGTATATATGTTGCGCCGGGCTCAGTCGACGTCTTTGGCGTTCGCGCCCTGGAGCGACTGAACGTAGATTGCGCCGGGTTAGACCGGCGTCTTTTGGGTTCGTGCCCTAGAGCAAGCGAACGTGGGTTACGCCGGGTTAGGCCGGCGTCTTTTGGGTTCGTGCCCTGGAGCAAGCGAACGTGGGTTACGCCGGGTTAGGCTGGCATCTTTTGGGTTCGTGCATTGGAGCAAGCGAACGCGGGTGCACCGGGTTAGGCCGACGTCTTTTACTCAAACCCTGTTGCGCCGGGTTAGGCCGACTTCTGTGGTGCTCGTGCCCTAAGGCTAGCGAACATTTGTTTGGCTCAAATTTGGCCATTTTTAGTGTTTGAGGCAGCACCTTTACGCGACTTACATGTGTCCCGGGAGACGTCTTTCACATGCGCCTTTACGCATCTTACGGCATGCCGGTAAGGCCGATGTTTTACCCGACCGTATGCACGAAGGGCCGTCTAGGTCCGAGCTTCCTAAGTCTGTATCCACGTGGGTGACTTAGGCCTGGGTAAAGGTGTTCGTGCTGTTGAGCGATCGAACCTATTTGTTGCACTGGGATGAGCCGGCGTCTTTCGAGCTCGTGCTGTTTAGCGACCGAGCATATGTATTGCGCCGGGTTAGGTCGACGTCTTTTTCTCAAACCCATATGCTTGATGAGCCGTCGGGGTTCGAGCTTCTTAAGCCTCCGTTTCCCATGAGTGAGGGGCTTAAGGTTTTTTTTTTTGGGCCGTGAATTCTTGAGTGTATGTCGTAGGACCCACTAGCCCCCCAAGTTTTTAGTTTACAGGTCGTGCCGTGATGCCGTAACAAACTTGTCGAACTCTATACGGCCCTTCCCAGTTCCGGCCCAGGACCCCGGTGCCTTGTACTTGGGTGTTCTGGTACACGCGCCTGAGTACGAGACTGCCGATGGTGAAGATCCGCCTTTTTACTTTGGCGTTATAGTATCTCTCAACCTTTCGCTTTTGTGGAGCGAGTCTGGTGAGGGCCTCGGATCTTTTCTCGTCGATTAGATCCAATTCGAGGCGTATGACCTCGTCATTTTCTTTTTCGTCGAAAGTGTCGACTCATTAGGTGGGGACCACCATTTCCACGGGGACCACAGCCTCAATCCCAAAAGCTAGGGAGAACGGGGTCTCTCCGGTGGCGTTTCGAACGGTCGTTTGGTAGGCCCACAAGATGAAAGGTAGCTACTCAGCCCAGGCACCCTTTTTGGCTTCGAGCTTTTTCTTGAAGTTGCCTTTAATCATCTTGTTGACGGCTTCCACTTGGCCATTAGCCTGTGGGTGTCGCGGGGATGAGAATGTCTTGCTTATCCCTAGTTGGGCACAGATTTCTCTAACCCTGGCATTGTCGAATTACGCGCCATTGTCGGTCACGATTGATGCGGGGATGCCATGGCGGCATATTATGGACTTCCTGATGAAGTTCGTAGTGTTGGACTCGGTGATCCTGGCTAGAGGCTCTGCTTCGACCCACTTAGTGAAGTAGTCGATAGCGACGATGGCGTATTCGTATTGCCTCGGAACTTTGGGAAGCTTGCCCATATTGTCTACGCCCCATTTCGCAAAGGGACGTGGAACGACGATGCTACCCAGGGGAGATGGCGGCTGTCGTGGAAAGTTAAAGAAACGTTGACACTTGTCTCACTTTCTCGCCCAGTCGTAGGCGTCTCTTTTCATCGTCGGCCAGAAATAGCCTTGTCGGAGCGCTTTGAGCGCAAGGGACCTCCCAGCGGAGTGGTTCCCACAGATGCCTTCGTGGATTTTGTGGAGGACCTTGGTCGACTCGACGCTATTGAGGCATCGGAGAAGCGGGGTTGAGTACCCGCGCTTGTATAAGGCTTCGCCTCTCAACACGTATTTAGACGTGAGGGCTTTTAGCCTTTCGGCTTCTTTGCGGTGTTCGGGAAGTGCCCATCTTCGCAAGAAGTCCGTAAGCGGAGTCATCCAAGTTGGATGAGCCGTGCTCTCAATCGTTCCAACCTCGTCACGTGAGACGGATGGTCGCGACTGAGACTGGACTGGGATAGTTTCCAACCCATCTTCGGTGATACCGGATCCGAGTCGAGCTAGAGTGTCAGCCTCGGAGTTCTCTTCTCGTGGGATCTGGATGATCTCGAACCAAGAGAAGGCATCTAACTTAGCGCTTGTTTTAGCCAAGTAGGTGATCATGTTAGGTTCTTTGGCAACGTAGTCGCCTTTAACCTTATTTACGATTAATTGTGAGTCACAGTGTATTCGTAAATTCTGTACGTTGAGCTTTTGAGCGAGCTCAAGCCCTACGATTAGGGCTTCGTACTCGGCCTTATTGTTGGAGACCTGGAATGCGTAGTTGAGGGCGTAGCGTAACTTTTCCTGGTCGGGATTTGTTAAAATCACGCCGGCGCCTGCTCCTTGGGCATTAGATGCTCCGTCTACGTGTAGTTCCCAGATGGGACCCGTAGGATCAACCTTTCTCTTTCGAGCCGACAAGTCGTCGGTCGAGTCGTCTTCTGCTTTTCCCATGTCGGGAGTGTAGGAGAATTCTGCCACGAAGTCGGCTAGGCCTTGAGCTTTTATTGCCGGTCTCAGGTGAAACTTGTTGTCAATGGTGCCCACAAGAAGAGTTGTAGTCTTTATTTTGAACATTTGATGTAATAAAGTCTCATGAAGACTCTTGCTTGTAATTGCCTATTCATTCATTAATAAAGTTGAAACGTTCATTCAATCTTCCTTGTCTGAAGCTTTATGATAAAACCATAGTCTTTTAGTCCATAAACAAACTTAACAACTTACGAAGAGACAAATGTAGATTTGCATGAACAAACTCTTCGTAGTTTGCTTAAAACGATATATTCGCAATCTTAGGGTCAAAGGACTATTGACCTCAGTATGATTGTTAGAAGAATCTATGATGTCTGGTTATGAGGCATTGAGAGTTAGGAACTCTATAGTTCTTCTAGGTATCTTCCGAAGGTACTGAATTGACCAGTGCACTTCTAGAGACAAGATAAGAACAAACCATTTAACCTCTTATGTCTCGAAGTCACTATGTATGAATTGCATCATGCTTACCTTAATCCTGAAATGAGACATGCCATTTCACACCTTAGTATTCTCATTTGAGAAAGTCAAAGTTCGGACTCACTATGTGATTCCGAACAAGGCCTATTGGTGAAGTACTAAGTTGTGAGTCTGTCATGAGTAACTTTGTGAAGTTCTCATAGATATGGAATTCATGTACAAGATTGCTGAAATGCAATGTATGTCACCTCATGCTTTGTTCCTTGGAGTGTGAATAAATGAACTGGCCAGTGTCCAAATTGAGTCTTGACTCTTTTGGATGAAACAATGTGACTTGTTAGCTCCTCGTCAATACATTGTTTCTAACTTATTCACAAGCGACAAAGGAGTTGAGGAAATAACAGCTAGAAGGGTAAAATGGTAATTTAGTAAATCCCGACTAGCTGATGACATTCATGAAGGGTAAACATAGATAATATTCAGTGGATCCGCTCATCATAATTAGGTCGAATTCTTGAGTAGAAAATAAATTCATTTGAACCGAGAGATTTTCAGTGTCAGCTCTTTAGTGGAGTCAGTTGACATTAAGCTAAACTTGGAAAAGGTTTGTGAACTTTTGAGTCCAAGTGTTTACCTAAAGCTTTGTTCATTTGGGTCCATGAGGTCACTGTCACGAATCACATCGATAGGAATAGTTAAACTGGAAGCTAAGCCAAAACAAGAACGAAAATAGTTAAAAGGGTATTTTTGTCTTTTGAGACAAAGGATGAAATGAATGTCAATAAATTTTTTGACAAGGTCATTTTATGACATGTTTCACTCGGCCATGACTTGATCATTGGGCCTTGTGAATTAATTTCATTTCATAAGAATTTTATTGAAAACTCTTAATGGGCCTTTTTCATGTTCTCATGAATAAATGAAGAAGCTTCTAGAAGCTCCTTCTAGAAGTGAAATGGGCGCCCATAATACCCAAGGAAAGAGAGTTTATTTTGTGCATAAATGTATTTAGATACTTGCCAAAAGAAAAAGAGGAAACAAATTTCCCACACATGCAATGGGAAATTCGGCCAAGTGAGAAAAGGGAAAGCCAAGGAACAAAAAAGGAAACAAATCCTTGCCTCTAGGAGGCAGCCTTGGGCGCCCAACAAGGAATGGGAAATGAAGGATTTTTGCTCATGAATATGTGATATTCTATAGAAGAGGAAACTACCTTATTGAAGGTGAGACCTCTCCTATAAATAGGAGCCCCATTTCCTCACAATTCATTCATCCAAGTTTAAGAGATTTGAGAGACTCTCTCTCTAGAACTTGGCCGAAGTCCTCTTCTCTCTCTCTCTAGTTTATTTTCGGTTTTCTCTTGTCTTGGCACCTAGGTCCTCACTCGACCTAGTCTTTAGCTCTGCGACTTCGAGACTCGTTCTCAAGTCGTAGTGTTTAAAAGTGCCCACTCACTAATTCCTTCTTTTCGAGTGATTTAGTGATAGAAACTATCGTGGTTGCTCGAGTTCCCGAGGAAAGAAAAGAGAGACGTGCTGCGAGGAGAGACGAACGTTGCCAACCTTCCAAAGGCTCATCAACGTTCAAGCATCAAAAAGGTTAGTAACTTTTATAGCTCATATTAGTTTTTATTTACATGCATATGCTCTTGTCTAGGTTAGTAAAATCTAGTTTTACTTAAAAAGAAAATTTTTAAAATTCCGCCGCTTAACGAAGCGTTAAACTTTTTCTTAAACCCTAGATCGATTCCAACAAATGGTATCAGAGCTATGGTCAAAGGAATGCATGTGCATGTTTTTAAATTATGAGCTTGAAAATCGTTTTCGAAAGTTTACTAATTTTGTGACAAGTTAGAATTGTGATCTTAGATCCTTTTTTAATTTATTGCTCATGCCTTTAAATTAAAAACCATGTTGATTTCCTATGAGTTTGGGATGATGTTGAAACACATTAGAATCAGTTCTAAAAGTTTTTAATTTTTTTATATTGAAAAACGTGTTTTAAAGGTTTGAGATTTTTCGAGTAAATTTTGTGACTAGTTTTATTTTCTTGCTAGTTTCGTTTATTTACTTGAATCGTTTTATGCATGTTGTTATTTCTTTTATTCTATGTTATTACCCTGCTAATAAAACACAAATAAAAGCTTTAAACAACCTCATAAAACGTTCCGTTACACTCGTTTCTTTTTCGCACCTAAAAGGACAAAGCTTTAATTTATTTCTTTTTCTTCGAGCTGGAATGTAAACCCGCATTAAAAGCGGCATAACTCTCTGCTCAGAAATCGAAATTTAATGATTCTTGAATCAAATTAAAGCTCTGTCTGTCCTCTGTCCAATGCCACCGGTTTCGGCTCAAAAGGACATCGGAGCCGCCAGTTATGGCGATTTTACTCCGAGGTGCGCGGCTGTCTGAAACTCCAGTTTTTTAGAAATCCGGATTTTCAAACCCCACTACCATGAGTTATAGAACTCTAATGAGAAAACTTTCTTGAGCAAAAATGTTTTTCATATGATTATAAACATGATGTGTAAGATTAAAATGTTTTGATTTTTGAAAGTTTAATTGAAATTGAATTTTTACAAAACTAGTTTGAATTTTGAAAAACCGTTTTCACTTCCAAACTTGAAAATATTTTGTCATCCAAATCAAATAAGTTTTCAAAATGTTTTCAAAACTATATCTATATCACATATGTTCAAAATCTATATGCTCTTGAAGTTTTGAGTGGGAGGTCTCCTTGTAGACAAGCCGAAAAATAAAAAGATGTGTAATCTCAAACTTTCAAGTGTTCGAGTGAGTTGAAGTTCACACTTCCCTCACGCACTTTCCCGAAATAGAAAATAGGAAAAGATCGAGTATGTACCTTGTGCCTTTATGCACTAATACTGCTCTGAACATGTCGATCTAGGATTCTCTTCTAGTTGTCCGCTCTGTCGCTCTCTAACTAGGAAATTTGTTTCCGAACTTATAAGAGTCGATGAACCAACTCCAAAAACTAAGTGGGAGGGTTATATTCGTTGTTTGTAACCC
This sequence comes from Urtica dioica subsp. dioica, assembly GCF_054948205.1. Classification (NCBI taxonomy): domain Eukaryota; kingdom Viridiplantae; phylum Streptophyta; class Magnoliopsida; order Rosales; family Urticaceae; genus Urtica; species Urtica dioica. Next base: position 36,086,407 of record NC_142756.1, on the reverse strand, counting down.
GCGATCCCCAACACTAGTGAAAGATGCAATAACGTGGGACTAAGAGCCGCTCTTGCGACCCTCACTTAAATGTGAGTACTCCAAGGCGTTATTGCTTCGATCATTGCTCAATGAGCTACGTCCGAGAGTGATGCAATGATGGCAAGGCCTCCCCTTGGGGGATTGTTTTTCAAAGCTGATCTTTTGGACTAAGTGGTTGGTTGCACACTTAGGCTCAATCCCTAGTATCCTTCCTTAAGGCTCTGCGAAAGGATATGAGTGATCAAACCAATTTACAAGGTGGCTAGTCAAAATGATGTACTGACATCTTGGCTTAGCATTAATGATGTGTCATTTACTTATAAAAGGAGATTTTTTGCGGCCTTCTCTTGAGGGAGTAAATTATCGTTTGGTTTATAACACCTTTGGGTTTTACAAAAGTCTTAATAAAACTTAAATCCTAAACCAAAGACTAATCATAAACTTGTTTCAACTGTTATAGGCAATATGTCTCTCAACCCTCTCTCAACAATTCTTTCCTCGAATAAACTCGAAGGCGACAATTACGTCGACTGGAAACGTAACCTCGACATAGTCCTTACTGTCGACAAGCACAAATGGGTTCTCACCACCCCCTGTCCTCAAACGAATGATGATTCGACGCAAGAGGAGAAAGACGTCCTGGCGGCCTGGCTTCGATCCGATGAGATTGCGAGATGCTATATTTTGGCATCGATGAACAATGTGTTGCAACAACAACATCGTGATTTCGAAACTGCCACCGATATGCTCTACAATCTCCATGAGATGTTTGGAGGGCAAGGACGTCAAGCTAGGCAACAAGCGGTCCGACAATTCATGAACTGTCGTATGAAGGCTGGAACTCCCGTTAGAGATCATATGATGCTGATCATTAGCTATCTCAACGAGATGGAGATTCTTGGATCTGAGATTGATGGGGAGACTAAAATAGATATGATCTTGGAAACTCTCCCCGAAACCTTTGATACCTTCAAGTTGAACTATTCCATGAACAAGCTGGAGTACACTGTTACCGAGCTCATGAAGGAACTTCAAACCGCTGAGGCACTCACTAAGAAAAAGAGGGCTCAAGGAGAAGTACATGCTACTGCCTCCACCTCTGGATCTAAGAAGAGACCTCGCAACGCCGAGAAGAAGAACCAACCTAAGGTTCAAGCAAAGAAGAAGGCGCCAAAGGCTCCGAAGGTGGACAAGTCTAAAGACAAGTGCCACCACTGCAACGAGCCTGGTCACTGGCGTAGGAACTGTCCCGCCTACCTCAAAACCAAAGCTAAAGGTATTGTACTTGTTACTGAAGCCTGTTTAGTAGCTGATAATGTATCATCGTGGATTATTGACTCCGCTGCTACTAACCACATTTGCTGCTCCTTGACTGGTTTTAGGAAAAGCAAAAGCTTAGAGGATGGCGACTTCTGCTTCAAGTGGGGTGATGAGAGCGTGGTGTCTGCGAAGGCTGTGGGATCCGTGACGCTATCTTTTGAAGATCGAACTTTAAATTTGAATAATGTTTATTATGTTCCTTCCTTTGGGAAAAACCTAGTATCTGTTGCTCAACTTTTCGAGCAAGATTATTATTTAAAGTTTATAAAGAATGGAATTCGTATTTCTTTTTCTAATTCTTTCGTCACTGATGCATGTATGAAGAATGGTCTTTTTTACATCTATCCCACTCAACCTTCTCTTTTAGACACCGAAATAGATAACGATCTAATTAGGGAGCCAAAGAGGATCAAACTTTCTGAGTCCTCCGATCTAACAAAATCAACATACCTCTGGTACTTAAGACTTGGTCATATCAGTCTAGATAGGATTAAGAGACTTGTGAGGGATGGTCCACTCCAAGCCTCTGCAATAGGTTCACTACCTACTTGTGAATCCTGCATAGAAGGAAAAATGACTAAGCGACCTTTCTCCGATAAGGGTCGAAGAGCCACTGAGTTGCTGGAACTAATACATTCTGATGTATGTGGTCCGCTCAACCAATAGGCACGTGGAGGATACGAATACTTCGTTACCTTCACTGACGATTACTCAAGATATGGGTTTGTCTATTTGCTTAAACACAAATCCGAGACCTTTAACGTATTTAAGGTCTTTAGGGCTTTAGTGGAAAAGCAAACAGGCAAAGTGATCAAAACCCTTCGATCCGATCGAGGTGGTGAGTATATGTCTGGAGAGTTCGATGACTTTCTTAAAGAAGAAGGTATCACTTCTCAGCTTACCGCACCTGGCACACCTCAACAAAACGGAGTGTCAGAGAGAAGAAACCGAACTCTTATGGAGATGGTTAGATCAATGATGAGTTACTCATCACTCCCGCTTTCCTTTTGGGGATATGCCCTCGAAACAGCCGCTTATATTCTGAACCAAGTTCCGTCCAAAACGGTTCCTGGTACTCCTTATGAACGATGGACTGGCCGTAAAGTGAATCTTGGCCGCATCCGAATTTGGGGTTGCCCTGCACACGTGCTAAGGCAAAAGACTAGCAAGTTGGCTAGTAGGTCAGAATTGTGCCTGTTTGTAGGATATCCGAAGGAAACCAAAGGTTTTACTTTCTATAGTCCCGAGGACGATAAGACTTTCGTTAGCACGAATGCTCGTTTCCTCGAGGAGGACTTTATGAAGGATGCGAAACCTAGAAGCAAAATTGTGCTTGAAGAAAAGTTGGGTGAGGAAGCTTCTACCTCATCTGTAAGAACTGTTCTTACCCCAACTGAAACACAACCTAACTCGTCAGAATCTTGTCAAGTAGTACTTAGACGTAGTGGGAGGGCTACTCAAAAGCCTGACAGGTACATGTCTTATGGAGACTCTCTTGTAGCCGTCTCCGACATGGATGATCCTGTTTCCTATAGCCAAGCAATGGCTTGTTCTGAATCAAACCTTTGGCTTGACGCCATGAAAGTTGAGATGCACTCGATGTATGTCAACAAAGTCTGGAAACTTGTAGACCTTCCTGAAGGGATTAAACCCGTAGGGTGTAAGTGGATATACAAGAAGAAAAGGGGTACTGATGGGAACGTCGAGACGTTCAAAGCACGACTTGTGGCGAAGGGTTATACCCAACAAGAAGGGATTGACTATGAAGAAACCTTCTCGCCAGTCGCGATGCTTAAATCCATCCGCATACTCCTATCCATAGCTGCAGCTCTCGACTATGAGATCTGGCAAATGGATGTCAAGACAGCCTTTCTGAATGGCAATCTTGACGAGCGCATTTACATGGCTCAACCAGACGGTTTCGTGGATAAAGGTCAAGAGACCAAGGTTTGTGAGTTGCTTAAATCCATTTATGGACTAAAGCAAGCATCTAGGTCATGGAATATTAGATTCGATGAAACTGTAAAGAGCTTCGGCTTTGAACAGTCAATAGATGAGCCTTGTGTTTACAAGTTAATACACGAAGGCAAAGTTGTGTTTCTGGTACTATATGTCGATGATATACTACTCATTGGTAATGACGTGGGTAAATTATCTGAGGTTAAGGTCTGGCTAGCAAAGCAATTCGATATGAAGGATCTAGGAGAAGCCGCGTACATTCTGGGAATCCAAATCTTTCGAGATAGGAAAAACCGGACCCTGTCGCTCTCTCAAGCATCTTATATTGATAAGGTGATGGATCGCTTCTCGATGCAAGACTGCAAGAGGGGTCAAACACCCTTTAGGCATGGAGTTTCACTCTCTAAGGACCAGTCTCCCAAGACTGCACAAGAGATTGAAGACATGAGGAAAATTCCTTACGCCTCTGCCGTAGGAAGCCTCATGTATGCTATGCTTTGCACCCGACCTGATATATGTTTCGCCGTTGGCGTAGTTAGTCGTTTCCAATCCAACCCTGGACCCGAGCACTGGATTGCTGTTAAGCATGTTCTTAAGTATCTTCGAAGAACTAGGAACTTGATGCTTACATACTCAGGTACTGACCTGACTATGACGGGATATACCGACTCCGATTTTCAAGCGGATAAGGATTCCAGGAAATCCACTTCGGGATCTGTGTTCATCCTTAATGGTGGAGCTGTTGTGTGGAGAAGTATTAAGCAATCTTGCATTGCTGACTCCACAATGGAAGCAGAATATGTGGCTGCTTGTGAAGCATCCAAAGAGGCTGTATGGCTTAGAAAGTTCCTTAAGTATTTGGAAGTTGTTCCAAACGTCGACGAGCCCATGACCCTTTATTGTGATAATAGTGGGGCTGTCGCTAACTCAAAGGAACCTAGAAGCCATAAGCGCTCTAAGCATATTGAGAGGAAATACCATTTGATTCGAGAGATCGTGCAGCGCGGAGACGTGGAAGTGAAGAAGATCTCAACGGTGGACAACCTCGCAGATCCATTCACCAAGGCCCTAGCGAACAAGGTCTTCGACCAACATCGTGAGGGATTAGGCATGAAGGACTACACACACCTTCTTTGAGTCAAGTTGGAGTTTGTTGTCAATGGTGCCCACAAGAAGAGTTGTAGTCTTTATTTTGAACATTTGATGTAATAAAGTCTCATGAAGACTCTTGCTTGTAATTGCCTATTCATTCATTAATAAAGTTGAAACGTTCATTCAATCTTCCTTGTCTGAAGCTTTATGATAAAACCATAGTCTTTTAGTCCATAAACAAACTTAACAACTTACGAAGAGACAAATGTAGATTTGCATGAACAAACTCTTCGTAGTTTGCTTAAAACGATATATTCGCAATCTTAGGGTCAAAGGACTATTGACCTCAGTATGATTGTTAGAAGAATCTATGATGTCTGGTTATGAGGCATTGAGAGTTAGGAACTCTATAGTTCTTCTAGGTATCTTCCGAAGGTACTGAATTGACCAGTGCACTTCTAGAGACAAGATAAGAACAAACCATTTAACCTCTTATGTCTCGAAGTCACTATGTATGAATTGCATCATGCTTACCTTAATCCTGAAATGAGACATGCCATTTCACACCTTAGTATTCTCATTTGAGAAAGTCAAAGTTCGGACTCACTATGTGATTCCGAACAAGGCCTATTGGTGAAGTACTAAGTTGTGAGTCTGTCATGAGTAACTTTGTGAAGTTCTCATAGATATGGAATTCATGTACAAGATTGCTGAAATGCAATGTATGTCACCTCATGCTTTGTTCCTTGGAGTGTGAATAAATGAACTGGCCAGTGTCCAAATTGAGTCTTGACTCTTTTGGATGAAACAATGTGACTTGTTAGCTCCTCGTCAATACATTGTTTCTAACTTATTCACAAGCGACAAAGGAGTTGAGGAAATAACAGCTAGAAGGGTAAAATGGTAATTTAGTAAATCCCGACTAGCTGATGACATTCATGAAGGGTAAACATAGATAATATTCAGTGGATCCGCTCATCATAATTAGGTCGAATTCTTGAGTAGAAAATAAATTCATTTGAACCGAGAGATTTTCAGTGTCAGCTCTTTAGTGGAGTCAGTTGACATTAAGCTAAACTTGGAAAAGGTTTGTGAACTTTTGAGTCCAAGTGTTTAGCTAAAGCTTTGTTCATTTGGGTCCATGAGGTCACTGTCACGAATCACATCGATAGGAATAGTTAAACTGGAAGCTAAGCCAAAACAAGAACGAAAATAGTTAAAAGGGTATTTTTGTCTTTTGAGACAAAGGATGAAATGAATGTCAATAAATTTTTTGACAAGGTCATTTTATGACATGTTTCACTCGGCCATGACTTGATCATTGGGCCTTGTGAATTAATTTCATTTCATAAGAATTTTATTGAAAACTCTTAATGGGCCTTTTTCATGTTCTCATGAATAAATGAAGAAGCTTCTAGAAGCTCCTTCTAGAAGTGAAATGGGCGCCCATAATACCCAAGGAAAGAGAGTTTATTTTGTGCATAAATGTATTTAGATACTTGCCAAAAGAAAAAGAGGAAACAAATTTCCCACACATGCAATGGGAAATTCGGCCAAGTGAGAAAAGGGAAAGCCAAGGAACAAAAAAGGAAACAAATCCTTGCCTCTAGGAGGCAGCCTTGGGCGCCCAACAAGGAATGGGAAATGAAGGATTTTTGCTCATGAATATGTGATATTCTATAGAAGAGGAAACTACCTTATTGAAGGTGAGACCTCTCCTATAAATAGGAGCCCCATTTCCTCACAATTCATTCATCCAAGTTTAAGAGATTTGAGAGACTCTCTCTCTAGAACTTGGCCGAAGTCCTCTTCTCTCTCTCTCTAGTTTATTTTCGGTTTTCTCTTGTCTTGGCACCTAGGTCCTCACTCGACCTAGTCTTTAGCTCTGCGACTTCGAGACTCGTTCTCAAGTCGTAGTGTTTAAAAGTGCCCACTCACTAATTCCTTCTTTTCGAGTGATTTAGTGATAGAAACTATCGTGGTTGCTCGAGTTCCCGAGGAAAGAAAAGAGAGACGTGCTGCGAGGAGAGACGAACGTTGCCAACCTTCCAAAGGCTCATCAACGTTCAAGCATCAAAAAGGTTAGTAACTTTTATAGCTCATATTAGTTTTTATTTACATGCATATGCTCTTGTCTAGGTTAGTAAAATCTAGTTTTACTTAAAAAGAAAATTTTTAAAATTCCGCCGCTTAACGAAGCGTTAAACTTTTTCTTAAACCCTAGATCGATTCCAACAAAACTCAATCACGTACTCGCTCAATTCTTGGGACCGGATCGCCATGTGAGTCGATGTTCCCTTTTGAAGAGCTTTACCGATGGGGTGCCCTATTCGGACAACAATTGGGTGAGCTTGGAAGTAGGGGCGTAGCTTTTTGGCGGCTACGAGGAGAGCGAGAGAGAGTTTCTCTATCTCTGTGTAACGCGTTTCGGCGTCGAGTAAGGCTTTGCTCACGTAGAAGATAGAACCTTATCTTCCTCACGGATCAGCACATCGTAGACGTAGAGCGTCTCACCTTCTTTTGGTTCGGAAAGGAACGAAGGTGTCTTGAAGTAGGCCTTTATTTCTTGAAAGGCCTTCTCGCACTCGTCCGTCCATATAAAGCCGTCTGTCTTCTTTATTGCTTTGAAGAACGGTTGACACTTGTCGGTTGCTTTGGCCACAAAACGCGAGAGGGCAGCAATCCGACCGGTCAGACTTTGGACTTCCTTGACACATCGCGGAGATTTCATGTCAAGGAGTGCCTTGATTTTCTCAGGGATCGCTTCGATTCCTCGCCGGCTAACGATGTAACCTAGGAACTGTTGTCAATGGTGCCCACAAGAAGAGTAGTAGTGTCTATTTGTGTACATTTGATGTAATATAGTCTCATGAATACTCTTGCTTGTAATTGCTTATTCATTAATAAAAAGTTGAAACGTTCATTCAATCTTCCTTGTCTGAAGCTTTATGATAAAACCGTAGTCTTTTAGTCCATAAACAAACTAAACAACTTACGAAGAGACAAATGTAGATTTGCATGAACAAACTCTTCGTAGTTTGCTTAAAACGATATATTCGCAATCTTAGGGTCAAAGGACTATTGACCTCAGTACGATTGTTAGAAGAATCTATGATGTCTGGTTATGAGGCATTGAGAGTTGGAGACTCTATAGTTCTTCTAGGTATCTTTCGAAGGTACTGAATTGACCAGTGCACTTCTAGAGACAAGATAAGAACAAACCATTTAACATCTTATGTCTCGAAGTCACTATGTATGAATTGCATCATACTTACCTTAATCCTGAAATGAGAAATGCCATTTCACAGCTTAGTATTCTCATTTGAGAAAGTTAGAGTTCGGACTCACTATGTGATTCCGAACGTGGCCTATTGGTGAAGTACTAAGTTGTGAGTATGTCATGAGTAACTTTGTGAAGTTCTCATAGATATGGAATTCATGTACAAGATTGGTGAAATGCAATGTATGTCACCTCATGCTTTGTTCCTTGGAGTGTGAATAAATGAACTGGCCAGTGTCCAAATTGAGTCCTGACTCTTTTGGATGAAACAATGTGACTTGTTAGCTCCTCGTCAATACATTGTTTCTAACTTATTCACAAGCGACAAAGGAGTTGAGGAAATAACAGCTAGAAGGGTAAAATGGTAATTTAGTAAATCCCGACTAGCTGATGACATTCATGAAGGGTGAACATAGATAATATTTAGTGGATCCGCTCATCATAATTAGGTAGAATTCTTGAGTACAAAATAAATTCATTTGAACCCAGAGATTTTCAGTGTCAGCTCTTTAGTGGAGTCAGTTGGCATTAAGCTAAACTTGGAAAAGGTTTGTGAACTTTTGAGTCCAAGTGTTTAGCTCAAGCTTTGTTCATTTGGGTCCATGAGGTCACTGTCACGAATCACATCGATAGGAATAGTTAAACTTGAAGCTAAGTCAAAACGAGAACGAAAATAGTCAAAAGGGTATTTTTGTCTTTTGAGACAAAGGATGAAATGAATGTCAATAAATTTTTTGACAAGTTCATTTGATGACTTAATGTCACTCGGCCATAACTTGATCATTGGGCCTCGTGAATTAATTTCATTTCATAAGAGTTTTATTGAAAATTCTTTATGGGCCTTTTTCATGTTCTCATGAATAAATGAGGAAGCTTCTAGAAGCTCCTTCTAGAGACATGTTGGGCGCCTACCCTATAGAGAAATAAGAGAATTTATTTTGTGCATAAATGTATTTAGATACTTGCCAAAAGAAAAAGAGGAAACAAATTTGCATAAAGATGCATAAGGAACTTCGGCCATGTTGAGAGAAAAGGAAAGCCATGAACAAAATTGGAAACAAATCAAGGCTTCTAGAAGCCCTTGTTCGCCGAGTGTCTCAATAGGGAAAAGAGGAAATTGGCTCATGAATATGTGATATTCTATAGAAGAGGAAACTACCTTATTGAAGGTGAGACCTCTCCTATAAATAGGAGCCTCATTTCCTCACATTTCATTCATCCAAGTTTAAGAGATTTGAGAGACTCTCTCTCTAGAACTTTGGCCGAAACTCCTCTCTCTCTCTCTCTAGTTTATTTTCGATTTTTCTTGTTTTGGAACCTAGGTCCTCACTCGACCTAGTGTTTAGCTCTGCGACTTCAAGACTCGTTCTTAAGTCGTAGTGTTTAAAAGTGCCCACTCACTAATTCCTTTTATTTCGAGTGATTTAGTGATAGAAACTTTCGTGGTTGCTCGAGGTGCCGAGGAAAGAAAGAGAGACGTGCTGCGAGGGGAGACGAGCGTTGCAAACTTTCCAAAAGCTTCTTCAAAGTTCAAGCTTCAAGAGAGGTTAGTAAACTTCTAGCTCATATTAGTTTTTAATTACATGTACTTGCTCTTTGTCTAGGTTAGTAAAAACTGTTTTTACTTGTAAAGAAATTTTTTAAAATTCCGCCGCTTCCCGAATCGTTTAATCTTTTTCTTAAACCCTAGATCAATTCCAACAAATGGTATCAGAGCTATGGTCAAAGATTAGCATTTACATATTTTTAAAATTATGAGCTTGAAAATCGTTTTCGAAAGTTTACTAATTTTGTGACAAGTTAGAATTGTTATCTTAGATTTTTTTAATTTATTGCTCTTGCCTTTAAATTAAAAATCATGTTGTTTTTCTATGAGTTTGGGATGATATTAAAACACATTAGAATCAGTTCTAAAAGTTTTTAATTTTTTATATTGAAAAACGTGTTTTAATGGTTTGAGAATTTCTAGTAAAATTTTGTGACTAGTTATATTGTCTTGCTAGTTTCTTATTTTTACTTGAATCGTTTTATGCTTCTTGTTATTTCTTTTATGCCTTGTTATTACCCTGCTAATAAAACACAAATAAAAGCTTTAACAACCTTCATAAAACGTTCTGTTACACTCGATTCTTTTTCGCACCTAAAAAGGACCAAGCTTTAATTATTTCTTTTTCTTCGAGCTGGAGTAAACCCGCATTAAAAGTGGCATAACTCTCTGCTCAGAAATCGAAATTTAATAATTCTCGAATCAAATTAAAGCTCTGTCTGTCCTCTGTCCAATGCAACCGGTTTCGGCTCAAAAGGACATCGGAGCCGCCAGATATGGCGATTTTACACCGAGGTGCGCGGCTGTTCCGAAAGTCCAGTTTTTTAGAAATCCGGATTTTCAAACCCCACTACCATGAGTTATAGAACTCTAATGAGAAAATTTTCTTGAGCAAAAATGTTTTTCATATGATTATAAACATGATGTGTAAGATTAAAATGTTTTGATTTTTGAAAAGTTTAATTGAAATTGAGTTTTTACAAAACTAGTTTGAATTTTGGAAAACCGTTTTCACTTTCAAACTTGAAAATATTTTGTCATCCAAATCAAATAAATTTTCAAAATGTTTTCAAAACTATATCTATATCACATATGTTCAAAATCTATATGCTCTTGAAAATTTGAGTGGGAGGTCTCCTTGTAGACAAGCCGAAAAATAAAAAGATGTGTAATCTCAAACTTTCAAGTGTTCGAGTGAGTTGAAGTTCACACTTCCCTCACGCACTTTCCCGAAATAGAAAATAGGAAAAGATCGAGTATGTACCTTGTGCCTTTATGCACTAATACTACTCTGAACATGTCGATCTAGGATTCTCTTCTTGTTGTCCGCTCTGTCGGTCTCTAACTAGGAAATCTGTTTCCGAACTTATAAGAGTCGATGAACCAACTCCAAAAACTAAGTGGGAGGGTTATACTTGTTGTTTGTAACCCACGATCCCCAACACTAATGAAAAGTGCAAGTGTCGCCGGACTAAGAGTCACCCTCGTGGCCCTCTCTTAAATGAGAGTACTCAAGGGCGCTTTGCTCTGATCATTGCTCAATGAGCTACGTCCGAGAGTGAGACGATGATGGCAAGGCCTCCCCTTGGGGAATTGTTTTTCAAAGTTGATCTTTTGGACTAAGTGGTTGGTTGCACACTTAGGCTTAATCTCTAGTAATCCTCCCTCGAGGCCCTGCGAAAAGATGTGAGTGATCAAACCAATTTACAAGGTGGCTAGTCAAAATAGATGTATTGACATCTTGGCTTAGCATTAATGATGTGTCATTTACTTATAAAAGGAGATTTTTTGCGGCCTTCTCTTGAGGGAGTAAATTATCGTTTGGTTTATAACACCTTTGGATTTTATAAAAGTCTTAATAAAACTTAAATCCTAAACCAAAGACTAATCATAAACTTGTTTCAACTTATATAGGCAATATGTCTCTCAACCATCTCTCTATCTTTCTTTCCTCGATCAAACTCGAAAACGAAAACTACGTTAATTCGAAACTTTACCTCGACATAATAGTTACCATTAACAAGCACAAATGGGTACTCACCACCTCGTGTCCTCCTCCGACGAATGATGATTCGACTCAAGAGGGCAAAGACGCCTTGGCGGCCTGGCTCTGCTCCGATGAGATTGTGAGGTGCTATATCTTAGCATCAATGAACAATGCATTGCAACAACAACATCGTGACATCGAGACTGCCGCCGACATGCTCACCAATCTCCATGAGATGTTTGGAGGGCAAAGGCGTCAAGCAAGGCAAAAAGCAGTCCGACAGTTTATGAACTGTCGCATGAAGGCTAGGACTCCTGTTCGAGACTTTATGATATTGATCATTAGTCATCTGAGTAAAATGGAAATCCTAGGATCTGAGATTGATGGGAAGAATGTCATAGATGTGATCTTAGAAACTCTCCCCGCATCTCTTGATACTTCCAAGATGAACTACTCCATACACAAGCTAGAGTACACAACTTCACACTGCTGTAGATCTCACTAAGAGAAAGAGGAATCAAGGAGAGGCACATGCTACTGAGCAAAAAGCCTCCGCCTCTGGAACTGAGAAGAGACCTCACAAGGCCGATAAAAAGAACTATCCTACAAATCTCAAAGCAAAGGAACATAGTATTGTACTAGTTACCGAAGCATGCTTAGTAGCTGATAATGTATCAACGTGGATTCTTGACTCCGCTGCTACTAACCATATTTGTTGTTCCTTAAATTGCTTCAAGAAAACCAAAAGCTTAGAGAAATGCGAGTTCTGTTTCAAATGGGGTGATGGGAGCCTGGTGTCTGCAAAGGCTGTGGGATCCGTGACGCTGTCTTTTGAAGACCGCACTTTAAACTTGAATAATGTTTATTTTGTTCCTACCTTTGGGAAGAACTTAATATCCGTTGCTCGTCTTCTTGAGCAAGATTATTGTTTAAAGTTTATTAAGAATGGAATTCGTATTTCGTTTCCTGATAATTCTTTTGTCACTGATGCGTGTATGAAGAACGCTCTTTTTTACATCTATCCCACTCAACCTTCCCTTTTAGACACCGAAATAGATAATGATCTAATTAGGGAGCCAAAAAGGATCAAACTTTCTGAATCCTCCGATCTAACAAAATCAACATACCTCTGGCACTTGAGACTTGGTCATATCAGTCTAGATAGGATTAAGAGACATGTGAGGGACGGTCCACTCCAAGCCTCTGCAATAGGTTCACTACCTACTTGTGAATCCTGCATAGAAGGAAAAATGACTAAGCGACCTTTCTCCGATAAGGGTCGAAGAGCCACTGAGTTGCTGGAACTAGTACATTCTGATGTATGTGGTCCGCTCAGCCAACAGGCACGTGGAGGATACGAATACTTCGTTACTTTCACCGATGATTACTCACGATATGGGTTTGTCTATTTGCTCAAACACAAATCCGAGACCTTTAACGTATTTAAGGTCTGTAGGGCTTTAGTGGAAAAGCAAACTGGCAAAGTGATCAAAACCCTTCGATCTGATCGAGGTGGTGAGTATATGTCTTGAGAGTTCGATGACTTTCTTAAAGAAGAAGGTATCGCTTCTCAGCTTACCGCACCTGGCACGCCTCAACAAAACGGAGTGTCAGAGAGAAGAAACCGAACTCTTATAGAGATGGTTAGATCAATGATGAGTTACTCATCACTCCCTCTTTCCTTTTGGGGATATGCCCTTGAAACAGCCGCCTATATTCAGAACCAAGTTCCGTCCAAAACGGTTCCTGGTACTCCTTATGAACGATGGACTGGCCGTAAAGTGAATCTTGGCCGCATCAGAATTTGGGGTTGCCCTGCACACGTGCTAAGGCAAAAGACTAGCAACTTGGCTAGTAGGTCAGAATTGTGCTTGTTTGTGGGATATCTAAAGGAAACCAATGGTTTCATCTTCTATAGTCCCGAGGACAATAAGACTTTCGTTAGCACGAATGCTCGTTTCCTTGAGGTGGACTTTGTGAAAGATGCAAAACCTAGAAGCAAAATTGTGCTTGAAGAAAAGTTGGGTGAGGAAGCTTCTACCTCATCTGTAAGAACTGTTCTTACCCCAACTGAAACACAACCTAACTCATCAGAATCTTGTCAAGTAGTACTTAGACGTAGTGGGAGGGCTACTCAAAAGCCTGACATGTACATGTCTTATGGAGACTCTCTTATAGCCGTCTCTGACATGGATGATCCTGTTTCCTATAGCCAAGAGATGGCTTGTTCTGAATCAAACCTTTAGCTTGACGCCATGAAAGTTGAAATGCACTCGATGTATGTCAACAATGTCTGGAAACTTGTAGACCTTCCTGAAGGGATTAAACCCGTAGGGTGTAAGTGGATATACAAGAAGAAAAGGGGTCCTGATGGGAACGTCGAGACGTTTAAAGCACGACTTGTGGCGAAGGGTTATACCCAACAAGAAGGGATTGACTATGAAGAAACCTTCTCGCCAGTCGCGATGCTTAAATCCATCCGCATACTCCTATCCATAGCTGCAGCTCTCGACTATGAGATCTAGAAAATGGATGTCAAGACAGCCTTTTTGAATGGCAATCTTGACGAGCGCATTTCCATGGCTCAACCAGACGGTTTCGTCGAAGAAGGTCAAGATACCAAGGTTTGTGAGTTGCTTAAGTCCATTTATGGATTAAAGCAAGCATCTAGGTCATGGAATATTAGATTCGATGAAACTGTAAAGAGCTTTGGCTTTGAACAGTCAATAGATGAGCCTTGTGTTTACAAGTTAATACACGAATGTAAAGTTGTGTTTCTGGTACTATATATCGATGATATACTACTCATTGGTAATGACGTGGGTAAGTTATCTGAGGTTAAGGTCTGGCTGGCAAAGCAATTCGATATGAAGGATCTAGGAGAAGCCACGTACATTATGGGGATCCAAATCTTTCGAGATAGGAAAAACCGGACCCTGTCGCTCTCTCAAGCATCTTATATTGATAAGGTAATGGATCGCTTCTCGATGCAAGACTCCACAAGAGATTGAAGACATGAGGAAAATTCCTTACGCCACTGCCGTAGGAAGCCTCATGTATACCATGCTTTGCACTAGACCTGATATATGTTTCGATGTTGGCGTAGTTAGCCGTTTCCAATCCAACCCTGGACCCGAGCACTGGATTGCTGTTAAGCATGTTCTTAAGTATCTTCGAAGAACTAGGAACTTGATGCTTACATACTCAGGTACTGACCTGACTATGACGGGATATACCGACTCCGATTTTCAAGCGGATAAGGATTCCAGGAAATCCACTTCGGGATCTGTGTAAATCCTTAATGGTGGAGCTGTTGCGTGGAGAAGTATTAAGCAATCTTGCATTGCTGACTCCACAATGGAAGTAGAATATGTGGCTGCTTGCGAAGCATCCAAAGAGGCTGTATGGCTTAGAAAATTCCTTAAGTATTTGGAATTTGTTCCAAACGTCGACGAGCCCATGACTCTTTATTGTGATAATAGTGGGGCTGTCGCTAACTCGAAGGAACATCGAAGCCATAAGCACTCTAAGCATATTGAGAGGAAATACCATTTGATTCGAGAGATCGCGCAACGCGGAGACGTGGAGGTGAAGTAGATCTCTGGCAGATCCATTCACCAAGGCCCTACCGAACATGGTCTTTGACCAACTTCGAGAGGGATTAGGCATGTAGGACTACTCATATCTTCTTTGAGTCAAGTGGGAGTTTGTTGTCAATGGTGCCCACAAGAAGAGTAGTAGTGTCTATTTGTGTACATTTGATGTAATATAGTCTCATGAAGACTCTTGCTTGTAATTGCTTATTCATTAATAAAAAGTTGAAACGTTCATTCAATCTTCCTTGTCTGAAGCTTTATGATAAAACCTTAGTCTTTTAGTCCATAAACAAACTAAACAACTTACGAAGAGACAAATGTAGATTTGCATGAACAAACTCTTCGTAGTTTGCTTAAAACGATATATTTGCAATCTTAGGGTCAAAGGACTATTGACCTCAGTACGATTGTTAGAAGAATCTATGATGTCTGGTTATGAGGCATTGAGAGTTGGAGACTCTATAGTTCTTCTAGGTATCTTTCGAAGGTACTGAATTGACCAGTGCACTTCTAGAGACAAGATAAGACCAAACCATTTAACCTCTTATGTCTCGAAGTCACTATGTATGAATTGCATCATACTTACCTTAATCCTAAAATGAGACATGCCATTTCACAGCTTAGTATTCTCATTTGAGAAAGTCAGAGTTTGGACTCACTATGTGATTCCGAACAGGGCCTATTGGTTAAGTACTAAGTTGTGAGTATGTCATGAGTAACTTTGTGAAGTTCTCATAGATATGGAATTCATGTACAAGATTGGTGAAATGCAATGTATGTCACCTCATGCTTTGTTCCTTGGAGTGTGAATAAATGAACTGGCCAGTGTCCAAATTGAGTCCTGACTCTTTTGGATGAAACAATGTGACTTGTTAGCTCATCGTCAATACATTGTTTCTAACTTATTCACAAGCGACAAAGGAGTTGAGGAAATAACAGCTAGAAGGGTAAAATGGTAATTTAGTAAATCCCGACTAGCTGATGACATTCATGAAGGGTAAACATAGATAATATTCAGTGGATCCGCTCATCATAATTAGGTCGAATTCTTGAGTAGAAAATAAATTCATTTGAACTGAGAGATTTTCAGTGTCAGCTCTTTAGTGGAGTCAGTTGGCATTAAGCTAAACTTGGAAAAGGTTTGTGAACTTTTGAGTCCAAGTGTTTAGCTCAAGCTTTGTTCATTTGGGTCCATGAGGTCACTGTCACGAATCACATCGATAGGAATAGTTAAACTGGAAGCTAAGTCAAAACGAGAACGAAAATAGTCAAAAGGGTATTTTTGTCTTTTGAGACAAAGGATGAAATGAATGTCAATAAATTTTTTGACAAGTTCATTTGATGACTTAATGTCACTCGGCCATGACTTGATCATTGGGCTTCGTGAATTAATTTCATTTCATAAGAGTTTTATTGAAAATTCTTAATGGGCCTTTTTCATGTTCTCATGAATAAATGAAGAAGCTTCTAGAAGCTCCTTCTAGAGACATGTTGGGCGCCTACCCTATAGAGAAATAGGAGAATTTATTTTGTGCATAAATGTATTTAGATACTTGCCAAAAGAAAAAGACGAAACAAATTTGCATAAAGATGCATAAGGAACTTCGGCCATGTTGAGAGAAAAGGCAAGCCATGAACAAAATTGGAAACAAATCAAGGCTTCTAGAAGCCCTTGTTGGCCGAGTGTCTCAATAGGGAAAACAGGAAATTGGCTCATGAATATGTGATATTCTATAGAAGAGGAAACTACCTTATTGAAGGTGAGACCTCTCCTATAGATAGGAGCCTCATTTCCTCACATTTCATTCATCCAAGTATAAGAGATTTGAGAGACTCTCTCTCTAGAACTTTGGCCGAAACTCCTCTCTCTCTCTCTCTAGTTTATTTTCGATTTTTCTTGTTTTGGAACCTAGGTCCTCACTCGACCTAGTGTTTAGCTCTGCGACTTCAAGACTCGTTCTTAAGTCGTAGTGTTTAAAAGTGCCCACTCACTAATTCCTTTATTTCTAGTGATTTAGGGATAGAAACTTTCGTGGTTGCTCGAGGTGCCGAGGAAAGAAAGAGAGACGTGCTGCGAGGGGAAACGAGCGTTGCAAACTTTCCAATAGCTTCTTCAAAGTTCAAGCTTCAAGAGAGGTTAGTAAACTTCTAGCTCATATTAGTTTTTAATTACATGTACTTGCTCTTTGTCTAGGTTAGTAAAAACTGTTTTTACTTGTAAAGAAATTTTTTAAAATTCCGCCGCTACCCGAAGCGTTTAATCTTCTTCTTAAACCCTAGATCAATTCCAACAGGAACTTCTTGGATTCGACACCGAACACACATTTGTTGGGGTTGAGCTTCATTTTGTACCGGCGGAGGATTAAAAACATCTCCCTTAGGTTGTCTACGTGATTGGTAACCAGTAGGCTTTTCACGAGCATGTCGTCCATGTATACTTCCATAGTCTTGCCGATTAGGTCGGCGAAGATCCGGTTTACCAATCGTTGGTAAGTATCTCCTGCATTCTTAAGGCCGAACGGCATGACCTTGTAACAGTAGAGGCCTCGATCAATGACGAAGGTCGTCTTAATCTGATCGGGCTCGTGCATTCGTATCTTGTTATAGCCCGAATAGGCGTCCATGAAACTTAGCAGTTCATATCCCGACATTGCGTCGACCAGTTGTTCGATGCGTGGGAGTGGAAAGCAATCTTTTGGGCAGGCTTTGTTAAGATCTTTGTAGTCTATACAAATGCGCCACTTCCCATTAGGCTTTTTGACCATGACCACATTGGCCACCCACTTGGGGTATTTGGCTTCTCGGATGAAACAAGCGGAGAGAAGGTTTTCAACTTCTTCATTTATCGCTAGGTATCGTTTAGGGTTGAACGTGCGTCTAGCTTGTACCTTTTCGGCGATAGTTTTATCATCATTCAACCGGTGCACAATCACATCAGGGTCTATACCAGGCATGTCTGCATGTGTCCACGCAAAGACATCCTTAAACTCCCGAAAGAAGGACGCGAGTTGGGTTTTGATGGTGAGAGGATGTTGTGCACCGATCTTCACTACCTGGTCAGGTTTAGCTTCGTCGAGAACGATCGAAGTGAGATCATCGGGGGTGTCAATTTTCAATCGCTCGATATTGTCACAGGGGTCTAATTACCCGAGTTGTCGTGCGTCTTTTTGATCACACAGGTAGTCGTCTTCTAGTTGGTAGATCGTGTTATCCTTTTTTTCAGCGGGCTTGCCGTGCACGCCCTGGACGTAGCATATCCTAGCTTGGGTTTGATCGCCAGCCATGACGCCAATCCCGTCCTCGGTGGGGAATTTCACCAGTAGGTGATACGTGGACGTGATGGGCCTTAGTCTGTTCAACGTGGGTCGCCCAATGATGACATTATTGGGCGACTCCTGGTCGACCACGAGAAAGGGGACCATGTGAATGACTTCGATACCTCCGGTTGTCCTGAAGGTGACTGGTAAATTAATGATTCCTTCAGTCATGACCTTTTCTCCCGTGAACCCAAACAGAGGCGTCTGGGTCGGGACAGGGCGGAGCCCCCCGAGCTTCATGCGCTCTAGGGTGGTCTTAAAGATTATATCGGCCGCGCTGCCGTTATCAATAAGAACTCTTTTTACCAGGTTGTTGGCCACCTAGGCCTTAAGGACTATAGCGTCATGATGCGGGTGCACAACTCGCTTGGCCTCTTCATTGGCGAATTGTATCGTCTCGTGTGGTACGGACGGAGGTTCCTTTGCCGGGCTGAGTCCCCGTCTTGTAAGCCACCTAGGATGGTGGTGACGACGTGGAGTTACGCATCGGCGGTAGCCGCGACCGCGGTGCGGTGGGTATTAGCGTTGGATCCTCCACCTTTCTCAGCCTGTGGCCTGTTGTCGGCGGGGACCACGGCACCTACCATGCGAAGGACAAACTCTTTGAGCTCGCCTTTTTGGATTAACTTCTCAATTTGCCTCCTAAGATCGAAGCATTGAGCGGTCTGTAATTCATTCAATATCTGACACAATCCATAACTCAACTTGTTCGTAATATAGTTGGATGTGAACTGTATGAATTCACTCGAAAGAGAATTAATTATTATTCCCACCTGAGTGACCTCATCAATCTGTGCTCCATGGATTTTAGCCTTCGTGAAGTAGTTAGTCATTTTCATGACATGATCCCTCACCGGGGTTCCCACAGTCATCCTAGTGCTAGTGCACTTACGGGTGAGCTCTATGCAGGCTTGCTCGCTTTGCATCCCAAAAGTTTCCTGTAACGAGTCAAGGATTTCCACAACAGTCTCATTCCCTTCCCTTTTAGTTCGCAACGCATCAGATATGATTGCGAGCATGTACGCCATAACTTTGTTGTTATCCATGACCCACTTGTCATAATCCTCCCTTAAGTTCTTGGAGGCATTTGTTGTCGATGTTGCCCACAAGAAGAGTTGTAGTCTTTACTTATGTACATTTGATGTAATAAAGTCTCACGAAGACTCTTGCTTGTAACTGCTGAATTATTAATAAAAGTTGAATTGTTCATTCATTCTTCCTTGTCTGAAACTCTATGATAAAACCTTAGTCTTTAGTTATGAACTGTCGCATGAAGGCTGAGACTCCTATCAGGGACCATATGATGCTGATCATTAGTTACATGAAAGACATGGAAATCCTAGGATCTGAGATTGACGAGGAGACCAAAATAGATATGATCTTGGAAACTCTCCCCGGATCTTTTGATACCTTCAAGCTGAACTGCTCCATGAAGAAGCTAGAGTACACTGTTATCGAGCGTATGAAGGAGCTTCACCCTGCTGAAGGTCTCACTAAGAGAAAGAGGAATCAAAGAGAGGCACATGCTACTTAGCACAAAGCCTCCGCCTCTGGATCTAAGAAGACACCTCAAAAGGACGAGAAGAAGACATGTCCTGCCTATCTCAAAGCAAATGAACATAGTATTGTACTAATTACCAAAGCATGCTTAGTAGCTGATCATGTATCAAGATGGATTTTGGACTCCGCTGCTACTAACCATATTTGTTGTTCCTTAACTGGTTTCAAGAAAACCAAAAGCTTAGAGGAAGGCTTCTGTTTGAAATGGGGTGATGGGAGCCTTATCTCTGCGAAGGCTGTGGGATCCGTGACGCTGTCTTTTGAAGACCGCACTTTAAACTTGAATAATGTTTATTTCGTTCCTTCCTTTCGAAAGAACTTAATATCCGTTGCTCATCTTTTTGAGTAAGATTATTGTTTAAAGTTCATTAAGAATGGAATTCGTACTTTGTTTTCTGATAATTCTTTTGTCACAGATGCATGTATAAAGAATGCTCTTTTCTACATCTATCCCACTCAATCTTCTCTTTTAAACACTGAAATAGATAATGATCTAGTTAGGGAGCCAAAGAGAATCTTATCTGAATCCTCTGATCTAATAAAATCAACATATCTCTGGCACTTAAGGCTTGGTCATATCAGTCTAGACAGGATTAAGAGACTTGTGAGGGATGGTCCGCTCTAAGCCTCTGCAATTGGTTGACTACCTACTTGTGAATCTTGCATAGAAGGAAAAATGACAAAGCGACCTTTCTATGATAAGGGTCGAAGAGCCACTGAGTTGCTGGAACAAGTACATTCTGATGTACGTGGTCCGCTCAGTCAATAGGCATGGGGAGAATACGAATAATTCGTTACCGTCACCGATGATTACTCAATATACAGTTTTTTCTATCTGCTCAAACACAAATCCGAGACCTTTAACGTATTTAAGGTCTTTAGGGCTTTACTGGTAAAGCAAACTGGTAAACAGATCAAACCCTTCGATCTGATCGAGGAGGTGAGTATATGTCTAGAGAGTTTGATGCCTTTCTTAAAGAAGAAAGTATCGCTTATCATCTTACCGCACCTGGCACACCTCAACAAAACGGAGTGTCAAAGAGAAGGAACCGAACTCTAATGGAGATGGTTAGATCAATGACGAGTTACTCATCACTCTCTCTTTCCTTTTGGGGATATGTCCTCGAAACAGCAGTTTACATTCTGAACCAAGTTTCGTCTAAACCGGTTCCTGGTAATCCTTATGAACGATGGACTGGCCATGTTGTCGCTGTTTTTCGGACAACTATTTAGGAGCCCAAAGTGGTTAGTCCCAAGGCCGGACCAAGTGGTCTCACTTCGGCTCGAGCTTGTTGGACTTGGTATCCCAAGTCGTCCCTTAGCTGTAGATGAAGCTCACCTCGTCTCAGTACCCGAGAAGCAGCAGAGAGTGCGTGAACTACAAAGGAGAAACAGAGGGGTTGCCTCTGTTTACCTCTCCGACGCTCAACATTAGTAGGGTTGAGGTAGATTGTAGAGAGTTTAGGTGTTTAGAGGCTGAGACTTGAGAGAAACGAGCGAGGTACGAGTTCGACAGCGTTTCAGTACTCAAACTCGGATTACCTGGACCAAATGAGGGACCTCAGTATTTATAGGCGACCAAGGGGCGTTTTGGGCAACCCCTTGGCCGAGGATAGCCTTGGCTCGGCCATTGGCCGAGGCTGGCCCTTGGGCCGACCAATGGCCGAAGCTATTTCGGCCGGTCATTGGCCGAGGCTGGCCCTAGGGCCGGCCAATTGCCGGGGATAGCTCGGCTCGGCCATTGGCTGAGGCTGGCCCTTGGGCCGGCCAATGGCCGAAGCTATTTGTGCCGGCCATTGGCCGAGGCTGGCCCTAGGGCCGGCCAATGGCCGGGGCAAGCTGCCGAGACGCGTTTGACGTCGCTTCGCCTTTGTTCGGCCGCGATCGGGGTCGGGCCGATAACATTAGCCCCCCGAGTTAACTGCCGAGTGAATCTCGTGCGGTAAACTCAAGACTCTCGCTGTCGTTGGCCCATCGGAGTAGCCCGTCGTGAAAAGGTTTGGCTCGAACTCCTTTAATTATTATTTTCCTTTAGGTCGCATCACTTTCCATACGTTTCGTCTCGTTGCACGTGTCAATGGACCCTACCAACCACCTGTCGGGGTGTGGGTCCATCGAAGATGACCTCTTCCCTTTCCTCGGGGATAAAGATGTAAACTTAGACGATTTTTGGGCGCAATTTTCATCCCCTTTGGTCTCCCACAACGTGCCGCCTTCACTTTCTTCGAGCAACCGAGTGGCAGAGATGACCGGGGGTGATTTTCATTTGATCGAAGCATGGCTGGCCGATGAGGATGAGGGCACACGCACCGGGGACGGCCCCTACCGTCAGGAGGACGCTGGCTCAGGAGCGCCGAGCGCCGGGGAGAGCCGGGCCGACCAGTGCGGGGCCGGCCTGGTCGAGGGAAACGCCGGGGCCGTCGCGCGGGCAGGGTCGGCCACCCAGGCGGCAACTGGCGGGCCATCCAGCACCGGGGGAGTCATCTCCGGCGAGTCCGGAGCCGGGGTGTACGAGACGGCCACTGGTGGCGTCGCGCAGGCCGTCGTCGACGTCGGGGGGGCCGAGCCTGGCCGGGTCGACGTTGTCTGGGCCGACCCTGGCCTCGGGGGAGTGTCTACTGGGCCGCGCGCGACCAGCCCAGCTGGGGCGCACGCCGGAGGGGCTGAGGGGACCGACGCCGGCGTGGGGGGAGCTGCGCTCGGTCGGGTCGGCGCCGTCTGGGTCGATCCCAGCCCCGGAGGGGATCATCCCAAGCCAGGGGGAGTCCGGCCGACCGAGGGAGGCGCTGTTGTCCTAGCCCTAGGGGAGGCGCACTAGGGTTACGCGAGGGCAGCCCACCTGGCGGGTCGGGCCGCGTGGCCGAGCCGGGCGCGCGGGCCAGTAGGTGCGCGAGGGAACTTCCCGCCTGGACTGGGCCCTGGTGAGACCGGCCCATTGGTCTTGGTCGCCCAGCGCCGGGGCTTGGATGGGACGGCCCTTGTCGAGGATTGCCCGTCGGGTTTGGGGCCAAGCATCGACGACAAGCCCATTGTCGGGCCAACCACGGGGGAGACAAGGCCCGCCGGGCCGGGCACACGCGCTGGGGACCGGCCGGCCAGCTCTGGCGACCGCCGCGAGGGACTCACCGAGCCGAGAATCGCCCCTTCCGTCGAGCGCTCGAGCGAATCGTCGGATCGTCGCGCCACACCTGCGGCGATGCTTTCCTCAACCGCGTGGGAGGAAGCGCGGGCCCTATCCTTCCCGATCGGAGAGTCGGCAATACATGGCGGCGTCGATTGCTCGGGTGTTGACATTCCGAGTTCGCTCTCGATTGCTAGTTTTACGAGCTTGAGGAGGCGTTATGGCATCCAAGATTCTGTGTCGATCCTGCGACCGCTGCCCGACGATCTCCCGACTCGCCCCCGGAAGGGACACGCCACCATTCTTGAGGCGAGTCTTCGCGGAGGGCTACGGTTACCCTTCCAGCCGGTGATCCAAGAGCTATTGATTCGGTTGGGGGTGCACGCATCACAGATGTCTCCGTCCTTCTATCAGGTAATCGCTGCGTGCCATATGATGGTCTATCGAGCAAAGAAAAGGGCGGTCACCGCAGATGATATTCAAGACCTCAGGGTCATTCGCGGGGTCCCGGGGAAACCGGGCTTCTACTCGGGGTTCACTCGGAAGCGCATCTCCATCGTTACGAAGGTTACCTCGAAGCATCTGTACCCTTGGGTGTGGGTGTCCGAGTCGGCCTTCGGGGCGGCACCTCTATCGTTTGGGCCTGCGACCGACTTTCCCTCCGTCGGGGATGCCGAGGATTCCGAACTCCCAGCCGTGATCAAGGCAATCCCGGACTTTAGGCGGCATGGGTCATTGTTCGAGTCCCCGGACCTAATGGCGAGGACCGGGTGGTTCGTACCCGAGGGCGAGGGTCCTCGATGTCCTACCTCCAGCGCGGAGGCCACGGAGGGTCCTAAATCCGAAGCCGGGGGTTCGACTGCTCCTCTCCCCGATGCGGGTGGTACTAATCATACATGCTCTTTTATTCTTATTGCGGCTTTTCGTTCTTTATCCTTATGGTTGCGTTCTAACTCATTGTCGTCTTTCATGCTTTGCAGATACCATGGCTCGACATCGGCCACGCGCGCGAGTACCGAGGGCGGAACCTACCGCCGAAGCTGCGGTCACAGCTCGTTTCCGAGCCGAGGCTCGCCGCGGGGGATCACCAACGCGGGTGAGGAACGAGGCGGTCTCCTCAAACAAGCGACCGTCGTCCACGACCTCCTTCGGCTCGCCCTCCGGCCATAAGCGTGCCCATATGTCAGCGGCGCCGGATGGTATGGACTCGATGCTCCTAGCGGAGGCGGCGGAGTTGAGGGACCAGTGTTCCCGAGGGATCCTTGAAACCTCCCTGCGGGATTTCAAGGGTCTTCTAACGTCGAGCAACCTTGAGCATTTTCAGTGTTACCGGTCGTTTTTGGGACACCGGAAATTCAAAAACGATTCAAGACCGGCCGGGCTTTGCCGGCCGGAAACCCAACGGGCCCCAGCCCACCTGCGTCCCCGGCCCTGGGGCCCCCGGCCCAATGGGCCTCAGCGCGCCCTAGCATGCCTGGCACGCACGCACCCAGCGCCCCGGCCCGCGCCGGCTCCCGCACCCTTGCCATCCCGGCCCGCGCGCGCTCCCGCGCCCCGGCCATCCCGGCCCTCGCGCGCTCCCGCGCCCCGGCCTCCCGGCCCGCGCACGCTCTGGCACCCCGACCGAGCGCCCCTGCTGCCTCGGCCGGGTGCTCCTGCTGCCCCGGCTGAGCGCCCCTGCTGCCTCGGCCGGGTGTCCCTGCCGCCTCGGCCGGGTGCCCCTGCAGCCCCGGCCGAGCGTCCTTGCTGCCCTGGCCGAGCAATCCCAACGCCGCGGCCGGGCACGCCGCGCCCGGCCAAGTCCCGCGCCCATCTAAGCGACACATCCCGCGCACCCTGCGCCCTCCTGGGCGTGATGCCTCGCGCGCCCTATTCCAGGCTACCCGGTGGGCCTCAAGGGGCCGGCCCAAGGCCTCTCTCCACAACTATAAATACCCCCCCTTGGGGAAGGAAAATTCATTCCACAACATACCAACACATCTCTACTTGTCTTCTCTTGAGAACTCTCTCTCGTGCTCTTGTGACATTCCAAGAGCGCGCACTCCTCCTCCCTCGGCTCAGAAACACAAAAACCCCCCTCCACGAGAGGGAGCGCGCTCCTTTTCTGCGACCCGAGCTTCAGCAGTCCACACTTCTCTCCAGCTTCTTGGCCGTGGAGCTAGAACTCCGAGCTACGACGCAAGCGACCCCTCTAAAGTCTTCACTAGAAGCTACGAGCCGGGTCCTACTCTAAAGCCTTCGATTCTCAAGCCTCCGAGCCCAAGATAGCCCTCAATACGCAAATTAAACTACGTTCTGACCTGATCCCGACTAAAGGGTACGTAGGCAGTCAACCTTTGGCACGGTCACACCCCCCAAAACACACCTCAGGGTCTCGAGGGTGCAGCTCGGTCTACGAGCTCCCATTTTTGGCCCGGGCACGGTCACTTGGTCAGGCCTTGGATTGAACCTCCCGAGGTATCTAATCGTTGTTCTTTTTTCGTGCGACAACATTTTGGCGCTAGAAGGAGGGGACTTCCCGACTTACACAGCCCGAAATCCCTTCTACAGCTCGACCCCTTTCTTCTCGACTCGAGGAAGACATGAGTGCACTACAAGAAAACAAGGTATCAGAGACTAGAGTATCCGAGACTGTTTTATTAGTCTTTGATACTGGACATCAAAGACGAATAATGTTGTCTCTGATACTATCAGAGACTGATTTTCATGCGTATACTATTCGAGACTAATATTTAGTCACAAATATATATTTCTCCGGTCATAATTTTAGGAGAGACTAATTTTCGGTCACAGATGTATTCCCTCCAAAATGAAAAATGGCGCAAATCGTAGGTGACCAATTTTTAGTCTCTGATAGTTGACATCCGGGACTGATTTGGTTGTATCTGATAGTATTCGAGACTAATTTGGTTGCGCGTACTATTCGAGTCTAATAATTAGTCACATATATATTCACTCCAAAAATGTAAAAATGACACAAATTTGTAGAGATTAATTTTTAGTCTCTGATTGCGGGCATCAGAGACTAAAATCTATTCTTGGAAAATGAGAAAAATCGGGGACTAACAATCAGCCTTCTATACTCTTGCGTAATGTCTTATTGGAGACTGAAATTCAGTCTTGAAAATATTTAAGTATCAAAGACTAAAAATTAGTCTCCAATAATGTGACGCCAAATTTTTTTTAATATCAAAGACTAAACATTAGTCATTAATACTCTTGGTAAATATAAATATGAGAGGCTATCAATCAGTCTACAATGCATTGAGTCATTTATACTCTTTTAGGTTTTGATTATTCTATTTTAAAAACAGTTGTACCTAGCAACAAGCTCACCGACAAATGCTTGAAAGGAAAAAAAGAATACGAAAACACTTATTTACAAAAATTATTACATTAAAAAGTAAACGCAAAACTAATGAAATATTAAAATAGCTTCCAAGCAAATATGCTTTTGTTATTTTGCGGAAAAAAAGTTACAGGTTTTGGGACTTATATATCGATGTAATAAGTTTTAAAAAAATTAATCAGATTAATCACAATTCACGGTTCAAGGTCAAACCACTACAACAAATATTGGCAATAGTCACAATTTTTTTTTCCAAGAATAGCCGCGACAAGTTGTGGTTATTTAACCACAACAATTGTGGCTATTTCAAAATTTAACATTTTAAAAGGCGGAATTTTATACCGCCTAAATTTAGTTTTTAGACTGGAATAGCGGAGACAATTGTCGCGGCTATGCAGTAGTCTAAGTTAAAATCAATTAAACCACACTACTCTCATTCCTTCGTCTGTCATCTCTCTGTTTCTCTCCCACTGAAATTCAACCCTAAATCTCCAGACCACCCAAACCACCACAACCCCCTAATCTCCTCCTTAATACGACGATCCCCCAATTCACCACCCCTAAATCTCGTTCTCACTCTATCTTCATCAAATTTCGACCACCCTTAAATCCCTCGAAACACTCCACCGCTCAAGCCCGCCGTCACTCCAAGTGCCGCCTGTTACCGGTCGTTTTCGGGACACCGGAAATTCAAAAACGATTCAAGGCCGGTCGGGCTTTGCCGGCTGGAAGCCCAACGGGCCCCGGCCCACCAGGCCCGAGCGCCCCGACGCACCCACGGCCCGGCACGGCCGGTGCGCGTGCACCTGCGCCCCCGGCCCTGAGGCCCCCGGCCCAATGGGCCTCAGCGCGCCCTATCGCGCCTGGCTCGCGCGCACTCTGCGCCCCGGCCTCCCGGCCCGCGCGCGCACTCCTGCTCCCCCGGCCCTGAGGCCCTCGGCCCAATGGGCCTCAGCGCGCCCTATCGCGCCTGGCTCGCGCGCACTCTGCGCCCCGGCCTCCCGGCCCGCGCGCGCACGCCTGCGCCCCGACCTCTCAGCCCGCGCGCGCGCTCCCGCGCACCCCGGCCGAGCGCCCCTGCTGCCTCAGCCGGATGTCCCCGCCACCTCGGCCACCTTGGTCGAGCGCCTTCGCCAGCTCGGCCACCTCGGTCGAGCGCCTTCGCCAGCTCGGCCACCTCGGTCGAGCGCCTTCGCCAGCTCGGCCACCTCGGCCGAGCGCCTTCGTCAGCTCAGCCACCTCGACCGAGCGTCTTTGCCACGTCGGCCGAGCGTTCTTGCCACCTCGGCTGGGCATGCCGCGCCCGGCCGAGTCCCACGCCTGGCCCGCCCCGCGCCTGTCCAGGCGACATGTCCCACGCGCCCTGCGCCCTCTTAGGCGTAAGGCCTCGCGCGCCTCGCTCCCGGCCACCCGGTGGGCCTCAAGGGGCCGGCCCAAGGCCTCCCCTAAAACACTATAAATACCCCCCCCCCTAGGGGAGAAAAACAACACGCTGATTCAGCCCTGAGAATTGATAAATTTTTTAAGAATACATACTTCTTCAAGAACAGTACCTCTCTCATGCTCTTCTGACATTCCAAGAATACGCACTCCTCCTCCCTCGGCTCAGAAAGTCAAGGACCCCCCTCCACGAGAGGGAGCGCGCTCCTTTTCTGCGACCCGAGCCTCTGCAGTACATACTGCCCTCCTGCTTCTTGGCCCTTGAGCTAGAACTCCGAGCTACGAGCACGCGACCCCTCTAAAGTCTTCACTAGAAGCTACGAGCCGGGTCCTACTCTAAAGCCTTGGATTCACAAAGCCTCCGAGCCCAAGATAGCCTCCCCACACAAATTGAACTACGTTCTGACCTGATCCCGACTAAAGGGTACATAGGCAGCCAATCTTTGGCACGGTCACACCCCCCAAAACACACCTAAGGGTTTGGAGGGTGTAGCTCGGTCTACGAGCTCCCGTTTTTGGCCCGGGCACGATCACTTGGTCCGGCCTTGGATCGAACCGCACGAGGTATTTAATCATTGTTCATTTTCGTGCGACAACATTTTGGCGCTAGAAGGAGGGGGCTTCCCGACTTACACAGCCCGAAATCCCTTCTACAGCTCGACCCCTTTCTTCTCGACACTAGAAAGACATGAGTGGTCAACCACCCGTTCGTTCTGAGGGCGTGAACAACCCCGAAAACGCAACCGCGGTGAAGAAATACTTCCTGCGCTCCTGAGCGCAAGGCGATGAGGAGTCTCTCAACGACGAGAGCCCCACTCCCTCGCCCCCTCCTCTTCAGGACAATCAGGACGACCGCATCCTTGAAATGGAGGAGAAAATCCGTCAACTAAAGATAGCCAATGCAAGGTACCACCGCCAACTGGCGGGCAAGGCACCTGCACACGGCGCCCCCCACGGGGAATCTGAGGACCTCATGGATCAGGGACATGATTATGACCCCGACTATGAAGGCTTGGAAATTTCGGCGGACGTCGAGTCTTCTCTCACCAAGGACGGGGAACTCCATGTTGAGATCGAAGCCGGTCCGTCGAAAACGAAAGCAATACCGGTGTCCTCTCAAGAAGAGACCTCCCGACGTTCAGCCCATGACCAACTCGGTCAAAGAGGCAATGTCAGGGAAGGTACAACGACTCGGCGAGTAAGGCGCGTGGCTCGAAGCTCGCACCCCCATACCGCCGGGCCGGATCTTAGAGATCGACTTACCGCCCAACGGAACAACCGTGGCGAAGACCTCCGGGAGAGGCTGAGCGCTCGTAAGGGTCATAACCCTACGGCCCCAATCAATGGGGACCCTCGCACGGCTCAAGGGTCGAACGAAAGGCAACAGGTGACTCCTCCTGAACAAGGAGCGACCCCCAACACTGGCCTCGACGTCGTCACCATGATTCATAATCTTTGTAACGAGGTGCGTGACCTGTGTGAAGGCGGCTTGGCCGGTGATACATACGGGGTCGTGGAAGAACATTCATCTCCCTTCTCCGCCCAAATCCTTGCTGAGGTGTGCACAGGAAACTTCAAACTCCCGAATCTCCGTCCATACAATGGGAAATCTGATCCCACGTATCACATCCAACATTATGAAACTTGGATGACGATGCAGGGCGTCTCACCTGGGGCTCTATGCCAAGCTTTTAGTCTTACCCTCACCGGACCCGGTTTCGAGTGGTTTAAGAATTTAAGACCGGGGAGCGTCCAATCGTTCAAAGACCCGAAGGACATGTTCCTGGCACGATTTGCTACATCCATGGTCCAAAAGAAGACCAAGATGTACTTACGGTCAATCAGGCAAGAGAATAACGAGTCCTTGAGACAGTATCTCACTCGATTCACCATAGAATCGAACAAGGTCGACCGCTTTGACGGCAGTGACGTAATTACAGCCATCATCGAGGGCTTGCGCACTGGAGACTTCCTAAAGTCCGTCGTCGGCAGAGTCCCTTCTACGATGGCCGAGTTGATGAATTGAGCCAAAACCTTTATGCGGGTAGAAGATTACCTCGACGGCCGCAGGAACAGCAACCAAAGCTCCCGCCGTCGGGACGAGTCCGGCAACGAGCCTGGCAATCCCCGTAAGAGGATAAACAAAGAAGGTCAGGCTTCCGATAGCCGACCCCCTACGTCTCAAAAGCCACGTCTTGCGAGCAATTTTAGAGAGTACTCGGGTTACACCCCCTAGAACGCCCCGGTTGAGCAAATCTACGCTGTGGCGCGTGACAAGTTCGTCGCTCTGGCTCCAATAAGAGGCAACCCCACGTCTCGCGACCGGTCCCGCTATTGCGAGTTCCACCGGTATTACGGTCACACGACCGCTCAGTGCTTCCATCTTAGGAAACAAATTGAGACATTAATCCAGAAGGCAGAACTCAAAGAGTTTGTCCTTCGCTTGGTAGGAGTGGCAGCCCCCACCGACAACAGGCCACAGCCTGAAAAGGGTGGAGAGACCAACCCAAACACCGACCGCACGGCGGTCACAGCTTCGGCTTATGCGCAACTCCACGTCGTCACCACCATACTAGGTGGCTTGCAAGACGGGGACTCGGCCCGGCAAAGGAAAAAGCTCCTCAGAGCTGCCTCCCATGAAGGCCTTGCCGGGCAGGTTAACCTCACCTACGAGGAACCTCCGTTCGTACCTTACGAGACGATACAACTCACCAATGAAGAGGCCAAGCGAGTTGTGCACCGGCACAATGACGCTATAGTCCTCGAGGCCCAGGTGGCCAACAATTTGGTAAAAAGAGTTCTTATTGATAACGGCAGCGCAGCCGATATAATCTTTAAGACCACCCTCGAGCGCATGAAGCTCGGGGGGCTCCGCCCTGTCCCAACCTGGACGCTCCTGTTTGGGTTCACAGGAGAAAAGGTCATGACTGAAGGAATCATTGATTTACCCGTCACCTTCGGAACTGCCGGAGGCATTGAAGTCGTTCACATGGTCCCCTTTCTTGTGGTCGACGAGGAGTCGCCCTACAATGTTATCATTGGGCGACCCACATTGAACAGACTAAGGGCTATCACGTCCACTTATCACCTGCTAGTGAAATTCCCCACCGAAGTGGGAATTGGCGTCATGGCCGGTGATCAGACCCAGGCGAGGATATGCTACGTCCAAGGCGTGGACGGCAAGCCCGCTGAAAAAAGGGTTAACACAATCTACCAATTGGAAGACGACTACCCGTGTGATCATAAAGACGCACGTCAACTCGGGGAACTAGACCCCCGCGACGATATCGAGAGGTTGAAAGTTGACACCCCCGATGATCTCACTTTGATCGTTCTCGACGAAGCTAAACCTGACCAGGTAGTAAAGATCGGTGCACAACTCCCTCTCGCCATCAAAACTCAACTCGCGTCCTTCCTTCGGGAGTTTAAGGATTTCTTTGCATGGACCCCGATGTGATTGTGCACCGATTGAATGACGATGAAACCATCGCTGAAAAGGTACAAGCTAGACGTGCGTTCAACCCCGAACGGTACCTAGCAATAAACGAGGAAGTCGAAAAACTTCTCTCCGCTGGTTTCATCCGAGAAGCCAAGTACCCAAAGTGGGTGGCCAATGTGGTCATGGTCAAAAAGCCCAACAGGAAGTGGCGCATTTGCATAGATTACAAAGATCTTAACAAAGCCTGCCCGAAAGATTGCTTTCCACTCCCACGCATCGAACAACTGGTCGATGCCACGTCAGGACATGAACTCCTAAGTTTCATGGACGCCTACTCAGGCTATAACCAGATACGAATGCACGAGCCCGATCAGATCAAGACAACCTTTGTCACTGATCGCGGCCTCTACTACTACAAGGTCATGCCTTTCGGACTTAAGAATGCAGGAGCTACTTACGAACGATTGGTAAACCGGATCTTCGCCGACCTAATCGGCAAGACCATGGAAGTATACGTGGACGACAGGCTCGTTAAAAGCCTATTGGCCACCAACCACGTAGACAACCTGAGGGAGATATTCTTAATCCTCCGCCGGTACAAAATGAAGCTAAACCCCAACAACTGTGTGTTCGGGGTCGAGTCCGGGAAGTTCCTTGGCTACATAGTTAGCCGTCGAGGTATCGAAACGAACCCCGAGAAAATCAAGGCACTCCTTGACATGAAGTCCCCGCGACGTGTCAAGGAAGTCCAAAGTCTGATCGGTCGGATTGCCGCCCTAGCGCGTTTTGTGGCCAAAGCAACTGACAAGTGTCAACCGTTCTTCCAAGCAATTAAGAAGACGGACGGCTTTGAATGGACGGACGAGTGCAAAAAGGCCTTCCAAGAAATGAAGGCCTACTTCGGGAAACCTCCGTTCCTCTCCAAGCCAAAAGAAGGCGAGACGCTTTACATCTACCTCGCCGTCTCCGAACGAGCTGTGAGCGCTGTGCTGATCCGTGAAGAAGATAGGGCTCAATGGCCCATCTTCTACATAAGCAAAGCCCTACTTGACGCCGAAACGCGTTATATAGAGATAGAGAAGCTCTCTCTTACTCTCCTCGTAGCCCCCAAAAAGCTACGCCCATACTTCCAGGCTCACCCAATCGTTGTCCGGACCGGACACCTAATCGGTAAGGCTCTTCAAAAGGGAACATCGACTCGCATGGCGATCTGGTCCCAAGAATTGAGCGAGTACGGGATTGAGTTTCATTCGAGGCCGGCAATAAAGGCTCAAGCCTTAGCTGATTTCGTGCCAGAATTCTCCTACACTCCCGACATGGGAAGAGCAGAAGACGGCTCGACCGACGACTTGTCGGCTCGAAAGAGAAAGGTCTCCCCTACGGGTCCCATCTGAACTACACGTAGACGGAGCATCTAATGCCCAAGGAGCAGGCGCCGGCGTGATTTTGACAAACCCTGACCGGGAAAAGTTACGCTACGCCCTCCACTACGGATTCCAGGCCTCCAACAATGAGGCCGAGTACGAAGCCCTCATCGTAGGGCTAGAGCTCCCTCAAAAGCTCAACGTACGAAATTTATGAATACACTGTGACTCGCAGTTAATCGTAAATCAGGCTAAAGGCGACTACGTTGCCAAAGAACCTAACATGATCGCCTACTTGGCAAAGACAAATGCCAAGCTAGACGCCTTCTCCTGGTTCGAGATCATCCAGATCCCACGAGAAGAGAACACCGAGGCTGACGCCTTAGCTCGCCTCGGATCCGGTATCGCCGAAGACGGGTTGGGAACCATCCCAATCGAGTCTCTCTCACGACCATCTGTCTCACGCGACGAGGTGGGAACGATTGAGAGCGCCGCGGACTTCTTGCGAAGAGGGGTACTTCCCGAAGACCGCAAAGAAGCCGAAAGGCTAAAAGCCCTCGCATCCAAATACGTGTTGAGAGGCGAAGCCTTATACAAGCGCGGGTATTCAACCCCGCTGCTCCGATGTCTCAACAACGTCGAGTCGACCAAGGTCCTCCGCGAGATCCACGAAGGCCTCTGCGGAAACCACGCCGCTGGAAGGTCCCTCGCGCTCAAAGCGCTTCGACAAGGCTTTTTTTGGCCAACGATGAAAAAAGACGCCTACGACTGGGCGATAAAGTGCGACCAGTGTCAACGTTTCTCCAACGTTCCACGACAGCCGCCATCTCCCCTAAGTAGCATCGTTGTCCCACGCCCCTTCGCGAAATAGGGCGTAGACATTATCGGCAAGCTTCCCAAAGCCCCAAGACAATACGAATACGCCATCGTCGCTATCGACTACCTCACCAAGTGGGTCGAAGTCGAGCCTCTGGCAGGGATCACCGAGGCCAACACTACGAACTTCATCTGGAAGTCCATAATATGCCGCCACGGCATCCCCGCGTCAATCGTGACCGATAACGGCGCGCAGTTCGACAATGCGAGGGTTAGAGAGATCTGCGCCCAACTAGGGATAAGCAAGACATTCTCATCCCCGCGACATCCACAGGCTAATGGCCAGGTGGAAGCCGTCAACAAGACGATTAAGAGCAACCTCAAGAAAAAGCTCGAATCCAAAAAAGGCGCCTGGGCTGAAGAACTGCCTTTCATCCTATGGGCCTATCGAACGACTGTTCGAAACGTCACCGTAGAGACCCCCTTCTCCCTAGCTTT
The DNA here is from genome assembly GCF_054948205.1 of Urtica dioica subsp. dioica. Taxonomy (NCBI): domain Eukaryota; kingdom Viridiplantae; phylum Streptophyta; class Magnoliopsida; order Rosales; family Urticaceae; genus Urtica; species Urtica dioica. The sequence continues at coordinate 36,052,702 of NC_142756.1, read as the reverse complement.
TGGGGTTGAGGCGGTGGTCCCCGTGGAAATGGAAGTCCCCACCTATCGGGTTGACACTTTCAACAAAAAAGAAAGTGAGGAAGCCATGCGCCTCGAACTGGATCTAATCGACGAGAAAAGATCCGAGGCTCTCACCAGACTTGCTGCACAAAAACGAAAGGTCGAGAGATACTACAACGCCAAAGTCAAAAGGCGGATCTTCGCCGTCGGTAGCCTTGTACTCAGACGCGTGTTCCAGAACACCCAAGTGCAAGGCGCCGGAGTCCTAGGCCCAAATTGGGAAGGACCGTATAGAGTCCGACAAGTCATACACGACGGGACCTACTACATCTAGCACACGGACGGAACTCCAATCCGGCACCCGTGGAACGCCGAACACTTGAGGTAGTACCACCAGTGATCAAGTCCCCCCATTATTGCTCTGTTTTCCCTTATTCAATAAAGGCCTATGTGCCACTGTTCAAGGATGTTACCTATTAGCAAAAATCAATAAAAAAATAAAGTTTGCGGTCTCTTTTACCCACTTAAAAAAAAAGTTTTTAGTCATCATGGCACGGCCTGTAAACTAAAAACTTGGGGGGCTAAGGGGTCCTGCGACATACAAGAATTCACGGCAAAAAAAAAAAGAGGTAAAAACCTTGAGCTCCCCACTTCCGGGATGAGGCTTAGGTCGACCTGACTCGGCGAGCTCGGTCGCTCTACAGAGCAAGCTCAACAAGGCCGGCATCGAGTCGAGCTCGCTCCTCGAGCCCAGTTCGCTCCTTGAGTCGAGCTCAAGTTCGCTCTTCGAGTCGAGCTCGCTCCTCCAGTCGAGCTCGCTCCTCGAGCTCAAGTTCGCTCCTCAAGTCGAGTTCGCTCCTTGAGTCGAGCTCAAGTTCGCTCTTCGAGTCGAGCTCGCTCCTCCAGTCGAGCTCGCTCCTCGAGCTCAAGTTCGCTCCTCAAGTCGAGTTCGCTCCTTAAGTCGAGCTCAAGTTCGCTCTTCGAGTCGAGCTCGCTCCTCCAGTCGAGCTCACTCCTCGAGCCCAGTTCGCTGCTCAAGTCGAGTTCGCTCCTTGAGTCGAGCTCAAGTTCGCTCTTCGAGTCGAGCTCGCTCCTCCAGTCGAGCTCGCTCCTCGAGCTCAAGTTCGCTCCTCAAGTCGAGTTCGCTCCTTAAGTCGAGCTCAAGTTCGCTCTTCGAGTCGAGCTCGCTCCTCGTGCGCAGCTCGCTCCTCAAGTCGAGTTCGCTCCTTGAGTCGATCTCAGGATCGCTCCTCAAGTCGAGTTCGCTCCTTGAGTCGAGCTCAAGTTCGCTCCTCAAGTCGAGTTCGCTCCTTGAGTCGAGCTCAAGCTCGCTGTTCGAGTCGAGCTCGCTCCTCCAGTCGAGCTCGCTCCTCGAGCTCAAGTTCGCTCCTCAAGTCGAGTTCGCTCCTTGAGTCGAGCTCAAGTTCGCTCTTCGAGTCGAGCTCGCTCCTCCAGTCGAGCTAACTCCTCGAGCGCAGTTCGCTCCTCAAGTCGAGTTCGCTCCTTGAGTCGAGCTCAGGATCGCTCCTCAAGTGGAGTTCGCTCCTTGAGTCGAGCTCAAGTTTGCTCCTCAAGTCGAGTTTGCTCCTAAAGTCGAGCTCAAGTTCGCTCTTCTAGTCGAGCTCGCTCCTCCAGTCGAGCTCGCTCCTCGAGCTCAAGTTCGCTCCTCAAGTCGAGTTCGCTCCTTGAGTCGAGCTCAAGTTCGCTCTTCGAGTCGAGCTCGCTCCTCCAGTCGAGCTCGCTCCTCGAGCGCAGTTCGCTCCTCAAGTCGAGTTCGCTCCTTGAGTCGAGCTCAATTTCGCTCCTCAAGTCGAGTTCGCTCCTTGAGTCGAGCTCAAGTTCACTCTTCGAGTCGAGCTCGCTCCTCCAGTCGAGCTCGCTCCTCGAGCTCAAGTTCGCTCCTCAAGTCGAGTTCGCGTCTTGAGTCGAGTTCAAGTTCGCTTCTCAAGTCGAGCTCGCTCCTCAAGACGAGCTCGCTCCTTGAGTCCGGTTCACCCCTCGAGTCAAGCTCGCTCCTCAGGACGGGCTCCGAGTCCGCAAAGTCGGCTGGCACTCCTAGCACCAAACCTACGCATCTCCAGGAGTCAAGCACGCTCCTCTAGTCGAGCTCGCCCCTCAAATCGAGCTCGCTCCTTGAGTCTAGCTCTCTCCTCGAATCAAGCTCGTCCTTCGAGTCGAGCCCCGAGTCTACGAGTCGATTGATACTCCTCGTGCCGACTCTTCAAAAGAACAAAAGACGCCGGCCTAACCCGGCGTAACTGCGTTCGCTCACCCCAGGGTGAGCGGGCCCAAAAGACGTCGGCCTAACCCGACGCACAACGCCTAAGTCCCCCACGGGGGCACAAACTTAGGAAGCTCGGATCCCGACGGCCTTTCGTGCATACGGGTTCGAGTAAAACGTCGGCCTTCCCGGCGTGCCGTAAGATGCGTAAAGGAGCAGGTGAAAGACGTCATCCGAGACGCATGTAAGTCGCGTAAAGGCGCTGCCTCAAACCCGAAAAAGGCCAGATTTGAGCCAAACTAAGGTTCACTAGCCTCAGGGCACGAACACCAAAAGACGCCGGCCTAACCCGGCGCATGTGGTTTGAGTAAAAAACGCCGGCCTAACCCGGCGCAACCGCGTTCGCTCACCCCAGGGTGAGCGAGCCCAAAAGACGTCTGCCTAACCCGACGGACCCGCGTTCGCTCACTCTAGGGTGAGCGAGCCCAAAAAGACGCCGGCCTAACCCTGCGCACCTATGTTCCGACGCTCAAGGGCGCGAACACCTAAAAAGACGCCGGCCTAACCCGGCGCACCTATGTTTCGATGCTCAAGGGCGCGAACACCTAAAAAGACGCCGGCCTAACCCGGCGCACCTATGTTCCGATGCTCAAGGGCGCGAGCACCTAAAAAGACGCCGGCCTAACCCGGCGCACCTATGTTCCGACGCTCCAGGGCGCGAACACTAAAAAGACGTCGGCCTAAACCCTACGCAAAGCGCGTTCGCTTGCTTCAGGGCACGAACCCAAAGACGCCGGCCTAACTCGGCGAGCTCGGTCGCTCAAACAGCGCGAGCTCGAAGACGCCGGCCTAACCCGGCGAGCTCGGTCGCTCAAACAGCGCGAGCTCAAAGACGCCGGCCAAACCCGGCGAGCTCGGTCGCTCAAACAGCGCGAGCTCGAAAACGCCGGCCTAACCCGGCGAGCTCGGTCGCTTAAAAGCACGAGCTCCAAAAGACGCCGGCCCAACCCGGCGCGACTTACACGTCCAGTCGCCAATGGCACAGATGCAAAGCCCCTGGGGACTACCTGGTACGACCTCTTCGATTGCCGAAAGGCACGAAGCCAAGTCACTGGGCCACGGTAAGCCAACAAAGAAGGCACATGCGAGTAAAAAAGTGCTCGAAAAATGAGATATGCATTCAACATGAAATCAACAAAAGTGTCTCATAAATAAAAAGAGCCACGGCTTTGATAAACACGTGCTGAACAAAAGTGCGTGAAAAATAAAATCCTAGAAATGGGAAGAAAAGAACAAAGCGCTAAACATACGCGCTGAAAAAGAAAGCCATCTCGGCTCAAGGAGCACCCTCGTCCAACAGAGGGAACAAGGTGTCAAAGAAGTCAAAAGTGACCCCCCGGGCCTCGTTCTCGGCCGCGGTCGCGTCTCAACATTCCACTGCTCCGGCATGACGGGCTTCCTCGGTCCCTATGTCGTAGTCATTCTGCAAGTCGGACGCTCTCCGCTCCTCTTCAGCAATCAGGGACGAGAGTGGAGCGTTTTCCTCCGCCAGAGAGTCGCGCTCGCGCTCCGCCCTAACTCGCGCCGCCTCGCTCGAAGTAAGCTGGCCGTGCGACGTCTCCAAGGCATCGGATCGAGAGTCCAGCTGCCTCTGAAGGTCGGTAACCTCAGTGCGAAAAATCTACGCTGATCGGGTCGCCACCTCGCAAGCTCGCCGCTCTTCGTTGAGCTCGCCCGCCATCTTGGCCACTGAGAGTTGGGCTCTGTCGCGTTGGCCTTGTGCAATCTGGAGTTCCACCCTGGCCTCACGGAGCTGGTCTTGAAGCGTCTCGATCTCCGCCCCCGAATGCGAACCTCGCTCGACCTGAGCCAACCTAGCCTTCGTCCAGGCGAGTTCCTCCTGGGATGCCCGTAAGCGCCGGATGAAATCATGCAAAATCATGTCGCTTCGCACGGCCCTTGCATACGCCTGCGACGACAAAGAAGCAAAGGTTAAAACTAAAAACCTACGCTTACAATAAAACAGAAGTACTGATCCTCTGAGCGTCGGTAACGCCCGCCTGGAAGAAGGTGATGTCGCCCTTCGACACCACGCCCTTCCACCATGATAGTGGGGATCCCTCGAGGTGGCGAAAACAGTCCCCTCGGGCCTCTATCGCCTCCAGCTCCACCGCCGAGTTCGCCCTCTTGGGTTCGGAACGCTCATCGGGAGGTGCCGATATCGAAGCCCTCTTCAAAGAAGCCCGAGACTTCGGTTCGACTAGACCGGCAGTCTCGACGAGCTCTCCCTTCGCCTTGCAGTCAGCGACCCTAGAGCGAATCTCCGCCATTGACTCGGGGTCCCGAGAAGCGAGGGCCTGCCTCCTAGCTCGCCTCCTTGCAGCTACACAAAACAAAGCGACAAAGGTCAGGTTCCTATCAAAACAACAAGTTTTATAAAACCATAAAGATACCTCGGGAAGCAGGAGCGACTGATTGAGCCTCGGGACTCGGGGGCCTGCTCGCCCGGAGCGCCTCCTCGGTGCCCGGAGCAAAGGGCGGGAACCACCCGGTGAGCGCCATCAGCTCGGGGGAACGGAACCACTCGCCAGCCTTGCGGGCTTCCGACATCCCCGATATTTCTCTCACAAAGGGGAGCTCCGGTGCCCCCTCGTCCGCTCGAAAGTTGGCCATGCGACCAAAGTGAAGGGGCGCCTCGCCGAAAGTGTCCGAGGTGACCCACGTTGCCCCGAGCATGGGCCATATGAAATCCCGGCTGCCGCGGCACCGGGAAGACGGCGACCAGGTTACGGAAGTCGTCCACGGTCATGGCACGCTGCGTCTGGCAGTGCCACTCCATGAAACATGTAGCCAACAGGCGATAGAACGCCGGGCTCATCGGACATGCATGGACCCCTAGCCGGGTCAGGATCTGCTGGACGATCGCGGGGAACGGGAGACCCAACCCGTAGACAAGACTCCCGATCGTCACGGCCGCATACCCGTCCCTGGGGCGGGAGGGCCTGTCCTCGGGAGCAGGTCTAAGGAACCCCACCAAGGGAGGGATGTTATATGCCTCCCGAAGCGTGCTGAAGACTCGGGAAGTGAGCGTGCTCGCATCATCGATTCCCTTGCAGTCTAAGCCGACGGGGGCGACAGAGTCGCCTACTCCGTTCAAACGAGTCCTCTCCAGCGATCGGGCGTAAGTGTAGCCCGAAGCCTCCGCGGACTCAAGGGCCGGCCATGCCGTCGCCAACACCTCGCCATCATGTTTCTTCTTCCCCCTCGTGGGAGGAGCCTCCGAGTCCTCCTCAGGAGCCTCCGAGCCCGACCCTTGGGGATCATCGGAGTAAATCTCATCCAAGAAAGATTCGGACGGCACAATCACAAGCTCGACACCCGAGGCATCCAAGTTAGACGCCCGGGGGAGCTCGGCACTCACCACCGCTTCACCCCGCTGCTTGAGCAGGGGGGCGTCAAAGGACGCCTCGCGGGAAACCAGGTTGATCACCAACCTTGAGGAACGCGGGCCCTCGGACCCCTCGTCCTCCCCTTCGGGGCTGCACCTGGTAGGTGGGCCGCTCCCGGGCCCCGCAAGCTCGGCGATCGCCGCGGCATCGGTCTCCAACTCCGCGAGCCATTGGTCGGCCGCGCCAGAGTCTTCCTTGACAAAGATGGGAATCCCGTCGAGTTCCTCAAAGGGACCCTTGACCGCCCCCCCCCCCCCCAAATTTGGGAGAGGGCAGGTAGGGTCAACCTCGGGATCATCAACATGGGAAACAAGCTCACTCCCCATCAAGAAAAAGAAAAGGAAAAAAGTCAACTGCCCGGGGGAAATTTCGAAGTCAAAGAATTTTTCGATTACCCGCAGGCCGCCAGTGTGAACAAGAGAGAGCGGGAACTCTCCTATTTATATAGAGGGAGGAGCAAACACTGCTCCTTCCCCCTGCGCGCGGGACACAAGGCCCGGCCCGCGGGCCGGCCTCGCGCGCGCGCCAGTCCCCTTGCGCCAGTCCGCGCGCGGGTCTTGCGGCCCGACCAGCCCGGTCCGGCCCCCAGGGGTCCGGCCACAAGAGATATGCATGCGGACGATCACACGTGATCGAGGGTGAAAATACCTCAACGCCCTTTTCTTTTCTAAAGTTCACGACTTACGTCCCGTAAGCTGTAAACTTGGGGGGCTAATGTTGCTGGTTGTTTTCGGGACACCGGAAATTCAAAAACGATTCAAGCCCGGCCGAGCTTTGACGGCCGGAAGCCCAACGGGTTCCGGCCCACCAGGCCCGAGCACCCCGACGCACCCACGGCCCGGCACGGCCGGTGCGCGCGCACCTGCGGCCCCGGCCCTGAGGCCCCCGGCCCAATGGGCCTCAGCGCGCCCTATCGCGCCTGGCTCGCGCGCACTCTGCGCCCCGGCCTCCCAGTCCGCGCGCGCACTCCTGCGCCCCGACCTCCCGGCCCGCGTGCGCGCTCCCGCGCACCCCGGCCGAGCGCCCCTGCTGCCTCAGTCGGGTGTCCCCGCCACCTCGGCCACCTCGGTCGAGCGCCTTCGCCAGCTCGGCCACCTCGGTCGAGAGCCTTCGCCAGCTCGGCCACCTCGGTCGAGCACCTTCGCCAGCTCGGCCACCTCGGCCGAGCGCCTTCGTCAGCTCGGCCACCTCGGTCGAGCGCCTTCGCCAGCTCGGCCACCTTGGCCGAGCGTCTTCGTCAGCTCGGCCACCTCGACTGAGCATCTTTGCCACCTCGGCCGAGCGTTCTTGCCACCTCGGCCGGGCACGCCGCGCCCGGCCGAGTCCCGCGCCTGGCACGCCCCGCTCCCGTCCAGGCGACATGTCCCACGCACCCTGCGCCCTCTTAGGCGTAATGCCTCGCGCGCCTCTCTCCCGGCCACCCGGTGGGCCTCAAGGGGCCGGCCCAAGGCCTCCCCTCAAACACTATAAATACCCCCCCCTAGGGGAGAAAAACAACACGCTGATTCAGCCCTGAGAAGTGATACATTTTTGAAGAATACATACTTCTTCAAGAACAGTACCTCTCTCGTGCTCTTGTGACATTCCAAGAACACGCACTCCTCCTCCCTCGGCTAAGAAAGTCAAGAACCCCCCTCCACGAGAGGGAGCGCGCTCCTCTTCTGCGACCCGAGCCTCTGCAATACATACTGCCCTCCTGCTTCTTGGCCCTTGAGCTAGAACTCCGAGCTACGAGCACGCGACCCCTCTAAAGTCTTCACTAGAAGCTACGAGCCGGGTCCTACTCTAAAGCCTTGGATTCACAAAGCCTCCGAGCCCAAGATAGTCTCCCCACACAAATTGAACTACGTTCTGACCTGATCCCGACTAAAGGGTACGTAGGCAGCCAATCTTTGGCACGGGCACACCCCCCAAAACACACCTCAGGGTTTGGAGGGTGCAGCTCGGTCTACGAGCTCCCGTTTTTTGCCAGGGCGCGATCACTTGGTCCGGCCTTGGATCGAACCGCCCGAGGTATTTAATCGTTGTTCATTTTCGTGCGACAACACCGCCTCCGCCGCAAGCTCACCATCCGCTCAGACAAGGTAATTTCTTTCTTTCTCTCTCATTTTCTTTCTCGTCTATGCTAAATGTCTCTCTCTCTCCGATTGATCTAGGTTTCTAGGGTTTCGATACACCGCCAAGACATAGCCAGGTCGCCACCGTCGCCTCTGACATCGTCTACTCTCCTCACGCTATGGTACGTTTTCTCTGCCTCTACATTTCTGTGAAATTATTTGTGCGTGTGTGTTTTTGCGCCTGTGTGTGGATGTGTGTGTGTTTTTTTTGCGTGTTCAATGTGCATGTGTGTTGAATATTGATCCTTACCTTTTTGTACTTTCTGGTAGTTAATTAATTTGTGTTTTGTGTGAGTGTTCTGTGTGTATGAGAGGGAGTGTGAAGTTATGTGTGTGTGCGTGAGATAGTGTTGTGTGTGTGAGTATTATGCGCGTGGGTGTTATGTGTGTGTATTTGTATATGTGTGTGTGTGTCTCTGTGTAAGATTGTAATCAGTATGGGTGTTTGAGTGTGTGTATCTATTTGAATATGTGTGTTTGTGTGTGTGTTTGAATCTGTATGTGTGTGTGTTTTAGATTATAATTTGTGTGATGTGTGTATGTGAGATTGCAATATTTGTTTGTGTGTGATGTGTGTTTGGGTGTGTGTGTGTGTGTGTGTTAGATTGTAATATGTGTTTATGGCTTACAGTTACAGTTAGCTCTATTTTCTATTAAAAACATATATTATAAAATATAAGTTTATTGCAATGTCTATTGAAATCTGAACAAAATAAGCAGGACAACAACAATTGCAAGGCGGCAAGATGCTGGAATGGTGTGTTTTCCGCAACTATACTGAAAATGAGAGGAAGCTAAAGAAGGGGGGGAGGAAGGTGGGAAGGCTTTGCGCAATTATCTCTGGCAAACAACAGCCTCTATGAACTGGATGTTGAGAGATACAAGTTGGGAAACCAGAGAATGTTTCATTATCTGAATCAATCAAACTGCTATGAACTGGATGGTGTTGATGATTTCGAGTCGTGGCTGCGATACTCCACTTAGGGAACATCGAATTTTCAAAGGGTACAGAATCGGATTCATCTCAACCCAATGATGAGAAATCTTGGTTCCATCTTAAAACAGCAGCTGAGCTTTTCATGTGGGATACTGATTTATGTTGTCTTCTAAGTTTATCTAGATGTTGGTGTCTTGAGCAGCAAAGGGCTAACCCATGACTCTGCAACATTATTTTAGGTGCAATGAAAAGTCTCTTGAAGATTCTTTATGCAAACGTGCGATTGTGACCCGGGACGAGACAATAACAAAATGTTTGGATCCAGATGCCGCTGCTATAAGTAGAGATGCATTAGCAAAAATTGTTTATACAAAATTGTTTGATTGGTAAGGCCAGAGACGTAAATACAATTTCCGCTGCTATAAGAGTGAATACAAAATTGTACTCTGATTTTTTTAGAAACTGTAAAATTAGTCTTGTATACATAAATGCTTGTCTTAGAAGCATTATATTTAGAGCTAAAAATTAGTCTCCAAAGCACCATGACAAGACTAAATAAAAAGTCACATATACCACTGTATTGGAGATTGAAAATCAATATCAAAAGCTCTACATCACAGACAAAGCAAGAAATGGAACAGTGACTAAACATCGGTGACTAAATTACGTTATTTGAGACTAAAAATTAGTCCGTAAATTAGTCTATCCGAGACTTAAATCCGTTTTAAAAGGCTAATAATCAGTCACATTATTCGAGACTAACAATCAGTCACGTTATCCGAGACTAATAATCATGTTATCCGGGACTAACACTCAATCTTAAAAAGACTTATTTGTGACTAAATACGAGTTCTCGGCCGACCTTATTAAGGACTGAAAAATGTGGTATCTGAGACTAGTTCTTAGTCATGAATATTACGGCGTATCCGACACTGACTTTTAGTCCTTGATAGTAGCATCCGCCACTACGTATCCGAGACTAGCCTAGGAGACTGAAAATCAGTCTCGGATACTCATCCCAGACTGTTTGTCAAGTATCAGAGACTAAATAATTAGTCTCTGATACCCTGTTTTCTTGTAGTGGGGGTAAACCACCCATTCGTTCTGAGGGCGTGAATAACCCCGAGAACGCAACCGTGGTGAAGAAATACTTCCTGCGCTCCCGAGTGCAAAGCGACGAGGAGTCTCTCAACGACGAGAGCCACACTCCCTCGCCCCCTCCACCTCAGGACAGTCGGGACGACCGCATCCTTGAGGTGGAGGAGAAAATTCGTCGGCTAAAGATAGCTAACGCAAGGTACCACCGCCAACTGGCGGGCAAGGCGCATGCGCAAGGCACCCCCCACGGGGAATCCGAGGACCTCATGGACGAGGGACATGGCTATGACCACGACTATGAAGGCTTGGAAATTTCTGCGGACGTCGAGACTTCTCTCACCAAACACGGGGAGCTCCCTGTTGAGATCGAAGCCAGTCCGTCGAAAACAAAGGCAATATCGATCTCCTCTCAAGAAGAGACCTCACGACGTTCAGCCCGTGACCGACTCGGTCAAAGAGGCAATGTCAGGGAAGGTCCAACGACTCGGCGAGTGAGGCGTGTGGCTCAAAGCTCACGCCCCCATACAACCGGGCCGTATCTCAGAGATCGACTTACCGCCCAACGGAACGACCGTGGCGAAGACCTCCGGGAGAGGCTAAGTGCTCGCAAGGGTCACAACCCTGCGGCCCCAATCAATGGGGACCCTCGCACGGCTCAGGGGTCAAATGAAAGGTGCCAGGTGACTCCTCCTGAACAAGGAGTGACCCCTAACACTGGCCTCGATGTCGTCACCATGATTCACAATCTTCGTAACGAAGTGCATGACTTGCGTGAAGGCGGCTTGGCCGATGATACATACGGAGTCGTAGAAAAACATTCCTCGCCCTTCACTGCCCAAATCCTTGCTGAGGTGTGCACGGGAAACTTCAAACTCCCGAATCTCCCTCCGTACAATGGAAAAACGGACCCCACGTATCACATCCAACATTACGAAACTTGGATGACGATGCAAGGCGTTTCACCTGGGGCTCTATGCCAAGCTTTTAGTCTTACCCTCACCGGACCCGGTTTCGAGTGGTTTAAGAATTTAAGACCAGGAAGCATCCAATCATTCAAAGACCTGAAGGACATGTTCCTGGCACGATTTGCTACATCTATGATCCAAAAGAAGACCAAGATGTACCTATGGTCAATCAGGCAAGAGAACAACGAGTCCTTGAGAGAGTATCTCACCCGATTCACCACAGAATCAAATTAGGTCGACCGCTTTGACGACAGTGACGCAATTACGGCCATCATCGAGGGCTTGCGCACCGGAGACTTCTTAAAGTCCGTCGTCGGCAGAGTCCCTTCTACGATGGCCGAGTTAATGAACCGAGCCAAAACCTTCATGGGGGTAGAAGATTACCTCGACAGCCGCTGGTGCAGCAACCGAAGCTCCCGCCGTCGGGATGAGTCCGGCAACGAACCGAGTAACCCCCGCAAGAGGATAAACAAGGGAGGTCAAGCTTCCGATAGACGACCCCCTACGTCTCAAAAGCTGCGTCTTGCGAGCAATTTTAGAGACTACTCGAGTTACACTCCCCTGAACGCCCCAGTAGAGCAAATCTACACTGTGACGCGTGACAAGTTCGTCGCTCCGGCTCCGATAAGGGGCAGCCTCGCATCTCGCGACCGGTCCCGTTATTGTGAGTTCCACCGGGATTACGGTCACACGACCGCTCAATGCTTCCATCTTAGGAAACAAATTGAGACATTAATCCAAAAGGGAGAGCTCAAAGAGTTTGTCCTTCGCATGGTAGGAGCAGCAGCCCCCGCCGACAACAGGCCACAGCCTGAGAAAGGTGGAGGGGCCAACGCTATCACCGACCGCACAGCGGTCGCGGCTACAGCCGATGCGCAACTCCACGTCGTCACCACCATCCTAGGTGGCTTGCAAGACGGGGACTCGGCCCGGCAAAGGAAAAAGCTCCTCAGAGCTGCCTCTCAAGAAGGCCTTGCCGGGCTGGTTAACCTCACCTATGAGGAACCTCCGTCCGTACCTCACAAGATGATACAATTCACCAATGAAGAGGCCAGGCGAATTGTGCACTCGCGCAATGACGCTATAGTCCTTAAGGCCCAAGTGGCCAACAACTTGGTAAAAAGAGTTCGTATTGACAACGGTAGCGCAGCCGATATAATCTTTAAGACCACCCTAGAGCGCATGAAGCTCAGGGGGCTCCGCCCTATCCCGACTCAAACCCCTCTGTTTGGGTTCACGGGGAAAAGGTCATGACTGAAGGAGTCATTGATTTACCAGTCACCTTCGGAACTACCGGAGGTATCGAAGTCGTTCACATGGTCCCCTTTCTTGTGGTCGACCAGGAGTCGCCCTACAATGTTATCATTGGGCGACCCACATTGAACAGACTAACGGCTATTACGTCCACATATCACCTAGTGGTGAAATTCCCCACCGAAGAGGGAATCGGCGTCATGGCTGGTGATCAAACCCAAGCGAGGATATGCTATGTCCAAGGCGTGGGCGGCAAGCCCGCTGAAAAGAGGGTTAACACGATCTACCAACTAGAAGACGACTACCCGTGCGATCAGAAAGACGCATGGCATCTTGGGGAATCAGACCCTCGTGACAATATCGAGAGGTTGAAAGTTAACACCCCCGATGATCTCACTTCGATCGTTCTCGACGAAGCTAAACCTGACCAGGTAGTGAAGATCGGTGCACAACTCCCTCTCGCCATCAAAACTCAACTCGCGTCCTTCCTTCGGGAGTTTAAGGATGTCTTCGCGTGGACACATGCAGACATGCCCGGTATAGACCCCGATGTGATTGTGCACCGGTTGAATGACGATAAAACTATCGCTGAAAAGGTACAAGCTAGACGTGCGTTCAACCCCGAGCGATACCTAGCGATAAACGAGGAAGTCGAAAAGCTTCTCTCCGCTGGTTTCATCCGAGAAGCCAAGTACCCCAAGTGGGTGGCCAATGTAGTCATGGTCAAAAAGCCTAATGGGAAGTGGCGCATTTGTATAGATTACAAAGATCTTAACAAAGCCTGCCCAAAAAATTGCTTTCCACTCCCACGCATCGAACAACAAGTCGACGCCACGGCAGGACATGAACTGCTAAGTTTCATGGACGCCTACTCAGGCTATAACTAGATACGAATGCACGAGCCCGATCAGGTCAAGACGACCTTCGTCACTGATCGCGGCCTCTACTGCTATAAGGTCATGCCTTTCGGCCTTAAAAATGGAGGAGCTACTTACCAACGATTGGTAAACCGGATCTTCGCCGACCTAATCGGCAAGACTATGGAAGTTTACGTGGACGACATGCTCGTTAAAAGCCTACTGGCTACCAATCACGTGGACAACCTGAGGGAGATGTTCTTAATCCTCCGCCGGTACAAAATGAAGCTCAACCCCAACAAACGCGTGTTCGGGTCGAATCCGGGAAGTTCCTAGGCTACATAGTTAGCCGTCGAGGTATCGAAGCGAACCCCGAGAAAATCAAGGCACTCCTTGACATGAAGTCTCCGCGACGTGTCAAGGAAGTCCAAAGTCTGACCGGTTGGATTGCCGCCCTCTCGCGTTTTGTGGCCAAAGCAACCGACAAGTGTCAACCGTTCTTCAAAGCAATAAAGAAGACGGATGGCTTTGAATGGACAGACGAGTGCGAGAAGGCCATTCAAGAAATGAAGGCCTACTTCGGGACACCTCCGTTCCTCTCTAAGACAAGAGAAGGCGAGACGCTCTACGTCTACCTTGTCGTCTCCAAACGAGCTGTGAGCGCTGTGCTGATCCGTGAAGAAGATAGGGCTCAATGGCCCATCTTCTACATAAGCAAAGCCCTACTTGACGCCGAAACACGTTATACAGAGATAGAGAAGCTCTCTCTCACTCTCCTCGTAGCTGCCAAAAAGCTACGCCCCTACTTCCAGTCTCACCCAATCATTGTCCGAACCGGACATCCAATCAGTAAAGCTCTTCAAAAGGGAACATCGACTTGCATGGCGGTCTGGTCCCAAGAATTGAGCGAGTACAGGATTGAGTTTCACCCGAGACCGGCAATAAAGGCTCAAGCCTTAGCTGATTTCGTAGCAGAATTCTCCTACACTCCCGACATGGGGAGAGCAGAAGACGACTCGAACGACGACATGTCGGCTCGAAAGAGAAAGGTCGACCCTACGAGTCCCATCTGGGAACTACACGTAGACAGAGCATCTAATGCCCAGGGAGCAGGCGCCAGCGTGATTCTAACAAATCCCGACCGGGAAAAGTTACGCTACGCCCTCCACTACGGATTCCAGGCCTCCAACAATGAGGCCGAGTACGAAGCCCTCATCATAGGGCTAGAGCTCGCTCAAAAGCTCAATGTACAGATTTTACGAATACACTGTGACTCCCAGTTGATCGTAAATCAGGTTAAAGGTGACTACGTTGCCAAAGAACCTAACATGATCGCCTACTTGGCAAAGACAAATGCCAAGCTAGATGCCTTCTCCTGGTTCGAGATCATCCAGATCCCACGAGAAGAGAACTCAGAGGCTGACACCCTAGCTCGTCTCGGATCCGGTATCACCGAAGACGGGCTGGGAACTATCCCAATCGAGTCTCTCTCACGACCATCCGTCTCACGTGATGAGGTTGGAACGATTGAGAGCGCCGCTCATCCAACTTGGATGACCCCGCTTACAGACTTCTTACGAAGAGGGGTACTTCCCGAAGACCGCAGAGAAGCCGAAAGGCTAAAAGCCCTCGCATCCAAATACGTGTTGAGAGGCGAAGCCTTATACAAATGCGGGTATTCAACCCCGCTGCTCCGATGTCTCAACAGCGTCGATTCGACTAAGGTCCTCCGCGAGATCCACGATGGCCTCTGCGGGAATCACGCCGCTAGGAGGTCCCTCGCGCTCAAAGCGCTTCGGCAAGGCTATTTCTGGCCAACGGTGAAAAAAGACGCCTACGATTGGGCAAGAAAGTGCAACAAGTGTCAACGTTTCTCCAACGTTCCACGACAGCCGCCATCTCCCCTGAGTAGCATCGTTGTTCCACACCCCTTCGCAAAATGGGGCGTAGACATTATCGGCAAGCTTCCCAAAGCCCCGAGGCAATACGAATACGCCATCGTCGCTATTGACTAATTCACTAAGTGGGTCGAAGCCGAGCCTCTGGCTAGGATCACCGAGGCCAACACCACAAACTTCATCTGGAAGTCCATAATATGCCGCCACGGCATCCCCGCGTTGATCGTGACCGATAACGGCGCGCAGTTCGACAACGGAAGGGTTAGAGAGATCTGCGCCCAACTAGGGATAAGCGAGACATTCTCGTCCCCGCGACATCCACAGGCTAATGGCGCCGTGGCTGAGGAATTGCCTTTCATCCTATGGGCCTATCGAAGCCAAAAAGGGCGCCTGGGCTGAGGAATTGCCTTTCATCCTATGGGCCTATCGAACGACCGTTCGAAATGCCACCGGAGAGACCCCCTTCTCCATAGCCTTTGGGATTGAAGCAGTGGTCCCCGTTGAAACGGAAGTCCCCACCTACCGGGTCGACACTTTCGACGAAAAAGAAAATGACGAGGCCATGCGCCTCGAACTGGATCTAATCGATCAGAAAAGATCCGAGGCCCTCACCGGACTCGCTGCGCAAAAGCGAAAGGTTGAGAGATACTACAACGCCAAAGTCAAAAGGCGGATCTTCGCCGTCAGCAGCCTTGTACTCATACGCGTGTTCCAAAACACCCAAGTGCAAGGCGTCGGGGTCCTAGGCCCAAATTGGGAAGGACCATATAGAGTTCGACAAGTCATACACGACGGAACCTACTACATCGAACACCCGGACGAAACTCCAATCCGGCACCCGTGGAGCGCCGAGCACTTGAGGCAGTACCACCAGTGACCAAGTCCCCCTCAGTTATTGCTCTGATTTCCCTTATTCAATAAGGCCTACGGGCCACTGTTCAAGGATGTTCCCTGTTAGCAAAAGTTAATAAGAAATAAAGTTTGTGGTCTTTTTACCCACTTTATCACAGTTTTTAGTCATCATGGCACGACCTGTAAACCAAAAACTCGGGGGGCTATGGGTCCTGAGACGTACACTCGAAAAGTTACGGCATATAAAAAAAAAGAGAAACCTTTAGCCCCCCACTCACAGGATACAAAGGCTTAAGAAGCTCGGACCTCGACGGCTCATCAGGCATACGGGTCCGGGAAAAGACGTCGGCCTAACTCGACGCAAAATTTCGGTCGCTCAACCCACGAGCTCAAAGACGTCGGCCTAACCGGACGAAAAAGTTTGGTCGCTCAACCCACGAGCTCAAAGACGTCGGCCTAACCCGACGCAAAAGTTCGGTCGCTCAAACAGCACGAACACTTCTCCCAGGCCTAAGTCCTCCACGGGGATACAGACTTAGGAAGCTCGGACCCCGACGGCCCTTCGTGCATACGGGTTCGAGTAAAACGTCGGCCTTCTCGGCGTGCCGTAAGACGCGTAAAGGCGCAGGTGAAAGATGTCTTCCGGGACGCATGTAAGTCGCGTAAAGGCGCTGCCTCAAACCCTAAAAAGGCCAAATTTGAGTCAAACAAAGGTTCGCTAGCCTCAGGGCAGGATAACCTAAGACGCCGGCCTAACCCGATGCAATAGGGATTGAGTAAAAGACGTCGGCCTAACCCGACGCACCCGCGTTCGCTTGCTCCAGGGCAAGCGAGCCCACGAGACGCCGGCATAACCCGACACAACCCACGTTCGCTTGCTCCAGGGCAAGCGAGCCCAAAAAGACGTCGGCCTAACCCGACGCACCCGTGTTCGCTTACTCCAGGGCAAGCGAGCCCAAAAGACGTCGGCCTAACCTGACGCGCCCGCGTTCGCTTGCTCCAGGGCAAGCGAGCCCAAAAAGACGTCGGCCTAACCCGACGCACCCGCGTTCGCTTGCTCCAGGGCAAGCGAGCCCAAAAAGACGTCGGCCTAACCCGACACACCCGCGTTCGCTTGCTCCAGGGCAAGCGAGCCCAAAAGACGTCGGCCTAACCCGACGCACCCGCGTTCGCTTGCTCCAGGGCAAGCGAGCCCAAAAGACGTCGGCCTAACCGGACGCACCCGCGTTCGCTTGCTCCAGGGCAAGCGAGCCCAAAAGACGTTGGCCTAACCCGACGCGCCCGCGTTCGCTTGCTCCAGGGTGAGCGAACCCAAAATAGACGTCGGCCTAACCTGACGCACCCGCGTTTGCTTGCTCCGGGGTAAGCGAACCCATAAAGACGCCGGCCTAACCCGACGCAACCTACGCTCGTCACTCAAAAGCACGAGCTCCTAAGACGCTGGCCTAACTCCGGCGCGATTTTCGTTCGCTTCCTGCAGGGCGCGAACTCAAAAGACGCCGGCCCAACCCGGCGCGACATACACGTCCGGTCGCTAATGGCACGGACACAGAGCCCCCGGGAACTACCCGGTACGACCTCTTCGATCGCATAAAGGCGCGGAGCGAAGTCACTGGGCCACAGCCGCATTAGGCACGCTGAATCGTCGGCCTAACCCAACAGGCCGATACCACCGTTCAAACAAGGGTCGGCCAATCGCCTAACTGGGCACAAACGCCCCCTCACATCGAACGTTTAAACGACGACGAGACGTAACGACGTAATGAGCAAGGACGAACCCTAGTTAAGGACGCAAAACCTGCCAAAATTATTGGTAAGGATACAAACCCTTCGGGCCACGTTAGCCCGCGAAAAAGGCGCATACGAGTAAAATTGCTCGAAAATTGAGATAAGCATTCAACACAAAAGCGACAAAAATATCTCTGAATCCAGCAAACACGTCCTGAACAAAAAGTGCGTGAAAAGTAAATAAAAACCTAGAAAAGGAAAGCAAATCGCTAAACATACGCGCTAAAAAAGAAGCTACACTGCTCAAACAGGGCATCTAGCATGGGAAACAAGGTGTCGAAGAAGTCAAAAGTTACCCCCCGGGCCTCGTTCTCGGTCGCGGTCGCATCTCGACATTCCACCGCTCCGGCGCGACGGGCCTCCTCGGTCCCTATGTCGTAGTCATCCTGCAAGTCGGACGCCCTTCGCTCCGCTTCAGCAAGCTGGGATGAGAGGCGGGCATTCTCCTCCGCCAGAGAGTCGCGCTCGCGCTCCGCCCGAACACCCGCCGCTTCGCTCGAAGTAAGCTGGCGGTGCGACGTCTCCAAAGCATCGGATCAAGCATCCAGTTGCCTCCGAAGGTCGGTAACCTCAGTGCGAAAAATCTCCGTTGATCAGGTCGCCACCTCGCAAGCTCGCCGTTCTTCGGTGAGCTCCCCCGCCATCTTGGCCACCGACATTTGGGCTCCGTCGCGCTGATCCCGAGCGATTTGGAGTTCCACCCTGACCTCACGAAGCTGATCTCGAAGCGTCTCGGTCTCCTCCCCCGGGTGCGAACCGCGCTCGACCTGAGCCAGCCTAGCCTTCGTCCGAGCAAGCTCCTCCTCGGATGACCCCAAGCGCCGGATGAAGTCGTACAAAATCCTGTCGCTCCGCACGGCCCTCGCGTACGCCTGCGACGACAAAGAAGCAAGGGTTAAAACTAAGACCTACGCTTACGACAGAATTAAACAGAAATACTGACCCTCTGAGCATCGGTAACCCCCGCCTAGAAGAAGGCAATATCGTTCTTCGATACCACGCCCTTCCACCAGGACAGTGGGGATCCCTCGAGGTGGCGGAAGCAATCCCCTCGAGCCTCTATCGCCTCCAGCTCCACCGCCGAGTTCGCCCTCTTGGGATCGGAACGCTCTTCAGGAGGCGCCGATGTCGAAGCCCTCTTCAAAGAAGCACGGGGCTCTGGTTCAGCTACAGCAGCGGTCTCAACACGCTCCCCCCTCGCCTTGCGGTTAGCGACCCTAGAACGGATCTCCGCGATCGATGCAGGGTCCCGAGACGCGGAAGCTAGCCTCCTAGCTCGCCTCTTTGCAGCTATACAAAACAAAGCAACGAAGGTCAGGTTCCTGTCAAAACAAAAATTGGTTACAAAACCGTAAAGTTACCTCGAGAAGCAGGAGCGACTGGTTGAGCCACGGGACTCGGGGGCCTGCTCGCCCGGCGCACCTCCTCGGTGCCCGGAGCAAAAGGCGGGAACCACCCGGTGAGCACCATCAGCTCGGGGGAACGGAACCGCTCGCCAGCCTTGCGGGCTTCTGACATCCCCGATATTTCTCTCACAAAGGGGAGCTCCGCTGCCCCCTCATCCGCTGGAAAGTCAGCCAAACGACCGAAGCGAAGGGGCGCCTCGCCAAAGGCGTCCTAGATGACCCACACCCACGCCCTGCAGCTAGGCGGGTCACAATCCTCGACCAGCCTCACGTTGCCACGAGCATGGGCCATATGAAATCCCGGCTGCCCCGGCGCCGGGAAGACGGCGACCAGGTTACGGAAGTCGTCCACGGTCATGGCACGCTGCGTCTGGCAGTGCCACTCCATTAAGCATGTACTTAACAGGCGGTAGAATGCCGGGCTCATCTGACATATGTGGACCCCTAGTCGGGTCAGGATCTGCTGGACGATCGTTGGGAACGGGAGACGCAACACGCAGACAAGACTCCCGACCGTCACGGCCGCGTACCCGTCCCTAGGACGAGAGGGCCTGTCCTCGGGGGCAGGTCAAAGCAATCCCACCGAGGGAGGGATGTTATACGTCTCCCAAAGCGTGCTGAAGACTCGGGAATTGAGCGTGCTCGCGGCATCGAGTCCCCTGCAGCCTAAGCCGACGGGGGCGACAGAGTCGCCTACTCCGTACATACGAGTCCTCTCCAGTGACCTGGCATAAGTGTAGGCCGAAGCCTCAGCGGACTCGAAAGCCGACCAGGCCATCGCCAATACTTTCCCGTTGCGTTTCTCCTTCCCCCTCGCGGGAGGAGCCTCCAAGTCCTCTTCAGGGCCCTCTGAGCCCGACCCTAGGGGATCGTCGGAGTAAATCTCGTCCAAGAAAGATTCGGACGGGACTATCGCGAGCTCAGCACCCGAGGCATCTAAGTTAGATGCCCGGGAAAGCTCAGCACTCACCGCCGCTTCACCCCGCTACTTGAGCAAGGGGGCGTCGAAGGACGCCTCGCGGGAAACCAGGTTGATCACCAACCGTGATGAACGCGGGTCCTTGGACCCTTCGTCCTCCCCTTCAGGGCCGCACCTTGTAGGTAGGCCGCTCCTGGGCCCCGCTAGCTCGGCAATCGCCGCGGCGTCAGTCTCCAACTCTACGAGCCATTTGTCGGCCGCACCAGAGTCTTCATCGACAACGATGGGAATCCAGTCGATTTCCTCAAAGGGACCCTTGGCCGCCCCCCCAAAATTGGGGGGAGGGCAGGAAGAGTCAACCTCGGGATCATCGACGTGGGAAACAAGCTCACTCCCCATTAAAAATGGAAAAAAGTCGACTGCCCAGGGGAAATTTCAAACTCAAAGGAATTTTTCAATTACCCACAGGCTGCCAGTGTGAACAGAAAGAGAGGGGGGTCTCCTATTTATAGGAGAGGAAGGAGCAAACCATGCACCTTCCCCACCCCCCCCCCCCCCGTGCGCGCGCGACACAATGCCTGGCCCGCGTGTCGGCCTCGCGCGCGCCATGCCGCGTGCAGGACCTGCTGCCCAGCCGGCCCGGTCTGACCCCCAGGCGTCCGGCCAACAAAAAAAAAAATAAAGAAGAAAAAAAGATATGCGTGCGTACGGTCATGCGTGATCGAAGGTGAAATTACCTCAACGCCGTTTTCTTTTCTAAAGTTCACGAATTACGTCCCGTAAGCCGTAAACTTGGGGGGCTAATGTTACCGGTCCTTTTCGGGACACCAAAAATTCAAAAATGATTCAAGACCGGCCGGAAGCCCAACGGGCCCCGGCCCACCAGGCCCGAGTGCCCCGACGCACCCACGGCCCGGCACGGCCGGCGCGCGCGCACCTGCGCCCCCGGCCCGATGGGCCTCAGCGCGCCCTAGCACGCATGGCTCGCGCGCACCCTGCGCCCCTGCCGTCACGGCCCGCGCGCGCTCCCGCGCCCCGGCCTCCCGGCCCGCGCGCGCTCCCGCGCCCTGGCCGAGCGCCCCTTTTGCCTCGGCCGGGTGCTCCTGCTGCCCCGGCCGAGCGCCCCTGCTGCCTCGGCCGGGTGTCCCTGTCGCCTCGGCCGGGTGCCCCTTCTGCCCCGGCCTAGCATTCCTGCTGCCCCGGCCGAGTGCCCCTGCTGCCTCGGCCGGGTGCCCCTGCAGCCCCGGCCGAGCGTCCTTGCTGCCACGGCCGAGCAATCCCAACGCCTCGGACGGGCACGCTTGCTTCTGGGCACGCCGCGCCCGGCCAAGTCCCGCGCCCGGCGCGCACCGCGCCCATCCTGGCGACACATCTCGCGCACCCTGCGCCCTCCTGGGCGTGATGCCTCGTGCGCCCCGCTCCTGGCCACCCGGTGGGCCTTAAGGGGCCGGCCCAAGGCCTCTCTCCACAACTATATATACCCCCCCTTGGGGAAGGAAAATTCATTCCACGACATACCAACACATCTCTACTTCTCGTCTCTTAAGAACTCTCTCTCGTGCTCTTGTGACATTCCAAGAGCGCGCACTCCTCCTCCCTCGGCTCAGAAACACAAGGACCCCCCTCCACGAGAGGGAGCGCGCTCCTTTTCTGTGACCCGAGCTTCAGCAGTCCACACTGCTCTCCAGCTTCTTGGCCGTTGAGCTAGAACTCCGAGCTACGAGGCAAGTGACCCCTCTAAACTCTTCACTAGAAGCTACGAGTCGGGTCCTACTCTAAAGCCTTGGATTCTCAAGCCTCCGAGCCCAAGATAGCCCTCAATACGCAAATTGAACTACGTTCTGACCTGATCCCGACTAAAGGGTACGTAGGCAGCCAACCTTTGGCACGGTCACACCTCCTAAAACAGACCTCAGGGTCTGGAGGGTGTAGCTCGGTCTACGAGCTCCCATTTTTGGCCCGGCCGCGGTCACTTGGTCCGGCCTTGGATCGAGCCGCCCGAGGTATCTAATCGTTGTTCTTTTTACGTGCAATGGGAGACGAAGAAACTCCAGGTGGCACTCTTGAGCCGAGATGAGGAGTTGAACATCGTCCATGCTTGACTATCGGCGAGCGAGATCTCTCGGGTTAACGTCGAGAGGGAGAGAGATTCTCTACTGGCGGAAGTTCAGACTTTCACCGAGGAGAAAGACGATGCCGTGCGATCCAAGACGGACCTGGAGGACGATTGGGACTTAGTGTTGGAGGTCGCTCGTTACGAAGCGTCCATACGAGTTCTAGACGCGACTGCGAGGGAGAACGCGCCCCGAGGGACCACCTTCTCTTTTTTTAACGCTATGTTCCTTCCTTTAGACGACGAGCCATAGGCGGACGACCTGCGCCCCCAAGTCCCCGCGGAGGCTGCCCAATCGACGAACCGTCCGTTTGATAGAGAGGCTACTGATGGGTCGGGCGCCCCTCGCCTCGAGGACGATGAGGAACAGATCGATTTCGGCTCGGAGTAGCCGATTTTTCTTTGGTTTTTCGCGCACTTGTTTAGCGCTTGCATTATGTTCCCTTTCGGATACTTGTTGTGTTTCCTGGTTGGATATTTGCCGTACTTTTGCATTCTTTAAGCTGTTTTATGCAATATCATTTGCTTTCGTATTATGCGTCTTATTTTCTCGATTTACTACGTTTAGCGTAATCGATTTGCGCAATCCGATTAGTGCGTGTCTTACGAATCCGGCTTACTATATCTAGCGTAACCGGTTTTCACGGCTTACTGCCACATCCGGCGGCGAAGTTTCCCGCGGACGCTGACTTGACCAGTTTCATCCGGTGGGTGCGACTCTCTGCCATCCATTCGTGACTCGCTGCCTATCGGCGTATGCAAGCTGGACGGCCGCCGCGCCCATCCTCCGGTGGGAACGCTACCTATCGGCGTGCACATCATGCACCGGGATGGGTTTGTTGTAAACGTAGTTCCCAGTGAGCGTCGTACCAATCAGTACGCGCGTCACGTTTTGGGTTTTGACTACTGGGATCGACGGTCCGGTGCGCGGACGTGATCGGCCGACGCCCAGTTACCTATCGGTACGTGGGGCATCGAATCGTGCAAGAGCGTCGCGCGAGGGTCGGAGGTCCGGTGCGCGGATCCGATTTGTTGACGTTTCGCTACCTCTCAGCGCGTAAAACGTGGAGTTGCGCGAGTGCGTCGCGCGAAAAATATGTGCCTGTTATCCTCATTAGCCCCCCGAGTTTCTTGTGTACTCGTAGAGGAGACTAGAAATTATAACACAATAGGATAAAGGTTTTGAAGTGAAATGTAATTCAATTGTCATGTTAAAATAGTTAAAGATTACATTCCCAGGCCGTTGGCCGTACTTGAAATTTTAAATTGCCTTTTGCCAAACTCGAAAATAAGATAAAAAATAACGAAACATAGGGCAAACGGGGACGGGCTTCTATTGGTAGTATTGCCGTAGGTGCTCCGCGTTCCACGGATGCATGAACACGAGTCCCTCTTTGTTCTCGAGCTCGTACGTGCCGTTGTGGATGGCTCAGCGCACACAGTACGGGCCTTCCCAGGTGGGGCCCAGAACTCCCGCGCCTTGCACCTTGGTGTTTTGAAACACCCTTCTAAGGACGAGGCTTCCGACGGCAAACTTTCACAGCTTTATCTTGGAGTTGTAGTACTTCTCGACCTTTCTCTTTTGTGCGGCGAGGCGGGAGAGTGCGTCCGCCCTCTTCTCGTCTATGAGGTCCAACTCCAGCCTGATCGCGTCGTCGTTCGCGGCTTCTTCATACTCCTCGATGCGCAAGGTTGGCAGCTTGGTCTCAACAGGTACCACGGCCTCGACGCCGAACGCGATAGCGAAAGGAGTTTCACCGGTCGCATTTCGCGCGGTGGTTCGGTATGCTCACAAGACCATGGGAAGATCGTCGGCCCAAGCCCCCTTTCTTTCTTCCAGCTTCTTCTTCAGCTTCTCTTTGATCGTCTTGTTGACCGCCTCGACTTGACCGTTGGCCTGAGGATGGCGGGGAGAACAGAAAGTATTGCTAATGCCCAATTGTTCGCACATGTCTCAGAGGCGCGCGTTGTCAAATTGCTTTCCGTTGTCGGTCACAATCGACACGGGGATCCTGAAGCGGCAGACAATGTTCTTCCAGATAAAGCTCATCGTGTTCGACTCGGTGATCTTTGCCAATGGTTCGGCCTCTACCCACTTCGTGAAATAGTCGATCGCCACGATCGCATGCTTGTATTGCCTTGGGGCCATGGGTAGCTCACCGATGAGGTCGATTCCCCATTTCGCGAAGGGTCGCGGCACAACGATCGAGCATAACGGGGCCGGCGCTTGGCGCGGGATGTGGGCGAACCTTTGACATTTGTCGCACTTTTTGGCCCACTCGTGGGAGTCCTTTTTCAAGGTAGGCCAAAAATATCCGAGCCTAATGAGCTTAAATGCCAACAATTATCCGGCGGCATGGTTTCCGCACACCCCTTCGTGAACTTCGCGGAGCCCTTTCTTCGCCTCGACTTCGGTCAAGCAACGGAGGAGGGGCATGGAGTAGCCTCTCTTGAACAAGTTGTCTTCCCTCATCGTGTATTTCGGCGCCAAGCTTCTCAGCTTTCTTCCCTCTTCTTTGTCTTCGGGGACGACTCCTCGCTTAAGGAATTCCACGAGCGGCGTCATCGACTAGGGGGGCGGAGTCCCGTCAACTACCCCTACGTCGCTTCTCGAGACGTAGGGTCGAGTCAACACTTCTATCGAGATGCTGCCCTCTCCCTCCTTGTCTATTCCGGACGCAAGGCGTGCCAGGGCGTCAGCGTCGATGTTCGCCTCTCGGGGAACTTGGACAATCTCGAACCATGACAGGGCCTCTAGATTCTTTTGGGTCTTTGACAGGTACGCGATCATGTTCGGCTCTTTAGCGGCGTAGTCGCCCTGAACCTGGTTCACGATCAACTGCGAGTCACAATGGATGCGCAGGTTTTGGACGCCTAGCTTGTTCGCCAGCTCCAAGCCAACGATAAGAGCCTCGTACTCCGCCTCGTTGTTGGAAGCCTTGAACTCAAACCGCAGGGCGTATCTCAATTTTTCCCTATCGGGATTTGTGAGCACAACGCCGGCGCCAGCCCCCCAGGCGTTTGACGAGCCATCTACGTGCAAGTCCCAGACCGGCCCTATTGGGCTGTTGGTCCTCTTCTTCGACGACTCGTTGTGGTCGTTCTCCTTGTATTCCTTGTTCTCGTTACCTCTGTCTCCCTCGTCAGTTGAGGGTGAACTTGTGAATTCGGCTATGAAGTCGACGAAGGCTTGGCCCTTGATGGCGGTTCTCGGTTGGAACTCGACCCCGTACTCGCCCAACTCCTGGGACCATACGGCCATTCGAGAGGAGGTCCCTTTTTGCAGAGCCTTCTCGATGGGACGTCCCATGCGTACCACGATGGGGTGCGCTTGGAAGTAGGGCCGGAGCTTTCTCGCGCTCATGACAAGGGCAAGGGACAATCTCTCGATTTCCGGGTATCGGGTCTCGGGATCGAGTAGCGCTTTGCTGACGTAGTAAACCGGCCATTGCACGTTGTCTTCTTTGCATATGAGAACCGCGCTCACGGCCCTATCGGAAACCGTGAGGTAAATGTACAAGGTTTCGCCATCCTTCGGCTTCGCGAGGAACGGGGGAGAGGTGAAATAGGCTTTCATTTCACGGAACGCTTCCTCGCACTCCTCCGTCCATACAAACCCGTCGGTCTTCTTCAATGCCTTGAAAAACGGTTGGCACCTATCGGTTGCCTTGGAGACGAATCGCGTCAGGGCGGCGATTCTCCCCGTCAAACTTTGTACTTCTTTCACCTTTTGTGGCGACCTTATCTCTAAGATCTCCCTAATCTTATCTGGATTGGACTCAATCCCGCGACGGCTCACCATGTAGACCAAGAATTTTCCGGACTCAACCCTAAAGGCGCATTTGTTGGGGTTGAGCTTCATCTTATAGCGTCGTAGGATCGTGAACATCTCTCTAAGGTCTCGAACGTGGTCGTGGGCCTTAAGGCTTTTGACAAGCATATCGTCCACGTAGACTTCCATAGTTTTGCCAATTTGATTGGCGAACATTTGGTTCACCAACCTTTGATCCATTGCTCCCGCGTTTTTGAGGCCAAAGGGCATGACCTTGTAGCAGTAGAGTCCGCGGTTTGTAACAAAGGTGGTATTGATTTGATCCGGCTCGTGCATACGAATCTGATTATAGCCTGAGTAGGCGTCCATGAAGCTCAACAACTCGTGGCCCGCCGTGGCGTCCACAAGTTGTTCGATCCTCGGGAGAGGGAAGCTGTCTTTCGGGCAAGCTTTGTTGAGATATTTGTAGTCGATACGGATCCGCCACTTGCCGTTTGGCTTCTTGACCATCACCACGTTGGACACCCACTTGGGGTGCTCCGCCTCCTTGATGAAGTCGGCGGCGAGAAGTTTGTCAACCTCTTCACTAATGGCCTGGTACCTAACTCCGCTGAACGCCCATCGCGGTTGAACGTGCTCAGTCACTCTCTTGTCGTCGTTAAGATGGTGAACCATTATCTCGCGGTCGATCCCCGGCATGTTGGCATGTGTCCACGCAAAGACATATGTGAACTCGCGGAGGAAGGCGACGAGTTGGGTTCGGACCTCGGACGGGAGTTGGGCGCTTACCTTGACTACCTAGTCAGGCTTGGCGTCATCCAACACGACGGGAACGAGGTCATCCGGTGTCTCCACCTTTTGACGCTCGACATCGTCCCTTTGGTCTAGTTCTCCGAAGGTGTCTCCTTCCTCTATCTTGCATGGGAGCTTATCCCCGAGCTAGAAGATAGTGCTCACCATCTTTCCCTTTTCTTTCTCATCCACGCCTTGGATGTAGCACATTCTTACCATCGATTGGTCTCCCAACATCATGGCTATTCCCTTGTCAGTCGGGAATTTCATCATCAGGTGGTAAGTGGACGTGATGGCCTTCAATCGATTGCGGGTCGGGCGGCCGATTATGATGTTGTAAGCAGAGGGTTGGTCCACGACCAAGAACGAAACGATGTGGGTGACCTCGAGCCCCCCCGGTGTCCCGAAGGTTACCGGGAGGTCGATGGTTCCCTCCGTCAGTGTCGGTCTCATCCCGGATAGCTTCATCCTGTCCAGCGCCGACTTGAAGATTATATCGGCAGAGCTTCCGTTGTCGATTAGGATTCTCCAGACGAGGTTGTTGGCGACAGGGGCCGAGATGACTATCGCGTAGTTGTGCGGGTGTAGGACTCGTGCCGCCTCTTGGCCAGTGAAGAACATAGACTCGAATGGGGTTGGAGGAGGAGCCTCTTACGTATGGTTGATGTAGTGTGCTATTTTCCCTTGGGAAACTTCACTCACATACTTATTCCTTTGCATGGCCGAGTCTCCGAACTCCGGGCCGCCCATGATCTAGCCCACCACGTGCAGTTGCGAGCTCTCCGGCTCTTTGATTGCTGCTCGATCCGTGATGGTTACCGTCGCCGGACCTTTCCTGTCTTGCCGCGGGCGTTCTCCGTGCGCTGCGGCCGTCCCGATCGTTCTCAGGACATATTCTTTCAATTTCCCATCTTGTATCAAGGCCTCGATCTGACGCTTGAGTTGGTAACATTCGGACGTCAGATGCCCGTGATCTTGGTGGTATTCACAGAACTTGCTTCGATACCTCTTCGCGGGATCTTTCGTGAGAGGAGTTGGACTTCCTAGCTTCTCACGGTGCAGAGCCATGATCCGCTCTTGCGGAGTATTCAGGGGGGTGAATGTCGAGAACTTTCGGAAGCTATCGACATCTGATGGTCTCGTCCCGGGGAGGGAGCGACCGTTAGGGGCCTGACCTCCCTTGTTCCTCCTCTTTCGAGGGTCGGGGCGATCTCCATCTTGGTCATCGCGGCGGCGACTACCCTGCCCCCCTACCTTCCAGCCGTCTCGACCATCGAGATATTCTTCGATTCCCATATACGTGCGGGCTCTCGACATTAGCTCCGCCATGTCCCGCGGGACTTTTCCGACAATAGACTTGAGGAAGTCGCTCGTGCGAACTCCCTCGGTGATTGCCGTGATGGCATCCTTGTCATCGAACCCTTTGACCTTGTGAGATTCCTCGGTGAAGCGAGCGAGTTATTGTCTCAACGTCTCGTCTCTCCCTGGCCGGATGGAGATAAGATGGGTCTTTGATTTATTTTGTGCCGCGAGAGTGGCGAATTGCACAAGGAAAGCCTCCCGCAAGGCCTGGAAGGATGAGATACTTCCCGGTCTCAGACTTCGGAACCACTCGAAGCCCGACCCCGTAAGGGTTAGGCTGAAGGCTTGACAGAGGGTGGCGTCCGTCTGTCCTTGCATCGTCATCCACGTCTCGTAGTGTTGGATGTGGAAGTTTAGGTCCATCCATCCGTCGTAGGGAAGGATGGACGGTAGTTTGAAGTTCCCCACGCAAGGCTGCACGAGGATTTGAGCGACGAAGGGAGAGTATGACTCCTCGATCGCTCTGTAAGGCCTTTGCCTCCCTGATTCCCTCATCTCGATGATTTGGTTTTGGAGGCTTTGAATCATCGTGACCATGTCAAGCCTGTTAGTTGGGCTGGCCGCCGGGATCGCGTGAGTCGCCTGTCGGCGCTCGTTTGACGCTTGGTCTCCGGCGTTGGCCTGAGGTCGACCGAGAGTCGCGGCGGGGACAGCGTCCCTCCGAGAATTGAGCCTTTGGCGCAGATCCTCCCCTCGGGAGTTTCTCTACGCCGTCAGGCGCTCTCTAAGGTCCACACTCGAGGCGTGGCAGGGCGAGGTCGCCCTTGGTCGGACCGTCCGGTGGGCGCTTCGGCTATCGGCCCCATCGTCCACAAGAGTCGCTCTCTCCTCGGCGAGGGGCCGTGTCCGGCCGTTTCTTGGAACCGAAGGGGCGAGTCCCCGGGAATATTGTTGGAATCGATCTAGGGTTTAAGAAAAAGTTTAACGCTTCGTTAAGCGGCGGAATTTTAAAAATTTTCTTTTTAAGTAAAACTAGTTTTTACTAACCTAGAGAAGAGCATGTACATGTAAATAAAAACTAATATGAGCTATTAAAGTTACTAACCTTTCTTGAAGCTTGAACCTTGTAGAAGCTTTTGGAAAGTTGCAACGCTCGTCTCCCCTCGCAGCACGTCTCTCTTTCATTCCTCGGCACCTCGAGCAACCACGAAAGTTTCTATCACTAAATCACTCGAAAAGAAGGAATCAGTGAGTGGGCACTTTTAAACACTACGACTTAAGAACAAGTCTTGAAGTCGTAGAGCTAAACACTAGGTCGAGTGAGGACCTAGGTGCCAAGACAAGAAAAATCGAAAATATAAACTAGAGAGAGAGAGAGGAAGGGGCGGCCAAGTCTAGAGAGAGAAGCTCTCAATCTCTAAAACTTTGGATGAATTGAAATGTGAGGAAATGAGGCTCCTATTTATAGGAGAGGTCTCACATTCAATAAGGTAGTTTCCTCTTCTATAGAATATCACATATTCATGAGCAATTTCCTCTTTTTTCCCTTTGAGACACTCGGCCAACTCAAGGCTTCTAGAAGCCTTGATTTGTTTCCAATTTTGTTCAAGGCCTTGCCTTATCTCTCACTTGGCCGATTACCCTAAAGCATCCTCATGCAAATTTGTTTCCTCTTTTTCTTTTGGCAAGTATCTTGATACATTTATGCACAAAATATTCTCTCTTGGTTGGGTATGTTGGGCGCCTATGTCCTTCTAGAATGGGCTTCTAGAAGCTTTTCCATTTGTTCATGACAACATGAAAAAGGCCCAATAAGAATTTTCAATAAAATTCTTATGAAATGAAATTAATTCACAAGGCCCAATGATCAAGTCATGGCCGAGTGAAGCATGTGATAAAATGACCTTGTCAAAAATTTATTGACATTCATTTCATCATTTGTCTCAAAAGACAAAAATACCCTTTTCACTATTTTCGTTCTTGTTTTGACTTAGCTTCCAGTTTAACTATTCCTATCGATGTGATTCGTGACAGTGACCTCATGGACCCAAATGAACAAAGCTTTAGCTAAACTCTTGGACTCAAAAGTTCACAAACCTTTTCCAAGTTTAGCTTAATGCCAACTGACTCCACTAAAGAGTTGACACTGAAAATCTCTCGGTTCAAATGAATTTATTTTCTACTCAAGAATTCACCTAATTATGATGAGCGGATCCACTGAATATTATCTATGTTTACCCTTCATGAATGTCATCAGCTAGTCGGGATTTACTAAATTACCATTTTACCCTTCTAGCTGTTATTTCCTCAACTCCTTTGTCGCTTGTGATAAGTTAGAAACAATGTATTGACGAGGAGCTAACAAGTCACATTGTTTCATCCAAAAGAGTCAGGACTCAATTTGGACACTGGCCAGTTCATTTATTCACACTCCAAGGAACAAAGCATGAGGTGACATACATTGCATTTCAGCAATCTTGTACATGAATTCCATATCTATGAGAACTTCACAAAGTTACACATGACAGACTCACAACTTAGTACTTCACCAATAGGCCTAGTTCGGAATCACATAGTGAGTCCGAACTTTGACTTTCTCAAATGAGAATACTAAGGTGTGAAATGGCATGTCTCATTTCAGGATTAAGGTAAGCATGATGCAATTCATACATAGTGACTTCGAGACATAAGAGGTTAAATGGTTTGTTCTTATATTGTCTCTAGAAGTGCACTGGTCAATTCAGTACCTTCGGAAGATACCTAGAAGAACTATAGAGTCCCCAACTCTCAATGCCTCATAACCAGACATCATAGATTCTTCTAACAATCATACTGAGGTCAATAGTCCTTTGACCCTAAGATTGCGAATATATCGTTTTAAGCAAACTACAAAGAGTTTGTTCATGCAAATCTACGTTTGTCTCTTCGTAAGTTGTTAAGTTTGTTTATGGACTAAAAGACTAAGGTTTTATCATAAAGCTTCAAACAAAGAAAGAATGAATGAACGTTTCAACTTTATTAATGAATAGATAGGCAATTACAAGCAAGAGTCTTCATGAGACTTTATTACATCAAATGTACAAAATAAAGACTACAACTCTTCTTGTGGGCACCATTGACAACAAACTCCCACTTGACTCAAAGAAGGTGTGTGTAGTCCTTCATGCCTAATCCCTCACGATGTTGGTCGAAGACCTTGTTCGCTAGGACCTTGGTGAATGGATCTGCGAGGTTGTCCACCGTTGAGATCTTCTTCACTTCCACGTCTCCGCGCTGCACGATCTCTCGAATCAAATGGTATTTCCTCTCAATATGCTTAGAGCGCTTATGGCTTCTAGGTTCCTTTGAGTTAGCGACAGCCCCACTATTATCACAATAAAGGGTCATGGGCTCGTCGACGTTTGGAACAACTTCCAAATACTTAAGGAACTTTCTAAGCCATACAGCCTCTTTGGAAACTTCACAAGCAGCCACATATTCTGCTTCCATTGTGGAGTCAGCAATGCAAGATTGCTTAATACTTCTCCACACAACAGCTCCACCATTAAGGATGAACACAGATCCCGAAGTGGATTTCCTAGAATCCTTATCCGCTTGAAAATCGGAGTCGGTATATCCCGTCATAGTCAGGTCAGTACCTGAGTATGTAAGCATCAAGTTCCTAGTTCTTCGAAGATACTTAAGAACATGCTTAACAGCAATCCAGTGCTCGGGTCCAGGGTTGGATTGGAAATGACTAACTATGCCTACGGCGAAACAAATGTCAGGTCTAGTGCAAAGCATAGCATACATGAGGCTTCCTACGGCAGAGGCGTAAGGAATCTTCCTCATGTCTTCAATCTCTTGTGCAGTCTTGGGAGACTGGTCCTTAGAGAGTGAAACTCCATGCCTAAAGGGTGTTTGACCCCTCTTGCAGTCTTGCATCGAGAAGCGATCCATCACCTTATCAATATAAGATGCTTGAGAGAGCGACAGGGTCCGGTTTTTCCTATCTCGAAAGATTTGGATTCCCAGAATGTATGCGGCTTCTCCTAGATCCTTCATATCGAATTGCTTTGCCAGCCAGACCTTAACCTCAGATAACTTACCCACGTCATTACCAATGAGTAGTATATCATCGACATATAGTACCAGAAACACAACTTTGCCTTCGTGTATTAACTTGTAAACACACGGCTCATCTATTGATTGTTCAAAGCCGAAGCTCTTTACAGTTTCATCGAATATAATATTCCATGACCTAGATGCTTGCTTTAGTCCATAAATGGATTTAAGCAACTCACAAACCTTGGTCTCTTGACCTTTATCCACGAAACCGTCTGGTTGAGCCATGTAAATGCGCTCGTCAAGATTGCCATTCAGAAAGGCTGTCTTGACATCCATTTGCCAGATCTCATAGTCGAGAGCTACAGCTATGGATAGGAGTATGCGGATGGATTTAAGCATCGCGACTGGCGAGAAGGTTTCTTCATAGTCAATCCCTTCTTGTTGGGTATAACCCTTCACCACAAGTCGTGCTTTGAACGTCTCGACGTTCCCATCAGGACCCCTTTTCTTCTTGTATATCCACTTACACCCTACGGGTTTAATCCCTTCAGGAAGGTCTACAAGTTTCCAGACTTTGTTGACATACATCGAGTGCATTTCAACTTTCATGGCGTCAAGCCAAAGGTTTGATTCAGAACAAGCCATCGCTTGGCTATAGGAAACAGGGTCATCCATGTCAGAGACGGCTACAAGAGAGTCTCCATAAGACATGTACCTGTCAGGCTTTTGAGTAGCCCTCCCACTATGTCTAAGTACTACTTGACGAGATTCTGATGAGTTAGGTTGCGTTTCAGTTGGGGTAAGAACAGTTCTTACAGATGAGGTAGAAGCTTCCTCACCCAACTTTTCTTCAAGCACAATTTTGCTTCTAGGTTTCGCATCCTTCATAAAGTCCTCCTCAAGGAAACGAGCATTCGTGCTAACGAAAGTCTTATCGTCCTCGGGACTATAGAAAGTAAAACCTTTGGTTTCCTTCGGATATCCTACAAACAGGCACAATTCTGACCTACTAGCCAACTTGCTAGTCTTTTGCTTCAGCACGTGTGCAGGGCAACCCCAAATTCGGATGCGGCCAAGATTCACTTTACGGCCAGTCCATCGTTCATAAGGAGTACCAGGAACCGTTTTGGACGGAACTTGGTTCAGAATGTAGGCGGCTGTTTCGAGGGCATATCCCCAAAAGGAAAGCGGGAGTGATGAGTAACTCATCATCGATCTAACCATCTCCATAAGAGTTCGGTTTCTTCTCTCTGACACTCCGTTTTGTTGAGGTGTGCCAGGTGCGGTAAGCTGAGAAGCGATACCTTCTTCTTTAAGAAAGTCATCGAACTCTCCAGACATATACTCACCACCTCGATCGGATCGAAGGGTTTTGATCACTTTGCCAGTTTGCTTTTCCACTAAAGCCCTAAAGACCTTAAATACGTTAAAGGTCTCGGATTTGTGTTTAAGCAAATAGACAAACCCATATCTTGAGTAATCATCAGTGAAGGTAACGAAGTATTCGTATCCTCCACGTGCCTGTTGGTTGAGCGGACCACATACATCAGAATGTATTAGTTCCAGCAACTCAGTGGCTCTTCGACCCTTATCGGAGAAAGGTCGCTTAGTCATTTTTCCTTCTATGCAGGATTCACAAGTAGGTAGTGAGCCTATTGCAGAGGCTTGGAGTGGACCATCCCTCACAAGTCTCTTAATCCTATCTAGACTGATATGACCAAGTCTTAAGTGCCAGAGGTATGTTGATTTTGTTAGATCGGAGGATTCAGAAAGTTTGATCCTCTTTGGCTCCCTACATAGATCGTTATCTATTTCGGTGTCTAAAATAGAAGGTTGAGTGGGATAGATGTAAAAAAGACCATTCTTCATACATGCATCAGTGACAAAAGAATTAGAAAAAGAAATACGAATTCCATTCTTTATAAACTTTAAATAATAATCTTGCTCGAAAAGTTGAGCAACAGATACTAGGTTTTTCCCAAAGGAAGGAACATAATACACATTATTCAAATTTAAAGTTCGATCTTCAAAAGATAGCGTCACGGATCCCACAGCCTTCGCAGACACCACGCTCTCATCACCCCACTGGAAGCAGAAGTCGCCATCCTCTAAGCTTTTGCTTTTCCTAAAACCAGTCAAGGAGCAGCAAATATGGTTAGTAGCAGCGGAGTCAATAATCCACGATGATACATTATCAGCTACTAAACAGGCTTCAGTAACAAGTACAATACCTTTTGCTTTGGTTTTGAGGTAGGCAGGACAGTTCCTACGCCAGTGACCAGGCTCGTTGCAGTGGTGGCACTTGTCTTTAGACTTGTCCACCTTCGGAGCCTTTGGCGCCTTCTTCTTCGTTTGAACCTTAGGTTGGTTCTTCTTCTCGGCGTTGCGAGGTCTCTTCTTAGATCCAGAGGTGGAGGCAGTAGCATGTACTTCTCCTTGAGCCCTCTTTTTCTTAGTGAGTGCCTCAGCGGTTTGAAGTTCCTTCATGAGCTCGGTAACAGTGTACTCTAGCTTGTTCATGGAATAATTCAACTTGAAGGTATCAAAGGTTTCGGGGAGAGTTTCCAAGATCATATCTATTTTAGTCTCCCCATCAATCTCAGATCCAAGAATCTCCATCTCGTTGAGATAGCTAATGATCAGCATCATATGATCTCTAACGGGAGTTCCAGCCTTCATACGACAGTTCATGAATTGTCGGACCGCTTGTTGCCTAGCTTGTCTTCCTTGCCCTCCAAACATCTCATGGAGATTGTAGAGCATATCGGTGGCAGTTTCATAATCACGATGTTGTTGTTGCAACACATTGTTCATCGATGCCAAAATATAGCATCTCGCAATCTCATCGGATCGAAGCCAGGCCGCCAGGACGTCTTTCTCCTCTTGCGTCGAATCATCATTCGTTTGAGGACAGGGGGTGGTGAGAACCCATTTGTGCTTGTCGACAGTAAGGACTATGTCGAGGTTACGTTTCCAGTCGACGTAATTGTTGCCTTCGAGTTTATTCGAGGAAAGAATTGTAGAGAGAGGGTTGAGAGACATATTGCCTATAAAAGTTGAAACAAGTTTATGATTAGTCTTTGGTTTAGGATTTAAGTTTCATTAAGACTTTTGTAAAATCCAAAGGTGTTATAAACCAAACGATAATTTACTCCCTCAAGAGAAGGCCGCAAAAAATCTCCTTTTATAAGTAAATGACACATCATTAATGCTAAGCCAAGATGTCAATACATCTATTTTGACTAGCCACCTTTTAAATTGGTTTGATCACTCACATCCTTTCGCAGAGCCTCAAGGGAGGATACTAGGGATTGAGCCTAAGCGTGCAACCAACCACTTAGTCCAAAAGATCAGCTTTGAAAAACAATCCCCCAAGGGGAGGCCTTGCCATCATTGCATCACTCTCGGACGTAGCTCATTGAGCAATGATCGAAGCAATAACGCCTTGGAGTACTCACATTTAAGTGAGGGTCGCAAGAGCGGCTCTTAGTCCCACGTTATTGCATCTTTCACTAGTGTTGGGGATCGCAGGTTACAAACAACGAATATAACCCTCCCACTTAGTTTTTGGAGTTGGTTCATCGACTCTTATAAGTTTGGAAACGAATTTCCTAGTTAGAGAGCGACAGAGCGGACAACTAGAAGAGAATCCTAGATTGACATGTTCAGAGCAGTATTAGTGCATAAAGGCACAAGGTACATACTCGATCTTTTCCTATTTTCTATTTCCGGAAAGTGCATGAGGGAAGTGTGAACTTCAACTCACTCGAACACTTGAAAGTTTGAGATTACACATCTTTTTATTTTTCGGCTTGTCTACAAGGAGACCTCCCACTCAAATTTTCAAGAGCATATAGATTTTGAACATATGTGATATAGATATAGTTTTGAAAACATTTTGAAAATTTATTTGATTTGGATGACAAAATATTTTCAAGTTTGAAAGTGAAAACGGTTTTTCAAAATTCAAACTAGTTTTGTAAAAATTCAATTTCAATTAAACTTTCAAAAATCAAAACATTTTAATCTTACACATCATGTTTATAATCATATGAAAAACATTTTTGCTCAAGAAAGTTTTCTCATTAGAGTTCTATAACTCATGGTAGTGGGGTTTGAAAATCCGGATTTCTAAAAAACTGGAGTTTCAGACAGCCGCGCACCTCGGAGTAAAATCCCCATAACTGGCGGCTCCGATGTCCTTTTGAGCCGAAACCGGTGGCATTAGACAGAGGACAGACAGAGCTTTAATTTGATTCAAGAATCGTTAAATTTCGATTTCTGAGCAGAGAGTTATGCCACTTTTAATGCGGGTTTACTCCAGCTCGAAGAAAAAGAAATAAATTAAAACTTTGGTCCTTTTTAGGTGCGAAAAAGAATCAAGTGTAACGGAACGTTTTAAGATGTTGTTTAAAGCTTTTATTTGTGTTTTATTAGCAGGGTAATAACATAGAATAAAAGAAACAACAACAAGCATAAAACGAATACGGTAAATAAAAGAAACCAGAAAGACAAAGTAACTAGTCACAAAATTTACCGAAATTTCTCAAACCTTTAAAACACGTTTTTCAATATAAAAAATTAAAAACTTTTAGAACTGATTCTAATGTGTTTTAATATCATCCCAAACTCATAGAAAATCAACATGGTTTTTAATTTAGAGACAAGAGCAATAAATTAAAAAAAAAAACTAAGATTACAATTCTAACTTGTCACAAAATTAGTAAACTTTCGAAAACGATTTTCAAGCTCATAATTTAAAAACATGCACATGCATTCCTTTGACCATAGCTCTGATACCATTTGTTGGAATCGATGTAGGGTTTAAGAAAAAGTTTAACGCTTCGTTACGCGGCGGAACTTTAAAAATTTTCTTTTTAAGTAAAACTAGTTTTTACTAACCTAGAGAAGAGCATGTACATGTAAATAAAAACTAATATGAGTTATTAAAGTTACTAACCTTTCTTGAAGCTTGAACCTTGTAGAAGCTTTTGGAAAGTTGCAACGCTCGTCTCCCCTCGCAGCACGTCTCTCTTTCTTTCCTCGGCACCTCGAGCAACCACGAAAGTTTCTATCACTAAATCACTCGAAAAGAAGGAATCAGTGAGTGGGCACTTTTAAACACTACGACTTAAGAACAAGTCTCGAAGTCGTAGAGCTAAACACTAGGTCGAGTGAGGACCTAGGTGCCAAGACAAGAAAAATCGAAAATATAAACTAGAGAGAGAGAGAGGAAGGGGCGGCCAAGTCTAGAGAGAGAAGCTCTCAATCTCTAAAACTTTGGATGAATTGAAATGTGAGGAAATGAGGCTCCTATTTATAGGAGAGGTCTCACATTCAATAAGGTAGTTTCCTCTTCTATAGAATATCACATATTCATGAGCAATTTCCTCTTTTTTCCCTTTGAGACACTCGGCCAACTCAAGGCTTCTAGAAGCCTTGATTTGTTTCCAATTTTGTTCAAGGCCTTGCCTTGTCTCTCACTTGGCCGATTACCCTAAAGCATCCTCATGCAAATTTGTTTCCTCTTTTTCTTTTGGCAAGTATCTTGATACATTTATGCACAAAATATTCTCTCTTGGTTGGGTATGTTGGGCGCCTATGTCCTTCTAGAATGGGCTTCTAGAAGCTTTTCCATTTGTTCATGACAACATGAAAAAGGCCCAATAAGAATTTTCAATAAAATTCTTATGAAATGAAATTAATTCACAAGGCCCAATGATCAAGTCATGGCCGAGTGAAGCATGTCATAAAATGACCTTGTCAAAAATTTATTGACATTCATTTCATCATTTGTCTCAAAAGACAAAAATACCCTTTTCACTATTTTCGTTCTTGTTTTGACTTAGCTTCCAGTTTAACTATTCCTATCGATGTGATTCGTGACAGTGACCTCATGGACCCAAATGAACAAAGCTTTAGCTAAACTCTTGGACTCAAAAGTTCACAAACCTTTTCCAAGGTTAGCTTAATGCCAACTGACTCCACTAAAGAGTTGACACTGAAAATCTCTCGGTTCAAATGAATTTATTTTCTACTCAAGAATTCACCTAATTATGATGAGCGGATCCACTGAATATTATCTATGTTTACCCTTCATGAATGTCATCAGCTAGTCGGGATTTACTAAATTACCATTTTACCCTTCTAGCTGTTATTTCCTCAACTCCTTTGTCGCTTGTGATAAGTTAGAAACAATGTATTGACGAGGAGCTAACAAGTCACATTGTTTCATCCAAAAGAGTCAGGACTCAATTTGGACACTGGCCAGTTCATTTATTCACACTCCAAGGAACAAAGCATGAGGTGACATACATTGCATTTCAGCAATCTTGTACATGAATTCCATATCTATGAGAACTTCACAAAGTTACTCATGACAGACTCACAACTTAGTACTTCACCAATAGGCCTTGTTCGGAATCACATAGTGAGTCCGAACTTTGACTTTCTCAAATGAGAATACTAAGGTGGGAAATGGCATGTCTCATTTCAGGATTAAGGTAAGCATGATGCAATTCATACATAGTGACTTCGAGACATAAGAGGTTAAATGGTTTGTTCTTATATTGTCTCTAGAAGTGCACTGGTCAATTCAGTACCTTCGGAAGATACCTAGAAGAACTATAGAGTCCCCAACTCTCAATGCCTCATAACCAGACATCATAGATTCTTCTAACAATCATACTGAGGTCAATAGTCCTTTGACCCTAAGATTGCGAATATATCGTTTTAAGCAAACTACGAAGAGTTTGTTCATGCAAATCTACATTTGTCTCTTCGTAAGTTGTTAAGTTTGTTTATGGACTAAAAGACTAAGGTTTTATCATAAAGCTTCAAACAAAGAAAGAATGAATGAACGTTTCAACTTTATTAATGAATAGATAGGCAATTACAAGCAAGAGTCTTCATGAGACTTTATTACATCAAATGTACAAAATAAAGACTACAACTCTTCTTGTGGGCACCATTGACAACAAATATGAGCGTGCATGCTGCCGCGCCGGTCCGGCCTAGTCGCCGCTCGCCCTCTCGGAACGCGACGGGGCGAGGCTTGGCGTTGCCTCATCGGTCCTTGA
Organism: Urtica dioica subsp. dioica; assembly: GCF_054948205.1. Taxonomy (NCBI): domain Eukaryota; kingdom Viridiplantae; phylum Streptophyta; class Magnoliopsida; order Rosales; family Urticaceae; genus Urtica; species Urtica dioica. The sequence continues at coordinate 36,013,836 of NC_142756.1, read as the reverse complement.
CTCCCCCACATAGTCGGGGTCGGAGTCATCTCGGGCGGACCTATCCTCGACATCGTAGCCGAGGAGATTGGTGATGAGCGAGCCGTCGACGCTGGGACGGTCTAGAAGCTGTGCGAGCCGCCGGGCCGTGTCCTCTCAGAGCGCGGCCTCAGGGTCGTTCGCCGGGTCTTGGGGCTGGCTCTCGTTATCATGAGGTTTCCCTTCAAGATGGTGAGCGAGGCTTCGGAGACCGTACCTCGAGCTCGTCGCTCGAGTGCCAATGGAGGTCGTGGGAATGTGACTCATTTTTTGAGAGTCATAGATGTAGTGAAGGTTAGGAATGGAAGGGAGAGCGTGCTAAGGTCGGTGGTGCCCTCCTTCTAGCGCCAAAATGTTGTCGCTGTTTTTCGGACAACTATTTAGGAGCCCAAAGTGGTTAGACCCAAGGCCAGACCAAGTGGTCTCACTTCGGCTCAAGCGTTTCGGACTTGGTATCCCAAGTCGTCCCTTAGCTGTAGATAAAGCTCACCTCGTCTCGGTACCTGAAAAGCAGCAGAGAGTGCGTTAACTACAAAGGGGAAACAGAGGGGTTGCCTCTGTTTACCTCTCCGATGCTCAACATTAGTAGGGTTGAGGTAGATTGTAGAGACTTTAGGTGTTTAGAGGCCGAGACTTAAGAGAAATAAGCGAGGTACGAGTTCGACAGCTTTTCAGTACTCAAATTCGGATTACCTGGACCAAGGGAGGGACCTCGATATTTATAGGCGACCAAGGGGCGTTTTGGGCAACCCCTTGGCCGAGGATAGCCTTGGCTCGGCCATTGGCCGAGGCTGGCCCTTGGGCCGGCCAATGGCCGAAGCTATTTCGGCCGACCATTGGCTGAGGCTGGCCCTAGGGCCGGCCAGTGGCCGAGGATAGCTTGGTTCGGCCATTGGCTGAGGCTGGCCCTTGGGCCGGCCAATGGCCGAAGCTATTTGGGCCGGCCATTGGCCGAGGCTGGCCCTAGGGCTGGCCAATGGCCGGGGATAGCTTGGCTCGGCCATTGGCCGAGGCTGGCCCTTGGGCCGGCCAATGGCCGAAGCTATTTGGGTCGGCCATTGGCCGAGGCTGGCCCTAGGCCCGGCCAATGGCCGGGGATAGCTTGGCTCGGCCATTGGCCGAGGCTGGCCCTTGGGCCGGCCAATGGCCGAAGCTATTTGGGTCGGCGATTGGTCGAGGCTGGCCCTAGGGCCGGCTAATGGCCGGGGATAGCTTGGCTCGGCCATTGGCCGAGGCTGGCCTTTGGGCCTGCTAATGGCCGAAGCTATTTGGGCCGGCTGTTGTCGCTGTTTTTTGGACAACTATTTAGGAGCCAAAGACGGTTAGACCCAAGGCCAGACCAAGTGGTCTCGTCTCGACTCGAGCATGTCGGACTTGGTATCCCAAGTCGTCCCTTAGCTGTGGGTGAAGCTCACCTCGTCTTGATACCTGAAAAGCAAACAAGAGATTGTGAACTACAAAGGGGAAACAGGGGGGGTGCCCCTGTTTACCTCTCCGACGCTCAACATTAGTGAGATTGAGGTGGAGTATAGAGGTTTTAGAGGTGTTTAGAGGCCAAAGCTTGAGAGAAACGAGCGAGGTACGAGTTCGGCAGCGTTTCAGTACTCAAGAATGGATTACCTGGAGTAGGGGAGCGGCCCCTCTATTTATAGGCAGCCAAGGGGTGGTTTGAAGACCCCTTGGCCGAGTGAACTTGCTTGGTTCGGCCATTGAGTGGCTGGGTCGGCCAATGGCCGAGTGAACATGGTGGTGAGGTTCACTCGGCCATTGGCCGAGTGAAAAGCTTGGGCCGGCTGAGGTTCACTCGGCCATTGGCCGAGTCAACTGCTGGAAGGTTCACTCGGCCAATGGCCGAGTGAACTGCAGGGGCGGCTGGAAGGTTCACTCGGCCAATGGCCGAGTGAACTGCAGGGGCAGCTGGATGGTTCACTCGGCCATTGGCTGAGTGAACTGCTGGAAGGTTCACTCGGCCAATGGCCGAGTGAACTGCCTTGGCGGCTGGAGGGTTCACTCGGCCATTGGCCGAGTGAACTGCTGGAAGGTTCACTCGGCCAATGGCCGAGTGAACTGCCTTGGTGGCTGAAGGGTTCACTCGGCCATTGGCCGAGTGAACTGTTCAATGGCCGAGTGAGCCATTTGACCCAGCCAATGGCCAAGTGACCCATTCACTCGGCCCATGGCTGGGCTTTGACTTGGCCATTGGTTTGGGCCAGCTCCTGGTTGAGTCAGGGTTTCGCCGCCCAAGACCTCGTACTAGCCATGTGGGTCGAAGAGATGCCCTTGTTCCCGTTGTCCCTAGACGGGCCAACAACATTAACCCCCCGAGTTCCCGGTCGAGCGTAGGTCGAGTGGAAACTCAAAATCTACGCTTTTATGCGGACGCGGGATGAATGCTCTCGGGTTTGCATCATGAGGAATGGCCTTCGCGCGTCGCGAGGGACGACTTTTTGTTTCGGGTTGATCGTGCGTGGCTCATTTTCTCGATCTACCAATGAGGGCGTGATCGATTAGCACGGCTTTATTGTGTTGTGCGCGTCTTATTTTCTCGACTTGCCAACGAAGGCATAACCGATTTGCACGTCTTTGTTGTCTTGTGCGCGTCTTGTTTTCTCGATTTGCCCACAAAGGCATAATCGATTTGCGCGTCTTTGTTGTTTTGTGCGCATCTTGTTTTCTCGATTTGCCACCGAAGGCATAATCGATTTGCACGTCTTTTTTGGTATTGTGCGCGTCTTGTTTTCTCGATTTGCCAACGAAGGCATAATCGATTTGCACGTCTTTGTTGTATTGTGCGCGTCTTATGTTCTCGATTTGCCACCGAAGGCATAATCGATTTGCGCGTCTTTGTTGTGTTGTGCGCGTCCTGTTTTCTCGATTTGCCACCGAAGGCATAATCGATTTGCGCGTCTTTGTTTGGACGCAGACCTTGAACCCATTTGTAACTCGTTGCCTGTCGGCCGACGACCTGGGCGGCGAGCGCGATGCCACATTTGTGTGGCGAGGTTTCCCGTGGACGCTGGCTAGACCAGATACGCCCTGCGGACGCAGACCTTGAACCCATTCGTAACTCGTTGCCTATCGGCCAACGAGCTGGGCGGCGAGCGCGATGCCACATTTTTGTGGCGAGGTTTCCCGTGGACGCTGGCTAGACCAGATACGCCCCGCAGACGCAGACCTTGAACCCATTTGTAACTCGTTGCCTTTCGACCGATGAGCTGGGCGGCGAGTGCGATGCCACATTTGTGTGGCTAGGTTTCCCGTGGACGCTGGCTAGACCAGATACGCCCTGCGGACGCAGACCTTGAACCCATTTGTAACTCGTTGCCTATCGGCCGACGAGCTGGGTGGCGAGCGCGATGCCACATTTGTGTGGCGAGGTTTACCGTGGACGCTGGCTAGACCAGATACGCCCTGCGGACGCAGACCTTGAACCCATTTGTAACTCGTTGCCTTTCGGCCGACGAGCTGGGCGGCGAGCGCGATGCCACATTTGTGTGGCGAGGTTTCCCGTGGACGCTGGCTAGACCAGATACACCCTGCGGACGCAGACCTTGAACCCATTTGTAACTCGTTGCCTTTCGGCCCACGAGCTGGGCGGCGAGCGCGGACTCAAGACTCAACTCGAGGGCTCATGTAGAGCCTGCACGAGGAATATTTAGTTGACTTGTGGACTTGGGACTCAACTCGAGGACTCATGTAAAGCCTGCAAGAGGAGTGGTTAGTTGGCTTGTGGACTTGGGACTCAACTCGAGGACTCACGTAGAGCTTGCACGAGGAGTTTTGTGAAGAGTCGGCGCGAGGAGTATCGGTCGGCTCGCGGACTCGTAGCTCGACTCGAGGAATGAATTCATCTCGAGGAGACATGTGAAGAGTTGGCACGAGGAGTATCGGTCGACTCGTGGACTGGAACTCGACTCGAGGACTCACGTAGATCTTGCACGAGGAGTTTTGTGAAGAGTCGGCGCGAGGAGTATCGGTCGACTCGCGGACTCGTAGCTCGACTCGAGGAATGAATTCATCTCGAGGAGACATGTGAAGAGTTGGCACGAGGAGTATCGGTCGACTCGTGGACTCGAACTCGACTCGAGGACTCACGTAGAGCTTGCACGAGGAGTTTTGTGAAGAGTCGGCGCGAGGAGTATCGGTCGACTCGCGGACTCATAGCTCGACTCAAGGAATGAATTCATCTCGAGGAGACATGTGAAGAGTTGGCACGAGGAGTATCGGTCGACTCGTGGACTCGAACTCGACTCGAGGACTCACGTAGAGCTTGCACGAGGAGTTTTGTGAAGAGTCGGCGCGAGGAGTATCGGTCGACTCGCGGACTCGTAGCTCGGCTCGAGGAACAAATTCATCTTGAGGAGACATGTGAAGAGTTGGCACGAGGAGTATCGGTCGACTCGTGGACTCGAACGCGACTCGAGGACTCACGTAGAGCTTGCACGAGGAGTTTTGTGAAGAGTCGGCGCGAGGAGTATCGGTCGACTCGCGGACTCGTAGCTCGACTCGAGGAATGAATTCATCTCGAGGAGACATGTGAAGAGTTGGCACGAGGAGTATCGGTCGACTCGTGGACTCGAACTCGACTCGAGTACTCACGTAGAGCTTGCACGAGGAGTTTTGTGAAGAGTCGGCACGAGGAGTATCGGTCGACTCGCGGACTCGTAGCTCGACTCGAGGAATGAATTCATCTCGAGGAGACATGTGAAGAGTTGGCACGAGGAGTATCGGTCGACTCGTGGACTCGAACTCGACTCGAGGACTCACGTAGAGCTTGCACGAGGAGTTTTGTGAAGAGTCGGCGCGAGGAGTATCGGTCGACTCGCGGACTCGTAGCTCGGCTCGAGGAACGAATTCATCTCAAGGAGACATGTGAAGAGTTGGCACGAGGAGTATCGGTCGACTCGTGGACTCGAACTCGACTCGAGGACTCACGTAGAGCTTGCACGAGGAGTTTTGTGAAGAGTCGGCGCGAGGAGTATCAGTCGACTCGCGGACTCGTAGCTCGGCTCGAGGAACGAATTCATCTCGAGGAGACATGTGAAGAGTCTCTCTTATTTTTATTTTTTGAGTTGTTGTTGAATTGTTTTTTGGTTGAGAAACTCTCGCGTTAGAGGTATACAATAGTATGCGTTACATTTTTTCATGTGTGAAATAACTCTTTATTGCAATAAGGGGGTCATTACAGTTTGTCATGGCACTTGGCCTTCTTTGAAAAAAGGAAATTACATTTTTTAAATGAAAGTGACCACGAAGCCGATCGAGTTCGGGCGTGAATGTCGAAGTCGCGACCATCATGGCTTGCTAGTAGACGCGACTAATTCCCTGAGATTCCCAACTCGAATTTGGGAATCAATTCGCTTCTTAAGCTGCATGCATTCGATCGTCACGTGCCCGTGATCTTTGTGGTATTCGCAGAATCTGCTTCGATCTCGCTTTGCGGGGACCTTTGTGAGTGGAGCGGGGCTTCCCAGCTTATCGCGGCGTAAGCTCAGGATCCGGTCGGGCGTTGTGTTGAGCGGGACGAAGGATCGCTTCGGAGCTGGAGAAGGGTGGTCGTTAGGGACTTGACCCTTCCGGCGCCTTTTCCTTCGTGACTCGGGACCACCGGCCGGCATCACAAGCGTGGCTGCGCGCTCTTGGTCGAGTGCTCGATCAATGTTGGGTGGTTGCTGCCCCAAGATGATCGCGGTCTCGCGTCGGGCGTTGAGCTTTTCTCTCAAGTCGAACTCGGGATCCTCTCCTTGAGAGTTGAGGCGGTCTCTCAAGTCTCCGGAGGCCGTCCCTATCACCCTTGTTAAGGGCGCATCATTCAGGCGACGCCTTTGGCGGAGGCCGAGACCATCGACGTTGTCACCTTCACAAGGCTTTTGGACGCGGATGGTGAGCTTGGAGCGTCCCTTTCGGGACCTCGACGTCGAGCGTCCTCGGGCATTGTGCGAGCTTTGATGCCTTGACGTGGTCGCCGGAGGGTGTCCCCTCGAGGGCGCGTGTGCGTGCTCACCAGAAAGTTGACGTTTTGACGCGGCCGCCCGAGGGTGTCCCCTTGGAGGCGTGCGCGCGTGTCCACTTTCGTGAATAGCGTGGTCGATGTTGGTCTCGTGGTTGATGTCATCGACATTGTTGGAGTCGAGGAGGTCGGCGATGAGCGCGCCGGTGACGATGGGGCGGTCCAGGAGCTCGGCGAGCCTTCGAGCTGTGTCCTCTCGGACTGCGGCCTCGGGGTCATTCGCCGGGTCTCGGGGCTGGCTCTCGTTATCACGAGGTTGCCCTTCAAGACGGTGCGCAGAGCCTTGGAGGTCGCGCCTCGAGCTAGTCGCTCGGGCACCCATGGAGGTGGCGGGGCTACGACTCATCTCTCGAGAGTCGTAGAAGTGAGAAGAAGACTGGTAGAGGGGATGTGTTGCCAAGGTCGAGAGATCCCCTCCTTCTAGCGCCAAAATGTTGTCGCTGTTTTTCGGACAACTATTTAGGAGCCAAAGACGGTTAGACCCAAGGCCAGACCAAGTGGTCTTGTCTCGACTCGAGCGTGTCGGACTTGGTATCCCAAGTCCTCCCTTAGCTGTGGGTGAAGCTCACCTCGTCTTGATACCTGAAAAGCAAACAAGAGATTGTGAACTACAAAGGGGAAACAGGGGGGGTGCCCCTGTTTACCTCTCCGACGCTCAACACTAGTGAGATTGAGGTGGAGTATAGAGGTTTTAGGGGTGTTTAGAGGCCAAAGCTTGAGAGAAACGAGCGAGGTACGAGTTCGGCAGCGTTTCAGTACTCAAGAATGGATTACCTGGAGTAGGGGAGCGGCCCCTCTATTTATAGGCAGCCAAGGGGTGGTTTGAAGACCCCTTGGCCGAGTGAACTTGCTTGGTTCGGCCATTGAGTGGCTGGGTCGGCCAATGGCCGAGTGAACATGGTGGTGAGGTTCACTCGGCCATTGGCCGAGTGAAAAGCTTGGGCCGGCTGAGGTTCACTCGGCCATTGGCCGAGTCAACTGCTGGAAGGTTCACTCGGCCAATGGCCGAGTGAACTGCAGGGGCGGCTGGAAGGTTCACTCGGCCATTGGCCGAGTGAACTGCTGGAAGGTTCACTCGGCCAATGGCCGAGTGAACTGCAGGGGCAGCTGGATGGTTCACTCGGCCATTGGCCGAGTGAACTGCTAGAAGGTTCACTCGGCCAATGGCCGAGTGAACTGCCTTGGCGGCTGGAGGGTTCACTCGGCCATTGGCCGAGTGAACTGCTGGAAGGTTCACTCGGCCAATGGCCGAGTGAACTGCCTTGGTGGCTGAAGGGTTCACTCGGCCGTTGGCCGAGTGAACTGTCCAATGGCCGAGTGAGCCATTTGACCCAGCCAATTGCCGAGTGAGCCATTGACTCGGCCCATGGCTGGGCTTTGACTTGGCAATTGGTTTGGGCCGGCTCCTGGTTGAGTCAGGGTTTCGTCGCCCAAGACCTCGTACTAGCCATGTGGGTCGAAGAGATGCCCTTGTTGCCGTTGGCCCTAGACGGGCCAACAACACCGGCCATTGGCCGAGGCTGGCCCTAGGGCCGGCCAATGGCCGGGGCAAGCTACCGAGATGCGTTTGACGTCTCTTCGCCTTCGTTCGACGGCGATCGGGGTCGAGCCGATAACAGGCCATAAAGTAAATCTTGGCCGCATCAATATTTGGGATTGCCCTGCACATGTGCTGAGGCAAAAGACTAGCAAGTTTGTTAGTAGGTCAGAATTGTGTTTGTTCATTGGATATCCAAAGGAAACCAAAGGTTTCACATTCTATAGTCCCGAGGATGATAAGACTTTTGTTAGAGCGAACTCTCGTTTTCTTTAGGAGGAATTTATTAAAGGTGTAAAACCTAGAAGCAAAATTATGCTTGAAGAAAAGTTGGGTGAGGAAGCTTCTACCTCATCTGTAAGAACTGTTGTTACCCCAACTGAAACACAACCTAACTCATCAGAACCACGTCAAGTAGTACTTCGACGTAGTGGGAGGGCTTCTCAAAAGCCTGAGAGGTACATGTCTTATGGAGACACTCTCGTAGCCGCCTCTGACATGGATGATCATGTTTCCTATAGCCAAGCGATGACTTGTTCTGAATCAAACCTTTGGCTTGACGCCATGAAAGTTGAAATGCACTCGATGTATGTCAACAAAGTCTGGAAACTTGTAGACCTTCCTGAAGGGATTAAATCCGTAGGGTGTAAGTGGATATACAAGAAGAAAAAGGGTCCGAATGGGAACGTCGAGACGTTCAAAGCACGGCTTGTGGCTTAGGGTTATACCCAGAAAAAAGGGATTGACTATGAAAAACCTTCTCGCCATTCGCGATGCTTGAATCTATCCGTATACTTTTATCCATAGCTGCAACTCTGGACTATGAGATCTGACAAATGGATGTCAAGACTGCCTTCTTGAATGGCAATCTTAACGAGCGCATTTATATGGCTCAACCAGACGGTTTCATGGAATAAGGTTAAGAGACCAAGGTTTGTGAGTTTCTTAAGTCCATTTACAGATTAAAGCAAGCATCTAGGTCATGGAATATTAGATTCGATAAAATTGTGAAGAGCTTCGGCTTTGAGCAGTCAATAGATGAGCCGTGTGTTTACAAGTTAATACTTGAAGGTAAAGTTGTATTTCTGGTACTATATGTCGATGATATATTACTCATAAGTAATGATGTGGGTAAGTTATTTGAGGTCAAGGTCTGGCTAGCAAAGCAATTCAATATGAAGGATCTAGGAGAAGCCGCGTACATTCTGGAGATCCAAATCTTTCGAGAAGGGAAAAACCAGACTTTGTCGCTCTCTCAAGCATCTTATATTGATAACGTGATAGGTCGCTTCTCGATGCAAGACTCCAAGAAGGGCCAAACACCATTTGGGCATGGAGTCTCAATCTCTAAGAACCAGTCTCCCAAGACTGCACGAGAAATTGAAGACATGAGGAAAATACCTTACGCCTCAGCCGTACAAAGTTTCATGTATGCTATGCTTTGCACTAGATCTGATATCTACTTCGCAGTTGGCGTAGTTAGCCATTTTCAATCCAAACCTGGACCCGAGCACAAGATTGTTGTTAAGATGTTCTTAAGTATCTTCGAAGAACTAGGAACTTGATGCTTACATATTCAGGTACTCCCCTTACAATGACGAGATATACTGACTCCGATTTTCAAGCACATAAGGATTCCAGGAAATCCACTTCGAGATCTGTGCTTATCCTTAATGGTGGAGCTGTTGTGTGGAGGAGTATTAAGCAATCTTGCATCGTTGACTCCACAATGGAAGCAGAATATGTGGCTGCTTGTGAAGCATCCAAAGAAGGTGTATGACTTAGAAAATTCCTTAAGTATTTGGAAGTTGTTCCAAACGTCGACGAGCCCATGACCCTTTATTGTGATAATAGTGGGGCTGTCGCTAACTCAAAGGAACCTCGAATCCATAAGCGCTATAAACATATTAAGAGGAAATACCATTTGATTCAGAGATCGTGCATCGCGGAGATGCGGAGATGAAGAAGATCTCAACGGTGGACAACCTAGTAGATCCATTCACCAAGGCCCTAGCGAACAAGGTCTTCGATCAACATCGGGAGGGATTGGGCAAGAAGGACTACTCACATCTTCTTTGAGTGAAGTTGGAGTTTGTTGTCAATGGTGCCCACAAGAAGAGTTGTAGTCTTTACTGATGTACAATTGATGTAATAAAGTCTCACAAAGACACTTGCTTGTAACTGCTGAATTATTAATAAAAGTTGAGACATTCATTCATTCTTCCTCGTCTAAAGCTTTATGATAAAACCTTAGTCTTTAGTCCATAAACAAACCTAACAACATATGAAGAGAGAAATTTAGATTTGCATGAACAAACTCTTTATGATTTGCTTAAAACAATATATTCGCAATCTAAGGATCAAAGGACTAATGATCTCAGTACGATTGTTGAGAGAATCTATGATGACTGGTTATGGGATATTGAAAGTTGGAGACTCTATAGTTCTTCTAGGTATCTTTTGAAGGTAGTGTATTGACCAGTGCACTTCTAGAGACAGAATAAGAACAAACCATTTAATCTCTCATGTCTCGAAGTCACTACGTATGAATTGCATCATGCTTACCTCAGTCCTGAAATGAGACAAGTCATTTCATAGCTTACGTATTCTCATTTGAAAAAGTTAGAGTTCAGATTCACTATGTGATTCCGAACAGGACCTATTGGTGAAGTACTAAGTTATGAAGATGCCATGTGTAACTTTTTGAAGATCTCATAGATATGGAAATCATGTACAAGATTATTGAAATGCAATGTATATCACCTCATGCTTTGTTCCTTGGAATGTGAATAAATGAACTGGCCATTGTCCAAATTGAGTCATGACTCCTTTCGATGAATAAATGTGACTTGTTAGCTCCTCGCCAATACATTGTTTCTAACTTATTCACAAGCGACAAAAGAGTTAGGAAATAACAGCTAGAAGGGTAAAATGGTAATTTTGTAAATCCCGACTCGCTGATGATATTCATGAAGGGTAAACATAGTTAAACTATAAGCTAAGTCAAAAGAAGAACGAGACAAGTTTTATGAAAATTGTCTAAAGGGTATTTTTGTCTTTTTGGACATAGGATGAAATGAATGTCAAAATTTTTTTTGACATTGTCATATGATGACATATAAACACTCGGCCAAGTTAAATAATTTTGGCCTTTTGGATTAATTTCATTTCATGGAATTTTACTTGAAAATTCTTAATGTGCCTTTTCTTATGTTGTTATGAACAAATGAAGAAGCATCTAGAAGCTCCTTCTAGATGGTGTGGCCTTCCAACCCAAAGAGAAAGAGAGACAAATTTTGTTCATTAATTTATCAAGATACTTGCCTAAAGAAAAAGAGGAAACAAATTTCCTCCATGACAAAAGAGGGGATCGGCCAACAAAGAGTCAAGGGAGAAGCAAGATAAAAGAGGAAACAAATCCGAGGCTTCTAAAGACTCATCTTGGCCGAGTGAAATAAAGGGAAGGAGGGAAATATTTGCTCATGAATATGTGGTATTCTATAGAAGATGAAACTACCCTGTTGAAGGTAATTCCTCTCCTATAAAAAGAGCCCTCATTCCTCTCATTTTATTCATTCAAAAAGTTTTAGAGATTGAGAGCTTCTCTCTCTAGACTTGGCCGCCCCATCTCCCTCTCTCTCTCTCTCTCTCTAAGTTCTTTTCATTTTTGTTTTGGCACCTAGGTCCACCTTTGACCTAGTGTTTTAGATCTTCAACTCTTAGACTTGTTCTTGAGTCGTCGTGTTTAAAAGTGCCCACACACTAATTCCTTCTAATCTTGAGTGATTCATGTGATAGAAACTTTCATGGTTACTCGAGTTCCCGAAGAACGAAGAAAGACGGCAGGCGTGGGGAGACGAACGTTTCAACCTTCCTAAGGCTTCTCAATGTTCAAGTTTCACAAAGGTTAGTAAATGAGTATAGCCTTTTAATAGTTTTAATTCAAATATGAACATGTGCTTGCTCTTTGTCTAGGTTAGTAAAATCGTTTTACTTGTTTAAAAGAAAATTTTTAAATTCCGCCGCTTGCTCGAAGCATTAAATCTGTTCTTTACCCTAGATCAATTCCAACAACATTAGGAGCATGAAAGTCAGGTCTCTCTTAAGTGAGGATAAAGAGTATGCTTAACTCACCAGCACGATGTTAAGGTTCGACTTCCACTTCGAGAAGTTATCACCAGTGAGAACGTCTTTCGACAATAAGGCCATAATAGGGTTTGACATGATTACTACAATTTATCATGAAAATTATTAACAATATGAAAAGAAACAACTATCAATAATATTTAGGAAAATAAAAACATAATTCATAAGCACAGGAAAAAAATACTAATCTCTAAAAAGATCCAGTTTTTATATTCCATGTTAATTCACCAATAGCCACAGTCCGTTTCACTAAGGTGACGTAACGTAGTGTATCTAGCGAAAATGAGGACCATCTCAAGCAATTGTGGTTCATGTACATTCATAACAATGCTTACTAACTACTTGTTTAATAGGAATCGTAGGCCATATGAGACAACCACCGATCATTTACTTGAGTCGACCCAACATTTCAGCAAACAAAGCTTAGCCCGTGCGTGCTAGGGAAGCCTAGGTCAAGCACGAGATCCACTTCTCCACCTATTGTCAAAAACACAACCTAGGTATTGGAATGCGCTTACACCTTCCGAAAGGAATGGACCACCATGTCTAAAAGACCGCCGGTCACGAGGCGAGCAAGACCACCCTCACAATGTTGCGTTAGTGTTGGAGGCCTTACAGACTCAATATAGTTTTAGTATTTTAATTTTCCTAGCTGTTGTCGCACGAAAATGAACAACGATTAAATACCTCGGGCGGTTCGATCCAAGGCCGGACCAAGTGATCGCGCCCGAGCCAAAAATGGGAGCTCGTAGACCGAGCTGCACCCTCCAGACCCTGAGGTGTGTTTTTGGGGGTGTGACCGTGCCAAGGGTTGGCTGCCTACGCACCCTTTACTCGGGATCAGGTCAGAACGTAGTTCAATTTGTGTATTGGGGGCTATCTTGGGCTCAGAGGCCTTTGTGGATCTCGCGGAGGACTTTAGTTGACTCGATGCTGTTGAGACATCGGAGCAGCGGGGTTGAATATCCGCGCTTGTATAAGGCTTCGCCTCTCAACACGTATTTAGATGTGAGGGCTTTTAGCCTTTCGGCTTCTTTGCGGTCTTCGGGAAGTACCCCTCTTCGCAAGAAGTCCGTAAACGGAGTCATCCAAATTGGATGAACGGCGCTCTCAATCGTTCCCACCTCGTCACGTGAGACGGATGGTCGCGAGAGAGACTCGATTGGGATAGTTCCCAACCCGTCTTTGGTGATACCGGATCCGAGGCGGGCTAAGGCGTCAGCCTCGGAGTTCTCTTCTCGTGGGATCTGGATGACCTCGAACCAAGAGAAGGCATCTAGCTTGGCATTTGTCTTTCCCAAGTAGGCGATCATGTTAGGCTCTTTGGCAACGTAGTCGCCTTTCACCTGATTTACGATCAGCTGCGGGTCACAGTGTATTCGTAAATTCTGTAAGTTGAGCTTTTGAGTGAGCTCTAGCCCTACTATGAGGGCTTCGTACTCGGCCTCATTGTTGGAGGCCTGGAATCCGTAGTGGAGGGCGTAGGGTAACTTTTCCCGGTCGGGATTCGCTAGAATCACGCCGGTGCCCGCTCCCTGGGCATTAGATGCTCCGCCTACGTGTAGTTCCCAGATGGGACCCGTAGGGTCGACCTTTCTCTTTCGAGCCGACAAGTCGTCGGTCGAGTCGTCTTCTGCTCTTCCCATGTCGGGAGTGTAGGAGAACTCTGCTACGAAATCAGCTAAGGCATGAGCCTTTATTTCTGGTCTCGGGTGGAACTCAATCCCGTACTCGCTCAATTATTAGGACCAGATCGCCATGTGAGTCGATGTTCCCTTTTGAAGAGCTTTACCGATTGGGTGTCCTGTTCGGACAACGATTGGGTGAGCCTGGAAGTAGGAGCGTAGCTTTTTGGCGTCTATGAGGAGAGCGAGAGAGAGTTTTTCTATCTCTGTATAACGCGTTTCGGCGTCAAGTAGGGCTTTGCTTAAGTAGAAGTTGGGCCATTGAGCCCTATCTTCTTCACAGATCAGCACAGCGCTCACAGCTCGCTTGGAGACGGCGAGGTAAACGTAGAGCATCTCACCTTCTTTCGTCTTGGAGAGGAACGGTGGTGTCCCAACTCGAGGAGCGAACTCGACTCGAGGAGCGAGCTCAACTCGAGGAGCGAACTGGACTCGAGGAGCGAGCTCGACTCGAGGAGCGAACTGGACTCGAGGAGCGAGCTCGACTCGAGGAATTGCGTGAAGAGTCCGCATGAGGAGCATCAGTCGACTCGCGGACTCGGAGCTCGACTCAAGGAGCGAACTCGACTCGAGGAGCGAACTCGACTCGAGGAGCGAGCTCGACTCAAGGAGGTGCGTGAAGAGTCGGCACGAGGAGTATCAATCGACTCGCGGACTCGGAGTTCGACTCGAGGAGCGAGCTCGACTCGAGGAGGTGCGTGAAGAGTCGGCACAAGGAGTATCAATCGACTCGCGGACTCGGAGCTCGACTCGAGGAGTGAACTCGATTCGAGAAGGGAAATGAACTCGAGGAGCGAGCTCGACTCGAGGAATTGCGTAAAGAGTCCGCACGAGGAGCATCAGTCGACTCACGGACTCGGAGCTCGACTCGAGGAGCGAACTCGACTCGAGGAGCGAATTCTACTCGAGGAGCGAGCTTGACTCGAGGAGGTGCGTGAAGAGTCGGCAAGAGGAGTATCAATCGACTCGCGGACTCGGAGCTCGACTCGCGGACTCGGAGCTCGACTCGAGGAGCGAACTCGACTCGAGGAGCGAGCTCGACTCGAGGAGGTGCGTGAAGAGTCGGCACGAGGAGTATCAATCGACTCGCAGACTCGGAGCTCGACTCGAGGAGCGAACTCGACTCGAGGAGAGAACTCGACTCGAGGAGCGAGCTCGACTCGAGGAGGTGCGTGAAGAGTCGGCACGAGGAGTATCAATCGTCTCGCGGACTCGGAGCTCGACTCGAGGAGCGAACTCGACTCGAGGAGCGAGCTCGACTCGAGGAGGTGCGTGAAGAGTCGGCACGAGGAGTATCAATCGACTCGCGGACTCGGAGCTCGACTCGAGGAGCGAACTCGACTCGAGGAGCGAGCTCGACTCGAGGAGGTGCGTGAAGAGTCGGCACGAGGAGTATCAATCGACTCACGGACTCGGAGCTCGACTCGAGGAGCGAACTCGACTCGAGGAGCGAGCTCGACTCGAGGAGGTGCGTGAAGAGTCGGCACGAGGAGTATCAATCGACTCGCGGACTCGGAGCTCGACTCGAGGAGCAAACTTGACTCGAGGAGCGAACTCGACTCGAGGAGCGTGCTCGACTCGAGGAATTGCGTGAAGAGTCCGCACGAGGAGCATCAATCGACTCGCGGACTCGGAGCTCGACTCGAGGAGCGAACTCGACTCGAGGAGGGGCGTGAAGTCTCTCTTTGGGACATCCGGCCTAACCATCGGCCCCTTGAGACTTTTCATTTCCCCTGACGAGTCGGGCGCTCGGTCGAGGTCGTGGTGGAAAGCTTCCGTAGAGAAAGCTTTTGGAGTCGATCTTCGTCGTATTGAAGGTTTTCCGCGGAGGAAAAGAGTTGCCGGTGGAGAGCCCGTGGTTGTTCTCGGGACCCCCCTCCTTCTAGCGCCAAAATGTTGTCGCACGAAAATGAAGAACGATTAAATACCTTGGGCAGTTCGATCCAAGGCCGGACCAAGTGATCGCGCCCGGGCCAAAAATGGGAGCTCGTAGACCGAGCTGCACCCTCCAGACCCTGAGGTGTGTTTTGGGGGGTGTGACCGTGCCAAGGGTTGGCTGCCTACGTACCCTTTAGTCGGGATCAGGTCAAAACGTAGTTCAATTTGTGTATTGGGGGCTATCTTGGGCTCAGAGGCTTTGGGAATCCAAGGCTTTAGTGTATGACCCGGCTCGTAGCTTCTAGTGAAGACTTTAGAGGGGTCGCTTGCTCGTAGCTCAGAGTTCTAGCTCAAGGGCCAAGAAGCAGGAGAGCGGTGTGTACCGCAGAGGCTCGGGTCACAGAAGAGGAGCGCGCTCCCTCTCGTGGAGGGGGGTCCTCGTGCTTCTGAGTCGAGGGAGGAGGAGTGCGTGCTCTTGGAATATCACAAGAGCACGAGAGAGAATTCTCGAGAGTAGAAAAGTGTTGTTGGAACCAAAGGTTGTAAGTTGTCCAAAAACCGGATCCTCTTTCCTTCCCCAAGGGGAGGGGTATTTATAGTATTTGAGGGGAGGCCTTGGGCCGGCCCCTTGAGGCCCACCGGGTGGCCGGGAGCGGGGCGCGCGAGGCTCCACGCCCAGGAGGGCGCAGGGCGCGCGGGGCATGTCGCCTGATGGGGGCGGGACATGCCGGGCGCAGGACTTGGCCGGGCGCGGCGTGCTTGGCAGCGGGCGCACGCGGCCGAGATGGTCGAGCTGGCAAGGACGCTCGGGCAAGGAGGCCGAGTTGGCAAGGACGCTCGACCGAGGTGGCTGAGGTGGCGAGGGCGCTCGGCCGAGGTGGCCGAGGTGGCAAGGACAACCGGCCAAGGCAGCAGGGGCGCTCGACCGGGGCAGCAGGAGCGCACGCGGGCAGGAGGACCGGGGCGCGAGGAGCGCACGCGGGCTGGAGGGCCGAGGGCCGGGGCGTGAGGAGCGCACGCGGGCTGGAGGGGTGAGGGCGCGCGTGGCCCGGGCGGGAGGAGCGCACGCGGGCCGGAGGGCCGGGGCACGAGGAGCGCACGCGGGCCGGAGGGCCGGGGCGCGAGGAGCGCATGCGGGCCGGAGGACCGAGGCGCGAGGAGCGAGGAGCGCACGCGGGCCGGAGGGCCGGGGCGCGAGGAGCGCACGCGGGCCGGAGGCGTGAGGGCGCGCGCGGCCGACTGCGCGGGGTGCAGGGCGCGTGTGGCCCGGGGCGCACATCCAGGGGCGTGAGACGCGCACGGCCGGCGGCGCAGGGCGCACATGGGCCGGCGGCGTCGGGCATGCGCAGGCCGGAGGAGAGAACGTAGAGAGAATGTCCTCTAGGAAGTTCTCTTGAGAGAAAGTTGTGTTTTCTCCCCCTCAAGTGAGGGGGGGTATTTATAGGAGTGGAGAAGGCCATGGGCCGACCCACTTGGAAGCCCACGGAAGGGCAAGGCGCAGGGCGCGTATGGCCGGCAGGGCACGGGCACGCATGGCCGGCAGGGCGTGGGGCGCGCATGGCCGGCAGGGCGCGGGGCGTGCATGGCCGGCAGGGCGCGGGACACGCGTGGCCGGCAGGGCGTGGGGCGCGCATGGCCGACAGGGCGCGGGACACGCGTGGCCGGCAGGGCGCGTGGCGCACATGTTTTGCAGGGCGCGGGGCACGCATGTGCCTAGGCGGCCGGAGCCCGTTGGGATATCCGGCCGGCGATGCCCGGCCGGTCTCAAAATGTATTTAGATTTCCGGTATCCCAAAAACGACCGACAACACTAGCATTAACATTAATCCAGGTGATCCACTCGAGTTAACTAAATCGTACTAAAAACTCGAGTGTTTCTAAGCTACCCTTAAAAACATAAGTTTCGATATAGCTTAGTTATTAGGAATTTCGTGACATCTAGTCGTGATTATCGTAATAGTATTCCTTCACGGAAAAGTTTCCAGTTGGGAGGGAAGACATTGTCTTTTATTAACCCCCTAGGTTATCCTCTTTCGGCTTGGTGACAAAGCTTTCTGATCAATTCAACTCATTCATTAATTCACTATCATAACTCCATTATATAATTTTAAATTACTAAATGAAAGCCCATGATAAACATCGACACAAGATCCAAGTTATATCAAGCATGGCAAAGCAATTAAATAATGAAGCAAAACAAGTAAGCATAGTTTGATTCGGTTTGATCGTATCCTATTCGACTCTTTATAAATAAAAAAGAGATGAACCCAATATCAAATTGGTTCAAGAATAAGTTATGAGCCCATATCTATGTCCCAAAAATAAATCAATGTCAAATTATTTATTGTTTTATTCAAACGATTTCAATTAATCACTTGAACGAATCGATTAATAAGTAATTCATCTAGCTCTAATACAACTTGTTGGAAAAAAAAGGTAAGTATGTATTAGATACGAACAATCGCTCTTATCCCACTTGCTGGTGAAATGCTTACCTTAATAACCATATAAGTTGCGGGATAAATTAATTACACTAACAAGAGCTAATTAAATGTATGGCTATCTAACAAGATCTAGATTCACTTACTAATTAAATAATGAAAGCATTCAAACATGTCAAGCAACCAAT
The DNA here is from genome assembly GCF_054948205.1 of Urtica dioica subsp. dioica. Classification (NCBI taxonomy): domain Eukaryota; kingdom Viridiplantae; phylum Streptophyta; class Magnoliopsida; order Rosales; family Urticaceae; genus Urtica; species Urtica dioica. The sequence continues at coordinate 35,995,933 of NC_142756.1, read as the reverse complement.
AAGAACAAAGAACAAGGTTCATAGAGAACTTACGGATTAGGCTCACGAACAGAAACTGCATGCTTTCTCAATCCGTCTTTGAACACCTCGATCTCCTTATTTTAGCTTTCAGATCCTTGTACTCGTCTTGATGTCACCGTAGTATTCTGAAATGTAATCTCTGGACGAATAAAGAAACACGGCGTTGGACCACACTCTTTAATCTCACACGATCAAGAAACAATGTTGTTTCAAGATCTCACTCTTATTTTCTAAGAATGGAATAGAGGAATTCCAAGGGGTAGAGAGAGAGATATGGAGAGAATCGGCCACACTAGAGAGTTGGACGAAAGTTTTTGGAATTCCAAAAACTTATTTTTTTCTTCTCATAAACCCCTATTTATAGTAGTGCAAATGATATATTCTTGGTAGTTTCCAAAATATATTATCTCCTTTTATTGTGTTCACACTAGTGAATCAAAGGTTAGCCCTTGGATCTCATCTCATGAATTCTACTTTCTCTCTTAGCCATCAGATCAATATCTATAAAATTTTATTTTATGTTTAAATAGAGAATATTTAATTACGAGACAGTAAAGGAAGTATCTTATTTCCTTTTAAATATTGCATGCGTTTGGTTGGGATTAAAATACCCTGTTTTTGGTTTTAGAAAAAACTAAAATGTTTATCCGGTGTTTGGCAAAACTGTTTTTACAAAAAACTTCAAAAGCGATTTTAGATTTTGTACATGAGATAGAAAAAGCTAGGATTCTTACCTTTTAGAAAAAGTGTTTTTAACTTTGTTATATAAATTAATGTAATATCCTCGATCATACAAAATATTATTCATATATATGTATATAAATAAACATATTAATAATTATTATTTAATTATTAAGCACATGTCTATTTTAGTCTTTTTACTATAATATATTAATTTTACCAAACGCTAAATCAGTTTTTGTTACCAGCAACAACTGTTTTATAAACAATTTACCAAACACCTTGTCAGTTTTTGTAAAAAACAGTTTTTTTCAAAAACTAAATCTAAAAGCACTTTTTTAAAAACAAAAACTATGCCAAACGGGACCATTCACTACTACAAAACTAGGATTCTACAACGCTTAAAAACAGTTGTAGAATGTTTTTACAACGCTTATTAAGCGTTGTAGAATCCTGCGTTGTAGAAGCTTCTACAACGCCTAAAAATCCGTTGTAGAATCCAACAGCTTTCTACAACGCTTAATGATCCGTTGTAGAAACTAAGCTTCTACAACGGATATTTAAGCGTTGTAGAAGCTTCTACAACGGTTTGAATCCATTGTGTAATTTTTAAATGTTTTCAAACAACTCGCCGCGGCGAAGTATAATTTTAGCCGCGGCGAAAACATTCTACAACGGATCTTCAATCCGTTGTAGAATCATGTCGCCGCGGCGGAAATCATACGTCGCCGCGGCGAGTTGTGTGCCGCGGCGAAGTACGTTCCGCGCCGCGGCGACATGATTCTACAACGGATTGAAGATCCGTTATAGAATGTTTTCCCCGCGGCTAAAATTATACTTCGCCGCGGTGACGTAGGTTCTGCGCCGCGGCGAGGGTATTCTACAACGAATTTTTATCCGTTGTAGAAGTTTTCTGAATATTTTTTTAAAAACCCGCCGTGGCGACGTTTAAGTTTCGCCGCGGCGAGGTGTATATCGCCGCGGCGAAACTAAAACATCGCTGCGGCGAGTTTTTGATGCATGAATAATGTGCTCTCGGTATCTTTTTTGCCGCGGCGACTCTTATTTTTCGCTACGGCGAACGTTATACGCCGCGGCGAAATTTTTAAGTCGCCACGGCGAAGGCTTTATTTTGAACTTGAAATCATTTTTTACACGTACTAAACCCGGTTTAAAAAATATGGCACCTAAAAATAACCTTCAATCCAAAAAATAATATATACATCTTCAAAACATTCAAAAGAAATATTTACATCTAAAACCAATCCAAAATTGAATATAAAAACTAACTAATCATCACAATTAATAAATGTTTGTACATAAGTTACCCATTCTATTCCCTAACTCTCTCTAAATCCTCTTTTGTATAGTTTTTCTTAGTTTTTAATTTTCCTACACCTCCTACGACTATATCGCGCATATAAGAAATAACAAAATACCCGCATTCCGTGTTTCCGGTTTGTCTCGGAGCGTTCCAAGCCTTGATGTACGTTGACTGTCCGTTATTATGGGCGTTTTGGTGTTCAAGCTTGAAATCCATAAAAACCCTATAACACGGAAATCATAAGAGAAAAAACCTCTACAATGATTTATAATAAAAATAGTTTAAAAAAATCAAAATATTACCTTTTTATCAATCGAGTTAAATCGATTGGAATTTTATTTCTTAACGTGTCGAAGAACATAGCACTATCTCTCCAAGGGTCGAGGACAACGAGCATCCAATGCGCACCTTTATTGTACGGCATCAAAGCTAGTTCACCAAATTTTCATTTTCGTACCATGTTTCCAACGTCCTTGACTCTTTTTGACAAATAAGCGTCCTCGTCGTTGTTTTCGATGTACGAACTTAAGCCCGGATTTATAAAACAATAGTCTCGACTCTTATTCGCCTTTTCTAGCCTCGAGCGTAGATAGCTATGACAAACAAGTATTTGATTGATCAAAACACTAAATATTGAATATTTATATTAAAAACGCATACAAAGAAAACACTTACTCCATATAGACCGTTATGCTCCCCCCGCCAATTTCCAAGTATTGCAAAAAGTCGAAAATATCTTCAAATGACACCGGAATCGGGATAGCCGCGAGACTTGGACTAACATTGACCATAATCACATCCCCTTCCGGTAACTTTACTTTGTTGGCATGTTGAGCGAGCAATCGAAACTTTGGATTAATCACCTTGTACGGAATCTTCTTAGTATCATCGATGCGAGGTTCACTCTCTAAACCGAGCTTTGAGAGTTGTTTGACAACCGGACCGCGACTCTCTATTCCCATGTCCACTTCGATCAATCTCTTTGGCCACGAGACAAATCCTCCTATTGCATCTTCAATGGTTTGAGCTTCTTCGGTGGGAATTGGCAATTTTGCTTTTTTAATCAAAACCCCCAAAACGGTCACACGTACATTTCCTTCCTCCAAAGGTGAAGAGTGAACGACGCTCCCATTTACGTATGCTCGCCCATTTGCAACATGAATCGTGCCTCCTTTCACAACATCATCTATGAAAAGAAGACACTCGAGGCTTTCATCCGAAGTCGGTGTCACCGGGGTGGTTGGATTCAATGAGCAACTAGCACGAACACTATTGGGTTTTTCCACAACAATAGGATCGATCTTCGGACGATCATCAACAATGATAGGATCGATCTTTGGACGATCATCAACATCGTCGTGTTCTAAGCGAATCAAGAATATTATCAATAACTTAATACCAAAACATTTATCTTTATTAATAAATAGATAAAAAAAAAATTAAACATACCTAAAGAGACCGCTTCATTGACGTGTTCTTCAACATTTGTCATCTCTTTATCATCAACAACCTTCGCGTTGAGATTATCTTCCACACGCTCGACACTAGGCGACTCGACTTTAGCATCTCTGACATTAATGCTACCATTTCCACCGAAGGCCTTCATCACCAAAGACTTTAACTCGCTCATTTCCCGACGCATCTTCATTACTTCTTCGTTGGGCGTTGGAGGAACAAAGTACTTAAAACGCGACGTGTGTTTGGATTGACCGCAAACTCGCGACGTTCCCAAAGCTTCTTGCAAAACGCTCTTTCCCGATTCCGGCAACCATGTCCCTTGCGATGCTTGTTGTGATAACGTTTTCTACACATAAAATTATTTGAAAATAAAATTACAAGGTTAATTGTTATAACAAAGGTAAAAAACTTACGATTTTTTCTCCCATCAATTTGTCTTTCTCATCCTTGTAGTTATCTACGTCTTTCATTCGCGAGTCAATCCAAAGTTCCGCTTTCGTAGGCCATTCTCCCGTTTCGTCATGCTAGTAAGAAGTAATTTTATAATAAATTAAAAAATAATTGCAACATTTGGAATAACTAAAAGAAAAAAAAGAATCTAACCTTTTCTTGATCAAGCTTTCGATATCCATTTCGGCCCGTTCGAGATTTGTACACACTTTTTCCGATATTTGATTTTCCATGTTCCGATGTTTGTTTGAACATTTCGGTTCGTCTATACTCAACAAATGCTATCCAATCTTCTTCGGTGATACTTGTATAGAATTTCAAAATACAAGCCGGTCTCTTTAAGGCGATTGGTTCGTTGATTATGTCTTTGAGTAGATCGTTGTATATCTCATGACGAAATAACCTTGCCGCTTCTCCGACTCTCATAAGGCAATCGTGTTTTTGTTCGATAGGAATCGTAAATCCTTCTTGCATTTCGTTCCAAATCCGTTCTTTAATTTGGGCGTTGTCTTTACTTCTCCAATCACGCATCGAAAGTGGAACGTGTTCTCTTGCTAGCACGCCAAAGTAACTCGACAACTCATCACCCTCTTTACCCATTGGTTGCCCTTTATCATCAAATTGTACCGAGATTTTTTTACCAAGTGTTTTAGCCTTATTAACCCGACCCATAAGAGTGTTTCTTCGTTTTCCTTGTTCATCGGAGTTAAGCGCTAGTTGTCTTCTAATTTTTCTTTTACCACTACCGCTAGAAGTAGTAGTAGTGGACGACATGGAATCTAATATACAAAATTCAAAACATAATCTCAATTTCTAACTCAAATCCAATCCGATTCCAACTCAAATACAACTTCAAATCAATATCAAACTCAAATAAAACGAATTCAAATCCAATATACTAAAATCCAATACAAATTCTTCCTAACTTCAAATAAATACCAAATTCTAACTAAATAATAACATAAATCAAATTAAATTCAAAACAAGTTGGGAAATAACATACCCGGTCGAGGCGAGGACGTGTCGACCGAGAGGCGAGGTGGAGGCGGGGCTGGGCGATGTGGAGGCGGGGCAGGGGCGAGGTGGAGGCGGGGCAAGGGCGAGGTGGAGGCGGGGCATGGGCGAGGTGGAGGCGAGGAGGGGTCAAGGTGAGGTGGAGGCGGGGCAAGGGCGAGGTGGAGGTGGGGCAAGGGCGAGGTGGAGGCGAGGCGGAGTCAAGGTGAGGCGGAGGCAATGAGGAGTGAGAGTGAGGACCGGAGAGAGATGGGCGGGGAAAAGAGAGGGTGAGGGCCGGAGAGAGAGGGGCGGCGAGAAGAGAGGGTGAGGGCCGGAGAGAGAGGGACGGCGAGAAAAGAGAGAGGGGGCGGAGAGAGAAGGACGGCGAGAAGAGAGAGAGAGGGGCGGAGAGAGAAGGACGGCGAGAAAGAGAAGGTGAGAGAGAGGGGCGGGGAGAGAAGAAGAAGAATGGAGGAGTAGAAGAGAATGAAATATGAATGACAAATATGGGAAAAAAACGCTTAAGTCTGAAAAATAGGCAGGAAGTTTAAAAAAAATGAAAATTTTTGGTCTTAAAAGGCTTCTACAACGCTTATTATAAGCGTTGTAGAACCCTCGCTGCGGCGAAGTGTAATTCCCGCCGCGGCGAGTTGTTTCTACAACGCTTATAATAAGCGTTGTAGAACTCTCGCCGCGACGACGTGTAAAGTCCGCCGCAGCGAGACAAACCCAGAAAAGTAACGCCGCAGCGAGAAATATTCCTAGCTGCGGCGAGTTGAGACTTCTAACCCTAAATTTCCTCGCCGCGGCAAGTTGTTTCTACAACGCTTATAATAAGCGTTGTAGAAGTTTCGCCGCGGCGAGACAAGCCCAGAAAATTTCGCCGCGGCGAGATATATAAAACAGAATTTCAAATAAGCATCCTCTCGGTAAGTTTTGCGCCGCGGCGAATAAACATCGCCGTGGCAACGTTTGTACATCGCCGCGGCGGGAATTTATTGGTTGGTTGTCGCCGCGGCGACGTGTAATGTCCGCCGCGGCGAGTGGTTTCTACAACAGTTATGTTAACCGTTGTAGAAACTCGTAGCCGCGGGGAAGTCATATGTTCGCCGCGGCGAGAAACACGAGGCTAATGATATATATTCTCATTTCTCTTTTTTTTCACTTAGAACTCTCATAACCTCTCGAAAAATATTTCCAGCACCATTTCGACTCATTCTACTGCGTTCTCATTTACAAGTCTCATCTACACTTCCAAATCTAGTAAGTTCTTCTTTAATTTGCTCCAAATGTTGTTCTCTTGATAGTTTACTAATTAGAATGAGTTATTTTTTTTATACAATTAGGGTTTTCTATGAAGATGAGAAAGTGGATGTGGGAGAATAGATTAAACGAGATATATCGTAAAGGTGTAGATGAGTTTTGTGATTTTGCTAGAGAGAACATGGTAGATGGGAAATCTATGCGTTGCCCTTGTATTCAATGTGGAAATCATAGACATTTTTCGATTGATGTCGTTCGGACCCATTTATTTGTATATGGAATAATGACCTCGTATCAAAGATGGTACTACCATGGTGAGGTTTTTCGTTCTACGGTAAACGATGATAACAATGATGTTGAAGATGATATTGATGATATGTGCGGAATGATGAACGATTTGGAGGATGATTTTGTTGAGCGACCGGAATTGTTTGAGTCGATGATGAATGATGCGGAGACACCATTATATGAAGGGTGTACAAGCTTTTCGAAGTTGTCGTTTCTAGTTACATTATTTCATTTAACGGTGTCGGGCGGTTGGACAAACACTAGTTTTACTCTATTGTTGGAAACACTAAAATAAGCATTTCCGGAAGATAATAAAGTTCCTTTAAGTATGTATGAAGCGAAGAAGACTTTGGGCACATTAGGCATGAAGTACGAGAAATTTCATGCGTGCCCAAATGATTGTGTTTTATATAGACATGAGTATGAAGATCTGAATGAATGTCCGACGTGCAAAGAGTCAAGGTGGAAGAAGGGTAAAATTCCATGTAATGGGGTTAAAGGAGTTCCAGTCAAGGTACGTACATTTTCATTAGTTGATTAATAAATACATGTAGCTCATATTCATTATTAATTATTGATTTTCTTTAAATATATTTCAGTCATTATGGTACATTCCTCCAATGCCGCGCTTCCGTCGAATGTTTAATAGTGTCAAACACGCGAAGAACATGGTTTGGCACTCCGAAAAGCGTATCGATGATGGTATGTTGAGACATCCTGCTGATTCTTCACAATGGAAATCCTTCGATTTAGAGTATACGAATTTCAGTGTTAATACTCGAAATTTGTGCCTTGGTCTAGCGTCTGATGGTATGAACCCGTTCAGCATGATGAGCAGTAAATATAGTGTTTGGCCGGTTATACTCGTGAACTACAATCTCCCTCCAAAGCTATGTATGAAGAGAAAGTTCTTGATGTTAACGCTTCTGATTTCAGGACCGAATCAACCAGGAAATGATATCGATGTTTATTTGGCACCGTTGGTCAATGAGTTGAAGATGTTGTGGGAGAAAGGGATAGAAGTCAAAGATGCTTACCGTGGAGATTCGTTCAACTTAAGGGCAATGTTAATGTGGACTATTAACGACTTTCCTGCCTATGGAAACTTGTCAGGATACTCTGTGAAATGCTCGATTGGTTGTCGGATTTGCATGAAAGACACATCTTCCATCAGGTTGAAGCATGGTAAGAAGACCGTTTTTCTTGGTCATAGAAGATTTTTACCAAGAGATAACTCATATAGAAGGTTGAAACAGGCATTTGATGGAAATACAGAAGAACGACCGCCTCCTAGAATTTTGTCTGGTGAAGATGTCTATGAGATGGTTAAAAACGTCAATGAAGTGCTTGGGAAAAGAAAGCGGAGTGCTAGTACTAAAGAATCCTTCAAAGAGAATCCTTGGAAGAAGAAATCGATTTTCTACGACCTTCCTTATTGGAAGTCACACTACGTTCGGCATTGTCTGGATGTTATGCACATCGAGAAAAATGTGTGTGAATCGTTTATCGGTACGCTTCTTGATGATCCAAATAAATCGAAAGACGGATTAAAATCTCGAATGGATCTCAAAGAGATGAATATAAGAAGCATTTTGCATCCCCAAGAGGGGGGTGGAAAAAAAATAAAATTGCCACCGGCAAAGTACACTCTAGATCGAAAGGAGAAGAAGAAGTTGTGTACCTGGTTTGCTTCTATTAAAGTCCCCGATGGTCATTCATCAAACTATAAGAGGTTCGTGTCTTTGAAAGATTTGAGACTTATTGGAATGAAGACTCACGATTGTCATGTACTGCGACAATAAATGTTGCCTCTTGCTTTGCGAGGAATCGTGCCAAAAGATGTGAGATTCGTAATATCAAAGATATGTGTATTCTTTAACTCAATTTGCTCGAAGGTCATCGATCCTACTCGCCTAGATTTAATGTAGTCAGAATTGGTGAAAACTCTCTGCTTGCTCGAAAAGTTCTTTCCACCTTCGTTTTTTGACATCATGGTTCATTTAACCGTCCACTTGGTACGTGAAGTGAAATTATGCGGGCCCGTATTTTTACGGTGGTTGTATCCAATCGAACGTTACATGAAAGTGTTGAAAAGCTACGTGAAGAACTACAATAGGCCCGAAGGAAGCATAGTTGAAAATTACATAGCAGAAGAGTTGGTTGAGTTTTTTTCTGAGTATCTAGCTAAAGCAGATGAAATTGGGGTACCCAAAAACACCAATTTTGATTCAAAAGCTCTATCTACAGGTATGTTTTTGACACTTTATTTGTTACTTTAAATTATGATGCGTTCTTGTTTAAGTATGTTTTTATTTATAGGTACCCATTCGAGTGTCAACCGAAAAAAATGGCAGCAAGCCGGTCTCCATGTGCTACACAACGTTTCTGAGGTCACGCCATTTGTGGATATTCATTTGAATGAGTTGAGAGTTAATAATCCAAAGAAAGGCAGAAATGAAAAAATGGTTACAAGAAGAGCACAACCGTTTGTTTCAGAACTGGCTTGGAAAACGATTATTTAAAGAGGCAGGACATTCTTCTACATTGAGTAAACTATCTGGCGGGCCTTCCTCAATGGTTACAAGGTACACTGCTTGGTCTGTTAATGGTTTTACATTTTACACAAGACAGAGAGACAACAAGCATCCCGTTCAAAATAGTGGTGTTACATTGTTTGCCGAAGCATTACATGTTTCGTCGGCCAAAGATAAGAATCCAAAACATGCTTTTATGAACTATTATGGATACATTGAAGACATTTGGGAACTTGATTATTGCGGGTTGCGAGTCGCTTTATTCAAGTGCAAATGGGCAGATAATAATCATGTTAAAGTTGATAATGACGGAGTAACAGTTGTCGACTTTAGACGGATTGGCTACGAGAATTATTCATTTATTTTGGCTTCGCAAGCAATTCAAGTGTTTTATGTTTCGGATCCAGCCAATCCAGAGTTATCGTTAGTAGTTCATATGAAAGCGAGAAATGGTAATGATGAAGAAGATGAAGACATGTCTAGCATTCCACCGTTCACATCGGGATTACCTCCTATTGATCAAGAGATGGATGATTTTGATGATGACGATGTTTCTCATCTACTTCGTAAGGATATAGATCCTATTTTTGTTTGATTTAGAACAATTAACAATGTATTTTCATTTTGGATTTTATGTTATTCTCTTATGGACAACATTTCTATAGTGTTTAAATTTACAATATCATTTCTAGACTCTCGCCACGGCTATGTATGTTGTCCGCCGCGGCTATGTATGTTGTCCGCCGCGGCGAAAGGTTTCTACAACGCTTAATAAGCGTTGTAGGACATTTCGCCGCGGCGATTATGTAATTTCGCCGCGGCGAGAGAAACTTGCCACGGCGAGAAATTATGTCGCCGCGGCGAGGATATGTTCTCAAATATGAAGGCTCTCGGTAAGTTTCTCGCCGCGGCGATGTTGTATTTGCACCGCGGCGACATGCTGTCGCCGCAGCGAGAAAAATATGCCGCCACGGCGAGGTTATGTTTTAAAAAATGCATGCTCTCGGTAAGTTTCTCGCCGCGGCGATGTTTACTTTTCGCCGCGGCGAGAAAAACATGCCACGGCGAGAAAATCATGTCGCCGCGGCGAGGTTATGTTTTCAAATATGCATGCTCTCGGTATGTTTCTCGCCGCGGCGATGTGTACTTTTCACCGCGGCGAAGAGTTTCTACAACGCTTTGAAAAGTGTTGTAGAATGCCTCGCCGCGGCGAGGTAGAAAACACGCCGCGGCGAACGTTATACGCCGCGGCGAAAGTTCTAAGTCGCCGCGGCGAGATTAGAATATAATCACCTCAGCCTACATATTTTCACTTTCTTTCCCATTTTAAACCTGGTTTTCAACAGAAAAATTATCATTCAAATTAAAAAACCATCACACATTCAGATTTCATAATCTTTAAATATTAATCAAGTCTGAAACACACATTAACTAAAACACAAGTCTTAAACATAACCATAAACATAAACAAACCATGCGAGTCTTAATTTAAATTTAAAATGAAGCTTAAACAAACCAAGTGACTCTTAAATTTAAAATTTAAAGTTGGTGTTGTTGGTTTAGTCGTCATACGGTGGTGGTGAGTGCGCCGGATATTGAGGAGGTTCCATATGCGGTGGCCACTGTGGTGGTGGGTACGGATAATCGGAGTATTGAGGATATAGAGGAAATAACACCTGGTTCTCTTGGTTGATGTCCCACCGAGAGTAGAGATCGTTCAGTTGGTTGATGGGAGAGGCGCCATACTCTGCTTGTTGGTGCATGTACTGTTGCGTGTGTTGGAACCCGCCGACGAGATAGTTGGAGCATTGAGCTATGTAGTCGATGGTGGCGGGGTCGACTACCGGAGGTGCTGGTAAGAACAATCGAGGCTCGTTGACTGGTGGTCCCTCTTCCCCTTCCTCCTCATGTTCATCCACTTCATCCGCTTGTGGCTCCTCCCTAATCTTGTAGCGATCGATGATGTTATTCGTAATAGGCCCCATAGGACCCTTGATCGTATCCCTTTTCGAGCGTCCTACCCCCGGATTTGTACAAAGGCCGGTAATGATCGACGGATATGGCAAACCGTGTCGTTCATTAGTATAGTCTAGACTCTTCATCCAATTGTAGATGAATCGACCGACGTTGATAGAATGACCTTTTATGATGCAGAACAACACCTGGATACGACCCTCGTCAAGAGTGGTGAAGTGCTTGATCGGATAGAGGCGAGCGCAAACAAAGTAAATCCAAGCTTTAGCAATCCTGGTGAGTTGATCACGCTTGAGTACCCTTTTCCCTTTTTCAAGGACCCAATCCTCTCCTGGAATGCACAGCAACCTCGCGATCTCCTCGTGGCTGCAAGTTCTCAACCATTCCCGATAGCCTTCATTCTCAAAAGGCACATCTGGGGTCCCAAGCAAATCGTTGATCGCTTCGACGCTTACATCGACCGGTCTACCTCGGACCGTCACAACATCTCCATTGTGATCTGGTAAGTTTGCGTAGAATTCGTACACGAAGTTTAAGTTCGCCTCGAGCTCGGGAATGGCACAATACTTCACCCAGTCATGACCTTGAATACTGTTGCGGATTGACACTCCTATATCGGTGTTAGAGCTCACATTGAATCCCCGCTCAGGGATCACACTGTGCGACAAGATTTTGTCGTAACGATCCTCCGCGGCCTTGCTAGTGAAGATACTTGTGTTATAATCTGCTTCAGGGGATGATTGACGAGCTCGCTTACCTTTACTTTTACTGGGACCTTTGGAAGGGCCCGGAGCCGTGGCGCCCGCCGGATTTGTTGTTCGAACCATTTTGCACCTTCACAAAGCATAATCATAAAAAATTCAATCTCGACATCTACAATCAACATAACCATTTTAAATACTAACAATGTCACAACAATCACAAATTCTATACCAATTCCAACTTCATTTAAACATAACAATATCAAATTCATAAACAATTCCATTCTAACACAAATTCTAACTAAAATTCATTCTAACACAAATTCGAACTCAAATTCATTCTAACACAAATTCTAACTCAAATTCATTCTAACACAAATTTTAACTCAAATTCATTCTAACACAAATTCATTCTAACACAAAATTTAACTCAAATTCATTCTAACACAAATTCTAACTCAAATTCATTCATAATAAAATAAAAAACCCTAATTTTGTTAAATCAATAACAACCTTAAATCAATAACCCTAATTTTGTTAAATCAATAACAACAACATGCAACTCGGGGAAATAACATGAAATCCATATTCAAAAACACGAAATCCATATCAACAACACAAAATTAAATCAATAACCACCTTAAAAACTTAGAAAATCATACCTTTAAAGAGAGAGTGAGAGGTGGCGAGAGAGAGAGAGGCGCGAGAAAATTGGGCGGCGAGGACTTAGCGAGCGAGAATGATGGCGAGGATGTGGCAAGCGAGAATGGCGGCGAGGACAAGGCGACGGCGAGAAATCGGGGCGGCGAGGACGTGGCGAGGGAATTTGGAAGAGAAAATGAAGACAGACTCGGCTGAAATAGTTTGTCTCGCGTTTGTATTTTGAGGAGAATGAGAAAAAAAACTGAAAATGGGTTTATATAGTGAAAACCTAAAAACCTCGCCGCGGCGGGAATATGTCTTCGCCGCGGCGAGAAGGTCCTACAACGGATTTTATAACCGTTGTAGGATCCTCTCGCCGCGGCGGGAGTCCTTCATCGCCGCGGCGAGGCAGTTTCATAAAAAACTGCTAGGCCACGGTATCCTTCTCGCCGCGGCGGAGTATATTTCAAGCCGCGGCGACATAATCTTGCCGCGGCGAGAGATGACCATCGCCGCGGCGACTGTATTCTACAACGCTTATAAAAAGCGTTGTAGAATGCTTCGCCGCGGCGAGGTCCATCCTTCTACAACGCTTTTAACTTGCGTTGTAGAAAGTTTTCGCCGCGGCGAAAATCACATGGTGCCGCGGCGACGGTTCTACAACGGACAGTGTTACCGTTGTGGGAAATCTGAAATTTAAGTTCTTCTACAACGCTTTACAAAAGCGTTGTAGAATCACCCAGATTCTACAACGCTTATCCAAAAGCGTTGTAGAAACACCTGGATTCTACAACGCTTATTGTAGAAACACTAAGTTTCTACAACGCTTATCTTAAGCGTTGTAGAATCCCTAGTTTCTACAACGCTTATGTTAAGCGTTGTAGAAAGTGGGTTGTATAATCCAACATTTGTAGTAGTGACTATTCTATCATAATATTCATGAGAGAGAATAAAGAACAATATCTTATTTCCTTTTAAATATTATTCTCTCATAATATTCATGAGAGATAATGAATGACAATAACTTATTTTCTTTTAAATATTATTCTCTCTAAATATTCATGAGAGAGAATAAAGGATAATATCTTATTTCCTTTTAAATATTTTGTCTCTCTCATTTTATTTAAACAACTAAAGAGAAAATATTGGTAACTACGAATATAGCATGAAAGAAATTGACTAACGGCCAAGGGGGAGGGAGTGATGCAATCCATGTGCCCAATACTCTAAAAAATTCGTCCACCTCATTTACTGCAAGGCCCATTTGTTTAAAGCCCAATTAGTTATTTATTTACTTGGTCCAACAATAAACTAATAAGTAATTGATTGATTATTTAGTTGATCAAAAAAATAAATAATTAATGGATCAATTGATTATTTACTTGATCAAACAATAAATAAACAATTTAACTATAAATACTTTATTAATTCTGCAAATACCCATTTTCTGAATTTAATGCTGTCAATCACTATTACAGCTTGTGAGATCTATAATAATGAAACACATTATTATTAGAGGTTCTTTATTCGTCTTATCGAAGCTGAATCGGGGACTATGGACTTAGTAATAGAAGCTTAATAAATCTCATTAAAAGACGAAAATGTCCTTTCTCTTTTCCACATCGATTTGTCTAATCCTAGTCAGACTCCACCTAGATATGTCAAGACTGAACTCTCTTTTATGCTAGAATTATATTTACTCATCGTTACGTGTGTCCACTAATCTAGTCACTAGTTGATCAAGATCCTCCAAGTTCAACCCGTTTCGAGAAAGGTCAATCAATCTGTTATACCTTTCTTGATACATATAAATCCTAAGCACTATTGCTTCCCCAGCGAAATATTCTTCCGAACGTACATACTTCGGAAGTGCCGGCAATCTATCGGTTGTGGAATCAACCTTCAGGTGAGTGAACATTGACCTTCTTTCAAGAAGGCTGGATTACGTATCTGTCAACCATTTCCTACTCGAGTCATGCTCCGAAACTCCCAAGACATAAGCTGTGATTAATATGATAGTAGCCGCGACTGAGTCAAAGAGCGCGGTAACAAGATCCAATGTCCATGATCACTTCAGGATTTAGATCAAGTCTCACTGAGACCATCATAGCGACCCCGGTTAGTGTGTCGTAACGGTACTTAAACGACATATCTACACCCAAATTCTGTCTGGGTTGTGCACTTACCACAAGTGCAGAATGCTCGCATGTCGTGATAATCCTTCACTAGTGTTCCACATATATGACTTTAGATACATCTATCCATGCATGTATCAGTCGTCGATCATGTTTTAGCTCACCGTCGGAACTCTGATGTCTAGCACGTGATTCAGTTTAATATGAAGGCTACGGATGATAGTTGCTATTGATTCTGATATTCAGAGCTCAACCCACTAATCATATGATGCTAATAAAGTAAACCATTATTCATTTAGTAATCATTTATGATTTATTCACTATCTCTCGTGGGCAAGAATTTTAAACAATTGCCGATTGTATTGTCGTTGATGTTGAAAGCATAATTTTGAGATGAGACGCAATCATAGATGATGCGGCACCATTGGTCACTGAAACCCATTATACAGAGCATGATCTCCAAGAAAGACCTTTTGGCCCTATCGAAAGCTTTACTCATGTCAAATTTTAGGCTTGCCCATCCTCTATTACCTTTTGTCCGTCTTGAGATGGAGTGTGTGGTCTCGAAGGCTACAATGACGTTGTCGGTGATGAGCTAGCCCATGACAAAAGCACTCTGGGAGGGTGAGATAATAGGGTTGAGGAAGAGCTTGAGGCGATTAGCTAGACACTTCATGATAATCTTATAGATCATGTTATAGAGGCTAATTGGCCAATCGTCGCTTATCCTCTTTGATTTTTTGATTTTTAAAATAACTGTGATGGTGGTTGGTCGAATGTAAGGATCGGGGCATCAACTTGAGGGTAGCAAGGCAGACTGTCAAGAGATGATTGCCGACAGACGGTAGAATGTAGGATGAAAGCCATCGGGGCCGGGTGATTTCTCCGACCTCATGTCGAAGACACCCTGCTTGACATCTCTCGAAGTGAAGGGAGACTCGAGAGCTATCTTGTTGTTAATGTCGAGTACACCGACCGGGAAATTTTCGATTGCCATAAGGCTCTCGATCGAAGATGGAAGGAGCACAAAATATTGGAGAAATAATTCTCAGTGATACGCACAATATTGTCGTAATCCTCGTACCAAACACCGTTCGTGTCTTCGAGGCCTCGGATGAGATTTTTCTAGTTTCTGGTCCGGGCTTTGGAGTAAATAAACTTAGTGTTTGTGTCGCCCTCGCGAAGTGAATCGACTTTTGCTCGTTGCTTCCAATGCTGTTCCTAGAGAATAAGGTAGTTGGGAAAATGATCTTTTGGTGTCTCTATTACACGATACATTTTCCGAAGACCTGTTGTTGTTCTAGAGAGCCGAGAGCAAGTTTTGGGTGTTTCGGACATTCCTCGGGAGATTGTTGAATTTTTTGTTTCTACATCGTCGGAGAGCCTTGCCACAGTTAGCCAAGCACGCAACAAGTGAGTCTCCGCTGCCAGAGTGAGCCCAAGAAGACCAGCAGTGCTCAATCAAGTCAACGATGTTAGGAATATTGCCCACTGAAGATAATAATTAAACATGAATAATTACTAAATTGGATAAGAAGTTTACTTTATTAGCATCATATGATTAGTAGATCGCTTTTTGAATCAGTATCAATAACAACTATCATCCATATCCTCCGCATTAAATTGAATCACATGTTGGGCATCTAAGTTCGGGTGGTGAGCTAAATCATGGTCGATGATTGATACATGTCTGGATAGCTGTATCTAAAATCATATATGTGGAACACAAGTGATGATTAATGACTTTTTGTGAGCCTTCGGCACTTGTGGTTAGTGTACGGCCTTGACAGACTTTGGTTGTTGATGTGTAATTGAAGTACCATTACGACACATTAACTAGGGTCTCTAAGATGGTCACAGTCAGACTTGATCTAAATCCTGAAGTGATCATGGACTTCTAGGTCATATCGTCGGGTTCTTTGACTCATTCGTTAAAGCTTACTGAGATGCTGGGATACTTATGTGCTGGGAATCTGGAAAGTGTTCAGAGAAGAAAGTGGTTGACAGATATGGAATCCAGCTTTCATGAAAGAAGGTCAATTCATCACTTAAGGGTTGATTCCAAAATAGATAGATTGCTAGCACTTGCGTAGTAAGTAACGTACGGAAGAATCTTTCGTTGGGGAAGCAACGGTGCTTAGGAAATATATGTATCGAGAAACGTATAACGAAATAATTGAATTTACTAGATACGTGTGTAACTTGGAGGATCTTGATCACGAACTGACTAGATCAGTGGATACTTGTCACGATGAGTAAATATAATTATATTAATAATGAGCGTGCAGTCTTGAATTACTTTATGGAGTACTGAACAAGATCAAACGAATTGATTGAAAAGAGAAATGACTATATCATCTTTTAATAGAATTTGTAGGAGCTTTTGTTACTAGGTCCATAGTCCCCGATTCGGCTCTGACTACGGCGGACAAGAACTCTCTAGTAATAATAAAGATAAAGATTATTTATTATTATTACAATCTCACAGCTGTAAATTGTATAGCAGCATTCATTTGGAAATGTCTATTTGTCGAATTAATTATTTATTGTTGGATCAAGTAAATAATTAATTGAATTTTTAGTTGGGCTCTGTGCACACTATAAAATTCGAAATTCCTAGGCCTAATAGCAGCTAAGTTGGGCGTCTACTATGGGTATTAATTACCCAATATTCTCTCCTTAATTAGTTACTAGATTTGTGGAAAAGAAATCTGGTAACTAATTAAATAAGAGAGAGAATAATAATGGTTGATATATTCTCTCTCCATTAAATAAGTGTTACCGGTCCGTCTCGGTCCGGTAGATCGACGACGGCCACGCTGGCGGCCGTCCTGAGCCCGGCACTTGTCCGGGGCCGGCACTCGCCGTGGCCGGCGCTCCAAGGCCGGCCCTCCTCGGCCGGCGCTCCAAGACCGGCCCCCCTCGGCCGGCGCTCCAAGGCCGGCCCTCCTCGGCCGGCGCTCCAAGGCCGGCCCTCCTCGGCCGGCGCTCCAAGGCCGGCCCTCCTCGGCCGGCGCTCCAAGGCCGGCCTTCCTCGGCCGGCGCTCCAAGGCCGGCCCTCCTCGGCCGGCGCTCCAGGACCGGCCCTCCCCGGCCGGCGCTCCAGGACCGGCCCTTCACGGCCGGCGCTCCAAGGCCAGCCTTCCAAGGCCGGCCCTCGGCCAAGGGGTTCCTCAAAACACCTCTTGGCCGCCTATAAATATGAGGGTCTCTCCCTCGACCCAGGTAATCCGAAATTTGAGTACTGAAACGCTGCCGAACTCATAACTCGCTCGTTTCTCTCAACTCTCGACCCCTAAACACTAAACCCTCTATCAACCACCTCAATCCTACTAATGTTGAGCGTCGGAGAGGTAAACAGAGGCAACCCCTCTGTTTCCCCTTTGTAGTTCACACCTCTTCGCTTGTGTTTCAGGTGCTTGGACGAGATAGACATTACAGACAGCTAAGGGACGACTTGAGATATCAAGTCCGACACGCTCGAGCCGGAGTGAGACCACTTGGTCCGGCCTTGGGTCTAACCATTTCCGGTTCCTAAATCGTTGTCCGAAAAACTGCGACAACATTTTGGCGCTAGAAGGAGGGGCCTCTCGACCTTGACGACGCATTCCCTCTACCAGTTTTCTCCCTTTGTTCTCACGACTCTCGAGAGATGAGTCACATTCCCACTACCTCCGCGGGTACCCGAGCGACAGGCTCGAGGTACGGTCTTCGGCACCTCGCACATCGTCTTGAAGGGCAACCTCGCGATAGCGAGAGCCAGCCCCAAGACCCGATGGTTGACCCCGAGGCCGCGCTCCGAGAGGACACGGCCCGGCGGCTTGCGGAGCTCCTTGACCGCCCCGGCGTTGACGGCTCGCTCATAGCCAACCTCCTCGGCTATGATGTTGAGGATAGGTCCGCCAAAGACTACTCCGACTCCGAATATGTGGGAGAGTCGAGGACCAACGAGGCAACGCCTAGCCTCGCCCCTTCGCGGCCCGAGAGGCCCAACGACGCTTTGGCCGGACCGTCGCACATAGTGCGGCAGCAGGCACGGTCACATTCCCGGGGACTCGCCCCCTCGGTTTCAACAGGTGGCCGGACACGGCCCCTCGCCGAGGAGAGAGCGACTCTGGTAGATGATGGGGCCGACAGCCGAAGCGCCCGCCGGACGGCCCGACCAAGGGCGACCTCACCTCGCCCCGCACCGAGTGCGGACCTTAGAGAGCGCTTGACGGCGCAGAGAAACTCCCGAGGGGAGGATCTCCGCCAAAGGCTAAACTCTCGAAGGGACGCGCTCCCCGCCGCAACTCTCGGCCGGCCGCAGGCCAATGTCGTGGACCAAGCGTCCAACGAACGCCAACCGGTGACTCCCGTGGCCCCGACGATCGGCCCCGCTAACGGGCTCGACATGGTCACGATGATTCAAAGCCTCCAGAATCAAATCATCGAAATGAGGGAGTCGGGGAGGCAAAGGCCGTACGGAGGGATCGAGGAATCATACTCTCCCTTCGCCGCGCAAATCCTCGCGCAACCATGCGTGGGGAACTTCAAGTTACCATCCATTCCTCCCTACGATGGACGTACGGACCCCCACTTCCACGTCCAACACTATGAGACGTGGATGACTATGCAGGGGCAGGCGGACGCCACCTTCAGGCTCAGGGTTTGAGTGGTTCCGAAGCTTGAGGCCGGGAAGCATCCCGTCTTTCCGGGCCTTGCGAGAGGCTTTCCTCGCCCGATTCGCCACCCTCGTGGCGCAAAAGAAGCCGAAGACCCATCTCCTCTCTATCCGACAAGGAAGAGACGAGACGTTGAGACAATACCTCGCTCGCTTCACCGAGGAGTCTCACAAGGTCGAAGGGTTCGACGACAGGGACGCCATCACGGCGATAACCGAGGGAGTGCGCACGAGCGACTTCCTCAAATCTATTGTTGGCCAAGTCCCGCGTGACATGGCGGAGCTGATGACAAGAGCCCGCACATACATGGGAGTCGAGGACTATCTCGATGGCCGAGATGGCCGAAAGGCAGGAGGGCAGGGGAGTCGCCGCCGCGACGATCGAGACGAAGATCGTCCCGACCCCGAAAGAGGAGGAATAAGGGAAGCCAGGCCCCTAACGGCCGTTCCCTCCCCGGGCCGAAGCCGTCGCATGTCGACAGCTTCCGGAGGTTCTCGCCATTCACTCCTCTGAACACTCCGCCGGAGCAAATCCTGGCTCTGCACCGTGACAAGTTGGGGAGCCCGACCCCGCTCACGAAGGATCCCGCCAAGAGGGATCAAAGCAAGTACTGTGACTACCATCAAGATCACGGGCACCTGACATCCGAATGCTACCAACTTAAGCGTCAGATTGAGGCCCTGATTCAAGATGGGAAGCTGAAAGAGTATGTCCTGAGAACTATCGGAACGGCCGCGGCGCACGGAGGTCGCCCGCGGCAAGGGAAGAAAGGCCCGGCGACGGTGACCGTCACGGACCGAGCGACAAACGAAGAGCCGGAGAGCTCGCAACTTCACGTCGTGGGTGCAATCTTGGGTGGCCCGGAGTTCGGAGACTCGGCTACGCAAAGGAAGAAGTACGTGCGCGAAGTTTCCCAAGGGAAAATAGCGCACTACATCAACCACACGTACGAGGTCCCTCCTCCAGCCCCCTTCGAGTCCATGTTCTTCACCGGACAAGAAGCAACGCGAGTTCTCCATCCACACAATGACGCGATAGTCGTCTCTGCCCCGGTCGCCAACAACCTCGTCCGGAGAATCCTGATCGACAATGGGAGCTCCGCCGACATAATCTTCAAATCTGCGTTGGACAGGATGAAGCTCTCCGGGGTAAGACCGACCCCGATCTCAACCCCGCTCTTCGGCTTCTCCAGGGAAAGGGTTATGACGGAGGGAACTATCGACCTCCCGGTTACCTTCGGTACGCCGGGGGGGCTCGAGGTTACCCACATCGTGTCATTCCTGGTGGTGGATCAGCCCTCGGCTTACAACATCATCGTCGGCCGCCCGACTCTCAATCGGTTGAAGGCCATAACATCCACGTACCACCTGATGATGAAGTTCCCGACCGATAAAGGGATCGCCGTGATGTTGGGAGACCAATCCATGGCGAGGATGTGCTACATCCAGGGCGTGGACGGAAAAGGGAAAGCGAAGGTGGTGAGCACCGTCTTCCAACTCGGAGACAAATTCCCGTGCAAGTTAGAGGAAGGGGGCACCTTCGGAGAGCTAGACCAAAGGGACGAAGTCGAGCGTCGAAAGGTGGAGACACCGGACGACCTCGTTCCCGTCGTGTTGGACGACGCCAAACCTGACCAAGTGGTCAAGATAGGCGCCCAACTCCCGTCTGAGACCCGAATCGAGCTCGCCGCCTTCCTCCGAGAGCACAAAGATGTCTTTGCGTGGACACACGCCGACATGCCGGGAATCGACCCCGAGATCATGGTTCATCGTCTTAACGACGACAAGAGAGTGGCCGAGCGCGTTCAACCGCGACGGGCGTTCAGTGGGGAAAGGTACCAAGCCATTGGTGAAGAAGTTGACAAACTTCTCGCCGCCGACTTCATCAGGGAGGCGGAGCACCCCAAATGGGTGTCCAATGTGGTAATGGTCAAAAAGCCAAACGGGAAGTGGCGGATCTGTATCGACTACAAGGATCTCAACAAAGCCTGCCCGAAAGACAGCTTCCCTCTCCCGAGGATCGAGCAGCTCGTGGACGCAACTGCGGGCCACGAACTGCTAAGCTTCATGGACGCCTACTCAGGCTACAACCAGATCCGCATGCACGAGCCGGATCAAATTAAAACCACCTTTGTTACGAACCGCGGACTTTACTGTTACAAGGTCATGCCCTTTGGCCTCAAAAACGCGGGAGCAACGTATCAAAGGTTGGTGAACCGCATGTTCGCCAATCAAATTGGCAAAACTATGGAGGTCTACGTGGATGACATGCTTGTCAAAAGCCTCAAAGCCCACGACCACGTTCGAGACCTTAGGGAAATGTTCACGATCCTGCGGCGCTACAAGATGAAGCTTAACCCCAACAAGTGCGCCTTCGGGGTCGAGTCTGGAAAGTTTCTGGGCTACATGGTGAGCCGCCGCGGGATCGAGGCCAATCCTGAGAAGATTAAGGCGATCTTAGAGATGAGGTCGCCACAAAAGGTCAAAGAAGTTCAAAGCTTGACGGGAAGGATCGCCGCTCTGACGCGATTTGTTTCCAAAGCCACTGACAGGTGCCAACCATTCTTCAAGGCACTGAAGAAGACCGACGGGTTCGTGTGGACGGAGGAGTGCGAGGAAGCATTCCGCGATATGAAAGCCTATTTCACCTCCCCCCCGTTCCTCGCGAAGCCAAAGAACGGCGAAACCCTGTACCTCTACCTCGCGGTTTCCGATAGGACCGTGAGCGCGGTCCTCATACGCGAAGAAGACAAGGTGCAATGGCCAGTCTACTACGTTAGCAAGGCGCTCCTCGACGCCGAAACCCGATACCCCGAGATCGAGAGACTGTCCCTCGCCCTCGTCATGAGCGCGAGAAAGCTCCGGCCCTACTTCCAGGCGCACCCCATCGTGGTCCGCTCGGGGCATCCCATCGAGAAGGCCCTTCAAAAAGGGACCTCCTCTCGAATGGCGATATGGTCCCAAGAGCTGGGCGAATACGGGGTCGAGTTCCAACCGAGAACCGCCATTAAGGGTCAGGCCCTCGCCGACTTCATCGCCGAGTTCACAAGCGCGCCCCCAACCAATGAGGGCGACGAAGGGAGTAAGACCGCGGAAGACAAGGAGGACGACCATAGCGAGTCGTCAAGGAAGAGAACCAACGACCCGATAGGGCCGGTCTGGGATTTGCACGTGGATGGCGCGTCAAACGCCCGGGGGGCTGGCGCCGGCGTTGTGCTCACAAACCCCGATAGGGAAAAGCTGAGATACGCCCTGCGGTTCGAGTTCAAGGCTTCCAACAATGAGGCAGAGTACGAGGCTCTGATTGTTGGCTTGGAGCTAGCGAACAAGTTGGGCGCCCAAAACCTGCGCATCCATTGTGACTCGTAATTGATCGTGAATCAGGTTAAGGGCGACTACGCCGCAAAGGAGCCACACATGATCGCCTACTTGTCCAAGGCCCAAAAGAACTTGGAGGCCTTGTCGTGGTTCGAGATCGTCCAGGTCCCTCGAGAGGCGAACGTTGGCGCCGACGCCCTAGCTCGCCTCGCGTCTGGGATAGACGAGGAAGGCGAAGGCAGCGTCCCAATCGAAGTGTTGACCCGGCCCTACGTCTCGAGAGGCGACGTAGGGGTCATTGACGAGACTCCACCTCCCTCATGGATGACCCCGCTCGTGGAATTCCTTAAACGAGGAGTCATCCCCGAGGATAAAGAAGAAGCTAGAAAGCTGAGAAGCCTAGCCCCGAAGTACACAATGAGGGAGGACAGTTTGTTCAAGAGAGGCTACTCCATGCCCCTTCTCCGTTGCCTGACCGAGGTGGAGGCGAGGAAAGCACTCCACGAGGTGCACGAGGGGGTGTGCGGTAACCACGCCGCCGGGCAATCTTTGGCATTGAAGTTGCTAAGACTTGGATATTTCTGGCCAACCTTGAAAAAGGACTCCCACGAGTGGGCCAAGAAGTGTGACAAGTGCCAAAGGTTCGCCCACATTCCGCGCCAAGCACCGGCCCCTTTGTGTCCGATTATCGTGCCACGACCTTTCGCGAAGTGGGGAATCGACCTCATCGGCGAGCTACCTACGGCCCCGAGACAATACAAGCACGCGATCGTGGCTATCGATTACTTCACGAAGTGGGTAGAGGCTGAACCGCTAGCAAAGATCACCGAGGCGAACACGACAAGCTTCATTTGGAGAAACATCATCTGCCGCTTCGGGATCCCTGCGTCAATTGTAACCGACAACGGAAAGCAATTCGACAACGCGCGCCTCCGAGAAACGTGCGAACAGCTCGGCATTAGCAAGACTTTCTCCTCTCCCCGCCATCCCCAAGCCAACGGTCAGGTCGAGGCGGTGAATAAGACGATCAAGGAGAACCTGAAGAAGAAGCTGGAGGCAAGAAAGGGGGCTTGGGCTGACGAGCTCCCCATGGTCTTATGGGCATACCGCACCACCGCCCGAAACGCGACCGGCGAAACCCCTTTCGCTCTCGCGTTCGGCGTCGAGGCTGTGGTACCCGTCGAGATCAAGCTGCCAACCTTGCGCATCGAGGAGTACGACGAAGCCGCCAACGATGACGCGATCAGGCTCGAGTTAGACCTCATAGACGAAAGGAGGGCGGACGCACTTACCCGGCTTGCCGCGCAGAAGAGGAAGGTCGAGAAGTACTACAACTCGAAGATCAAGCTGCGGAAGTTCGCCGACGGAAGCCTCGTTCTTCGAAGGGTGTTCCAAAACACCAAGGTGCAAGGCGCGGGAGTTCTAGGCCCCACCTGGGAAGGCCCGTACCGTGTACGCCGAGCCATCCACAACGGCACGTACGAGCTCGAGAACCTGGAGGGACTCGTGTTCACACACCCATGGAACGCGGAACACCTCCGGCAGTATTACCAGTAGACGTTCATTCGTCCTTTTTCCGCTTTTTGTCTTCATGTAATTTTCAATTCTAGCAAAAGCAGTTTACAATTTCAAGTTTGGCCAAAGGCCTGGGATGTAATCTTTGAACCATTTCGGTAATTTAATAAATTACATTTCACTTCAATACATTTGGTATCTTAGTTTCTAGCCTCCTCTACGAGCACCCAAGAAACTCGGGGGGCTAAGGAGGATATTTCCATGCGCCAAACGGCAACAAAACACCCATAAATCGGATCCGCGCTCCGGACCTCCGACTTCGTACCCTCCCCGTGCGACGCTCTCGCACGGGTTGAGGCCGTATGCCGAGAGATAGCGAAACGTCGATGAGTTGGATCCGCACACCGGACCTCCGGCCTCGCGCGTCTTTTGCTGCGACCCTCTCGTGCACCGATGCACCTTGCGCACCAATAGGCGGCAAGTCATCGATGGATCACGTCCGCGCACCGGATTGTCGATCTCGGCAGTCAAAACCCAAAACGTGACACGCGTACCAACAAGTACCACGCTCACTGGGAGCGGCAAACCTATCCCGAGACGCACGCCGATAGGTAGCGTACTCGCCAGAGGATGAACGCGACGGCCACCCAGCTCGCGCGCGCCGATAGGCAGCGAGTCGCAAATGGATGGCCGGAAATCGCACCCACCGGATGAAACTGGTCTAGCCTGCGTCCGTGGGAAACTTCGCCGCCAAATGCGGCAGTAAGCCGTGCCAACCGGTTACGCTAAGCATAGTAAGCCGGGCTCGTAAGACACGCACTATTCAAATTGCGCGAATCGATTACACTAAACGTAGCAAGTCGAGAAAATAAGACGCACGATGAAAAGAAAGCTTCAATCAAGGCAAAACAATATTGCGTAAACAACCCGATAAGAAAAATACGAAAGTACGACGCAATCATAGCAAGAATCCGAAAGAAAGCATAAAGCAAGCGCTAAACAAGTGCGCGAAAGAAAAAAAGAAAAATCAAAGAGAACTCGATCACTCCGAGCCATAATCGACCTGCTCTTCGTCGTCCTCAAGGTGAGGGGCGCCCGACCTGCCGACGGCTCCTCCACCGGATTGACAGTTTGACGACTGGGCGGCCTCCGCAGGGACTTCGGGCGGCAGGTCGTCTTCCGGCAGCTCGTCCTCCAAGGGAGGAAACATAGCGTCGAAAAAGGAAAATGTGATCCCTCGAGACGCGTTCTCCTCCGCAGTCGCATCTTTGACCCGCATGGCCACCTCGTAACGGGCCACCTCTAGCGAGAGGTCCCAATCCTCCTCCAGCTCTGTCTTCGATCGCACGGCGTCGTCCTTCTCCTCGATGAGGGTCTGCACCTCCGCCCGCAGGGTTTCCCTCTCCCTCTCGGCCCTGACCCGGGAGATCTCGCTTGCCGACAGTCGGGCGTGGACGATGTTCAGCTCTTCATCTCGGCTCGAGAGGGCCGCCTGGAGTTTCTTGGTCTCCCCTAAGAAAGTCTCGGCCGCCGGCTCAGCCTTCTCCCGAGACGCCTTCTCGGCCGCCGCCTTCTCACGAGCTCGCTTTAGTTCTTCCTCAAGCGCTTGGAACTCTTGGACGGGGCGAGCCCCCGCCAAGGCAGCGGCATGGGTGGCCGCTGTATCCTCCTTGTCTTTTTCCATGATCTGCATGCGACGCAACAGATCCCGGAGAATGCGGTCGCTCCGTTCTTGGCGTGCGAGCATCTGTGGAAACAAACAACGTACATGTAATCGAAATAAGCACAACAAATCGCAAATGAGGAAAATAAGCGAGTCATACCTTTCGGGCGTCGCCGATCCCGCTCTGGAAATGCTCAAGGTCGCTCACCGTCAGGAGACTCTTGAAATCCCGTAGTGAGGTTTCAAGGATCCCCTGAGAGCATCGGTCCCTCAGCTCCGCCGCCTCCGCCAGGAGCATCGACTCCATGCCATCTGGCGTCGCCGACGTATGAGCGCGCTTGTGGCCGGAGGACGAGCCGGGAAGGATCGTCGACGACGGTCGCTTGTTCGAGGAGTTCGCCTCGGTCCTCGCCCGCGTTGGAAGCCCCCTATGGCGGGCCTCAGCTTGTGGTTGAGCCGCGACCACGGCCTCAGCGTCGGGCGCCACCCTCGGTGCCTGCGTGCGTGGTCGGTGTCGCCGGGTCATCGTATCTGAAAAAGATGAAAAGGTGACAGGTTAGAGTGCAATACGATGGAATATACACTAATTAGAAGCTTGTGTGCGGTCGGTACCCCCCACGTCAGGGGGAGGAGCAGACGAGCCCCCCGCCTCTGATTCGGGGTCCTCCGTAGCCTCCACGGCGAGGCCCGAGCTCGGAAGGGCGTCGTCTCCAGGCGGGAACCACCCAGTCCTTGCCATTAGGTCTGGGGACTCGAAGTGCGGTCCTTGTCGCCTTGATTCCGGGAGCGCCCTGATCACCGCGTGAAGCTCAGAGCTTTCTATATCGCCCATAGGTGGAAAATCAGCCGCAAGACCAAAGAAGAGAGGCGCGTCCCCGAAGGCTGATTCGGATACCCATATCCAAGGATATCGGTGCTTCGAATTAACGTTGCTGACGATGATGAAGCGCTTGCGATGTAGCGCTTGGTAGAAGCCCGGCTTCCCCGGCACCCCTCGTATCGTCATGAGGTCCTGGATGTCGTCGGCAGTGACAGCCCTCTTCTTCGCCCGGTAAAGCATCATGTGGCACGCTGCGACCACCCGGTAGAAGGCCGGAGACATCTGTAAGGCATGCACCCCCAGTCGAACTAGCAACTCCTGGATAACCGGCTGGAAAGGCAACCTTAGCCCACCGCGGAGGCTCGCTTCGTGGACCGCGGCATACCCCCTTCGAGGGCGGGATGGAAGATCGTCAGGCAACGGTCTGAGGATTGACACAGAGTCCGGGATGCTGTAGCGCTTCCTGAGGCTCTTGAAGCTGACGATGGAGATCAAGCTCGGGACATCGACGCCCGAGCAGTCAAAGTTACCCCGCACGGCTGACTCTCCTACCGGGAAGGACGAGGTCCGCGTTTCCTCTTGCGCAGTAGAGGAAAGTCCCCTCGCCGCGGGTGCTGCACGACGGCTCGACGAGTCGCCGGAGTGCCCAGAGTCCGGGGCGGTGCCCGGGCGTTCGACCGGCTGCCGGCCGGCCGGGTCACTGTCGTCGGGTCGGCTCGTCCTGTGGCCGGCGACGTCCTCTCCTGCGTGCGCGTCAAGCCCGAGGACCCAGCCCGCCTCCTGGCTAGGTGGCTCCTCCACGCGCGGCCCCGGCGACCTCCGGCCTTCGGTGCACGCGCCAGGCCCGTCGGCCCGGCTCGGCTCTCGGCCAGTCGAGCCTCCGGCGTTTGAGGCTTGCCCGGGCGTCCCGGCATTCAGCCCAGGCGCGTCCTGCCCGCCGGCCCGGCCCAGCCCGCGGGTTGCTGGGCCCTCCTCGTGCGTCTGTCGCCCAGCGGCCCTGTCCGGCGTTCGGCCGGTTGGGCCCTCCTCGCGCGCGTCGGCCCGGCCCGACTCCCGGCCGGCAGCAGTCTCACCACCTAGGCCCGGCCCATTGGGTCCTAGGGTTTGCAGGGCCACCAGGATGGCCGCCTCCCCCTCTCCAGCGTTGGGCGGCCGGCACTCCTCCTGTCCGGCGCCGGCGGCCCCTCCTGCAGCGTCGGCCGTCGCCGGCGGCGCCCCCCCGACGTAGACGCGCTCCAGCCCGGCTGGGGCCGACCCGCCTGGGCTCCCACGGCCGCCGACCACCTGCAGCGCAGCCCCACCCGAGGGGGTGGGGTCCTCCCCGATGCCAACGCCGCCCCGGGCGGCGCTCCTCTGCGCCAGCGCGTCCTCGCCGGCGTCGGCCTCGCCAGACGCGTCGCCCGCGTCCTCCGCGGCCGGCTCGGTCCCCCCGGGACGAGGGACGTCTCCCCCAGGTCTGGGTTCACCCCAGACGGCGCCGACTCGGCCGGGCCCGGCCTCCTCCACGCCGGCGTCGGCCTCCTCGGCCTGGTCGGCGTGCTCCCCGGTCGGGATCGTCGCGCGCGACCCCTCTGGCGCGATCCCGGGGCTGGGTCCAGCGCAGACGGCGCCGACCCAGCCGGGCGCGACTCCCCCGGCGTTGGCGGCGGCCTGCGCAGCGCCGCCGGTCTCCTGGGTGGTCGCCCCCGCGCGCGCGGCCTCCATGGCGCGTCCCTCGGCCAAGCCGGCCTCGTGCTGGTCGGCCCGGCCGTCCCCGGCGGCTGGTGTCATCGGGCCGGCGCTCTCCTGCCGGCGCTGGCCGTCTCTGGCACTCGCGCCCTCACCCTCGTCGGCCAGCCACGCTTCAACCAGTGAAAAATCCTCTCCGGTCATCTCAATAGCGTTGAACGAACACGATGAGTGTCGAGTGTTGGGTGGTGTTGATGGTGGCGAAAATTGAGCCCAAAAAGCATCCAAATCCACGTGGTTTTCCTCAAACAAATCATGTAAGCCATCGTCAACGGTCCCACATCCCGGGTCAATGGGGTCCATGGCGCGAATAACGAAGCGAGCACGATCGACAAAAAATATAATAATAAAAACAACATGAAAGGATGTCGGAGCATACCTCTTGACGGCGGGCTTCTCCGATGGGCCAACGTCGGACTCTGAGTTTACCACACGATTTACAATCGATGATAAACTCGGGGGGCTAATGTTACCGGTCCGTCTCGGTCCGGTAGATCGACGACGGCCACGCTGGCGGCCGTCCTGAGCCCGGCACTCGTCCGGGGCCGGCACTCGCCGTGGCCGGCGCTCCAAGGCCGGCCCTCCTCGGCCGGCGCTCCAAGACCGGCCCCCCTCGGCCGGCGCTCCAAGGCCGGCCCCCCTCGGCCGGCGCTCCAAGGCCGGCCCTCCTCGGCCGGCGCTCCAAGGCCGGCCCTCCTCGGCCGGCGCTCCAAGGCCGGCCCTCCTCGGCCGGCGCTCCAGGACCGGCCCTCCACGGCCGGCGCTCCAAGGCCGGCCTTCCAAGGCCGGCCCTCGGCCAAGGGGTTCCTCAAAACACCTCTTGGCCGCCTATAAATATGAGGGTCTCTCCCTCGACCCAGGTAATCCGAAATTTGAGTACTGAAACGCTGCCGAACTCATAACTCGCTCGTTTCTCTCAACTCTCGACCCCTAAACACTAAACCCTCTATCAACCACCTCAATCCTACTAATGTTGAGCGTCGGAGAGGTAAACAGAGGCAAC
Source organism: Urtica dioica subsp. dioica (assembly GCF_054948205.1). Lineage (NCBI taxonomy): Eukaryota > Viridiplantae > Streptophyta > Magnoliopsida > Rosales > Urticaceae > Urtica > Urtica dioica. The sequence goes on along the minus strand of NC_142756.1, from coordinate 35,966,756 downwards.
CCCTCTGTTTCCCCTTTGTAGTTCACACCTCTTCGCTTGTGTTTCAGGTGCTTGGACGAGATAGACATTACAGACAGCTAAGGGACGACTTGAGATATCAAGTCCGACACGCTCGAGCCGGAGTGAGACCACTTGGTCCGGCCTTGGGTCTAACCATTTCCGGTTCCTAAATCGTTGTCCGAAAAACTGCGACAACAATAAGTAAATAAGGTATTGTTCTTTATCCTCTCTCATAATTAATTTCCTAATATCTAGGAGAATAATAATGGTAGAGATATTCTCTCCATTAAATATGGAAAAATGATATTGTCCTCATAATTTTCAAATATTTAGATTCCTTAAATACATGAGAAAAATAAGGAAATATAATATCCTAGATTTTGATATGATGGATGAGAGAAAAAGTGGGATTTGTAGTAAAGATCCAACAGTTCATGCTGAACTACAAAATAGGAAAGAATAAATGAGAATAAAATATATCTAGAAGCTTCCTAGAATTTCTCATTTCTACCAGTATAAATAAGGGTCAAGGAAAACACAATAGACACACAACAGAAGAGCAAAAATTCTCCCAACATCATAGAGGTGGAGGAATTTTCTTCTCTATCTATCTCTCTCTCTCTCTCTCTCTCTCTCTCTCTCTCTATCTCTCCCTCGGAATATTGTGATTCCATTCGTTGAAAAAGAAGAGTAGATCCGAAACTCTATAATAAGATCTTGTGAGATTAATAGAGTATGCCCATACTGTATTCTTTTTCGTCCGGAGATTACGTTTTAGAAGATTATGGTGTCATCCAAGGAGATCTAAGAGATTCAGAGATATCCTGAAGATCAGATCGGAGCTCAAAGATTGGAGAGGAAGACGAAAAGAAGAAGGAGAACCCGATTCAGAAGCTTAAGGAGAAACCCGTAAGTTTTTTTTATAACTCGTCTATTTAATTCGGTTGTTTGATAACTGCTCTCATGGTTTGATATTAATAAATAAATTTAGATCTTGTTAAATAACCTTAATTAATTAGCTAGGTAGCGTAATTAATTTATGCTGCATGGTTATGATGAGGTGAATAATCACCAACAAACACAACCATCTTCTTTGGTCCACCTAGGTTTGTAGCGGAAGGCATGCGAACGGAGAGCAGAAGGCACTGACTTGGGGTCGAGAAATATACGAATAACCTGGTGATCAAAGCCGTGGAACCCAAGATGTGAGACTCGGGCATCGTGGAATAAGTTTGACCAAGATTGAGAGGCGATAACTCGATCAAGGTGTTCCTGGATATTGCTGAGTCGCTTTGGATGTTGTCCCAAATCATGTGCTTTCCCACAAAGGGTAAGTCACGAAGCAAGTAGTCATCGAGATAAGAGCCAAAGTCAGCCATACTAGATCTAGGCTGAGTGGTTCTGCCGAGTTTGTCCCGATAATTAAGGATCTAGTTGACATCGCCGAGACAACACCTATTGGAATTGATCTAGGGTTTAAGAAAAAGTTTAACGCTTCGGTAAGGGGCGGAATTTTAAAAAAAAAATTTAACTAGTAAAACGTTTTTACTAACCTAGACAAAGAGCAAGCACATGTAAAAAAAAACTATTATGAGCATAAATAATTTACTAACCTTTTAGAAGCTTGAACGTTGATGAGCCTTCGGAAGGTTGAAAACGTTCGTCTCGCTCGCAGCACGTCTCTCTTCTTTCCTCGCCAACTAGAGCAACCACGAAAGTTTCTATCACAAGAATCACTCGAGAAAGAAAGGAATTAGTGTGTGGACACTTTTAAACATGACAACTCAAGAACAAGTTGTTGTCGGCCCGTCAACGATCGACAGGGGCAAAATCACAACGCCGCCTCCCGGCCGACCAAGTCCCATCCGGCAAGCTCCCGGGCGGCAGCCTCCCGGCCGGCAGAAGGGCTGGCCTCGGCCTTGCCTCAGCCAACAGCCGGCCCAAGGTTTGCCTCAGCCATTGGCCGGCCCAAGGCTTGCCTCGGCCATTGGCCGGCCCAAGGTTTGCCTCGGCCATTGGCCGGACCAAGGCTTGCCTCGGCCATTGGCCGGCCAAAGGCTTGCCTCGGCCATTGGCCGGCCCTAAGGCTTGCCTCGGCCAATGGCCGGCCCAGGGCTTGCCTCGGCCATTGGCCGGCCCAAGGCTTGCCTCAGCCATTGGCGGGCTCAAGGCTTGCCTCGGCCATTGGCCGGCCCAAGGCTTGCATCGGCCAATGGCCGGCTCTAGAGCCTTGCCTCGGCCAATGGCCTGCCCAAGGCTTGCCTCGGCCATTGGCCGGCCCAAGGCTTGCCTCGGCCATTGGCCGACTCAAGGCTTGCCTCAGCCATTGGCCGGCTCAAGGCTTGCCTCGGCCATTGGCCGGCCCAAGGCTTGCCTCAGCCAATGGCCGGCTCTAGAGCCTTCCCTCGCCAATTGGCCAGCTCTAGAGCCTTCCCTCGGCCAATGGCTGGCTCTAGAGCCTTCCCTCGGCCAATGGCCGGCTCTAGAGCCTTCCCTCGGCCATTGGCCGGCTCTAAAGCCTTCCCTCGGCCTCTGGCTGACCCAAACTTGCTCACTCGGCCAAGGGGTCTTCAAACCACCCTTTGGCTGCCTATAAATACAGGGGCCACTCCCCTAGTCCAGGTAATCCAATTTTGAGTCCCGAAACGCCGCCGAACTCGTACTTCGCTCGTTTCGCTCATCTTTGGCCTCTCACCACCCCTAAAACCTCTATACTCCACCTCAATCCCACTAATGTTGAGCATCGGAGAGGTAAACAGGGGCACCCCCCCTGTTTCCCCTTTGTAGTTCACAATCTCTTTCTTGCTTTTCAGGTATCGAGACAAGGTGAGCTTCACCCACAGCTAAGGGACGACTTGGGATACCAAGTCCGACACGCTCGAGCCGGAGTGAGACCACTTGATCCGGCCTTGGGTCTAACCACTCTGGGCTCCTAAATAGTTGTCCAAAAATCAGCGACAACATTTTGGCGCTAGAAGGAGGGGACCTCGAGGCTCTCCCTTCCATTCCTCTATCACTACACCTACGACTCTCGAGAGATGAGCCATGTGCCTGCCACCTCCGTGGGCGCCCGAGCGACTAGCTCGAGGCACAGCCTCCAAAGCTCTGCGCACGGTCTCGAAGGGCAACCTCATGATAATGAGAGCCAGCCCCGAGACCCGACGAATGACCCCGCGGCCACAGTCCGAGAGGACACGGCTCGAAGGCTCGCCGAGCTCCTAGACCGCCCCGGCGTCACCGGCGCGCTCATCGCCGACCTCCTCGACTCCAATGACATCGACGATGTCAACCACGAGGCCAACCCCGACCACGCTGTTCATGAAAGGGGACGCACGCGCACGCTTCCAAGGGGACACCCTCGGGCAACCGCACCGGGACGTCAACTTTCTGATGAGCACGCGCACGCGCCCTCGAGGGGACACCCTCGGGCGACCACGTCAAGGCTCCAAAGCTCACGCAATACCCGAGAACGCTCAGTCTCGAGGTCCCGAAAGGGACGCTCCAAGCTCATCATCCGCTTCCTAAACCCTTGTGAAGGTGACAACGTCGATGGTCGTGGCCTCCGCCAAAGGCGTCGCCTGGATGACACGCCCTTAACAAGGGTGATAGGGACGGCCTCCAGAGACTTGAGAGACCGCCTCAGCTCTCAAAGAGAGGCTAACGATTTCGACTTGAGAGAAAAACTCGACGCTCAACGCGAGACCGTGATCGTCTTGGGGCATCGACCACCCAACATTGATTGAGCACCCAACCAGAAGCGCTCAGCCGCGCTTGTGATACCGGCCGTTGTTCCCGAGTCACGAAGGAAAAGGCGCCGGAAGGGTCAAGTCCCTAATGACCACCCTTCTCCAGCCCCGAAGCAATCCTTCGTCCCGCTCAACACAACGCCCGACCGGATCCTAAGCTTACGCCGCAATGAGCTGGGAAGCCCCGCTCCACTCACCAAGGACCCCGCGAAGCGAGATCGAAGTAGGTTCTATGAATACCACAAAGACCACGGGCACGTGACAATCGAATGCTACCAGCTTAAGAGGCGAATTGATTCCCTAATTCGAGGTGGGGACTTCAAGGAATTCGTCGCGTCTGCTAGCAAGCCATGATTGTCGCGACTTCGACCTTTAACTCACGCCCGAACCCGGTCGGCTTCATGATCACTTTTATTTCGAAAATGTAATTTCTTCTTTTTTTCAAAGAAGGCCAAGTGCCATGACTACCTGTAACGACCCCCTTTATTGCAATAAAAAGTTACTCTACACATGAAAACTTTTTTGTATACCTCCAACACAAGAGTTTGTTGGCCTTCGTCTCACAAACGCAAGAAACTCGGGGGGCTAACAGGGATCAATGCTCAATCAAAAACAACTCAACAACAACTCAAAAAATAATAATAATAATAAAGTCTCAAGGGGCCGATGGTCAGGGCAGAGGTCCCAAAGAAAGACTTCTCACGTAACTCCTCGAGATGAGTTCATTCCTCGAGTCGAGGTCCGAGTCCGTGAGTCGACCGATACTCCTCGCGCCGACTCTTCACGAAATTCCTCGTGCAGGCTCTACGTGAGTCCTCGAGTCGAGTTTGAGTCCACGAGTCGACTGATACTCCTCGTGCCGACTCTTCACATGTCTCCTCGAGATGAATTCATTCCTCGAGTCGAGCTCCGAGTCCGCGAGTCGACCGATACTCCTCGCGCCGACTCTTCACGAAATTCCTCGTGCAGGCTCTACGTGAGTCCTCGAGTCGAGTTCGAGTCTACGAGTCGACTGATACTCCTCGTGCCAACTCTTCACATGTCTCCTCAATATGAATTCATTCCTCGAGTCGAGCTCCGAGTCCGCGAGTCGACCGATACTCCTCGCCCCGACTCTTCACGAAATTCCTCGTGCAGGCTCTACGTGAGTCCTCGAGTCGAGTTTGAGTCCACGAGTCGACTGATACTCCTCGTGCCGACTCTTCACATGTCTCCTCGAGATGAATTCATTCCTCGAGTCGAGCTCCGAGTCCGCGAGTCGACCGATACTCCTCGCGCCGACTCTTCACGAAATTCGTCGTGCAGGCTCTACGTGAGTCCTCGAGTCGAGTTCGAGTCCACGAGTCGACTGATACTCCTCGTGCCAACTCTTCACATGTCTCCTCGAGATGAATTCATGTTGGAATTGATCTAGGGTTTAAGAAAAAGATTAAACGCTTCGGGAAGCGGCGGAATTTTAAAAAAATTTCTTTTCAAGTAAAAACAGTTTTTACTAACCTAGACAAAGAGCAAGTACATGTAATTAAAAACTAATATGAGCTAGAAGTTTACTAACCTAGACAAAGAGCAAGTACATTCTTAATGAACTTAAACAATAATCTTGCTCACGAAGACGAGCAACGAATATTAAGTTCTTCCCAAAGGTAGGAACAAAATAAACATTATTCATGTTTAAAGTGCGGTCTTCAAAAGACAGCGTCACGGATCCCACAGCCTTTGCAGACACCAGGCTCCCATCACCCCATTTGAAACAGAACTCGCCTTCCTCTAAGCTATTGGTTTTCTTGAAACCATTCAACGAACGACAAATATGGTTAGTAGCAGCGGAGTCAAGAATCCACGTTGATACATTATCAGCTACTAAGCATGCTTCGGTAACTAGTACAATACTATGTTCCTTTTCTTTGAGATTGGCAGGACAGTTCTTTTTATCGGCCTTGTGAGGTCTCTTCTTAGTTCCAGAGGCGGAGGCTTTTTGCTCAGTAGCATGTGCCTCTCCTTGATTCCTCTTTCTCTTAGTGAGACCTACAGTAGTGTGAAGTTCCTTCATAAGCTTGGTAACAGTGTACTCTAGCTTGTTCATGGAGTAGTTCATCTTGGAGGTATCAAGAGATGCGGGGAGAGTTTCTAAGATCATATCTATGAAATTCTTCCCATCAGTCTCAGATCCTAGGATTCCCATTTTATTTAGAAAACTAATGATCAGTATCATAAAGTCTCTAACAGGAGTCCTAGCCTTCATATGATAGTTCATAAACTGTCGGACTGCTTTTTGTCTTGCTTGACGCCTTTGCCCTCCAAATATCTCAAGGAGATTGTAGAGCATTTCGGCGGCAGTCTCGATGTCGCGATGTTGCTCTTTCGGCATATTGTTCATACATGTCAAGATATAGCACCTCACAATCTCATCGGATCGAAGCCAGGCCGCTAAGGCGTCATTGTCCTCTTGAGTCGAATCATCATTCGTCAGAGGAGGACACGGGGTGGTGAGTACCCATTTGTGCTTGGTAAGGATTGTGTCGAGGTTAAGTTTCGAGTCTATGTAGTTTTCGTTTTCGAGTTTGTTTGAGGAAAGAATGAAAGAGAGAGAGTTGGGAGACATATTGCCTATAAAAGTTGAAACAAGTTTATGATTAGTCTTTGGTTTAGGATTTAAGTTTGTTTAAGACTTTATAAAATCCAAAGGTGTTATAAACCAAACGATAATTTACTCCTTTGAGGGAAGGCCGCAAAAAATCTCCATTTATAAGTAAATAACACATCATTAATGCTAAGCCAAGATGTCAATACACCAATTTTGACTAGCCACCTTTTAAATTGGTTTGATCACTCACATCCTTTCGCAGGGCCTCGAGGGAGGATTACTAGGGATTGAGTCTAAGTGTGTAACCAACCACTTAGTCCAAAAGATTGACTTTGAAAAACAATCCGCCGAGGGGAGGTCTTGTCTCATTGTCTCACTTTCGGATTTAGCTCATTGAGCAATGATCAGTGCAAAGCGCCCTTGAGTACTCTCATTTAAGAGAGGGCCACGAGGGTGACTCTTAGTCTGGCGACACTTGCACTTTTCATCAGTGTTGGAGATCGTGGGTTACAAACAACAAGTATAACCCTCCCACTTAGTTTTTGGAGTTGGTTCATCGACTCTTTTAAGTTCGGAAACAGATTTCCTAGTTAGAGAGCGACAGAGCGGACAACTAGAAGAGAATCCTAGATCGACATGTTCAGAGCAGTATTAGTGCATAAAGGTACAAGGTACATACTCGATCTTTTCCTATTTTCTATTTCGGGAAAGTGCGTGAGGGAAGTGTGAACTTCAACTCACTCGAACACTTGAAAGTTTGAGATTACACATCTTTTTATTTTTCGGCTTGTCTACAAGGAGACCTCCCACTAAAATTTTCAAGAGCATATAGATTTTGAACATATGTGATATAGATATAGTTTTGAAAACATTTTGAAAATTTATTTGATTTGGATGACAAAATATTTTCAAGTTTGAAAGTGAAAACGGTTTTTCAAAATTCAAACTAGTTTTGTAAAAATTCAATTTCAATTAAACTTTCAAAAATCAAAACATTTTAATCTTTACACATCATGTTTATAATCATATGAAAAACATTTTTGCTCAAGAAAATTTTCTCATTAGAGTTCTATAACTCATGGTAGTGGGGTTTGAAAATCCGGATTTCTAAAAAACTGGAGTTTCAGACAGCCGCGCTCCTCGGAGTAAAATCGCCATATCTGGCGACTCCGATGTCGTTTTAAGCCGAAACCGGTGGAATTGGACAGAGGACAGATAGAGACTTAATTTGATACAAGAATCATTAAATTTAGATATCTGAGCAGAGAGTTATGCCACTTTTAATGCGGGTTTACTCCAGCTCGAAGAAAAAGAAATAATTAAAGCTTGGTCCTTTTTAGGTGCGAAAAAGAATCGAGTGTAACAAAACGTCTTATGAAGGTTGTTAAAGATTTTATTTGTGTTTTATTAGCAAGGTAATAACAAGGCATAAAAGAAATAACAACAAGCATAAAACGATTCAAGTAAAAATAAGAAACTAGCAAGATAACAAAACTAGTCACAAAATTTTACTCGAAATTTCTCAAACCTTTAAAACACGTTTTTTAATATAAAAAATTAAAAACTTTTAGAACTGATTCTAATGTGTTTTAAAAACATCCCAAACTCATAGAAAATCAACATGGTTTTTAATTTAAAGGCAAGAGCAATAAATTAAAAAAAATCTAAGATAACAATTCTAACTTGTCACAAAATTAGTAAACTTTCGAAAACGATTTTCAAGCTCATAATTTTAAATACATGTACATGCTAATCTTTGACCATAGCTCTGATACCATTTGTTGGAATTGATCTAGGGTTTAAGAAAAAGATTAAACGCTTCGGGAAGCGGTGGAATTTTAAAAAAATTTCTTTTCAAGTAAAAACAGTTTTTACTAACCTAGACAAACAGCAAGTACATGTAATTAAAAACTAATATGAGCTAGAAGTTTACTAACCTTTCTTGAAGCTTGAACTTTGAAGAAGCTTTTGGAAAGTTTGCAACGCTCGTCTCCCCTCGCAGCACGTCTCTCTTTCTTTCCTCGGCACCTCGAGCAACCACGAAAGTTTCTATCACTAAATCACTCGAAATAAAGGAATTAGTGAGTGGGCACTTTTAAACACTACGACTTAAGAACGAGTCTTGAAGTCGCAGAGCTAAACACTAGGTCGAGTGAGGACCTAGGTGCCAAAACAAGAAAAATCGAAAATAAACTAGAGAGAGAGAGAAGAGGGGCGGCAACCACAAGTTCTAGAGAGAGAAGCTCTCAATCTCTAACTTATGTGGAATGAGAAAACAATGAGAATGAGGGCCCTATTTATAGGAGAGGGGTTAGCCTTAGAAAATAGGAGTTTCCTCTTTTTCCAAGCATTCATGAGTAATCTCTTATTGCCCATTCTCTCCATATGCGCCCAACACATTCATTCCCTTAAGCGATTTGTTTCCTAATTTGTTTCCTCTTCTTTGCTTGTCCTTGCCGCCCATATCCTTTCCTCTAAGAGGAAATTTGTTTCCTCTTTTTCTTTTGGCAAGTATCTTCATACATTTATGCACAAAATATTCTCTCTTTCCCTTGGGTAGTAGGCGCCCATTTCTCATCTAGAAGGAGCTTCTAGAAGCTTCTTCATTTGTTCATGACAACATGAGAAAGGCCCATTAAGAATTTTCAATAAAATTCTTATGAAATGAAATTAATCCACAAGGCCCAATTAATCATATTATGGCCGAGTGACATTAAGTCATCAAATGAACTTGTCAAAATTTATTGACATCCATTTCATCCTATGTCTCAAAAGACAATAATACCCTTTTGACAATTTTCGTTCTCGTTTTGACTTAGCTTCCAGTTTAACTATTCCTATCGATGTGATTCGTGACAGTGACCGCATGGACCCAAATGAACAAAGCTTGAGCTAAACACTTGGACTCAAAAGTTCACAAACCTTTTCCAAGTTTAGCTTAATGCCAACTGACTCCACTAAAGAGTTGACACTGAAAATCTCTCGGTTCAAATGAATTTATTTTCTACTCAAGAATTCGACCTAATTATGATGAGCGGATCCACTGAATATTATCTATGTTTACCTTTCATGAATGTCATCAGCTAGTCGGGATTTACTAAATTCCCATTTTACCCTTCTAGCTGTTATTTCCTCAACTCCTTTGTCGCTTGTGAATAAGTTAGAAACAATGTATTGACGAGGAGCTAACAAGTCACATTGTTTTATCCAAAAAAGTCATGACTCAATTTGGACACTGGCCAGTTCATTTATTCACACTCCAAGGAACAAAGCATGAGGTGACATGCATTGCATTTCAGCAATCTTGTACATGAATTCCATATCTATGAGAACTTCACAAAGTTACTCATGACATACTCACAACTTAGTACTTCACCAATAGGCCCTGTTCGGAATCACATAGTGAGTCCGAACTCTGACTTTCTAAAATGAGAATACTAAGGTGTGAAATGACATGTCTCATTTCAGGATTAAGGTAAGCATGATGCAATTCATACATAGTGACTTCGAGACATAAGAGGTTAAATGGTTTGTTCTTATCTTGTCTCTAGAAGTACACTGGTCAATTCAGTACCTTCGGAACATACCTAGAAGAACTATAGAGTCTCCAACTCTCAATGCCTCATAACCAGACATCGTAGATTCTTCTAACAATCGTACTGAGGTCAATAGTCCTTTGACCCTAATATTGCGAATATACCGTTTTAAGCAAACTACGAAGAGTTTGTTCATGCAAATCTACATTTGTCTCTTCGTAAGTTGTTAATTTTGTTTATGGACTAAAAGACTAAGGTTTTATCATAAAGCTTCAAACAAAGAAAGAATGAATGAACGTTTCAACTTTATTAATGAATGAATAGGCAATTACAAGCAAGAGTCTTCATGAGACTTTATTACATCAAATGTACAAAATAAAGATTACAACTCTTCTTGTGGGAACCATTGACAACAATTCATTCCTCGAGTCGAGCTCCGAGTCCGCGAGTCGACCGATACTCCTCGCGCCGACTCTTCACGAAATTCCTCGTGCAGGCTCTACGTGAGTCCTCGAGTCGAGTTCGAGTCTACGAGTCGACTGATACTCCTCGTGCCAACTCTTCACATGTCTCCTCAATATGAATTCATTCCTCGAGTCGAGCTCCGAGTCCGCGAGTCGACCGATACTCCTCGCCCCGACTCTTCACGAAATTCCTCGTGCAGGCTCTACGTGAGTCCTCGAGTCGAGTTTGAGTCCACGAGTCGACTGATACTCCTCGTGCCGACTCTTCACATGTCTCCTCGAGATGAATTCATTCCTCGAGTCGAGCTCCGAGTCCGCGAGTCGACCGATACTCCTCGCGCCGACTCTTCACGAAATTCGTCGTGCAGGCTCTACGTGAGTCCTCGAGTCGAGTTCGAGTCCACGAGTCGACTGATACTCCTCGTGCCAACTCTTCACATGTCTCCTCGAGATGAATTCATGTTGGAATTGATCTAGGGTTTAAGAAAAAGATTAAACGCTTCGGGAAGCGGCGGAATTTTAAAAAAATTTCTTTTCAAGTAAAAACAGTTTTTACTAACCTAGACAAAGAGCAAGTACATGTAATTAAAAACTAATATGAGCTAGAAGTTTACTAACCTAGACAAAGAGCAAGTACATTCTTAATGAACTTAAACAATAATCTTGCTCACGAAGACGAGCAACGAATATTAAGTTCTTCCCAAAGGTAGGAACAAAATAAACATTATTCATGTTTAAAGTGCGGTCTTCAAAAGACAGCGTCACGGATCCCACAGCCTTTGCAGACACCAGGCTCCCATCACCCCATTTGAAACAGAACTCGCCTTCCTCTAAGCTATTGGTTTTCTTGAAACCATTCAACGAACGACAAATATGGTTAGTAGCAGCGGAGTCAAGAATCCACGTTGATACATTATCAGCTACTAAGCATGCTTCGGTAACTAGTACAATACTATGTTCCTTTTCTTTGAGATTGGCAGGACAGTTCTTTTTATCGGCCTTGTGAGGTCTCTTCTTAGTTCCAGAGGCGGAGGCTTTTTGCTCAGTAGCATGTGCCTCTCCTTGATTCCTCTTTCTCTTAGTGAGACCTACAGTAGTGTGAAGTTCCTTCATAAGCTTGGTAACAGTGTACTCTAGCTTGTTCATGGAGTAGTTCATCTTGGAGGTATCAAGAGATGCGGGGAGAGTTTCTAAGATCATATCTATGAAATTCTTCCCATCAGTCTCAGATCCTAGGATTCCCATTTTATTTAGAAAACTAATGATCAGTATCATAAAGTCTCTAACAGGAGTCCTAGCCTTCATATGATAGTTCATAAACTGTCGGACTGCTTTTTGTCTTGCTTGACGCCTTTGCCCTCCAAATATCTCAAGGAGATTGTAGAGCATTTCGGCGGCAGTCTCGATGTCGCGATGTTGCTCTTTCGGCATATTGTTCATACATGTCAAGATATAGCACCTCACAATCTCATCGGATCGAAGCCAGGCCGCTAAGGCGTCATTGTCCTCTTGAGTCGAATCATCATTCGTCAGAGGAGGACACAGGGTGGTGAGTACCCATTTGTGCTTGGTAAGGATTGTGTCGAGGTTAAGTTTCGAGTCTATGTAGTTTTCGTTTTCGAGTTTGTTTGAGGAAAGAATGAAAGAGAGAGAGTTGGGAGACATATTGCCTATAAAAGTTGAAACAAGTTTATGATTAGTCTTTGGTTTAGGATTTAAGTTTGTTTAAGACTTTATAAAATCAAAAGGTGTTATAAACCAAACGATAATTTACTCCTTTGAGGGAAGGCCGCAAAAAATCTCCATTTATAAGTAAATAACACATCATTAATGCTAAGCCAAGATGTCAATACACCAATTTTGACTAGCCACCTTTTAAATTGGTTTGATCACTCACATCCTTTCGCAGGGCCTCGAGGGAGGATTACTAGGGATTGAGTCTAAGTGTGTAACCAACCACTTAGTCCAAAAGATTGACTTTGAAAAACAATCCGCCGAGGGGAGGTCTTGTCTCATTGTCTCACTTTCGGATTTAGCTCATTGAGCAATGATCAGTGCAAAGCGCCCTTGAGTACTCTCATTTAAGAGAGGGCCACGAGGGTGACTCTTAGTCTGGCGACACTTGCACTTTTCATCAGTGTTGGAGATCGTGGGTTACAAACAACAAGTATAACCCTCCCACTTAGTTTTTGGAGTTGGTTCATCGACTCTTTTAAGTTCGGAAACAGATTTCCTAGTTAGAGAGCGACAGAGCGGACAACTAGAAGAGAATCCTAGATCGACATGCTCAGAGCAGTATTAGTGCATAAAGGTACAAGGTACATACTCGATCTTTTCCTATTTTCTATTTCGGGAAAGTGCGTGAGGGAAGTGTGAACTTCAACTCACTCGAACACTTGAAAGTTTGAGATTACACATCTTTTTATTTTTCGGCTTGTCTACAAGGAGACCTCCCACTAAAATTTTCAAGAGCATATAGATTTTGAACATATGTGATATAGATATAGTTTTGAAAACATTTTGAAAATTTATTTGATTTGGATGACAAAATATTTTCAAGTTTGAAAGTGAAAACGGTTTTTCAAAATTCAAACTAGTTTTGTAAAAATTCAATTTCAATTAAACTTTCAAAAATCAAAACATTTTAATCTTTACACATCATGTTTATAATCATATGAAAAACATTTTTGCTCAAGAAAATTTTCTCATTAGAGTTCTATAACTCATGGTAGTGGGGTTTGAAAATCCGGATTTCTAAAAAACTGGAGTTTCAGACAGCCGCGCTCCTCGGAGTAAAATCGCCATATCTGGCGACTCCGATGTCGTTTTAAGCCGAAACCGGTGGAATTAGACAGAGGACAGATAGAGACTTAATTTGATACAAGAATCATTAAATTTAGATATCTGAGCAGAGAGTTATGCCACTTTTAATGCGGGTTTACTCCAGCTCGAAGAAAAAGAAATAATTAAAGCTTGGTCCTTTTTAGGTGCGAAAAAGAATCGAGTGTAACAAAACGTCTTATGAAGGTTGTTAAAGCTTTTATTTGTGTTTTATTAGCAAGGTAATAACAAGGCATAAAAGAAATAACAACAAGCATAAAACGATTCAAGTAAAAATAAGAAACTAGCAAGATAACAAAACTAGTCACAAAATTTTACTCGAAATTTCTCAAACCTTTAAAACACGTTTTTTAATATAAAAAATTAAAAACTTTTAGAACTGATTCTAATGTGTTTTAAAAACATCCCAAACTCATAGAAAATCAACATGGTTTTTAATTTAAAGGCAAGAGCAATAAATTAAAAAAAATCTAAGATAACAATTCTAACTTGTCACAAAATTAGTAAACTTTCGAAAACGATTTTCAAGCTCATAATTTTAAATACATGTACATGCTAATCTTTGACCATAGCTCTGATACCATTTGTTGGAATTGATCTAGGGTTTAAGAAAAAGATTAAACGCTTCGGGAAGCGGTGGAATTTTAAAAAAATTTCTTTTCAAGTAAAAACAGTTTTTACTAACCTAGACAAACAGCAAGTACATGTAATTAAAAACTAATATGAGCTAGAAGTTTACTAACCTTTCTTGAAGCTTGAACTTTGAAGAAGCTTTTGGAAAGTTTGCAACGCTCGTCTCCCCTCGCAGCACGTCTCCCTTTCTTTCCTCGGCACCTCGAGCAACCACGAAAGTTTCTATCACTAAATCACTCGAAATAAAGGAATTAGTGAGTGGGCACTTTTAAACACTACGACTTAAGAACGAGTCTTGAAGTCGCAGAGCTAAACACTAGGTCGAGTGAGGACCTAGGTGCCAAAACAAGAAAAATCGAAAATAAACTAGAGAGAGAGAGAAGAGGGGCGGCAACCACAAGTTCTAGAGAGAGAAGCTCTCAATCTCTAACTTATGTGGAATGAGAAAACAATGAGAATGAGGGCCCTATTTATAGGAGAGGGGTTAGCCTTAGAAAATAGGAGTTTCCTCTTTTTCCAAGCATTCATGAGTAATCTCTTATTGCCCATTCTCTCCATATGCGCCCAACACATTCATTCCCTTAAGCGATTTGTTTCCTAATTTGTTTCCTCTTCTTTGCTTGTCCTTGCCGCCCATATCCTTTCCTCTAAGAGGAAATTTGTTTCCTCTTTTTCTTTTGGCAAGTATCTTCATACATTTATGCACAAAATATTCTCTCTTTCCCTTGGGTAGTAGGCGCCCATTTCTCATCTAGAAGGAGCTTCTAGAAGCTTCTTCATTTGTTCATGACAACATGAGAAAGGCCCATTAAGAATTTTCAATAAAATTCTTATGAAATGAAATTAATCCACAAGGCCCAATTAATCATATTATGGCCGAGTGACATTAAGTCATCAAATGAACTTGTCAAAATTTATTGACATCCATTTCATCCTATGTCTCAAAAGACAATAATACCCTTTTGACAATTTTCGTTCTCGTTTTGACTTAGCTTCCAGTTTAACTATTCCTATCGATGTGATTCGTGACAGTGACCGCATGGACCCAAATGAACAAAGCTTGAGCTAAACACTTGGACTCAAAAGTTCACAAACCTTTTCCAAGTTTAGCTTAATGCCAACTGACTCCACTAAAGAGTTGACACTGAAAATCTCTCGGTTCAAATGAATTTATTTTCTACTCAAGAATTCGACCTAATTATGATGAGCGGATCCACTGAATATTATCTATGTTTACCTTTCATGAATGTCATCAGCTAGTCGGGATTTACTAAATTCCCATTTTACCCTTCTAGCTGTTATTTCCTCAACTCCTTTGTCGCTTGTGAATAAGTTAGAAACAATGTATTGACGAGGAGCTAACAAGTCACATTGTTTCATCCAAAAAAGTCATGACTCAATTTGGACACTGGCCAGTTCATTTATTCACACTCCAAGGAACAAAGCATGAGGTGACATGCATTGCATTTCAGCAATCTTGTACATGAATTCCATATCTATGAGAACTTCACAAAGTTACTCATGACATACTCACAACTTAGTACTTCACCAATAGGCCCTGTTCGGAATCACATAGTGAGTCCGAACTCTGACTTTCTCAAATGAGAATACTAAGGTGTGAAATGACATGTCTCATTTCAGGATTAAGGTAAGCATGATGCAATTCATACATAGTGACTTCGAGACATAAGAGGTTAAATGGTTTGTTCTTATCTTGTCTCTAGAAGTACACTGGTCAATTCAGTACCTTCGGAACATACCTAGAAGAACTATAGAGTCTCCAACTCTCAATGCCTCATAACCAGACATCGTAGATTCTTCTAACAATCGTACTGAGGTCAATAGTCCTTTGACCCTAATATTGCGAATATACCGTTTTAAGCAAACTACGAAGAGTTTGTTCATGCAAATCTACATTTGTCTCTTCGTAAGTTGTTAATTTTGTTTATGGACTAAAAGACTAAGGTTTTATCATAAAGCTTCAAACAAAGAAAGAATGAATGAACGTTTCAACTTTATTAATGAATGAATAGGCAATTACAAGCAAGAGTCTTCATGAGACTTTATTACATCAAATGTACAAAATAAAGATTACAACTCTTCTTGTGGGAACCATTGACAACAATTCATTCCTCGAGTCGAGCTCCGAGTCCGCGAGTCGACCGATACTCCTCGCGCCGACTCTTCACGAAATTCCTCGTGCAGGCTCTACGTGAGTCCTCGAGTCGAGTTCGAGTCCACGAGTAGACTGATACTCCTCGTGCCGACTCTTCACATGTCTCCTCGAGATGAATTTATTCCTCGAGTCGAGCTCCGAGTCCGCGAGTGGACCGATACTCCTCGCGCCGACTCTTCACGAAATTCCTCGTGCAGGCTCTACGTGAGTCCTCGAGTCGAGTTTGAGTCCACGAGTCGACTGATACTCCTCGTGCCAACTCTTCACATGTCTCCTCGAGATGAATTCATTCCTCTAGTCGAGCTCCGAGTCCGCGAGTCGACCGATACTCCTCGCGCCGACTCTTCACGAAATTCCTCGTGCAGGCTCTACGTGAGTCCTCGAGTCGAGTTCAAGTCCACGAGTCGAGTTCAAGTCCACGAGTCGACTGATACTCCTCGTGCTGACTCTTCACATGTCTCCTCGAGATGAATTCATTCCTTGAGTCGAGCTCCGAGTCCGGAAATCGACCGAAACTCCTCGCGCCGACTCTTCACGAAATTCCTCGTGCAGGCTCTACGTGAGTCCTCGAGTCGAGTTCGAGTTCACGAATCGACTGATACTCCTCGTGCCGACCCATCACATGTCTCCTCGAGATGAATTCATTCCTGGAGTCGAGCTCCGAGTCCGCGAGTCGACCGATACTCCTCGCGCCGATTCTTCACGAAATTCCTCGTGCAGGCTCTACGTGAGTCCTCGAGTCGAGTTCGAGTCCACGAGTCGACCGATACTCCTCGTACCGACTCTTCACATGTCCCCTCGAGATGAATTCATTCCTCGACTCGAGCTCCGAGTCCGCGAGTCGACCGATACTCCTCGCGCCGACTCTTCACGAAATTCCTCGTGCAGGCTCTACGTGAGTCCTCGAGTCGAGTTCGAGTCCACGAGTCGACTGATCCTCCTCGTGCCAACTCTTCACATGTCTCCTCGAGATGAATTCATTCCTCGAGTCGAGCTCCGAGTCCGCGAGTCGACCGATACTCCTCGCGCCAACTCTTCACGAAATTCCTTGCGCATGCTCTACGTGAGTCCTCGAGTCGAGTTCGAGTCCACGAGTCGACTGATACTCCTCCTGCCTACTCTTCATACGTAACTCCTCGAGATGAGTTCATTCCTCGAGTCGAGCTCCGAGTCCGCGAGTCAACCGATACTCCTCGCGCCGACTCTTCACGAAATTCCTCGTGCAGGCTCTACGTGAGTCCTCGAGTCGAGTTCGAGTCCACGAGTCGACTGATACTCCTCAAGCCGACTCTTCACATGTCTCCTCGAGATGAATTCATTCCTCGAGTCGAGCTCCGAGTCCGCGAGTCGACCGATACTCCTCGCACCGACTCTTCACGAAATTCCTCGTGCAGGCTCTACGTGAGTCCTCGAGTCGAGTTCGAGTCCACGAGTCGACTGATACTCCTCGTGCCAACTCTTCACATGTGTCCTCGAGATGAATTCATTCCTCGAGTCAAGCTCCGAGTCCGCGAGTCGAGCGATACTCCTCGCGCCGACTCTTCACGAAATTCCTCGTGCAGGCTCTACGTGAGTCCTCGAGTCGAGTTCGAGTCCACGAGTCGACTGATACTCCTCGTGCCGACTCTTCACATGTCTCCTCGAGATGAATTCATTCCTCGAGTCGAGCTCCGAGTCCGCGAGTCGACCGATACTCCTCGCGCCGACTATTCACGAAATTCCTCGTGCAGGCTCTACGTGAGTCCTCGAGTCGAGTTCGAGTCCACGAGTCGACTGATACTCCTCGTGCCAACTCTTCACATGTCTCCTCGAGATGAATTCATTCCTCGAGTTGAGCTCCGAGCCCGCTACTCTTCACGAAATTCCTCGTGCAGGCTCTACGTGAGTCCTCGAGTCGAGTTCGAGTCCACGAGTCGACTGATACTCCTCCTACCTACTCTTCACATGTAACTCCTCGAGATGAGTTCATTCCTCGAGTCGAGCTCCGAGTCCGCGAGTCGACCGATACTCCTCGCGCCGACTCTTCACGAAATTCCTCGTGCATGCTCTACGTGAGTCCTCGAGTCGAGTTCTAGTCCACGAGTCGACTGATACTCCTCCTGCCTACTCTTCACACGTAACTCCTCGAGATGAGTTCATTCCTTGAGTCGAGCTCCGAGTCCGCGAGTCGACCGATACTCCTCGCGCCGACTCTTCACGAAATTCCTCGTGCAGGCTCTACGTGAGTCCTTGAGTCGAGTTCGAGTCCACGAGTCGACTGATACTCCTCGTGCCGACTCTTCACATGTCTCCTCGAGATGAATTCATTCCTCGAGTCGAGCTCCGAGTCCGCGAGTCGACCGATACTCCTCGCGCCGACTATTCACGAAATTCCTCGTGCAGGCTCTACGTGAGTCCTCGAGTCGAGTTCGAGTCCACGAGTCGACTGATACTCCTCGTGCCAACTCTTCACATGTCTCCTCGAGATGAATTCATTCCTCGAGTTGAGCTCCGAGCCCGCTAGTCGACCGATACTCCTCGCGCCGACTCTTCACGAAATTCCTCGTGCAGGCTCTACGTGAGTCCTCGAGTCGAGTTCGAGTCCACGAGTCGACTGATACTCCTCGTGCCGACTCTTCACATGTCTCCTCGAGATGAATTAATTCCTCGAGTCGAGCTCCGAGTCCGCGAGTCGACCGATACTCCTCGCGCCGACTATTCACGAAATTCCTCGTGCAGGCTCTACGTGAGTCCTCGAGTCGAGTTCGAGTCCACGAGTCGACTGATACTCCTCGTGCCAACTCTTCACATGTCTCCTCGAGATGAATTCATTCCTCGAGTTGAGCTCCGAGCCCGCTAGTCGACCGATACTCCTCGCGCCGACTCTTCACGAAATTCCTCGTGCAGGCTCTACGTGAGTCCTCGAGTCGAGTTCGAGTCCACGAGTCGACTGATACTCCTCCTACCTACTCTTCACATGTAACTCCTCGAGATGAGTTCATTCCTCGAGTCGAGCTCCGAGTCCGCGAGTCGACCGATACTCCTCGCGCCGACTCTTCACGAAATTCCTCGTGCATGCTCTACGTGAGTCCTCGAGTCGAGTTCTAGTCCACGAGTCGACTGATACTCCTCCTGCCTACTCTTCACACGTAACTCCTCGAGATGAGTTCATTCCTTGAGTCGAGCTCCGAGTCCGCGAGTCGACCGATACTCCTCGCGCCGACTCTTCACGAAATTCCTCGTGCAGGCTCTACGTGAGTCCTTGAGTCGAGTTCGAGTCCACGAGTCGACTGATACTCCTCGTGCCGACTCTTCACATGTCTCCTCGAGATGAATTCATTCCTCGAGTCGAGCTCCGAGTCCGCGAGTCGACCGATACTCCTCGCGCCGACTATTCACGAAATTCCTCGTGCAGGCTCTACGTGAGTCCTCGAGTCGAGTTCGAGTCCACGAGTCGACTGATACTCCTCGTGCCAACTCTTCACATGTCTCCTCGAGATGAATTCATTCCTCGAGTTGAGCTCCGAGCCCGCGAGTCGACCGATACTCCTCGCGCCGACTCTTCACGAAATTCCTCGTGCAGGCTCTACGTGAGTCCTCGAGTCGAGTTCGAGTCCACGAGTCGACTGATACTCCTCGTGCCAACTGTTCACATGTCTCCTCGATATGAATTCATTCCTCGAGTCGAGCTCCGAGTCCGCGAGTCGACCGATACTCCTCGCACCGACTCTTCACGAAATTCCTCGTGCAGGCTCTACGTGAGTCCTCGAGTCGAGTTCGAGTCCACGAGTAGACTGATACTCCTCGTGCCGACTCTTCACATGTCTCCTCGAGATGAATTCATTCCTCGGGTCGAGCTCCGAGTCCGCGAGTCGACCGATACTCCTCGCGCCGACTATTCACGAAATTCCTCGTGCAGGCTCTACGTGAGTCCTCGAGTCGAGTTCGAGTCCACGAGTCGACTGATACTCCTCGTGTCAATTCTTCACATGTCTCCTCGAGATGAATTCATTCCTCGAGTTGAGCTCCGAGCCCGCGAGTCGACCGATACTCCTCGCGCCGACTCTTCACGAAATTCCTCGTACAGGCTCTACGTGAGTCCTCGTGTCGAGTTCGAGTCCACGAGTCGACTGATACTCCTCGTACCGACTCTTCACATGTCTCCTCGAGATGAATTCATTCCTCGAGTCGAGCTCCGAGTCCGCGAGTCAACCGATACTCCTCGCGCCGACTCTTCACGAAATTCCTCGTGCAGGCTCTACGTGAGTCCTCGAGTCGAGTTCGAGTCCACGAGTCGACTGATACTCCTCGTGCTAACTCTTCACATGTCTCCTCTAGATGAATTCATTCCTCGAGTCGAGCTCCGATTCC
The DNA here is from genome assembly GCF_054948205.1 of Urtica dioica subsp. dioica. Lineage (NCBI taxonomy): Eukaryota > Viridiplantae > Streptophyta > Magnoliopsida > Rosales > Urticaceae > Urtica > Urtica dioica. Next base: position 35,946,426 of record NC_142756.1, on the reverse strand, counting down.
GCGAGTCGACCGATACTCCTCGCGCCGACTCTTCACGAAATTCCTCGTGCAGGCTCTACGTGAGTCCTCGAGTCGAGTTTGAGTCCACAAGTCGACTGATACTCCTCGTGCCAACTGTTCACATGTCTCCTCGATATGAATTCATTCCTCGAGTCGAGCTCCGAGTCCACGAGTCGACCGATATTCCTCGCGCCGACTATTCACGAAATTCCTCGTGCAGGCTCTACGTGAGTCCTCGAGTCGAGTTCGAGTCCAAGAGTCGACTGATACTCCTCGTGCCAACTCTTCACATGTCTCCTCGAGATGAATTCATTCCTCGAGTCAAGCTCCGAGTCCGCGAGTAGACCGATACTCCTCGCGCCGACTCTTCACGAAATTCCTCGTGCATGCTCTACGTGAGTCGTCGAGTCGAGTTCGAGTCCACGAGTCGACTGATACTCCTCCTGCCTACTCTTCACATGTAACTCCTCGAGATGAGTTCATTCCTCGAGTCGAGCTCCGAGTCCGCGAGTCGACCGATACTCCTCGCGCCGACTCTTCACGAAATTCCTCGTGCAGGCTCTACGTGAGTCCTCGAGTCGAGTTCGAGTCCACGAGTCTACTGATACTCCTCGTGCCGACTCTTCACATGTCTCCTCGAGATGAATTCATTCCTCGAGTCGAGCTCCGAGTCCGCGAGTCGACCGATACTCCTCGCGCCGACTCTTCACGAAATTCCTCGTGCAGGCTCAACGTGAGTCCTCGAGTCGAGTTCGAGTCCACGAGTCGACTGATACTCCTCGTGCTAACTCTTCACATGTCTCCTCTAGATGAATTCATTCCTCGAGTCGAGTTCCGATTCCGCGAGTCGACCGATACTCCTCGCGCCGACTCTTCACGAAATTCCTCGTGCAGGCTATACGTGAGTCCTCGAGTCGAGTTTGAGTCCACAAGTCGACTGATACTCCTCGTGCCAACTGTTCACATGTCTCCTCGATATGAATTCATTCCTCGAGTCGAGCTCCGAGTCCGCGAGTCGACCGATATTCCTCGCGCCGACTCTTCACGTAATTCCTCGTGCAGGCTCTACGTGAGTCCTCGAGTCGAGTTCGAGTCCATGAGTCGACTGATACTCCTCGTGCCAACTCTTTACATGTCTCCTCGAGATGAATTCATTCCTCGAGTCGAGCTCCGAGTCCGCGAGTCGACCGATACTCCTCGCGCCGACTCTTCACGAAATTCCTCGTGCAGGCTCTACGGGAGTCCTCGAGTCGAGTTCGAGTCCACGAGTTGACTGATACTCCTCATGCCGACTCTTCACATGTCTCCTCGAGATGAATTCATTCCTCGAGTCGAGCTCCGAGTCCGCGAGTCGACCGATACTCCTCGCGCCGACTCTTCACGAAATTCCTCGTGCAGGCTCTACGTGAGTCCTCGAGTCGAGTTCGAGTCCATGAGTCGACTGATACTCCTCGTGCCAACTCTTCACATGTCTCCTCGAGATGAATTCATTCCTCTAGTCGAGCTCCGAGTCCGTGAGTCGACCGATACTCATCGCGCTGACTCTTCACGAAATTCCTCGTGCAGGCTCTACGTGAGTCCTCGAGTCGAGTTCGAGTCCACGAGTCGACTGATACTCCTCGTGTCAACTCTTCACATGTCTCCTCGAGATGAATTCATTCCTCGAGTCGAGCTCCGAGTCCGCGAGTCGACCGATACTCCTCGCGCCGACTCTTCACGAAATTCCTCGTGCAGGCTCTACGGGAGTCCTCGAGTCGAGTTCGAGTCCACGAGTTGACTGATACTCCTCATGCCGACTCTTCACATGTCTCCTCGAGATGAATTCATTCCTCGAGTCGAGCTCCGAGTCCGCGAGTCGACCGATACTCCTCGCGCCGACTCTTCACGAAATTCCTCGTGCAGGCTCTACGTGAGTCCTCGAGTCGAGTTCGAGTCCACGAGTCGACTGATACTCCTCGTGCCAACTCTTCACATGTCTCCTCGAGATGAATTCATTCCTCTAGTCGAGCTCCGAGTCCGTGAGTCGACCGATACTCATCGCGCTGACTCTTCACGAAATTCCTCGTGCAGGCTCTACGTGAGTCCTCGAGTCGAGTTCGAGTCCACGAGTCAACTGATACTCCTCGTTCCGACTCTTCACATGTCTCCTCGACATGAATTCATTCCTCGAGTCGAGCTCCAAGTCCGCGAGTCAACCGATACTCCTCGCGCCGACTCTTCACGAAATTCCTCGCGCCGACTCTTCCCGAAATTCCTCGTGTAGGCTCTACGTGAGTCCTCGAGTCGAGTTCGAGTCCACGAGTCGACTGATACTCCTCGTGCCAACTCTTCACATGTCTCCTCGAGATGAATTCATTCCTCTAGTCGAGCTCCGAGTCCGTGAGTCGACCGATACTCATCGCGCCGACTCTTCACGAAATTCCTCGTGCAGGCTCTACGTGAGTCCTCGAGTCGAGTTCGAGTCCACGAGTCGACTGATACTCCTCGTTCCGACTCTTCACATGTCTCCTCGACATGAATTCATTCGTCGAGTCGAGCTCCAACTCCGCGAGTCAACCGATACTCCTCGCGCCGACTCTTCACGAAATTCCTCGCGCCGACTCTTCACGAAATTCCTCGTGTAGGCTCTACGTGAGTCCTCGAGTCGAGTTCGAGTCCACGAGTCGACTGATACTCCTCGTGCCAACTCTTCACATGTCTCCTCGAGATGAATTCATTCCTGGAGTCGAGCTCCAAGTCCGCGAGTCGACCGATACTCCTCGCGCCGACTCTTCACGAAACTCCTCGTGCAGGCTCTACGTGAGTCCTCGAGTCGAGTTTGAGTCCACGAGTAGACTGATACTCCTCGAGCCGACTCTTCGCATGTCTCCTCGAGATGAATTCATTCCTCGAGTCGAGCTCCGAGTCCGCGAGTCGACCGATACTCCTCGCGCCAACTCTTCACGAAATTCCTCGTCCAGGCTCTACGTGAGTCCTCGAGTCGAGTTCGAGTCCACGAGTCGACTGATACTCCTCGTGCCAACTCTTCACATGTCTCCTCGAGATGAATTCATTCCTCGAGTTGAGCTCCGAGCCCGCGAGTCGACCGATACTCCTCGCGCCGACTCTTCACGAAACTCCTCATGCAGGCTCTACGTGAGTCCTCGAGTCAAGTTTGAGTCCACGAGTCGACTGATACTCCTCGTTCCAACTCTTCACATGTCTCCTCGAGATGAATTCATTCCTCGAGTCGAGCTCCGAGTCCGCGAGTTGACCGATACTCCTCGCGCCGACTCTTCACGAAATTCCTCGTCCATGCTCTACGTGAGTCCTCGAGTCGAGTTCGAGTCCACGAGTCGACTGATACTCCTCGTGCCAACTCTTCACATGTCTCCTCGAGATGAATTCATTCCTCGAGTTCAGCTCCGAGCCCGCGAGTCGACCGATACTCCTCGCGCCGACTCTTCACGAAACTCCTCATGCAGGCTCTACGTGAGTCCTCGAGTCGAGTTCGAGTCCACGAGTCGACTGATACTCCTCGTTCCAACTCTTCACATGTCTCCTCGAGATGAATTCATTCCTCGAGTCGAGCTCCGAGTCCGCGAGTCGACCGATACTCCTTGCGACGACTCTTCACGAAACTCCTCGTGCAGGGTCTACATGAGTCCTCGAGTTGAATCTTGAATCCGCACTCACCGACCAGCTCGTGGGCCGATAGGCAACGAGTTACAAATGGGTTCAAGGCTTGCGGCCGCTGGGCGTATCTGGTCTAGCCAGCGTCCACGGGAAACCCCGCCACACAAATGTGGCACCAGGCTCACCGCCCAGCTCGTGAGCCGATAGGCGACGAGTTACAAATGGGTTCAAGGTTTGCGTCCGCTGGGCGTATCTGGTCTAGCCAACGTCCACGGGAAACCTAGCAACACAAATGTGGCACCACGCTCGCCGGCCAGCTCGTGAGCCGATAGGCGACGAGTTACAAATGGGTTCAAGGTTTGCGTCCGCTGGGCGTATCTGGTCTAGCCAGCGTCCAAGGGAAACCTCGCCACACAAATGTGGCATCGCGCTCGCCGCCCAGCTCGTGGGCCGATAGGCAACGAGTTAGAAATGGGTTCAAGGTCTGCGTCCGCTGGGCGTATCTGGTCTAGCCAGCGTCCACGGGAAACCTCGCCACACAAATGTGGCATCGCGCTCGCCGGCCAACTCGTGAGCCGATAGGCAAGGAGTTACAAATTGGTTCAAGGCTTGCGTCCGCTGGGCGTATCTGGTCTAGCCAGCGTCCACGGGAAACCTCGCCACAAAAATGTGGCATCGCGCTCGCCGCCCAGCTCGTGAGCCGATAGGCAACGAGTTACAAATGGGTTCAAGGCTTGCGTCCGCTGGGCGTATCTGGTCCAGCCAGCGTCCACGGGAAACCTCGCCACACAAATGTGGTATCGCGCTCGCCGCCCAGCTCGTGGGCAGATAGGCAACGAGTTACAAATGTGTTCAAGGTCTGCGTCCGCTGGGCGTATCTGGTCTAGCCAGCGTCCACGGGAAAGCTCGCCACACAAATGTGGCATCGCGCTCGCCGCCCAGCTCGTGAGTCGATAGGCAACGAGTTAAAAATGGGTTCAAGGCTTGCGTCCGCTGGGCGTATCTGGTCTAGCCAGCGTCCACGGGAAACCCCGCCACACAAATGTGGCATCGCGCTCGCCGCCCAGCTCGTGAGCCGATAGGCAACGAGTTGCAGATGGGTTCAAGGCTTGCGTCCGCTGGGCGTATCTGGTCTAGCCAGCATCCACGGGAAACCTGGCCACACAAATTTGGCACCGCGCTCGCCGCCCAGCTCGTGAGCCGAAAGGCAGCGAGTTACAAATGGGTTTCAAAGGCTTGCGTCCGCCCGGGCGTATCTGGTCTAGCCAGCGTCCGCGGGAAACCCGGTCACACAAACGTGGCACCAAGGCCACCCGAGGCCCAGTCCGTGCGGACCGATCACGCCTTCATTGGTAGGTCGAGAAAATAAGTCACGCACGATCAACCCGGAACAAAAGCCGTCCCTCGTGACGCACCAATACCAACTCTCGCGATGCGTTGAAAACCTTTCTGCAGTGCACTCGCGAACTCGAGAGGGTTCGTCTGAAGTCCGCGCGTCAACATGATTCTTGAGTTTCCACTAGACCCACGCTCTACCGGAAACTCGGGGGGCTAACTAGAGCAACCACGAAAGTTTCTATCACAAGAATCACTCGAGAAAGAAAGGAATTAGTGTGTGGACACTTTTAAACATGACAACTCAAGAACAAGTTGTTGTCGGCCCGTCAACGATCGACAGGGGCAAAATCACAACGCCGCCTCCCGGTCGACCAAGTCCCATCCGGCAAGCTCCCGGGCGGCAGCCTCCCGGCCGGCAGAAGGGCTGGCCTCGGCCTTGCCTCAGCCAACAGCCGGCCCAAGGTTTGCCTCGGCCATTGGCCGGCCCAAGGCTTGCCTCGGCCATTGGCCGGCACAAGGCTTGCCTCGGCCATTGGCCAGCCCTAAGGCTTGCCTCGGCCAATGTCCGGCCCAAGGCTTGCCTCGGCCATTGGCCGGCCCAAGGCTTGCCTCGTCCATTGGCCGGCCCAAGGCTTGCCTCGGCCATTGGACGGCCCAAGGCTTGCCTCGGCCAATGGCCGGCTCTAGAGCCTTGCCTCGGCCAATGGCCGGCCCAAGGCTTGCCTCGGCCATTTGCCGGCCCAAGGCTTGCCTCGGCCATTGGTCGGCTCAAGGCTTGCCTCGGCCATTGGCCGGCTCAAGGCTTGCCTCGGCCATTGGCCGGCCCAAGGCTTGCCTCGGCCAATGGCCGGCTCTAGAGCCTTCCCTCGGCCATTGGCCGGCTCTAGAGCCTTCCCTTGGCCAATGGCCGGCTCTAGAGCCTTCCCTCGGCCAATGGCCGGCTCTAGAGCCTTCCCTCGGCCATTGGCCGACCCAAAGTTTCTCACTCGGCCAAGGGGTCTTCAAACCACCCTTTGGCTGCCTCTAAATACAGGGGCCGCTCCCCTAGTCCAGGTAATCCAATTTTGAGTCCCGAAACGCCGCCGAACTCGTACTTCGCTCGTTTCGCTCATCTTTGGCCTCTCACCACCCCTAAAACATCTATACTCCACCTCAATCCCACTAATGTTGAGCGTCGGAGAGGTAAACAGGGGCACCCCCCCTGTTTCCCCTTTGTAGTTCACAATCTCTTTCTTGCTTTTCAGGTATCGAGACGAGGTGAGCTTCACCCACAACTAAGGGACGACTTGGGATACCAAGTCCGACACGCTCGAGACGGAGTGAGACCACTTGGTCCGGCCTTGGGTCTAACCACTCTGGGCTCCTAAATAGTTGTCCAAAAATCAGCGACAACACAAGTCGTAGAGCTAAAACACTAGGTCAAGTGTGGACCTAGGTGCCAAAACAAAAACCGAAAATAACTAGAGAGAGAGAGAGGATCGGCCACAAGGTCTAGAGAGAGAAGCTCTCAATCTCTAACTTATGTGGAATGACTAGAATGAGAGGAATGAGGTCTCTATTTATAGGGGAGGCATGAGCAAATCTTATTTCCTCTTTTCTACCCATGTTGGACGTTCATGACATGTCATGCAAGTCCTTGGATTTGTTTCCTCATTTGTTCTCTCTTAGTTGGCCGAAAATGCACTTTCGTTCTAGAGGAAATTTGTTTCCTCTTTTTCTTTTGGCAAGTATCTTCATACATTAATGCACAAAATAAACTCTCTTTCCCACTATGGCATGAACGAAATTCAGACTTATTTTCCTTGGGTTGGATGAAATTTGAGCTTCTAGAAAAAGCTTCTAGATGTTTCGTCATTTGTTCATGACAACATAAGAAAAGCGCATTAAGAATTTTGAAGTAAAATTCTATCAAATGAAATTAATCCTCAAGGCCCATATTCTTTAAGTTGGCCGTGTGATTTAAATTTCATTTGTCATCATATGACAATGTCAAAAAATTTATTGACATTCATTTCGTCTTATGTCTAAAAAGACAAAAATACCCTTTAGACAATTTTCACAAAACTTGTCTCGTTCTTGTTTAGACTTAGCTGCTAGTTTAACTATTCCTACTCGATATAATTTGTGACAGTGACCTCTTGGATCCAAATGAACAAAGCTTGAGCTAAACACTTGGACTCAAAAGTTCACAAACCTTTTCCAAGTTTAGCTTAATGTCAACTGACTCCACTAAAGAGTTGACACTGAAAATCTCTCGGTTCAAATGAATTTATTTTCTACTCAAGAATTCAACCAAATTATGATGAGCGGATCCACTGAATATTATCTATGTTTACCCTTCATGAATATCATCAGCTAGTCGGGATTTATGAAATTACCATTTTACCCTTCTAGCTGTTATTTCCTCAACTCCTTTGTCGTCTGTGAATAAGTTAGAAACAAGTTAGAAACAACTCCTTTGTAGCTATTACCATTTTACCCTACTAGTCACATTGTTTCATTCAAAAGAGTCGGGACTCAATTTGGACACTGGCCAGTTCATTTATTCACACTCCAAGGAACAAAGCATGAGGTGATATACATTGCATTTCAGCAATCTTTTACATGAATTCCATAGCTATGAGAACTTCACAAAGTTACTCATGACATTCTCACAACTTAGTACTTCACCAATAGGGCTTGTTCGGAATCACATAGTGAGTCCGAACTCTGACTTTCTCAAATGAGAATACGTAAGGTGTGAAATGGCATGTCTCATTTCAGGATTAAGGTAAGCACGATACAATTCATACGTAGTGACTTCGAGCCATAAGAGGTTAAATGGTTTGTTCTTATCTTGTCTCTAGAAGTGCACTGGTCAATTCAGTACCTTCGGAAGATACCTAGAAGAACTATAGAGTCTCCAATTCTCAATTCCTCATAACCAGACATCATAGATTCTTCTAACAATCATACTGAGGTCAATAGTCCTTTGACCCTTAGATTGCGAATATATCGTTTTAAGCAAACTACAAAGAGTTTGTTCAAGCAAATCTACATTTGTCTCTTCGTAAGTTGTTTAGTTTGTTTATGGACTAAAGACTAATGTTTTATCATAAAGCTTCAAACAGACATGGAAGAATTAATGAACGTTTCAACTTTTTTATTAATGAATAAGCAATTACAAGCAAGAGTCTTCATGAGACTTTATTACATCAAATGTACAATATAAGGATTACAACTCTTCTTGTGGGCACCATTGACAACAAACTCCCACTTGACTCAAAGAAGATGTGTGTAGTCCTTCATGCCTAATCCCTCTCGATGTTGGTCGAAGACCTTGTCGCTAGGGCCTTTGTGAATGGATCAGCTAGGTTGTCCACCGTTGAGATCTTCTTCACTTCCACGTCTCCGCGCTGCACAATCTCTCGAATCAAATGGTATTTCCCACTATTACCTTAATCCTGAAATGAGACATGTCATTTCACACCTTAGTATTCTCATTTGAGAAAGTCAGAGTTCGGACTCACTATGTGATTCCGAACAAGGCCTATTGGTGAAGTACTAAGTTGTGAGAATGTCATGAGTAACTTTGTGAAGTTCTCATAGATATGGAATTCATGTACAAGATTGCTGAAATGCAATGTATATCACCTCATGCTTTGTTCCTTGGAGTGTGAATAAATGAACTGGCCAGTGTCCAAATTGAGTCCTGACTCTTTTGGATGAAACAATGTGACTTGTTAGCTCCTCGTCAATACATTGTTTATAACTTATTCACAAGCGACAAAGGAGTTGAGGAAATAACAACTAGAAGGGTAAAATGGTAATTTTGTAAATCCCGACTAGCTGATGATATTCATGAAGGGTAAACATGATAATATTCTGTGGATCCACTCATTACAATTAGGTTGAATTCTTGAGTAGAAAATAAATTCATTTGAACCGAGAGATTTTCAGTGTCAACTCTTTAGTGGAGTCAGTTGACATTAAGCTAAACTTGGAAAAGGTTTGTGAACTTTTGAGTCCAAGTATTTTAGCTCAAGCTTTGTTCATTTGGATCCATGAGTTCACTGTCATGAATCACATCGATTAGGAATAGTTAAACTGGAAGCTAAGTCAAAACAAGAACGAAAATAGTCAAAATGGTATTTTTGTCTTTTGAGACATAGGATGAAATGAATGTCAATAAATTTTTCGACAAGGTCATTTGATGACTCAATAACACTCAGCCATGACTTGATCATTGGGCCTTGTGGATTAATTTCATTTCATAAGAATTTTATTGAAAATTCTTAATGGGCTTTTTCATGTTGTCATGAACAAATAGAAAAGCTTCTAGAAGGCCTTTGTAGAGACCATTTGGGCGCCTACCCTATAGAGAAATAGGAGAGATTATTTTGTGCATAAATGTATCAAGATACTTGCCAAAAGAAAAAGAGGAAACAAATCTGCATATGGATGCATAAGGGATTCGGCCAAGAAAGAGACAAGGCAAGGCAAGGAACGAAAAAGGAAACAAATCCAAGGCTTAATGAAGCCTATGTTGGCCGAGTATCTCAAGAGAAAAAAGGGGAAATTGGCTCATGAATATATGATGTTCTATAGAAGAGGAAACTACCTTATTGAAGGTGAGACCTCTCCTATAAATAGGAGCCTCATTCCACACATTTCATTCAGCCCAAGTTCTAGAGATTTGAGAGCTTCTCTCTCTAGCTTGGCCGATCCTCTCTCTCTCTCTCTCTCTTCAATTTCGTTTTATTATTTTGGCACCTAGGTCCTCATTTGACTTAGAGTTTAGCTCTGCGACTTCAAGACTCTTTCTTAAGTCGTAGTGTTTAAAAGTGCCCACTCACTGATTCCTTTTATTTCGAGTGATTTAGTGATAGAAACTATCGTGGTTGCTCGAGTTGCCGAGGAAAGAAAGAGAGACGTGCTGCGAGGAGACGAACGTTTTCAACCTTCCGAAGGCTCATCAACGTTCAAGCTTCTAAAGAGGTTAGTAAATTTATTATGCTCATATTAGTTTTTATTTACATGTACTTGCCCTTTGTCTAGGTTAGTAAAAACTGTTTTTACTTGAAAAGAAAATTTTTAAAATTCCGCCGCTTAACGAAGAGTTAAACTTTTTCTTAAACCCTAGATCAATTCCAACAAATAGTATCATAGCTATGGTCAAAGATATGCATGTACATGTATTTAAAAATATGAGCTTGAAAATGGTTTTCGAAAGTTTACTAATTTTGTGACAAGTTAGAATTGTTATCTTAGATTTTTTTTTAATTTATTGCTCATGCCTTTAAATTAAAAATCATGTTGATTTTCTATGAGTTTGGGTTGTTATTAAAACACATTAGAATCAGTTCTAAAAGTTTTTAATTTTTTATATTGAAAAACGTGTTTTAAAGGTTTGAGATTTTTCGAGTAAATTTTGTAACTAGTTATATTGTCTTGCTAGTTTCTTTCTTTTATTTACTTGAATTGTTTTATGCATGTTGTTATTTCTTTTATACCATGTTATTACCTTGATAATAAAACACAAATAAAAGCTTTAACAACCTCCTAAAACGTTCCGTTACACTCGATTCTTTTTCGCACCTAAAAGGGACCAAGCTTTAATTATTTCTTTTTCTTCGAGCTGAAGTAAAACCCGCCGTAAAAGTGGCATAACTCTCTCTTAAAAAATCTAAATTTAATGATTCTTGAAACAAATTAAAGCTCTATCTGTCTTCTGTCCAATGCCACCAGTTTCAGGTCAAAAGGACATCGGAGCCGCCAGTTATGGCGATTTTACTCGGAGGTGCGCGGCTGTTCCGAAAGTCCAGTTTTTTAGAATTCCGGATTTTCAGCCCCACTACCATGAGTTATAGAACTCTAATGAGAAAAATTTCTTGAGCAAAAATGTTTTTTATAAGATTATAAACATGATTTGTAAGATTAAAATGTTTTGATTTTTGAAAGTTTAATTGAAATTGTTTTTTACAAAACTAGTTTGAATTTTGAAAAACCGTTTTCGTTTTCAAACTTGAAAAATATTTTGTCAATCAAATCAAATAAGTTTTCAAAATGTTTTCAAAACTATATCTATATCACATATGTTCAAAATCTATATGCTCCTGAAAATTTGAGTGGGAGGTCTCCTTGTAGACAAGCCGAAAAATAAAAAGATGTGTAATCTCAAACTTTCAAGTGTTCGAGTGAATTGAAGTTCACACTTCCCTCATGCACTTTCCCGAAATAGAAAATAGGAAAAGATCGAGTATGTACCTTGTGCATTTATGCACTAATACTGCTCTGAACATGAATATCTAGGATTCTCTTCTAGTTGTCCGCTCTATCGCTCTATAACTAGGAAAACCGTTTCCGAACTTATAAGAGTCGATGTACCAACTCCAAAAACTAAGTGGGAGGGTTATACTTGTTGTTTGTAACCCACGAACCCCAACACTAATGAAAAGTGCAATTGTCGCTAGACTAAGAGTCACCCTCGTGGCCCTCTCTTAAATGAGAGTACTCAAGGGCGCTTTGCACTGATCATTGCTCAATGAGCTAAATCCGAAAGTGAGACAATGAGACAAGACCTCCCCTCGGGGGATTGTTTTTCAAAGTCAATCTTTTGGACTAAGTGGTTGGTTACACACTTAGACTCAATCCCTAGTAATCCTCCCTCGAGGCCCTGCGAAAGGATGTGAGTGATCAAACCAATTTAAAAGGTGGCTGGTCAAAATTGGTGTATTGACATCTTGGCTAATCATTAATGATGTGTCATTTACTTATAAATGGAGATTTTTTGCGGCCTTCCCTCGAAGGAGTAAATTATCGTTTAGTTTATAACACCTTTGGATTTTATCAAGTCTTAAATAAAACTTAAATCCTAAACCAAAGACTAATCATAAACTTGTTTCAACTTATATAGGCAATATGTCTCTCAACCTTCTCTCGTTCATCCTTTCCTCGAACAAACTCGAAAACAAAAACTGCGTATATTCGAAACATAACCTCGACATAATCCTTAGCAAGCACAAATGGGTACTCACCACCCCGTGTCCTCCTCGAACGAATAATGATTCAACTCAAGAGGACAAAGACGCCTTGGCGGCCTGGCTCTGCTCCGATGAGATTGTGAGTTGCTATATCTTAGCATCAATGAACAATGTGTTGCAACAACAACATCGTGACATCGAGACTGCCGCCGACATGCTCACTAATCTCCATGAGATGTTTGGAGGGCAAAGGCATCAAACAAGGAAAAAAGCAGTCCGACAGTTTATGAACTGTCGCATGAAGGCTAGGACTCCTGTTGGAGACTTTATGATATTGATCATTAGTCATCTGAGTAAAATGGAAATCCTAGGATCTGAGATTGATGGGAAGAATACCATAGATGTGATCTTAGAAACTCTCCCCGCATCTCTTGATACCTCCAAGATGAACTACTCCATTAACAAGCTAAAGTACACTGTTACCAAGCTTATGGAGGAACTTCACACTGCTGTAGGTCTCACTAAGAAAAAGAGGAATCAAAGAGAGGCACATGCTACTGAGCACAAAGCCTCCGCCTCTAGAACTAAGAAGGGACCTTACAAGGCCGATAAAAAGAACTCTCCCGCCTATCTCAAAGCAAAGGAACATAGTATTGTACTAGTTACCGAAGCATGCTTAGTAGCTGATAATGTATCAACGTGGATTCTTGACTCCGCTGCTACTAACCAAATTTGTTGTTCCTTGAATGGTTTCAAGAAAACCAAAAGCTTAGACGAAGGCGAGTTCTGTTTCAAATGGGGTGATGGGAGCCTGATGTATGCGAAGGCTGTGTGATCCGTGACGCTGTCTTTTGAAGACCGCACTTTAAACTTGAATAATGTTTATTTTGTTCATACCTTTGGGAAGAACTTAATATCCGTTGCTCGTCTTCTTGAGCAAGATTATTGTTTAAAGTTCATTAAGAATGGAATTCGTATTTCGTTTCCTGATAATTCTTTTGTCACTGATGCATGTATGAAGAATGCTCTTTTCTACATCTATCCAAATCAACCTTCTCTTTTAGACACCGAAATAGATAATGATCTAATTAGGGAGCCAAAGAGGATCAAACTTTCTGAATCCCCCGATCTAACAAAATCAACACACCTATCGCACTTGAGACTTGGTCATATCAGTCTAGATAGAATTAAGAGACTTGTGAGGGACGGTCCACTCCAAGCCTCTGCAATAGGTTCACTACCTACTTGTGAATCTTGCATAGAAGGAAAAATGACTAAGCGACCTTTCTTCGATAAGGGTCGAAGAGCCACTGAGTTGTTGGAACTACTACATTCTGATGTATGTGGTCCGCTCAGTGAACATGCACGTGGAGGATACGAATACTTCGTTACCTTCACCGATGATTACTCACGATATGGTTTTGTCTATTTGCTCAAACACAAATCCGAGACCTTTAACGTATTTAAGGTCTTTAGGGCTTTAGTGGAAAAGCAAACTGGCAAAGTGATCAAAACCCTTCGATCTGATCGAGGTGGTGAGTATATGTCTGGAGAGTTCGATGACTTTCTTAAAGAAGAAGGTATCGCTTCTTAGCTTACCGCACCTGGAACACCTCAACAAAACGGAGTGTCAGAGAGAAGGAACCGAACTCTTATGGAGATGGTTAGATCAATGATGAGTTACTCATCACTCCCTCTTTCCTTTTGGGGATATGCCCTCGAAACAGCCGCCTATATTCTGAACCAAGTTCCGTCCAAAACGGTTCCTGGTACTCCTTACGAACGATGGACTGGCCGTAAAGTGAACCTTGGCCGCATCAAAATTTGGGGTAGCCCTGCACACGTGCTAAGGCAAAAGACTAGCAAGTTGGCTAGTAGGTCAGAATTGTGTCTGTTTGTTGGGTATCCAAAGGAAGCCAAAGGTTTCACATTCTATAGTACCGAGGACGATAAGACTTCCGTTAGCACGAATGCTCGTTTCCTTGAGGAGGACTTTATGAAGGATGCAAAACCTAGAAGCAAAATTTAACTTGAAGAAAAGTTGGGTGAGGAAGCTTTTACCTCATCTGTAAGAACTGTTCTTACCCCAACTGAAACACAACCTAAAGGGTTTGGCCCTTCTTGGAGTCTTGCATCGAGAAGCGATCCATCACCTTATCAATATAAGATGCTTGAGAGAGCGACATGGTCCGGTTTTTCCGATCTCGAAAGATTTGGATCCCTAGAATGTACGCAGCCTCTCCTAGATCCTTCATATCGAATTGATTTACTAACCAGACCTTAACCACAGATAATTTACCCACATCGTTACCTATGAGTAATATATCATCGACATACAGTACCGAAAACACAACTTGGCCTTTGTGTATTAACTTGTATACACAAGGCTCATCTATTGACTGTTCAAAGCCGAAGCTTTTCACAGTTTCATCGAATCTAATATTCCATGACCTAGATGCTTGCTTTACTCCATGAAACCGTCTGGTTGAGCCATGTAAATGGTCTCGTCAAGATTTCCATTCAGGAAGGCTCCCTAGACATCAATTTGCCAGATCTCATAGTCGAGAGCTGCAGCTATGGATATGAGTATGCGGATGGATTTAAGCATCGCGACTGGCTAGAAGGTTTCTTCATAGTCAATCTGTTGTCGCAGTTTTTCGGACAACGATTAAGGAGTCGTAGACGGTTAGACCCAAGGCCGGACCAAGTGGTCTCGTCTCGACTCGAGCGTGTCGGGCTTGGTATCCCAAGCCGTCCCTTAGCTGTGGATGTCCCTTGAGTTCGTCAGAGTACCTAAAAAGGAGTAGAGAACACGTGAACTACAAAGGGGAAACAGGGGGGTGCCCCTGTTTACCTCTCCGACGCTCAACATTAGTGGGATTGAGGTGGAGTATAGAGGTTTTAGGGGTGTTTAGAGGCCAAAGCTTGAGAGAAACGAGCGAGGTACGAGTTCGGCAGCGTTTCAGTGCTCAAGAAGGGATTACCAGGACTAGGGGAGTGGCCCCTGTATTTATAGGCAGCCAAGGGGTGGTTTGAAGACCCCTTGGCCGAGTGAGCAAGGTTGGGTCGGCCATGGAGAGCCGGCCTTGGAGAGCCGGCCATGGCGGGCCGGCCATGGAGAGCCGGCCATGGAGGGCCGGCCTTGGAGAGCCGGCCATGGAGGAGGGCCGGCCTTGGAGCGCCGGCCTTGGAGGAGGGCCGGCCTTGGAGTGCCGGCCTTGGAGAGCCGGCCTTGGAGGAGAGCCAGCCTTGGAGGAGGGCCGGCGTTGGAGTGCCGGCCTTGGAGAGCCGGCCTTGGAGGAGGGCTGGCCTTGGAGTGCCGGCCTTGGAGTGCCGGCCTTGGAGAGCCGGCCTTGGAGGAGGGCCGGCCTTGGAGTGCCGGCCTTGGAGAGCCGGCCTTGGAGGAGGGCCGGCCTTGGAGTGCCGGCCTTGGAGAGGCAGCCTTGGAGGGCCGGCCGAGCATATGGCCGGCCATTGGCCGGCTGAGCATATGGCCGGCCACTGGCCGACTGACCTTTGGGCCGGCGACAGGCCGGCCAAGCATATGGTCGGCCGCTGGCCGGCTGTCCCTTGGCCCGGCCCGCTGGTTTGGGCCGGCCAAAGGCCGAGGCAAGGTTTCGCCGCTCGAGGCCTTGCACCGGTCGCATGGGTCGAGGAGACGCCTTAGTCCCCGTCGGTCCGAGATGGACCGACAACATTAGCCCCCCGAGTTTCCGGTCGACCGTAGATCGAGTGGAAACTCAAAATCTACCCTTTACACGGATGCGGGATGAACGCTCTCGGGTTTGCGTCATGAGGAATGGCCCTCGCACGTCGCGAGGGACGGCCTTTGGGCGTCGCGAGGGACGACTTTTTGTTTCGGGTTGATCGTGCGTGTCTTATTGTGTTGTGCACGTCTTATTTCCTCGATTTGCCAACGAAGGCATAATCGATTAGCGCGTCTTCGTTGTATTGTGCGCATCTTATTTTCTCGACCTGCCAACGAAGGCATAATCGATTTGCACGTCTTCGCTGTGGACGCAGACCTTGAACCCATTTGTAACTCGTTGCATATCGGCCGACGAGCTGGGCGGCGAGCGCGATGCCACATTTGTGTGGCGAGGTTTCCCATGGACGCTGGCTAGACCAGATACGCCCTGCGGATGCAGACCTTGAACCGATTTGTAACTCGTTGCCTATCGGCCGACGAGCTGGGCGGCGAGCGCGATGCCACATTTGTGTGGCGAGGTTTCCCGTGGACGCTGGCTAGACCAGATACGCCCTGCGGACGCAGACCTTGAACCCATTTGTAACTCGTTGCCTATCGGCCGACGAGCTGGGCGGCGAGCGCGATGCCACATTTGTGTGGCGAGGTTTCCCGTGGACGCTGGCTAGACCAGATACGCCCTACGGACGCAGACCTTGAACCCATTTGTAACTCGTTGCCTATCGGCCGACGAGCTGGGCGGCGAGCGCGATGCTAAATTTGTGTGGCGAGGTTTCCCGTGGACGCTGGCTAGACCAGATACGCCTTGCGGACGCAGACCTTGAACCCATTTGTAACTCGTTGCCTATCGGCCGACGAGCTGGGCGGCGAGCGCGATGCCACATTTGTCTGGCGAGGTTTCCCGTGGACGCTGGCTAGACCAGATACGCCCTGCGGAGGCAGACCGTGAACCCATTTGTAACTCGTTGCCTATCGGCCCACGAGCTGAGCGGCGAGCGCGATGCCACATTTGTGTGGCGAGGTTTCCCGTGGACGCTGGCTAGACAAGATACGCCCTGCGGACGCAGACCTTGAACCCATTTGTAACTCGTTGCCTATCGGCCGATGAGCTGGGCGGCGAGCGCGATGCTACATTTGTGTGGCGAGGTTTCCCGTGGACGCTGGCTAGACCAGATACGCCCTGCGGACGCAGACCTTGAACCCATTTGTAACTCGTTGCCTATCGGCCGACGAGCTGGGCGGCGAGCGCGATGCCACATTTGTGTGGCGAGGTTTCCCGTGGACGCTGGCTAGACTAGATACGCCCTGCGGACGCAGACCTTGAACCCATTCGTAACTCGTTGCCTATCGGCCGACGAGCTGGGCGGCGAGCGCGATGCCACATTTGTGTGGCGTGGTTTCCCGTGGACGCTGGCTAGACCAGATACGCCATGCGGACGCAGACCTTCAACCCATTTGTAACTCGTTGCCTTTCGGCCGACGAGCTGGGCGGCGAGCGCGATGCCACATTTGTGTGGCGAGGTTTCCCGTGGATGCTAGCTAGACCAGATACGTCCAGCGGACGCAGACCTTGAACCCATTTGTAACTCGTTGCCTATCGGTCGACGAGCTGGGCGGCGAGCGCGAACTCAAGACTCAACTCGAGGGCTCATGTAGAGCCTGCACGAGGAATAGTTAGTTGACTTGTGGACATGGGACTCAACTCGAGGGCTTTTGTTGAGCCTGCACGAGGAGTGGTTAGTTGGCTTGTGGACTCGGGCTCAACTTGAGGACTCTCGTAGAGCCTGCATGAGGAGTTTCGTGAAGAGTCGGCGCGAGGATCATCGGTCGACTCGCGGACTCGGAGTCTTGACTCGAGGAACGAATCCATCTCCAGGAGACATGTGAAGAGTCGGCACGAGGAGTATTAGTCGACTCGTGGACTCAAACTCGACTCGAGGAATGAACTCGTCTCGAGGAGATATGTGAAGAGTCGGCACGAGGAGTATTAGTCGACTCGTGGACTCAAACTCGACTCGAGGAATGAACTCGTCTCGAGGAGTTATGTGAAGAGTCGGCACGAGGAGTATCAGTCGACTCGTGGACTCAAACTCGACTCGAGGAATGAACTCGTCTCGAGGAGATATGTGAAGAGTCGGCACGAGGAGTATCAGTCGACTCGTGGACTCAAACTCGACTCGAGGAATGAACTCATCTCGAGGAGATATGTGAAGAGTCGGCACGAGGAGTATCAGTCGACTCGTGGACTCAAACTCGACTCGAGGAATGAACTCGTCTCGAGGAGATATGTGAAGAGTTGGCACGAGGAGTATTAGTCGACTCGTGGACTCGGGCTCAACTCGAGGACTCATGTAAAGCTTGCACGAGGAGCTACATGGTGAATTGGCACGAGGAGTATCGGTCGACTCGTGGATTCGAACTCGACTCGAGGAATTAACTCATCTCGAGGAGTTACGTGAAAAGTCTTTCTTTGGGGCCTCTGGCCTAACCATCGGCCCCGTGAGACTTTATTATGCTTTTATCTGTTTTTTGTTTTTGAGGGAGTTAGCCCAACACGGTTGGGCGAACTGATGAACCGAATCCAAAGACGTTTGGACGAAGCGATGAAGTCGCTCCAGCTCGTCTAGACGAAGTGCCGAGCTCGACCAGGCGAGGCAACGAACTCAGCCAGACGAGGTGACGAGCTCGACCAGACGAGCTTGGCCAAGCGAAATCAACCAGGCGAGTTGACGAGCTCGGCCAGGCGAGGCGAGCTGATGAGCTCGGCCAGGCGAGGCGAGCTGCTGAGCTCGGCCAGGCGAGGCGAGCTGATGAGCTCAGCCAGGGCGAGGCGAGCTGATGAGGTCGGCCAGGCGAGGCGAGCAGATGAGCTCGGCCAGGTGAGGCAAGCTGATGAGCTCGACATCCCGAAAATTCATGAGAATCGGCACGAGGAGTATCAGTCGACTCGTGGACTCGGGCTCAACTCGAGGACTCATGTAAAGCCTGCACGAGGAGCTACGTGATGAATCGGTACGAGGAGTATCGGTCGACTCGTGGATTTGAACTCGACTCGAGGAATGAACTCATCTCGAGGAGTTACGTGAAAAGTCTTTCTTTGGGGCCTCCGGCCTAACCATCGGCCCCATGAGACTTTATTATTATTATTATATTTGTTGAGTTGTTTTTTGATTGAGCATTGATCCCTGTTAGCCCCCCGAGTTTCTTGCGTTTGTGAGACGAAGGCCAAGAAACTCTCGTATTAGAGGTATACAATAGTGTGCGTTACAATTTTTCATGTGTGAAATAACTCTTTATTGCAATAAGGGGGTCGTTACAGTTTGTCATGGCACTTGGCCTTCTTTTATGAAAAAAAAAGAAAATTACATTTTTGAAATGAAAGCAATCACGAGGTCGATCGAGCTCGGTCGCGAGTTTAAGGGTCGAAGTAACGACACTCATGGCTTGCCAGCAGACGCGACGAATTCCTTGAAATCCCCACCTCGAATTAGGGAATCAATTCGCTTCTTAAGCTGCTTGCACTCGATCGTCGCGTGACCGTGATCTTTGTGGTATTCGCAGAACCTACTTCGATCTAGCTTCGCGGGGTCCTTTGTGAGTGGTGCGGGGCTTCCCAGCTTATCGCTGCGTAAGCTCAGGATCCGGTCGGGCGTTGTGTTGAGCGGGACGAAGGATCGCTTCGGGGCTGGAGAAGGGTGGTCGTTAGGGACTTGACCCTTCCGGCGCCTTTTCCTTCGTGACTCGGGTCCAACGGCCGGCATCACACGCGTGGCTGCGCATTCTTGGTCGAGTGCTCGATCAATGTCGGGCGTTGAGCTTTTCTCTCAAATCGAACCCGCGATTCTCTCTTTGAGAACTGAGGCGGTCTCTCAAGTCTCCGGAGGCTATCCCAATCACCCTTGTTAAGGGTGCGTCATTCAGGCGACGCCCTCGATGGAGGCCGCGACCATCGACGTTGTCACCTTCACGAGGGTTTTGGACGCGGATGGAGAGCTTGGAGCGTCCCTTTCGGGACCTCGAGACCGAGCGTTCTCGGGTATTGCATGAGCTTTGGAGCCTTGACGTGGTCGCCCGAGGGTGTCCCCTCGAGGGCGCGTGCGCGTGCTACTCAGAAAGTTGACGTTTCGACACGGCTGCCCGAGGGTGTCCCCTTGGAGGCGTGCGCGTGTGTCCACTTTCGTGAATAGCGTGGTCGAGGTTGGTCTCGTGGTTGATGTCATCGACATTGTTGGAGATGAGGAGGTCGGCGATGAGCGCGCCGGTGACGCCGGGGCGGTCTAGGAGCTCGGCGAGCCTTCGAGCCGTGTCCTCTCGGACTGCGGCCTCGGGGTCATTCGCCAGGTCTCGGGGCTGGCTCTCGTTATCACGAGGTTGCCCTTCGAGACGGTGCGCGGAGCTTTGGAGGTCGCGCCTCGAGCTAGTCGCTCGGGCACCCACGGAGGTGGCGGGGCTACGACTCATCTCTCGAGAGTCGTAGAAGTGAGAAGAAGACTGGTAGAAGGGATGTGTTGCCAAGGTCGAGAGATCCCCTCCTTCTAGCGCCAAAATGTTGTCGCAGTTTTTCGGACAACGATTTAGGAGTCGTAGACGGTTAGACCCAAGGCCGGACCAAGTGGTCTCGTCTCAACTCGAGCGTGTCGGGCTTGGTATCCCAAGCCGTCCCTTAGCTGTGGTTGTCCCTTGAGTTCGTCAGAGTACCTAAAAAGGAGTAGAGAACACGTGAACTACAAAGGGGAAACAGGGGGGGTGCCCCTGTTTACCTCTCCGACGCTCAACATTAGTGGGATTGAGGTGGAGTATCGAGGTTTTAGAGGTGTTTAGAAGCCAAATCTTGAGAGAAACGAGCGAGGTACGAGTTCGGCAGCGTTTCAGTGCTCAAGAAGGGATTACCAGGACTAGGGGAGTGGCCCCTGTATTTATAGGCAGCCAAGGGGTGGTTTGAAGACCCCTTGGCCGAGTGAGCAAGGTTGGGTCGGCCATGGAGAGCCGGCCTTGGAGAGCCGGCCATGAAGGGCCGGCCATGGAGAGCCGGCCATGGAGGGCCGGCCTTGGAGAGCCGGCCATGGAGGAGGGTCGGCCTTGGAGCGCCGGCCTTGGAGGAGGGCCGGCCTTGGAGTGCCGGCCTTGGAGAGCCGGCCTTGGAGGAGGGCCGGCCTTGGAGTGCCGGCCTTGGAGAGCCGGCCTTGGAGGAGGGCCGGCCTTGGAGTGCCGGCCTTGGAGAGCCGGCCTTGGAGTGCCGGCCTTGGAGAGCCGGCCTTGGAGGAGGGCCGGCCTTGGAGTGCCGGCCTTGGAGAGCCGGCCTTGGAGGAGGGCCGGCCTTGGAGTGCCGGCCTTGGAGAGCCGGCCTTGGAGGAGGGCCGGCCTTGGAGTGCCGGCCTTGGAGTGCCGGCCTTGGAGAGCCGGACTTGGAGGAGGGCCGGCCTTGGAGTGCCGGCCTTGGAGAGCCGGCCTTGGAGGAGGGCCGGCCTTGGAGTGCCGGCCTTGGAGAGGCAGCCTTGGAGGGCCGGCCGAGCATATGGCCGGCCATTGGCCGGCTGAGCATATGGCCGGCCACTGGCCGACTGACCTTTGGGCCGGCGACAGGCCGGCCAAGCATATGGTCGGCCGCTGGCCGGCTGACCCTTGGCGCGGCCACTGGTTTGGGCCGACCAAAGGCCGAGGCAAGGTTTCGCCGCTCGAGGCCTTGCACCGGTCGCATGGGTCGAGGTGACGCCTTAGTCCCCGTCGGTCCGAGACGGACCGACAACACAATCCCTTCTTAGTGGGTATAACCCTTAGCCACAAGTCGTGCTTTAAACATCTCGACGTTCCCATCCGGACCCCTTTTCTTCTTGTATATCCACTTACACCCTACGGGTTTAATCCCTTCAGGAAGGTCTACAAGTTTCCAGACTTTGTTGACATACATCGAGTGCATTTCAACTTTCATGGCGTCAAGCCAAAGGTTTAATTCAGAACAAGCCATCGCTTGGATATAGGAAACAAGGTCATCCATGTCAGAGACGGCTACGAGAGAGTCTCCATAGGACATGTACTTGTCAGGCTTTTGAGTAGACCTCCCACTACGTCGAAGTACTACTTGACGAGATTCTGAAGAGTTAGGTTGTGTTTTAGTTGGGGTAAGAATAGTTCTTACAGATGAGGTAGAAGCTTCCTCACCCAACTTTTCTTCAAGCACAATTTTGCTTCTAGGTTTTGCATCCTTCATAAAGTCCTCCTCAAGGAAACGAACATTCGTGCTAACGGAAGTCTTATCGTCCTCGGGACTATAGAATGTGAAACCTTTGGCTTCCTTTGGATACCCAACGAACAGACACTATTCTGACCTACTAGCCAACTTGCTAGTATTTTGCCTTAGCACGTGTGCAGGGCTACCCCAAATTTTGATGCGGCCAAGGTTCACTTTACGGCCAGTCCATCGTTCGTAAGGAGTACCAGGAACCGTTTTGGACGGAACTTGGTTCAGAATATAGGCGGCTGTTTCGAGGGCATATCCCCAAAAGGAAAGAGGGAGTGATGAGTACATACATCAGAATGTGCCAGTTCCAGCAACTCCGAAACATCATCAGAATGTTTTGGGCGTAAGGAACTTGGTCCGTTCTCTCTGAGACTCCGTTCTCTTAGCCAACAGGCACGTGGAGGATACGAATACTTCGTACCTTCACTGATGATTACTCACGATATGGTTTTGTCTATTTGCTCAAACACAAATCCGAGACCTTTAACATATTTAAGGTCTTTAGGGCTTTACTGGAAAAGCAAACTGGCAAAGTTATCAAAACCCTTCGATCTGATCGAGGTGGTGAGTATATGTCTGGAGAGTTCGTTGACTTTCTTAAAGAAGAAGGTATCGCTTCTCAGCTTACCGCACCTGGCACACCTGAACATAACGGAGTGCCTGGGAGAACGGACCAAGTTCCTTACGCCCAAAACATTCTGATGTATGTACGGAGTACATACATCAGAATGTGCCAGTTCCTCCACGTGCATGTTGGCTGAGCGGACCACATACATAAAAATGTACTAGTTCCAGCAACTCAGTAGCTCTTCGACCCTTATCGAAGAAAGGTCGCTTAGTCATTTTTCCTTTTATGCAGGATTCACAAGTAGGTAGTGAACCTATTGCAGAGGGTTGGAGTGGACCGTCCCTCACAAGTCTCTTAATCCTATCTTGACTGATATGACCAAGTCTTAAGTGCCATAGATATGTTGATTTTGTTAGATCGGAAGATTCAGAAAGTTTGATCATCTTTGGCTCCCTAATTAGATCATTATCTATTTCGGTGTCTAAAAGTGAAGGTTGAGTGGGATAAATGTAAAAATGACCATTCTTCATACAGGCATCATGGACAAAAGAATTAGAAAAAGAAATACGAATTCTATTCTTTATAAACTTTAAACAATAATTTTGCTCTAAAAGTTGAGCAACACATATTAAGTTTTTCCCAAAGGAACGAACATAATAAACATTATTCAAATTTAAAGTGTGATCTTCAAAAGATAGCGTCACGGATCCCACATCCTTCGCAGACACCACGCTCCCATCACCCCGCTCGAAGCAGAAGTCGCCATCCTCTAAGCTTTTGCTTTTCCTAAAACCAGTTAAGGAGCAACAAATATGGTTAGTAGCAGCGGAGTCAATAATCCACGTTGATGCATTATCAGCTACTAAACATGCTTCAGTAATAAGTACAATACCTTTTACTTTTGTTTTGAGGTAGGCAGGACAGTTCCTACGCCAGTGACCAGGCTCATTGCAGTGGTGGCACTTGTCGTTAGACTTGTCCACCTTCGGAGCCTTTGGCGCCTTCTTCTTCATTTGAACCTTAGGTTGGTTCTTCTTCTCGGCCTTTCGAGGTCTCTTCTTAGATCCAGCGGTAGAGGCAGTAGCATGTACCTCTCCTTGAGCCCTCTTTTTCATAGTGAGTCCCTCAGCGGTTTGAAGTTCCTTCATGAGCTCAGTAACAGTGTACTCTAGCTTGTTCATGGATAAATTCAGCTTGAAGGTATCAAAAGTTTCGGGGAGAGTTTCTAAGATCATGTCTATTTTAGTCTCCCCATCAATCTCAGATCCAAGGATCTCCATTTCGTTTAGATAGCTAATGATCAGCATCATATGATCTCTAACGGGAGTCCCAGCCTTCATGCGACATTTCATAAACTGTCGGACCATTTGTTGCCTAGCTCGACGTCCTTGCCCCCAAACATCTCATGGAGATTGTAGTTCATATCGGTGGCAGTTTCGTAATCACGATGTTGTAGTTGTAACACATTATTCATAGATGCCAAAATATAGCACCTCACAATCTCATCGGATTGAAGCCAGGCCGCCAGGGCGTCTTTTTCCTCTTGTGTCGAATCTTCATTCGTTTGAGGACAGGGGGTGGTGAGAACCCATTTGTGCTTGTCGACAGTAAGGACTATGTCGAGGTGACGTTTCCAGTCGACATAATTGGCGCCTTCGCGTTTGTTTGAGGAAAGAATTGTTTAGAGAGGGTTGAGAGACATATTGCCTATAAAAGTTGAAACAAGTTTATGATTAGTCTTTGGTTTAGGATTTAAGTTTTATTTAAGACTTTGTAAAATCCAAAGGTGTTATAAGCCAAGCGATAATTTACTCCCTCAAGAGAAGGCCGCAAAAAATCTCCATTTATAAGTAAATAACACATCATTAATGCTTAGCCAAGATGTCAATACACCAATTTTGACTAGCCACCTTTTAAATTGGTTTGATCACTCACATCCTTTCGCAAAGCCTCAAGGGAGGATTACTAGGGATTGAGCCTAAGTGTGCAACCAACCACTTAGTCTAAAAGGTCAACTTTGAAATACAATCTCCCAACGGGAGACCTTGTCATCATTGTTTCATTAGAGTACTCCCATTTAAGAGAGGGTCGCAAAAGCGGGTGTTAGTCTCACGTTAATTGCTTCTTTCATTAGTGTTGGGGATCGTGGGTTACAAACAACAAGTATAACCCTCCCACTTAGTTTTTAGAGTTGGTACATCGACTCTTATAAGTTCGGAAACGGTTTTCCTAGTTACAGAGCGATATAGCGGACAACTAGAAGAGAATCCTAGATCTTCATGTTCAGAGCAGTGTTAGTGAATAAAGGCACAAGGGACATAGTCGGATCTTTTCCTATTTTCTATTTCGGGAAAGTGCATGAGGGAAGTGTGAACTTCAACTCACTCGAACACTTGAAAATTTGAGATTACACATCTTTTTACTTTTTGGCTCGTCTACGAGGAGACCTCCCACTCAAATTTTCAAGAGCATATAGATTTTGAACATATGTGATATAGATATAGTTTTGAAAACATTTTGAAAACTTATTTCATTTGGATGACAAAATATTTTCAAGTTTGAAAACGAAAACGGTTTTTCAAAATTTTCAAACTAGTTTTGTAAAAAAAATTCAATTTCAATTAAACTTTCAAAAATCAAAGCATTTTAATCTTTCACATCATGTTTATAATCTTATAAAAAAACATTTTTGCTCAAGAAAATTTTCTCATTAGAGTTCTATAACTCATGGTAGTGGGGCTGAAAATCCGGATTTCTAAAAAAAACTGGACTTTTTGAACAGCCGCGTACCTCGGAGTAAAATCACCATATCTCGCGGCTCCAATGTCCTTTTGACCCAAAACCGGTAGCATTGGAAAGAGGACAGAGAGACCTTGAATTTGATTCAAGAATCATTAAATTTTGGAATGTTTTAGGAGGTTGTTAAAGCTTTTATTTGTGTTTTATTAGCAAGGTAATAACATGGTATAAAAGAAATAACAACATGCATAAAACAATTTAAGTAAATAAAAGAAACTAGTAAGACAAGAAAACTAGTCACAAAATTTACTCGAAAATTTCTCAAACTTAAAAACACGTTTTTTAATATAAAAAATGAAAAAGTTTTAGAACTGATTCTAATGTGTTTTAATATCATCCCCAACTCATAGAAAAACAACATGATTTTTAATTTAAAGGAAAGAGCAATAAATTAAAAAAAAAACTAAGCTAACAATTCTAACTTGTCAAGCTCATAATTAGTAAACTTTCGTAAACGATTTTCAAGCTCATAATTTTAAATACATGTACATGAATATCTTTGACCATAGCTCTGATACCATTTTTTGGAATTGATCTAGGGTTTAAGAAAAAGTTTAACGCTTCGGTAAGCGGCGGAATTTTAAGAATTTTCTTTTAACTAGTAAAACGTTTTTACTAACCTAGACAAATAGCAAGCACATGTAAATAAAAACTATTATGATCATAAATAATTTACTAACCTTTTAGAAGCTTGAACGTTGATGAGCCTTCGGAAGGTTGAAAACGTTCGTCTCCCTCGCAGCACGTCTCTCTTCTTTCCTCGCCAACTCGAGCAACCACGAAAGATTCTATCACAAGAATCACTCGAGAAATAAAGGAATTAGTGTGTGGGCACTTTTAAACACGACAACTCAAGAACAAATCTTAGAGTCGAAGAGCTAAAACACTAGGTCAAATGTGGACCTAGGTGCCAAAACAAAAACCGAAAATAACTAGAGAGAGAGAGAGGATCGGCCACAAGGTCTACAGAGAGAAGCTCTCAATCTCTAACTTATGTGGAATGACTAGAATGAGAGGAATAAAGGTCTCTATTTATAGGGGAGGCATGAGCAAATCTTATTTCCTCTTTTCTACCCATGTTGGATGTTCATGACATGTTGTTGTCGCTGTTTTTCGAGCAACTATTTAGAAGCCTCAAACGGTTCGACCGAAGGCCGGACCAAGTGGTCGCGTTCGGGCTTGAGCGTGTCGGACTCGGTATCCCGAGTCTTCCCTTAGTTGTGGTTGGTGTTTGCCTCGTCCGTCGTTTGTCCTGCAAGAGAAGGTAACGATTAACTACAACGGGGAAACAGCGGGGTTGCCTCTGTTTACCTCTCCGACGCTCAACATTAGCAGGATTGAGGTGGATATAGAGGGTTTAGGTGTTTAGAGGCCGAGACTTGAGAGAAATGAGCGAGGTACGAGTTCGACAATGTTTCAGTACTCAAATTCGGATTACCTGGACCAAGGGAGGGACCCCGGTATTTATAGGCGACCAAAGGACGTTTTGAGGGTCCCTTGGCCGAGTGAGGTTTAGTCGGCCATCGGCCGAGTGAGACTTGGCCGGCCGATGGCCGAATGAAGTGCTGGCAGCCGAGGGAGGTTCACTCGGCCAATGGCCGAGTGAGCTGCTGGACGCCGGACGAGGTTCACTCGGCCACTGGCCGAGTGAAAGGCTCAATGTCGGACGAGTTTCACTCGACCATTGGCCGAGTGAAAGGCTGGACGCCGGGCGAGGTTCACTCGGCCATTAGCCGAGTGAATAGCTAGATGCTGGATGAGTTTCACTCGGCCGTTGGCCGAGTGAAAGGACTGGGCCGAGTGAGCTGTTGGGCTGGCAGGGAACTCACTCGGCCATTGGCCGAGTGCATCTTGACGGGCCGGTTGAGATTCACTCGGCCATTGGCCGAGTGAGCGTGATGGGCCGGCTGTGGGCTCACCCGGCCATTGGCCGAGTGAATTGCTTGGGCCGGCCAATGGCCGAGTGAACTGGGCCGGCCATTGGCTGGGTGAGCTCGTCCGGCCGCCCGGAACGCTGATCGCATCGTCGGACCTCGTCGGGCCGAAGACATTAGCCCCCCGAGTTTGGCGCCGGGCGCAGCCCGTGTGGTAAACTAAAGCAAACTCCGCCCTTCACCGCCTCGCCGGACCGTCCCGTCATCAATTGGTAAGCCCGCCTCCTTTAACCATTATTTTAATGTTTTTCGACGACGTGTTCGTCGTTACACGTGCCGATGGGGTCCCTCAATCACATGCCGGCTAATGGGCTCCCCGAGGATCTCATCTCCCTCATTTTTTACGACCCTTGTGAGACCCTAGACGATTTCTTAGGTCGATTTTCACCGCCCTCGGTTGACCACCAATCTCTCCCGAACTTGGGTTTGATTTTCTTGGACCAAGCGACGATGAGCATGGGCGACCAGGACTTCCCCACGGTGGAGAATTGGCTGGTGGACGAGGACGATCACCCAGCGACCGAGAGGGCCAGGCGCGGCTTGGAGGTCTAGCGCGCGCCAGACGCGGCCACCCAGGGAGAATCTGCCGGGCCGCGCGCGGCGACCCTGGCTGAGGTGAGCGCCGGCGGGGCCGAGGAGGCTGAGCGAGGCTGCGCCACCATGTGGGGAGCCGTGAATGGCTGGGTCGGCGCCGGTTGCGCTGGACCCAGCCTCGGTGGGGCACTTTCTGGGCCGTGCGCGGCGAATTCGGCCGAGACGAGCGCCGGCGGGGCCGAGAGAGGCCGCGCCATCATCGGGGGAACCAGGACCGGCTGGGTCGGCGCTGTCTGTGGTGGACCCAGCCCTGGAGTGACGTTTGCAGGGGCGCGTGCGACGAGCCCGACCAGGGAGCATGCCGACAGGGCCGAGGAGGCCGACGCCGGCGTGGAGGGGGCCGCGCCCGGCCGGGTCGGCGCCGTCTGGGGCGAGCCCAGCCCCGAGGAAGGCGCCCCTCATCCTGGAGGGGTCGGGCCGGTTGTGGAGGACGCCGGAGGAGTGGGCGAGCCTCGGGGCGGCGCGTCTGGCGGGATGGGCGCCAGGAGCGATGCGTTGGCGTGGAAGGACGCCGCCGGGGGCGGCGCTGATGCCGGGGAGGACCCCACCCTCTCGGGTGGGGCTATGCTGCAGGTGGCGGGCGGCCATTGGAGCCCAGGTGGACAGCCCCAGCCGGGCTGGGGCGCGCGCATGGCGGGGGAGCGCCGCGGGCGGCGGCCGGCGCTGCAGGTGGGGGCGCCGGCGCCAGAGACGAGGTGCGCCGGCCGCCCAGTGCCGGAGAGGAAGAGACGGCCAACCTGGCTCCCTTGCGAACCCTAGGGCCCATTGGGCCGGGCCTAGGTGGAGGAAAGCTGGGCCGGGCCACATGTTTGGGCCGGACGCACAACACGAGGGCCACACGGCCGACCCATCGTCCCACGGGCGTGAAGGGGACGTGTTTGGGCCGGCCCTTGGAGAGATTGACCCCCGGGCTCGAGCATCCGATGCGCGTCACGAGCCCACTGATGGGTCGGACGCGCCAATAGGGCCACCTCCCGCGGTCAACACACGGGAAAAGGGCCCTAATGGGCCGAGCGCGCACACTACGGCTCGAGCGACCCATTCTAGCGAGCATCACGAGGGACTCCCTGGGCCGAGGGCCGCTCCCAACGCCAAGGGCTCGGGCGAGACGTCGAGTCTCCGCGCTCTATCGATCGCCCTAATCAGCTTGACCGCGCAGGAAGAGGAACGCACCTCGTCGTTCCCCATCGGGGAAACAGCGATTCGAGATGGCTTCGACTGCTCTGGCGTTGACTTTCCGACTTCTCTTTCGTTCGCCAGCTTCAGGGGTTTGAGGAAACGCTTTCGCATTCCACCGGCCGTATCGTTATTGCGACCGCTGCCCGAAGATCTTCCGACCCGCCCTCAGAAGGGGTACGCCACCGTTCACGAGGCGAGTCTCCGCGGGGGGCTGCGATTTCCTTTCCAGCCTGTGATCCAGGATCTCCTGGTCCACCTCAACATCCACGCGGCCCAGATGTCTCCATCCTTCTACCGCACGGTGGCCGCCTGCCACATTATGCTGCATCGGGAAAAGGGCCGGGCCGCGACGGCCGACGATATTAGGAACCTCGTGTCCGTCTTCGACGTCCCTGGGAAATCCGGCTTCTACAAGGTCCAACACTGGAAGCGATTTCCCATCCTCACCAAGCTAACCTCTAAACACCGTTACCCTTGGGTGTGGGTATCCGAATCAGCCTTTGGGACAGCGCCTCTCACCTTCGGACCCGTGGCCGATTTCCCGGTCGACTACAGCATTGAGAGTGCCGAGCTCGCGCTCGTGGTCGGATCGATACCGGATTCGAGGCGACAGGGATCACACTTCGAGTGCCTGGACCTCATGGCGACTACCGGGTGGTTCGTGCCTGACGACGAAGTTCCCCGACGACCCGGACCCGGTGCGGAGGTCGTGGCAGACCTCGAGTCCGAGGCGGGGGGTTCGTCTGCACCCCCCCCCCCCCCGACGTGGGGGGTACCAACCATACGCGCTTTTGTGCTATCGCTCCTCTTTATTGTTTGCGTTTATTGTTGTGTTCTAATTGACTGACGCCTTTAGTTTTCTTTTGCAGATACCATGGCTCGAAACTGATCGCGAGCGCAAGAGCCGAGGGGAGGACCCACTACTGAAGCTCTGGCCACGGCCCGTTCCCGAGTCGAGGCTCGCTGCGGAGGATCGCCAACGCGGGCAAGGAATGAGGCGATCTCTTCGGGTAAGCGACCGTCATCGTCGATCTCCCTTGGTTCACCTTCCGGCCGCAAGCGCGCTCATACGTCGGCGGCGTCAGATTGTATGGACTCCATGCTTCGATCGAAGGCGGCGGAGCTGCGAGGCCAATGCTCCCAAGGAATCCTCGAGACCCCTCTGGGAGACTTCAAGGGTTTGCTGACGACGAGCGATCTTGATTACTTCCAGAACGGAGTCCGCAATGCTCGAAAGGTACGGCCCGATTGTTTGACTTACTTGCAACCTTTGCGCTTGTTATGATAATATGTGTACCGCCATTTTTGTAGATTCTCGCGTGTCAGGAACAAGGGGAACGCATCCTTCGAGACCTGCTTCGGAGAATGCAAATTATGAAGAGAGACATGGAGAGCGCGGCGGTCGACCATGCCGCCGCTCTAGTGGGGGTTCGGACCGCCCAAGACTTTCAGGCGCTCGAGGAGGAGTCGAGGCGAACCCGCGAGGAGCTGGCGGTCGAGAAATCACAGCGCATGATGGCCCAGGCGTCTTTGGAGAAGGCGGAGCAAGGCATCGACACTTTCCTGGGGGAGACGAAGAAACTCTAGATGGCGCTCTCGAGCTGGGATGAGGAGTTGAAGATCGTTCATGCTCGACTCTCGGCAAGCGAAATCTCTCCCGTCAAGGCGGAGATGCAGACTCTCGTCGAGGAAAAGGACGACGATGTGCGGTCCAAGGCGGACCTAGAGGATGACTGGGACCTCGCGCTTGAGGTGGCACGCTACGAGGCAGCCATACGGGTTCGAGACGCGACCGCAAAGGAGAACGCGTCCCACGAGACGACCTTTTCCCTCTTTGATGCCATGTTCCCCCCTCTAGATGATGAGCCATCGGCGGACGACCCGCACTCTCACGCTCCCGCGGAGGCGGCTCAATCGACGAACCGCCTGCTTGACGGAGAGGCGACGGATGGGTCGGGGGCCCCCATCCTGAGGACGACGAGGAGCAGATCGACTTTGGCTCAGAGTAGCCATCTTCGCGCATTTGTTTAGCGCTCATTACATTTCCTTTCGGATACTCGTTATGTTTCTTTCGCTTGACATTCGGTGTGTTTTTCTTGTTGGGTTGTTTATGTGACATTGTTTGCTTTGGTTAAAGCTTTTCTTATATGTTATGCGTCTTATTTTCTCGACTTGCTATGCTTTAGCGTAATCGATTCGTGCAATCCAATTAGCGCGCGTCTTACGAACTCGGCTTACTATATCTAGCGTAACCCTTTTGCACGGCTTTGTGCCGCACCCGGCGGCGGGGTTTTCCGCGGACGCTGGCTAGACCAGTTTCGTCCAATGGATGCGAGTTTTCGCCGTTCATTTATCACTGGCAGCCTATCGGCGCGTGCGAGTTGAACGACTATCGCGCCCAATTGCCGGTGCGTACGCTACCTATCGGTGTGCGTGTCATGCACCAGAACGGGCTCGAGGCGAGCGCGGTTCCCAGCGAGTGTGATACATGTTGGTACGCACATCGCGTCACGGGTGGGCTGCCAAGATCAACGATCCGGTGCGTTGATGTGATCAAACAACGCCGGCATGCGAGGCGTGGAATCGCGCGGGAGCGCTGCGCGGGATACATGCAGGGTCGGAGGTCCGAAGCGCGGATCCGACTTGTCGACATTTCGATACCTCTTGGTGCGTGAAACGTCGGTTCGTGCATGTAGGGTCGGAGGTCCGGTGCGTGGATCCGACTTGCCGACATTTCGCTACCTCTCGGTGCGCGAAACGCAGAATCGCGCGAGTGCGTCGCGTGAGAAAAGTGTACCTGTTATCCTTATCAGCCCCCCGAGTTTCTTGTGTACTCATAGAGGAGACTAGAAATTATAACATCGTGGGACAAAGGCTTTGAGATGAAATGTAATTCAATTATCTTGTTGAAATAGTTAAAAATTGCATTCCCAGGCCATTGGCTTTACTTGAAACTTAACATTGTTTGTTGCGAAAATTGAAAACAAGACGAAAATGACAAAACGTAGGGCGAGCGAGAATGGGCATCTATTGGTAATATTGCTGAAGGTGCTCCGCCTTCCACGGATGCGTGAATACGAATCCCTCCAGGTTCTCGAGCTCGTATGTGCCGTTGTGGATGGCTCGGCGCACACGGTACGGGCCTTCCCAGGTGGGTCCCAGAACTCCCGCCCCTTGCACCTTGGTCTTTTGGAACACCCTTCGAAGGACAAGGCTCCCGTCTGCGAACTTCCGCAGTTTGATCTTGGATTTTTAGTACTTCTCGACCTTTCTCTTTTGTACGGCGAGGCGGGAGAGTGCGTCCACCCTTTTCTCGTCTATGAGATCCAGCTCGAGCCTGATTGCGTCGTCGTTGGCGGCTTCCTCATGCTCCTCGATTCGCAGGGTCAGCAGCTTGGTCTCGACAGGTACCACGGCCTCGACGCCGAACGCTTCGGTCTAGGGTTTAAGAAAATAATTAACGCTTCGGTAAGCGGCGGAATTTTAAAAATTTTCTTTTACAAGTAGAAACGGTTTTTTACTAACCTAGACAAAAGAGCAAGTACACGTAATTAAAAACTATTATAAGCTAAGAAGTTTACTAACCTTTCTTGAAGCTTGATCTTCGAGAAGCTGTTAGAAAGTTGCGACGCTCGTCTCCCCTCGCAGCACGTCTCTCTTTCTTTCCTCGGCACCTCGAGCAACCACGAAAGTTTCTATAACTAAATCACCCGAGAGAAAAGGAATTAGTGAGTGGGCACTTTTAAACACTACGACTTAAGAACGAGTCTTGAAGTCGCAGAGCTAAACTCTAGGTCAAATGAGGACCTAGGTGCCAAGACAAAAATCAAAAATAAACTAGAGAGAGAGAGAGAGGAGTTCAGCCAAACTTCTAGAGAGAGAGTCTCTCAAATCTCTTAAACTTGGATGAATGAAAAGTGAGCAATGGGGCTCCTATTTATAGGAGAGGTTTTACCTTCAATAAGGTATGTTGTCGGTCGTTTTCGGAAAACCCGAGACGCCGAGAAGGCACGTCGCTCAAAGGGCCGATGGTCAGGCCGGAGGTCCTGAAGAGCGGCAAATCTTCAAGCCCTCGCCCAAACTCCTGACTCCTCGAGTCGAGCTTCGCTCCTCGAGTCGAGCCTTGAGTCAATCTCCTCGAGTCGAGCTTCGCTCCTCGAGTCGAGCCTTGAGTGGTTCCTCGAGTCGAGCCTTTAATTGTTCCTCGAGTCGAGCCTCGAGTCATTTTCGAGTCGAGCCTCGAGTCATCCTCGAGTCACTCCTCGAATCAAGTCGGTAGTCGCTCTTTGCCGGGCCGAGCCTCGCTACTCGAATCGAGTCACTCTCATCGAGTAGAAAACTTCATATTTCACGTGAGAAGAATGACATTCGAAGGCCCGAAAGAACCCGGCCAAGACGAGCCGTCCATCACGCACGCAACACGCTGCGCCAGCCAGCCGAGCAACAAGCAGCGCGCCGCGCCGGCCAGGCAGCGCGCCGCGCCAGTCAAGGCACCCTGCGCCGCGCGTCCTGCGCCGCGCCCGGTGACCCGCGCGCCGCGCGCGCCGTGCGCCTCCACTTGATGCCACACGCATTCCTAGTCCCACATGGACGAGAAAGGGACCTTCTAAGGCTCCCAAACACCTATAAATACCCTCTCCCATTGAGGGGAAAGCCATCCCAAGATATCCAAGAATATCTAATAATTCTCTTCATCTCTTATCGACACGCTCGATTTCTCTGCTTCTCTGGATGCCATATTTGGCCTGAAGCAGGTTCTTTTCTCTCTCCCTCGTTCTCAAAGGTCCCGAAGCACTCACGGGAACTTCCCGGACGTCGCTCCCTTTGACCGAACGTTCTCCGGTGCTCAAGCACGCCCCTAGGGTTCTCAACTAGAGCTACCCTTACGCGTCTAACACGCTAGACGCGTACGCGATCTCCGAAGTTCTGAGACGCTGCCGAGGACTCCTCGCGCCCCGTTTCCTTCGTCGAGCACGCCTCTTCACCAAGGCTCCACGCCTCATACTGCGTCACACACGCTTGAACTACGTTCTGACCTGATCCCACGAACGGGTACGTAGGCAGCCGACAACCAAGGCACGGTCACTCATCCTCCTCACCCCCTACCTCTCCCGAGAGGCGGGTTGATCGGAGAAAACCCTAGCTCGAGACTATCGAGTTCACACTCTTGGCCCGGGTGCGATCACTTGGTCCGGCCTTGGATCGAACCGCCCGAGGTTTTAAATAGTTGTTCATTTTCGTGCGACAACATTTTGGCGCTAGAAGGAGGGGACTTCCCGACCTATTCAGCCCGAAATCCCTTCTATTCATCTTCTTCTTTTCTTCTGCGAACTCAACCTTCTCAAACTTGAGAAACGATGAGTAGCCAACCACCCGTACGTTCTGAGGGCGCAAACAACCCTGAAAACGTCGCTAAGACCAAGAAATACTTCTTGCGCTCCCGAGCGCATGGTGACGAAGAGTCGCTCCACGAAGAGAGCTCGACCCGCTCACCATCTCCATCTCCTGATAGCAGGGACAACCGCATCGTGGAGTTAGAGGAGAGTATCCGCCGACTGAAGGCGAGGAACGCAAGGTATCACCGCCAACTGGCTGCGAAGCAACCTATGCGTGGCACGACGATCCCCAACGGGGATCCTGAGAACCTCAACGAGGAAGGCCGCGACCCTGATTATGAGGATACTGGTGACTCGGAGGATGTCGAGACTTCTCTCACGAAGGACGGGGGACTCCCCGCCGTGTTTGAAGCCGGTCCGTCGAATCCTTTACCCCGAACAGGCGATGCGCCGGTAGCTTCTCAAGAGGGGAATTCCCGACGTTCGGCCCTCGACCGACGAGGTCCAAGGGAAAATGTTGCGGAAAGTCAGGGCGCGCGGAGAGCGCACCGCCGCAAGCAGAGCCGGCGCCTCCGTACGGCCAGCCCTGATCTTAGGGACCACCTCACTGCTCAACGCATTGGGCGTGGCAATGATCTGAGAGAGCGACTTAGCTCTAGACCCAACATCCCGCTGGCAGCCCCAACTAACGGGAACCGCCGCGCAGGACAGGGGTCTAACGAGAGGCTGCAGGTGACTCCTCCCGATCAAGGGGTTACTCCAACGACCGGTCTCGATGTGGTCACTATGATCCACAACCTTCGAAATGAGGTACGAGATCTCCGAGAATACGGAATAGGTGGAAGCGCCTACGGAGTCGTTGAGGAGAACTCATCGCCTTTCACTACTCAGATATTGGCTGAGGTTTGTACGGGGAATTTCAAGCTCCCGAACCTCGCTCCCTATGATGGGAAAGCAGATCCTGCTTACCACATCCAGCACTATGAAACCTGGATGACGATGCAGGGTGTTTCTCCTGGTGCCATGTGCCAAGCCTTTAGTTTGACCCTCACCGGACCCGGCTTTGAGTGGTTCAAAAACTTGAGACCAGGGAGCATCCACTCGTTCAAAGACCTGAAGGACATGTTCCTGGCACGGTTCGCTACGTCTATGGTCCAAAAGAAGACCAAGATGTACCTGTGGTCAATCAGGCAAGAGAGTGGCGAGTCTCTTAGACGATACCTCGCCCGATTCACAGAAGAGTCAAACAAGGTCGACCGCTTTGACGACAGTGACGCGATTGCCGCTATCATAGAAGGCTTGCACACGAGTGACTTCCTCAAGTCTGTCGTCGGCCGTGTCCCTTCCACCATGGCCGAGTTAATGACTCGAGCTAAGACCTTCATGGGAGTCGAAGACTACCTCGACGGCCGCAAGGGCACTAATCAAAGCTCTCGCCGTCGGGAAGAACCTATCCGCGAGCAGAACGAACCTCGTAAGAGGCGAAACAAGGGGAACCAGGTTCCTAACAACCAACCCCCTGTACCTCAGAAACCGCGACTTGCGGAAAACTTCAAAGGGTACTCGTCGTTCACGCCGCTGAACACGGCGCCGGAAAGGATCTTGGCTCTGGCACGTGACAAGTTCACGCCCCCGGCTCCAATGAAGAAGGATCCCGCAACTCGCGATCGGTCCAGGTATTGTGAGTTCCATCGGGAATATGGTCATTTGACCTCGGAATGCTACAACCTCAAAAGGCAAATCGAGGCTCTGATCCAACGGGGCGAGCTGAAGGAGTTCGTGTTGCGCATGATTGGCGCTGCGGGCCCCACCGCGAACAGACAGCAGTCTGGTCAAGGAGGAGGAGCAGCCGCCTCTGCCAACCAAACTCCGGCTACTGCCAACGCCAACCCACAACTGCACGTGGTAACCACCATACTGGGAGGTCCACAAGATGGGGATTCGGCCCGTCAACGGAAGAAATTCCTTAGGGTCGTGTCTCAGGAAGACGCTGCTATGCACGTCAACTTCACATATGAAGAACCTCCGTCCGTGCCTCACGAGACGATGTATTTCACCAATGAAGAGGCCAAGCGAGTTGTGCATCCGCACAATGACGCGATCGTGCTCAAAGCCCAAGTGGCCAATAACTTGGTGAAAAGGGTTCTCATCGATAACGGCAGCGCTGCCGACATAATCTTCAAGTCCACCCTAGAGCGCATGAAGCTCGGGGGGCTGCGCCCGACTCCGACCCAAACGCCATTGTTTGGGTTCACTGGGGAAAAGGTTATGACTGAGGGCATCATCGACCTGCCGGTCACCTTTGGAACCCCTGGAGGAATCGAAGCCGTTCACATGGTCCCAATCCTGGTGGTCGATCAAGAGTCGCCCTACAACTTAATCATTGGGCGACCCACGTTGAACCGGCTGAGGGCAATCACTTCCACGTATCACCTACTGGTGAAGTTCCCCACCGAAGGGGGAATTGGCATCATGGCTGGAGACCAATCCCAAGCCAGAATATGCTACGTGCAAGGAGTTGATGGCAAGTCCGCGGGAAAAGCGGTCAACACAATCTTCCAACTGGAAGACGATTACCCATGCAACCTAAGGGATGCAAGGAAGTTCGGAGAACTTGACCCCCGCGATGAAATCGAAAGACTTAAAGTGGAAACCTCCGATGATCTTGTGCCAATCGTCCTGGACGAGTCGAAGCCTGATCAAGTTGTAAAAATCGGCACCCGACTTCCACTCGCCATCAAAACTCAGCTTACCGCCTTCCTTAGGGAGTTCAAGGATGTTTTTGCATGGACTCATGCGGACATGCCCGGAATCGATCCCGAGGTAATAGTGCACCGACTGAACGACGACCCAAACGTCGCCGAAAAAGTGCAGGCTAGACGAACGTTCAACCCAGAACGATACCTGGCCATAAATGAAGAGGTCGAGAAACTCCTCACCGCAAACTTCATTCGAGAGGCTAAGTACCCCAAGTGGGTCGCCAACGTGGTAATGGTAAAAAAGCCCAACGGGAAGTGGCGAATTTGTATAGACTACAAAGATCTTAACAAAGCCTGCCCTAAGGATTGCTTTCCACTCCCGCGCATCGAACAACTGGTGGACGCCACGGCCGGCCATGAACTCCTAAGCTTCATGGACGCCTATTCAGGCTACAACCAAATTCGAATGCACGAGCCCGATCAAATTAAGACAACCTTTGTCACTGATCGAGGTCTCTACTGTTACAAGGTCATGCCTTTCGGCCTCAAGAACGCGGGAGCGACATACCAACGCTTGGTAAATCGGATCTTCGCCGATCAAATCGGCAAGACGATGGAAGTATACGTGGACGACATGCTCGTTAAAAGCCTACTGGCAACTAATCACGTACGCGACCTTAGGGAGATGTTCACAATCCTCCGCCGATATAAAATGAAGCTCAACCCCAACAAATGCGTATTCGGGGTTGAATCCGGAAAGTTCCTCGGTTATATCGTCAGCCGACGAGGCATAGAAGCGAACCCGGAAAAAATCAAGGCACTCCTTGAAATGAAGTCGCCAAGACGAGTCAAAGAAGTGCAAAGCCTGACCGGTCGGATTGCCGCTCTGACACGCTTCGTGTCTAAAGCCACCGACAAGTGTCAACCGTTCTTCAAAGCTCTGAAGAAGACGGACGGCTTTGAGTGGACGGACGAATGCGAAAGTGCCTTCCAAGAAATGAAGGCTTACTTTGGGTCCCCACCATTCCTCTCTAAACCAAAAGAGGGCGAGACGCTGTACGTGTATCTCGCCGTCTCTGAAAGAGCTGTAAGCGCCGTCCTTGTCCGCGAAGAGAACAAGGTCCAATGGCCAATCTACTACGTAAGCAAGGCCTTACTCGACGCGGAAACACGCTATACCGAGATTGAGAAACTTTCTCTGGCTCTCGTAACGGCAGCTAAGAAGCTACGACCGTACTTCCAAGCTCACCCAATTGCGGTGCGAACTGAGCATCCAATCGGTAAAGCTCTTCAAAAGGGAACGTCGACTCGCATGGCGATCTGGTCCCAAGAATTGAGCGAGTACGGGATTGAGTTCCACCCAAGAACGGCTATAAAGGGGCAGGCCTTAGCCGACTTCGTGGCAGAATTCTCCTACGCTCCTGATATGGGAAGAGCGGAAACTAACTTAAACGATAACGAGCTAACTCGGAAAAGGAAGGTAGACCCAACGGGTCCCATCTGGGAGTTATACGTAGACGGAGCATCTAATGCTCGGGGGGCTGGCGCCGGAATAATCCTAATTAACCCCGATGGGGAAAAGCTGCGATATGCCCTCGACTACGGCTTCCAAGCCTCCAACAATGAAGCTGAATACGAAGCGCTCATTGTAGGGATAGAGCTAGCACTAAAGCTCGGCTCCCATAACCTGCGAATATACTGCGACTCGCAGTTGATCGTAAACCAGGTTAGGGGAGATTACATCGCCAAGGAGCCCAACATGGTCGCGTACCTGGCTAAGACGAACTCCAAACTCGAGGCCTTCTCTTGGTTCGAGATTCACCAAATCCCGAGAAAACAAAATTCGGAGGCTGATGCGCTTGCTCGCCTCGGATCTGGCATCGACGAAGACGGATTGGGGACTGTGCCCATTGAATCTCTCCCACGACCATCCGTCTCCCGAGACGAAGTCGGGACGATAGAAGTGGCATCTCAGCCCACTTGGATGGACTCAATTGTCGAGTTTTTGCGAAGAGGGGAACTCCCCGAAGACCGCAAGGAAGCCGATAAACTGAGGGCCTTACCATCCAAATACACGCTCCGTGAGGGCACGCTCTATAAGCGCGGTTACTCTACACCGCTGCTCCGATGCCTCGATAGCGTTGAGTCGACCAAGGTCCTCCGCGAAATCCATGAGGGCATCTGCGGGAACCACGCCGCTGGAACTTCCCTTGCGCTCAAAGCGCTTAAGCAAGGCTATTTCTGGCCTTCCATGAAGCGAGATGCTTACGAATGGGCAAGGCATTGCGATAAATGCCAGCTCTTCGCGGAAATTCCGTTAAGCAGCATCGTTGTCCCACGTCCCTTTGCTAAGTGGGGCGTGGACATCATTGGCAAGCTCCCTAGAGCGCCAAGGCAATACGAGTACGCCATTATCGCCATCGACTACTTCACTAAGTGGGTAGAGGCCGAGCCGCTTGCCAGAATAACTGAAGCAAACACGACGAACTTCATCTGGAAGAACATCATATGCAGGCACGGTATCCCCGCCTCGATTGTGACTGACAACGGGGCACAATTTGACAACGCGCGAGTAAGAGATATCTGCGATCAACTGAAGATCAGCAAGACCTTCTCCTCGCCGCGACATCCTCAGGCCAACGGCCAAGTCGAGGCAGTCAACAAGACTATCAAGAGCAACCTGAAAAAGAAGCTCGAAGACAAGAAAGGCGCCTGGGCCGATGAATTACCATTCGTCCTATGGGCGTATAGGACAACCGCGCGAAACGCCACCGGCGAGACGCCATTCTCCCTTGCATATGGGGTCGAGGCTGTGGTTCCAATTGAAACCGAGATACCCACATTCCGAGTCGACACGTTCGACGAAGCGGAAAACAACGAGGCCATGCGCCTTGAGTTGGACCTGATCGACGAAAAGAGGGCGGAAGCATTCAGACGCCTCGCCGCACAGAAACGCAAGGTCGAAAGATACTACAACTCCAAAATCAAAAGGCGAACCTTTGCCGTCGGAAGCCTCGTCCTCAGACGGGTATTCCAAAACACACAAGTCCAAGGCGCCGGCGTCCTAGGCCCAAACTGGGAAGGCCCTTACAGAGTCCGCAAAGTCATTCACGACGGGACATACTACATCGAGCACACGGACGGGACTCCGATTCGCCACCCGTGGAACGCGGAGCACTTGAGGCAGTACTATCAGTAGCTAGCGTCCCCCGCTTTTTTATCGCTTTTATTTCCATTTTCAATAAGGCCTACGAGCCAATGTTTTAGGATTTGAATTTTCTCGCAAGTTTTTTTCGCAAAAATAATAAAACTTAAGTTCTCCTTTTCAAATTTGTTTACGCAAGTTTTCTGGTTATCGAATATTTAATTTATAACCCAAAAACTTGGGGGGGCTAGCTATGGTAAGGAAACTCTCAAAAGAACACGCTCCACCAAAAAAAAAAAAAACCTAAGACGCCTACATGGCGCGCGTAAGTCGCGTAAAGGCGCAGCCCGTAAGACGCCTACATGGCGCAACCTAAGACGCCTACATGGCGCACGTAAGTCGCGTAAAGGCGCAACCCGTAAGACGCCTACATGGCGCAACCTAAGACGCCTACATGGCGCACGTAAGTCGCGTAAAGGCGCAGCCCGTAAGACGCGTACATGGCGCAACCTAAGACGCCTACATGGCGCACGTAAGTCGCGTAAAGGCGCAGCCCGTAAGACGCCTACATGGCGCAACCTAAGACGCCTACATGGCGCACGTAAGTCGCGTAAAGGCGCAGCCCGTAAGACGCCTACATGGCGCAACCTAAGACGCCTACATGGCGCACGTAAGTCGCGTAAAGGCGCAGCCCGTAAGACGCCTAAATGGCGCAACCTAAGACGCCTACATGGCGCATGTAAGTCGCGTAAAGGCGCAGCCCGTAAGACGCCTACATGGCGCAACCTAAGACGCCTACATGGCGCACGTAAGTCGCGTAAAGGCGCAGCCCGTAAGACGCCTACATGGCGCAACCTAAGACGCCTACATGGCGCACGTAAGTCGCGTAAAGGCGCAACCCGTAAGACGCCTACATGGCGCAACCTAAGACGCCTACATGGCGCACGTAAGTCGCGTAAAGGCGCAGCCCGTAAGACGCCTACATGCCGCAACCTAAGACGCCTACATGGCGCACGTAAGTCGCGTAAAGGCGCAACCCGTAAGACGCCTACATGGCGCAACCTAAGACGCCTACATGGCG
This sequence comes from Urtica dioica subsp. dioica, assembly GCF_054948205.1. Lineage (NCBI taxonomy): Eukaryota > Viridiplantae > Streptophyta > Magnoliopsida > Rosales > Urticaceae > Urtica > Urtica dioica. The sequence continues at coordinate 35,905,232 of NC_142756.1, read as the reverse complement.
CACGTAAGTCGCGTAAAGGCGCAGCCCGTAAGATGCCTACATGGCGCAACCTAAGACGCCTACATGGCGCACGTAAGTCGCGTAAAGGCGCAGCCCGTAAGACGCCTACATGGCGCAACCTAAGACGCCTACATGGCGCACGTAAGTCGCGTAAAGGCGCAGCCCGTAAGACGCCTACATGGCGCAACCTAAGACGCCTACATGGCGCACGTAAGTCGCGTAAAGGCGCAGCCCGTAAGACGCCTACATGGCGCAACCTAAGACGCCTACATGGCGCACGTAAGTCGCGTAAAGGCGCAGCCCGTAAGACGCCTACATGGCGCAACCTAAGACGCCTACATGGCGCATGTAAGTCGCGTAAAGGCGCAGCCCGTAAGACGCCTACATGGCGCAACCTAAGACGCCTACATGGCGCACGTAAGTCGCGTAAAGGCGCAGCCCGTAAGACGCCTACATGGCGCAACCTAAGACGCCTACATGGCGCACGTAAGTCGCGTAAAGGCGCAACCCGTAAGGCGCCTACATGGCGCACGTAAGTCGCTTACATGGCGCAACCCAAGATGCCTACATGGCGCGATTTGAGACGCCCACGTGGCGCAATCCGGCGCGCGTAACACACCTACGTAGCATGGCTGACTCGCAGTTGAAAATGCTTAAGAACACAAACCATCCAAGTGACTGGCGTGTTTGAAAAAGTATCCTGCTGAGATAAAAGGATGGACAAAATCATTGACCCAAACAAGTGACCATCCATGCATGCCGTAGAAGATAAATGTGCGAAAACATTCATAAAAATAAATGAATAACTCCTCATAAAAGAAAGGGGCAACTGCCTCGAAACCTAGAAAGCATGCGCTAAGACAAGTGCGCTAAAGGGAAATATCCTAGTAAGCAAGCGCTAAGACAAGTGCGCTGAACGGAAAAACCTAAAAAGCACGCGCTAAAACATTTGCGCAGGAAAAATAAAGAAAGAAAACGGTCACTCGGCGGGATCGTCGCCCACAGGGTCGGCCCCTTCGAGTGGTGGGAAAAGCGAGTCGAAGAAGTCGAAGGTGACCCCCCGAGAAACATTCTCGGCAGCTGTGGCGTCCCGACACTCCACCGCCGCTGCATGCCTTGCCTCCTCGACTCCGACATCAAAGTCGTCCTGAAGGTCGGACGCAAGCTGCTCCGCCGCGGCTTTCTCCTCGGTAACCCGAGCCACATCCTCCGCCAAGGAGTCACGCTTACGCTCCGCACGAACACGGGCAGCCTCACTCGATGTAAGCTGGCCCTGAAGAATGCCAACTTCTTCCGTGCGCGATTCCAACTGACGTCGAAGGTCCCGCGCTTCGCTCCGGAAGACCTCCGTCGATCGAGTCGCCACTTCAAGGGCTTGACGTTCCGTCGTTAGCTCCTCAGCCATCTTCGCCACCGCCGCCTGAGCGCGGTCGCACTTGCCGCGGGTAACTCCCAGTTCCACGCGAGCCTCCTGAAGCTGCTCGCGGAGACTCGCAAACTCCGCCTTTGAGTGAGAACCTCGCTCGGCGTGAGCCAACTGAGACTTCGCTTGAGCAAGCTCCTCCTGAGCGCGACTCATCCGCCTGATGAGGTCGTGAAGGATCTTCTCGCCCCGGGTCGCTCGAGCAAGCACCTGAGAAGGCAAAAAGACAGTTTAGCGAAAGACAAGACAGATTCATCGCAAATGAGGCAAGGGAAACTCACTCTCTGTGCATCGGAAACGCCGTGACGAAAGAACTTTACGTCACTGCTGGCCACAACGCTCTTCCACATCTTCATCGAAGATTGAGCAAGGCCCAGGGAACATTCCCCCCTAACCTCCGCGGCCTCCACGTCGACCATCGAATTCACGCGCTTAGAGTCCGAAGACGTGTCTGGCAAGGCCGAGGAGGAAGGTCGCTTCAAGGAAGCGCGAGGACCGCTCTCCGCTCGATGATCGGTATCGAGTTTTTCCCGACCATCCCGCGCAGCAATCCGACGACGAACCGCCGCCAACGACTTCGGGTCCCGGGAAGCCTTCGCTAGGCGAGCCCGAGCCCTCGCCCTAGCCGAAGAGACTGCAAAAGCGACAAAGTCAAAACCTTGAGCTAAAAACAAAAGCAAAAATACGAAACGTCAACATACCTTGAGGATCGCCGCTCGAGAGAGATGATGCGGCACTTGGGGTACCCTCGGTCCGCTGAGGAAACGGCGGGAACCACCCAGTGGAAGCCATCAGCTCAGGAGAACGAAATCGTTCAACGGCTTTCCGAGCCTCCGACATTCCCCGGATCTCCTTCACAAAGTCGAGATCATCGGCCCCCTCGTTAGCAGGAAACTCGGACAAGGGGCCGAACCGGAGCGGGGCGTCACCAAAAGCCTCCGCCGAGACCCACACCCACGGTCGTCGATTGTACTTCTCTGAATCAATGATCAGCTTAGTATTCCGTCGATCGCGGGCCACAAAGAAACTGGGTTGCCCGGGCGCAGGGAAGACCGCGATGAGATTGCGAAAATCACTCACGGTCATCACCCGCTCGGTCTGGCAATGCCACTCCATATGGCACATCGCCACTATGCGGTAGAATGCCGGGCTCATCTGACATGCGTGCACCCCCAGACGGGCGAGAAGCTGCTGAACGATGGGTTGAAACGGCAGCCGCAACCCGCAGTTAAGACTCGCAACTGAAACTGCGGCAAAACCACGACGAGGCCGGAAACGACGGTCGTCCTTTAAAGGACGGAGAAGCGCCACGGATGACGGAATGGCAAAAGCCTCCCGGAGACCGACGAATGTCCGGTAGGTAAGCGTGCTCGAAGCATCAACCCCCGAACAATCGAAGTCCTCGGGAGCAGCAAGGCCCTCCTCGGGATACCACTCCGTCCTAGCAAGCGACCTCGCCGATACCAACGCCTCCGCGTCAGGGGTCTCGGGCTGAGAATCCCCTGGCTCCACGGAAGGGTCCCCGCCCTCCGACACGACCGCGGCAGCTGCTGACGGAACCTCGGGACACTCCGACGCGAGGCCTTCGGCCCCCGGACATGTCTCTGACTCACCTCCGGGATCTTCAGACTCGGGACCAAAGTCGTCCACGCAGTCTATCTCGTCGAGAACCGACTCTAGCGGAGTCACCGCATCCGCGTCCGTAACATCTCCCGGCGCGCCTTGAAAGCCCAAGTCGGACTGCGGCACGTCGAGGCGAACTTTGTCACGGACCCCCCCGCCAACTAAGTTGATCACGAGGCGAGGGGCAGGCTCCCCGGACGCGGGACGATCAAACTCCCCGCCTGTACCACGCCCAGTTGGCGCGCACCCTTCGAGAGGCTGAGCAGCGGGCACGGTCGCACCCAGCTCGCCTTCCTCCAACCACTGCTCTACTCCGCTTGGATTTTCTTCCACGTGCAGAGGGACTTCCCTTAATCCCGCGAAGAGATCATCCTCTGCGTGTTCAGAACCCTGAAACAAGAGAGAGAAATCAATCTCGGGACTCTCAGCTGAGAAAAGGGGAGGGACACCCATGATGCAAACGTAAAAGAAGAAAACAAGCGTAAGAAAAGAGAAAAAAATAATGTGAGGAGTAAAGGGAAGGGGGGAGGTCTATTTATAGACTTCTAGGGGGGTAGGAGTCGAAATCCTACTCCCACAAGGAGCAAAATCGGAGTAGAAACTCCAAAAAGTCGGAGTTCTCCCGCGCGAAGCGACCCAGCCCCGCGCACGGGGCGCGGCGCGCGCCAAGCCCGCGCGCCGCGCGGGTCGTGCAGCGCAGACCGCGCGCCGCGCCGTCCAGGGCGCGCGCCGCGCGGCCACCACCTGAAAAAAAAAAAATAAAATAAAAGAAAGGAAAAAGAGAAGAGGAAAAAATTTTCCTCGGGGCCACAAGGCACGGGAAACATTTTCCTCAAACACCCAACTAGAAGAACAAAAAGTTCATCGCTGGGACGCCTCCCGAACGACGAACTTGGGGGGCTAATGTTGTCGGTCGTTTTCGGAAAACCCGAGACGCCGAGAAGGCACGTCGCTCAAAGGGCCGATGGTCAGGCCGGAGGTCCTGAAGAGCGGCAAATCTTCAAGCCCTCGCCCAAACTCCTGACTCCTCGAGTCGAGCTTCGCTCCTCGAGTCGAGCCTTGAGTCAATCTCCTCGAGTCGAGCTTCGCTCCTCGAGTCGAGCCTTGAGTGGTTCCTCGAGTCGAGCCTTTAATTGTTCCTCGAGTCGAGCCTCGAGTCATTTTCGAGTCGAGCCTCGAGTCATCCTCGAGTCACTCCTCGAATCAAGTCGCTAGTCGCTCTCGCCGGGCCGAGCCTCGCTACTCGAATCGAGTCACTCTCATCGAGTAGAAAACTTCATATTTCACGTGAGAAGAATGACATTCGAAGGCCCGAAAGAACCCGGCCAAGACGAGCCGTCCATCACGCACGCAACGCGCTGCGCCAGCCAGCCGAGCAACAAGCAGCGCGCCGCGCCGGCCAGGCAGCGCGCCGAGCCAGTCAAGGCACCCTGCGCCGCGCGTCCTGCGCCGCGCGTCCCGCGCCGCGCCCGGTGACCCGCGCGCCGCGCCCCCTGCGCCGCCCTTTGTGCGCCGCGCGCGCCGTGCGCCTCCACTTGATGCCACACGCATTCCTAGTCCCACATGGACGAGAAAGGGACCTTCTAAGGCTCCCAAACACCTATAAATACCCTCTCCCATTGAGGGGAAAGCCATCCCAAGATATCCAAGAATATCTAATAATTCTCTTCATCTCTTATCGACACGCTCGATTTCTCTGCTTCTCTGGATGCCATATTTGGCCTGAAGCAGGTTCTTTTCTCTCTCCCTCGTTCTCAAAGGTCCCGAAGCACTCACGGGAACTTCCCGGACGCCGCTCCCTTTGACCGAACGTTCTCCGGTGCTCAAGCACGCCCCTAGGGTTCTCAACTAGAGCTACCCTTACGCGTCTAACACGCTAGACGCGTACGCGATCTCCGAAGTTCTGAGACGCTGCCGAGGACTCCTCGCGCCCCGTTTCCTTCGTCGAGCACGCCTCTTCACCAAGGCTCCACGCCTCATACTGCGTCACACACGCTTGAACTACGTTCTGACCTGATCCCACGAACGGGTACGTAGGCAGCCGACAACCAAGGCACGGTCACTCATCCTCCTCACCCCCTACCTCTCCCGAGAGGCGGGTTGATCGGAGAAAACCCTAGCTCGAGACTATCGAGTTCACACTCTTGGCCCGGGTGCGATCACTTGGTCCGGCCTTGGATCGAACCGCCCGAGGTTTTAAATAGTTGTTCATTTTCGTGCGACAACAAGGTAGTTTCCTCTTCTATAGAATATCACATATTCATGAGCAAAAATCCCTTATTTCCCATTCCATTTTGGGCGCCCAAGGCTGCCTCCTAGAGGCTTGGATTTGTTTCCTTTTTTGTTCCTTGGCTTGCCTTTTTCTCACTTGGCTGATTACCCTAATGCATACACATGCAAATTTGTTTCCTCTTTTTCTTTTGGCAAGTATCTTGATATATTTATGCACAAAATATTCTCTCTTTCCTCTTGGGTGGTGGGCGCCTATTCTAATACTAGAAAGGCCTTCTAGAAGCTTTTCCACTTGTTCATGATAACATGAAAAATGCCCATTAAGAATTTTCATTAAAATTCTTATGAAATGAAATTAATCCACAAGGCCCAATTAATCATATTATGGCCGAGTGTTGCTTGTCATCAAATGACCTTGTCAAAAAATTTATTGACATTCATTTCATCCTATGTCTCAAAAGACAAAAATACCCTTTTGACAATTTTCGTTTTTGTTTTGACTTAGCTTCCAGTTTAACTATTCCTACTCGATGTGATTCGTGACAGTAACCTCATGGACCCAAATGAACAAAGCTTGAGCTAAACACTTGGACTCAAAAGTTCACAAACCTTTTCCAAGTTTAGCTTAATGCCAACTGACTACATTAAAGAGTTGACACTGAAAATCTCTCGGTTCAAATGAATTTATTTTCTACTCAAGAATTCAACCTAATTATGAAGAGCGGATCCACTGAATATTATCTATGTTTATCCTTCATGAATGTCATCAGCTAGTCGGGATTTACTAAATTACCATTTTACCCTTCTAGCTGTTATTTCCTCAACTCCTTTGTCGCTTGTGAATAAGTTAGAAACAATGTATTGACGAGGAGCTAACAAGTCACATTGTTTCATCCAAAAGAGTCAGGACTCAATTTGGACACCGGCCAGTTCATTTATTCACACTCCAAGGAACAAAGCATGAGGTGACATACATTGCATTTCAGCAATCTTGTACATGAATTCCATATCTATGAGAACTTCACAAAGTTACTCATGACATTCTCACAACTTAGTACTTCACCAATAGGCCCTGTTCGGAATCACATAGTGAGTCCGAACTCTGACTTTCTCAAATGAGAATACTAAGGTGTGAAATGACATGTCTCATTTCAGGATTAAGGTAAGCATGATGCAATTCATACATAGTGACTTCGAGACATAAGAGGTTAAATGGTTTGTTCTTATCTTGTCTCTAGAAGTGCACTGGTCAATTCAGTACCTTCGGAAGATACCTAGAAGAACTATAGAGTCTCCAACTCTCAATGCCTCATAACCAGACATCATAGATTCTTCTAACAATCGTACTGAGGTCCATAGTCCTTTGACCCTAAGATTGCGAATATATCGTTTTAAGCAAACTACGAAGAGTTTGTTCATGCAAATCTACATTTGTCTCTTTGTAAGTTGTTAAGTTTTTTTATGGACTAAAAGACTAAGGTTTTATCATAAAGCTTCAAACAAAGAAAGAATGAATGAACGTTTTAACTTTATTATTAAATGAATAGGCAATTACAGGCAAGAGTCTTCATGAGACTTTATTACATCAAATGTACAAAATAAAGACTACAACTCCCACTTGACTCAAAGAAGATGTGTGTAATCCTTCATGCCTAATCCCTCTCGATGTTATTCGAAGACCTTGTTCGATAGGACCTTTGTGAATGGATCTGCTAGGTTGTCCACCGTTAAGATCTTCTTCACTTCCACGTCTCCGTGCTGCACGATCTCTCGAATCAAATGGTATTTCCTCTCAATATGCTTAGAGCGCTTATGGCTTCTAGGTTCATTTGAGTTAGCGACAGCCCCACTATTTATCATAATAAAGGGTCATGGGCTCGTCGACGTTTGGAACAACTTCCAAATACTTAAGGAATTTTCTAAGCCATACAGCCTCTTTGGATGCTTCACAAGCAGCCACATATTCTGCTTCCATTGTGGAGTCAGCAATGCAAGATTGCTTAATACTTCTCCACACAACAGCTCTACCATTAAGGATGTACACAGATCCCGAAGTGGATTTCCTGGAATCCTTATCCGCTTGAAAATCGGAGTCGGTATATCCCGTCATAGTCAGGTCAGTACCTGAGTATGTAAGCATCAAGTTCCTAGTTCTTCGAAGATACTTAAGAACATGCTTAACAGCAATCCAGTGCTCGGGTCCAGGGTTGGATTGGATACGGCTAACCACGCCAACGGCGAAACATATATCAGGTCTAGTGCAAAGCATAGCATACATGAGGCTTCCTACGACAGAGGCGTAAGGAATTTTCCTCATGTCTTCAATCTCTTATGCAGTCTTGGGAGACTGGTCCTTAGAGAGTGAAACGCCATGCCTAAAGGGTGTTTGGCCCTTCTTGGAGTCTTGCATCGAGAAGCGATCCATCGACTTATCAATATAAGATGCTTGAGAGAGCGACAGGGTCCGGTTTTTCCTATCTCGAAAGATTTGGATCCCCAGAATGTACGCGGCTTCTCCTAGATCCTTCATATGGAATTGCTTTGCCAGCCAGACCTTAATCTCAGATAACTTACCCACGTCAGTACCAATGAGTAGTATATCATCGACATATAGTACCAGAAACACAACTTTGCCTTCGTGTATTAACTTGTAAAAACAAGGCTCATCTATTGACTGTTCAAAGACAAAGCTCTTTACAGTTTCATCGAATCTGATATTCCATGACCTAGATGCTTGCTTTAATCCATAAATGGACTTAAGCAACTCACAAACCTTGGTATCTTGACCTTCTTCCACGAAACCGTCTAGTTGAGCCATGTAAATGCGCTCGTCAAGATTGCCATTCAGTAAGGCTGTCTTGACATCCATTTGCCAGATCTCATAGTCGGGAGCTGCAGCTATGGATAGGAGTATGCGGATGGATTTAAGCATCGCGACTAGCGAGAAGGTTTCTTCATAGTCAATCCCTTCTTGTTGGGTATAACCCTTCGCCACAAGTCGTGCTTTGAACGTCTCAACGTTCCCATCAGGACCCCTTTTCTTCTTGTATATCCACTTACACCCTACGGGTTTAATCCCTTCAGGAAGGTCTACAAGTTTCCAGACTTTGTTGACATACATCGAGTGCATTTCAACTTTCATGGCGTCAAGCCAAAGGTTTGATTCAGAACAAGCTATCGCTTGGCTATAGGAAACAGGATCATCCATGTCAGAGACGGCTACAAGAGAGTCTCCATAAGACATGTACCTGTCAGGCTTTTGAGTTGCCCTCCCACTACGTCGAAGTACTACTTGACGAGATTCTTATGAGTTAGGTTGTGTTTCAGTTGGGGTAAGAACAGTTCTTACAGATGAGGTAGAAGCTTCCTCACCCAACTTTTCTTCAAGCACAATTTTGCTTCTAGGTTTTGCATCCTTCATAAAGTCCTCCTCAAGGAAACGAGCATTCGTGCTAACAAAAGTCTTATCGTCCTCGGGACTATAGAAGATGAAACCCTTGGTTTCCTTTGGATATCCCACAAACAAGCACAATTCTGACCTACTAGCCAACTTGCTAGTCTTTTGCCTTAGCACGTGTGCAGGGCAACCCCAAATTCTGATGCGGCCAAGATTCACTTTACGGCCAGTCCATCGTTCATAAGGAGTACCAGGAACCGTTTTAGACAGAACTTGGTTCATAATGTAATCGGCTGTTTTGAGGGCATATCCCCAAAAGGAAAGAGGGAGTGATGAGTAACTCATCATTGATCTAACCATCTCCATAAGAGTTCGGTTTCTTCTCTCTGACACTCCATTTTGTTGAGGTGTGCCAGGTGCGGTAAGCTGAGAAGCGATACCTTCTTCTTTAAGAAAGTCATCGAACTCTCAAGACATATACTCACCACCTCGATCAGATCGAAGGGTTTTGATCACTTTGCCAGTTTGCTTTTCCACTAAAGCCCTAAAGACCTTAAATACGTTAAAGGTCTCGGATTTGTGTTTGAGCAAATAGACAAAACCATATCGCGAGTAATCATCGGTGAAGGTAACGAAGTATTGGTATCCTCCACGTGCTTGTTGGCTGGGCGGACCACATACATCTAAATGTACAAGTTCCAGCAACTTAGTGGCTCTTCGACCCTTATCGGAGAAAGGTCGCTTAGTCATTTTTCCTTCTATGCAGGATTCACAAGTAGGTACTGAACCTATTGCAGAGGCTTGGAGTGGACCGTCCCTCACAAGTCTCTTAATCCTATCTAGACTGATATGACCAAGTCTCAAGTGGCAGAGGTATGTTGATTTTGTTAGATCGGAGGATTCAGAAAGTTTGATCCTCTTTGGCTCCCTAATTAGATCGTTATCTATTTCGGTGGCTAAAAGAGAAGGTTGAGTGGGATAGATGTAAAAAAGACCATTCTTCATACATGCATCAGTGACAAAAGAATTAGAAAAAGAAATATGAATTCCATTCTTTATAAACTTTAAATAATAATCTTGCTCGAAAAGTTGAGCTACAGATATTAGGTTTTTCCCAAAGGAAGGAACATAATAAACATTATTCAAATTTAAAGTTCGATCTTCAAAAGATAGCATCACGGATCCCACAGCCTTCGCAGACACCACGCTACCATCACCCCACTTGAAGCAGAAGTTGCCATCCTCTAAGCTTTTGCTTTTCCTAAAACCAGTCAAGGAGCAGCAAATATGGTTAGTAGCAGCGGAGTCAATAATCCATGATGATACATTATCAGCTACTAAACAAGCTTCAGTAACAAGTACAATACCTTTTACTTTGGTTTTGAGGTAGGCAGGACAGTTCCTACGCCAGTGACCAGGCTCATTGCAGTGGTGGGACTTGTCTTTAGACTTGTTCACCTTCGGAGCCTTTGGCGCCTTCTTCTTCGTTTGAACCTTAGGTTGGTTCTTCTTCTCGGCATTACGAGGTCTCTTCTTAGATCCAGAGGTGGAGGCAGTAGCATGTACTTCTCCTTGAGCCCTCTTTTTCTTAGTGAGTGCCTCAGCGGTTTGAAGTTCCTTCATGAGCTCGGTAACAGTGTACTCTAGCTTGTTCATGGAATAATTCAACTTGAAGGTATCAAAGGTTTCGGGGAGAGTTTCCAAGATCATATCTATTTTAGTCTCCCCATCAATCTCGGATCCAAGGATCTCCATTTCGTTTAGATAGCTAATGATCAACATCATATGATCTCTAACGGGAGTTCCAGCCTTCATACGACAGTTCATGAATTGTCGGACCGCTTGTTGCCTAGCTTGACGTCCTTGCCGTCCAAACATCTCATGGAGATTGTAGAGCATATCGGTGGCAGTTTCGTAATCACGATGTTGTTGTTGCAACACATTGTTCATCGATGCCAGAATGTAGCACCTCGCAATCTCATAGATCGAAGCCAGGCCGCAAGGGCGTCTTTTTCCTCTTGCGTCGAATCTTCATTCATTTGAGGACAGGGGGTGGTGAGAACCCATTTGTGCTTGTCGACAGTAAGGACTATGTCGAGGTTACGGTTCCAGTCGACGTAATTGTCGCCTTCGAGTTTATTCGAGGAAAGAATGGTTGAGAGAGGGTTGAGAGACATATTGCCTATAAAAGTTGAAACAAGTTTATGATTAGTCTTTGGTTTAGGATTTAAGTTTTATTAAGACTTTTATAAAATCCAAAGGTGTTATAAACCAAACGATAATTTACTCCCTCAAGAGAAGGCCGCAAAAAATCTCCATTTATAAGTAAATGACACATCATTAATGCTTAGCCAAGATGTCAATACATCTATTTTGACTAGCCACCTTTTAAATTAGTTTGATCACTCACATCCTTTCGCAGAGCCTCAAGGGAGGATTACTAGGGATTGAGCCTAAGTGTGCAACCAACCACTTAGTCCAAAAGATCAACTTTGAAAAACAATACCCCAAGGGGAGGCCTTGCCATCATCGTCTCACTCTCGGATGTAGCTCATTGAGCAATGATCGAAGCAATAACGCCTTGGAGTACTCCCATTTAAGTGAGGGTCGCAAGAGCGGCTCTTAGTCCCATGTTAATTGCTTCTTTCATTAGTGTTGGGGATCGTGGGTTACAAACAACAAGTATAACCCTCCTACTTAGTTTTTGGAGTTGGTTCATCGACTCTTATAAGTTCGGAAACAGATTTCCTAGTTAAAGAGCGACAGAGCGGACAACTAGAAGAGAATCCTAGATCGACATGTTCAGAGCAGTATTAGTGCATAAAGGCACAAGGTACATACTCGATCTTTTCCTATTTTCTATTTCGGGAAAGTGCGTGAGGGAAGTGTGAACTTCAACTCACTCGAACACTTGAAAGTTTGAGATTACACATCTTTTTATTTTTCGGCTTGTCTACAAGGAGACCTCCCACTCAAATTTTTCAAGAGCATATTTTTCAAGGCAAAACATTTTGAAAACTTATTTGATTTGGATGACAAAATATTTTCAAGTTTGAAAGTGAAAACGGTTTTTTCAAAATTCAAACTAGTTTTGTAAAAACTGAATTTCAATTAAACTTTCAAAAATCAAAACATTTTAATCTTACACATCATGTTTATAATCATATGAAAAATATTTTTGCTCAAGAAAATTTTCGCATTAGAGTTCTATAACTCATGGTAGTGGGTTTTGAAAATCCGGATTTCTAAAAAAAACTGGAGTTTCGGAACAGCCGCGCACCTCGGAGTAAAATCGCCATATCTGGCGGCTCCGATGTCCTTTTGAGCCGAAACCGGTGCCATTGGACAGAGGACAGACAGAGCTTTAATTTGATTCAAGAATCATTAAATTTAGATTTTTGAGCACAGAGTTATGCCACTTTTAATGCGGGTTTACTCCAGCTCGATAAAAAATAAATAATTAAAGATTGGTCATTTTTAGGTGCGAAAAAGAATCGAGTGTAACGGAACGTTTTATGAAGGTTGTTAAAGGTTTTATTAGCAAGGTAATAACAAGGCATAAAAGAAATAACAACATGCATAAAACGATTCAAGTAAATAAAAGAAACTAGCAAGACAATATAACTAGTCACAAAATTTTACTCGAAATTTCTCAAACCTTTAAAACACGTTTTTCAGTATAAAAAATCAAAAACTTTTAGAACTGATTCTAATGTGTTTTAAGAACATCCCAAACTCATTGAAAATCAACATGATTTTTAATTTAAAGGCATGAGCAATAAATTAAAAAAAAAACTAAGATAACAATTCTAACTTGTCACAAAACTAGTAAACTTTCGAAAACGATTTTCAAGCTCATATTTTTTAAATACATGTACATGCTAATCTTTGACCATAGCTCTGATACCATTTGTTGGAATCGTTCTAGGGTTTAAGAAAATAATTAACGTTTCGGTAAGCGGCGGAATTTTAAAAATTTTCTTTTACAAGTAGAAACGGTTTTTTACTAACCTAGACAAAAGAGCAAGTACACGTAATTAAAAACTATTATAACCTAAGAAGTTTACTAACCTTTCTTGAAGCTTGATCTTTGAGAAGCTCTTAGAAAGTTGCGACGCTCGTCTCCCCTCGCAGCACGTCTCTCTTTCTTTCCTCGGCACCTCGAGCAACCACGAAAGTTTCTATCACTAAATCACTCGAGAGAAAAGGAATTAGTGAGTGGGCACTTTTAAACACTACGACTTAAGAACGAGTCTTGAAGTCGCAGAGCTAAAATCTACGTCAAATAAGGACCTAGGTGCCAAGACAAAAATCGAAAATAAACTAGAGAGAGAGAGAGAGAGGAGTTCGGCAAAAGTTCTAGAGAGAGAGTCTCTCAAATCTCTTAAACTTGGATGAATGAAAAGTGAGGAATGGGGCTCCTATTTATAGGAGAGGTTTTACCTTCAATAAGGTAGTTTCCTCTTCTATAGAATATCACATATTCATGAGAAAAAATCCCTTATTTCCTATTCCATTTTGGGCGCCCAAGGCTGCCTCCTAGAGGCTTGGATTTGTTTCCTTTTTTGTTCCTTGGCTTGCCTTTTTCTCACTTGGCCGATTACCCTAATGCATACACATGCAAATTTGTTTCCTCTTTTTCTTTTGGCAAGTATCTTGATACATTTATGCACAAAATATTCTCTTTTTCCTCTTGGGTGGTGGGCGCCTATTCTAATACTAGAAAGGCCTTCTAGAAGCTTTTCCACTTGTTCCTGACAACATGAAAAAGGCACATTAAGAATTTTCAATAAAATTCTTATGAAATGAAATTAATCCACAAGGCCCAATTAATCAAATTATGGCCGAGTGTTGCTTGTCATCAAATGACCTTGTCAAAAAATTTATTGACATTCATTTCATCCTATGTCTCAAAAGACAAAAATACCCTTTTGACAATTTTCGTTTTTGTTTTGACTTAGCTTCCAGTTTAACTATTCCTACTCGATGTGATTCGTGACCGTGACCTCATGGACCCAAATGAACAAAGCTTGAACTAAACACTTGGACTCAAAAGTTCACAAACCTTTTCCAAGTTTAGCTTAATGCCAACTGACTCCACTAAAGAGTTGACACTGAAAATCTCTCGGTTCAAATGAATTTATTTTCTACTCAAGAATTCAACCTAATTATGATGAGCGGATCCACTGAATATTATCTATGTTTACCTGTCATGAATGTCATCAGCTAGTCGGGATTTACTAAATTACCATTTTACACTTCTAGCTGTTATTTCCTCAACTCCTTTGTCGCTTGTGAATAAGTTAGAAACAATGTATTGACGAGGAGCTAACAAGTCACATTGTTTCATCCAAAAGAGTCAGGACTCAATTTGGACACTGGCCAGTTCATTTATTCACACTCCAAGGAACAAAGCATGAGGTGACATACATTGCATTTCAGCAATCTTGTACATGAATTCCATATCTATGAGAACTTCACAAAGTTACTCATGACAGACTCACAACTTAGTACTTCACCAATAGGCCTTGTTCGCACATTTCTCGGAGGCGCGCGTTGTCAAACTGCTTTCCGTTGTCGGTCACAATTGACGCGGGGATCCCGAAGCGGCATACAATATTGTTCTTCCAGATGAAGCTCGTCGTGTCTGCCTCTGTGATCTTTGCCAGCGGTTCGGCCTTTACCCACTTCGTGAAATAGTCGATTTCCACGATCGCATGCTTGTATTGTTGTCGGTCGTTTTCGGAAAACCCGAGACGCCAAGAAGGCACGTCACTCAAAGGGCCGATGGTCAGGCCGGAGGTCCTGAAGAGCGGCAGGTCTTCAAGCCTTCGCCTAAACTCTTGACTCCTCGAGTCGAGCCTTGAGTCAATCTCCTCGAGTCGAGCTTCGCTCCTCGAGTCGAGCCTCGAGTCAATCTCCTCGAGTCGAGCTTCGCTCCTCGAGGCGAACCTTGAGTTGTTCCTCGAGTCGAGCCTCGAGTCGGTCTCCTCGAGTTGAGCTTCACTCCTCAAGACGAGCCTCGAGTCGCTCCTCGAATCGAGTCACTCTCGCCAAGTAAAAACCCTCATATTTCATGTGGCAAGAATGGTATTCGAAGGTCCGCAAGAGCCCGACGAGGCGGGCCATGCGCCGCGCGCGCAGCCGCGCCGGCCAACCAAGCGCAGCAGCCCGCGCGCCGCGCCAGACGGGCCGCGCGCCGCGCCAAGCAGACCGCGCGCCGCGTGATGACACGCCCGCGCCGCACATCCAGCGCCGCGCATCGCGCGCCGCGCCTGGTGACCCGCGCGCCGCGCCCCCTGCGCCGCGCGCCGCGCGCCGTGCGCCTCCAATTAATGCCACGCGCATTCCTAGTCCCACATGGACGAAAAAGGAGCCTCTTAAGGCCCCCAAACACCTATAAATACCCCCTCTCATTGAGGGGAAAGCCATCCCATTTCTTTCTCAAGGAACTTGAGACTTCTCTCCGCTTCTCTAGATGCCATCCTTGGCCTGAAGCGGATTCTCCACGATTTCTCGCTCTCGGAGATTCTGAAGCGCTTTCCGGGGACTCCCGAGTGCCGCCTCTCTTGATCGAGCGATTAATCTTGAGCCCACGAGTGCTCTAACGGTTTTCTACTGAAAATCGCCTACGCGTCTAGCACCCTAGACGCGTCCGCCATTTCTGACAAGAAATCGCCTACGCGTCCGGCATTTCCGACCAGGAATCGCCTACGCGTCCGGAATTTCCGCCACAACAAGGAACTCTTGACTTAGAGTCTTCCACGTCTCCAAAATAGAGAAAACACACATTCTCTCTCGCGTTCACGATCTCCGAAGTCCTGAGACGCCGCCGAGGACTCCTCGAGCCCCGTTTCCTTCGTCGAGCACGCTTCTCCACCAAGGCTCCGCGCCTCATACAGCGTCCTACACGCTTGAACTACGTTCTGACCTGATCCCACACACGGGTACGTAGGCAGCCGACAACCAAGGCACGGTCACTCCTCCTCCTCACCCCCTACCTCTCCCGAGAGGCGGGTTGATCGGAGAGAACCCTTGCTCGAGACTATCGAGATCACACTCTTGGCCCGGGTGCGATCACTTGGTCCGGCCTTGGATCGAACCGCCCGAGGTTTTAAATAGTTGTTCATTTTCGTGCGACAACATTTTGGCGCTAGAAGGAGGGGACTTCCCGACCTATTCAGCCCGAAATCCCTTCTATTCATCTTCTTCTTTTCTTCTACAAACTCAACTTTCTCGAACTTGAGAAAAGATGAGTACTCAACCACCTGTACGTTCTGAGGGCGTGAACAACCCCGAAAACGTCACTGGGACCAAGAAATACTTCTTGCGCTCCCGAGCGCATGGTGACGAAGAGTCGCTCCACGAAGAGAGCTCGACCCGCTCACCATCTCCATCTCCTGATAGCAGGGACAACCGCATCATGGAGCTGGAGGAGAGTATCCGCCAACTAAAGGCGAAGAACGCGAGGTACCACAGCCAACTGGCTACCAGGCAACCCGCGCATAACGCAATGACCCCCAACGGGGATCCTGAGAACCTCAACGAGGAAAGCCACGACCGTGACCCTGACTATGAGGGTACTTGCGATCCGGAGGATATCGAGACTTCTCTCACGAAGGACGGAGTACTCCCCGCCATGTTTGAAGCCGGTCCTCCGAATCCCCTACCCCGGAAAGGCGACGCGCCGGCTGCTTCTCAAGAGGGAAACTCCCGACGCTCGGCCCTCGACCGACTGGGTCGAAGGGAGAACGTTGAGGAAAGTCAGGGCACGCGGAGAGCGCGCCGTCGCAGACGAAGCCTGCGCCTCCGAACGACCAGCCCAGATCTTAGGGATCACCTCACCGCCCAACGCATCGAGCGTGGCGATGACCTAAGGGAGCGACTAAGCTCTCGGCCAAACATCCCCGTAGCAGCCCCAACTAACGGGAACCGCCGAACGGGTCAAGGGTCAAATGAAAGACGACAGGTGACTCCTCCCGAACAGGGAGTTACTCCGACTACCGGTCTCGATGTGATCACAATGATCCACAATCTTCGAAATGAAGTACGTGATCTCCGAGAACACGGAATAGGCGGAAGTGCCTATGGGGTCGTTGAGGAGAAGTCCTCGCCTTTCACGGCTCAGATATTGGCCGAGGTATGTACGGGAAATTTCAAACTCCCGAACCTCGCTCCATATAATGGAAAAGCAGATCCTGCTTACCACATCCAGCACTATGAAACCTGGATGACGATGCAGGGTGTCACTCCCGGCGCTATGTGCCAAGCTTTTAGTCTTACCCTCGCCGGACCCGGCTTTGAGTGGTTCAAGAACTTAAGGCCGGGAAGCATCCGCTCGTTCAAAGACCTGAAGGACATGTTCCTAGCACGGTTCGCTACGTCTATGGTCCAAAGGAAGACCAAGATGTACCTGTGGTCAATCAGGCAAGAGGATGGCGAGTCCCTTAGACGATACCTCGCCCGATTCACTGAAGAATCGAATAAGGTCGACCGCTTTGACGACAAAGACGCAATCACCGCCATCACTGAAGGCTTGCGCACAAGTGACTTCCTTAAGTCCATCGTCGGCCGTGTCCCTTCTACCATGGCCGAGTTAATGACTCGAGCCAAGACCTTCATGGGAGTCGAAGATTACCTCGATGGTCGCAAGGGCAATGATCAAAGCCCTCACCACCGAGACGAGCCTAGCAACGAGCAAGGAAACTCCCGTAAAAGGCGAAACAGAGGAGGTCAGACTTTTAATAGACGACCTCCGATGCCCCAGAAGCCGCGACTTGCGGAAGACTTTAAGGGCTACTCGTCGTTCACACCGTTGAACGCAACGCCGGAGCAAATCCTAGCTTTAGCGCGTGACAAGTTCACTCCCCCGGCTCCAATGAACAAAGATCCCGCGACTCGCGATAGATCTAAATATTGCGAGTTCCATCAGGAATACGGTCACTTGACCTCTGAATGCTATAGTCTTAAAAGGCAGATCGAGGCATTGATCCAACGAGGTGAGCTAAAAGAGTTCGTGTCACGCATGATTAGCGCTGCGGGCCCCACCTCGAACAGACCACAGTCTGGCAGGGGAGGAGGAACAGCCGCTTCTGCCGACCGAACCACGGCTACTGCCAATGCCAATCCACAACTCCACGTTGTGACCACCATATTGGGAGGTCCACAAGATGGAGATTCGGCCCGACAACGGAAAAAATTCCTAAAGGCCGTGGCTCAAGAAGACGCTGCTATGCACGTCAACCTCACGTATGAAGAACCTCCGTCCGTGCCTCACGAGACGATGCATTTCACCAACAAAGAGGCCAAGCGAGTTGTGCATCCGCACAATGACGCAATTGTGCTCAAAGCCCAAGTAGCTAATAACTTGGTGAAAAGAGTTCTCATCGACAACGGCAGTGCTGCCGACATAATTTTCAAGTCCACCCTAGAGCGCATGAAGCTCGGGGGGCTACGCCCAACTCCGACCCAAACGCCTCTATTCGGGTTCACTGGGAAGAGAGTCATGACTGAAGGCGTCATCGATCTGCCGATCACCTTCGGAACTCCCGGAGGCATTGAAGTCGTTCACATGGTCCCATTCCTAGTGGTCGACCAAGAGTCCCCCTACAACGTAATCGTTGGGCGACCCACGTTGAACCGGCTAAGGGCAATCACTTCAACATACCACCTACTGGTGAAGTTCCCTACCAAGGATGGAATCGGCATCATGGCTGGAGATCAATCCCAAGCCAGAATATGTTACATCCAGGGAATCGATGGAAAGACCGCTAAAAAGACGGTTAACACGATCTCTCAGCTCAGAGATAGCGTCGAGTCGACCAAGGTCCTCCGCGAAGTCCATAAAGACACCTGCATGACACCCAAGTGCAAGGTAATGGCGTCCTCATCAGAGACCCCACACGGTCTACCAGGTCATACATGGACGAGACACCGATCTATCGCCTGTGGAATGCGGAACACTTGAAGAGAGTACTACCACTAGCCAGCGCTCCCCCCATTTATTTATTTGCTTTCTAAACAATAAGGCCTACGAGCCAACGTTTTAGGATTTCAAATTTTTTGCAATGTTAATAAAGTTCGATGTTTTTCTTTTAAAATCCACTTTATCAAAGATTTTTAATCATCAAGATTACACTTGTAAACCCAGAACTCGGGGGGCTAGTCCTATAGGCAATGGTATGTACACTAAAAATCCTCTAGAAAGTACGCTCCACAAAAAGAAAGCACGCTCCATCAAAACAAAACACCCGAACACAAAACGGGAACAGGCGTGCACGTAAGACGCCTCCGTGGCGCGCCGTAAGACATCCCCGAGATGCAGGCTAAAGACGCCCCCGCGGCGCGCCCACGAGACATCCCCGAGATGCAGGCTAAAGACGCCCCCGCGGCGCGCCCACGAGACATCCCCGAGATGCAGGCTAAAGACGCCCCCGCGGCGCGCCCACGAGACATCCCCGAGATGCAGGCTAAAGACGCCCTCGCGGCGCGCCCACGAGACATCCCCGAGATGCAGGCTAAAGACGCCCCCGCGGCGCGCCCACGAGACATCCCAGAGATGCAGGCTAAAGACGCCCCCGCGGCGCGCCCACGAGACATCCCAGAGATGCAGGCTAAAGACGCCCCCGCGGCGCGCCCACGAGACATCCCAGAGATGCAGGCTAAAGACGCCCCCGCGGCGCGCCCAAGAGACATCCCCGAGATGCAGGCTAAAGACGCCCCCGCGGCGCGCCCACGAGACATCCCCGAGATGCAGGCTAAAGACGCCCCCGCGGCGCGCCCACGAGACATCCCCGAGATGCAGGCTAAAGACGCCCCCGCGGCGCGCCCACGAGACATCCCCGAGATGCAGGCTAAAGACGCCCCCGCGGCGCGCCCACGAGACATCCCCGAGATGCAGGCTAAAGACGCCCCCGCGGCGCGCCCACGAGACATCCCCGAGATGCAGGCTAAAGACGCCCCCGCGGCACGCCCACGAGACATCCCCGAGATGCAGGCTAAAGACGCCCCCGCGGCGCGCCCATGAGACATCCCCGAGATGCAGGCTAAAGACGCCTCCGCGGCGCGCCCAAGAAACATCCCCGAGATGCAGGCTAAAGCCGTCCCTCGCGACGCAACAAAGACGCCTACATGGCGCACGTAAGACGCGTAAAGGCGCAGCCCGTGAGACGCCTACATGGCGCAACCTAAGACGCCTACATGGCGCACGTAAGACGCGTAAAGGCGCAGCCTGTAAGACGCCTACATGGCGCAACCTAAGACGCCTACATGGCGCAACCTAAGACGCCTACATGGCGCACGTAAGACGCGTAAAGGCGCAGCCCGTAAGACGCCTACATGGCGCAACCTAAGATGCCTACATGGCGCACTTAAGACGCCTACATGGCGCACGTAAGACGCCTACATGGCGCAACCTAAGACGCCTACATGGCGCACTTAAGACGCCTACATTGCGCAGCCTAAGACACCTAAACGACGCACAAAACCGTCTCTCACAACGCGCTCTGAGTCGCCACGAGGTGTTGCATATGATGACTAAATCGCAACGCACCTGAACCGCCGTACGAGGCGCGGTTCATGCCATCTTCGCCATCGCCAACTAAACACGATCACCGTGGGAGAATCCCCGTTCCATGCGAGTTAATTGAAGCTGCTCGCAAAAACTCGCGACCCCCGCCTCTGAGCAAGAACCTCGCTCAGCCTGAACTAGCTAAGACTTCGCTCCTCGAGTCGAGTCATGCTCCTCGAGTCAAGTCACTCTCCTCGAGTCGAGCTTCGCTCCCCGAGTCAAGTAATTCCCTTTGAGTCGAGCCTCGCTCCCTGAGTTGAGTCATTCTCCTCGAGTCGAGCCTTGCTCCTCAAATCGCACCATTCTCCTCGAGTCGAACTTCGCTCCTCGAGTCGAGTCATTCTCCTCGAGTCAAGCTTCGCTCCCCGAGTCGAGTCATTCCCCTTGAGTCGAGCCTCGCTCCCCGAGTCGAGTCACTCTCCTCGAGTCGAGCCTTGCTCCTCAAATCGAACCATTCTCCTCGAGTCGAACTTCGCTCCTCGAGTTGAGCCATTCTCCTCGAGTCGAGCTCTGCTCCTCGAGACGAGTCATCCTCCTCGAGCCGAGCTTCGCTCCTCGAGTTGAGCCATTCTCCTCGAGTCGAGCTCTACTCCTCGAGACGAGTCATCCTCCTCGAGTCGAGCTTCGCTCCTAGAGTTGAGCCATTCTCCTTGAGTCGAGCATCGCTCCTTAAAGTCGAGCCGCTCTCCTTGAATCGAGCCTTGCTCCTTGAGTCAGGACATCCTCCTCAAGTCGAGTCACGCCCTCCTCGAGTCGAGCCATGCTCCTCGAGTCGAGTCGCTCTCCTCGAGTCGAGCATCACCCCTTTCATCAAGTCATTCTTCTCGAGTCGAGCTTCGCTCCTCGAGTCGAGTCATCCTCCTCGAGTCGAGTTTCGCTCCTCGAGTCGAGTCAGTCTCCCTGAGTTGAGCTTCGCTCCTCGAGTCAAGTCATTCTCCTCGAGTCGAGCTTCGCTCCTCGAGTCGAGTCATCCTCCTCTAGTCGAGCTTCGCTCCTCGAGTCGAGTCATCCTCCTCGAGTCGAGCTTCGCTTCTCGAGTCGAGTCAGTCTCCTCGAGTTGAGCTTCGCCCCTCGAGTCAAGTCATTTTTCTCGAGTCGAGCTTCGCTCCTCGAGTCGAGTCATCCTCCTCGAGTCGAGTTTCGCTCCTTGAGTCGAGCCATTCTCCCCGAGTTGAGTCTTGCTCCTCGAATTGAGTCATACACCTCGAGTCGAGCATCGCTCCTCGAGTAGAGTCATATTCCTTAATGTCCAGCCAGTCTCCTTGAGTCGAGTCTAGCCCCTCGAGTTGAGACTTGAGTCGGCTCCCCGAGTCGAGCCTAGCCCCTCGAGTTGAGACTCGAGTCGGCTCCCCGAGTTGAGCTTCGCTCCTTGAGTTGAGACTTGATTCAGTCTCCTCAAGTCGAGCTTCGCTCCTCGAGTCGAGCCTTGAGTCAGTCTCCTCGAGTCGAGCTTCGCTCCTCGAATCGAGCCTCGAGTCAGTCTCCTCGAGACGAGTCCCACTCCTCGAACAAACGCCTGGAGCGACCTGAAGAACAGGTCAGCCAAGGTAGAGACCCGCGCTCGCGCCTGGGGAATAAGGACCGATCTTCCGAACGCAGACGAAGAAGCGTCACCAAGGCGGGAATGGCGGATGCCCCGTGAGGCCGACTTATGCTTGATGCGTGGTCAAACTTTTAGCGTTTATCCCCGAGCAGTCGAAGCCCTCCGGTGCGGCAGAGCCTTCCGCCAGGTGCCGCTCCGTCTTCTCGAAGCATCAGCCCGCAGCATCAACCTCCGTCTTCGAGACCTCGGAATGAGCACGCCTTTGCAAAATGCAAAAGTGCAGTCGCCTTCCAAGCTGGCCGAGACGGAAGCCATGATCTTCCCCTAATAGGTCACGATTACACAATCATCACCCTGCTAGTCACCGTCGAGTCCCATGGACTCCGGATTGATGACATTATCAAACAAAACGCCATCGAAGGTTAACTCGGGCGTAACATCGCCAAAAGATCAATAAGCCGCGACGCGCCGACACACCTCTACATAAATGCACGCCCTACTCGCGCATGCATATCCCATTTGCTCCGGGGCTAGAGCGACGAACGCAAGCGCGTTCGCCTCGCCCACGTTGAGCTACGCCTCCTATCCGCTTGGATCCTCCTCCACGTGTACATCACACACTCGTGTCGAGAGAGAAGGAAAAGCGAGAGAAAGCACTAGCAATTGTGAGAGTATTCTTTATAATCACAAAGGCTTCGCAACAGTGAAGCTCTGGAAAGTCTATTTTCCTCAAACACCCAACTAGAAGAACAAAAAGTTCATCGCTGGGACGCCTCCCGAGCGACGAACTTGGGGGGCTAATGTTGTCGGTCGTTTTCGGAAAACCCGAGACGCCAAGAAGGCACGTCACTCAAAGGGCCGATGGTCAGGCCGGAGGTCCTGAAGAGCGGCAGGTCTTCAAGCCTTCGCCTAAACTCTTGACTCCTCGAGTCGAGCTTCGCTCCTCGAGTCGAGCCTTGAGTCAATCTCCTCGAGTCGAGCTTCGCTCCTCGAGTCGAGCCTCGAGTCAATCTCCTCGAGTCGAGCTTCGCTCCTCGAGGCGAGCCTTGAGTTGTTCCTCGAGTCGAGCCTCGAGTCGGTCTCCTCGAGTTGAGCTTCACTCCTCAAGACGAGCCTCGAGTCGCTCCTCGAATCGAGTCACTCTCGCCAAGTAAAAACCCTCATATTTCATGTGGCAAGAATGGTATTCGAAGGTCCGCAAGAGCCCGACGAGGCGGGCCATGCGCCGCGCGCGCAGCCGCGCCGGCCAACCAAGCGCAGCAGCCCGCGCGCCGCGCCAGACGGGCCGCGCGCCGCGCCAAGCAGACCGCGCGCCGCGTGATGACACGCCCGCGCCGCACATCCAGCGCCGCGCATCGCGCGCCGCGCCTGGTGACCCGCGCGCCGCGCCCCCTGCGCCGCGCGCCGCGCGCCGCGCGTTGTGCGCCGCACTTTGTGCGCCGCGCGCGCCGTGTGCCTCCAATTAATGCCACGCGCATTCCTAGTCCCACATGGACGAAAAAGGAGCCTCTTAAGGCCCCCAAACACCTATAAATACCCCCTCTCATTGAGGGGAAAGCCATCCCATTTCTTTCTCAAGGAACTTGAGACTTCTCTCCGCTTCTCTAGATGCCATCCTTGGCCTGAAGCGGATTCTCCACGATTTCTCGCTCTCGGAGATTCTGAAGCGCTTTCCGGGGACTCCCGAGTGCCGCCTCTCTTGATCGAGCGATTAATCTTGAGCCCACGAGTGCTCTAACGGTTTTCTACTGAAAATCGCCTACGCGTCTAGCACCCTAGACGCGTCCGCCATTTCTGACAAGAAATCGCCTACGCGTCCGGCATTTCCGACCAGGAATCGCCTACGCGTCCGGAATCTCCGCCACAACAAGGAACTCTTGACTTAGAGTCTTCCACGTCTCCAAAAGAGAGAAAAGACACATTCTCTCTCGCGTTCACGATCTCCGAAGTCCTGAGACGCCGCCGAGGACTCCTCGAGCCCCGTTTCCTTCGTCGAGCACGCTTCTCCACCAAGGCTCCGCGCCTCATACAGCGTCCTACACGCTTGAACTACGTTCTGACCTGATCCCACACACGGGTACGTAGGCAGCCGACAACCAAGGCACGGTCACTCCTCCTCCTCACCCCCTACCTCTCCCGAGAGGCGGGTTGATCGGAGAGAACCCTTGCTCGAGACTATCGAGTTCACACTCTTGGCCCGGGTGCGATCACTTGGTCCGGCCTTGGATCGAACCGCCCGAGGTTTTAAATAGTTGTTCATTTTCGTGCGACAACATGTATTGTCTCGGGGCCATGGATAGCTCAGCGATGAGGTCGATTCCCCATTTCACGAAGGGTCGCGGCACGACGATCGGGCATAGCGGGGCCGGAGCTTGGCGCGGGATGTGGGCGAACCTTTGACATTTGTCGCATTTTTTGGCCCACTCGTGGGAGTCCTTTTTCAAGGTCGGCCAAAAATATCCAATCCTCAGTAGCTTTAGTGCCAAAGATTGTCTGGCGGCGTGGTTCCCGCACACCCCTTCGTGCACCTCGCGGAGCGCTTTCTTCGCCTCGACCTCGGTCAAGCAGCGGAGAAGGGGCATGGAGTAGCCTCTCTTGAACAGGTTGTCCTCCCTCATTGTGTATTTCAGCGCCAAGCTTCTCAGCTTTTTGGCCTCTTCTTTGTCTTCGGGGACGACTCCTGATTTGAGAAATTCCACGAGCGGCGTCATCCATGAGGGGGGCGGAGTTCCATCAACTACACCTATATCGCCCCTCGAGACGTTGGGTTGAGTCAACACTTCAATCGGAACGCTGCCTTCTCCCTCCTTATCTATGCCAGATGCAAGGCGCGCCAGGGCGTCAGCGTCGATGTTCGCCTCTCGGGGAACTTGGACGATCTCGAACCAAGACAGGGCCTCTAGATTCTTCTGGGTCATTGACAAGTACGCGATCATGTTTGGCTCTTTAGCGGCGTAGTCGCCCTTAACCTGATTCACAATCAACTATGAGTCGCAGTGGATGCGCAGGTTTTGGATGCCTAGCTTGTTCGCTAGCTCCAAGCCAATGATCAGAGCCTCGTACTCCGCCTCGTTGTTAGAAGCCTTGAACTCGAATCGCAGGGCATATCTCAGTTTTTCCTTATCGGGATTTGTGAGTACAACGTCGGCGCCAGCCCCTCGGGCGTTTAACGCGCCATCTACGTGCAAGTCCCAGACCGGCCCTATCGGGCTGTTGGTCCTCTTCTTCGACGACTCGTTGTGGTCGTTCTCCTGGTCTTCCTTGTTGAGGGTGCGCTTGTGAATTCGGCTATGAAGTCGACGAGGGCTTGGCCCTTGACGGCGGTTCTCGGTTGGAACTCGACCCCGTACTCGCCCAACTCCTGGGACCATATGGTCGTTCGAGAGGAGGTCCCTTTTTGCAGGGCCTTCTCGATGGGATGTCCAATGCGTACCACGATGGGGTGCACTTGGAAGTAGGGTCGGAGCTTTCTCGCGCTCATGACAAGGGCGAGGGACAACCTCTCGATTTACGGGTATCGGGTCTCGGCGTCAAGGAGCGCCTTGCTAACGTAGTAGACCGGCCATTGCACCTTGTCTTCTTCGCGTATGAGAAATGCGCTCACGGCCCTATCCGAAACCGCGAGGTAGACATACAAGGTCTCGCCATCCTTTTGTTTTGCAAGGAACGGGGGGGAGATGAAATAGGCTTTCATTTCGCGGAACGCTTCCTCGCACTCCTCCGTCCATACAAACCCGTCGGTCTTCTTCAGTGCCTTGAAAAACGATTGGCACCTATCGGTGGCTTTGGAAACGAATCGCGTCAGGGCGGCGATCCTTCCCGTCAAACTCTGAACTTCTTTCACTTTTTGTGGCGACCTCATCTCTAAGATCGTCCTAATCTTCTCGGGGTTAGCCTCGATCCCGCGGCGGCTAACCATGTAGCCCAAGAATTTTCCGGACTCAACCCCAAAAGCGCACTTGTTGGGGTTGAGCTTCATTCTGTAGCGTCGTAGGATCGTGAACATCTCTCTAAGGGGGCCTTGAGGGGTATGACGAGAATATCGTCCATGTAGACCTCCATAGTTTTGCCAATTTGATTGGCGAACATTCGGTTCACCAGCCTTTGATACGTAGCTCCCGCGTTTTTTAGGCCAAAGGGCATGACCTTGTAGCAGTAGAGTCCGCGGTTCGTAACAAAGGTGGTCTTGATCTTAACCGGCTCGTGCATGCAGATCTGATTCTAGCCTGAGTAGGCATCCATGAAGCCCAATAACTCGTGGCCCTCCGTGGCATCCACAAGTTGCTCGATCCTCGGGAGAGGGAAGTTATCTTTCGGGCAGGCTTTGTTGAGATCTTTGTAGTCGATACAGATCCGCCACTTCCCGTTTGGCTTCTTGACAATCACCACATTGGACACCCACTTGGGGTGCTCCGCCTCCCTGATGAAGTCGGCGGCGAGAAGTTTGTCAACCTCTTCACCAATGGCTTGGTACCTCTCTCCGCTGAACGCCCATCGCGGTTGAACGCGCTCATACACTCTCTTGTCATCATTGAGACGGTGAACCATTATCTCGGGGTCGATCCCCGGCATGTCGGCGTGTGTCCATGCAAAGACATCTTTGAACTCGCGGAGGAAGGCGGCGAACTGGGTTCGGACCTCGGACGGGAGTTGGGCGCCTACCTTGACTACTTGGTCAGGCTTGGCGTCGTCCAACACAATGGGAACAAGGTCGTCCTGTGTCTCTACCTTTCGACGCTCGACATCGTCCCTTTGGTCCAACTCTTCGAAGGTACCTCATTCCTCTATCTTACATGGGAGCTTGTTCCCGAGCTGGAAGACGGTTCTCACCATCTTTCCCTTTTCTTTCCCGTCCACGCCATGAATGTAGCACATTCTTGCCATCGATTGGTCTCGCAACATCATGACTATTCCCTTGTCAGTCGGGAATTTCTTTATCAGGTGGTAAGTGGACGTAATGGCCTTCAATCGGTTGAGGGTCGGGCGGCCGATAATGATGTTGTAAACCGAGGGCTGGTCCACGACCATGAACGACATGATGTGGATGACCTCGAGCCCCCCCCGGTGTCCCGAAGGTAACTAGGAGGTTGATGGTTCCCACCGTCATGAGCCTCTCCCCGGAGAAGCCGAAGAGTGGAGTCGAGATCGGGGTCGGTCTCATCCCGGATAGCTTCATCCTGTCCAGAGCTTAATTGAAGATTATATCGGCAGAGCTTCCATTGTCGATTAGGATTCTCCGGACGAGGTTGTTGGCGACCGGGGCCGAGACGACTATCGCGTCGTTGTGTGGGTGGAGGACCCGCGCCGCCTCTTGGCCAGTGAAGAACATGGACTCGAATGGGGTCGGAGGAGGAGCCTCGTACGTGTGGTTGATGTAGTGCGCTATTTTCCCTTGGGAAACTTCACGCACGTACTTCTTCCTTTGCGTGGCCGAGTCTCCGAACTCCGGGCCGCCCATGATTGAGCCCACAACGTGCAGTTGCAAGCTCTCCGGCTCTTCGATTACAGCTCGATCCGTGACGGTCACCGTCGCCGGACCCTTTCTTTCTTGCCGCGGGCGTTCTCCGTGCGCCGCGGCTATCCCGATCGTTCTCAGGACATATTCTTTCAATTTCCCATCTTGTATCAAGGTCTCGATCTGACGTTTGAGTTGGTAATATTCGGACGTCAGATGTCCGTGATCTTGGTGGTACTCACAGAACTTGCTTCGATCCCTCTTCGCAGGATCTTTTGTGAGAGGAGTTGGACTTCCTATCTTGTCACGGTGCAGAGCCAGGATCCGCTCTTGCGGAGTATTCAAGGGGGTAAATGTCGAAAACTTTCGGAAGCTATCGACATGCGATGGTCTCGGCCCGAGGAGGGAGCGACCGTTAGGGGCCCTGCCTCCCTTGTTCCTCCTCTTTCGAGGGTCGGGACGATCTCCATCCTGGTCGTCGCGGCGGCGACTACCCTGTCCCCCTAACTTCCGGCCGTCTCGGCCATCGAGATAGTCCTCGATTCCCATATACGTGCGGGCTCTCGACATTAGCTCCGCCATGTCTCGTGGGACTTTTCCAACAATAGATTTGAGGAAGTCGCTCGTGCGAACTCCCTCGGTGATTTCCGTGATGGCATCCTTGTCATCGAAACCTTCGACCTTGTGAGATTCCTCGGTGAAGCGAGCGAGGTATTGTCTCAACGTCTCGTCTCTCCCTTACCGGATGGAGAGGAGGTGGGTTTTCGATTTCTTTTGCGCCACGAGAGTGGCGAATCGCGCAAGGAAAGCCTCTCGCAGAGCCTGGAAGGACGAGATGCTCCCCGATCTCAAACTTCGGAACCATGCGAATCCCGACCCTGTAAGGGTCAGGCTGAAGGCTTGACAGAGAGTCGCGTCCGATTGTCCTTGCATTGTCATCCGCGTCTCATAGTGTTGGATGTGGAAGTTCGGGTCTGTTCGCCCATCGTAGGGAGTAATGGACGGTAGCTTGAAGTTCCCCACGCAAGGCAGCGCGAGGATTTGAGCGGCGAAGGGAGAGTATGACTCCTCGATCCCTCCGTAAGGCCTTTGCCTCCCCGATTCCCTCATCTGTATGATTTGGTTTTGGAGGCTTTGAATCATCGTGACCGTGTCGAGCCCGTTAGTTGGGCTGGCCGCCGGGACCGTGTGAGTCGCCTGTTGGCGTTCGTTGGATTCTTGGTGTCCGGCATTGGCCTGAGGTCGGCCGAGAGTCACGGCGGGGAGAGCGTCCCTCCGAGAATTGAGCCTTTGGCGGAGATCCTCCCCTCGGGAGTTTCTCTGCGCCGTCAGGCACTCTCTAAGGTCCACACTCGGCGCGTGGCGGGGCGAGGCCGCCCTTGGTCGGACCGTTCGGCGGGCGCTTCGGCTATCAGCCCCATCGTCTACCAGAGTCCCTCTCTCCTCGGTGAGGGGCCGTGTCCGGCTGCCTCTTGGACCTAAAGGGGCGAGTCCCCGGGAATATGAGCGTGCCTGCTGCCGCGCCGGTCCGGCCAAGTCGCCGCTCGCCCTCTCGGACCGCGACGGGGCGAGGCTTGGCATTTCCTCATCGGTCCTTGACTCCCCCACATAGTCGGGGTCGGAGTCATCTCGGGCAGACCTATCCTCGACGTCATAGCCGAGGAGATTGGCGATGAGCGAGCCATCGACCCCGGGACGGTCTAGAAGCTCCGCGAGCCGCCGGGACGTGTCCTCTTGGAGCGCGGCCTCTTGGTCGTTCGCCGGGACTTGGGTCTGGCTCTCGTTATCACCAGGTTGCCCTTCAAGACGGTGAGCGAGGCTTCCGAGACCGTACCTCGAGCTCGTCGCTCGAGTGCCAACGGAGGTCGTGGGAATGTGACTCATCTTTCGAGAGTCGTAGACGTAGTGAGAGTGAGGAATGGAAGGGAGAGCGTACTAAAGTCGATGGTCCCCTCCTTCTAGCGCCAAAATGTTATCGCTGTTTTTCGGACAACTATTTAGAAGCCTCAAACGGTTCGACCAAAGGCCGGACCAAGTGGTCGCGTTCGGGCTTGAGCGTGTCGGACTCGGTATCCCGAGTCTTCCCTTAGCTATGGTTGGTGTTTGCCTCGTCCGTCGTTTTTCCTGCAAGAGAAGGTAACGATGAACTACAAAGGGGAAACAGAGGGGTTGCCTCTGTTTACCTCTTCGACGCTCAACATTAGTAGGATTGAGGTCGATATAGAGGGTTTAGGTGTTTAGAGGCCGAGACTTGAGAGAAACGAGCAAGGTACGAGTTCGACAGCGTTTCAGTACTCAAATTTGGATTACCTGGACCAAGGGAGGGACCCCGGTATTTATAGGCAACCAAGGGACGTTTTGAGGGTCCCTTGGCCGAGTGAGGTCGAGTCGGCCATCGGCCGAGTGAGACTCGGCCGGCCGATGGCCGAATGAAGTGCTGGCCGCCGAGGGAGGTTCACTCGGCCAATGGCCGAGTGAGCTGCTGGACGCCGGACGAGGTTCACTCGGCCACTGGCCGAGTGAAAGTCTGGACGCCGGACGAGTTTCACTCGGCCATTGGCCGAATGAAAGGCTGGACGCCGGGCGAGGTTCACTCGGCCATTGGCCGAGTGAAAAGCTGGACGCCGGATGAGTTTCACTCGGCCGTTGGCCGAGTGAAAGGCCTGGGCCGAGAGAGGACTCACTCGGCCATTGGAGGACTCACTCGGCCATTGGAGGACTCACTCGGCCATTGGCCGAGTGAGCTGTTGGGCCGGCAGGGAACTCACTCGGCCATTGCCCGACTGAATCTTGACGGGCCGGTTGAGATTCACTCGGCCATTGGCCGAGTGAGCGTGATGGGCTGGCTATGGGCTCACTCGGCCATTGGCCGAGTGAATTGCTTGGGCCGGCCAATGGCCGAGTGAACTGGGCCGACCATTGGCCGGGTGAGCTCGTCCGGCCGCCTGAAACGCCGATTGCGTCGTCTGACCTCGTCGGGCCGATAATACATGTCATGCAAGTCCTTGGATTTGTTTCCTCATTTGTTCTCTCTTAGTTGGCCGAAAATGCACTTTCCTTCTAGAGGAAATTAGTTTCCTCTTTTTCTTTTGGCAAGTATCTTCATACATTAATGCACAAAATAAACTCTCTTTCCTATTATGGCATGAACGAAATTCAGCCTTATTTTCCTTGGGTTGGACGAAATTTGAGCTTCTAGAAGGAGCTTCTAGATGGTTATTCATTTGTTCATGAGAACATAAGAAAAGCCCATTAAGAATTTTCAAGTAAAATTCTATCAAATGAAATTAATCCTCAAGGCCCAAATTCTTTAAGTTGGCCGTGTGATTTAAATTTCATTTGTCATCATATGACAATGTCAAAAAATTTATTGACATTCATTTCGTCCTATGTCTAAAGAGACAAAAATACCCTTTAGACAATTTTCACAAAACATGTCTCGTTCTTGTTTTGACTTAGCTGCTAGTTTAACTATTCCTCCTCGATATGATTTGTGATAGTGACCTCATGGATCCAAATGAACAAAGCTTGAGCTAAACACTTGGACTCAAAAGTTCACAAACCTTTTCCAAGTTTAGCTTAATGTCAACTAACTCCACTAAAGAGTTGACACTGAAAATCTCTCGGTTCAAATGAATTTATTTTATACTCAAGAATTCAACCAAATTATGATGAGCGGATCCACTGAATATTATCTATGTTTACCTTTCATGAATATCATCAGCTAGTCGGGATTTACGAAATTACCATTTTACCCTTCTAGCTGTTATTTCCTCAACTCCTTTGTCGCTTGTGAATAAGCTAGAAACAATGTATTGATGAGGAGCTAACAAGTAACATTTTTTCATCCAAAAGAGTCAGGACTCAATTTGGACACTAGCCAGTTCATTTATTCACATTCCAAGGAACAAAGAATGAGGGTATATACATTGCATTTCAGCAATGTTGTACATGAATTACATATCTATGAGAACCTCACAAAGTTACTCATGACATTCTCACAATTTAGTACTTCACCAATAGGCCCCGTTCGGAATCACATAGTGAGTCCGAACTCTGACTTTCTCAAATGAGAATACGTAAGCTGTGAAATGGCATGTCTCATTTCATGATTAAGGTAAGCACGATGACATTCATACGTAGTGACTTCGAGACACAAGAGGTTAAATGGTTTGTTATATTGTCTCTAGAAGTGCAATGGTCAATTCAGTACCTTCGGAAGATACCTAGAAGAACTATAGAGTCTCCAACTCTCAATGCCTCATAACCAGACATCATAGATTCTTCTAACAATCATACTGAGGTCAATAGTCCTTTGACCCTTAGATTGCGAATATATTGTTTTAAGCAAACTACGAAGAGTTTGTTCATGCAAATCTACATTTGTCTCTTCGTAAGTTGTTTAGTTTGTTTATGGACTAAAGACTAATGTTTTATCATAAAGGATCAAACAGACAAGGAGGAATGTGTTGTCGCACGAAAATGAACAACTATTGAATACCTCGGGCGGTTCGAGCCCGGACCAAGTGATCGCACCCGGGCCAAGAGTTTGAACTCGAAAGTCTCGAGCTAGGTTTTCTCCGATCAACCAACCTCTCAGAGGAGAGAAGGGGTAAGGAGGGGGAGTGACTGTGCCTTGTGTATCGGCTGCCAACGTACCCGTGTGTGGGATCAGGTCAGAACGTAGTTCAAGCGTCTGTAATACAGTGTGAGGCGCGGAACCTTAATGGAGAAGCCTACTCGACGAAGGAGACGAGGCACAGAGGAGTCCTCGGCGGCGTCTCAGAACTTCGGAGATCGCGTGCGCGTCTGGCGTGTTAGACGCGCAGGGGGACTCTAGTCAAGAACTCTAGGGGCGTGCTTGAGCACCGGGGGGCGTTCGGTCAAAGGGAGCAACGTCCGGGAAGTCCCCTCGAGTGCTTCAGAACCTCTGAGAATGAGAAATCGAGGAGAATCCGCTTCAGGCCAAGGATGGCATCTAGAGAAGCAGAGAGAAGTCTCAAGTTCCTTGAGAATGAATGGGATGGCTTTCCCCTTAATGAGAGGGTGTATATATAGGTGTTTGAGGGCCTTAGGAGGCTTCTTTTTCGTCCATGTGGGACTAGGGGCGCGGGCGCCGTCAAGTGGAGGCGCGCGGGTCATCAGCCGCGGCACGGGATGCGCGGCGCATAGGCGCGCGGCGCGGGCGTGTCCTCGCGCGGCGCGCGGTCTGCCTGGCACGGCGCGCGGCCTGCTGGCGCGGCGCGCGGCTTGCTATGTGGCCGGCCGGCCGGCGCAGCGTGCTGCGTGCGCGACGCATTGCTCGTCTCGTCGGACTCTTGTGGGCCTTTAGGGGTCTTTGGATATCATGCTTTCTATGTGAAATGTGAAGGTCTCTACTTGATGAGAGTGACTCGACTCGAGGAGCGACTCGAGGTTCGACTCGAGGAGGATGACTCGAGGCTCGACTTGAGTAGCGACTCGAGGCTCGACTCGAGGAGGACGACTCGAGGTTCGACTCGAGGAGTGACTCGAGGTTCGACTCGAGGAGCGACTCGAGGCTCTACTCGAGGAGAACGACTTGAAGTTCGACTCGAGGAACGACTCGAGGCTCGACTCGAGGAGAACGACTCGAGGTTCGTTTCGAGGAGTGACTCGAGGCTCGACTCGAGGAGAAAGACTCGAGGCTCGACTAAAGGAGTGAAGCTCGACTCGAGGAGAATTACTCAATTCAAGGAGCGAGGCTCGACTTGAGGAGTTGAGAGTATGGTACGAGGGCTTTCCGGTTGACTCGTGATGGAAGGCTCGCCGTTCTTCAGGACCTTAGGCCTGACCATTGGCCCATTGAGCGTTCCGGGTTTTCCGAAAACGACCGACAACATTAGCCCCCCAAGTTCAACGCTCAGGAGGCCCCGGGCGGTGAACTTTTAGTTGTTTCTGCCGGGTGTTTGAGGAAAATTTATTTCCCAGGGGTTTCACCGTCGCGAAGCCTTTGTGGTTACAAAGTATGTTTTCACAATTGCAAGTATGACGCGATTGCATCCATCGCTCTAGCCCCGGAGCAACGGGGACATGCGCAGGCATGTAGGGCACGCACTTGTGCAGAGGCGTACCGGCGTGTCGCGGCTTGTTGATCTTTTGGCGAAGTCACGTCCAAGTCTTTCTTCGATGGCGTTTTGTTTGATGATATCTTCGACCCGGAGCCCATGCAACTCGAAGGTGATTAGCATGGCAATTATTTTCTAATTGCGACATGTTAGGGGAAGATCATGACATCCGTCTCGGCCAGCTTGGAAGGCGACTGCACTTTTGCGTTTCGCAAAGGCGTGCTCATTTCGAGGTCTCGAAGACGGAGGTTGATGCTACGGCCGATGCTTCGAGAAGACGGAGTGGCACCTGGTGGAAGGCTCTACCGCACCGGAGGGCTTCGACTGCTCGTGGATCAACGCTAAAAGTTTGACCACGCATCAAGCATAAGTCGGTCTCACGGGGCATCCGCCATTCCTGCCCTGGTGACGCTTCTTCGTCTGCATTCGGAAGATCGGCCCCTATTCCCCAGGCGTGAGCGCGAGTCTCTGTTAAAGAAGCGAAGTGACATCGTAATGAGTAGTGATGTATACTTCTCTTGTCATGGCGTTTTCCACGCCCAGAGGGCAAGTTCTCCTCTGTTTGTCTTTTTGTTTTATTTTGCAATTGTCTTGCTTTGGCTAGCCTGTACTTCAAATCGTTACATGCGCTTGCTCGAGGAGCGGGACTCGACTCGAGGAGAATGGCTTGACTCGCGGAGCAAGGCTCGACTTGAGGAGACTGACTCGACTTGAGGAGTGAGGCTCGAGTCGAGGAAAATGACTCGACTCGTGGAGCAAGGCTCGACTCGGGGAGGATGACTCGACTCGAGGAGCGAGGCTCGATTCTAGGAGAATGACTCGAGGAGAGTGACTCGACTCGAGGAGCAAGGCTCGACTCGAGGAGAATGACTCGACTCGAGGAGCGAGGCTCGACTCGAGGAGAATGACTTGACTCAAGGAGCGAAGCTTGACTCGAGGACAATGATTTGACTCGAGGAGCGAAGCTCGACTCGAGGAGAATGACTCGACTCGAGGAGCGAGGCTCGACTCGAGGAGAATGACTCGACTCGAGGAGCAAGGCTCGACTCGAGGATAATGACTCGACTCGAGGAGCAAAGCTCGACTCGAGGAGAATGACTCGACTCGCGGAGAGAAGCTTGACTCGAGGAGGATGATTTGACTCG
Source organism: Urtica dioica subsp. dioica (assembly GCF_054948205.1). NCBI lineage: Eukaryota > Viridiplantae > Streptophyta > Magnoliopsida > Rosales > Urticaceae > Urtica > Urtica dioica. The sequence goes on along the minus strand of NC_142756.1, from coordinate 35,870,759 downwards.
GGGAGCTCGATTCGAGGACAGTGATTTGACCTGAGGAGCGAAGCTCGACTCGAGGAGAATGACTCGACTCGAGGAGGGAGGCTCGACTCAAGGAGAATGACTCGACTCGAGGTCCGAGGCTCGACTCGAGGAAAAGGACTCGACTCGTGGAGCAAGGCTCGACTCGGGGAGAATGACTCGACTCGGGGAGCGAAGCTTGACTCGAGGAGAATGATTTGACTCGAGGAGCGAGGCTCGACTCGAGGAGAATGACTCGACTCGAGGAGCAAGGCTTGACTCGGGGGCAGTGATTTGACTCGAGGAGCGAAGCTCATCTTGAGGAGAACGACTCGACCTGAGGAGCGGGGCTCGACTCGAGGAGAATGACTCGACTCGATGACCTAAGCTCGACTTGAGGAGGATGACTCATCTCGAGGAACAAGGCTCGACTCGAGGAGAGTGACTCGACCCGAGGAGCGAGGCTCGACCCGAGGAGAATGACTCGACTCGAGGAGCAAGGCTTGGCTCGAGAACATTTTATATGACCTCACTCGTCGCCTAGGACTCTTCTAGGAGGAGCATGCTCGAGCGAAGTCTCATCTAGCTCAGGCCGAGCGAAGTTCTTTCTCAGAGGCGGAGTTCACGAGTCTTTGCGAGCAGCTTCAATTAGCTCGCGTGGAATGGGGAGTCTCCAAAGGCGAGTGTGATCGTGCTCAGTTGGCGGTGGCGAAGATGGCAGGACCGATGCCTTGTATGGCGGTTCAGGTGCGTCTTGCGGCGGCTCCAAGTGCGGTGCGATTAGTCATCGTACGCAATGCCTTCAGAGCGCGCTGTGAGAGACGGTTCTGTTGTCAATGGTGCCCACAAGAAGAGTAGTAGTGTCTATTTGTGTACATTTGATGTAATATAGCATTAGGAAAACTCTTGCTTGTAATTGCTTATTCATTAATAAAAAGTTGAAACGTTCATTCAATCTTCCTTGTCTGAAGCTTTATGATAAAACCCTAGTCTTTTAGTCCATAAACAAACCTAACAACTTACGAAGAGAGAAATGTAGATTTGCATGAACAAACTCTTCGTAGTTTGCTTAAAACGATATATTCGCAATCTTAGGGTCAAAGGACTATTGACCTCAGTACGATTGTTAGAAGAATCTATGATGTCTGGTTATGAGGCATTGAGAGTTGGAGACTCTATAGTTCTTCTAGGTATCTTCCGAAGGTACTGAATTGACCAGTGCACTTCTAGAGACAAGATAAGAACAAATCATTTAACCTCTTATGTCTCGAAGTAACTATGTATGAATTGCATCATGCTTACCTTAATCCTGAAATGAGACATGCCATTTCACACCTTAGTATTCTCATTTGAGAAAGTCAGAGTTCGGACTCACTATGTGATTCCGAACAGGGCCTATTGGTGAAGTACTAAGTTGTGAGAATGTCATGAGTAACTTTGTGAAGTTCTCATAGATATGGAATTCATGTACAAGATTGCTGAAATGCAATGTATGTCACCTCATGCTTTGTTCCTTGGAGTGTGAATAAATGAATTGGCCAGTGTCCAAATTGAGTCCTCACTCTTTTGGATGAAACAATGTGACTTGTTAGCTCCTCGTAAAATACATTGTTTCTAACTTATTCACAAGCGACAAAGGAGTTGAGGAAATAACAGCTAGAAGGGTAAAATTGTAATTTAGTAAATCCCGACTAGCTGATGACATTTATGAAGGGTAGCATAGATAATATTCAGTGGATCCGCTCATTATAATTAGGTGAATTACTGAGTAGAAAATAAATTCATTTGAACCGAGAGATTTTCAGTGTCAGCTCTTTAGTGGAGTCAGTTGGCATTAAGCTAAACTTGGAACAGGTTTGTGAACTTTTGAGTCCAAGTGTTTAGCTCAAGCTTTGTTCATTTGGGTCCATGAGGTCACTGTCACGAATCACATTGATAGGAATAGTTAAACTGGAAGCTAAGTCAAAACAAGAACGAAAATTGTGGAAAGGGTATTTTTGTCTTTTGAGACATAGGATGAAATGGATGTCAATAAATTTTTCGACAAGTTCATTCGATGACCTAATGTCACTCGGCCATGACTTGATCACTGGGCCTTGTGAATTAATTTCATTTCATAAGAATTTTATTGAAAATTCTTAATGGGCCTTTCTTATGTTGTCATGAACAAATGAAGAAGCTTCTAGAAGCTCCTTCTAGATAAGAAATGGGCGCCCAAATACCCAAGAGAAAGAGAGTTCCTTTTGTGCATTAATATATGAAGTTACTTGCCAAAAGAAAAAGAGGAAACAAATTTCCCATACTTGTATAAGGAATTTCGGCCAAGGCAACCAAGAGAGAAACAAAAGAGGAAACTAATCCCTTGTGGATGTGCATGAGGTGGGCGCCTATCTTGGATAGGAATGGGCAATAAAGATTGCTCATAAAGGCTTGGAAAATAAGAGGAAACTACTTCTTTCCAAGGCCAATCCTTCTCCTATAAATAGGACCCTCATTCGTCTCATTCTATTCATTCCACATAAGTTAGAGATTGAGAGCTTCTCTCTCTAGAACTTGTGGTTGCCGCCCCTCTTCTCTCTCTCTCTCTAGTTTAATTTCGATTTTTCTTGTTTTGGCACCTAGGTCCTCACTCGACCTAGTGTTTAGCTCTGCGACTTCAAGACTCGTTCTTAAGTCGTAGTGTTTAAAAGTGCCCACTCACTAATTCCTTTATTTCGAGTGATTTAGTTATAGAAACTTTCGTGGTTGCTCGAGGTGCCGAGGAAAGAAAGAGAGACGTGCTGCGAGGGGAGACGAGCGTTGCAACTTTCTAAGAGCTTCTCAAAGATCAAGCTTCAAGAAAGGTTAGTAAACTTCTTAGCTCATATTAGTTTTAATTACATGTACTTGCACTTTGTCTAGGTTAGTAAAAACTGTTTTTACTTGTAAAAGAAAATTTTTAAAATTCCGCCGCTTACCAAAGCGTTAATTATTTTCTTAAACCCTAGATCGATTCCAACAAATGGTATCAGAGCTATGGTCAAAGATATGCATGTACATGTATTTAAAAAAATATGAGCTTGAAAATCGTTTTCGAAAGTTTACTAATTTTGTGACAAGTTAGAATTGTTATCTTAGATTTTTTTTAATTTATTGCTCATGCCTTTAAATTAAAAATCATGTTGATTTTTTATGAGTTTGGGATGTTATTAAAACACATTAGAATCAGTTCTAAAAGTTTTTAATTTTTTATATTGAAAAACGTGTTTTAAAGGTTTGAGAAATTTCGAGTAAATTTTGTGACTAGTTTTCTTGTCTTACTAGTTTCATTTATTTACTTGAATCGTTTTATGCATGTTGTTATTTCTTTTATATCATGTTATTACCTTGCTAATAAAACACCAATAAAAGCTTTAACAACATCCTAAAACGATCCGTTACACTCGATTCTTTTTCGCACCTAAAAAGGACCAAGCTTTAATTATTTCTTTTTCTTTGAGCTGGAGTAAACCCGCATTTAAAGTGGCATAACTCTCTGCTCAAAAATCGAAATTTAATGATTCTTAAATCAAATTAAAGCTCTGTCTGTCCTCTTTCAAATGCCTCCGGTTTCGGCTCAAAAGGACATCGGAGCCGCCAGATATGGCGATTTTACTCCGAGGTGCGCGGCTGTTCCGAAACTCCAGTTTTTTAGAATTCCGGATTTTCAGCCCCACTACCATGAGTTATAGAACTCTAATGAGAAAATTTTCTTGAGATTAAAAAGTTTTGATTTTTGAAAGATTAATTGAAATTGAGTTTTTACAAAACTAGTTTGAATTTTGAAAAACCGTTTTCACTTTCAAACTTGAAAATATTTTGTCATCCAAATCAAATAAATTTTCAAAATGTTTTCAAAACTATATCTATATCACATATGTTCAAAATCTATATGCTCTTGAAAATTTGAGTGGGAGGTCTCCTTGTAGACAAGCCGAAAAATAAAAAGATGTGTAATCTCAAACTTTCAAGTGTTCGAGTGAGTTGAAGTTCACACTTCCCTCACGCACTTTCCCGAAATAGAAAATAGGAAAAGATCGAGTATGTACCTTGTGCCTTTATGCACTAATACTACTCTGAACATGTAGATCTAGGATTCTCTTCTAGTTGTCCGCTCTGGCACTCTCTAAATAGGAAATCTGTTTCCGAACTTATAAGAGTCGATGAACCAACTCCAAAAACTAAGTGGGAGGGTTATACTTGTTGTTTGTAACCCACGATCCCCAACACTAATGAAAAGTGCAAGTGTCGCCGGACTAAGAGTCACCCTCGTGGCCTTCTCTTAAATGAGAGTACTTAAGGGCGCTTTGCTCTGATCATTGCTCAATGAGCTACGTCCGAGAGTGAGACGATGATGGCAAGGCCTCCCCTTGGGGGATTGTTTTTCAAAGTTGATCTTTTGGACTAAGTGGTTGGTTGCACACTTAGGCTCAATCCTTAGTAATCCTCCCTTGAGGCCCTGCGAAAGGATGTGAGTGATCAAACCAATTTACAAGGTGGCTAGTCAAAATAGATGTATTGACAACCTGGCTTAGCATTAATGATGTGTCATTTACTTATAAAAGGAGATTTTTTGCGGCCTTCTCTTGAGGGAGTAAATTATCGTTTGGTTTATAACACCTTTGGATTTTATAAAAGTCTTAATAAAACTTAAATCCTAAACCAAAGACTAATCGTAAACTTGTTTCAACTTATATAGGCAATATGTCTCCCAACCCTCTCTCTTTCATCCTTTCCTCGAACAAACTCGAAAACGAAAACTACGTAGATTCGAAACATAACCTCGACATAATCCTTACCAAGCACAAATGGGTACTCACCACCCCGTGTCCTCCTCTAACGAATGATGATTCGACTCAAGAGGACAATGACGCCTTAGCGGCCTGGCTTCGATCCGATGAGATTGTGAGGTGCTATATCTTGGCATCTATGAACAATATGCTGAAAGAGCAACATCGTAACATCGAGACTGCCGCCGAAATGCTCTACAATCTCCTTGAGATATTTGGAGGGCAAAGGTGTCAGACAAGGCAAAAAGCAGTCCGACAGTTTATGAACTGTCGCATGAAGGCTAGGACTCCTGTTGGAGAATTTATGATATTGATCATTAGTCATCTGAGTAAAATGGAAATCCTAGGATCTGAGATTGATGGGAAGAATGTCATAGATGTGATCTTAGAAACTCTCCCCACATCTCTTGATACCTCCAAGATGAACTACTCCATTAACAAGCTAGAGTACACTGTTACCAAGCTTATGGAGGAACTTCACACTGCTGTAGGTCTCACTAAGAGAAAGAGGAATCAAGGAGAGGCACATGCTACTGAGCAAAAAGCCTCCGCCTCTGGAACTAAGAAGAGACCTCACAAGGCCGATAAAAAGAACAGTCATGCCTATCTCAAAGCAAAGGAACATAGTATTGTACTAGTTACCGAAGCATGCTTAGTAGCTGATAATGTATCAACGTGGATTCTTGACTCCGCTACTACTAACCATATTTGTTGTTCCTTGAAAGGTTTCAAGAAAACCAAAAGCTTAGAGGAAGGCGAGTTCTATTTTAAATGGGGTGATGGGAGCCATGTGTCCGCGAAGGCTGTGGGATCCATGGCGCTGTCTTTTGAAGACCGCACTTTAAACTTGAATAATGTTTATTTTGTTCCTACCTTTGGGAAGAACTTAATATCCGTTGCTCGTCTACGTGAGCAAGATTATTGTTTAAAGTTCATTAAGAATGGAATTCGTATTTCGTTTCATGATAATTCTTTTGTCACTGATGCATGTATGAAGAATGCTCTTTTCTACATCTATCCCACTAAACCTTCCCTTTTGGACACCGAAATAGATAATGATCTAATTAGGGAGCCAAAGAGGATCAAACTTTCTGAATCCTCCGATCTAACAAAATCAACTTACCTATGGCACTTAAGACTTGGTCATATCAGTCTAGATAGGATTAAGAGACTTGTGAGGGACGGTCCACTCCAAGCCTCTGCAATAGGTTCACTACCTACTTGTGAATCCTGCATAGAAGGAAAAATGACTAAGCGACCTTTCTCTGATAAGGGTCGAAGAGCCACTGAGTTGCTGGAACTAATACATTCTGATGTATGTGGTCCGCTCAGCCAACAGGCACGTGGAGGATACGAATACTTCGTTACCTTCACCGATGATTAATCGCGATATGGGTTTGTCTATTTGCTTAAACACAAATCCGAGACGTTTAATGTATTTAAGGTCTTTAGGGCTTTAGTGGAAAAGCAAACTGGCAAAGTGATCAAAACCCTTCGATCTGATCGAGGTGGTGAGTATATGTCTGGTGAGTTCGATGACTTTCTTAAAGAAGAGGGTATCACTTCTCAGCTTACCGCACTTGGCACACCTCAACAAAACGGAGTGTCAGAGAGAAGAAACCGAACTCGTATGGAGATGGTTAGATCGATGATGAGTTACTCATCACTCCCGCTTTCTTTTTGGGGATATGCCCTCGAAACAGCCGCTAACATTCTGAACCAAGTTCCGTCTAAAACGGTTCCTGGTACTCCTTATGAAATATGGACTGGCCGTAAAGCAAGTTTGGGCCACATCCGAATTTGGGGTTGCCCTGCACATGTGCTAAGGCAAAAGACTAGCAAGTTGGCTAGTAGGTCAAAATTGTTCCTGTTTGTTGGATATCCAAAGGAAACCAAAGGTTTCATTTTCTATAGTCCCGAGGACGATAAGACTTTCGTTAGCACGAATGCTCGGTTCCTTGAGGAGGACTTCATGAAGGATGCGAAACCTAGAAGCAAAATTGTGCTTGAAGAAAAGTTGGGTGAGGAAGCTTCTACCTCATCTGTAAGAACTGTTCTTACCCCAACTGAAACACAACCTAAATCATCAAAATCTCGTCAAGTTGTACTTCGACGTAGTGGGAGGGCTACTCAAAAGCCTGACAGGTACATGTCTTATGGAGACTCTCTTGTAGCCGTCTCTGACATGGATGACCCTGTTTCCTATAGCCAAGCGATGGCTTGTTCTGAATCAAACCATTGGCTTGACGCCATGAAAGTTGAAATGCACTCGATGTATGTCAACAAAGTCTGGAAACTTGTAGACCTTCCTGAAGGGATTAAACCCATAGGGTGTAAGTGGATATACAAGAAGAAAAGGGGTCCTGATGGGAACGTCGAGACGTTCAAAGCACGACTTGTGGCGAAGGGTTATACCCAGCAAGAAAGGATTGACTATGAAGAAACCTTCTCGCCAGTCGCGATACTTAAATCCATCCGCATACTCCTATCCATAGTTGCAGCTCTCGACTATGAGATCTGGCAAATGGATGTCAAGACAGCCTTCCTGAATGGCAATCTTGACGAGCGCATTTATATGGCTCAACCAGACGGTTTCGTGGAAGAAGGTCAAGAGACCAAGGTTTGTGAGTTACTTAAGTCCATTTATGGACTAAAGCAAGCATCTAGGTCATGGAATATTAGATTCGATGAAACTGTAAAGAGCTTTGGCTTTGAATAGTCAATAGATGAGCCTTGTGTTTACAAGTTAATGGATCGCTTCTCGATGCAAGACTCCAAGAAGGGCCAAACACCCTTTAGGCATTGAGTTTCACTCTCTAAGGACCAGTCTCCCAAGACTGCACAAGAGATTGAAGACATGAGGAAAATTCCTTACGCCTCTGCCGTATGAAGCATTATGTATGCTATGCTTTGCACTAGACCTGACATCTATTTCGCCGTTGGCGTAGTTAGCCGTTTCCAATCCAACCCTGGACCCGAGCACTGGATTGCTGTTAAGCATGTTCTTAAGTATCTTCGAAGAACTAGGAACTTGATGCTTACATACTCAGGTACTGACCTGACTATGACGGGATATACCGACTCCGATTTTCAAGCGGATAAGGATTCCAGGAAATCCACTTCGGGATCTGTGTTCATCCTTAATGGTGGAGCTGTTGTGTGGAGGAGTATTAAGCAATCTTGCATTGCTGACTCCACAATGGAAGCAGAATATGTGGCTGCTTGTGAAGCATCCAAAGAGGCTGTATGGCTTAGAAAATTCCTTAAGTATTTGGAAGTTGTTCCAAACGTCGACGAGCCCATAACCCTTTATTGTGATAATAGTGGGGCTGTCGCTAACTCAAAGGAACCTAGAAGCCATAAGCGCTCTAAGCATATTGAGAGGAAATACCATTTGATTCGAGAGATCGCGCAACGCGGAGACGTGGAGGTGAAGTAGATCTCTGGCAGATCCATTCGCCAAGGCCCTAGCGAACATGGTCTTCGACCAACATTGAGAGGGATTAGGCATAAAGGACTACTCACATCTTCTTTGAGTCAAGTGGGAGTTTGTTGTCAATGGTGCCCACAAGAAGAGTAGTAGTGTCTATTTGTGTACATTTGATGTAATATAGCGTTACGAAGACTCTTGCTTGTAATTGCTTATTCATTAATAAAAAGTTGAAACGTTCATTCAATCTTCCTTGTCTGAAGCTTTATGATAAAACCCAAGTCTTTTAGTCCATAAACAAACCTAACAACTTACGAAGAGACAAATGTAGATTTGCATGAACAAACTCTTCGTAGTTTGCTTAAAACGATATATTCGCAATCTTAGGGTCAAAGGACTATTGACCTCAGTACGATTGTTAGAAGAATCTATGATGTCTGGTTATGAGGCATTGAGAGTTGGAGACTCTATAGTTCTTCTAGGTATCTTCCGAAGGTACTGAATTAACCAGTGCACTTCTAGAGACAAGATAAGAACAAACCATTTAACCTCTTATGTCTCGAAGTCACTATGTATGAATTGCATCATGCTTACCTTAATCCTGAAATGAGACATGCCATTTCACACCTTAGTATTCTCATTTGAGAAAGTCAGAGTTCGGACTTACTATGTGATTCCGAACAGGGCCTATTGGTCAAGTACTAAGTTGTGAGAATGTCATGAGTAACTTTGTGAAGTTCTCATAGATATGGAATTCATGTACAAGATTGCTGAAATGCAATGTATGTCACCTCATGCTTTGTTCCTTGGAGTGTGAATAAATGAACTGGCCAGTGTCCAAATTGAGTCCTCACTCTTTTGGATGAAACAATGTGACTTGTTAGCTCCTCGTCAAATACATTGTTTCTAACTTATTCACAAGCGACAAAGGAGTTGAGGAAATAACAGCTAGAAGGGTAAAATGGTAATTTAGTAAATCCCGACTAGCTGATGACATTTATGAAGGGTAGCATAGATAATATTCAGTGGATCCGCTCATTATAATTAGGTGAATTATTGAGTAGAAAATAAATTCATTTGAACCGAGAGATTTTCAGTGTCAGCTCTTTAGTGGAGTCAGTTGGCATTAAGCTAAACTTGGAACAGGTTTGTGAACTTTTGAGTCCAAGTGTTTAGCTCAAGCTTTGTTCATTTGGGTCCATGAGGTCACTGTCACGAATCACATCGATAGGAATAGTTAAACTGGAAGCTAAGTCAAAACAAGAACGAAAATTGGCGAAAGGGTATTTTTGTCTTTTGAGACATAGGATGAAATGGATGTCAATAAATTTTTTGACAAGTTCATTTGATGACCTAATGTCACTCGGCCATGACTTGATCATTGGGCCTTGTGAATTAATTTCATTTCATAAGAATTTCATTGAAAATTCTTAATGGGCCTTTCTTATGTTGTCATGAACAAATGAAGAAGCTTCTAAAAGCTCCTTCTAGATAAGAAATGGGCGCCCAAATACCCAAGAGAAAGAGAGTTCCTTTTGTGCATTAATGTATGAAGATACTTGCCAAAAGAAAAAGAGGAAACAAATTTCCCATACTTGTATAGGGAATTTCGGCCAAGGCAACCAAGAGAGAAACAAAAGAGGAAACTAATCCCTTGTGGATGTGCATGAGGTGGGCGCCTATCTTGGATAGGAATGGGCAATAAAGATTGCTCATAAAGGCTTGGAAAATAAGAGGAAACTACTTCTTTCCAAGGCCAACCCTTCTCCTATAAATAGGACCCTCATTCCTGTCATTCTATTCATTCCACATAAGTTAGAGATTGAGAGCTTCTCTCTCTAGAACTTGTGGTTGCCGCCCCTCTTCTCTCTCTCTCTAGTTTAATTTCGATTTTTCTTGTATTGGCACCTAGGTCCTCACTCGACCTAGTGTTTAGCTCTGCGACTTCAAGACTCGTTCTTAAGTCGTAGTGTTTAAAAGTGCCCACTCACTAATTCCTTTATTTCGAGTGATTTAGTGATAGAAACTTTCGTGGTTGCTCGAGGTGCCGAGGAAAGAAAGGGAGACGTGCTGCGAGGGGAGACGAGCGTTGCAAATTTCTAAGAGCTTCTCAAAGATCAAGCTTCAAGAAAGGTTAGTAAACTTCTTAGCTCATATTAGTTTTAATTACATGTACTTGCACTTTGTCTAGGTTAGTAAAAACTGTTTTTACTTGTAAAAGAAAATTTTTAAAATTCCGCCGCTTACCGAAGCGTTAATTATTTTCTTCAACCCTAGATCGATTCCAACAGGTTCTGTGCGTCGTTTATCCGTTTAGGCAAGTCGCAAGGGATGGCCTAGATATGCCATGTAGGCTTCTTAGGTGCGCCGTATAGGCTTTTTAGAAGTGCCATGTAGGCGTCTTACGTGCGCCACGTAGGCGTCTTAAGTGCGCCATGTAGGCGTCTTGGGTGCGCCATGTAGGCGGCTTCGGTGCGCCACGAGGGACGACTTGGTTGCGCCATGTAGGCGTCTTACGTGTGCCATGTAGGCGTTTTAAGTGCGCCATGTAGGCGTCTTAGGTGCGCCATGTAGGCATCTTTGGTGCGTCGCAAGGGACGGCTTCAGTGTGCATCTCTGGGATGTCTTAAGGCGCGCTGGGGAGTCGTCTTAGCTTGCATCTCTGGGATGTCTTATGGCGCGCCGCGGAGGCGTCTTTGCCTACATCTCTGGGATGTCGTATGGCGCGCCGCGGACTCGTCTTCAGCCTGCATCTCTGGGATGTCTTATCGCGCGCCGCAGAGGCGTCTTCAGCCTGCATCTCTAGGATGTCTTATGGCGCGCCGCGGAGGCGTCTTCGGCCTGCATCTCTGGGATGTCTTATGGCGCGCCGCGGAGGCGTCTTCAACCTGCATCTCATGGATGTCTTATGGCGCGCCGCAGAGGCGTCTTCAGCCTGCATCTCTGGGATGTCTTATGGCGCGCCGCGGAGGCATCTTCAGCCTGCATCTCTGGGATGTCTTATGGCGCACCGCGGAGGCATCTTAGCCTGCATCTCTGGGATGTCTTATGGCGCGCCGCGGAGGCGTCTTAGTTGAACGCTCGTTCCCGTTTGTGTTCGGGTGTTTTGTTTTGGTGGAGCGTACTTTCTTTGGGTGGAGCGTACTTTCTTGAGGATTTTGAGTGTGTTTACCGTTGCCTATGTCACTAGCCCCCCGAGTTTTTGGGTTTATAAACGTTATCGAAAAACTTTGATAAAGTGGATTTCGAAAGAAAAACCACGAACTTTATTAATATTGCAAAAATTTGAAATCCTAAAACATTGGCTCGTAGGCCTTATTGAATGTTGGAAAATAAAGAAATAAAATGAGGGAGCGCTGGCTAATGGTAGTACTTTCTCAAGTGTTCCGCATTCCACAGGCGACGGATCGGTGTCTCGTCCGTGTAGTATGTCCAGTCATGTATGACTTGGCAGACTTTGTGGGGTCCCTCCCTGTTTGGGATGAGGACGTCGGCACCTTGCACTTGGGTGTCATGCAGATGTCTTCGTGGATTTCGCATAGGACCTTGGTCGACTCGACGCTATCTCTAAGCTGGGAGATCGTGTTAACCATCTTGCTAGCGATTTTTCTATCGATTCCTTGGATGTAGCATATTATGGCTTGGGATTGATCTCCTGCCATGATGCGGATTCCATCCTTGGTAGGGAACTTCACCAGTAGGTGGTATGTAGAGGTAATAGCCCTTAGTCGGTTCAGCGTAGGTCGCCCAATGATGACATTATATGGCGACTCCTGATCAACCACTAGGAATGGGACCATGTGAACAACTTCAATGCCTTCGGGAGTTCCGAAGGTGACCGACAGATCCATGATGCCTTCGGTCATGACTCTCTCCCCAGTGAACCCGAATAGAGGCGTTTGGGTCGGAGTTGGGCGTAGTCCCCCGAGCTTCATGCGCTCTAGGGTGGACTTGAAAATTATGTCGGCAGCACTGCCGTTGTCGATGAGAACTCCTTTCACCAAGTTATTAGCCACTTGGGCTTTGAGCACTATCGCGTCATTGTGTGGATGCACAACTCGCTTGGCCTCTTCGTTGGTGAAGTACATTGTCTCGTGAGGCACGGACGGAGGTTCTTCATAGGTGAGGTCGACATGCATAGCAGCGTCTTCTATAGCCACGGCCCTTAGGAATTTTTTCCGTTGCCGGGCTGAATCTCCATCTTGTGGGCCACCTAGTATGGTGTTTACAATGTGGAGTTGTGGATTGGCATCGACAGTAGCCGTGGTTCGGTCGGCAGAAGCGGCTGTTCCTCCTCCCTTGCCAGACCGTGGTATGTTTGTGGTGGGGCCCACAGCGCTGATCATGCGCAACACGAACTCTTTCAGCTCACCCCGTTGGATCAAAGCCTCGATTTTCCATTTAAGGTTATAGCATTTGGAGGTCAAGTGACCGTATTCCTGATGGAACTCACAATATTTAGATCGATTGCGAGTCGCTGGATCTTTGCTCGTTGGAGCCGGGGGAGTGAATTTGTCACGTGCCAAAGCTAGGATTCGCTCCGGCGTCTTGTTCAATGGCGTGAACGACGAGTACCCTTTGAAGTTTTCCGCAAGTCGCGGCTTCTAGGGTACAGGGGGTTGGTTATTAGAAACCTGGTTTCCCTTGTTTCGCCTTTTACGGGGCTCGTTTTGCTCGTGGCTAGGTTCTTCCCGACGTCGAGAACTCTGATGGTTACTCTTGCGGCCGTCGAGGTAATCTTCGACTCCCATGAAGGTATTAGCCCGAGTCATTAACTCGGCCATGGTCGAAGGGACACGGCCGATGACTGACTTAAGGAAGTCACTTGTGCGCATGCCTTCTATGATAGCGGCAATTGCGTCACCGTCGTCAAAGCGGTCGACCTTATTCGACTCCTCAGTGAATCGGGCGAGGTATCGTCTAAGAGACTCGCAACTCTCTTGCTTGATTGACCACAGGTACATCTTGGTCTTCTTTTAGACCATAGATGTAGCGAACCGTGCTAGGAACATGTCCTTCAGGTCTTTGAATGAATGGATGCTTCCTGGCTTTAAGTTTTTGAACCACTCAAAACCGGGTCCGGCGATGGTTAAACTAAAAGCTTGGCACATTGCGCCAGGAGAAACACCTTGCATTGTCATCCAGGTTTCATAGTGCTAGATGTGGTAATCAGGGTCTGCTTTCCCATCATAGGGAGTGTGGTTCGGGAGTTTGAAATTCTCCGTACAAACCTCAGCCAGTATCTGAGCCGTGAAAGGCGAGGAGTTCTCCTCAACGACCCCATAAGTGCTTCCACCTACTCCGTATTCTCGGAGATTTCATACCTCATTTAGAAGATTGTGGATCATAGTGACCACATCGAGACCGGTTGGCGGAGTAACCCCCTGTTCGGGAGGAGTCACCTGTCGCTTTCGTTAGATCCCCGACCTGTGCGGCGGTTCCCGTTAGTTGGGGCTGCCAGCGGGACATTGGGTCTAGAGCTTAGTCGCTCTCTCAGATCATTTCCACGCCCAATGCGTTGAGAAGTGAGGTGGTCCCTAAGATCAGGACTGGTCGTACGGAGGCGCAAGCTTCGTCTGCGACGGCGCGCTCTCCGCGTGCCCTAACTTTCCGCAATATTCTCCCTTTGACCTAGTCGGTCGAGGGCCGAACGTCGGGAATCCCCCTCTTGAGAAGATGCCGGCGCATCGCCTGTCCGGGGTAAGGGATTCGATGGACCGGCTTCAAACACGGCGGGGTGTTCCCCGTCCTTCGTGAGAGAAGTCTCGATATCCTCCGACTCACCAGTACCCTCATAATCAGGGTCGCGGTCGCGGCTTTCCTCATTGAGGTTCTCAGGATCCCCGTTGGGGATTACCGTGTCACGCACAGGTTGCTTCGCAGCCAATCGGCTGTGGTACCTTGCGTTCCTCGCCTTTAGTCGGCGGATACTCTCCTCCAACTCGATGATGCGGTTGTCCCTGCTATCAGGAGATGGAGATGGTGAGCGGGTCAAGCTCTCTTCATGGAGTGACTCTTCGTCACCATGCGCTCGGGAGCGCAAGAAGTATTCCTTGGTTCTAGTGATGTTACCGGGGTTGTTAACTGTTGTCGGCCCGTCTAGGGCCGACGAGAACAAAGGCATCTCTTCGACCCACGTGGCTGGTGCGAGGTCTTGAGCGGCGAAACCCTGACTCAACCAGGGGCCGGCCCAAACCAATGGCCAAGTCAAATGCCTTGCCCATCCATGGGCCGATTCAATGGCTCACTCGGCCATTGGCTGGGTCAACGGTTCACTCGGCCAATGGGCAGTTCACTCGGCCAATGGCTGAGTGAACCTTCCAGCCGCCCAGGCAGTTCACTCGGCCACTGGCCGAGTGAACCTTCCAGCAGTTCACTCGGCCAATGGCCGAGTGAACCTTCCAGCCGCCCAGGTAGTTCACTCGGCCATTGGCCGAGTGAACCTTCAAGCAGTTCACTCGGCCAATGGCCGAGTGAACCTTCCAGCCGCCCAGGCAGTTCACTCGACCATTGGTCGAGTGAACCTTGCAGCAGTTCACTCGGCCAATGGCCGAGTGAACCTTCCAGCCGTCCAGGCAGTTCACTCGGCCATTGGCCGAGTTAACCTTCCAGCAGTTCACTCGGCCAATGGCCGAGTGAATCTTCCAGCCACCCAGGCAGTTCACTTGGCCATTGGCCGAGTGAACCTTCCAGCAGTTCACTCGGCCAATGGCCGAGTGAACCTTCCGGCTGCCCGTGCAGTTCACTCGGCCATTGGCCGAGTGAACCTGAGCCGGCCCAAGCCTTTCACTCGGCCAATGGCCGAGTGAACCTCACCACCATGTTCACTCGGCCATTGGCCGACCCAACCATTGAAGGAGTCAAATGGCCGACTCAAGCATGCTCACTCGGCCAAGGGGTCTTCAAACCACCTCTTAGCCGCCTATAAATAGAGAGGTCTGCCCTCTCCCAAAGGTAATCCATTTTTGAGTCCCGAAACGCTGCCGAACTCGTACTTCGCTCGTTTCGCTCATCTTTGGCCTCTCACCACCCCGAAAACCTCTATACTCCACCTCAATCCCACTAATGCTGAGCGTCGGAGAGGTAAACAGGGGCACCCCCCCTGTTTCCCCTTTGTAGTTCACAATCTCTTCCTTGCTTTTCAGGTATCGAGACGAGGTGAGCTTCACCCACAGCTAAGGGACGACTTGGGATACCAAGTCCGACACGCTCGAGCCGGAGTGAGACCACTTGGTCCGGCCTTGGGTCTAACCACTCTGGGCTCCTAAATAGTTGTCCGAAAAACAGCGACAACATTTTGGCGCTAGAAGGAGGGGATCTCTCGACCTTGGCGACACATCCCCTCTACCAATCTTCTTCTCACTTCTACGACTCTCGAGAGATGAGTCATGGCCCCGCCACCGCCGTGGGCGCCCAAGCAACGAGCTCGAGGTGCGGCCTCCGAAGCCCCGTTCGTCGTCTTAGAGGGCAACCTCGTGATAACGAGAGCCAGCCCCGAGACCCGACGAATGACCCCGAGGCCGCAGTCCGAGAGGACACGTCTCGAAGGCTCGCCGAACTCCTAGACCGCCCCGGCGTTACCGGTGCGCTCATCGCCGACCTCCTCGACTTTAACAACGTCGACGACATCAACCACGAGACCAACCTCGACCACGCTATTCACGAAAGTGCACACACGCGCACGCTTCCAAGGGGACACCCTCGGGCGGCCGCGTCGAAACGTCAACTTTCTGATGGGCACCCGCACGCGCGCTCGAGGGGACACCCTCGGGCGACCACGTCAAGACGACAAGTGTCGAAAGGTACACGGGGGCGCTCAACCTCTAGGCCCCGAGAGGGACGCTCCAAGCTCACCATCCGCGTCCAAAACCCTCAGGGAGATGACGACAACAATGGCCGTGTCGTCTATCGAGAACGTCACTCAAATGACGCACTCTCGCCTAAAGTGATAGGGACGGCCGCCGGAGACGTGAGAGATCATCTCAATTCCCGGAAGGAATCTCATGAGAGCGACATGAGAGAAAAGCTCAACGCCCAACGCGAGATCGCGAGCAAGATCGTCTTGGGACGTCAACCACCTGACGCTGCTAACTGTGCACCTAACAAGAAACGCGCCTCCGCACTCGGTGCATCGGCCGTCGCTCCCTACTCGCGAAGGAAGAGGCGCAGAAAAGGTCGAGTCCCTAATGACCTTCCCTCTCCGACCCCGAAGCGATCCTTCATCCCGCTCAACACAACGCCCGGCCGGATCCTGAGCTTACGCCGCGATGAGCTGGGAAGCCCCGCTCCACTCACAAAGGACCCCGCGAAGCGAGATCGAAGTAGGTTCTGCGAATACCACAAGGATCACGGGCACGCGACGATCGAATGCAACCAGCTTAAGAAGCGAATTGATTCCCTAATTCGAGGTGGGGACTTCAAGGAATTCGTCACATCTGCCGGCAAGCCATGATTGTCGCGACTTCGACCTTTAAATTTACGCCCGAACCCGATCGACTTCGTGATCACTTTTATTTCGAAAATGTAATTTCTTCTTTTTTCAAAGAAGGCCAAGTGCCATGACTACCTGTAATGACCCCCTTTATTGCAATAAAAAGTTATTCTACACATGACAACTTTTTGTATACCTCCAACACAAGAGTTTCTTGGCTTTCGTCTCACAAACGCAAGAAACTCGGGGGGCTAACAGGGATCAATGCTCAATCAAAAACAACTCAACAACTAAAAAAAAAATAATAATACTAAAGTCTCAAGGGGCCGATGGTTAGGTCGGAGGTCCCAAAGAAAGAATTCTCACATAACTCCTCGAAATGAGTTCATTCCTCGGGTCGAGTTTCGAATCTGCAAGTCGACCGATAATCCTCGCGCCGACTCTTCACGTGGCTCCTCGTGCAGGCTCTACATGAGTCCTCGAGTTTAATCCGAGTCCACGAGTCGACAAGCTACTCCTCGTGCCAACTCCACATGTCTCCTCGAGATGAGTTCATTCCTCGAGTTGAGCCCCGAGTCCGCGAGTCGACCGATACTCCTCGTGCCGACTCTTCACGAAACTCCTCGTCCAGGCTCTACGTGAGTCCTCGAGTCGAGTTCGAGTCCACGAGTCAACTGATACTCCTCGTGCCGACTCTACATGTCTCCTCGAGATGAGTTCATTCCTCGAGTCGAGTTCGACTCCACGAGTCGACTGATACTCCTCGTGCCGACTCTTCACGTAACTCCTCGTGCAGGCTCTACATGAGTCCTCGAGATGAGTCCCAAATCCACGAGTCGACTGATACTCCTCGTGCCGACTCTTCACACATCTCCTCGAGACGAGCTCATTCCTCGAGTCGAGCCCCGAGTCCGCGAGTCGAACGATACTCCTCGCGCCGACTCTTCACGAAACTCCTCGTGCAGGCTCTACGTGAGTCCTCGAGTCGAGTTCGAGTCCACTAGTCGACTGATACTCCTCATGCCGACTCTACATGTCTCCTCGAGATGAGTTCATTCCTCGAGTCGAGTTCGAGTCCACGAGTCGACTGATACTCCTCGTGCTGACTCGTCACGTAACTCCTCGTGCAGGCTCTACATGAGTCCTCGAGATGAGTCCCAAGTCCATGAGTCGACTGATACTCCTCGTGCTGACTCTTCACACATCTCCTCGAGACGAGCTCATTCCTCGAGTCGAGCCCCGAGTCCGCGAGTCGACTGATACTCCTCGCGCCGACTCTTCACGAAACTCCTCGTGCAGGCTCTACGTGAGTCCTCGAGTCGAGTTCGAGTCCACCAGTCGACTGATATTCCTTGTGCCGACTCTACATGTCTCCTCGAGATGAGTTTATTCCTCGAGTCGAGTTCGTGTCCACGGGTCGACTGATACTGCTCGTGCCGACTCTTCACGTAACTCCTCGTGCAGGCTCTACATGAGTCCTCGAGTTGAGTTCCGAGTCCACGAGTCGACTGATACTCCTCGTGCCGACTCTACATGTCTCCTCGAGATGAGTTCATTCCTCGAGTCGAGCCCCGAGTCCGCGAGTCGACCGATACTCCTCGCGCCGACTCTTAACGAAACTCCTCGTGTAGGCTCTACGTGAGTCCTCGAGTCGAGTTCGAGTCCACGAGTCGACTGATACTCCTCGTGCCGACTCTACATGTCTCCTTGAGATGAGTTCATTCCTCGAGTCGAGTTCGAGTCCACGAGTCGACTGATACTCCTCCTGCCGACTCTTCAAAAAACTCCTCGTGTAGGCTCTACATGAGTCCTCGAGTTGAGTCCCGAGTCCACGAGTCGACTGATACTCCTCGTGCCGACTCTACATGTCTCCTCGAGATAAGTTCATTCCTCGAGTCGAGTTCGAGTCCACGAGTCTACTGATACTCCTCGTGCCGACTCTTCACGTAACTCCTCGTGCAGGCTCTACATGAGTCCTCGAGTTGAGTCCCGAGTCCACAAGTCGACTGATACTCCTCGCGCCGACTCTTCACGGAACTCCTCGTGCAGGCTCTGCATCAGTCCTCGAGTCGAGTTCGAGTCCACGAGTCGACCGATACTCCTCGTGCCGGCTGCACATGCCTCCCCGAGACGAGTTCATTCCTCGAGTTGAGTATCGAGCTTACGAGCCAACTAACCACTCCTCGAGCAGGCTTTACATGAGCCCTCGAATTGTGTCCCGAGTCCACAAGTCAACTAACTACTCCTCGTGCAGGCTCTACGTGAGTCCTCGAGTTGAGTCCCGAGTCCGCTCTCGCCGCCCAGCTCGTGAGGCAAAAGGCAACGATGGGTTCAAAGGCTTGCGTCCGCTGGGCGTATATGGTCTAGCCAGCGTCCACAGGAAACCTCGTCACGCAAATGTGGCTCCGCGCTCGCCACCCAGCTCGTGAGCCGAAAGGCAGCGAGTTACAAATGGGTTTCAAAGGCTTGCGTCCGCCAGGGCGTATATGGTCTAGCCAGCACCCACGGGAAACCTCGCCACGCAAATGTGGCACCGCGCTCGCCGCCCAGCTCCTAAGCCGAAAGGCAGCGAGTTACAAATGGGTTTCAAAGGCTTGCGTCCGCCAGGACATATCTGGTCTAGCCAGCGTCCACGGGAAACCTCGCCACGCGAACGTGGCTACGCGCTCGCCGCCCAGCTCGTGAGCCGAAAAGCAGCGAGTTACAAATGGGTTTCAAAGGCTTGCATCCGCCAGGGCGTATATGGTCTAGCCAGCGCCCATGGGAAACCTCGCCACGCAAATGTGGCACAGCGCTCGCCGCCCAGCTCGTGAGCCGAAAGGCAGCGAGTTACAAATGGGTTTCAAAGGCTTGCGTCCGCCAGGGCGTATATGGTCTAGCCAGCGCCCATGGGAAACCTCGCCACGCAAATGTGGCACCGCGCTCGCCGCCCATCTCGTGAGCCGAAAGGCAGCAAGTTACAAATGGGTTTCAAAGGCTTGCGTCCGTCGGGACGTATCTGGTCTAGCCAGCGTCCACGGGAAACCTGGCCACACAAATGTGGCATCGCGCTCGCCGCCCAGCTCGTGAGCCGATAGGCAACGAGTTATAAATGGGTTCAAGGTTTGCGTCCGCTGGGCTTATCTGGTCTAGCCAGCGTCCACGGGAAACCTGGCCACACAAATGTGGCATCGCGCTCGCCGCTCAGCTCGTGAGCCGATAGGCAACGAGTTACAAATGGGTTCAAGGCTTGCGTCCGCTGGGCGTATCTGGTCTAGCCAGCGTCCACGGGAAACCTGGCCACAAAAATGTGGCATCGCGCTCGCCGCCCAGCTCGTGAGCCGATAGGCAACGAGTTACAAATGGGTTCAAGGTTTGCGTCCGCTGGGCGTATCTGGTCTAGCACACGTCCACGGGAAACCTGGCCACGCAAATGTGGCATCGTGCTCGCCGCCCAGCTCGTGAGCCGACAGGCAACGAGTTACAAATGGGTTAAAGGTTTGCGTCCGCTGGGCGTATCTGGTCTAGCCAGCGTCCATGGGAAACCTGGCCACACAATTGTGGCATCGTGCTCGCCGCCCAGCTCGTGAGCTGATAGGCAACGAGTTACAAATGGGTTCAAGGTTTGCGTCCGCTGGGCGTATCTGGTCTAGCCAACGTCCACGGGAAACCTGGCCACACAAATGTGGCATCGCGCTCGCCGCCCAGCTCGTGAGCCGACAGGCAACGAGTTACAAATGGGTTTCAAAGGCTTTCGTCCGCCAGGGCGTATCTGGTCTAACCAGCGTCCACGGAAAACTCGGTCACGCAAACGTGACGCCGAGGCCCCCCGAGGTCCAAGTCGTGCTAATCGATCACGCCTTCACTGGTAGGTCGAGAAAACAAGCCACGCGCAACAAAGACGTGCAAATCGATTACGCCTTCGTCGGTAAGTCAAGAAAATAAGCCACGCGCAACAAAAGCCGTCCCTCGCGATGCACAAAAGCCGTCCCTCGTGACGCACAAAAGCCGTCCCTCGTGATGCACAAAGGCCGTCCCACGTGGCACACAAAGGCCGTTCCCTGTGACGCAATCCCGAGAGCGTTCACCCCGCATCCACATAAAAGCGTAGGTTTTGAGTTTCCACTCGACCTACGCTCGACTGGAAACTCGTGGGGCTAATGTTACCGGCCCGTCTAGGGCCGACGAGGACAAAGGCATCTCTTCGACCCGCGCGGCTGGTGCGAGGTCTTGAACGGCGAAACCCTGACCCAACCAGGGGCCGGCCCAAACCAATGGCCAAGTCAAATGCCTTGCCCGGCCATTGGCCGAGTCAGTGGCTCACTAAGCCATTGGCCGAGTCAATGGCTTACTCGGCCATTGGGCAGTTCACTCGGCCATTGGCCGAGTGAACCCTCCAGCAGTTCACTCGGCCAATGGCCGAGTGAACCCTCCAGCCACCAAGGCAGTTCACTCGGCCATTGGCCGAGTGAACCTTCCAGCAGTTCACTCGGCCAATGGCCGAGTGAACCTTCCAGCCGCCCAGGCAGTTCACTCGGCCATTGGCCGAGTGAACCCTCCAGCAGTTCACTCGGCCAATGGCCGAGTGAACCTTCCAGCAGCCCAGGCAGTTCACTCGGCCAATGGCCGAGTGAACCTCCATCCGGCCAAGACTCCTCACTCGGCCATTGGCCGGCCCAACCCTTCAGCCGGCCAATGGCCGACCCAAGATGCTCACTCGGCCAAGGGGTCCCCCAAACACCCCTTGGCCGCCTATAAATAGAGAGGTCGGCCCTCTCCCAAAGGTAATCCATTTTTGAGTCCCGAAACGCTGCCGAACTCGTACTTCGCTCGTTTCGCTCATCTTTGGCCTCTCACCACCCTTAAAACCTCTATACTCCACGTCAATCCCACTAATGTTGAGCGTCGGAGAGGTAAACAGGGGCACCCCCCCTGTTTCCCCTTTGTAGTTCACAATCTCTTCCTTGCTTTTCAGGTATCGAGAGGAGGTGAGCTTCACCCACAGCTAAGGGACGACTTGGGGTACCAAGTCCGACAAGCTCGAGCCGGAGTGAGACCTGTTGTCGCTGTTTTTCGGACAACTATTTAGGAGCCAAAGACGGTTAGACCCAAGGCCGGACCAAGTGGTCTCGTCTCGATTCGAGCGTGTCGGACTTGGTATCCCAAGTCGTCCCTTAGCTGTGGGTGAAGCTCACTTGGTCTCGATACCTGAAAAGCAAGCAAGAGATTGTGAACTACAAAGGGGAAACAGGGGGGGTGCCCCTGTTTACCTCTCCGACGCTCAACATTAGTGGGATTGAGGTGGAGTATAGAGGTTTTAGGGGTGTTAGAGGCCGAGACTTGAGTGAAACGAGCGAGGTACGAGTTCGGCAGCGTTTCAGTACTCAAGAATGGATTACCTGGGTCAAGGGAAGGACCCTTGTATTTATAGGCATCCAAGGGGTGGTTTGAAGACCCCTTGGCCGAGTGAGCAAGGTTGGGCCGGCCTTGGAGGAGGGCCGGCCTTGGAGTGCCGGCCATGGAGGGGGGCCGGCCTTGGAGGGCCGGCCATGGAGGGCCGGCCTTGGAGGGCCGGCCATGGAGGAAGGCCGGCCTTGGAGTGCCGGCCTTGGAGGGCCGGCCGTGGGCGAGGGCCGGCCTTGGAGTGCCGGCCTTGGAAGGCCGGCCATGGAGGAGGGCCGGCCTTGGAGTGCCGGCCATGGAGAGCCGGCCGGCCATGGAGGAAGGCCGGCCTTGGAGTGCCGGCCATGGAGGGCCGGCCGTGGGCGAGGGCCGGCCTTGGAGTGCCGGCCATGGAGAGCCGGCCGGCCATGGAGGAAGGCCGGCCTTGGAGTGCCGGCCATGGAGGGCCGGCCGTGGGCGAGGGCCGGCCTTGGAGTGCCGGCCATGGAGAGCCGGCCGGCCATGGAGGAAGGCCGGCCTTGGAGTGCCGGCCATGGAGGGCCGGCCGTGGGCGAGGGCCGGCCTTGGAGTGCCGGCCATGGAGAGCCGGCCGGCCATGGAGGAAGGCCGGCCTTGGAGTGCCGGCCTTGGAGGAGGGCCGGCCTTGGAGTGCCGGCCATGGAGAGCCGGCCGGCCATGGAGGAAGGCCGGCCTTGGAGTGCCGGCCATGGAGGGCCGGCCTTGGGGTGCCGGACATGGAGAGCCGGCCGGCCATGGAGGAAGGCCGGCCTTGGAGTGCCGGCCATGGAGAGCCGGCCGGCCATGGAGGAAGGCCGGCCTTGGAGTGCCGGCCATGGAGGGCCGGCCGTGGGCGAGGGCCGGCCTTGGAGTGCCGGCCATGGAGAGCCGGCCGGCCATGGAGGAAGGCCGGCCTTGGAGTGCCGGCCATAGAGGGCCGGCCGTGGGCGAGGGCCGGCCTTGGAGTGCCGGCCATGGAGAGCCGGCCGGCCATGGAGGAGGGCCGGCCTTGGAGTGCCGGCCATGGAGGAGGGCCGGCTGAGCATATGGCCGGCCATTGGCCGGCTGACCTTTGGGCCGGCGACAGGCCAGCCAAGCATATGGCCGGCCGCTGGCCGGCTTAGCATATGGCCGGCCGCCGGCCGGCTGACCCTTGACCCGACCACTGGTTTGGGCCGGCCAAAGGCCGAGGCAAGGTTTCGCCGCTCGAGGCCTTGCACCGGTCGCATGGGTCGAGGTGACGCTTTAGTCCCTGTCGATCCGAGACGGACCGACAACAAGACCAATTGGTCCGGCCTTGGGTCTAACCACTCTGGGCTCCTAAATAGTTTTCCGAAAAACAGGGACAACATTTGTTGCGCGTGGCTTATTTTCTCGACTTGCCGACGAAGGCGTAATCGATTTGCACGTCTTTGTTGTGCGCGGCTTATTTTCTCGACCTACTAGTGAAGGCGTGATCGATTAGCACGACTTGGGCCTCGGGGGGCCTCGGTGTCACGTTTGTGTGACCGGGTTTTCCGTGGACGCTGGCTAGACCAGATACGCCCTGGCGGACGCAAGCCTTTGAAACCCATTTGTAACTCGTTGCTAGTCGGCTCACGAGCTGGGCGGCGAGCACGATGCCACATCTGCATGGCCAGGTTTCCCGTGGACGCCGGCTAGACCACATACGCCCAGTGGATGCAAACCTTGAACCCATTTGTAACTCGTTGCCTATCGGCTCACGAGCTGGGCGGCGAGCGCGATGCCACATTTGTGTGGCCAGGTTTCCCGTGGACGCTGGCTAGACCAGATACGCCCAGCGGACGCAAGCCTTGAACCCATTTGTAACTCGTTGCCTATCGGCTCACGAGCTGGACGGCGAGCGCGATGCCACATTTGTGTGGCCAGGTTTCGCGTGGACGCTGGCTAGACCAGATACGCCCAGCGGACGCAAGCCTTGAACCCATTTGTAACTCGTTGCCTATTGGCTCACGAGCTAGGCGGTGAGCGCGATGCCACATTTGTGTGGCCAGGTTTCCCGTGGACGCTGGTTAGACCAGATACGCCCAGCGGATGCAAGCCTTGAACCCATTTGTAACTCGTTGCATATCGGCTCACGAGCTGGGCGGCGAGTGCGATGCCACATTTGTGTGGCCAGGTTTCCCGTGGACGCTGGCTAGACTAGATACGCCCAGCGGACGCAAGCCTTGAACCCATTTGTAACTCGTTGCCTATCGGCTCACGAGTTGGGCGGCGAGCGCGATGCCACATTTGTGTGGCCAGGTTTCCCGTGGACGCTGGCTAGACCAGATACGCCCAGCGGACGCAAGCCTTGAACCCATTTGTAACTCGTTGCCTATCGGCTCACGAGCTGGGCGGCGAGCGCGGAGTCGGGACTCAACTCGAGGACTCACGTAGAGCCTGCAGGAGGAGTAGTTAATTGACTTGTGGACTCGGGACACAACTCGAGGGCTCATGTAGAACCTGCACGAGTAGTGGTTAATTGGCTTGTGGGCTCGGTACTCAACTCGAGGAATGAACTCGTCTCGGGGAGGCATGTGAAGTCGGCACGAGGAGTATCGGTCAACTCGTGGACTCGAATTCGACTCGAGGAATGAGCTCGTCTCGAGGAGATGTGTGAAGAGTCGGCACGAGGAATATCAGTCGACTCGTGGACTCAAACTTGGCTCGAGGGCTTATGTAGAGCCTGCACGAGAAGTTCCGTGAAGGGTCGGCGCGAGGAGTATTGGTCAACTCGCGGACTCGGAGCTCGACTCGAGGAATGAGCTCGTCTCGAGGAGATGTGTGAAGAGTCGGCACGACGAGTATCAGTCGACTCGTGGACTCGAACTTGGCTCGAGGGCTTATGTAGAGCCTGCACGAGGTGTTCCGTGAAGAGTCGGTGTGAGGAGTATCGGTCAACTCGTGGACTCGAACCCGACTCGAGGAATGAACTCGACTCGAGGACTCACGTAGAGCATGCACGAGGAGTTTCGTGAAGAGTCGGCACGAGGAGTATCAGTCGACTCGTGGACTCGAACTCGACTCGAGGAATGTACTCATTTCGAGGAGTTACGTGGGGAGTCTCTCTTTGGGACCTCTTGCCTAACCATCGACCCCTTGAGACTTTACTATTATTATTATTTGTTTTCTGTTTCGAGATAGTTAGCCCAACACGTTTGGGTGAACTGACGAACCGAATCCAAAGACGTTTGGATAAAGTGATGAAGTCGCTCCAGCTCGACTAGACGAAGTGGCGAGCTCGACTAGACGAAGTGACGAGCTTGACTAGGCGAGGTGATGAGATCGACCAGGCGAGGTGACGAGCTTGAAATCCCAACCATTCGCTAGAGTCGGCCCGAGGAGTATCAGTCGACTCATGGACTCGGACTCGACTCGAGGACTCATGTAGAGCCTGCACGAGGAGCCACGTGAAGAATTGGCACGATGAGTATCAGCCGACTCGCGGACTTGGACTCGACTTGAGGACTCGTGTAGAGCCTGCACGAGGAGCCACGTGAAGAGTCGGCACGATGAGTATCAGTCGACTCGCGGACTCGGACTCAACTCGAGGACTCATGTAGAGCCTGCATGAGGAGCCACGTGAAGAGTCAGCACGATGAGTATCAGCCGACTCGCGGACTCGGACTCAACTCGATGACTCATGTAGAGCCTGCACGAGGAGCCACGTGAAGAGTCGGCGCGAGGATTACCGGTCGACTTGCGGATTCGAAACTCGAATCGAGGAATGAACTCATCTCGAGGAGTTACGTGAGAAGTCTTTCTTTGGGACCTCCGGCCTAACCATCGGCCCCTTGAGACTTTATTATTATATTTTTTTTAGTAGTTGTTGAGTTGTTTTTGAGCATTGATTCTTGTTAGCCCCCCGAGTTTCTTGCGTTTGTGAGACGAAGGCCAAGAAACTCTTGTGTTGGAGGTATACAAAAAGGTTGTCATGTGTAGAATAACTTTTTATTGCAATAAGGGGGTCATTACAGTTTGTCATGGCACTTGGCCGTCTTTGAAAAAAGGAAATTACATTTTCGAAATAAAAGTGATCACGAAGCCGATCGAGTTCGGGCGTGAGTCTAATGGCGGAAGCTGTGGTAGTCGTCACGGTGAGTGGTGGGCGCTTGTCTCTCTTTGGGACCTCCGGCCTAACCATCGGCCCCTTGAGACTCCTCATTCCATCCGACGAGTCGGGCGCTCGGTCGGGGTTGTCACCTTGCTAACGGATGCGACGAATTCCTTGAAGTCCCCACCTCGAATTAGGGAATCAATTCGCTTCTTAAGCTAGTTGCATTCGATCGTCACGTGCCCGTGATCTTTGTGGTATTCGCAGAACGTACTTCGATCTCGCTTTGCGGGGTCCTTTGTGAGTGGAGCGGGGCTTCCCAGCTCATCACGGCGTAAGCTCAGGATCCGGTCGGGCGTTGTGTTGAGCGGGATGAAGGATCGCTTCGGGGTCGGAGAAGGAAGGTCATTAGGGGCTCGACCTTTTTTGTGCCTCTTCCTTCGCGAGTCGGGAGCGACGGCCGATGCGACGAGTGTGGAGGCGCATTTCTTGTTGGGTGCGCAGTTAGCAGCGTCAGGTGGTTGACGTCCCAAGACGATCTTGCTCGCGATCTCGCGTTGGGCGTTGAGCTTTTCTCTCAAGTCGCTCTCATGGGATTCCTTCCGTGAATTGAGGTGATCTCTCAAGTCTCCGGCGGCCGTCCCTATCACTTTAGGCAAGACTGCATCATTTGAGTGACGTTCTCGATAGACGACACGGCCATTGTTGTCGTCATCTCCCCGGGGGTTTTGGACGCGGATGGTGAGCTTGGAGTGTCGCTCTCGGGGCCTAGAAGTTGAGCGCCCTTGTGTACCTTTCGACACTTGTCGTCTTGGCGTGGTTGCCCGAGGGTGTCCCCTCGAGGGCGCGTGCGGGTGCTCATCAGAAAGTTGACGTTTCGATGCGGCCGCCCGAGGGTGTCCCCTTGGAAATGTGCGCGTGTGTCCACTTTCGCGAATAGCGTGGTCGAGGTTGGTCTCGTGGTTGATGTCGTCGACGTTGTTGGAGTCGAGGAGGTCGGCGATGAGCGCGCCGGTGACGCCGGGGCGGTCTAGGAGTTCGGCGAGCCTTCGAGCCGCGTCCTCTCGGACTGCAGCCTCGAGGTCATTCGCCGTGTCTCGGGGTTGGCTCTCATTATCATGAGGTTGCCCTTCGAGACGGTGCGCGGATCTTTGGAGGTCGCGCCTCGAGCTAGTCGCTCGGGTGCCCACGGAGGTGGCGGGGATACGACTCATCTCTCGAGAGTCGTAGAGGTAGCAGGAATGAACGTGGTAGAGGGAATGCGTCGCCAAGATCGAGAGGCCCCTCCTTCTAACGCCAAAATGTTGTCGCTGTTTTTTGGACAACTATTTAGAAGCCCAGAGTGGTTAGACCCAAGGCCGGACCAAGTGGTCTCACTCCGGCTCGAGCGTGTCGGACTTGGTATCCCAAGTCGTCCCTTAGCTGTGGGTGAAGCTCACCTCGTCTCGATACCTGAAAAGCAAGGAAGAGATTGTGAACTACAAAGGGTAAACATGGGGGTGCCCTTGTTTACCTCTCCGAAGCTCAACATTACTGGGATTGAGGTGGAGTATAGAGGTTTTAGGGGTGGTGAGAGGCCAAAGATGAGCGAAACGAGCGAAGTACGAGTTTGGCAGCGTTTCGGGACTCAAAAATGGATTACCTTTGGGAGAAGGCCGACCTCTCTATTCATAGGCGGCCAAGGGGTGTTTGGGGGACCCCTTGGCCGAGTGAGCATCTTGGGTCGGCCATTGGCCGGCTGAAGGGTTGGGACGGCCAATGGCCGAGTGAGGAGTCTTGGCCGGATGAAGGTTCACTCGGCCATTGGCCGAGTGAACTGCTGGAAGGTTCACTCGGCCAATGGCCGAGTGAACTGCCTAGGCGGCTGGAAGGTTCACTCGGCCATTGGCCGAGTGAACTGCTGGAGGGTTCACTCGGCCAATGGCCGAGTGAACTGCCTGGGCGGCTGGAAGGTTCACTCGGCCATTGGCCGAGTGAACTGCTAGAAGGTTCACTCGGCCAATGGCCGAGTGAACTGCCTTGGTGGTTGGAGGGTTCACTCGGCCATTAGCCGAGTGAACTGCTGGAGGGTTCACTCGGGCAATGGCCGAGTGAACTGCCCAATGACCGAGTGAGCCATTGACTCGGCCAATGGCTTAGTGAGCCACTGACTCGGCCAATGGCCGGGCAAGGCATTTGACTTGGCCATTGGTTTGGGCCGGCCCCTGGTTGGGTCAGGGTTTCGCCGTTCAAGACCTCGCACCAGACGCGCGGGTCGAAGAGATGCCTTTGTCCTCGTCGGCCCTAGACGGGCCGACAACATTAACACCCCCAGAACGTACGGGTGGTTGACTACTCATCTTTTCTCAAGTTCGAGAAAGTTGAGTTCGTAGAAGAAAAGAAGAAGATGAACATAGGGATTTCGGGCTGAACAGGTCGGGAAGTCCCCTCCTTCTAGCGCCAAAGCGTTGTCGCACGAAAATGAACAACTATTGAATACCTCGGGCGGTTCGATCCAAGGCCGGCCGAAGTGATCACACCCGGGCCAAGAGTGTGAACTCGAAAGTCTCGAGCTAGGTTTTCTCCGATCAACCCACCTCTCAGAGGAGAGAAGGGGTAAGGAGGGGGAGTGACCGTGCCTTGTGTGTCGGCTGCCTACGTACCCGTGTGTGGGATCAGGTCAGAACGTAGTTCAAGCATATGTAGTGCAGTGTGAGGCGCGGAGACTTAATGGAGAAGCGTACTCGACGAAGGAGACGAGGCGCAGAGGAGTCCTCGGCGGCGTCTCAAAACTTCGGAGATCGCGTGCGCGTCTGGCGTGTTAGACGCGCAGGGGGACTCTAGTTGAGAACCCTAGGGGCGTGCTTGAGCACCGGGGGGGCGTTCGGTCAGAGGGAGCAACGTCCGGGAAGTCCCCGTGAGTGCTTCGGAACCTCTGAGAACGAGAAATCGAGGAGAATCCGCTTCAGGCCAAGGATGGCATCTAGAGAAGCAGAGAGAAGTCTCAAGTTCCTTGAGAATGAATGGGATGGCTTTCCCCTCAATGAGAGGGGGTATTTATAGGTGTTTGAGGGCCTTAGGAGGCTTCTTTTTCGTCCATGTGGGACTAGGGGCGCGCGCGCCGTCAAGTGGAGGTGCACGGCGCGCGTGGCGCAGGGGGCGCGGCGCACGGGTCATCAGCCGCGGCGCGGGATGCGCGGCGCACAGGCGTGCGGCGCGGGCGTGTCTTCGTGCGGCGCGCGCTCTGCCTGGCGCGGCGCGCGGCTTGCTGTGTGGCCGGCCGACGCGGAGTACTGCGCGCGCGACGCATGGCTCGTCTCGTCGGACTCTTGTGGGCCTTTAGGGGTCTTTGGATATCATGCTTTCTATGTGAAATGTGAAGGTCTCTACTTGACGAGAGTGACTCGACTCGAGGAGCGACTCGAGGCTCGACTTGAGGAGGACGACTCGAGGCTCGACTCGAGGAGGATGACTCGAGACTCGACTTGAGGAGCGACTCAAGGCTCGACTCGAGGTTCGACTTGAGGAGTGACTCGAGGCTCGACTCGAGGAGCGACTCGACGCTCGACTCGAGGAGAACGACTCGAAGCTCGACTCCAGGAACGACTCGAGGCTCGACTCGAGGAGAACGACTCGAGGCTCGATTCGAGGAGAACGACTCGAGGCTCGTCTCGAGGAGTGACTCGAGGCTCAACTCGAGGAGCAAAGCTCGACTCGAGGAGAATTACTCAATTCAAGGAGCGAGGCTCGACTTGAGGAGCTGAGAGTATGGCACAAGGGCTTGCCGGTTGACTCGTGATGGAAGGCTCGTCGTTCTTTAGGACCTCCGGCCTGACCATTGGCCCTTTGAGCGGCGCGTCTTTCCGGCGTTCCGGGTTTTTTGAAAACGACCGACAACAGAATGAATGAACGTTTCAACTTTTTATTAATGAATAAGCAATTACAAGCAAGAGTCTTCATGAGACTTTATTACATCAAATGTACAAAAAAAAGACTACAACTCTTCTCGTGGGCTCCATTGACAACAACACCATTGGAGAAGGAGATCACCGCTGAGGCTGTAGCTATCTACCACCGGAGAGTTTGGAAATCCGAGTCGAGCAACAAATTGCCGCGCTCGACGACCATGTAGTTTGGTTTTGCAGAGGAAGACCATGTTGTCAATGGTGCCCACAAGAAGAGTTGTAATCTTTATATTGTACATTTGATGAAATAAAGTCTCATGAAGACTCTTGCTTGTAATTGCTTATTCATTAATAAAAAGTTGAAATGTTCATTCAATCTTCCTTGTCTGAAGCTTTATGATAAAACATTAGTCTTTAGTCCGTGAACAAACTAAACAACTTACGAAGAGACAAATGCATATTTGCATGAACAAACTCTTCGTAGTTTGCGGAAAACGATATATTCGCAATCTAAGGGTCAAAAGGACTATTGACCTTAGTATGATTGTTAAAAGAATCTATGATGTCTGGTTATGAGGCATTGAGAGTTGGAGACTCTATAGTTCTTCTAGGTATCTTCCGAAGGTACTGAATTGACCAGTGCACTTCTAGAGACAAGATAAGAACAAACCATTTAACCTCTTATGTCTCGAATTCACTATGTATGAATTGCATCATGCTTACCTTAATCCTGAAATGAGACATGCCATTACACAGCTTACGTATTCTCATTTGAGAAAGTCAGAGTTCGGACTCACTGTGCGATTTCGAACAGGGCCTATTGGTGAAGTACTAAGTTGTGAGAATGTCATGAGTAACTTTGTGAAGTTCTCATAGATATGGAATTCATGTACAAGATTGCTGAAATCCAATGTATGTCACCTCATGCTTTGTTCCTTGGAGTGTGAATAAATGAACTGGCCAGTGTCCAAATTGAGTCCTGACTCGTTTGGATGAAACAATGTGACTTGTTAGCTCCTCGTCAATACATTGTTTCTAACTTATTCACAAGCGACAAAGGAGTTGAGGAAATAACAGCTAGAAGGGTAAAATGGTAATTTAGTAAATCCCGACTAGCTGATGACATTCATGAAGGGTAAACATAGATAATATTCAGTGGATCCGCTCATCATAATTAGGTTGAATTCTTCAGTAGAAAATAAATTCATTTGAACCGAGAGATTTTCAGTGTCAACTCTTTAGTGGAGTCAGTTGGCATTAAGCTAAACTTGGAAAAGGTTTGTGAACTTTTGAGTCCAAGTGTTTAGCTCAAGCTTTGTTCATTTGGGTCCATGAGGTCACTGTCACGAATCACATCGATTAGGAATAGTTAAACTGGAAGCTAAGTCAAAACAAGAACGAAAATTGTCAAAAGGGTATTTTTATCTTTTGAGACATAGGATGAAATGAATGTCAATAAATTTTTTGACATGGTCATTTGATGATAAGTAAGACTCGGCCATAATAAGATTAATTGGGCCTTGTGGATTAATTTCATTTCATAAGAATTTTATTGAAAATTCTTAATGGGCATTTTTCATGTTGTTATGAACAAATGGAAAAGCTTCTAGAAGCCTTTTTCTAGATGGTATAGGCGCCCAACATACCCAAATAAAGAGAGAATACTTTGTGCATGAATGTATGAAGATACTTGCCAAAAGAAAAAGAGGAAACAAATTTCCCCAAAGGGGAAACCAAGGTGGGCGCCCAAATGAGTCAAGAGAGAAGCAAATAAAAGAGGAAACAAATCCAAGGACTTGCTTGGCAAGTCTTCGCCGTGTGACTCTTTGAAGGAAAAGGGAAATTGGCTCATGAATATGTGATATTCTATAGAAGAGGAAACTACCTTATTGAAGGTGAGACCTCTAATATAAATAGGAGCCTCATTCCACACTTTTCATTCATCCAAGTTTAAGAGATTTGAGAGACTCTCTCTCTAGAACTTTGGCCGCCCCTTCCTCTCTCTCTCTAGTTTATTTTCGATTTTTTGTTTTGGCACCTAGGTCCTCATTCGACCTAGTGTTTAGCTCTGCGACTTCAAGACTCGTTCTTAAGTCGTAGTGTTTAAAAGTGCCCACTCACTAATTTCTTTATTTCGAGTGATTTAGTGATAGAAACTTTCGTGGTTGCTCGAGGTGCCGAGGAAAGATAGAGAGACGTGCTGCGAGGGGAGACGAGCGTTGCAAACTTTCCAAAAGCTTCTTCAAAGTTCAAGCTTCAAGAAAGGTTAGTAAAGTTCTATACTCATAATAGTTTTTAATTACGTGTACTTGCTCTTTGTCTAGGTTAGTAAAAAACTGTTTTTACTTGAAAATAAAATTTTTAAAATTCCGCCGCTTTGCGAAGCGTTAAACTTTTTCTTAAACCCTAGATCAATTCCAACAAATGGTATCAGAGCTATGGTCAAATATTAGCATGTACATGTATTTAAAAATATGAGCTTGAAAATTGTTTTCTTAGATTTTTTTTTAATTTATTGCTCATGCCTTTAAATTAAAAATCATGTTGATTTTCTATGAGTTTGGGATGTTTTTAAGATACATTAGAATCAGTTCTAAAACTTTTTAATTTTTTATATTGAAAAACGTGTTTTAAAGGTTTGAGAAATTTCGAGTAAATTTTGTGACTAGTTCTCTTATCTTACTTGTTTCGTTTATTTACTTGAATCGTTTTATGCTTGTTGTTATTTCTTTTATGCCTTGTTATTACCTTGCTAATAAAACACAAATAAAAGCTTTAACAACCTTCATAAAACGTTCCGTTACACTCGATTCTTTTTCGCACCTAAAAAGGACCAAGCTTTAATTATTTTTTTTTCTTCGAGCTGGAGTAAACCCGCATTAAAAGTGGTATTACTCTCTGCTAAGAAATCAAAATTTGATGATTCTTGAATCAAATTAAATCTCTGTCTGTCCTCTATCTAATGCCACCAGTTTCAGGTCAAAAGGACATCGGAGCCGCAAGTTATGGCGATTTTACTCCGCGGTGCGCGGCTGTTTCGAAACTCCAGTTTTTTAGAATTCCGGATTTTCAGCAACACTACCATGAGTTATAGAACTTTAATGAGAAAATTTTCTTGAGCAAAAATGTTTTTCATAAGATTATAAACATGATGTGTAAGATTAAAATGTTTTGATTTTTGAAAGTTTAATTGAAATTGAATTTTTACAAAACTAGTTTGAATTTTGAAAAACCGTTTTCACTTTCAAACTTGAAAATATTTTGTCATCCAAATCAAATAACTTTTCAAAATGTTTTCAAAACTATATCTATATCACATATGTTCAAAATATATATGCTCTTGAAAAATTTGAGTGGGAGGTCTCTTTGTAGACAAGCCGAAAAATATAAAGATGTGTAATCTCAAACTTTCAAGTGTTCGAGTGAGTTGAAGTTCACACTTCCCTCACGCACTTTCCCGAAATATAAAATAGGAAAATATCGAGTATGTACCTTGTGCCTTTATGCACTAATACTGCTCTGAACATGTCAATCTAGGATTCTCTTCTAGTTGTCCGCTCTGTCGCTCTTTAACTAGGAAATCTGTTTCCAAACTTATAAGAGTCGATGAACCAACTCCAAAAACTAAGTGGGAGGGTTATATTTGTTGTTTGTAACCCGCGATCCCCAACACTAATGAAAGAAGCAATTAACGTGGGACTAAGAGCCGCTCTTGCGACCATCACTTAAATGGGAGTACTCCAAGGCGTTTTTGCTTTGATCATTGCTCAATGAGCTACGTCCGAGACTGAGACGATGATAACAAGGCCTTCCCTTGGGGGATTGTTTTTCAAAGTTGACCTTTTGGACTAAGTGGTTGGTTGCACACTTAGGCTCAATCCCTAGTAATCCTCCCTTGAGGCTCTTCGAAAGGATGTGAGTGATCAAACCAATTTAAAAGGTGGCTAGTCAAAATTGATGTATTGACATCTTGGCTTAGCATTAATGATGTGTCATTTACTGATAAATGGAGATTTTTTGCGGCCTTCTCTTGAGGGAGTAAATTATCGTTTGGTTTATAACACCTTTGGATTTTATAAAAGTCTTAATAAAACTTAAATCCTAAACCAAAGACTAATCATAAACTTGTTTCAACTTTTATAGGCAATATGTCTCTCAACTCTCTCTCTTTCATCCTTTCCTCGAACAAACTCGAAAACGAAAACTACATAGACTCGAAACTTAACCTCGACATCATCCTTGCCATTAACAAGCACAAATGGGTACTCACCACCCCGTGTCCTCCTCTGACGAATGATGATTTGACTCAAGAGGACAATGACGCCTTAGCGGCCTGGCTTCGATCCGATGAGATTGTGTGGTGCTATATCTTGGCATCTATGAACAATATGCTGAAAGAGCAACATCGTAACATCGAGACTGCCGCCGAAATGCTCTACAATCTCCTTGAGATGTTTGGAGGGCAAGGGCGTCAAACAAGGCAACAAGTAGTCCGAAAGTTTATGAACTGTCACATGAGGGCTAGGACTCCTGTTGGAGACTTTATGATACTGATCATTAGTTTTCTAAATTAAATGGAAATCCTAGGATCTGAGATTGATGAGAAGAGTGTCATAGATATGATCTTAGAAACTCTCCCCGCATCTCTTGATTCCTCCAAGATGAACTACTCCATAAACAATCTAGAGTACATTGTTACCAAGCTTATGAAGGAACTTCACACTGCTGTAGGTCTCACTAAGAGAAAGAGGAATCAAGGAAAGGCACATGCTACTGAGCACAAAGCCTCCGCCTCTAGAACTGAGAAGGGACCTTACAAGGCCGATAAAAGGAACTGTCCCGCCTATCTCAAAGCAAAGGAACATAGTATTGTACTAGTTACCGAAGCATGCTTAGTAGCTGATAATGTATCAACGTGGACTCTTGACTCCGCTGCTACTAACCATATTTGTTGTTCCTTGAATGGTTTCAAGAAAACCAAAAGCTTAGAGGAAGGCAAGTTCTGTTTCAAATGGGGTGATGGGAGGCTGGTGTCTGCGAAGGATGTGGGATCCGTGACGCTGTCTTTTGAAGACCGTACTTTAAACTTAAATAATGTTTATTTCGTTCCTTCCTTTGGAAAGAACTTAATATCTGTTGCTCGTCTTCGTGAGCAAGATTATTGTTTAAAGTTCATTAAGAATGGAATTCGTATTTCGTTT
Source organism: Urtica dioica subsp. dioica (assembly GCF_054948205.1). Taxonomy (NCBI): domain Eukaryota; kingdom Viridiplantae; phylum Streptophyta; class Magnoliopsida; order Rosales; family Urticaceae; genus Urtica; species Urtica dioica. The sequence continues at coordinate 35,835,572 of NC_142756.1, read as the reverse complement.
CCTGATAATTCTTTTGTCACTGATGCATGTATGAAGAATGCTCTTTTCTACATCTATCCCAGTCAACCTTCTCTTTTAGACACCGAAATAGATAATGATCTAATTAGGGAGCCAAAGAGGATCAAACTTTCCGAATCCTCCGATATAACAAAATCAACAAACCTCTGGCACTTGAGACTTGGTCATATCAGTCTAGATAGGATTAAGAGACTTGTGAGGGACGGTCCACTCCAAGCCTCTTTAATAGGTTCACTACCTACTTGTGAATCATGCATAGAAGGAAAAATGACTAAGCGACCTTTCTCCGATAAGGGTCGAAGAGCCACTAAGTTGCTGGAACTAGTACATTCTGATGTATGTGGTCCACTCAGCCATCAAGCACGTGGAGGATACGAATACTTCGTTACCTTCACCGATGATTACTCACGATATGGGTTTGTTTATTTGCTCAAACACAAATCCGAGACCTTTAACGTATTTAAGGTCTTTAGGGCTTTAGTGGAAAAAGCAAACTGGCAAAGTGATCAAAACCCTTCGATCTGATCGAGGTGGTGAGTATATATCTGGGGAGTTCGATGACTTTCTTAAAGAAGAAGGTATCTCTTCTCAGCTTACCGCACCTGGCACACCTCAACAAAATGGAGTGTCAGAGAGAAGAAACCGAACTCTTATGGAGATGGTTAGATCAATGATGAGTTACTCATCACTCCCTCTTTCCTTTTAGGGATATGCCCTCGAAACAGCTGCTTGTATTCTGAACCAAGTTCCGTCCAAGACGGTTCCTGGTACTCCTTATGAACGATGGACTGGCCGTAAAGTGAATCTTGGCCGCATCAGAATTTGGCGTTGCCTTGCACACGTGCTAAGGCAAAAGACTAGCAAGTTGGCTAGTAGGTCAGAATTGTGCTTGTTTGTGGGATATCCAAAGGAAACCAAGGGTTTCATCTTCTATAGTCCCGAGGACGATAAGACTTTCGTTAGCACGAATGCTCGTTTCCTTGAGGAGGACTTTATGAAGGATGCAAAACCTAGAAGCAAAATTGTGCTTGAAGAAAAGTTGGGTGAGGAAGCTTCTACCTCATCTGTAAGAACTGTTATTACCCCAACTGAAACACAACCTAACTCATCAAAATCTAGTCAAGTAGTACTCTCTTGTAGCCGTCTCCGACATGGATGATCCTGTTTCCTATAGCCAAACGATGGCTTGTTCTGAATCAAACCTTTGGCTTGACGCCATGAAAGTTGAAATTCACTCGATGTATGTCAACAAAGTCTGGAAACTTGTAGACCTTCCTGAAGGGATTAAACCCGTAGGGTGTAAGTGGATATACAAGAAGAAAAGGGGTCCTGATGGGAACGTCGAGACGTTCAAAGCACGACTTGTGGCGAAGGGTTATACCCGACAAGAAGGGATTGACTATGAAGAAACCTTCTCGCCAGTCGCAATGCTTAAATCCATCCATATACTCTTATCCATAGCTGTAGCTCTCGACTATGAGATCTGGCAAATGGATGTCAAGACAACCTTCCTGAATGGCAATCTTGACGAGCGCATTTACATGGCTCAACCAGACAGTTTCGTGGAAGAAGGTGAAGAGACCAAGGTTTGTGAGTTACTTAAGTCCATTTATGGACTAAAGCAAGAATCTAGGTTAATACGCGAAGGCAAAGTTGTGTTTCTGGTGCTATATGTCGATGATATACTACTCATTGGTAATGACGTGGGTAAGTTATCTGAGGTTAAGGTCTGGCTGGCAAAGCAATTCGATATGAAGGATCTAGGAGAAGCCGCGTACATTCTGGGAATCCAAATCTTTCGAGATAGGAAAAACCGCACCCTGGCGCTCTCTCAAGCATCTTATATTGATAAGGTAATGGATCGCTTCTCGATGCAAGACTCCAAGAAGGGCCAAACACCCTTTAGGCATGGAGTATCACTCTCTAAGGACAAGTCTCCCAAGACTGCACAAGAGATTGAAGATATGAGGAAGATTCCTTACGCCTCTGTCGTAGGAAGCCAAGTGTTTAGCTCAAGCTTTGTTCATTTGGCATTAAGCAAAACTTGGAAAAGGTTTGTGAACTTTTGAGTCCAAGTGTTTAGCTCAAGCTTTGTTCATTTGGGTCCATGAGGTCACTGTCACGAATCAAATCGATTAGGAATAGTTAAACTGGAAGCTAAGTCAAAACAAGAACAAAAATTGTCAAAAGGGTATTTGTGTCTTTTGAGACATAGGATGAAATGAATGTCAATAAATTTTTTGGCATGGTCATTTGATGACAAGTAACACTCGGCCATAATAAGATTAATTGGGCCTTGTAGATTAATTTCATTTCATAAGAATTTTATTGAAAATTCTTAATGGGCCTTTTTCATGTTGTTATGAACAAATGGAAAAGCTTCTAGAAGCCTTTTTCTAGATGGTATAGGCGCCCAACATACCCAAATAAAGAGAGAATACTTTGTGCTTGAATGTATGAAGATACTTGCCAAAAGAAAAAGAGGAAACAAATTTCCCCAAAGGGGAAACCAAGGTGGGCGCCCAAATGAGTCAAGAGAGAAGCAAATAAAAGAGGAAACAAATCCAAGGACTTGCTTGGCAAGTCTTCGCCGTGTGACTCTTTGAAGGAAAAGGGAAATTGGCTCATGAATTTGTGATATTCTATAGAAGAGGAAACTACCTTATTGAAGGTGAGACCTCTCCTATAAATAGGAGCCTCATTCCACACTTTTCATTCATCCAAGTTTAAGAGATTTGAGAGACTCTCTCTCTAGAACTTTGGCCGCCCCTTCCTATCTCTCTCTAGTTTATTTTCGATTTTTTGTTTTGGCACATAGGTCCTCATTCGACCTAGTGTTTAGCTCTGCGACTTCAAGACTCGTTCTTAAGTCGTAGTGTTTAAAAGTGCCCACTCACTAATTCCTTTATTTCGAGTGATTTAGTGATAGAAACTTTCGTGGTTGCTCGAGGTGCCGAGGAAAGAAAGAGAGACGTGCTGCGAGGGGAGACGAGCGTTGCAAACTTTCCAAACGCTTCTTCAAAGTTCAAGCTTCAAGAAAGGTTAGTAAACTTCAATACTCATAATAGTTTTTAATTATGTGTACTTGCTCTTTGTCTAGGTTAGTAAAAAATCTGTTTTTACTTGAAAAGAAAATTTTGAAAATTCCGCTGCTTTGCGAAGCGTTAAACTTTTTCTTAAAACCTAGATCAATTCCAACAGACCAAACATGGGTAGAGACCACATATTAGGTCTCGAAGCTTGAGGAATGACTCAGGGTTCCCTAATCCCCGAGCATTCCATGATAGGCAATTCATTGGACCCGGCGGGGCTGCGTGGCAGCCTCCGCCGATCCGAGTATGGAGATGAATGCATCATCCATGGGCTTTCTTACTTTCTCATCCTTGGTAAGCCCTCAACGTCGTTTGACTTTCGCTTCGAGACTTTCGTAGAGGGCCTAATTTCCGATTTGGCAGAGCCCTTGGTTCGGGCAACCTTTTTTTCCACGTCCTTCTTGTAGAGACGTGACTCAAGAGACCCACAGAGATGGGAGATGGGTGGGGTTAGGTAAGGTTTTGGGAGCAAGGTTGGGTGGTAGTGGATTTGCATGGTGTTGGGGAGTGGCGATTGAGAGGCAATGGTCATGGCTGTATTGTTCTAGAGAAGGGAAGAAGAATTAATTTGGGTTTGAGAATCTGAGGAGAGGGGAATGAGATGGGTCGAGTTATTTACAGTGGCTAAGGGATGTGGGTATGCGGGCGAGGAATGGGTTGACCCGGATGGGGTATTTTTTAATGTCGACCTAGATGGGTGTTGCCGCACGAAAATGAACAACTATTGAATACCTCGGGCGGTTCGATCCAAGGCCGGACCATGTGATCGCTGTTGTCAATGGGGCCCACAAGAAGAGTTGTAATCTTTATATTGTACATTTGATTTAATAAAGTCTCATGAAGACTCTTGCTTGTAATTGCTTATTCATTAATAAAAGTTGAAACGTTCATTCATTCTTCCGTGTCTGTTTGAAGCTTTATGATAAAACATTAGTCTTTAGTCCATAAACAAACTAAACAACTTACGAAGAGACAAATGTAGATTTGCATGAACAAACTCTTCGTAGTTTGCTTAAAACGATATATTCGCAATCTAAGGGTCAAAGGACTATTGACCTCAATACGATTGTTAGAAGAATCTATGATGTCTGGTTAAACTTTTTCTTAAACCCTAGATCAATTCCAACGATAAGACTTTCGTTAGCACGAATGCTCGTTTCCTTGAGGAGGACTTTATGAAGGATGCAAAACCTAGAAGCAAAATTGTGCTTGAAGAAAAGTTGGGTGATGAAGCTTCTACCTCATCTGTAAGAACTGTTCTTACCCCAACTGAAACACAACCTAACTCATCAGAATCTCGTCAAGTAGTACTTCGACGTAGTGGGAGGGCTACTCAAAACCTTACAGGTACATGTCTTATGGAGACTCTCTTGTAGCCGTCTCTGACATGGATGATCCTGTATCCTATAGCCAAGCGATGGCTTGTTCTGAATCAAACCTTTGGCTTGACGCCATGAGTTGAGATGCACTCGATGTATTTCAACAAAGTGTGGAAACTTGTAGACCTTCCTGAAGGGATTAAACCCGTAGGGTGTAAATGGATATACAAGAAGAAAAGGGGTCCTGATGGGAACGTCGAAACGTTCAAAGCACGACTTGTGGCGAAGGGTTATACCCAACAAGAAGGGATTAACTATGAAGAAACCTTCTCGCCAGTCGCAATGCTTAAATCCATCCGTATACTCATATCCATAGCTGCAGCTTTCGACTATGAGATCTGGCAAATGGATGTCAAGACAACCTTCCTGAATGGCAATCTTGACGAGCGGATTTACATGGCTCAACCAGACGGTTTCGTGGAAGAAGGTCAAGAGACCAAGGTTTGTGAGTTGCTTAAGTCCACTTATGGATTAAAGCAAACATCTACGTTAATACACGAAGGCAAAGTTGTGTTTCTGGAGCTATATGTCGATGATATACTACTCATTGGTAATGACGTGGGTAAGTTATCTGAGGTTAAGGTCTGGCTGACAAAGCAATTCGATATGAAGGATCTAGGAGAAGCCGCGTACATTTTGGGGATCCAAATCTTTCGAGATAGGAAAAACCGGACCCTGTCGGTCTCTCAAGCATCTTATATTGATAAGGTGATGGATCGCTTCTCAATGCAAGACTCCAAGAAGGGTCAAACACCCTTTAGGCATGGAGTTTCACTCTCTAAGGACAAGTCTCCCAAGACTGCACAAGAGATTGAAGACATGAGAAGAATTCCTTACGCCTCTGCCGTAGGAAGCCTCGTGTATGCTATGCTTTGCACTAGACCTGACATCTGTTTCGCCGTTGGCGTAGTTAGCCGTTTCCAATCCAACCCTGGACCCGAGCACTGGATTGCTGTTAAGCATGTTCTTAAGTATCTTCGAAGAACTAGGAACTTGATGCTTACATATTCAGGTACTGACCTGACTATGATGGGATATACCGACTCTGATTATCAAGCGGATAAGGATTCCAGGAAATCCACTTCAGGATCTGTGTTCATCCTTAATGGTGGAGCTGTTGTGCGGAGAAGTATTAAGCAATCTTGCATTGCTGACTCCACAATGGAAGCAGAATATGTGGCTGCTTGTGAAGCATCCAAAGAGGCTGTATGGCTTAAAAAATTCCTTAAGTATTGGGAAATTGTTCCAAACGTCGACGAGCCCATGACCCTTTATTGTGATAATAGTGGGGTTGTCGCAAACTCAAAGGAACCTCGAAGCCATAAGCGCTCTAAGAATATTGAAAGGAAATACCATTTGATTCGAGAGATCGTGGATCGCGGAGACGTGGAAGTGAAGAAGATCTCAACGGTGGACAACCTAGCAGATCCATTCACAAAGGCCCTAGCGAACAAGGTCTTCGACCAACATCGAGAGGGATTAGGCATGAAGGACTACACACATCTTCTTTGAGTCAAGTGGGAGTTTGTTGTCAATGGTGCCCACAAGAAGAGTTGTAATCTTTATATTGTACATTTGATGTAATAAAGTCTCATGAAGACTCTTGCTTGTAATTGCTTATTCATTAATAAAAGTTGAAACGTTCATTCATTCTTCCGTGTCTGTTTGAAGCTTTATGATAAAACATTAGTCTTTAGTCCATAAACAAACTAAACAACTTACGAAGAGACGAATGTAGATTTGCATGAACAAACTCTTCGTAGTTTGCTTAAAACGATATATTCGCAATCTTAGGGTCAAAGGACTATTGACCTCAGTACGATTGTTAGAAGAATCTATGATATCTGGTTATGGGGCATTGAGAGTTGGAGACTCTATAGTTCTTCTAGGTATCTTCCGAAGGTACTGAATTGGCCAGTGCACTTCTAGAGACAAGATAAGAACAAACCATTTAACCTCTTATGTCTCGAAGTCACTACGTATGAATTGCATCGTGCTTACCTTAATCCTGAAATGAGACATGTCATTTCACACCTTAGTATTCTAATTTGAGAAAGTCAGAGTTCGGACTCACTATGTGATTCCGAACAAGGCCTATTGGTGAAGTACTAAGTTGTGAGAATGTCATGAGTAACTTTGTGAAGTTCTCATAGATATGGAATTCATGTACAAGATTGCTGAAATGCAATGTATATCACCTCATGCTTTGTTCCTTGGAGTGTGAATAAATGAACTGGCTAGTGTCCAAATTGAGTCTTGACTCTTTTGGATGAAACAATGTGACTTGTTAGCTCCTCTTCAATACATTGTTTCTAACTTATTCACAAGCGACAAAGGAGTTGAGGAAATAACAGCTAGAAGGGTAAAATGGTAATTTTGTAAATCCCGACTAGCTGATGATATTCATGAAGGGTAAACACTAATAATATTATGTGGATCCCCTGATTACAATTAGGTTGAATTCTTGAGTAGAAAATAAATTCATTTGAACCGAGAGATTTTCAGTGTCAATTCTTTAGTGGAGTCAGTTGACATTAACCTAAACTTGGAAAAGGTTTGTGAACTTTTGAGTCCAAGTATTTTAGCTCAAGCTTTGTTCATTTGGATCCATGAGGTCACAGTCACGAATCGCATCGATTAGGAATAGTTAAACTGGAAGCTAAGTCAAAACAAAAACGAAAATTGTCGAAAGGGTAATTTTGTCTTTTTGGACATGGCATAAAATGAATGTCAATAAATTTTTTTGACAATGTCATATGATGACATATTATATCACACGGCCATAACATGTTTATTGAACCTTGTGAATTAATTTCATTTCATAGAATTTTACTTGAAAATTCTTAATGGGCTTTTCTTGTGTTGTCCTGAATAATTAAAGAAAAACCTAGAAAGCCTTTCTAGAAGGCTTTTGGCCGTCCAACCCAAGTGAATGGGAGACCAAATTTCGTGCAGCCCTTAGTGTGAAAGAGAGTTTATTTTGTGCATTAATGTATGAAGATACTTGCCAAAAGAAAAAGAGGAAACAAATTTCCTCTAAGAGGATATGACATGGGCGGCCAACGCAAGTAAAATAGGAAACATTTTTGCTTCTAGAAGCCAAGGCTCACACGCCCAAATGAGAAAAGGAAACAAGGAATATTTGCTCATGAATATGTGATATTCTATAGAAGAGGAAACTACCTTATTGAAGGTATAGCCTCTCCTATAAATAGGAGCCTTATTCTTCCCATTTCATTCATTCCACATAAGTTAGAGATTGAGAGCCTCTCTCTCTAGAACATGTGGTTGCCGCCCCTTCCTCTCTCTCTCTAGTTTATTTTCGATTTTTTGTTTTGGCACCTAGGTCCTCATTTGACCTAGTGTTTAGCTCTGCGACTTCAAGACTCGTTCTTAAGTCGTAGTGTTTAAAAGTGCCCACTCAATAATTCGTTTATTTCGAGTGATTTAGTGATAGAAACTTTCGTGGTTGCTCGAGGTGCCGAGGAAAGAAAGAGAGACGTGCTGCGAGGGGAGACGAGCATTGCAAACTTTCCAAAAGCTTCTCAAAGTTCAAGCTTCAAGAAAGGATAGTAAACTTCTTAGCTCATAATAGTTTTTATTTATATGTACTTGCTCTTTGTCTAGGTTCGTAAAAAACTGTTTTTACTTGAAAAGAAAATTTTAAAATTCCGCCGCTTTGCGAAGCATTAAACTTTTTCTTAAACCCTAGATCCATTCCAACAATCGCACTCGGGCCAAAAGTGTGAACTCGAAAGTCTCGAGCTAGGTTCTCTCCGAACAACCCGCCTCTCGGAAGAGGAAAGGGGTGAGGAGGAGGAGTGACCGTGCCTTGGGTGTCGGCTGCCTACGTACCCGTGTGTCGGATCAGGTCAGAACGTAGTTCAGGCGTGTAAGACGCAGTATGAGGCGTGGAGCCTTGGTGGAGAAGCGTGCTGAGCGAAGGAGACGAGGCGTGGAGGAGTCCTCGGCGGTGACGTCCGGGAAGTCCCCGTGAGTGCTTCGGAACCTCTGAGAACGAGAGAGACTTGCGAGAATGCTTCATGCCAAATATGGCATCAAAAGAAGCAGATGAGAGTGAGAAATCGAGCGTATCCATAGGAGATGAAGGGGGATTACTTCCCCCTCAGTGAGAGGGGGTTTATATAGGTGTTCGAGGGCCTTAGGAATGTACTTATTCGTCCATGTGGGACTAGGGGAACGCACCTCTTCAAGTGGAGGCGCACAAGAGGTAGCGGTGCAACACGCGCGGCGCGACCTTGCCCAGGCGCGGCACAGCGAGCGCGGTGCGTGCTGGGCTGCGTCTTCGTGGGCTTTTCGCGACCGTCGTCCTTCCAGGCCCGTTGAGCTATTGTGGGCTTTGCATTCTGGGTTTCTGACTCGAATGTATCTATTCGACGGATAGGATCCGAGTCGAGGCTCGCCTCGAGGGGACCGACTCCGGTCCCAACTCGGAGGGACGAGGTTCGACTCTAGGAGATTGATTCAAGTCTCGACTTGAGGAGCGAGGCTCAACTCGAGGAGACAGACTCAAGGCTCAACTCGAGGAGCGAGGCTCGACTCGAGGAGACTGACTCAAGGGTCAACTCGAGGAGCGAGGCTCAACTCGAGGAGACTGAATCAAGTCTCGACTCGAGGGGCTAGGCTCGACTCAAGGAGCCGACTCAAGTCTCAACTCGAGGGGCTAGGCTTGACTCAAGGAGTCAGGAGTTTGGGCGAGGGCTTGAAGGCTTGCCGCTCTTCAGGACCTCCGGCCTAACCATCGGCCCTTTGAGCGACGTGCCTTCTTTGCGTCTTGGGTTTTCTGAAAACGACCGACAACATTAGCCCCCCAAGTTCGTCGCTCGGGAGGTTCCCGACGATGAACTTTTCGTCTTTTCTGTTGGGTGTTTGAGGAAAATATCTTCAAAATCTCGTCACCCAAGGAAAGTTTTCCTTTCCTTTCCTTTCTATTCTTTTATTTTTCTTTTGGTGTAACCACGCGGCGCGCGTTCCGTGCAGCGCTACTCGCGCGGCGCGCGTTGTGCGGGGGGTTGGTGCGCTCGCGCGGGGGAGTTCGACTTTTTTGGAGGTTTTCCTCCGTTTTCTCTCCGTGTGGGAGTAGGATTTGGACTCCTACCCCCCTAGGAGTCTATAAATAAGCCCCCCCCCCTATCTCTCGTTCTTCCACTTTATTTTTTCTCTTTCTCTACACTTTTTTTTCTTTTCTACCTCTTGCATTATGGATATTCCTTCCCTTTTCTACCTCTTCACATTATTGATTTCTCTCTCTTGTTTCAGGACTCTGAACATGTAGAGGATGACCTCTTCGCGGGATTGAGGGAAGTTCCTCTGTACCTGGAAGAGAATCCAAGTGGAGTGGAGCAGTGGCTCGAAGGAGGCGAGCTGGGCGCGACCGCGCCCGTTCCTCAGCCTCATGAGGAGTGCGTGCTGACTGGGCATGGCACGGGTGGAGGCGTCGATCATCCCTTGTCCGGGGAACCTGCTCCTCGCCTCGTGATCAACTTGGTTGGCGAGGGGGCTCGCGACAAGACATGCCTCGACATGTCAAAATCCGACTTGGATTCTCATGGTACGCCTGGAGATATTGCGGGCGTGGATGCAGTGACTCCGCTAGAGTCGGTCCTCGACGAGATTGACTGCGTGGACGATTTTGGTCCCGAGTCTGAAGATCTTGGAGGTGATTCAGAGACATGTCCGGGAGGTCGGCGAAGTGTCCCGATGTGCCGTCGGCGGCTACTGCTGCCATGCCAGAGGGCGGAGGCCCTTCCGTGGAGCCAGCCCGGGACCCCTGACGCAGAGGCGATAGTGTCGGCGAGGTCGCTCGCTAGGACAGAGTGGTATCCCAAGGAAGGCTTTGCTGCTCCCGAGGGCTTCGATTGTTCGGGGGTCGATGCTTCGAGCTCGCTCACCTACCGAACATTCATCGGTCTCAGTGAGGCATTTGCCATTCCATCGTCCGTGGCGCTCCTCCGTCCCTTGCAGGGCGACCGTCCTTTCCGTCCTCACCGTGGATTTGCCGCATTTTCGATTGCGAGTCTCAACTGCGGGTTGCGGTTGCCGTTCCAACCCATCGTCCAGCAGCTCCTCGCACGACTGGGGGTGCATGCTTGTCAGATGAGTCTGGAATTCTACCGCATCGTGGCAATGTGTCACATGGAGTGGCATTGTGAGACCGAGGGGGTGATGACCGTGAGCGACTTTCGCAATCTCATCGCGGTCTTCCCTGCGCCCGGGAAACCCGGTATCTTCATGGCCCATGATCGTTGGAATACTAAGCTGATCACGGACTCGGAGAAGTATAATCGAAGACCATGGGTGTGGGTCTCGGTGGAGGCTTTTGGCGACGCGCCACTTCGGTTCGGTCCCTTGACCGAGTTTTCTGCTGATGCGGGGGCCGATGATCTCGACTTCGTGAAGGAGATCCGGGGAATGTCGGAGGCTCGGAAGGCTGTCGAACGATTTCGCTCGCCTGAGCTGATGGCTTCCACCGGGTGGTTCCCGCCCTTTCCTCCTAGCCGTGGCGACAGTCAGCAGACCGAGAGTGCTCCGAGTGCCGCGTCATCTCCATTGAGCGACGGTCTTCCAGGTATTTCGACTTTTGCCCTTTCTGTTTTTTTCCTTTTAGTCTATGGTTTTGACTTTGTTGCTTTTGTAGCCTCCTCGGCTAGGGCGAGAGCTCGGGCTCGCTTAGCGAAGGCTTCTCGGGATGCGAAGTCGCTGGCGGCCATCCGTTCTCGGATCGCGGCACAAAAGGGTCGGGAGTAGCCCGATGCCGGCTATCCAATGGAGAGCGGCCCTCGTGCTTCCTTGAAGCGACCCTCTTCTTCGGCTCTTACAGACACGTCCTCGGACTCGAAGCGTGTAAATTCGATGGTCGACGTGGAGGCCGCAGAGGTTAGAGGGGAATGTTCCCTGGGTCTCGCTCAATCTTCGATGAAGATGTGGAAGAGCGTCGTGGCCAGTAGCGATGTGGAGTTCTTTCGTCACGGCATCTCTGACGCACAGAGACTAAGTTTCTCTTGCTTTGGTCGTTAGGGCCTTGTCTTTTGCTGAATTGTCTTTTTGCCTTCTCAGGTGCTTGCTCGAGCGACTCGGGGCGAGCGAGGTTCTCACTCAAAGGCAGAGTTTGCGAGTCTCTGCGAGCAGCTTCAAGCGGCTCACATGGAATTAGGGGTTACCCGCGGAAAATGAGACCGTGCTCAGTCGGCCGTGGCGAAAATGGCTGAGGAGCTAACGACTGAACGTCAAGCTCTAGAGGTGGCGACTCGAACGACGGAGGTCTTTCGGAGCGAGGTGCGGGACCTTCGACGCCAGTTGGGGTCGCGCACAGAAGAAATAGGTATTCTTCAGGGCCAACTTTCATCGAGCGAAGCTGCCCATGTTCGAGCGTAGCGTGAGCGCGATTCCTTGGCGGAGGATATGGCTCGGGTCACCGCGGAGAAAGCTGCAGCAGAACAGCTCGCGTCCGACCTTCAAGACGATTTCGACGTCGGGGTCGAAGAGGCGAGACATGCGGCGGCGGTGGAGTGTCGGGACGCCACAGCTACCGAGTCTGGGAAGTCCCCGTGAATGCTTCGGAACCTCTGAGAACGAGAGAGACTTGCGAGAATGCTTCAGGCCAAATATGGCATCAAAAGAAGCAGATGAGAGTGACAAATCGAGCGTATCGATTGGAGATGAAGGGATTGCTTCCCCCTCAGTGAGAGGGGGTTTATATAGGTGTTCGAGGGCCTTAGGTAGGTCCTTCGTCGTCCATGTGGGACTAGGGGCGCACACCTCTTCAAGTGGAGGCGCACAAGAGGTAGCGGCGCAACACGCGCGGCGCGACCTTTCCCGGGTGCAGCGCACGGCGCACGCTGGGCTGCGTCTTCGTGGGCTTTTCGCGACCGTCGTCCTTCCGGGCCCGTTGAGCTATTGTGGGCTTCGCATTCCGGGTTTATGACACGAATGTATCTATTCCGCGGATAGGATCCGAGTCGAGGCGAGGGGACCGACTCCAGTCCCGACTCGGAGGGACGAGGTTCGACTCGAGGAGACTGACTCAAGTCTCGACTTGAGGAGCGAGACTCGACTCGAGGAGACTGACTTAAGTCTGAACACGAGGAGCGAGGCTCGACTCGAGGAGACTGACTCAAGGCTCAACTCGAGGAGCGAGGCTCGACTCGAGGAGACTGAATCAAGTCTCGACTTGAGGGGCGAGGCTCGACTCAAGGAGCCGAAACAAGTCTCAACTCAAGGGGCTAGACTCGACTCAAGGAGTCAAGAGTTTGGGCGAGGGCTTGAAGGCTTGCCGCTCTTCAGGACCTCCGGCCTGACCATCGGTCCTTTGAGCGATGTGCCTTCTTGGCATCTCGGGTTTTCCGAAAACGACCGACAACAATGGGTTTTGATTTAAAATGGTATCAGAGGGGTGGACTGAAGGTTGTTGGAGAATTGGGGGATTAGGTGAGGATATTTCGGCGTGGGCCGAGTAAGGCTAGTGAACGTGAGGGATAGAGGGGTAAGAGGATTCCAAAATTGATGGGACTTGTTGTGATTGGATTTGAATTGATTTGTTTGAAATTAGGATCGAGATATGTGGGGTGATAGCGGGATTTGAGCGGTCTTGAGATTGCATGGGAAATATGGGTTTCATGGTGGTTTGTGGGAGGGTTCCGGTATCAGAGGAGGGTTGGGTTGGAGTGGTTCAAGACGACGATGGTGGGGGTTTGCGGATAAGGGGAGGCGGAGCTGCCTCTGTCCAATCGGAGACTTGATCCGCTGAGGAATAGACCATAAGGGAGAGCCAGTTTCAGGTCTTCGTCAGAGTTCCAAGGGTAGTCACGAAGACTGTGAGATAGAAGGCTGCACCAAGAGTAGAAGAGCACGAGTTTTTCATATTTTAAATCCACCAAGGTGATCAAAGTGGGAATCAGATGTCGAAGCAGACTCAAACACTGAGGAAATGGCCAAAGTAGCATCCCTAGTCTTCACGATCCACGTCCAGAATGGTTACCACCTGGGTTCCCAAGAAAGTGTCGATGGTCCGAGTCACAGAAAAGATGGGGAGGCCGTGAATTTGGAGCCAGAGGCTATTACACCATAAATCGTCGTCACCGCTATCGCCCTCAGACGAGTCTTTGAGAAAGAGAAGAGTTTTATCGAAATTCCGTGGCTCATTGGCAAGGAGTTTTATCTTATCAACTTCCAGCGAAAAGATGAAGAGAAATCTGTCTGGAGCAACTTGGGAGATGTCGTGTGAGCCTCTTGGATTCCAGAGGGAGTGAAAAAGGTCCTTGCAGAAATCCAAGTATCTTCGATGCACGCTATCTTGTCTTCATCGGAGAGAGAGAGACACCCTGAAACCTATCAATCACATCGTCCATCGAAGAGTAATAGAGAATAAGACCCAGAAGAAGACCCACTGCAAAGATGGGAAGAACACTCTTAGACCAAGAGTCTAGATAGAAACATATTACCATTTATTGTGCAAATCTAAAAAACTCCCCTTTAATTTATACTCTTATAGCTGCATGTCATGATGATATTTATACGGATGAGTTATTAACATGTATCTATAGCGATACTATTAGTCAAGTATTGACAAAACATATAAGGCCAAGTAGCCGCTATTATGGTTACTATTAGTATTAATTAAAGTGGGGTGTGCAAGAAAGAAAATTTGTAGTAAAAGACAAACTGACTCTCAATAGCTATATCACTTTCCGATGACATTTTAATGATTATCTTTTTTATGATAATTGATACACGTAGACGTTAAATGGAAAAAAAACATATTTAATTTTATTTAATCTTAATTTTGTATTTATATATAACGGAGGATACATATATTTCTGAGTTTAAAAAAAATATATATATATATTTGCTGAGTAACTTGAATCTGTAGCTTGCTAGAATTATGATTGGGATGCATGAATCTTATTGGGAGTTTGGGCATGCAACATTACAATATAACTGTATGGTATAGTAGTACGTTTTTTTTTTTTTCTTTTTTTTTTTCGTAGTGGGAGATTTTTTAACAAATTAGTCATGATGTAGACGCGAATTGTACTCGAGCGCTGTATTTTTACGTTTTTATCATTTTGATGCTCACATGATTTTCTGTTTTTGTCATTCAAAATAGTGATTAATTTGTTGTAAAAAATAACTCCAACTCTTTGTCTCTAAATAGTGTTTCCAACGTCGTCAATAACAATTGAAAGTTCAGATCTACTGAATAAGCTAACTTGTTAGGTGTTGTTAAGATGTGTAAGAACAACTGCAATGACAACAAATAACGAACAACAATAATGACAAGTAAATGACACCAAGAATGATAATCCAGTTCGACATCAACTGCCTACTCTGGAGGGATAAGAATTCCGGTGAAAATAGTAACTTCACTAGACGATAATATGAGTACAACGACGGAATACAAATGGATGATAACATTCCAGTATTCCTAGCTCCAAACTATTCTAGGTAGTCACTAATCTAGGCTCCCCCTAGACTTGAGCTCCCCTCACTTTTCACTTTAACATTCTCTCAGTGTATCAATGTACATAAACCAACACAAACCACTATAATTGCTAGGTCTTTAGAGTTTAGGTTGGATTTAGTGTGTGGGCACTTTTAAACACTATGACTCAAGAACAAGTCTTTGAGCGAAAGAGCTAAAACAAAACGCTAGGTCTAATGAGGACCTAGGTGCCAAAACAGAAAGGACAAGAAGAGAACTAGAGAGAGAGAGGGGGCGGCGCGGCTAACAAGTCTAGAGAAAGAAGCTCTTAATCTCTAAAATAGTCTGTTGTCAAATGTGAATGAGGTAGGGTATTTATAAGAGGTTTTGCCTTGAAAAGGTAGTTTCCTCTTTTCCAGTGAATATCACATATTCATGAGCAAATCCTTATTTCCTCTTTTCTTCCATTGCACGCCCAACACATGCCATCATGGCACTTGGATTTGTTTCCTCATTTGCTTGCTTCTCTCTTGGCCGCTCATCCTATTGGTTCTAGATGAAAATTTGTATCAACTTTTTCTTTTGGCAAGTATCTTCATACATTAATGCACAAAATAAATCTCTTTTTCTCTTGATAGTGCACGAAAATGAGACTTCTAGAACATGCTTATAGATGTTTCTTTATTCATGACAACATAATAAAAACCCATTTAGAATTTTCACATAAAATTCATTAAATGAAATTCAATCCTCAAGGCCCAATATTCTTATATGGCCGTGTAACTTGAACTCATTATCATCATATGACAAAATTACCCTTTAGACAATTTTCATACAACTTGTCTAGTTCAACATTTGAACTTGTTTTTACTTAGCTTTCATGTTTAACAAATCGTATTCTAATTACTTGAGGTAGTGACCTCAGGGATCCAAATGAACAAAGCTTGAGCTAGCATACTTGGACTCAAAAGTTCACAAACCTTTTCCAAGTCCTAGCTTAATGTACACTAACTCCACTAAAGAGTTGACACATAAATCTCTCGGTTCAAACGAATATATTTTATACTCAAGAAATCTACTTAATTGTAATGAGTGGATCCATTGAATATTATCTATGTTTACCCTTTATGAATATCATCAACTAGATGGGATTTACAAAATCACAATTTTACACTTCTAGTTGTTATTTCCACAACTCATTTGTCTCTTGTGAATAAGTTAGAAACAATGTATTGATTAGGAGCTAACAAGTCACATTGATTCATCCATCAGAGTCACGACTCAATTTGGACACTGGCCAATTCATTTATTCACATTCCAATGAACAAAGCATGAGGTGATATACATTGCATTTCAGCAATCTTGTACATGAGTTCCATATCTATAAGATCTTCATAAAATTCCTCATGACATCTTCATAACTTAGTACTTAACCAATAGGTCTTGTCTATATCACGTAGTGAATCTAGAACTCTGACTTTCTCAAATGAGAATACGTAAGCTATGAAATGACATGTCTCATTTCAGGATTGAGGTAAGCATGATGCAATTCAAATATAGTGACTCCGAGACATAAGAAGTTAAATGGTTTGTTCTTATTCTGCCTCTAAAAGTGCACTGGTCAATTCAGTATCTTCAGAAGATACATAGGAAGAACTATAGAGTCTCCAACTTTATATGTCTCATAACTAGACATCATAGATTCTCCTAACATTCATACTGAGATCAATAGCCCTTTGATCCTTAGATTGTGAATATACTATTTTAAGCAAACCATGAAGAGTTTGTTCATGCAAATCTATATTTGACTCTTCATTTGTTGTTGGGTTTGTTTAACGACTAAAGACTATAGTTTATCAAAAAGTTTAAAACAGACAAGGAATAATGAATGAACGTTTCAACTTTTATTAATTATTCAACAGTTACAAGCAAGAGTCTTCGTGAGACTTTATTACATCAAATGTACATAACTAATGACTAGTACTCTTCTTGTGGGCACAATTGACAACAAACTCCCACTTGACTGAAAGAAGATGTGAGTAGTCCTTCATGCCTAATCCATCCCGATGTTGGTCGAAGACCTTGTTCACTAAAGATTTGGTTAATGGATCTGTTAGGTTGTCCACCGTGGAGATCTTCTTCACCACCACATCTCTGCGATGCATGATCTCTCGAATCAAATGGTATTTCCTCTCAATATGTTTAGAGCGACAGCCCCACTATTATCACAATAAAGGGTCATGGGCTCGTCGACGTTTGGAACGATTTCCAAATAATTAAGGAATTTTCTAAGCCATACAGCCTCTTTGGATGCTTTACAAGCAGCCACATATTTTGCCTCCATTGTGGAGTCAGCAATGCAAGATTGCTTGATACTCCTTCAAACAACATATCCACCATTCAGAATGAACACAATTCCTGAAGTGGATTTCCTGGAATCCCTATCCGCCTAAAAATTGGAGTCGGTATATCCCGTCATAGTCGGATCGGTACCTTAATATGTAAGCATCAAGTTCCTAGTTCTCCAAAGATACTAAGAACATGCTTAACAGCAATCTAGTGCTCGGGTCCAGGGTTGGATTGAAAACGACTTACTTTGCCAACTGCAAAGCATATATCTAGTCTAGTTCAAAGCATAGCATACATGAGACTTCCCACGGCTGAGGCGTAAGGAATTTTTCTCATGTCATCAATCTCTTGTGCAGTCTTGGGAGACTGGTCCTTACAGAGTGAGACTCCATGTCTAAAGGATGTTTGGCCCTTCTTGGAGTCTTGCATCGAGAAGCGATCTATCACCTTATCAATATAAGATGCTTGAGAGAGCGACAAAGTCCGGTTTTTCCGATCTCAAAAGATTTGGATCCCCAGAATGTACGCGGTTTCTTGTAGATCCTTCATATCGAATTGCTTTGCTAACCATATCTTAACCTCAGATAATTTACCCACATCATTGCCTATGAGTAAAATATCATCGATATATAATACTTGAAAACACAACTTTGCCTTCGTGTATTAACTTGTAAACACATGGCTCATCCATTGATTGCTCAAAACCGAAGCTCTTCAGAGTTTCATCGAATCTAATATTCCATGACCTAGATGCTTGCTTTAATCCATAAATGGACTTAAGCAACTCACAGACCTTGGTCTCTTGACCTTCTTCCACGAAACCGTCTGGTTGAGTGATATAAATGCGCTCGTCAAGATTGCCATTCAAAAAGGCAGTCTCAACATCCATTTTCCAGATCTCATAGTCAAGAGCTGCAGCTATGGATAGAAATATGTGGATGGATTTAAGCATTACGGCTGGCGAGAAGGTATCCTCATAGTCAGTACCTTTTGGGTATAACCCTTAGCCATGAGTCCTTCTTTGAACGTCTCGACGTTCCAATCCGAACCCTTTTTCCTCTTGTATATCCACTTACACCCTACGGGTTTAATCCCTTCGGGAAAGTCTACATGTTTCCTGTTGTCAATGGTGCGAACAAGAAGAGCAGTAGTCTTTATTTATGTACCATTGATGTAATAGAGTCTCACAAACACTCTTGCTTGAAACTGCTGAATTATTAATAAAATTTGAAACGTTTATGTTGGAATTGATCTAGGGTTTAAGAAAAATTTTAACGCTTCGTTAAGCGCGGAATTTTAAAAATTTTCTTTTTTAAGTAAAACGGTTTTTACTAACCTAGACAAAGAGCAAGCACATGTAAATAAAAACTATTATGAGCATAGAAGTTTACTAACCTTTCTTGAAGCTTGAACTTTGAGAAGCTTTTGGAAAGTTGCAACGCTCGTCTCCCTCACAGCACGTCTCTCTTTCTTTCCTCGGCACCTCGAGCAACCACGAAAGTTTCTATCACTAAATCACTCGAAATAAAAGGAATTAGTGAGTGGGAACTTTTAAACACTACGACTTAAGAACGAGTCTTGAAGTTGCAGAGCTAAACTCTAGGTCAAATGAGGACCTAGGTGCCAAAACAATAAAACGAAATTGACTAGAGAGAGAGAGGAGAAGGGCGGCCAAGTTCTAGAGAGAGAGTCTCTCAAATCTCTTAAACTTGGATGAATGAAAAGTGTGAAATGAGGCTCCTATTTGTAGGAGAGGTCTCACCTTAAATAAGGTAGTTTCCTCTTCTATAGAATATCACATATTCATGAGCAAATTTCCTCTTTTTTCTCTTGAGATGCTCGGCCAACATAGGCTTCATTAAGCCTTGGATTTGTTTCCTTTTTTGTTCCTTGCCTTGCCTTGTCTCTCTCTTGGCCGAATTCCCTTAAGCATCCTTATGCAAATTTGTTTCCTCTTTTTCTTTTGGCAAGTATCTTGATACATTTATGCCCAAAATATTCTCTCTTCTCTCTTGGGTGGTGGGCGCCTAAAACAATTCTAGAAAGGCCTTCTAGAAGCTTTTCCACTTGTTCAAGACAACATGAAAAAGGCCCATTAAGAATTTTCAATAAAATTCTTATGATATGAAATTAATCTACAAGGCCCAATGATCAAGTCATGGTCGAGTATTATTAAGTCATCAAATGACCTTGTCAAAAAATTTATTGACATTCATTTCATGCTATGTCTCAAAAGACAAAAATACCCTTTTGACAATTTTCGTTCTTGTTTTGACTTATCTTCCAGTTTAACTATTCCTAATCGATGTGATTCGTGACAGTGACCTTATGGATCCAAATGAACAAAGCTTGAGCTAAACACTTGGACTCAAACGTTCACAAACCTTTTCCAATTTTAGCTTACTGTCAACTGACTCCACTAAAGAGTTGACACTGAAAATCTCTCGGTCAAATAAATTTATTTTCTACTCAAGAGTTCAACCTAATTGTAATGAGCGGATCCACTGAATATTATCTATGTTTACCCTTCATGAATATCATCAGCTAGTCGGGATTTACAAAATTACCATTTTCCCTTCTAGCTGTTATTTCGTCAACTCATTTGTGGCTTGTGAATAACTCAGAAACAATGTATTGACGAGGAGCTAACAAGTCACATTGTTTCATCCAAAAGAGTCAAGACTCAATTTGGACACTGGCTAGTTCATTTATTGACATTCCAAGGAACAAAGCATGAGGTGATATACATTGCATTTCAGCAATCTTGTACATGAATTCCATATCTATGAGAACTTCACAAAGTTACTCATGACATTCTCACAACTTAGTACTTCACCAATAGGCCTTGTTCGGAATCACATAGTGAGTCCGAACTCTGACTTTCTCAAATGAGAATACTAAGGTGTGAAATGACATGTCTCATTTCAGGATTAAGGTAAGCACGATGCAATTCATACATACTGACTTCGAGACATAAGAGGTTAAATGGTTTGTTCTTATCTTCTCTCTAGAAGTGCACTGGTCAATTCAGTACCTTCGAAAGATACCTAGAAGAACTATAGAGTCTCCAACTCTCAATGCCTCATAACCAGATATCATAGATTCTTCTAACAATCATACTGGGGTCAATAGTCCTTTGACCCTTAGATTGCTAATATATCGTTTTAAGCAAACTACGAAGAGTCTGTTCATGAAAATCTACATTTGTCTCTTCGTAAGTTGTTTAGTTTGTTTATGGACTAAAGACTAATGTTTTATCATAAAGCTTTAAACAGACACGGAAGAATGAATGAACGTTTCAACTTTTTATCAATGAATAAGCAATTACAAGCAAGAGTCTTCATGAGACTTTATTACATCAAATGTACAATATAAAGATTACAACTCTTCTTGTGGGCACCATTGACAACAAACTCCCACTTGACTCAAAGAAGATGTGTGTAGTCCTTCATGCCTAATCCCTCTCGATGTTGGTCGAAGACCTTGTTCGCTAGGGCCTTTGTGAATGGATCTGCTAGGTTGTCCACCGTTGAGATCTTCTTCACCTCCACGTCTCCGCGCTGCACGATCTCTCGAATCAAATGGTATTTCCTCTAAATATGCTTAGAGCGCTTATGGCTTCGAGGTTCCTTTGAGTTAGCGACAGCCCCACTATTATCACAATAAAGGGTCATGGGCTCGTCGACGTTTGGAACAACTTCCATATAGCCTCTTTGGATGCTTCACAAGCAGCCACATATTATGCTTCCATTGTGGAGTCAGCAATGCAAGATTGCTTAATACTTCTCCTCACCACAGCTCCACCATTAAGGATGAACACAGATCCCGAAGTGGATTCCCTAGAATCATTATCCGCTTGAAAATCGGAGTCGGTATATCCCGTCATAGTCAAGTCAGTACCTGAATATGTAAGCATCAAGTTCCTAGTTCTTTAAAGATACTTAAGAACATGCTTAACAACAATCCAGTGCTCGGGTCCAGGGTTGGATGGAAACGGCTAACTACGCCAACGGCGAAACATATGTCCGGTCTAGTGCAAATCATAGCATACATGAGGCTTCCTACGGCAGAGGCGTAAGGAATCTTCCTCATATCTTCAATCTCTTGTGCAGTCTTGGGAGACTAGTCCTTAGAGAATGAAACTCCATGCCTAAAGGGTGTTTGGCCCTTCTTGGGGTCTTGCATCGAGAAGCGATCCATCACCTTATCAATATAAGATGCCTGAGAGAGCGACAGTGTCCGGTTTTTCCTATCTCGAAAGATTTGGATCCCCAGAATGTACGCGACTTCTCCTAGATCCTTCATATCGAATTGCTTTGCTAACCAGACCATAACCTTAGATAATTTACCCACATCGTTACCTATGAGTAATATATCATCGACATACACTACTAGAAACACAACTTTACCTTCATGTATTAACTTGTAAACACAAGGCTCATCTATTGACTGTTCAAAGCCGAACCTTTTCATAGTTTCATCGAATCTAATATTCCATAACCTAGATGCTTGCTTTAGTCCATAGATGGATTTAAGCAACTCACAAAACTTGGTCTCTTGAACTTCTTACACAAAACCGTTTGGTTGAGCCATGTAAATGCGCTCGTCAATATTGCCATTCAGGAAGGTTGTCTTGACATCCATTTGCCAGATCCCATAGTCGAGAGCTGCAGCTATGGATAGGAGTATGCGGATTGATTTAAGCATCGCGACTGGCGAGAAGGTTTCTTCATATTCAATCCCTTCTTGTTGGGTATAACCCTTCGCCACAAGTCGTGCTTTGAACGTCTCGACGTTCCCATCAGGACCCCTTTTCTTCTTGTATATCCACTTACACCCTACGGGTTTAATCCCTTCAGAAAGGTCTACAAGTTTCCAGACTTTGTTGACATACATCGAGTGCATTTCAACTTTCATGGCGTCAAGCCACAGGTTTGATTCAGAACAAGCTATCGCTTGGCTATAGGAAACATGATCATCCATGTCAGAGACGGCTACGAGAGAGTCTCCATAAGACATGTACCTGTCGGGCTTTTAAGTAGCCCTCCCACTACGTCGAAGTATTATTTGACGAGATTATGATGAGTTAGGTTGTGTTTCAGTTGGGGTAAGAACAGTTCTTACAGATGAGGTAGAAGCTTCCTCACCCAACTTTTCTTCAAGCACAATTTTGCTTATAGGTTTTGCATCCTTCATAAAGTCCTCCTCAAGGAAACAAGCATTCGTGCTAACGAAAGTCTTATCATCCTCAGGATATCTAACGAACAGACACAATTCTGACCTACTAGCCAACTTGCTAGTCATTTGCCTTAGCACGTGTGCGGGGCAACCCCAAATTTTGATGCGGCCAAGATTCACTTTACGGCCAGTCAATCGTTCATAGGGAGTACCAGGAACCGTCTTGGACGGAACTAGGTTCAGAATATAAGCGGCTGTTTCGAGGGCATATCCCCAAAAGGAAGGAGGGAGTGATGAGTAACTCATCATTGATCTAACCATCCCTATCAGAGTTCGGTTCCTTCTCTCTGACACTCCATTTAGTTGAGGTGTGTCAGGTGCAGTAAGCTGAGAAGCGATACCTTCTTCTTTAAGAAAGTCATCGAACTCTCCAGACATATACTCACCACCTCGAACAGATCGAAGGGTTTTGATCACTTTGCCAGTTTGCTTTTCCACTAAAGCCCTAAAGACCTTAAATACGTTAAAGGTCTCGGATTTGTGTTTGAGCAAATAGACAAAACCATATCGTGAGTAATCATCGGTGAAGGTAACGAAGTATTCGTATCCTCCACGTGCCTGTTGGTTGAGAAGACCACATACATCAGAATGTACTAGTTCCAGCAAATCAGCGGCTCTTCGACCCTTATCGGAGAAAGGTCTCTTAGTCATTTTTCCTTCTATGCAGGATTCACAAGTAGGTAGTGAACCTATTGCAGAGGCTTGGAGTGGATCGTCCCTCACAAGTCTCTTAATTCTATCTAGACTGATATGACCAAGTCTTAAGTGCCATAGGTATGTTGATTTTATTAGATCGGAGGATTCAGAAAGTTTGATCCTCTTTGGCTCCCTAATTAGATCATTATCTATTTCGGTGTCTAAAAGAGAAGGTTGACTGGGATAGATGTAGAAAAGAGCATTCTTCATACATGCATCAGTGACAAAAGAATTATCAGGAAACGAAATACGAATTCCATTCTTAATGAACTTTAAACAATAATCTTGCTCACGAAGACGAGCAACGGATATTAAGTTCTTCCCAAAGGTAGGAACAAACTAAACATTATTCAAGTTTAAAGTGCGGTCTTCAAAAGACAGCGTCACGGATCCCACAGCCTTCGCGGACACCAGGCTCCCATCACCCCATTT
The DNA here is from genome assembly GCF_054948205.1 of Urtica dioica subsp. dioica. NCBI lineage: Eukaryota > Viridiplantae > Streptophyta > Magnoliopsida > Rosales > Urticaceae > Urtica > Urtica dioica. Next base: position 35,811,927 of record NC_142756.1, on the reverse strand, counting down.
GAAACAGAACTCGCCTTCCTCTAAGCTTTTGGTTTTCTTGAAACCATTCAAGGAACAACAAATATGGTTAGTAGCAGCGGGGTCAAGAATCCACGTTGATACATTATCAGCTACTAAGCATGCTTCAGTAACTAGTACAATACTATGTTCCTTTGCTTTGAGATTGGCAGGACAGTTCTTTTTATCGGCCTTGTAAGGTCCCTTCTTAGTTCTAGAGGCGGAGGCTTTGTGCTCAGTAGCATGTGCCTCTCCTTGATTCCTCTTTCTCTTAGTGAGACCTACAGCAATATGAAACTCCTTTATAAGCTTGGTAACAGAGTACTCTAGCTTGTTTATGGAGCAGTTCATCTTGGAGGTATCAAGAGATGCGGGGAGACTTTCTAAGATCACATCTATAACATTCTTCCCATCAATCTCAGATCCTAGGATTTCCATTTTACTCAGATAACTAATGATCAATATCATAAAGTCTCCAATAGGAGTACTGCTTTTTGCCTTGCTTGACACCTTTGCCCTCCAAACATCTCATGGAGATTGTTGAGCATGTCGGCGGCAGTCTCGATGTCACGATGTTGTTGTTGTAACACATTGTTCATTGATGCTAAGATATAGCACCTCACAATCTCATCAGAACAGAGCCATGCCGTCAAGGCGTCTTTGTCCTCTTGAGTTGAATCATTATTCGTCAAAGGACAGGGGGTGGTGAGAACCCATTTGTACTTGTCGACAGTAAGGACTATGTCGAGGTTACGTTTCCAGTCGACGTAATTGTCGCATTCGAGTTTATTCGAGGAAAAAATGGTTGAGAGACATATTGCCTATAAAAGTTGAAACAAGTTTATGATTAGTCTTTGGTTTAGGATTTAAGTTTTATTAAGACTTTTATAAAATCCAAAGGTGTTATAAACCAAACGATAATTTACTCCCTCAAGAGAAGGCCGCAAAAAATCTCCTTTTATAAGTAAATGACACATCATTAATGCTAAGCCAAGATGTCAATACATCTATTTTGACTAGCCACCTTTTAAATTGGTTTGATCACTCACATCCTTTCGCAGAGCCTCAAGGGAGGATTACTAGGGATTGAGCCTAAGTGTGCAACCAACCACTTAGTCCAAAAGGTCAACTTTGAAAAACAATCCCCCAAGGGGAGGCCTTGCCATCATTGTCTCACTCTCGGACATAGCTCATTGAGCAATGATCGAAGCAATAACGCCTTGGAGTACTCCCATTTAAGTGAGGGTCGCAAGAGCGGCTCTTAGTCCCACGTTAATTGCTTCTTTCATTAGTGTTGGGGATCGTGGGTTACAAACAACAAGTATAACCCTCCCACTTAGTTTTTGGAGTTGGTTCATTGACTCTTATAAGTTCGGAAACAAATTTCCTAGTTAGAGAGCGACAGAGCGGACAACTAGAAGAGAATCCTAGATCAACATGTTCTGAGTAGTATTAGTGCATAAAGGCATAAGGTACATACTCGATCTTTTCCTATTTTCTATTTCGGGAAAGTGCATGAGGGAAGTGTGAACTTCAACTCACTCGAACACTTGAAAGTTTGAGATTCCACATCTTTTTATTTTTCGGCTTGTCTACAAAAAGACCTCCCACTCAAATTTTGAAGAGCATATAGATTTTGAACATATGTGATATAGATATAGTTTTGAAAACATTTTGAAAACTTATTTGATTTGGATGAAAAAATATTTTCAAGTTTGAAAGTGAAAACGGTTTTTCAAAATTCAAACTAGTTTTGTAAAAACTCAATTTCAATTAAACTTTCAAAAATCAAAACATTTTAATCTTACACATCATGTTTATAATCATATGAAAAACATTTTTGCTCAAGAAAATTTTCTCATTAGAGTTCTATAACTCATGGTAGTGGGGTTTGAAAATCCAGATTTCTAAAAAAAACTGGAGTTTCAGACAGCCGCGCACCACGGAGTAAAATCGCCATATCTGACGGCTCCGATGTCCTTTTGAGCCGAAACCGGTGGCATTGGACAGAGGACAGACAGAGCTTTAATTTGAGTCAAGAATCATTAAATTTAGATTTCTGAACAGAGAGTTATGCCACTTTTAATGCGGGTTTACTCCAGCTCGAAGAAAAAGAAATAATTAAAGCTTGGTCCTTTTTAGGTGCGAAAAAGAATCGAGTGTAATGGAACGTTTTATGAAGGTTGGTAAAGCATTTATTTGTGTTTTATTAGCAAGGTAATAACAAGGCATAAAAGAAATAACAACAAGCATAAAACGATTCAAGTAAAAATAAGAAACTAGTAAGACAAGAAAACGAGTCACAAAATTTTACTCGAAAAATCTCAAACCTATAAAACACGTTTTTCAATATAAAAAATTAAAAACTTTTAGAACTGATTCTAATGTGTTTTAAAAACATCCCAAAATCATAGAAAAACAACATGGTTTTTAATTTAAAGGCAAAAGCAATAAATTAAAAAAAATCTAAGATAACAATTCTAACTTGTCACAAAATTAGTGAACTTTCGAAAACGATTTTCAAGCTCATAATTTTAAAAACATGTACATGCATCTCTTTGACCATAGCTCTGATACCATTTGTTGGAATTGATCTAGGGTTTAAGAAAAACATTAAACGCTTCGGGAAGCGGCGGAATTTTAAAAAATTTATTTTCAAGTAAAAACAGTTTTTACTAACCTAGACAAAGAGCAAGTACATGTAATTAAAAACTAATATGAGCTAGAAATTTACTAACCTTTCTTGAAGCTTGAACTTTGAAGAAGCTTTTGGAAAGTTTGCAACGCTCGTCTCCCCTCGCAGCACGTCTCTCTTTCTTACCTCGGCACCTCGAGCAACCACGAAAGTTTCTATCACTAAATCACTCGAAATAAAGGAATTAGTGAGTGGGCACTTTTAAACACTATGACTTAAGAACGAGTCTTGAAGTCGCAGAGCTAAACACTAGGTCGAGTGAGGACCTAGGTGCCAAAACAAGAATAATCGAAAATGAACTAGAGAGAGAGAGGAGTTTCGGCCAAAGTTCTAGAGAGAGAGTCTCTCAAATCTTTTAAACTTGGATGAATGAAATGTCAGGAAATGAGGCTCCTATTTATAGGAGAGGTCTCACCTTCAATAAGGTAGTTTCCTCTTCTATAGAATATCACATATTCATGAGCCAATTTCCTCTTTTCCCTATTGAGACACTCGACCAACAAGGGCTTCTAGAAGCCTTGATTTGTTTCCAATTTTGTTCATGGCTTGCCTTTTCTCTCAACATGGCCGAAGTTCCCTTATGCATCCTTATGCAAATTTGTTTCCTCTTTTTTCTTCTGGCAAGTATCTAAATACATTTATGCACAAAATAAACTCTCCTATTTCTCTATAGGGTAGGCGCCCAACATGTCTCTAGAAGGAGCTTCTAGAAGCTTCTTCATTTATTCATGAGAACATGAAAAAGGCCCATTAAGAATTTTCAATAAAACTCTTATGAGATGAAATTAATTCACGAGGGCCAATGATCAAGTCATGGCCGAGTGACATTAAGTCATCAAATGAACTTGTCAAAAAAAATTTATTGACATTCATTTCATCCTTTGTCTCAAAAGACAAAAATACCCTTTTGACTATTTTCGTTCTCGTTTTGACTTAGCTTCCAGTTTAACTATTCCTATTGATGTGATTCGTGACAGTGACCTCATGGACCCAAATGAACAAAGGTTGAGCTAAACACTTGGACTCAAAAGTTCACAAACCTTTTCCAAGTTTAGCTTAATGCCAACTGACTCCACTAAAGAGCTGACACTGAAAATCTCTCGGTTCAAATGAATTTATTTTCTACTCAAGAATTCGACCTAATTATGATGAGCGGATCCACTGAATATTATCTATGTTTACCTTTCATGAATGTCATCAGCTAGTCGGGATTTACTAGATTACCATTTTACCCTTCTAGCTGTTATTTCCTCAACTCCTTTGTCGCTTGTGAATAAGTTAGAAACAATGTATTGACGAGGAGCTAACAAGTCACATTATTTCATCCAAAAGAGTCAGGACTCAATTTGGACACTGGTCAGTTCATTTATTCACACTCCAAGGAACAAAGCATGAGGTGACATACATTGCATTTCAGCAATCTTGTACATGAATTCCATATCTATGAGAACTTCACAAAGTTACTCATGACATTCTCGCAACTTAGTACTTCACCAATAGGCCCTGTTCGGAATCACATAGTGAGTCCGAACTCTGACTTTCTCAAATGAGAATACTAAGGTGTGAAATGGCATGTCTCATTTCAGGATTAAGGTAAGCATGATGCAATTCATACATAGTGACTTCGAGACATAAGAGGTTAAATGGTTTGTTCTTATCTTGTCTCTAGAAGTGCACTGGTCAATTCAGTACCTTCGGAAGATACCTAGAAGAACTATAGAGTCTCCAACTCTCAATGCCTCATAACCAGACATCATAGATTCTTCTAACAATCGTACTGAGGTCAATAGTCCTTTGACCCTTAGATTGCGAATATATCGTTTTAAGCAAACTACGAAGAGTTTGTTCATGCAAATCTACATTTGTCTCTTCGTAAGTTGTTAAGTTTGTTTATGGACTAAAAGACTAAGGTTTTATCATAAAGCTTCAAACAAAGAAAGAATGAATGAACGTTTCAACTTTATTAATGAATGAATAGGCAATTACAAGCAAGAGTCTTCATGAGACTTTATTACATCAAATGTACAAAATAAAGATTACAACTCTTCTTGTGGGCACCATTGACAACATAAGCTAAACTTGGAAAGGGTTTGTGAACTTTTGAGTCCAAGTGTTTAGCTCAAGCTTTGTTCATTTGGGTCCATGAGGTCACTGTCACGAATCACATCGATTAGGAATAGTTAAACTGGAAGCTAAGTCAAAACAAAAATGAAAATTCTCAAAAGGGTATTTTTGTCTTTTGAGACATAGGATGAAATATATGTCAATAAATTTTTTGACATGTTCATTTGATGACAAGTAACACTCGACCATAATAAGATTAATTGGGCCTTGTGGATTAATTTCATTTCATAAGAATTTTAATGAAAATTCTTAATGGGCCTTTTTCATGTTGTCATGAACAAGTGAAAAAGCTTCTAGAAGGCCTTTCTAGAATAGGGATAGGCGCCCAACACACCCTAGGAAAGAGAGAATATTTTGTGCATAAATGTATGAAGATACTTGCCAAAAGAAAAAGAGGAAACAAATTTCCCCTAAGGGGAAAGCAAGGTAGGCGCCCAAAAGGATCAAGAGAGAAGCAAATAAAAGAGGAAACAAATCCAAGGACTTACTTGCTTAGTCTTGGCCGTGTGACTCTTTGAAGGAAAAGGGAAATTGGCTCATGAATATGTGATATTCTATAGAAGAGGAAACTACCTTATTGAAGGTGAGACCTCTCCTATAAATAGGAGCCCCTTTTCTTCACAATTCATTCATAAAAGTTTAAGAGATTTGAGAGACTCTCTCTCTAGAACTTTGGCCGCCCCTTCCTCTCTCTCTCTCTAGTTTATTTTCGATTTTTTGTTTTGGCACCTAGGTCCTCATTCGATCTAGTGTTTAGCTCTGCGACTTCAAGACTCGTTCTTAAGTCGTAGTGTTTAAAAGTGCCCACTCACTAATTCCTTTTTTCTCGAGTGATTTAGTGATAAAAACTTTCGTGGTTGCTCGAGGTGCCGAGGAAAGAAAGAGGGACGTGCTGCGAGGGGAGACGAGCGTTGCAACTTTCTAAGAGCTTCTCAAAGATCAAGCTTCAAGAAAGGTTAGTAAACTTCTTAGCTCATAATAGTTTTTAATTACGTGTACTTGCTCTTTTGTCTAGGTTAGTAAAAAACCGTTTTTACTTGTAAAAGAAAATTTTTAAAATTCCGCCGCTTACCGAAGCGTTAACTATTTTCTTAAACCCTAGACCGATTCCCACATGAAACCCATTTGTGACTCGCTGCCTATCGGCGCACGAGCTGGGCGGCGAGCGCGGTGCCACATTCGTGTGGCCAGATTTCCCGTGGACGCTGGCTAGACGAGGTACGTCCGGCGGACGCAAGCATTTGAAACCCATATGTGACTCGCTGCCTATCGGCGCACGAGCTGGGTGGCCAGCGCGACCATACCACCCTATGGTCTTGGCAACCTTGGGTGCGCGTGTCATGTGATAGGCGGGGTTAGGTGTAGACTTGATCCGCCGGCGAGTGTGGCACCTCAGTGCACTGGTCGCGTTTTCGGGTTTAGTCTCTCGGGTCGAGCTGTTGTGCCCTTGTGAATGCGATGCCATGGCGCGCACGTCACGTTTGGGGACTCAATTGGCCCATTCTTTCTCTCACGAGAGTGTCGTGGAGCGAATTTTGGTTTGCCGTTAGGGGCGATTTTTATTGCTTGTGTGAGAGCATTTAGATTTATCATCGAGACTTCCGAGTCTATCGGTTATTGGTGATTCGAGAAGTTGTACATGTCTGACATGAGGACTTTCAAGTCGAAACTCGAGGAATAGGCCCGACCTGGGGAGCTATGCGTGAGGTCGACTTGAGGGTCGGTCATGTGTAGAGTCGGCACGAGGACTTATCAGTTGACTCGTGGACTCGAGACTCAACTCGAGGAGTCATGTAGAGTCTGGACGAGGAGTAGTTAGTCGACTCGTGGACTCGGTATTCGACTCGAGGAGTGAACTCAACTCGAGGAGTGTACCCAATTCGAGGAGTGAACTCAACTCGAGGCGTTACGCATAGAGTCGGCACGAGGACTTGTCAGTCAGCTCGTGGACTCGTTATTCGCCTCGAGGAGTGAACTCAACTCGAGGAGACATGTAGAGTCGGCACGAGGAGTAGCTAGTCGACTCGTGGACTCGATACTCGACTCGAGGAGTGGACTCAACTCGAGGAGACATGTAGAGTCGGCACGAGGAGTAGTAAGTTGACTCGTGGACTCAGTATTCGACTAAAGGAGCGAACTCAACTCGAGGAGTCATGTAATGTCGGCACGAGGAGTAGCTAGTCGACTCGTGGACTCGGTATTCGACTCGAAGAGCGTACTCAACTCGAGGAGTCGTGTAGAGTCGGCACGAGGAGTAGCTAGTCGACTCGTGGACTCGGTACTCGACTCGAGGAGTGAACTCGACTCAAGGAGACATGTAGAGTCGGCACGAGGAGTAACTAGTCGACTTGTGGACTCGGTACTCAACTCGAGAAGACGTGTAGAATCGGTACGAGGAGTAGCTAGTCGACTCGTGGACTCGGTACTCGACTCGAGGAGACGTGTAGAGTCGGCACGAGGAGTAGTTAGTCGACTCGTGGACTCGGTATTCGACTCGAGGAGAGAACTCAACTCGAGGAGTCATGTAGAGTCGGCACGAGGAGTAGCTAGTTGACTTGTGGACTCGGTACTCGACTCGAGGAGTGAACTCAACTCGAGGAGACGTGTAGAGTCAGCACAAGGAGTAGCTAGTCGACTCGTGGACTCGGTACTCGACTCGAGGAGTGAAGTCGACTCGAGGAGACATGTAGAGTCGGCACGAGGAGTAGCTAGTCGACTCGTGGACTCGGTACTCGACTCGAGGAGACGTGTAGAGTCGGCAACAGGAGTAGCTAGTCGGCTCGTGGACTCGGTACTCGACTCGAGGAGTGAACTCGACTCGAGTAGTCATGTAGAGTCGGCACGAGGAATAGCTAGTTGACTCGTGGACTCGGTATCCAACTCGAGGAGACATGTAGAGTCGGCACGAGGAGTAGCTAGTCGACTCGTGGACTCGGTACTCGACTCGAGGAGTGAACTCGACTCGAGGAGACATGTAGAGTCGGCACGAGGAATAACTAGTCGACTTGTGGATTCGATACTCGACTCGAGGAGTGAACTCAACTCGAGGAGACGTGTAGAGTCAGCACGAGGAGTAGTTAGTCGACTCGTGGACTTAGTATTCGACTCGAGGAGCGAACTCAACTCGAGGAGTCATGTAGAGTCGGCACGATGAGTAGCTAGTCGACTCGTGGACTCGGTACTCGACTCGAGGAGTGAACTCGACCCGAGGAGACATGTAGAGTCGGCACTAGGAGTAGCAAGTCGACTCGTGGACTCGGTACTCGACTCGAGGAGTGAACTGAACTCGAGGAGACGTGTAGAGTCGGCATGAGGAGTAGTTAGTCGACTCGTGGACTCGGTATTCGACTCCAGGAGCAAACTCAACTCGAGGAGTCATGTAGAGTCGGCACGAGGAGTAGCTAGTTGACTCGTGGACTCGGTACTCGACTCAAGGAGTGAACTCGACTCGAGGAGACGTGTAGAGTCGGCACGAGGAGTAGCTAGTCGACTCGTCGACTCGGTACTCGACTCGAGGAGTGAACTCGACTCGAGGAGACATGTAGAGTCGGCACGAGGAGTAGCCAGTCGACTCGTGGACTCGGTACTCGACTCGAGGAGTGAACTCAACTCGAGGAGACGTGTAGAGTCAACACAAATAGTAGCTAGTCGACTCGTGGACTCGGTACTCGACTCGAGGAGTGAACTCGATGCCAGGAGACATGTAGAGTCGGCACGAGGAGTAGCTAGTCGACTCGTGGACTCGGTACTCGACTAGAGGATTGAACTTCACTCGAGGAGACGTGTAGAGTCGGCACGAGGAGTAGCTAGTCGACTCGTGGACTCGGTACTCGACTCGAGGAGTGAACTCGACTCGAGGAGTCATGTAGAGTCGGCACGAGGTGTAGTTAGTTGACTCGTGGACTCGGTATCCGACTCGAGGAGTGAACTCGACTCGAGGAGACATGTAGAGTCGGCACAAGTAGTAGCTAGTCGACTCGTGGACTCGGTACTCGACTCGAGGAGTGAACTTGACTCGAGGAGACATGTAGAGTCGGCACGAGGAGTAACTACTCGACTTGTGGACTCGATACTCGACTCGAGGAGTGAACTTAACTCGAGGAGACGTGTAGAGTCGGCACGAGGAGTAGTTAGTTGACTCGTGGACTCAGTATTCGACTCATGGAGCGAACTAAACTCGAGGAGTCATGTAGAGTCGGCACGAGGAGTAGCTAGTCGACTCGTGGACTCGGTACTCGACTCGAGGAGTGAACTCGACTCGAGGAGACATGTAGAGTCGGCACTAGGAGTCGCTAGTCAACTCGTGGAATCAATACTCGACTCGAGGAGTGAACTCAACTCGAGGAGACGTGTAGAGTCAGCACGAGGACTAGTTAGTCGACTTGTGGACTCGGTATTCCACTCGAGGAGCGAACTCAACTCGAGGAGTCATGTAGAGTCGGCACGAGGAGTAGCTAGTTGACTCGTGGACTCGGTACTCGACTCGAGGAGTGAACTCAACTCGAGGAGACGTGTAGAGTCGGCACGAGGAGTAGATAGTCGACTCGTGGACTCGGTACTCGACTCGAGGAGACATGTAGAGTCGGCACGAGGAGTACCTAGTCGACTCGTGGACTCGGTACTCGACTCGAGGAGTGAACTCAACTCGAGGAGATGTGTAGAGTCGGCACGAGGAGTAGTTAGTCGACTTGTGGACTCAGTATTCGACTCGAGGAGCGAACTCAACTCGAGGAGTCATGTAGAGTCGGCACGAGGAGTAGCTAGTTGAATCGTGGACTCGGTATCCGACTCGAGGAGTGAACTCAACTCGAGGAGACATGTAGAGTCGGCATGAGGAGTAGCTAGTCGACTCATGGACTCGGTACTCGACTCGAGGAGTGAACTCAACTCGAGGAGCGAGCTCAACTTGAGGAGTCATGTGTAGAGCGTCTCTCTTTGGGGCCTCCGGCCTAACCATCGCCCCCTTGAGACTTTGTTATACTTTTATTATTTTTTTGTTTTTGATTTGTTTTGATCGAGTATTGCTCCCTGTTAGCCCCCCTAGTTCCTTGCGTTTGTGAGACGAAGACCAAGAAACTCTCGTGTTGGAGGTATACAATAGTGTGTGTTGCCATGTGTAGAATAACTCTTTATTGCAACAAAGGGGTCGTTATAGGTTGTCATGGCACTTGGCCTTCTTTGAAAAAAAGAAAATTACATTTTTGAAATAAAGTGATCACGAAGTCGAGCGAGTTCGGCCGTGAGTTTAAGGGTGGAAGCTGTGACAATCATGGCTTGCTAGCAGATGCGAAAAATTCCTTGAGGTCCCCACCTCGAATTAGGGAATCAATTTGCTTCCTAAGTTGGTAGCATTCTTTTGTCGCGTGCCCGTGGTCATGGTGATATTCGCACTGTTTGCTCTTATCTCGCATTGTGGGGTCCTTCTTCATCAGAGGTGGGGATCCCAGCTTCTCTCTGTCTGAGCTCAAGATCCTGTCGGGTGTTGCGTTGAGAGGGACGAAGGATTGCTTCGGGGCCGGAGAAGGATGGTCATTAGGGACTTGACCATTTCTACGCCTCTTCCGTTGCGAGCCGGGACCGGTGGCCGGTGCTATGAGTGTGGCGGCGCGCTTTTTGTTGGATGCGCGGTCAGCAACATTGGGTGATTGGTGTCCCAAGGCAACCTCTCTAGCGGTCTCGCGTCAGGCATTGAGTTTCTTTCTCAAGTCGCACCCATGAGATTCCCTTCGGGAATTGAGGTGGTCTCTCAAGTCTCCATTGGCCGTCCTTATCACCCTTGGCAAGGATATGTCGTTCAAGCGGTGTCCTTGACAAGCGCCACGACCTTCGGTGTTGTCGCTCATCCGGAGGTTTTGGACGCAAATGTTGAGCTCGGAGCATCCCTTTCGGGACCTTGAGATTGAGCGTCGTCGGGTATTGTGCGATCTTCGACGCGTCGATGTGGTCTCTCGAGGGTGTCCCCTCGAGGGCGCTTGTGCACGCTCACTTTCGTGAGTAGCGTGGTTGAGGTTGGTCTCGTTGGTTCTTGGCTTCTCCACGTAGTCGGGGTGTTTCTTGTCATGGTTGACATGGTCCTCGATGCGGTAGCCGAGGAGGTCGGCAATGAGCACGCCATCGACGCCTGGGCGGTCTAGGAGCTCGGCAAGCCCGCGAGCCGTGTCCTCTCGGAGCGTGGCCTCGGGGTCACTTGTCAAGTCTTGGGGCTGGCTCTCGTTGTCACAAGGTTGCCCTCCTAGACGATGCGCTAGGCTTCGGAGACCGTGTCTCGAGCTCGTCGCTCGGGTGCCCACGGAGTTGGCGGGAACTTGACTCATCTGTCGAGAGTCATAGAAGTAGCAAGAAAGAGGAATGGGAGGGAGAGCGTCGCCAAGGTCGGGAGGTCCCCTCCTTCTAGCGCCAAAATGTTGTCGCTGTTTTTCGGACAACTATTTAGGAGCCAAAAGTGGTTAGACCCAAGGCCGGACCAAGTGGTCTCACTTCGGCTCGAGCGTGTCGGACTTGGTATCCCAAGTCGTCCCTTAGCTGTGAGTGTCCCTTGAGTTCGTCCAAGTACCTGAAAAGGAAGAAAGAACAGGTGAACTATGAAGGGAAAACAGAGGGGATGCCTCTGTTTACCTCTCCGACGCTCAGCATAAGTAGGATTGAGGTGGAGTATAGAGGTTTTAGAGGTGGTGAATGGCCAAAGCTGAGCGAAACAAGTGAAGTATGAGTTCGACAGCGTTTCGGGACTCAAAAATGGATTACCTGGACCAAGGGAGGGGCCCTTGTATTTATAGGCGTGGTTTGAAGACCCCTTTGGCTGAGTAGAGCATGAGGGGGGCGAGTGGAGGTTGAGCGCGGGAGGGCGAGCGGAGGTTGAGCCCGAGAGGGCGAGTGGAGGTTGAGCTCAGGAGGGCGAGCGGTGGTTGAGCCCGGGAGGGCGAGTGGAGGTTGAGCTCGAGAGGGCGAGCGGAGGTTGAGCCCGGGAGGGCGAGTGGAGGTTGACCCCAAGAGGGCAAGTGGAGGTTGAGTCCGGGAGGGCGAGCGGTGGTTGAGCCCGAGAGGGCGAGCGAAGGTTGAGCCCGGGAGGGCGAGTGGAGGTTGGGCCTGGGAGGGCGAGTGGAGGTTGACCCCAGAGGGCGAGTGGAGGTCGAGGCCGAGAGTGGACCGGACGGGATGTGGCCGGCCGGGAGTCAGCTGGTCGGGACTTGGCTGGCCAGGACTTGGCCGGCCGGGAGTCGGCCGGATGGGACATGGCCGGCCTGAAGTCGGGCGGATGGGATTTGGCCGGCCGAGAGTTGGCCGGACGAGACTTGGCCGGCCGGGAGTCGGTCGGACAGGATTTGGCCGCCCGGGAGTCGACCGGACGGGCCTTGGCCGGCCGGGAGTCGGCCGGACGGGACCTGGCCGGCCGGGAGTCGGCCGGACGGGATTTGGCCGGCCGGGAGCAACCGGACGAGACTTGGCCGGCTGGGACGTGTTGTTACCGTTTTCTCTTGTTTCTCCGAACTGGCCAGTAATACAATGTTTTCAAGTGGTTCTCCGAACCGCGACATCTATTCACATCTTTGCCCCTGTCGATCGTCAATGGGCCGACAACAGCAGCGGAGTCAACAATCCACGTTGATACATTATCAGCTACTAGGCATGCTTCGATAACTAGTACAATACTATGTTCCTTTGCTTTGAGATAGGCAGGACAGTTCTTTTTATCGGCCTTGTAAGGTCCCTTCTCAGTTCTAGAGGCGGAGGCTTTCTGCTCAGTAGCATGTGCCTCTCCTTGATTCCTCTTTCGCTTAGTGAGACCTACAGCAGTGTGAAGTTCCTCCAGAAGCTTGGTAACAGTGTACTCTAGCTTGTTAATGGAGTAGTTCATCTTGGAGGTATCAAGAGATGCGGGGAGAGTTTCTAAGATCACATCTATGACATTCTTCCCATCATTCTCAGATCCTAGGATTTCCATTTTACTCAGATGACTAATGATCAATATCATAAAGTCTCCAGCAGGAGTCCTAACCTTCATGCGACAGTACCTCACAATCTCTTCGGATCGAAGCCAGGCCGCTAAGGCGTCATTGTCCTCTTGAGTTGAATCATTATTCGTCAGAGGAGGACACGGGGTGGTGAGTACCCATTTGTGCTTGTTAACGGTAACTATTATGTCGAGGTTATGTTTCGAATCTACGCAGTTTTTGTTTTCGAGTTTGTTCGAGGAAAAGATGATCGAGAGAGTGTTGAGAGACATGTTGCTTATTTAAGTTGAAACAAGTTTATGATTAGTGTTTGGTTTAGGATTTAAGTTTTATTTAAGACTTTGTGAAATCCAAAGGTGTTATAAACCAAACGATAATTTACGCCCTCAAGAGAAGGCCGCAAAAAATCTCCTTTTATAAGTAAATGACACATCATTAATGCTTAGCCAAGATGTCAATACACCAATTTTGACTAGCCACCTTTTAAATTGCTTTGATCACTCACATCCTTTCGCAGAGCCTCAAGGGAGGATTACTAGGGATTGAGCCTAAGTGTGCAACCAACCACTTAGTCCAAAAGATCAACTTTGAAAAACAATCCCCCAAAGGGGAGGCCTTGTCATCATCGTCTCACTCTCGGACGTAGCTCATTGAGCAATGATCGAAGCAAAAACGCCTTGGAGTACTCCCAGTTAAGAGAGGGTCGCAAGAGCGGCTCTTAGTCCCACGTTAATTGCTTCTTTCATTAGTGTTGGGGATCGTGGGTTACAAACAACAAATATAACCCTCCCACTTAGTTTTTGGAGTTGGTTCATCTACTCTTATAAGCTCGGAAACGGTTTTCCTAGTTATAGAGCGATAGAGCGGTCAACTAGTAGAGAATCCTAGATATTTATGTTCAGAGCAGTATTAGTGCATAAAGGCACAAGGTACATACTCGATCTTTTCCTATTTTCTATTTCGGGAAAGTGCGTGAGGGAAGTGTGAACTTCAACTCACTCGAACACTTGAAAGTTTGAGATTACACATCTTTTTATTTTTTGGCTTGTCTACAAGGAGACCCTCCCACTTAAATTTTCAAGAGCATATAGATGTTGAACATATGTGATATAGATATAGTTTTGAAAACATTTTGAAAATTCATTTGATTTGAATGACAAAATATTTTACAAGTTTGAAAGTGAAAACGGTTTTTCAAAATTCAAACTAGTTTTGTAAAAAATCAATTTCAATTAAACTTTCAAAAATCAAAACATTTTAATCTTACACATCATGTTTATAATCTTATAAAAAAAACATTTTTGCTCAAGAAATTTTTTCTCATTAGAGTTCTATAACTCATGGTAGTGGGGCTGAAAATCCGGAATACTAAAAAACTGGAGTTTCGGAACAGCCGCGCACCTCGGAGTAAAATCTCCATAACTGGTGGCTCCGATGTTCTTTTGACCTGAAACTGGTGGCATTGGACAGAGGACAGACTGAGCTTTAATTTGCTTCAAGAATAAATCAATTTCGATTTCTGAGCAGAGAGTTATGCCACTTTTACTGCGGGCTTTACTCCAGCTCGAAGAAAAAGAAATAATTAAAGCTTGGTCCTTTTTAGGTGCGAAAAAGAATCGAGTGTAACGGAACGTTTTAGGATGTTGTTAAAGCTTTTATTTGTGTTTTATTAGCAAGGTAATAACATGGTATAAAAGAGATAACAACAAGCATAAAACGATTCAAGTAAAAATAAGAAACTAGTAAGACAACAAAACTAGTCACAAAATTTTACTCGAAAAATTCTCAAACCTTTAAAACACGTTTTTCAATATAAAAAATTAAAAACTTTAAGAACTGATTCTAATGTGTTTTAATAACATCCCAAACTCATAGAAAATCAACATGATTTTTAATTTAAAGGCAAGAGCAATAAATTAAAAAAAAATCTAAGAAAACAATTCTAACTTGTCACAAAATTAGTAAACTTTCGAAAAACGATTTTCAAGCTCATATTTTTAAATACATGTACATGCATATCTTTGACCATAGCTCTGATACCATTTGTTGGAATTGAACTAGGGTTTAAGAAAAAGTTTAACGCTTCGTTAAGCGACGGAATTTTAAAAATTTTCTTTTTTAAGTAAAACGGTTTTTACTAACCTTGACAAAGAGCAAGCACATGTAAATAAAAACTATTATGAGCATAGAAGTTTACTAACCTTTCTTGAAGCTTGAACTTTGAGAAGCTTTTGGAAAGTTGCAACGCTCGTCTCCCTCGCAGCACGTCTCTCTTTCTTTCCTCGGCATCTCGAGCAACCACGAAAGTTTCTATCACTAAATCACTCGAAATAAAAGGAATTAGTGAGTGGGCACTTTCAAACACTACGACTTAAGAACGAGTCTTGAAGTCGCAGAGCTAAACTCTAGGTCAAATGAGGACCTAGGTGCCAAAACAATAAAACGAAATTGGCTAGAGAGAGAGGAGAGGGGCGGCCAAGTTCTAGAGAGAGAGTCTCTCAAATCTCTTAAAATTGGATGAATGAAAAGTGTGAAATGAGGCTCCTATTTATAGGAGAGGTCTCACCTTCAATAAGGTAGTTTCCTCTTATATAGAATATCACATATTCATGAGCCAATTTCCTCATTTTTCTCTTGAGATGCTTGGCCAACATAGGCTTCATTAAGCCTTGGATTTGTTTCCTTTTTTGTTCCTTGCCTTGCCTTGTCTCTCTCTTGGCCGAATTCCCTTAAGCATCCTTATGCAAATTTGGTTCCTCTTTTTCTTTGGGCAAGTATCTTGATACATTTATGCACAAAATATTCTCTCTTCTCTCTTGGGTGGTGGGCGCCTAAAACAATTCTAGAAAGGCCTTCTAGAAGCTTTTCTACTTGTTCATGACAACATGAAAAAGGCCGATTAAGAATTTTACATAAAATTCTTATGAAATGAAATTAATCCACAAGGCCCAATGATCAAGTCATGGCCGAGTATTATTAAGTCATCAAATGACCTTGTCCAAAAATTTATTGACATTCATTTCATGCTATGTCTCAAAAGACAAAAATACCCTTTTGAAAATTTTCGTTCTTGTTTTGACTTAGCTTCCAGTTTAACTATTTCTAATCGATGTGATTCGTGACAGTGACCTCATGGATCGAAATGAACAAAGCTTGAGCTAAATACTTGGACTCAAAAGTTCACAAACCTTTTCCAATTTTAGCTTAATGTCAACTGACTCCACTAAAGACTTGACATTTAAAATCTCTCGGTTCAAATGAATTTATTTTCTACTCAAGAATTCAACCTAATTGTAATCAGCGGATCCACTGAATATTATCTATGTTTACCCTTCATGAATATCATCAGCTAGTCGGGATTTACAAAATTACCATTTTACCCTTCTAGCTGTTATTTCCTCAACTCCTTTGTCGCTTGTGAATAAGTCAAAAACAATGTATTGACGAGGAGCTAACAAGTCACATTGTTTCATCCAAAAGAGTCAAGAATCAATTTGGACACTGGCCAGTTCATTTATTCACATTCCAAGGAACAAAGCATGAGGTGATATACATTGCATTTCAGCAATCTTGTACATGAATTCCATATCTATGAGAACTTCACAAAGTTACTCATGACATTCTCAGAACTTAGTACTTCACCAATAGGCCTTGTTCGGAATCACATAGTGAGTCCGAACTCTGACTTTCTCAAATGAGAATACTAAGGTGTGAAATGACATGTCTCATTTCAGGATTAAGGTAAGCACGATGCAATTCATACGTAGTGACTTCGAGACATAAGAGGTTAAATGGTTTGTTCTTATCTTGTCTCTAGAAGTGCACTGGTCAATTCAGTACCTTCGGAAGATACCTAGAAGAACTATAGAGTCTCCAACTCTCAATGTCTCATAACCAGACATCATAGATTCTTCTAACAATCATACTGGGGTCAATAGTCCTTTGACCCTTAGATGGTGAATATATCGTTTTAAGCAAACTACGAAGAGTCTGTTCATGCAAATCTACATTTGTCTCTTCGTAAGTTGTTTAGTTTGTTTATGGACTAAAGACTAATGTTTTATCATAAAGCTTCAAACAGACACGGAAGAATGAATGAACGTTTCAAATTTGTAATAATGAATAAGCAATTACAAGCAAGAGTCTTCATGAGACTTTATTACATCAAATGTACAATATAAAGATTACAACTCTTCTTGTAGGCACCATTGACAACAGTTTATTCTTCGTTGTCTGTTTGTAGCTTTATGATAAACTATAGGCTTTAGTCCTTAAACAAACCTAATCACAAATGAAGAATCAAATATAGATTTGCATGAACAAACTCTTCATGGTTTGCTTAAAACAGTATATTCCCAATCTAAGGATCAAAGGCTATTGATCTCAGTATGATTGTTAGGAGAATCTATGATGTCTGGTTCTAAGACATTGAGAGTTGGAGACTCTATAGTTTTTCCCAGGTATCTTATGAAGGTACGGAATCGACAAGTGCAATTATAGAGACAGAATAACAACAAAGCATTTAACCTCTTATGTCTCGATGTCACTACGTATGAATTGCATCGTACTTGTTGTCGTCCCGTCTAGGGCCGACGAGGACAAAGGCATCTCTTCGACCCGCGTGGCTGGTGCGAGGTCTTGAACGGCGAAACCCTGACCCGACCAGGGGCCGGCCTAAACCAAAGGCCAAGTCAAATGCCTTGCCCGGCCATTGGCCGAGTCAATGGCTCACTAGGCCATTGGCCGAGTCAAAGGCTCACTCGGCCATTGGGCAGTTCACTCGGCCATTGGCCGAGTGAACCCTCCAGTAGTTCACTCGGCCAATGGCCGAGTGAACCTTCCAGCCGCCCAGGCAGTTCACTCGGGCATTGGCCGAGTGAACCTTCCAGCTGCCCATGCAGTTCACTCGGCCATCAGCCGGGTGAACCTTCCAGCAGTTCACTCGGCCAATGGCCGAGTGAACCTCAGCCGGCCCAAGCCCTTCACTCGGCCAATGGCCGAGTGAACCTCACCACCATGTTCACTCGGCCATTGGCCGACCAAACCATTGAAGGGGTCATTGGCCGACTCAAGCATGCTCACTCGGCCAAGGGGTCTTCAAACCACCTCTTGGCCGCCTATAAATACAAGGGTCCCGCCCTTGACCCAGGTAATCCATTTTTGAGTCCTGAAACGCTGCCGAACTCGTACTTCGCTCGTTTCGCTCATCTTTGGCCTCACACCACCCCTAAAACCTCTATAATCCACCTCAATCCCACTAATGTTGAGCGTCGAAGAGGTAAACAGGGGCACCCCCCCTGTTTCCCCTTTGTAGTTCACAATCTCTTTCTTCCTTTTCAGGTATCGAGACGAGGTGAGCTTCACCCACAGCTATGGGACGACTTGGGATACCAAGTCCGACACGCTCGAGCCGGAGTGAGACCACTTGGTCCGGCCTTGGGTCTAACCACTATGGGCTCCTAAATAGTTGTCCGAAAATCAGCGACCACATTTTGGCGCTAGAAGGAGGGGATCTCTCAACCTTGGCGACACATCCCCTCTACCAGTCTTCTTCTCACTTCTACGACTCTCGAGAGATGAGTCATGGCCCCGTCACCGCCGTGGGTGCCCGAGCAACAAGCTCGAGGTGCGGCCTCAGAAGCCCCGTGCGTCGTCTTGGAGGGAAACCTCGTGATAACGAGAGCCAGCCCCGAGACCCGGCGAATGACCCCGAGGCCGCAGTCCGAGAGGACACGGCTCGAAGGCTCGCCGAACTCCTAGACCGCCCTGGCATTACCGGTGCACTCATCGCCGACCTCCTCGACTCCAACAACGTCGACGACATCTACCACGAGACCAACCTCGACCACGCTATTCACGAAAGTCGACACACGCGCACGCTTCCAAGGGACACCCTCTGGCGGCCGCGTCGAAACGTCAACTTTCTGATGAGCACCCGCACGCGCCCTCGAGGGGACGCCCTCGGGCGACCACGTCAAGACGACAAGTGTCGAAAGGTACACGGGGGCGCTCAACCTCTAGGCCCCGAGAGAGCGCTCCAAACTCACCATCCGCGTCCAAAACCCCCAGGGACATGACGACAACGATGGCCGTGTCGTCTATCGAGAACGTCACTCAAATGACGCACTCTCGCCTAAAGTGATAGGGACGGCCGCCGGAGACTTGAGTGATCACCTCAATTCCCGGAAGGAGTCTCATGAGAGCGACTTGAGAGAAAAGCTCAACGCCCAACGCGATATCGCGAGCAAGATCGTCTTGGGATGTCAACCACCTGACACTGCTTACTGTGCACCTAACAAGAAACGCGCCTCCACACTCGCCGCATCGGTCGTCGCTCCCGACTCGCGAAGGAAGAGACGCAGAAAAGGTCGAGTCCCTAATGACCTTCCTTCTCCGACCCCGAAGCGATCCTTCATCCCGCTCAACACAACGCCCGACTGGATCTTGAGCTTACGCCGCGATGAGCTAGGAAGCCCCGCTCCACTCACAAAGGACCCCGCGAAGCGAGATCGAAGTAGGTTCTGCGAATACCACAAAGATCACGGGCACGTGACGATCGAATGCAACCAGCTTAAGAAGCGAATTGATTCCCTAATTCGAGGTGGGGACTTCAAGGAATTCGTCGCATCTGCTAGCAAGCCATGATTGTCGCGACTTTGACCTTTAAACTCACGCCCGAACCCGATCGGCTTCGTGATCACTTTTATTTCGAAAATGTAATTTCTTCTTTTTTCAAAGAAGGCCAAGTGCCATGACTAACTGTAACGACCCCCTTTATTGCAATAAAAAGTTATTCTACACATGACAACCTTTTTGTATACCTCCAACACAAGAGTTTCTTGGCCTTCGTCTCACAAACGCAAGAAACTCGGGGGGCTAACAGAGATCAATGCTCAATCAAAAACAACTCAACAACAACTCAAAAAAAATATATAATAATAAAGTCTCAAGGGGCCGATGGTTAGGCCGGAGGTCCCAAAGAAAGACTTCTCACGTAACTCCTCGAGATGAGTTCATTCCTCGAGTCGAGTTTCGAATACGCAAGTAGACCGATAATCCTCGCGCTGACTCTTCACGTGGCTCCTCGTGAAGGCTCTACATGAGTCCTCGAGTTGAGTCCGAGTCTGCGAGTCGACTGATACTCATCGTGCCGATTCTTCACGTGGCTCCTCGTGCAGGCTCTACATGAGTCCTCGAGTTGAGCCCGAGTCCACAAGGCGACTGATACTCCTCGTGCCGACTCTAACGAATGGTTGGGATTTCGAGCTCGTTACCTCGTCTGGTCGAGCTCGTCACCTCGCCTGGACGAGTTCGTCACCTCGCCTGGTCGATCTCATTACCTCGCCTGGTCGAGCTCGTCACCTCGCCTGGACGAGCTCGTCACCTCGCCTGGTCAAGTTCATCACTTCGTCCAGTCGAGCTCGCCACTTCGTCTAGTCGAGCTGGAGCGACTTCATCAATTTATCCAAACGTCTTTGGATTCGGTTCGTCAGTTCACCCAAACGTGTTGGGCTAACTCTCTCGAAACAGAAAGCAAATAATAATAATAGTAAAGTCTCAAGGGGTCGATGGTTAGGCCGGAGGTCCCAAAGAGAGACTCCCCACGTAACTCCTCGAGAAGAGCACATTCCTCGAGTCGAGTTCGAGTCCACGAGTCGACAAGCTACCTCTCGTGCCGACTCTTCACATATCACCTCGAGACGAGCTCATTCCTCGAGTCGAGCTCCGAGTCTGCGAGTCGACCGATACTCCTCGCGCCGACTCTTCACGAAACTCCTCGTGCAGGCTCTGCGTGAGTCCTCGAGTCGAGTTCGAGTCCACGAGTCGACAAGCTACTCCTCGTGCCGACTTCACATGCCTCCTCGAGACGAGTTCACTCCTCGAGTCGAGTTCGAGTCCACGAGTCGACAAGCTACTCCTCGTGCCAACTCCACATGTCTCCTCGAGATGAGTTCATTCCTCGAGTTGAGTTCGAGTCCACGAGTCGACAAGCTACTCCTCGTGCCGACTCCACATGTCTCCTCGAGATGAGTTCGTTCCTTGAGTCAAGTTCGAATCCACGAGTCGACCGATACTCCTCGTGCCGATTCTTCACGAAACTCCTCGTGCAGGCTCTACATGAGTCCTCGAGTCGAGTTCGAGTCCACGAGTCGACAAGCTACTCCTCGTGCCAACTCCACATGTCTCCTCGAGACGACTTCATTCCTCGAGTCGAGTTCGAGTCCACGAGTCGACAAGCTACTCCTCGTGCCGACTCCACATGTCTCCTCGAGATGAGTTCAATCCTCGAGTCGAGTTCGAATCCACGAGTCGACCGTTACTCCTCGTGCCGATTCTTCACGAAACTCCTCGTGCAGGCTCTACATGAGTGCTCGAGTCGAGTTTGAGTTCATGAGTTGACTGATACTCCTCGTGCCGATTCTTCACACATCTCCTCGAAACGAGCTCATTCCTCGAGTCGAGCTCCGAGTCCGCGAGTCGACCAATACTCCTCGCGCTGACTCTTCACGAAACTCCTCGTGCAGGCTCTAGATAAGCCCTCGAGCCGAGTTCGAGTCCACGAGTCGACTGATACTCCTCGTGCCGACTCTTCACACATCTCCTCGAGTCGAGCTCCGAGTCCGCGAGTTGACCGATACTCCACGCGCCGACTCTCCACGAAACTCCTCATGCAGGCTCTACATAAGCCCTCGAGCCGAGTTCGAGTCCACGAGTCGACTGATACTCCTCGTGCCGACTCTTCACGAAACTCCTCGTGCAGGCTCTACGTGAGTCCTCAAGTCGAGTTCGAGTCCACAAGCCAACTAACCACTCCTCGTGCAGGCTCTACATGAGCCCTCGAGTTGTGTCCTGAGCCCACAAGTCAACTAACTACTCTTCGTGCAGGCTCTACGTGAGTCCTCGAGTTGAGTCCCGAGTCCGCGCTCGCCGCCCAGCTCGTGAGCCAAAAGGCAATGATGGGTTCAAAGGCTTGCGTCTGCTGGGCGTATCTGGTCTAGCCAGCGCCCACGGGAAACCTGGCCACACAAATGTGGCACCGCGCTCGCCGCCCAGCTCGTGAGCCAAAAGGCAACGATGGGTTCAAAGGCTTGCATCCGCTAGGCGCATCTGGTCTAGCCAGCGTCAACGGGAAACCTCGCCACGCGAATGTGGCACCACGCTCGCCGCCCAGCTCGTGAGCCAAAAGGCAACGATGGGTTCAAAGGCTTGCGTCCGCTGGGCGTATCTGGTCTAGCCAGCGTCCACGGGAAACCTCGCCACACAAATGTGGCACCGCGCTCGCCGCCCAGCTCGTGAGCCAAAAGCCAACGATGGGTTCAACGGCTTGCGTCCGCTGGGCGTATCTGGTCTAGCCAGCGTCCACGGGAAACCTCGCCATGCAAATGTGGCACCGCGCTCGCCGCCCAGCTCGTGAGCCGAAAGGCAGCGAGTTACAAATAGGTTTCAAAGGCTTGCGTCCGCCAGGACGTATCTAGTCTAGCCAACTTCCACGGGATACCTGGCCACGCGAATGTGGCACCGCGCTCGCCGCCCAGCTCGTGAGCCAAAAGGCAACAATGGGTTCAAAGGCTTGCGTCCGCTGGGCGTATCTGGTCTAGCCAGCGTCCACAGGGAACCTCGCCACGCAAATGTGGCACCACGCTCCCCGCCCAACTCGTGAGCCGAAAGGCAGCGAGTTACAAATGGGTTTCAAAGGCTTGCATCCGCCAAGACGTATCTGGTCTAGCCAGCGTCCACGGGAAACCTGGCCACACGAATGTGGCACCGCGCTCGCCGCCCATCTCGTGAGCCAAAAGGCAACGATGGGTTCCAAGGCTTGCGTCCGCTGGGCGTATCTGGTCTAGCCAGCGTCCACGAGAAACCTCGCCACGCAATTGTGGCACCGCGCTCGCCGCCCAGCTCATGAGCCGAAAGGCAGCGAGTTACAAATGGGTTTCAAAGGCTTGCGTCTGCCAGGACCTATCTGGTCTAGCCAGCGTCCACGGGAAACCTGGCCACACGAAAGTGGCATCGCGCTCGCCGCCCAGCTCGTGCGCCGATAGGCAGGGAGTTACAAATGGGTTTCAAAGGCTTGCGTCCGCCGGGCGTATCTGGTCTAGCCAGCGTCCACCGGAAACCTGGCTACACAAATGTGGCACTGCGTTTGCTGCCCAGCTCGTGCGCCGATAGGCAACGAGTCGCAAATGGGTTTCAAAGGCCTACGTCCGCCAGGCACACTTGGTCTAGCCAGCGTCCGCGGAAAACCCAATCACGCAAATGTGACACCAACGCCCCCCGTGCAAATCGACCACGCCTTCATTTGTAGGTCGAGAAAATAAGCCGCGCACAACAAAGCCGTGCAAATCGATCACTGGTAGGTCGAGAAAGTAAGTCGTGCACAACAAAGACGTGCAAATCGATTACGCCTTCGTGGGCAAGTCGAGAAAATAGGCCACGTGCACAAAAGCCGTTCCTCGTGACGCATGAAGGCCGTCCCCCGTGACGCACAAAAGCCGTCCCTCGCGACGCGCAAAGGCCATCCCTCGTGGCGCACAAAGGCCGTCACTCGCGAAGCACAAAGGCCGTTCCCTGTGACGCAATCCCGAGAGCGTTCACCCCGCATCCGAATAAAAGCGTAGGTTTTGAGTTTCCACTCGACCTACGCTCGACCGGAAACTCGGGGGGCTAATGTTGTCGGCCCGTCTAGGGCCGACGAGGACAAAGGCATCTCTTCGACCCGCGTGGCTGGTGCGAGGTCTTGAACGGCGAAACCCTGACCCAACCAGGGGCCGGCCCAAACCAATGGCCTAGTCAAATGCCTTGCCCGACCATTGGCCGAGTCAATGGCTCACTAGGCCATTGGCCGAGTCAATGGCTCACTCGGCCATTGGGCAGTTCACTCGGCCATTGGCCGAGTGAACCCTCCAGCAGTTCACTAGGCCAATGGCCGAGTGAACCTTCCAGCCGCCCAGGCAGTTCACTCGGCCATTGGCCGAGTGAACCTTCCAGTCGTTCACTCAGCCAATGGCCGAGTGAACCTTCCAGCCGCCCAGGCAGTTCACTCGGCCATTGGCCGAGTGAACCTTCCAGCAGTTCACTCGGCCAATGCCCGAGTGAACCTTCCAGCTGCCCATGTAGTTCACTCGGCCACTGGCCGGGTGAACCTTCCAGCAGTTCACTCGGCCAATGGCCGAGTGAGCCTCAGCCGGCTCAAGCACTTCACTCGGCCAATGGCCGAGTGAACCTCACCACCATGTTCACTCGGCCATTGGCCGACCAAACCATTGAAGGGGTCATTGGCCGACTCAAGCATGCTCACTCGGCCAAGGGGTCTTCAAACCACCTCTTGGCCGCCTATAAATACAAGGGTCCCTCCCTTGACCCAGGTAATCCATTTTTGAGTCCCGAAACGCTGCCGAACTCGTACTTCGCTCGTTTTGCTCATCTTTGGCCTCTCACCACCCCTAAAACCTCTATACTCCACCTCAATCCCACTAATGTTGAGCGTCGGAGAGGTAAACAGGGGCACCCCCCCTGTTTCCCCTTTGTAGTTCACAATCTCTTTCTTGCTTTTCAGGTATCGAGACGAGGTGAGCTTCACCCACAGCTAAGGGACGACTTGGAATACCAAGTCCGACACGCTCGAGCCGGAGTGAGACCACTTGGTCCGACCTTGGGTCTAACCACTTTGGGCTCCTAAATAGTTGTCCGAAAATAAGCGACAACAGTACTTACCTCAATCCTGAAATGAGACATGTCATTTCATAGCTTACGTATTCTCATTTGAGAAAGTTAAAGTTCTAAATTCACTATGTGATATAGACAAGACCTATTGATGAACTACTAAGTTATGAAGATGTCATGAGTAACTTTGTGAAGATCTCATAGAGATGGAATTCATGTACAAGACTGCTGAAATGCAATGTATATCACCTCATGCTCTGTTCCTTGGAATGTGAATAAATGAACTGGCCAGTGTCCAAATTGAGTCGTGACTCTTTTGGATGAATCAATGTGACTTGTTAGCTCCTCGTCAATACATTGTTTCTAACTTATTCACAAGCAACAAAGGAGTAGAGGAAATAACAACTAGAAGGGTAAAATGGTAATTTTGTAAATCCCATCTAGTTGATGATATTCACGAAGGGTAAACACAGATAATATTCAGTGGATCCACTCATTACAATTAAGTAGAATTCTTGAGTAGAAAATAAATTTATTTGAACTGAGAGATTCAGTGTGAACTATTTAGTGGAGTCAGTCGACATTAAGCTAGAACTTGCAAAAGGTTTTTGAACTTTTGAGTCCAAGTATGATAGCTCAAGCTTTGTTCATTTGGATCCATGATGTCATTACCACAAGTAATTAGTGTAGGATTAGTTAAACTAGAAGCTAAGTCAAAACAAGAACTAGACAAGTTTTACGAAAATTATCTATATTGTATTTTCGTCCTTTTGGACATGGGATTGTATGAATGTCAATAAATAAATTTTTTGACATTTTCATATGATGACAAATGAAAATGTCACACAACCATGATGAGAATATTAGGCCTTGAGAATTAATTTCATTTGATGGAATTTTATTTGAAAATTCATAAAGGGATTTTCTTATGTTGTCATGAACAAACAAAGAAACATGTAGAAGCTTGTTCTAGAGCCCCAAAACCGTCGCCATCATAGAAGGGAAAGGGAATTATTTTTTGTAGCATTGATGTATGAATATACTTGCTAAAAGAAAAAGAGGAAACAAATTTCCTCTAAAATGAAATAGATGGGCGGCCAAGGCTAAGGGAGAAGCAAATGAGGAAACAAATCCATGGCCTTCTAGAAGCTTATTTGGACGTGTGACATAAGGAAATGGGAAGCAAATATTTGCTCATGAATATGTGATATTCTACGGAAAAGAAGAAACTACCTATTGAAGGTAATCCTCCTCCTATAAATACCCCGCCTCATTCACAACTCACAACACACAATTTAAGAGATTGAGAGCTTCTCTCTCTAGACTAGTGGCCGCCCATCTCTCTCTCTCTCTAACCCTTGTTGTTCTTTTGTTTTGGCACCTAGGTCGTCATTAGACCTATCATTTGTTTTAGCTCTTTGGCTCTAAGACTTGTTCTTGAGTCATCGTGTTTAAATGTGTCTCCACACTAAATCCAACCATTCTCTTAAGACTCTAGTGGTAGAAACTTCCGTGGTTGCTCAATAGGTTCAAGAATACTAGTGGGAGAGGCGAGCTGCGTGGGGAGACGAACGTTTCAACCTTCCAAAGGCTTCTCAACGTTCAAGCTCGATTAGAGGTTGGTACCACGTAAAACTAATTTTTTTAGTTTGTATGTTCATTTACTTTGTTTAGGTTGTAAGAATGTTTTACGAGTTTTAAAGAAATTTTTTATATTCCGCCGCATGCTAGAAGCGATAAATCTTTTCTTAACCCTAGATCTATTCCAACATTTCCAGACTTTGTAACCATACATCGAGTGAATTTAAACTTTCATGGCGTCAAGCCAAAGGTTTGATTCAGAACCAGCCATTGCATGGATATACGAAATAGGGTCATCCATGTCAGAGATGGCTACAAAAGTATCCCCGTAAGACATGTACTTGTCAGGTTTTTGAGAAGCCCCCCCACTACGTCGAAGTACTACTTGACGAGATTCTAATGAGTTAGGTTGTGTTTCAATTGGGGTAAGAACAGTTCTTAAAGATGAGGTAGAAGAATCCTCACACAACTTTTCTTAAAGCACAATTTTCCTTCTAGGTTTTACATCTTTCATAAAGCCCTCCTCAAGAAAACGAGCATTTCTGCTAATGAGTGTTTTGTCGTTCTCGGGACTATAGAATGTGAAACCTTTTATTTCCTTTGGATATCCAAAAAACAGACATAATTCTGACTTGCTAGCCAACTTACTAGTCTTTTGCCTTAGCACATGTGCAGGGCAACCTCAAATTCTGATGCGGCCCAGATTTACTTTACGGCAAGTCCATCATTCATAAGGACTACAAGGAAGCGTTCTAGACGGGACTTGGGTCAGAATGTAAGCTGCTGTTTCGAGGGCATATCCCCAAAAGGAAAGAGGGAGTGATGAGTAACTCATCATTGATCTAACCATCTCCATTAGAGTTTTGTTCCTTCTCTCTTACACTCCGTTTTGTTGAGGTGTGCTAGGTGCTGTAAGCTAAGAAGCGATGCATTCTTCTTTAAGAAAGTCATCAAACTCTCCAGACATATACTCACCACCTCGATCAGATCGAAGGGTTTGGATCTGTTTACGAGTTTGCTTTTCAACTAAAGCCTTTAAGTCCTTAAATACGTCAAAGGTCTCGGATTTGTGTTTGAGAAAATAGACATAACCGTATCTTGAGTAATCATTGTTGAAGGTAACTAAGTATTCGTATCCTCCCCCTGCTTGTGTACTGGGCGGACCAGATACATCAGAATGTACGAGTTCCAGCAACTCAGTGGCTCTTCGACCCTTAGCAGAGAAAGGTCGCTTAGTCATTTTTCCTTCTATAAAAAATTCACAAGTAGGTAATGAACCTATTGCAGAGGCCTGGAGTGGACCATCCCTCACAAGTCTCTTAATCCAGGCTAGACTGATATGCCAAGTCTTAAGTGCCAGAGATATGTTGATTTTATTAGACCGGAGGAATCAGAAAGTTTGGTCATGTTTGGCTCCCTAACTAGATCGTTATCTATTTCAGTTTCTAAAAGCAAAGGTTGCGGGGATAAATGTAAACAAGAGCATTCTTCATACATGCATTAGTGATGAAATAATTATTGGAAAAAAGAAATACGAATTCCATTCCTAATAAACTTCAAACAATAATCTTGCTTAGAAAGTCGAGCAACAGATATTAATTCTTTCCCAAAGGAAGGAACAAAATAAACATTATTTAAATTTAAAGTTATGTCTTAGAAAGATAGCGTCACTGATCCCTTGGCCTTCGCTGACACCGAGCTCCCATCACCCCATCTGAAGGAGAAGTGACCTTCCTCTAAACTTTAGCATTTCCTAAAACCAGTCAGGGAACAACAAATATAATTAGTAGCAACGGAGTCAAGAATCTGTTGTCACAGTTTTTCGGACAATGATTTAGGAGTTGGAGACGGTTAGACCCAAGGCCGGACCAAGTGGTCTCGCCTCGACTCGAGCGTGTCGGACTCGATACCCTGAGTCGTCCCTTAGCTGTGAATGTCCCTTGAGTTCGTCCAAAAACCTCCAAATGAGGAATCTGGAGGGTGAATGGGGGTGTGACCGCGCCAAAGGTTGGCTGCCTACGTACCCTTTAGTCGGGATCAGGTCATGACGTAGTTCAGGGCGAGTGTCGTGGCTGGATCGCGAGCACCGGGTCGGCTAGATCTGTAGCATCGGTTGAGATGAAAGCTTCGGCGAGCACCAGAGTCGGCTTGCGCGCGCTGGGGCTGAACGGGTCTGCAGCGCCGGCGGGCATCGAGGCAGGATCGCGAGCGCCGAGTCGGCTGGATCTGCAGCGTCGGTCGAGATGAAAGCTTCGGCGAGCACCAGAGTCGGCTTGCGCGCGCTGCGGCCGAACGGGTCTGTAGCGCCGGCGGGAGTTGAGACTTCGGCGGGCGTCGAGGCTGGATCGCGAGTGGCGAGTCGGCTGGATATGTAGCGTCGGTTGAGATGAAAGCTTTGGCGAGCACCAGAGTCAGATTGCGCGTGCTGGGGCCGAACGGGTCTGCAGCGCCGGCGGGAGTTGAGGCTTCGGCGGGCGTCGAGGCTGGATCGCGAGCGCCGAGTCGGCTGGATCTGCAGCGTCGGTTGAGATGAAAGCTTTGGCGAGCACCAGAGTCAGATTGCGGGTGCTGGGGCCGAACGGGTCTGCAGCGTCGGCGTGAGTTGAGGCTTCGGCGGGTGTCGAGGCTGGATCGTGAGCGCCGAGTCGGCTTGATCTGTAGCGTCGGTCGAGACGAAAGCTTTGGCGAGCACCAGAGTCGACTTGCGTGCCCTGGGGCCGAACGGGTCTACAACGCCGGCGGGAGTTGAGGCTTCGGCGGGCGTCGAGGCTGGATCGCGAGCGCCGGGTCGCCTGCGTTCGTGGCTTCGGAATCTCTGAGAATGAGAAATCGAGGAGAGTTCACTTCAGGCCAAGGATGGCATCAAGAGAAGCAGAGAGAAGTCTCAAGTTTTTTCTCAGATGGAATGGCCTTCTTTCCCCTCAATGAGATGGGGTATTTATAGTAGTTGGAGGTTGCGTGTTGAGGGATTTGGTAGGGCCCAGCCGAGATGGCTTCAAGAATGATAAAGAAAATGCTCTTGGTGGGGAAAGATTGGTGTTGGGATGATATTATGGTTTATTGGCGGGTCCCAGAAAACAAATAAGCTGAGCTCATTGGTGTGTTAAGATTGGTCTTGGGATGATATTATGGTTTATTGGCGGGTCCCAGAAGCTGAGCTCATTGGGGTGTGGTCGTGCCTTTTGGTATGTGGGGGCTGCTATACCCTTTTTGAGTTGTGGGAAATTATGGGCTGGTACTTTTCCTTTTTGGCCCTTGGCATGGCAGGGATCGCCTTCACAATCCCTGGGTTGGACTACCTCCTGGAGGTCGAGCTCGTGAGGCCGAGGTCGAGCTCGTGAGGCCGAGGTCGAGCTCGAGAGGCCGAGGTCGAGCTCGATGTTGGAATTGATCTAAGGTTTAAGAAAAAGATTAAACGCTTCGGGAAGCGGCGGAATTTTAAAAAATTTCTTTTCAAGTAAAAACAGTTTTTACTAACCTAGACAAAGAGCAAGTACATGTAATTAAAAACTATTATGAGTATAGAAGTGTACTAACCATTCTTGAAGCTTGAACTTTGTAGAAGCTTTTGGAAAGTTTGCAATGCTCGTCTCCTTGCAGCACGTCTCTCTTTCTTTCCTTGGCACCTCGAGCAACCACGATAGTTTCTATCACTAAATCACTCGAAATAAAAGGAATCAGTGAGTGGGCACTTTTAAACACCACGACTTAAGAACGAGTCTCGAAGTCGCAGAGCTAAACTCTAGGTCAAGTGAGGACCTAGGTGCCAAAGCAAAAAATCGAAAATAAACTAGAGAGAGAGAGAGGATTTCGGCCACAAGTTCTAGAGAGAGAGTCTCTCAAATCTCTTAAACTTGGATGAATGAATTGTGAGGAAATGAGGCTCCTATTTATAGGAGAGGTCTCACCTTCAATAAGGTAGTTTCCTCTTCTATAGAATATCACATATTCATGAGCCAATTTCCTCTTTTCCCTCTTGAGACACTCGGCCAAACAAGGGCTTCTAGAAGCCTTGATTTGTTTCCAATTTTGCTCATGGCTTGCCTTTTCTCTCAACATGGCCGATTCCCTACAAGCATGTGTGGGAAATTTGTTTCCTCTTTTTCTTTTGGCAAGTATCTAAATACATTTATGCACAAAATAAACTCTCCTATTTCTCTATAGGGCAGGCGCCCAACATGTCTCTAGAAGGAGCTTCTAGAAGCTTCTTCATTTGTTCATGAGAACATGAAAAAGGCCCATTAAGAATTTCCAATAAAACTCTTATGAAATGAAATTAATTCACGAGGCCCAATGATCAAGTCATGGCCGAGTGACATTAAGTCATCAAATGAACTTTTCAAAAAATTCATTGACATTCATTTCATCCTTTGTCTCAAAAGACAAAAATACCCTTTTAACTATTTTCGTTCTTGTTTTGACTTAGCTTCAAGTTTAACTATTCCTATCGATGTGATTCGTGACAGTGACCTCATGGACCCACATGAACAAAGCTTGAGCTAAACACTTGGACTCAAAAGTTCACAAACCTTTTCCAAGTTTAGCTTAATGCCAACTGACTCCACTAAAGAGCTGACACTGAAAATCTCTCGGTTCAAATGAATTTATTTTCTACTCAAGAATTCGACCTAATTATGATGAGCGGATCCACTGAATATTATCAATGTTTACCCATCATGAATGTCATCAACTAGTCGGGATTTACTAAATTACCATTTTACCCTTCTAGCTGTTATTTCCTCAACTCCTTTGTCGCTTGTGAATAAGTTAGAAACAATGTATTGACGAGGAGCTAACAAGTCACATTGTTTCATCAGTTCATTTATTCACACTCCAAGGAACAAAGCATTGAGGTGACATACATTGCATTTCAGCAATCTTGTACATGAATTCCATATCTATGAGAACTTCACAAAGTTACTCATGACATTCTCACAACTTAGTACTTCGCCAATAGGCCCTGTTCGGAATCACATAGTGAGTCCGAACTCTGACTTTCTCAAATGAGAATACTAAGGTGTGAAATGACATGTCTCATTTCAGGATTAAGGTAAGCATGATGAAATTCATACATAGTGACTTCGAGACATAAGAGGTTAAATGGTTTGTTCTTATCTTGTCTCTAGAAGTGCACTGGTCAATTCAGTACCTTCGGAAGATACCTAGAAGAACTATAGAGTCTCCAACTCTCAATGCCTCATAACCAGACATCATAGATTCTTCTAACAATCGTACTGAGGTCAATAGTCCTTTGACCCTAAGATTGCGAATATATCGTTTTAAGCAAACTACGAAGAGTTTGTTCATGCAAATCTACATTTGTCTCTTCGTAAGTTGTTAGGTTTGTTTATGGACTAAAAGACTAAGGTTTTATCATAAAGCTTCAAACAAAGAAAGAATGAATGAACGTTTCAACTTTATTAATGAATGAATAGGCAATTACAAGCAAGAGTCTTCATGAGACTTTATTACATCAAATGTACAAAATAAAGATTACAACTCTTCTTGTGGGCACCATTGACAACACTCGAGAGGCCGAGGTCGAGCTCGTGAGGCCGAAGAGATACTTTGTCCTCGTTTGAGTTGGGCCTAAAATGTCTTTTTTAATATGGGAAAAATCTCTCATAACATTAGCCCCCCAGATTTTTGGAGGACTTTGTCGTTCAAGAAACTTCGTGTCTTCGCGGCGGACCGTTGCCTGTCAAGCCGTTACCCCGACCGTCCTTGGTTTCCTAGCTTGAGTATGTCGACGGTGAGCGCTCTCCACACGCCTTCGCTCGTTGTTGGGTTGCTTGTGCAACATTGTTTGCTTTAGTTAAAGCTTTTCTCGTTTGTTACCCGTCTTATTTGCTCGACTTGCTGTGCTTAGCGCGATCGATTAGGGCGATGTGATTGGTGCGCGTCTTACGGGCCCGGCTTACTATGCTTAGCATAACCGGTTTGCACGGCTTAGCGCCGCACCTGGCGGCGAAGTTTCCCGCGGACGCTGGCTAAACCAGTTTCGTCCGGCGGGTGCGACTCTTCGCCATCCGTTCGTGACTTGTTGCCTGTCGGCGTGTGCGAGCTGGGTGGCCGTCGCGCCCATCTTCCGACGAGTACGCTACCTATCGCCGTGCGTGTTATTCGTCGGGGTGGGCTTGATGCAAGCGCAGTTCCCAGTGAGCGTGGTACTTGTCGGTACGAGTGTCACGTTTTGGGTTTTGACTGTCGGGATCGATGATCCGGGGCACGGACATGATCCGCCGATGCGGTACTGCCTATCGGTGTGCAAGGCGCGACATTGCGCGAGAGTGTCGCAGCGAAAGACGTGCGAGGTTGGAGGTCCGGTGCACGGATCCAACTCGTCGACGTTTCGGGATCGACGATCCGGTGCGCGGACGTGATCCATCGACGCCTTACTGCCTATCGGTGTGCAAGGCACGACATTGCGCGAAAGTGTCGCAGCGAAAGACGTGCGAGGTCGGAGGTCCGGTGCGCGGATCAAACTCGTCGACGTTTTGGGATCGACGATCCGGTGCGCGGACGTGATCCGTCGACGCCTTACTGCCTATTGGTGTGCAAGGCGCGACACTGCGCGAGAGTGCCGCAGCGAAAGACGTGCGAGGTCGGAGGTCCGGTGCGCGGATCCAACTTGTCGACGTTTCGGGATCGACGATCCGGTGCACGGACGTGATCCATCAACGCCTTACTGCCTATCGGTGTGCAGGGCGCGACATTGCGCGAGAGTGTCGCAGCGAAAGACGTGCGAGGTCGGAGCTCCGGTGCGCGGATCCAACTCGTCGACGTTTCGGGATCGACGTTCCGGTGCGCGGACGTGATCCGTCGACGCCTTACTGCCTATTGGTGTGCAAGGTGCGACATTGCGCGAGAGTGTCGCAGCGAAAGACGTGCGAGGTCGGAGGTCCGGTGCGCGGATCCAACTCGTCGACGTTTCGGGATCGACGATCCGGTGCGCGGACGTGATCCGTCGACGCCTTACTGCCTATTGGTGTGCAAGGCGCGACATTGCGCGTGAGTGTCGCAGCGAAAGACGTGCGAGGTTGGAGGTCCGGTGCGCGGATCCAACTCGTCGACGTTTCTGGATCGACGATCCGGTGCGCGGACGTGATCCGTCGACGCCTTACTGCCTATTGGTGTGTAAGGCGCGACATTGCGCGAGAGTGTCGCAGAGAAAGACGTGCGAGGTTGGAGGTCCGGTGCGCGGATCCAACTCGTCGACGTTTCAGAATCGACGATCCGGTGCGCGGACGTGATCCGTCGACGCCTTACTGCCTATTGGTGTGCAAGGCGCGACATTGCGCGAGAGTGTCACAGTGAAAGACGTGCAAGGTCGGAGGTCCGGGGCACGGATCCAACTCGTCGACGTTTCGGGATCGATGATCCGCTGCACGGACGTGATCCGTCGACGCCCCGCTTCCTATCGGTGTGCGAGGCGTGGAATCGTACGAGAGCATCATACGGGGGTCGGAGGTCCGGGGCGCGGATCCGACTTCTTGACGCTTCGCTACCTTTCGGCGCATAAAACGTGTCATTGCGCGAGTGCATCGCGTGGGGGTCGGAGGTCCGGGGCGCGGATCCGACTTGTTCACGCTTCGCTACCTTTCGGCGCGTAAAACGTGTCATTTGTAACTCGCCGCCCACAATCGGGACTCGACTCGATGACTCATGTAGAGTCTACACGAGGAGACATGTGGCGAGTTTTCCCGTGGACGCTGGCTAGACCAGATACGTCCGGCTGGCGCAAGCCTTTCAAACCCATTTGTAACTTGCTCCTATCGGCGCACGAGCTGGGCGGCGAGCGCGGTGCCACATTCGGGACTCGACTCGAGGACTCATGTAGAGTCTGCACGAGGAGACATGTGGCGAGGTTTCCCGTGGACGCTGGCTAGACCAGATACGTCCGGCGGGCGCAAGCCTTTGAAACCCATTTGTAACTCGCTGCCTATCGACGCACGAGGTGGGCGGCGAGCGCGGTGCCACATTCGGGACTCGACTCGAGGACTCATGTAGAGTCTGCACGAGGAGACATGTGGCGAGGTTTCCCGTGGACGCTGGCTAGACCAGATACGTCCGGCGGGCGCAAGCCTTCGAAACCCATTTGTAACTCGCTGCCTATCGGCGCACGAGCTGGGCGGCGAGCGCGGTGCCACATTTGCGTGGCCATACCGTCTCATGAACATGGCACCATTGGGCGCGTGCGTCACGTGACATGCAAGGTTAGGTGCAGACTTGATCCCCCGGCGAGTGTGGCACCTTAGTGCGCTGGTCGCATTTCTGGGTTGGGTCTCTTGGGTCGAGCCTTGTGCTTTTGTGAGTGCGGCGCCCTGGTGCGCGTTTCACGTTTGGGTACTCAGGTGGCCCATTCTTACTCGGTACTCGACTCGAGGAGTGAACTCGACCCGAGGAGATATATAGAGTCGACACGTGGAGTAGCTTGTCGACTCGTGGGCTCGGTACTCGACTCGAGGAATGAACTAAACTCGAGGAGAAACGTAGAGTAGGCACGAGGAGTAGCTTTCGACTCGTGGGCTCGGTACTCGACTCGAGGAGTGAACTCAACTCGAGGGGAAACATAGAGTCGGCACGAGGAGTAGCTTGTCGACTCGTGGGCTCGGTACTCGACTCGAGGAGTGAACTCAACTCGAGGAGAAACGTAGAGTCGGCACGAGGAGTAGCTTGTGGACTCATGGGCTCGGTACTCGACTCGAGGAGTGAACTCAACTCGAGGAGAAACGTAGAGTCGGCACGAGGAGTAGCTTGTCGACTAGTGGGCTCGGTACTCGACTCGAGGAGTGAACTAAACTCGAGGAGAAACGTAGAGTCGGCACGAGGAGTAGCTTGTCGACTCGTGGGCTCGGTACTCGACTCGAGGAGTGAACTCAACTCGAGGAGAAACGTAGAGTCGGCACGAGGAGTAGCTTGTCGACTCGTGGACTCGGTACTCGACTCGAGGACTGAACTCAACTCGAGGAGTTATGTGAAGATTGTCTCTCTTTGGGACCTCCGGCCTGACCATCGGCCCCTTGGACTTTTTTATTTTTATTTTTTTAATATTTTTTATTTTTGATTGAGCATTGATCCCCATTAGCCCCCCGAGTTTCTTGCGTTTGTGAGACGAAGGCCGAGAAACTCTGGTGTGTTAGAATAATTCTCTATTGCAATAAAGGGGGTCGTCACAGGTAGTCATGGCACTCGGCCTTTTCTGAAAAAGAAAATTGCATTTTCGCAATAAAAGCGATCACGAGGTCGATCGAGTTCGGTCGTGAGTTTGAGGGTGGAGGCTGCGACAATCATGGCTTGCTAGCAGATGCGACGAATTCCTTGAAGTCCCCACTTCGAAGTAGGGAATCAATTCGCTTCCTAAGCTGGTAGCATTCTGTTGTCGCGTGCCCGTGGTCATGGTGATATTCGCATTGCTTGCTCTCGTCCCTCGTCGCGGGGTCCGTTTTTAACGGGGCCGGAGATCCTATCTTCTCCCTGTGTAAGCTCAGGATCCGGTCGGGCGCCGTGTTGAGTGGGACGTAGGGTTGCTTCGGGGCTGGAGACAGATGGTCATTAGGGACTCGACCGCTTCTACGCCTCTACCTTCGCGAGCCGAGACCGTTGGCCGGCGCCATGAGTGTGGCGGCGCGCCTTTTGTTGGGTGCGCGGTCAGCAACGTTGGGTGGTTGATGTCCCAAGACGACTTCTCTCTCGACCCTGCGTCGGGCGTTGAGTTTTTCTCTCAAGTCGCTCCCATGAGATTCCCTTCGGGAATTGAGGCGATCTCTCAAGTCTCCGGTGGCCGTCCCTATTACTTTAGGTGAGGATACGTCATTCGGGTGACGTCCTCGACAGATGCCACGGCCACTGACGTCGTCATCTCCCCGGGGGTTTTGGACGCTGTTATCGGCCCGATCCCGATCGAAGCTATTCAAAGGGAAAAATGAAAGGGAATCGGGCTTGCCCTAGCCACTAATCGGCCCTTGGGCCGATTAGGCCAGAAGACGGCCCAATGGCCTCGGCCCAAGACCGAGCTCGACCTCGGCCTCAGCTCGACCTCGGCCTGGCGAGCTCGACCTCGGCCTCAGCTCGACCTCGGCCTGGCGAGCTCGGCCTCGGCCTCAGCTCGACCTCGGCCTCAGCTCGACCTTGGCCTGGCGAGCTCGACCTCGGCCTCAGCTCGACCTCGGCCTGGCGAGCTCGACCTCGGCCTCAGCTCGACCTCGGCCCTATGCCACCCTCGGCCGAGCTTATGTTATCTTCGGCCAGGGGACACATCAATAGCGCCAGTCTATATTATCCCCTGCAGAGCCCATACTGACGGGCCCACTAGTGACGCCAGCCTATGTTATCTTCGGCCAGGGGGCACATTAATAGCGCCAGTCTATATTATCCCCTGCCGAGCCCATACTGACGGGACCACCAATGACGCCACCCTATGTTATCCTCGGCCAGGGGCTATCCTCGGCCATGAGCCATCCTCGGCCAATTGCTATCCTCGGCCAATGGCTGGCCATGGGCTATCCTCGACCATTTACTTCACTCGGCCAAGGGGCCCACCAATGACCCCTTTGATCGCCTATAAATACAAGAGGCCCTCCCTCTTCCAAAGGTAATCCAAATTTGAGAGAGGAAACGTTGCCGAACTCACCTTTCGCTCGTTTCTCTCAAGTCTCGGCCCCTAAATACTTAAACCTTCTATTATCCACCTCAATCCCACTAATGTTGAGCGTCGGAGAGGTGAACAGAGGCACCCCCTCTGTTTCTCCTTTTTAGCTCACGGTTCTCTCATCCTTTCTAGGTATCCCGGCGAGCTTAGACACCACCGATAGCCAAGGGAAGACTCGGGATACCGAGTCCGACAC
The DNA here is from genome assembly GCF_054948205.1 of Urtica dioica subsp. dioica. Classification (NCBI taxonomy): domain Eukaryota; kingdom Viridiplantae; phylum Streptophyta; class Magnoliopsida; order Rosales; family Urticaceae; genus Urtica; species Urtica dioica. Next base: position 35,775,067 of record NC_142756.1, on the reverse strand, counting down.
GCTTAAGCCCAGGCGAGGCCACTTGGTCCGGCCTTGGATCTAACCGCCTGCGGCTTCTAAATCGTTGTCCGGAAAACGGCGACAACATTTTGGCGCTAGAAGGATGGGATCTCTCGGCCTTGGCGACACATTCCCTCTACCACTTTCACCTCGACCATTGAACAATGAGTCACGTTCCCACTACCTCCGCGGGTACTCGGGCAACAACTCTTGGAATCGATCTAGGGTTTGAGAAAATAATTAACGCTTCGGTAAGCGGCGGAATTTTAAAAATTTTCTTTTACAAGTAAAACAGTTTTTACTAACCTACACAAGTGCAAGTACATGTAATTAAAAACCAATACGAGCTAAGAGTTTACTAACCTTTCTTGAAGCTTGAACTTTGAAGAAGCTTTTGGAAAGTTCGCAACGCTCGTCTCCCCTCGCAGCACGTCTCTCTTTCTTTCCTCGGCACCTCGAGCAACCACGAAAGTTTCTATCACTAAATCACTCGAAAAGAAGGAATCGGTGAGTGGGCACTTTTAAACGCTACGACTTAAGAACGAGTCTCGAAGTCGCAGAGCTAAACACTAGGTTGAGTGAGGACCTAGGTGCCAAGACAAGAAAAAATCGAAAATAAACTAGAGAGAGAGAGAGAGGATTTTCGGCCAAAGTTCTAGAGAGAGAGTCTCTCAATCTCTAACTTATGTTGAATGAATGGAATGAAGGGAATGAGGCCTCTATTTATAGGGGAGGTTTTACCTTCAATAAGGTAGTTTCCTCTTTCATTGAATATCACATATTCATGAGCAAATATTGCTCTCCTTCCCTTAGAGTCACTCGGCCAAATAGGCTTCTAGAAGCCCTTGGATTTGTTTCCTTTTTTGTTCCATTCCTTGCTTGGCCGATTCCCATGTGCATTCATATGCAAATTTGTTTCCTCTTTTTCTTTTGGCAAGTATCTTGATACATTTATGCACAAAATATTCTCTTTCTCTTGGGTATTTTGGGCGCCCATCTCTCATCTAGAAGGAGCTTCTAGAAGCTTCTTCATTTGTTCATGACAACATGAGAAAAGCCCATTAAGAATTTTCAATAAAATTCTTATGAAATGAAATTAATTCACAAGGCCCAATAATCAAGTTATGGCCGAGTGACATTAAGTCATCAAATGAACTTGTCAAAAAATTTATTGACATTCATTTCATCATATGTCTCAAAAGACAAAAATACCCTTTTGACTATTTTCGTTCTTATTTTGACTTAGCTTCCAGTTTAACTATTCCTATCGATGTGATTCGTGACAGTGACCTCATGGACCCGAATGAACAAAGCTTGAGCTAAACACTTAGACTCAAAAGTTCACAAACCTTTTCCAAGTTTAGCTTAATGCCAACTGACTCCACTAAAGAGCTGACACTGAAAATCTCTCGGTTCAAATGAATTTATTTTCTACTCAAGAATTCGACCTAATTATGATGAGCGGATCCACTGAATATTATCTATGTTTACCCTTCATGAATGTCATCAGCTAGTCGGGATTTACTAAATTACCATTTTACCCTTCTAGCTGTTATTTCCTCAACTCCTTTGTCGCTTGTGAATAAGTTAGAAACAATGTATTGACGAGGAGCTAACAAGTCACATTGTTTCATCCAAAAGAGTCAGGACTCAATTTGGACACTGGCCAGTTCATTTATTCACACTCCAAGGAACAAAGCATGAGGTGACATGCATTGCATTTCAGCAATCTTGTACAAGAATTCCATACCTATGAGAACTTCACAAAGTTACTCATGACAGACTCACAACTTAGTACTTCACCAATAGGCCTTGTTCGGAATCACATAGTGAGTCCGAACTTTGACTTTCTCAAATGAGAATACTAAGGTGTGAAATGGCATGTCTCATTTCAGGATTAAGGTAAGCATGATGCAATTCATACATAGTGACTTCGAGACATAAGAGGTTAAATGGTTTGTTCTTATATTGTCTCTAGAAGTGCACTGGTCAATTCAGTACCTTCGGAAGATACCTAGAAGAACTATAGAGTCCCCAACTCTCAATGCCTCATAACCAGACATCATAGATTCTTCTAACAATCATACTGAGGTCAATAGTCCTTTGACCCTAAGATTGCGAATATATCGTTTTAAGCAAACTACGAAGAGTTTGTTCATGCAAATCTACATTTGTCTCTTCGTAAGTTGTTAAGTTTGTTTATGGACTAAAAGACTAAGGTTTTATCATAAAGCTTCAAACAAAGAAAGAATGAATGAACGTTTCAACTTTATTAATGAATAGATAGGCAATTACAAGCAAGAGTCTTCATGAGACTTTATTACATCAAATGTACAAAATAAAGACTACAACTCTTCTTGTGGGCACCATTGACAACAAACTCCCACTTGACTCAAAGAAGGTGTGTGTAGTCCTTCATGCCTAATCCCTCACGATGTTGGTCGAAGACCTTGTTCGCTAGGGCCTTGGTGAATGGATCTGCGAGGTTATCCACCGTTGAGATCTTCTTCACTTCCACGTCTCCGCGCTGCACGATCTCTCGAATCAAATGGTATTTCCTCTCAATATGCTTAGAGCGCTTATGGCTTCTAGGTTCCTTTGAGTTAGCGACAGCCCCACTATTATCACAATAAAGGGTCATGGGCTCGTCGACGTTTGGAACAACTTCCAAATACTTAAGGAACTTTCTAAGCCATACAGCCTCTTTGGATGCTTCACAAGCAGCCACATATTCTGCTTCCATTGTGGAGTCAGCAATGCAAGATTGCTTAATACTTCTCCACACAACAGCTCCACCATTAAAGATGAACACAGATCCCGAAGTGGATTTCCTGGAATCCTTATCCGCTTGAAAATCGGAGTCGGTATATCCCGTCATAGTCAGGTCAGTACCTGAGTATGTAAGCATCAAGTTCCTAGTTCTTCGAAGATACTTAAGAACATGCTTAACAGCAATCCAGTGCTCGGGTCCAGGTTGGATTGGAAACGACTAACTACGCCAACGGCGAAACAGATGTCAGGTCTAGTGCAAAGCATAGCATACATGAGGCTTCCTACGGCAGAGGCGTAAGGAATCTTCCTCATGTCTTCAATCTCTTGTGCAGTCTTGGGAGACTGGTCCTTAGAGAGTGAAACTCCATGCCTAAAGGGTGTTTGACCCCTCTTGCAGTCTTGCATCGAGAAGCGATCCATCACCTTATCAATATAAGATGCTTGAGAGAGCGACAGGGTCCGGTTTTTCCTATCTCGAAAGATTTGGATTCCCAGAATGTATGCGGCTTCTCCTAGATCCTTCATATCGAATTGCTTTGCCAACCAGACCTTAACCTTAGATAACTTACCCACGTCATTACCAATGAGTAGTATATCATCGACATATAGTACCAGAAACACAACTTTGCCTTCGTGTATTAACTTGTAAACACAAGGCTCATCTATTGACTGTTCAAAGCCAAAGCACTTTACAGTTTCATCGAATCTAATATTCCATGACCTAGATGGTTGCTTTAGTCCATAAATGGATTTAAGCAACTCACAAACCTTGGTCTCTTGACCTTTATCCACGAAACCGTCTGGTTGAGCCATGTAAATGCGCTCGTCAAGATTGCCATTCAGAAAGGCTGTCTTGACATCCATTTGCCAGATCTCATAGTCCAGAGCTGTAGCTATGGATAGGAGTATGCGGATGGATTTAAGCATCGCGACTGGGGAGAAGGTTTCTTCATAGTCAATCCCTTCTTGTTGGGTATAACCCTTCGCCACAAGTCGTGCTTTGAACGTCTCAACGTTCCCATCAGCACCCCTTTTCTTCTTGTATATCCACTTACACCCTACGGGTTTAATCCCTTCAGGAAGGTCTACAAGTTTCCAGACATTGTTGACATACATCGAGTGCATTTCAACTTTCATGGCGTCAAGCCAAAGGTTTGATTCAGAACAAGCCATCGCTTGGCTATAGGAAACAGGGTCATCCATGTCGGAGACGGCTACAAGAGAGTCTTCATAAGACATGTACCTGTCAGGCTTTTGAGTAGCCCTCCCACTACGTCGAAGTACTACTTGACGAGATTCTGATGAGTTAGGTTGTGTTTCAGTTGGGGTAAGAACAGTTCTTACAAATGAGGTAGAAGCTTCCTCACCCAACTTTTCTTCAAGCACAATTTTGCCTCTAGGTTTCGCATCCTTCACAAAGTCCTCCTCAAGGAAACGAGCATTCGTGCTAACGAAAGTCTTATCGTCCTCGGGACTATAGAAAGTAAAACCTTTGGTTTCCTTTGGATATCCCACAAACAGGCACAATTCTGACCTACTAGCCAACTTGCTAGTCTTTTGCCTTAGCACATGTGCAGGGCAACCCCAAATTCGGATGTGGCCCAAACTTACTTTACGGCCAGTCCATCTTTCATAAGGAGTACCAGGAACCGTTTTAGACGGAACTTGGTTCAGAATGTAAGCGGCTGTTTCGAGGGCATATCCCCAAAAGGAAAGTAGGAGTGATGAGTAACTCATCATCGATCTAACCATCTCGATAAGAGTTCGGTTTCTTCTCTCTGACATTCCGTTTTGTTGAGGTGTGCCAGGTGCGGTAAGCTGAGAAGCGATACCTTCTTCTTTAAGAAAGTCATCGAACTCTCCAGACATATACTCACCACCTCGATCAGATCGAAGGGTTTTGATCACTTTGCCAGTTTGCTTTTCCACTAAAGCCCTAAAGACCTTAAATATGTTAAAGGTCTCGGATTTCTGTTTGAGCAAATAGACAAACCCATATCGTGAGTAATCATCAGTGAAGGTAACGAAGTATTTGTATCCTCCACGTGCCTGTTGGCTAAGCGGACCACATACATCAGAATGTATTAGTTCCAGCAACTCAGTGGCTCTTCGACCTTTATCAGAGAAAGGTCGCTTAGTCATTTTTCCTTCTATGCAGGATTCACAAGTAGGTAGTGAACCTATTGCAGAGGCTTGGAGTGGACCATCCCTCACAAGTCTCTTAATCCTTTCTAGACTGATATGACCAAGTCTTAAGTGCCATAGGTGTGTTGATTTTGTTAGATCGGAGGATTCAGAAAGTTTGATCCTCTTTGGCTCTCTAATTAGATCATTATCTATTTCGGTGTCTAAAAGAGAAGGTTGAGTGGGATAGATGTAGAAAAGACCATTCTTCATACATGCATCAGTGACAAAAGAATTATCAGGAAACGAAATACAAATTCCATTCTTAATGAACTTTAAACAATAATCTTTCTCAAGAAGACGAGCAACGGATATTAAGTTCTTCCCAAAGGTAGGAACAAAATAAACATTATTCAAGTTTAAAGTGCGGTCTTCAAAAGACAGCGTCACGGATCCCACAGCCTTCGCAGACACCAGGCTCCCATCACCCCATTTGAAACAGAACTCGCCTTCATCTAAGCTTTTGGTTTTCTTGAAACCATTCAAGGAACATCAAATATGGTTAGTAGCAGCGGAGTCAAGAATCCACGTTGATACATTATCAGCTACTAAGCATGCTTCGGTAACTAGTACAATACTATGTTCCTTTGCTTTGAGATAGGCAGGACAGTTCTTTTTATCGGCTTTGTAAGGTCTGTTCTTAGTTCCAGAGGCGGAGGCTTTTTGCTCATTAACATGTGCCTCTCCTTGATTCCTCTTTCTCTTAGTGAGACCTGCAGCAGTGTGAAGTCCCTTCATAAGCTTGGTAACAATGTACTCTAGCTTGTTTATGAAGTAGTTCATCTTGGAGGTATCAAGAGATGCGGGGAGAGTTTCTAAGATCATATCTATGATATTCTTCCCATCAATCTCAGATCCTAGGATTTGCATTTTACTCAGATGACTAATGATCAATATCATAAAGTCTCCAACAGGAGTCCTAGCCTTCATGTGACAGTTCATAAACTGTCGGACTGCTTGTTGCCTTGTTTGACGTCCTTGCCCTCCAAACATCTCAAGGAGATTGTAGAGCATTTCGGCGGCAGTCTCGATGTCACGATGTTGCTCTTTCAGCATATTGTTCATAAATGCCAAGATATAGCACCTCACAATCTCATCGGATCGAAGCCATGCCGCTAAGGCGTCATTGTCCTCTTGAGTTGAATCATCATTCGCCAGAGGAGGACACGGGATGGTGAGTACCCATTTGTGTTTGTTAAGGGTAGGTATTATGTCGAGGTTACGTTTCGAGTCTATGTAGTTTTCGTTTTCAAGTTTGTTCGAGGAAAGAATGAAAGAGAGAGAGTTGGGAGACATATTGCCTATAAAAGTTGAAACAAGTTTATGATTAGTCTTTGGTTTAGGATTTAAGTTTGTTTAAGACTTTATAAAATCCAAAGGTGTTATGAACGAAATGACACTTTACTCCTTCGAGGGAAGGCCGCAACGAGTCTCCTTTCATAAGTAAATGACTCATCATTAATGCATAGCCAAGATGTCAATACATCAAATTTGACTAGCCACCTTGTAAATTGGTTTGATCACTCACATCCTTTCACAGGGCCTCGAGGAAGGATTACTAGGGATTGAGTCTAAGTGTGTAACCAACCACTTAGTCCAAAAAATTGACTTTGAAAAACAATCCGCCGAGGGGAGGCCTTGTCATCATCGTCTCACTCTCGGACGTAGCTCATTGAGCAATGATCAGAGCAAAGCGCCCTTGAGTACTCTCATTTAAGAGAGGGCCACGAGGGTGACTCTTAGTCCGGCGACAGTTGCACTTTTCATTAGTGTTGGGGATCGTGGGTTACAAACAACAAGTATAACCCTCCCATTTAGTTTTTGGAGTTGGTTCATCGACTCTTATAAGTTCGGAAACAAATTTCCTAGTTAGAGAGCGACAGAGCGGACAACTAGAAGAGAATCCTAGATCGACATGTTAAGAGCAGTATTAGTGCATAAAGGCACAAGGTACATACTCGATCTTTTCCTATTTTCTATTTCGGGAAAGTGCGTGAGGGAAGTGTGAACTTCAACTCACTCGAACACTTGAAAGTTTGAGATTACACATCTTTTTATTTTTCGGCTTGTCTACAAGGAGACCTCCCACTCAAATTTTCAAGAGCATATAGATTTTGAACATATGTGATATAGATATAGTTTTGAAAACATTTTGAAAATTTATTTGATTTGGATGACAAAATATTTTCAAGTTTGAAAGTGAAAACGGTTTTTCAAAATTCAAACTAGTTTTGTGAAAATTTAATTTCAATTAAACTTTCAAAAATCAAAACATTTTAATCTTACACATCATGTTTATAATCATATGAAAAAAAATTTTGCTCAAGAAAATTTTCTCATTAGAGTTCTATAACTCATGGTAGTGGGGTTTGAAAATCCGGATTTCTAAAAAACTGGAGTTTCAGACAGCCGCGCACCTCGGAGTAAAATCGAAATATCTGGCGGCTCCGATGTCCTTTTGAGCCGAAACCGGTGGCATTGGCCAGAAGACAGACAGAGCTTTAATTTGATTCAAGAATCATTAAATTTCGATTTCTGAGCAGAGAGTTATGCCACTTTTAATGCGGGTTTACTCCAGCTCGAAGAAAACTAAATAAATTAAAGCTTGGTCCTATTTAGGTGCGAAAAAGAATCAAGTGTAACGGAACGTTTTAAGATGTTGTTTAAAGCTTTTATTTGTGTTTTATTAGCAGGGTAATAACATTGAATAAAAGAAATAACAACAAGCATAAAACGAATAGGGTAAATAAAAGAAACTAGAAAGACAAAGTAACTAGTCACAAAATTTACCGAAATTTCTCAAACCTTTAAAACACGTTTTTCAATATAAAAAATTAAAAACTTTTAGAACTGATTCTAATATGTTTTATAAACATCCCAAACTCATAGAAAATCAACATGGTTTTTAATTTAAAGGCAAGAGCAATAAATTAAAAAAAATCTAAGATTACCATTCTAACTTGTCACAAAATTAGTAAACTTTCGAAAACAATTTTCAAGCTCATAATTTTAAAAACATGTACATGCTAATCTTTGACCATGGCTCTGATACCATTTGTTGGAATCGATCTAGGGTTTGAGAAAATAATTAACGCTTCGGTAAGCGGCGGAATTTTAAAAAATTTCTTTTACAAGTAAAACAGTTTTTACTAACCTAGACAAGTGCAAGTACATGTAATTAAAAACCAATATGAGCTAAGAGTTTACTAACCTTTCTTGAAGCTTGAACTTTGAAGAAGCTTTTGGAAAGTTCGCAACGCTCGTCTCCCCTCGCAGCACGTCTCTCTTTCTTTCCTCGGCACCTCGAGCAACCACGAAAGTTTCTATCAATAAATCACTCGAAAAGAAGGAATCAGTGAGTGGGCACTTTTAAACGCTACGACTTAAGAACGAGTCTCGAAGTCGCAGAGCTAAACACTAGGTTGAGTGAGGACCTATGTGCCAAGACCAGAAAAAATCTAAAATAAACTAGAGAGAGAGAGAGGATTTTCGGCCAAAGTTCTAGAGAGAGAGTCTCTCAATCTCTAACTTATGTTGAATGAATGGAATGAAGGGAATGAGGCCTCTATTTATAGAGGAGGTTTTACCTTCAATAAGGTAGTTTCCTCTTTCATTGAATATCACATATTCATGAGCAAATATTGCTCTCCTTCCCTTAGAGTCACTCGGCCAAATAGGCTTCTAGAAGCCCTTGGATTTGTTTCCTTTTTTGTTCCATTCCTTGCTTGGCCGATTCCCATGTGCATTCATATGCAAATTTGTTTCATCTTTTTCTTTTCGCAAGTATCTTGATACATTTATGCACAAAATATTCTCTTTCTCTTGGGTATTTTGGGCGCCCATCTCTCATCTAGAAGGAGCTTCTAGAAGCTTCTTCATTTGTTCATGACAACATGAGAAAAGCCCATTAAGAATTTTCAATAAAATTCTTATGAAATGAAATTAATTCACAAGGCCCAATAATCAAGTTATGGCCGAGTGACATTAAGTCATCAAATGAACTTGTCAAAAAATTTATTGACATTCATTTCATCATATGTCTCAAACGACAAAAATACCCTTTTGACTATTTTCGTTCTTGTTTTGACTTAGCTTCCAGTTTAACTATTCCTATCGATGTGATTCGTGACAGTGACCTCATGGACCCAAATGAACAAAGCTTGAGCTAAACACTTGGACTCAAAAGTTCACAAACCTTTTCCAAGTTTAGCTTAATGCCAACTGACTCCACTAAAGAGCTGACACTGAAAATCTCTCGGTTCAAATGAATTTATTTTCTACTCAAGAATTCGACCTAATTATGATGAGCGGATCCACTGGATATTATCTATGTTTATCCTTCATGAATGTCATCAGCTAGTTGGGATTTACTAACTTACCATTTTACCCTACTAGCTGTTATTTCCTCAACTCCTTTGTCGCTTGTGAATAAGTTAGAAACAATGCATTGACGAGGAGCTAACAAGTCACATTGTTTCATCCAAAAGAGTCAGGACTCAATTTGGACACTGGCCAGTTCATTTATTCACACTCCAAGGAACAAAGCATGAGGTGACATGCATTGCATTTCAGCAATCTTGTACATGAATTCCATATCTATGAGAACTTCACAAAGTTACTCATGACAGACTCACAACTTAGTACTTCACCAATAGGCCTTGTTCGGAATCACATAGTGAGTCCGAACTTTGACTTTCTCAAATGAGAATACTAAGGTGTGAAATGGCATGTCTCATTTCAGGATTAAGGTAAGCATGATGCAATTCATACATAGTGACTTCGACACATAAGAGGTTAAATGGTTTGTTCTTATATTGTCTCTAGAAGTGCACTGGTCAATTCAGTACCTTCGGAAGATACCTAGAAGAACTATAGAGTCCCCAACTCTCAATGCCTCATAACCAGACATCATAGATTCTTCTAACAATCATACTGAGGTCAATAGTCCTTTGACCCTAAGATTGCGAATATATCGTTTTAAGCAAACTACGAAGAGTTTGTTCATGCAAATCTACATTTGTCTCTTCGTAAGTTGTTAAGTTTGTTTATGGACTAAAAGACTAAGGTTTTATCATAAAGCTTCAAACAAAGAAAGAATGAATGAATTTTTCAACTTTATTAATGAATAGATAGGAAATTACAAGCAAGAGTCTTCATGAGACTTTATTACATCAAATGTACAAAATAAAGACTCCAACTCTTCTTGTGGGCACCATTGACAACAACAACCTCAAGGTACGGTCTCCGACGCCTCGCACACCGTCTTGAAGGGCAACCTCGCAATAGCGAGAGCCAGCCCCAAGACCCGGTGAACGCCCGCGAGGCCGAGCTACGAGAGGACACAGCCCGGCGACTCGCGGAGCTCCTTGACCGTCTCGGCGTTGACGGTGCGCTCATTGCCGATCTCCTCGGCTACGATGTCGAGGATCGATCCTCCCACAGCGACTCCGACCCCGACTATGTGGGGGAGTCGAGGACCGACGAGGCGACTCCTAGCCTCGCCCATTCGCGGTCCGAGAGACCCAATGGCGCGTTGGCCGACCCGTCGCGTCCGGCGCGACAGCAGGCGCGGTCACGTTCCCAGGGACTCGCCCCTTCGGTTTCAAGAGGCGGCCGGACACGGCCCCTCGCCGACGAGAGAGCGACTCTGGGCAATGATGGGGCCGATAGCCAAAGCGCTCGCCGCGCGGCCCGACCAAGGGCGAACTCGCCTCACCGCGCGCCGAGCGTGGACTTTAGAGAGTGCTTGACGGCGCAGAGAAACTCCCGGGGGGAGGATCTCCGCCAAAGGCTCAACTCTCGGAGGGACGCGCTCCCCGCCGCAACTCTCGGCCAACCTCAGGCCAATATCGTGGACCACGCATCAAACGAGCGCCATCCAGCGACTCCCGTAGCCCCGGCTGTCAGCCCGGCCAACGGGCTCGACATGGTCACGATGATTCAAAGCCTCCAAAACCAAATCATCGAGATGAGGGAGTCGGGGAGGCAGAGGCCATATGGGGGGATCGAGGAATCGTACTCTCCCTTCGTCGCGCAAATCCTCGCGCAGCCTTGCGTGGGAAACTTCAAATTGCCGTCCATCCCTCCCTACGATGGGCGGACTGACCCACATTTCCACATCCAATACTACGAGACATGGATGACAATGCAAGGGCAGCCGGACGCGACCCTATGCCAAGCCTTCAGCCTAACCCTCACGGGGTCGGGCTTTGAGTGGTTCCAGAGCCTGAGACCCGGGAGCATCCCGTCCATCCGGGCTTTGCAGGAGGCTTTCCTCACCCGCTTCGCCATGCTCGTGGCACAAAAGAAGTCAAAGACCCACCTCCTCTCCCTTCGGCAGGGGAGAGACGAGACGTTGAGGCAATACCTTGCTTGCTTCACCAAGGAATCTCACAAAGTCGAGGGCTTCGACGACAAGGACGCCATCACGGCGATCACCGAAGGAGTTCGCACGAGCGACTTCCTCAAGTCCATTGTGGGGCAGGTCCCGCGAAGCATGGCAGAGCTAATGACGAGAGCCCGCACGTATATGGGGATCGAGGACTATCTCGATGGCCGAGATGGCCGGAAGTCAGGGGGACAAGGTAGTCGACACCGCGACGACCCAGACGGAGATCGTCCCGACCCTTGAAAGAGGAGGAACAAGGGAGGCCAGGCCCTTAACGGCCGCTCCCTCCCCGGGCCGAGACCGGCGCACGTCGATAGCTTCCGAAAGTTCTCGACATTCACCCCTTTGAACACCCCACCGGAGCGGATCCTAGCTCTGCACCGCGACAAGCTAGGAGGCCCTTGTTGTCGGTCCGTCTCGGACTGACGGGGACTAAGGCGTCACTTCGACCCACGCGACCGATGCAAGGCCTCGAGGGGCGAACCCTTGCCTCGGCCGTTGGCCGGCCCAAGCCAATGGCCGGGCCGAGGGTCGGCCGGCCAGTGGCCGGCCATATGCTTGACCGGCCTGTCGCCGGCCCAAAGGTCAGTCGGCCATGTCCAAGGCCGGCCCTCCTCCATGGCCGGCCCTCCAAGGCCGGCCCTCCTCCATGGCCGGCTCTCCATGGCCGGCCGGCACTCCAAGGCCGGCCCTCGCCCAAGGCCGGCTCTCCATGGCCGGCTCTCCATGGCCGGCCCTCCAAGGCCGGCCCTCCTCCATGGCCGGCTGTCCATGGCCGGCCGGCTCTCCATGGCCGGCACTCCAAGGCCGGCCCTCGCCCATGGCCGGCCCTCCTCCATGGCCGGCCGGCTCTCCATGGCCGGCCCTCCAAGGCCGGCCCTCCTCCATGGCCGGCTGTCCATGGCCGGCCGGCTCTCCATGGCCGGCACTCCAAGGCCGGCCCTCGCCCAAGGCCGGCTCTCCATGGCCGGCCCTCCAAGGCCGGCCCTCCTCCATGGCCGGCTGTCCATGGCCGGCCGGCTCTCCGTGGCCGGCACTCCAAGGCCGGCCCTCGCCCAAGGCCGGCTCTCCATGGCCGGCACTCCAAGGCCGGCCCTCCTCCATGGCCGGCCGGCTCTCCATGGCCGGCACTCCAAGGCCGGCCCTCGCCCAAGGCCGGCTCTCCAAGGCCGGCGCTCCAAGGCCGGCCCTCCTCCATGGCCGGCTCTCCATGGCCGGCCCTCCTCCAAGGCCGGTCCAACCTTGCTCACTCGGCCAAGGGATCTTCAAACCACCCCTTGGCTGCCTATAAATATGAGGGTCTCTCCCTTGACCCAGAAAACCCATTCTTGAGCACTGAAACGCTGCCGAACTCGTACCTCGCTCGTTTCTCTCAAGCTTTTGCCTCTAAACATCCCTAAAACCTCTATACTCCACCTCAATCCCACTAATGTTGAGCGTCGGAGAGGTAAACAGGGGCACCCCCCCTGTTTCCCCTTTGTAGTTCACGTGTTCTCTATTCCTTTTCAGGTACTCTGACGAACTCAAGGGACATCCACAGCTAAGGGACGACTCGGGACACCGGGTCCGACACGGTCGAGTCAAGACGAGACCACTTGGTCCGGCCTTGGGTCTAACCGTCTTTGGCTCCTAAATAGTTGTCCGAAAAACAGCGACAACATTTTGGCGCTAGAAGGAGGGGACCACCGACCTTAGCACGCTCTCCCTTCCATTCCACACTTTCACCGCTCCTACGACTCTCGAGAGATGAGTCACCTACCCACTACCTCCGCGGGTACCCGAGCGACGAGCTCGAGGTACGGTCTCCGACTCCTCGCGCACCGTCTTGAAGGGCAACCTCGCGATAGCGAGAGCCAGCCCCAAGACCCGGTGAACGACCCCGAGGCCGAGCTCCGAGAGGACACGGCCCGGCGGCTCGCGGAGCTCCTTGACCGCCCCGGCGTTGACAGCTCCCTCATCGCCGGTCTCCTCGGCTACGACGTCGACGATCGATCTGCTCAAGATTACTCCGACCCCGAATACGTGGAGGAGTCGAGGACCGACGGGGCCACCCCTAGCCTCGCTCAAGCGCGACCCGAGAGGGCCAACGTTGCGTTGGCCGATCCTTTGTACCCGGCGCGACAACAGGCACGGTCACAGTCCCGGGGACTCGCCCTCTCGGTTTCAAGAGGCGGCCGGACACGGCCCCTCGCCGAGGAGAGAGCGACTCTGGTAGATGATGGGGCCGACAGCCGAAGCGCCCGCCGGACGGTCCGACCAAGGGCGACCTCACCTCGCCCCGCACCGAGTGTGGACCATAGAGAGCGCTTGACGGCGCAGAGAAACTCCCAAGGGGAGGATATCCGCCAAAGGCTAAATTCTCGAAGGGACGCGCTCCCCGCCGCAACTCTTGGCCGACCTCAGGCCAATGTCATGGACCAAGCATCCAACGAACGCCAACCGGTGACTCCCGTGGCCCCGACGGTCGGCCCTGCTAATGGGCTTGACGTGGTCACGATGATTCAGAGCCTCCAGAATCAAATCATCGAGATGAGGGAGTCAGGGAGGCAAAGGCCGTACGGAGGGATCGAGGGGTCATACTCTCCCTTCGCCGCACAAGTCCTCGCGCAGCCATGCGTGGGAAACTTTAAGTTACCGTCCATTCCCCCCTATGATGGGCGTACGGACCCCCACTTCCACGTCCAACACTATGAGACGTGGATGACGATGCAAGGGCAGACGGACGCCACCATCTGCCAAGCCTTCAGCCTGACCCTCACATGGTCGGGCTTTGAGTGGTTCCAAAGTTTGAGGCCTGGAAGCATCCCGTCCTTCCGGGCCTTGCGAGAGGCTTTTCTCGCTCGCTTTGCCACGCTTGTGGCACAAAAGAAATCGAAGACCCACCTCCTTTCCATTCGACAGGGGAGAGATGAGACATTGAGACAATACCTCGCTCGCTTCACCGAGGAGTCTCACAAAGTCGAGGGCTTCGACGACAAGGACGCCATCACGGCGATCACCGAGGGAGTTCGCACGAGCGACTTCCTCAAGTCCATTGTCGGGCAAGTCCCGCGAGACATGGCGGAGCTGATGACGAGAGCCCGCACACATATGGGAATCGAGGACTATCTCGATGGCCGCGATGGCCGAAAGTCAGGAGGACAAGATAGTCGCCACCGCGAAGAACAGGACGAAGATCGTCCCGACCCTCGGAGGAAGAGGAGCAGGGGAGGCCGGGCCCCTAACGGTCGCCCCCTCTCCGATCCAAGATCGTCGCACGTTGATAGCTTCCGAGCGTTATCAACGTACACCCCACTGAACACTCCGCAAGAGCGGATCCTAGCTCTACACCGCGACAGGCTAGGAAGTCCGGCTCCCCTTGCGAAGGACCCCGCGAAGAGGGATCGAAATAAGTTCTGTGAGTACCACCAGGATCACGGGCATCTGACATCCGAGTGCTACCACCTTAGGCGTCAGATCGAGGCCCTGATTCAAGACGGGAAATTAAAAGAGTATGTCCTGAGAACGGTCAGGGCGGCCGCGGTGCACGAAGGCCGTCCACGGCAGGGAAGGAAGGGTCCGGCGACGGTGACTGTCATGGACCAGGCAGCGATTGAAGAACCGGAGAGCTCACAGCTGCATGTCGTGGGCTAAGCCCGTCCCCTTCTCTCATTATGTCATTTTATTTCCGGTTTTAAGACAATCTCGAATTTCAATAAGGCCAACGGCCCAGGGATGTAATTTCTGACTATTTGTGCATGGTAATTAGATTACATTTCACCTCGAAGTCTTTATCTTCTTGCATTATAATTTCTAGTCTCCTCTACGAGTACACAGGAAACTCGGGGGCCTAATGGGAGACAATGCTCAGCGAAACTAGAGCTCGCTCGCTCAACAACAAAACAAAGACGTGCAAATCGATTATGCCTTCGTTGGCAAATCGAGAACATAAGACGCGCACAACACGAC
Organism: Urtica dioica subsp. dioica; assembly: GCF_054948205.1. NCBI lineage: Eukaryota > Viridiplantae > Streptophyta > Magnoliopsida > Rosales > Urticaceae > Urtica > Urtica dioica. The sequence goes on along the minus strand of NC_142756.1, from coordinate 35,759,775 downwards.
AAAGACGTGCAAATCGATTATGCCTTCGGTGGCAAATCGAGAACATAAGACGCGCACAACAACAAAACAAAGACGTGCAAATCGATTATGCCTTCGTTGGCAAATCGAGAACATAAGACGCGCACAACACGACAAAGACGTGCAAATCGATTATGCCTTCGTTGGCAAATCGAGAACATAAGACGCGCACAACACGACAAAGACGTGCAAATCGATTATGCCTTCGTTGGCAAATCGAGAAAACAAGACGCGCACAAAACAAAAAAGACGCGCAAATCGATTATGCCTTCGTTGGCAAATCGAGAAAACAAGACGCGCACAATACAAAAAAGACGCGCAAATCGATTATGCCTTCGTTGGCAAATCGAGAAAACAAGACGCGCACAATACAAAAAAGACGCGCAAATCGATTATGCCTTCGTTGGCAAATCGAGAAAACAAGACGCGCACAATACAAAAAAGACGCGCAAATCGATTATGCCTTCGTTGGCAAATCGAGAAAACAAGACGCGCACAAAACAAAAAAGACGCGCAAATCGATTATGCCTTCGTTGGCAAATCGAGAAAACAAGACGCGCACAAAACAAAAAAGACGTGCTAATCGATTATGCCTTCGTTGGCAAATCGAGAAAACAAGACGCGCACAATACAAAACAGACGTGCAAATCGATTATGCCTTCGGTGGCAAATCGAGAAAACAAGACGCGCACAAAACAACGACGACGCGCAAATCGATTATGCCTTCGTGGGCAAATCGAGAAAACAAGACGCGCGCAAGACAACAAAGACGTGCAAATCGGTTATGCCTTCGTTGGTAAGTCGAGAAAATAAGACGCGCACAACACAATAAAGCCGTGCTAATCGATCACGCCCTCATTGGTAGATCGAGAAAATGAGCCACGCACGATCAACCCGAAACAAAAAGTCGTCCCTCGCGACGCGCGAAGACCATTCCTCATGACGCAAACCCAATCCATATGAAAGCGTGGATTTTGAGTTTCCACTCGATCTACGCTCGACCAGAAACTCGGGGGGCTAATGTTGTCGGTCCGTCTCGGACCGACGGGGACTAAGGCGTCACTTCGACCCACGCGACCGATGCAAGGCCTCGAGGGGCGAACCCTTGCCTCGGCCGTTGGCCGGCCCAAGCCAATGGCCGGGCCGAGGGTCGGCCGGCCAGTGGCCGGCCATATGCTTGACCGGCCTGTCGCCGGCCCAAAGGTCAGTCGGCCATGTCCAAGGCCGGCCCTCCTCCATGGCCGGCCCTCCAAGGCCGGCCCTCCTCCATGGCCGGCTCTCCATGGCCGGCCGGCACTCCAAGGCCGGCCCTCGCCCTAGGCCGGCTCTCCATGGCCGGCCCTCCAAGGCCGGCCCTCCTCCATGGCCGGCTCTCCATGGCTGGCCCTCCAAGGCCGGCCCTCCTCCATGGCCGGCTGTCCATGGCCGGCACTCCAAGGCCGGCCCTCGCCCATGGCCGGCCCTCCTCCATGGCCGGCCGGCTCTCCATGGCCGGCCCTCCAAGGCCGGCCCTCCTCCATGGCCGGCTGTCCATGGCCGGCCGGCTCTCCATGGCCGGCACTCCAAGGCCGGCCCTCGCCCAAGGCCGGCTCTCCATGGCCGGCCCTCCAAGGCCGGCCCTCCTCCATGGCCGGCTGTCCATGGCCGGCCGGCTCTCCGTGGCCGGCACTCCAAGGCCGGCCCTCGCCCAAGGCCGGCTCTCCATTGACGGCACTCCAAGGCCGGCCCTCCTCCATGGCCGGCCGGCTCTCCATGGCCGGCACTCCAAGGCCGGCCCTCGCCCAAGGCCGGCTCTCCAAGGCCGGCGCTCCAAGGCCGGCCCTCCTCCATGGCCGGCTCTCCATGGCCGGCTCTCCATGGCCGGCCCTCCTCCAAGGCCGGCCCAACCTTGCTCACTCGGCCAAGGGGTCTTCAAACCACCCCTTGGCTGCCTATAAATATGAGGGTCTCTCCCTTGACCCAGAAAACCCATTCTTGAGCACTGAAACGCTGCCGAACTCGTACCTCGCTCGTTTCTCTCAAGCTTTTGCCTCTAAACATCCCTAAAACCTCTATACTCCACCTCAATCCCACTAATGTTGAGCGTCGGAGAGGTAAACAGGGGCACCCCCCCTGTTTCCCCTTTGTAGTTCACGTGTTCTCTATTCCTTTTCAGGTACTCTGACGAACTCAAGGGACATCCACAGCTAAGGGACGACTCGGGACACCGGGTCCGACACGCTCGAGTCAAGACGAGACCACTTGGTCCGGCCTTGGGTCTAACCGTCTTTGGCTCCTAAATAGTTGTCCGAAAAACAGCGACAACAGCCCTACTCCTCTCACAAAGGATCCCGCAAAGAGGGATCGAAACAAGTTCTGCGAATACCACCAAGACCACGGGCATCTGACATCCGAATGCTATCAACTCAAGCGTCAGATCGAGGCCCTGATTCAAGACGGGAAACTGAAGGAATACGTCCTTAGAACGATCGGGACGGCCGCAGCACGCGACGAGCGCCCGCGGCAAGAAAGAAAGGGTCCTACGACGGTAACCGTCACGGACCGAGCAGCCCTCGAAGAACCACAAAGCTCGCAACTGCACATCGTGGGCGCTATCGTGGGAGGCCCGGGGTTTGGAGACTCGGCCACGCAAAGGAAGAAGTACGTGCGCTAAGTTTCCGAAGGGAAAATAGCGCACTACATCAACCACACATACGAGGCTCCTCCCCCGGCCGCAATCGAGGCTATGTTCTTCACTGGCCAAGAAGCGGCGCGAGTCCTCCACCCGCATAACGACGCGATAGTCGTCTCGGCCCCGATCGCCAACAACCTCGTCCGGAGAATCCTAATCGACAACGGGAGCTCCGCCGATATAATCTTCAAGTCGGCGTTGGACAAGATGAAGCTATCCGGGATGAGGCCGACCTCGATATCGACCCCGCTCTTCGGCTTCTCCTGGGAAAGGGTCATGACGGAGGGAACTATAGACCTCCCAGTTACCTTCGGTACACCGGGGGGGCTCGAGGTGACCCACATCGTGTCGTTCCTGGTCGTGGATCAGCCCTCGGCATACAACGTCATCGTCGGCCGCCCGACTCTCAATCGGTTAAAGGCCATCACTTCGACTTACCACCTCATGATGAAGTTCCCAACGGACTAAGGGATAGCCGTAATGTTGGGAGACCAATCGATGGCGAGGATGTGCTACATCCAAGGCGTGGACGGGAAAGAAAAGGGAAAAGTGGTGAGCACCGTCTTCCAACTCGGGGACAAGTTCCCATGCGAAATAGGGAAGGGAGGAATCTTCAGAGAACTGGACCAGAGAGACGATGTCGAGCGTCGAAAGGTGGAGACACCGGACGACCTTGTTCCCGTCGTGTTGGACGACACCAAACCTGACCAAGTAGTCAAGATAGGCGCCCAACTCCCGTCTGAAGTTCGAGCCCGGCTCGCCACCTTCCTTCGCGAGCACAAAGACGTCTTCGCATGGACTCACGCCGACATGCCGGGGATCGACCCCGAGATAATGGTTCACCGTCTCAACGACGACAAGAGAATGGCTGAGCGCGTTCAACCACGACGAACGTTCGGTGGAGAAAGGTATCAAGCCATTAGTGAAGAGGTTGACAAACTTCTCGCCGCCGACTTCATCAGGGAGGCGGAACACCCCAAGTGGGTGTCCAACGTGGTGATGGTCAGGAAGCCAAACGGGAAATGGCGGATCTGTATCGACTACAAAGATCTCAACAAAGCCTGCCCGAAGGACAGCTTCCTTCTCCCGAGGATCGAGCAACTTGTGGACGCCACGGCGGGCCATGAGTTTTTAAGCTTCATGGACGCCTACTCAGGCTACAATCAGATCCGCATGCATGAGCCGGATCAGATCAAGACCACCTTTGTTACAAACCGCGGACTCTACTGTTACAAGGTCATGCCTTTTGGCCTCAGAAACGCGGAGGCGACATATCAAAGGTTGGTGAACCGAATGTTCGCCGATCAAATCGGCAAAACTATGGAGGTCTACGTTGACGATATGCTCATAAAAAGCCTCAAGACCAACGACCACGTTCGAGACCTAGGAGAAATGTTTGCGATCCTGCGACGCTACAAGATGAAGCTCAACCCCAATAAGTGCGCTTTTGGGGTCGAGTCCGGAAAATTCTTGGGCTACATGGTTAGCCGCCGCGGGATCAAGGCTAACCTCGAGAAGATTAGGGCGATCTTAGAGATGAGGTCGCCACAGAAAGTGAAAGAAGTTCAGAGTCTGACTGGAAGGATCGCCGCCCTAACGCGATTCGTGTCCAAAGCCACCGACAAGTGCCAACCGTTTTTTAAAGCACTAAAGAAGACCGATGGGTTCGTGTGGATGGAGAAGTGCGAGGAAGCATTCCGCGAAATGAAAGCCTACTTCGCCTCCCCCCCGGTCCTCGCAAAGCCAAAGAATGGTGAAACCTTGTACATCTACCTCGCGGTTTCCGACAGGGCCGTGAGCGCGGTTCTCATACGCGAGGAAGACAACGTGCAATGGCCGGTCTACTATGTCAGCAAGGCGCTCCTCGACGCCGAGACTCGATACCTAGAAATCGAGAGATTGTCCCTCGCCCTTGTCATGAGCGCGAGAAAACTCCGACCCTACTTTCAGGCGCACCCCATTGTGATCCGCACGGGACATCCCATCGAGAAGGCCCTTCAAAAAGGGACCTCCTCTCGAATGGCCGTGTTGTCCCAAGAGTTGGGCGAGTACGGGGTCGAGTTCCAACCAAGAACCGCCGTCAAGGGCCAGGCCCTCGCCGACTTAATCGCCGAACTCACAGCGCCCCCGGCCGACGATGGCGACGAATGTAATAAGGGCATGAAAGACGAGGAGGACGACCACGGCGAGCCGTCAAGAAAGAGGGCCAACGGCCCGACAGGGTCGGTCTGGGACTAGCACGTGGATGGCGCGTCAAACGCCCGGGGGGCTGGCACCGGCGTAGTGCTCGCGAATCCCGATAGGGAAAAACTAAGATATGCCCTACAGTTCGAGTTCAAGGCTTCCAAGAACGAGGCAGAGTACGAGGCTCTGATCGTTGGCTTGGAGCTGGCAGACAAGCTAGGCGCCCAAAACCTACGCATCCACTGCCACTCGCAGTTGATCGTGAACCAGGTTAAGGGCGACTACGCCGCTAAAGAGCCGAACATGGTCGCGTACTTATCCAAGACCCGAAAAAACCTAGAGGCACTGTCATGGTTTGAGATCGTCCAAGTTCCCCGAGAAGCGAACATCGACGCTGACGCCCTAGCCCGCCTCGCGTCCGGGATAGACGAGGATGGCGAAGGCAGCGTCCCGATCGAGGTGCTGACCCGACCCTACGTCTCGAGAGGCGACGTAGGGGTAGTTGAAGAGACTCCGCCTCCCTCGTGGATGACACCGCTCGTAGAATTCCTTAGGCGAGGAGTCGTCCCCGAAGACAAAGAGGAGGCCAAAAAGCTGAGAAGCTTGGCGCCAAAGTACACGACGAGGGAGAACAACCTGTTCAAAAGAGGCTACTCCATGCCCCTCCTCCGCTGCTTTACCGAGGTCGAGGCGAAGAGGGCGCTCCGCGAGGTGCATGAGGGGGTGTGCGGAAAACATGCTGCCAGACAATCTTTGGTGTTGAAACTCCTGAGGCTCGGATATTATTGGCCAACCTTGAAAAAGGACTCCCTTGAGTGGGCCAAAAGGTGCGACAAATGCCAAAGGTTCGCCCACATCCCGCGCCAAGCACCGCCACCGCTATGCCCGATCATCGTACCGCGCCCCTTCGCAAAGTGGGGAATCGATCTCATCGGCGAGCTACCTATGGCTCCGAGGCAATACAAGAATGCGATCGTGGTAATCGACTATTTCACGAAGTGGGTAGAGGCTGAACCGCTGGCAAAGATCACCGAGACAAACACAACGAACTTCATCTGGAAGAACATTGTCTGCCGCTTCGGGATTCCCGCGTCGATTGTGACCGATAACGGAAAGCAGTTTGACAACGCGCGCCTCCGAGAAGTATGCGAGCGGTTGGGCATTAGCAAGACTTTCTCTTCCCCCCGCCATCCTCAAGCCAACGGTGAGGTAGAGGCGGTCAACAAAACGATCAAGGAGAATCTGAAAAAGAAGCTGGAGGAGAAAAAGGGGGCTTGGGCCGACGAGCTCCCCATGGTCCTGTGGGCGTACCGAACCACCGCGCGAAACATGACCGGCGAAACTCCTTTCGCTCTCGCGTTCGGAGTCGAGGCCGTGGTACCCGTCGAGACCAAGCTGCCGACCCTGCGCATCGAGGAATAGGAAGAAACCGCCAACGACAACACGATCAGGCTCGAGCTGGACCTCATAGATGAGAGGAGGGTGGACGCGCTCACCCGCCTTGCTGCACAAAAGAGGAAGGTCGAAAAGTACTACAACTCCAAGGTCAAGCTACGACAGTTCACCGACGGAAGCCTCGTCCTCGGGAGGGTGTTCCAAAACACCAAAGTGCAAGGGGCGGGAGTCTTGGGCCCCACTTGGGAAGGTCCATACCGCGTGCGCCGAGCCATCCACAATGGCGCGTACGAGCTCGAGAACCTGGAAGGACTCGTATTCACACACCCTTGGAACGCGGAACACCTTCGACGGTACTTCCAATAGACGCCCGTTCCCGCTTACTCTATGTTTTGTTATGTCATTCCATTTTCAATTTTTTGAAATGACATTTGTTAAATCTCAAGTACGGCCGAACGGCCTGGGAATGTAATCTTTTTTATTTTAACTATTTCAACGTTGTAATCGAACTACACTTCGCTTCGAAATCTTTACTTTACTTTGTAACAATTTCTCGTCTTCTCTGCGAGCACACAAGAAACTTGGGGGGCTAACGGGAAACAATGCTCAACGAAACTAGAACTCTCTCGCTCAACAAAAAAAAAAACGACTCAAAAACAAAAGTATAACAAAGTCTCAAGGGGCCGATGGTTAGGCCGGAGGTGCCAAGGATAGACTTATCACGTAACTCCTCGTGCAAACTCCACATAAGTCCTCGAGTTGAGTAACGGATTGTTAGGATTTTGAGCTCGCCAGTTCGCCTAGGCCGAGCTCGCCAGTTCGCCTAAGCCGAGCTCGCCTCGCCAATTCGCCTAGTCGAGCTCGCCAGTTCGCCAAGTCGAGCTCGTCAGTTCGCCTAGGCTGAGCTCGCCAGTTCGCCAAAGTCGAACCCGCCAGTTCACCTAGGCCGAGCTCGCCACTTCGCCTGGTGGAGCTCCTAGTCGAGCTCGCCAGTTCGCCTAAGCCGAGCTCGCCTCGCCACTTCGCCTGGTGGAGCTCCCAGTCGAGCTCGCCAGTTCGCCAAGTCGGACTCGTCAGTTCGCCTAGGCTGAGCTCGCCAGCTCGCCAGTTCGCCAAGTCGAGCTCGTCAGTTCGCCTAGGCTGAGCTCGCCAGTTCGCCTAGGCCGAGCTCGCTAGTTCGCCTAAGCCGAGCTCGCCTCGCCGCTCCGCCTGGTCGAGCTCCTAGTCGAGCTCGCCACTGCTCATAGTCGAGCTCGCCACTTTGCCTGGTCGAGCTCGCCACTGCTCCTAGCCGAGCTTGCCACGGCTCCTAGTCGAGCTCGCCACTGCTCCTAGTCGAGCTCGCCACTTCGCCTGGTCGAGCTCCTAGTCGAGCTCGCCACTGCTCCTAGTCGAGCTCGCCACGGCTCCTGGTCGAGCTCGCTACTGCTCCTAGTCGAGCTCGCCACTTCGCCTGGTCGAGCTCCTAGTCGAGCTCGCCACTGCTCCTAGTCGAGCTCACCACTTCACCTGGTCGAGCTCCTAGTCGAGCTCGCCACTCCGCCTGGTCGAGCTCCTAGTCGAGCTCGCCACTGCTCCTAGTCGAGCTCGCCACTTCGCCTGGTCGAGCTCCTAGTCGAGCTCGCCGCTGCTCCTAGTCGAGCTCTCCACTGCTCCTAGTCGAGCTCGCCGCTGCTCCTAGTCGAGCTCTCCACTGCTCCTAGTCGACCTCGCCGAAGGAATGGCCGAAGGACGCACCCGCCGGGCGGATCTGGTCTAGCCGGCGTCCGCGGGAAGCTTCGCCACCACGTGCGGCAGTAAGCCGTGCAAACCGGTTATGCTAGGTTGGGCAAGCCGGGCTCGTGAGACACACTCCAATCACAACACACGAATCGATTACGCTAACCATGGCAAGTCGAGAAAATAAGACGCATAACAGACAGAAAAGCGCTGACTAAGGCAAACAATGTTGTACGAACAGCCCAAAAAGAAAAGTATAAAGAACACGACAAACTTCTAACAGAAGAAGGACACAAAAATTCCGGGAGAAAGCATGACGCAAGCGCTAGACAAGTGCGCGGAAAACCGAAGAAAATCTGCTCTTCATCTTCGTCGGGGCAGGGTGCGCCAAACCCACCGATGGCTTCTCCGTCGAATTGGATGTTCGCCGGCTGAGCAGCTTCCGCGGGGGCTGGAGTACGCAGATCGTCCTCGGGCAACTCACCGTCCAGAGGAGGAAACATGACATTGAAGAAGGAAAACGTGGTCCTGCGAGACACGTTCTCCTCCGTGGTCGCGTCTCGGACCCGTTTGGCCACCTCATAGCGGGCCGCCTCCAGCGCGAGGTCCCAGTCATCCTCCAGGTCCGTCTTAGACTGCACAGCGTCGTCTTTCTCCTCGGCAAGGACCAGCGCCTCCGCCCGCAAAGTGTCCCTCTCCCTCTCGGCCTTGACCCGGGAGATCTCACTCGCTGACAGCCGGGCATGGACGATGTTCAGCTCCTCGTCCCGACTCAAGAGTGCCGCCTGGAGCTTCTTTGTCTCCCCTAAGAAAGTGTCGGCCGCCTGCTCCGCCTTCTCCCGAGACGCCTGCCCAGCCGTGCAAAGCAATTTCTCGGTCGCCAACTCCTTGCGAGCTCGCTTCAGCTCCTCCTCGAGTGCTTGAAATTCCCGAGCAGTACGGGCTCCCGCTAGGGTGTCAGCATGGGCGGCCGCCGTGCTCTCCTTGTCCTTCTCCATAATCTGCATGCGCCGCAGCAGGTCCCGGAGAATGCGACCGCTTCGCTCTTGACGGGCGAGCATCTGCAAAGACAAGCGAGATACGTATAATCGAAGTAAGCATAAGGATTACGCATGAGACAAGCAGGCGTACCGTACCTTTCGGGCATCGCCGATCCCGTTTTTGAAATGCTCCAGATCGCTTGCCGTCAGCAAACCCTTGAAGTCCCGCTGAGAGGTCTCAAGCATCCCTCGGGAGCACCGATCCCTCAACTCCGCCACCTCCGCCAGGAGCATCGAATCCATGCCATCCGGCACCGTCGATGTGTGGGCGCGCTTGTGGCCGGAGGGTGGCCCGAAGGGAATCGACGACGATGGTCGCTTGTTAGAAGAGATCGCCTCGTTCCCCGCCTGCGGCAGCGACCCTCGGCGGCGAACCTCGGCTCGGGGGCAAGCCACGGTCGTGGTTTCAGCGATAGGCGCCACTATCGGCACGTGTGTGCGCGGCCGATGTCGTCTGGGCATGGTATCTGAGAGAGAGAGAGACGGCAGTGAGTTGGAATGCACACAATAAGCTTAATACAACAGAGAGCGCGATAACGCGAGAACATGTGAACGGATAGTACCCCCCGCGTCGGGGGGAGGGGCGGACGGACCCCCCGCCTCTAGTACAAGGTCCGCCGCAACCTCCGCGCCAAAACCGAGGCACGGAGGGACGTTGCCACAAGGCACGAACCACCCGGTCCTCGCCATGAGGTCCGGGGACTCGAACAATGACCCCTGCCGCCTCGAATCCGGGATCGCTTTGATCACAGATACGAGTTCGGAATCTTCTACGTCCCCGACGGAGGGAAAATCGACCGCGGGCCCAAACGCTAAGGGCGCAGACCCAAAGGCCGACTCGGAAACCCACACCCAAGGGTATCGATGCTTCGAGGTAACCTTGGTAACGATGGAGATGCGCTTGCGAGGGCACGCGCAGTAGAAGCCCGGTTTCCCCGGGACCCCGCGAACAACCACGAGATCCTGGATATCGTCGGCGGTGACTGCCCGCTTCTTCGCTCAGTAGAGCATCATATGGCACGCGGCGACCGCCCGGTAGAAGGACGGAGACATCTGCGACGCGTGCACCCCCAACTGAATCAGTAACTCTTGAATCACCGGCTGGAAGGGTAACCGTAGCCCTCCGCGAAGACTCGCCTCGTGGACGGCCGCGTGTCCACTCGGAGGACGGGTCGGGCGATCGTCAGGCAGTGGCCTCAGGATCGACACCGAGTCTGGGATGCCGTAGCGCTTCCTCAAACTCGTGAAGCTAACGACCGAGAGCGAGCTCGAGACGTCGACGCCCGAGCAGTCCAGGTCCCCGCGGATTGCAGACCCCTCACAGCGGCCGCCTGAGCCAGCCGACCCTATCTCCTCCCTGTCCGGCCCGCCGGCGGGCCCGCCGTCGGCGCCCGGCCTGACCAGAGATTTCCCTCGCGCGCCCAGGCCACCCCGGCTCCTTGGGCTCCGGCCCGGCCCATTCGCGCTTGCGCCTGGCCCGGCGGCACAGCCCGACTCGCCGGGTGGAACAGCACCGACCCCTAGGGCTAGGACAACCAGTGCCTCCGCCGCCGCCCCTTGGCCGGCGCTGTCCGACCGGCTTTCCTCGTCTCTAGCACCGGCGTTACCGCCAGCAACACCGCCCGTCTCCGATCGACCTCCTCCGATGCATCCCTCCTCGAGGGAGACCGGACCCAGAGTACCCGGGCCTCCCTCGCCGCTGCTCGACTGCCGTACAGTCCCAGCGTCGCCGCCCGGGACCGGCGCGACTCTCCCTGCGCCCGACTCGGCCGACGCTACTCCTTCCAGGGCGGGTGCTCCACCAGCGCTGTTTGGGCCTCTCCCGGCGACACCTCCAGCATAGACAAGGTCGACGGTGGTCGACCCGCCTCCGCACGGACTCGCCTCGGCGGGCGCACCTCCCCCCAGGCCGCGCGCGTTCCCGGCGACCTCGGGGTCCCCTCTAGCGATGACTCCGGTGCGCGTACCCTCCTCCGCGTCGGCCGGCCGCGCATCCACCGAACGAGGATCGCCTCCAGCCATCTCAACCGACCCGTCGCCCGAAGGCGTTGATAGGGGCGCTGTGTTTTGGGTATCCACAGGGGGTAAGAATTGCGCCCAAAGATCATCTAGGTCTGCATCTTGATCCACGAGCAGAGGGAAGAGGTCATCTTCAATGGACCCGCGCCCCGACAGATGGTTAGTGGGGACCATTGGCACGTGTAGCTAGGCAAAAAACAAAAAGAAACAAGAGAAGGGAAATTAAAAAGTGAAGGAGGCTCGGGTCGAACCTTTTTCGCGATGGGTCGCTGTAGTGGGTTGGGGATAACGGGAATCTTGAGTTTATCGCACAAGCTTCACTCGACGATAAACTCGGGGGGCTAATGTTATCGGCCCGATCCCGATCGAAGCTATTCAAAGGGAAAAATGAAAGGGAATCGGGCTTGCCCTAGCCACTAATCGGCCCTTGGGCCGATTAGGCCAGAAGCTGGCCCAATGGCCTCGGCCCAAGACCGAGCTCGACTTCGGCCTCAGCTCGACCTCGGCCTCAGCTCGACCTCGGCCTGGCGAGCTCGACCTCGGCCTCAGCTCGACCTTGGCCTGGCGAGCTCGACCTCGGCCTCAGCTGGACCTCGGCCTGGCGAGCTCGGCCTCAGCCTCAGCTCGACCTCGGCCTGGCGAGCTCGACCTCGGCCTCAGCTCGACCTCGGCCCTATGCCACCCTCGGCCGAGCTTATGTTATCTTCGGCCAGGGGGCACATCAATAGCGCCAGTCTATATTATCCCCTGCCGAGCCCATACTGACAGGCCCACCAGTGACGCCAGCCTATGTTATCTTCGGCCAGGGGGCACATCAATAGCGCCAGTCTATATTATCCCCTGCCGAGCCCATACTGACGGGCCCACCAGTGACGCCACCCTATATTATCCTCAGCCAGGGGCTATCCTCGGCCATGAGCCATCCTCGGCCAATGGCTATCCTCGGCCAATGGCTATCCTCGGCCATGGGCTATCCTCGGCCATTTACTTCACTCGGCCAAGGGGCCCACCAATGACCCCTTTGATCGCCTATAAATACAAGAGGCCCTCCCTCTTCCAAAGGTAATCCAAATTTGAGAGAGGAAACGCTGCCGAACTCACCTCTCGCTCGTTTCTCTCAAGTCTCGGCCCCTAAACACTTAAACCTTCTATTATCCACCTCAATCCCAGTAATGTTGAGCGTCAGAGAGGTGAACAGAGGCACCCCCTCTGTTTCTCCTTTTTAGCTCACGGTTCTCTCATCCTTTCTAGGTATCCCGGCGAGCTCAGACACCACCGACAGCCAAGGGAAGACTCGGGACACCGAGTCCGACACGCTTAAGCCCAGGCGAGGCCACTTGGTCCGGCCTTAGGTCTAACCGCCTGCGGCTTCTAAATCGTTGTCCAAAAAACGGCGACAACAGACGCGAATGGTGAGCTTGGAGCGTCCCTTTCGGGACCTGGAAGTCGAGCGTCCCCGAGCATTACTCGACACTTGATGCCTTGACGTGGTCGCCCGAGGGTGTCCCCTCGAGGGCGCGTGCGCGTGTTCGTTAGAAAGTTGACGTCTCGACGCGGTCGCCCGAGGGTGTCCCCTTGGAAGCGTACGCGTGTGTCCCCTTTCGTGAACAGTGTGGTGGAGGTTGGTCTCGTTGGCTCTCGACTTTGCACCGTAATCGGGGTCTTTCTCGTCGTGGTTGACGTCGCCGACGTCGTTGGAGTCGAGGAGGTCGGCGATGAGTGTGCCGTTGACGCCGGGGCGGTCTAGGAGCTCGGCGAGCCTTCGAGCCGTGTCCTCTCGGACTGCGGCCTCGGGGTCATTCGTCGGGTCTCGGGGTCGGCTCTCATTATCATGAGGTTGCCCTTCGAGACGGTGCGCGGAGCTTTGGAGGTCGTGCCTCGAGCTAGTTGCTCGGGCGCCCATGGAGGTGGCGGGGAGACGACTCATCTCTCAAGAGTCGTAGAAGTAGCGAAAATGTGGAATGGAAGGGAGAGCGTGCTGGGGCCGAACAGATCTGCAGCGCCGTCTCCTTCTCCCTTTTTTTTTCTTCTCGCTGGAGAGTCTGAGATGAAGACTAGAGAGGAATCTCTTTTTCTCTGTTTTGTTTTGTGGCTGAAGAACAAAATGGGAGAGAGAATCTGTTTGGAGAGGAAATTGTTGGCTCTGATTTTTTGGTGGCCAAAATGTTGTCGCAGTTTTTCGGACAACGATTTAGGAGTCGAAGACGGTTAGACCCATGGCCGGACCAAGTGGTCTCGCCTCGACTCGAGCGTGTCGGACTCGATATCCCGAGTCGTCCCTTAGCTGTGAATGTCCCTTGAGTTCGTCCAAGCACCTCCAAATGAGGAATCTGGAGGGTGAATGGGGGTGTGACCGCGCCAAAGGTTGGCTGCCTACGTACCCTTTAGTCGGGATCAGGTCATGACGTAGTTTAGGGCGAGTGTCGTGGCTGGATTGCGAGCGCCGGGTCGGCTGGATCTGCAGCGTCGGTTGAGACAAAAGCTTCGGCGAGCACCAGAGTCGGCTTGCGCGCGCTGGGGCCGAACGGGTCTGCAGCGCCGGCGGGAGTTGAGGCTTCGGCGGGCGTCGAGGCAGGATTGCGAGCGCCGAGTCGGCTGGATCTGCAGCGTCGGTTGAGATGAAAGCTTCGGCGAGCACCAGAGTCAGCTTGCGCGCGCTGGGGCCGAACAGGTCTGCAGCGCCGGCGGGAGTTTGAGGCTTCGGCGGGCGTCGAGGCTGGATCGCGAACGCCGAGTCGACTGGATTTGCAGCGTCGGTCGAGATGAAAGCTTCGGCGAGCACTAGAGTCGGCTTGCGTGCGCTGGGGCCGAACAGGTCTGCAGCGCCGGCTGGAGTTGAGGCTTCGGCGGGTATCGAGGCTGGATCGCGAGCGCCGAGTCGGGTGGATCTGCAGCTTCGGTCGAGATGAAAGCTTCGGCGAGCACCAGAGTCGGCTTGCGCGCGCTGGGGCCGAACGGGTCTGCAGCGCCGGCGGGAGTTGAGGCTTCGGCGGGCGTCGAGGCTGGATTGCGAGTGCCGAGTCGGTTGGATCTGCAGCGTCGGTCGAGATGAAAGCTTCGGCGAGCACCAGAGTCGGCTTGCGCGCGCTGGGGCCGAACGGGTCTGCAACGCCGGCGGGAGTTGAGGCTTCGGCGGGCGTCGAGGCTGGATCTCGAGCGCCGGGTCGCATGCGTTCGTGGCTTCGGAATCTCTGAGAATGAGAAATCGAGGAGAGTTCACTTCAGGCCAAGGATGGCATCAAGAGAAGCAGAGAGAAGTCTCAAGTTTTTTCTCAGAAGGAATGGCCTTCTTTCCCCTCAATGAGAGGGGGTATTTATAGTAGTTGGAGGTTGCGTGTTGAGGGATTTGGTAGGGCCCAGCCGAGATGGCTTCAAGAATGATAAAGAAAATGCTCTTGGTGGGGAAAGATTGGTGTTGGGATGATATTATGGTTTATTGGCGGGTCCCAAAAAACAAATAAGCTGAGCTCATTGGTGTGGAAAGATTGGTGTTGGGATGATATTATGGTTTATGGGCGGGTCCCAGAAAACAAATAAGCTGAGCTCATTGGTGTGTGGCCGTGCCTTTTGGTATGTTGGGGCTGCTATACCCTTTTTGAGTTGTGGGAAATTATGGGCTGGTACTTTTCCTTTTTGGCCCTTGGCATGGCAGGGATCGCCTTCACAATCTCTGGGTTGGACTTCCTCCTGGAGGTCGAGCTCGTGAGGCCGAGGTCGAGCTCGTGAGGCCGAGGTCGAGCTCGTGAGGCCGAGGTCGAGCTCGTGACGCCGAGGTCGAGCTGATGAGGCCGAGATCGAGCTCGTGAGGCCGAGGTCGAGCTCGTGAGGCCGAAGAGATGCTTTGTCCTCGTTTGAGTTGGGCCTAAAATGTCTTTTTTAATATGGGAAAAATCTCTCATAACAGAATCCAGGTTGATACAATATCAACTAGTAAGCATGTTTCGGTAATAAGTACAATACATTTTTTCCTTAGTTTTGAGGTAGGCAGGACAGTTCCTGCGCCAGTGTCCAGGTTCATTGTAGTGGTTGCATGTCGTTAGACTTGTCCACCATAGCTACCCGAGGCTTCTTCTTCTTCTGAACCTTAGGTTAGTTCTTTTTCACGGCCTTGCGAGGTCTCTTCTTACATCCAGAGGTGAAGGCTTTGTGCTTAGTAGCATGTGCCTATCCTTGATTCCTCGGTAACAGTGTACTCTAGCTTGTTCATGGAGTAGTTCCGCTTGAAGGTATCAAAAGATTGGGGGAGTGTTCCCAATATCATATCTATTTTGGTCTCCCCGTCAATCTCTGATCCTATGATTTGCATCTCATTCAGGTAACTAATGATCAGCATCATATGGTCCCTGACAGGAGTCCCAGCCTTCATGCGACACTTCATTAGCTGTCTGACTGCTTGCTGTCTGGCCTGACGCCCTTCCCCTCCAAACATCTCATGGAGAATGTAGAGCATGTCGGCGGCCGTCTCTATGTCATGATGTTGCTATTGCAGCACATTGTTGATCAATGCGAAGATATAGCACCTCGCAATCTCATCGGAGCGGTGCCAGGCCGCCAAGGCATCTTTGTCCTCCAAACGATCATTCTTTTTAATATAAAGACACGAGCCATAAATTAAAAAAAATTCTAAAAAACAGTTCTAGCAAATTCATTACTCGAGCAGAATTATTAAAACAATTTTCAAACTCATATTTAAAATTATATGCACATGCTTATACTTTGACCATAGCTCTGATACCATTTGTTGGAATAGATCTAGGATTTAAAAAAAGATTATCGCTTCTAGCAAGCGGCGGAGTATAAAAATTTCTTTTAAAAACTAGTAAAACGTTTTTACAACCTAGACATAGTGCATGAGCGAGTAATTAAAAATTTTAAAACTACTTTGAGTTTCCATTCGCTACCAACCTTGAATGGATCTTGAACGTTGAGAAGCCTTAGGAAGATTGAAACGCTCGTCTCCCCACTCACCTAACCACTCCCACTAGTCTTCTTGAACCTGTGAGCAACCATAAAAGTTTCTACCACTAGAGTCTTTAGAGTTTAGGTTGGATTTAGTGTGTGGGCACTTTTAAACACTATGACTTTAGAACAAGTCCTTGAGCAAAAGAGCTAAAATAACGCTAGGTCTAATGAGGACCTAGGTGCCAAAACAAAAAGGACAAGAAGAGAACTACAGAGAGAGGGGGCGGCTAACAAATATAGAGAGAGAAGCTCTAAATCTCTAAAATTGTCTGTTGTGAATTGTGAAGGGAGTGGGGTATTTATAGGAGGAGGTTTTGCCTTGAAAAGGTAGTTTCCTCTTTTCCATTGAATATAACATATTCATGGGCAAATCCTTGTTTCCTCTTTTCTTCCCTTGCCCATCCAACACATGCCATCATGGCACTTGGATTTGTTTCCTCATTTGCTTTCTTCTCTCTTGGCTGCCCATCCTATTGCTTCTAAATGCAAATTTGTATCCTCTTTTTCTATTGGCATGTATCTTCATACATTAATGCACAAAAATAAATCTCTTTCTCTCTTGATGGTGCACGGAAATGAGACTTCTAGAACATGCTTCTAGACGTTTCTTTATTTGTTCATGAAAACATAAGAAAAGCCCATTTTGAATTTTCACATAAAATTCCATTAAATGAAATTCATTCCTCAAGACCCAATATCCCTATATGGCCGTGTGACTTGAACTCATTGTCATCATATGACAATGTCAAAAAACTTATTTATTGACATTCATACCATACTATGTCCGAAACGACAAAATTACACTTTAGACAATTTTCATAAAACTTGTCTAGTTCAACATTTGAACTTGTTTTGACTTAGCTTTCATGTTTAACTAATCCTACTCTAATGACTTGTGGTAGTGACCTCATGGATCCAAATGAAAAAAGCTTGAGCTAGCATACTTGGATTCAAAAGTTCAAAAACCTTTTCCAAGTTCTAGCATAATGTCAACTGACTCCACTAAAGAGTTGACACTAAAATATCTCTGTTCAAATGAATATATTTTCTACTAGAGAATTCTACTAAATTTTAATGAATGGATCCATTGAATATTATCTATGTTTACCCTTCATGAATATCATCAACTAGATGGGATTTACAACATTACCATTTTACCCTTGTAGTTGTTATTTCCTCAACTCCTTTGTCGCTTATGAATAAGTTAGAAGCAATGTATTGACGAGGAGCTAACAAGTCACATTGATTCATCCAAACGAGTCATGACTCAATATGGACACTGGCCAATTCATTTATTCACATTCCAAGGAACAAATCATGAGGTGATATACATTGCATTTCAGCATTCTTGTACATGAATTCCATATCTATGAGATCTTCACAAAGTTATTCATGACATCTTCATAACTTAGTACTTCACCAATAGGTCTTGTCTATATCACATAGTGAATCTAGAACTCTGACTTTTTCAAATGAGAATACGTAAGCTATGAAATGACATGTCTCATTTCAGGATTAAGGTAAGCATGACGCAATTCATACATAGTGACTCCGAGATATAAGAGGTTAAATGGTTTGTTCTTATTCTATAGAGTGTCCAACGCTCTATGTCCTATAACCAGACATCATAGATTCTCCTAACAATCATACTGAGATCAATAGCCCTTTGATCCTTAGATTGTGAATATACTGTTTTAAGCAAACCATGAAGAGTATGTTCATGCAAATCTATATTTGACACTTCATTTGTTGTAAGGTTTGTTTAACGACTAAAGACTATACTTTATCATAAAGCTTCAAACTGACAAGGGAGAATGAATGAACGTTTCAACTTTTATTAATTATTCAGCTGCTACAAGAAAGAGTCTTCGTGAGACTTTATTACATCAAATGTACATAAGTAATGACTACTACTTTTCTTGTGGGTACCATTGACAACAGACTCCACAATGGAAGAAGAATATGTCGCTGCTTGTGAAGCATCCAAAGAGGGTGTATGGCTTAGAAAATTCCTTAAGTATTTGGAAGTCGTTCCAAAAGTCGACGAGCCCATGACACTTTATTGTGATGATAGTGTGGCTGTCATTAACTCAAAGGAACCTCAGAATCCATAAGTGCTCTAAGCATATTGAGAGGAAATACCATTTGATTCGAGAGATCGTGCAGCGCGGAGGCGTGGAGGTGAAGAAGATCTCAACGGTGGACAACCTGGCATATTCATTCACAAAGGCCTTAGCCAACAAGGTCTTCGACCAACATCGAGAGGGATTAGGCATGAAGGACTACTCACATCTTCTTTGAGTCAAGTGGGAGCTTGTTGGCATTCGTGCCCACAAGAAGAGTAGTAGTCATAACTTATATACATTCAATCTAATAAAGTCTTACGAAGACTCTTGCTTGTAACTGATGAATAATTGGCTTCTCAACGCTCAAGCTTCAAGCGATGTTGGTACCGAGTGAAAACTCTTTATAGTTAATAATTTTAAATTATATGTTCATGCACTTTGTCTAGTTAGTAAAATCGTTTTACGTGTTTTAAAGAATTTTTTATATTCCACCGTTGTCTAGAAGCGATAAATTATTCTTAATCATAGATCTATTCCAATAGATAGAAGGTGTTTAGGGTGTTTAGATACCGAGAGTGAGTGAAACGAGTGACTTCGACAGTTTGACAGCATTTTAGATCTCAAAGTCGGATTACTTGAGAGATAGAGTCAAGGTCTCTATTTATAAGAGGCGAAGGATATTTCAGACGGCCATTGAGAAGACCACTCGTCTATTGGCCGGCCGAGTCAGGTAATTGGCTGAACGAAATGGGCCAATGGTTGGCCGAGGTGAGCCATTGGCCGGGCGAGATGGGTCACTAGCCGGCCGAGTTGGATGTGCCATTGGCCGAGTGAAATAGGCCAATGGTCGGCCGAGCTGAGTCAGTGGCCGAGCGAGACAGGCCGATGGCCGAGCAAAGTAGGCCAATGGCCGACCGAAGCTAGGCCGATGGCCGAGCGAGATAGGCCGATGGCCGAGTGAGATAGGCCAACAACCGAGCAAGATAGGCCGATGGCCGAGGGAGATGGGCCGATGGCCGAGCGAGACAGGCCGATGGCTGAGCGAGATGGCCAGCCAGCCGAGTGGACGACCGGGCGGGCCCAATGTCGCCGAGCGAGTTGTTGTAATGGTTTTTCCCTTGTCTCATTTGAGACATCTCTAACTCTCACATAGAACTTACTATTGGTCTCTTCCTCATACATCTTCATGTTCTCAAAGTTGGTGGTGACAAGTTGGAGTCGAGAATTATTTACTACGTTAGTTCCCTCGTACATGGTTTCCAGGATGTCCCATGCCTCCATGGCGCTTTCACATGTATTGATCAGTCAGAAAACATTTCTCTCAACACCATTGTAGATGACATTGAGAGCTTTTGAGTTAGATAGGGCAGCTTCATCTTGTGTGGGACTCCATTCAATCTCAGAACTCTTCAAATGTGTAACACCATCAGGCAAAAGCTATTTGGGGGCTTCCCATCTTTTGATAACAGATTTCCACGTTTTGTGATCAATGGACCTGATGAAGGCTCCCATCTTAGCCTTCCTATAAGCATAGTTCTATCCATCGAGGAGCGGAGCTCGAGAAGTATTACCGGTCGTTTTCGGGAAACCAGAAATTTAAAAGAAATTCAAGACCGGCTGGGCTTCGCCAGCCGGAGAGCCCAATGTGGCCCGGCCCACTAGGCCCGAGCGCCCAAACACGCCCACGGCCCGATGGGCCTGCTCGTGTGCCAGCCTGCCGGCGCCCGCGGGCCGCGCGCGCACCTGCGCTCCCAGCCCAGTGGGCCTGAGCGCGCGCCCTAGCTCCCCAGGCCGTCCCGGCCCGCGCGCGCCTTGCGCCCCCAGGCGTCCCGGCCCGCGCGCGCTCCCACGCCCCAAGCGTCCCAGCCGCTCGCGCTCCAGCACCCCGGCCGAGCACGCCTGCTGCCTCGGCCGGGCATCCCTGCTGCCTCAGCCGGGTGCTCCTGCCGCCCCGACCGAGCGCCTCTGTTGCCTCGACCGGGTGCTCCTGCTGCCCCAGCCGAGCGCTCCTGCTGCCTCGGCCGGGTGCTCATGCTGCCCCGGCCGAGCGCTCCTGCTACCTCGGCTGGGTGCTCCTGCTGCCCCGGCCGAGCGCTCCTGCTGTCTCGGCCAGGTGCTCCTGTTGCCCCGGCTGAGCGCTCATGCTCCCTCGGCCGGGTGCCCTTGCTGCCTTGGCCGAGAGCCCCTTCAGCCTCGATCGGGCACTCCCCGCGCCCCTCGCCCGTCCAGACAGCGCGCCCTTCGCTCCCTGCGCCTTCCTGGGCGCCGCGTCCCGCGTGCCCTGCTCCCGGCCATCCGGTGGGCCTTGAGGGGGCCGGCCCAAGGCCTCCTCCAACCTATAAATACCCCCCATTAGGGGGAGGGAAACAAAATCCCAATTCATTCCAACACTTCTCTCTCACTCGAGAACTCTCTCCTCTCTCGTGCTCTTGTGACATTCCAAGAGTGCGCGCTCCTCCTCTCTCGGCTCAAAAATACAAGGACCCCCCCCCCCCACGAGAGGGAGCTAGCTCCTCTTCTGCGACCCGAGTCTCCGCAGTACATACTACTCTCATGCTTCTTGGCTGTTGAGCTAGAACTCCGAGCTACGAGGCAAGCGACCCCTCTAAAGTCTTCACTAGAAGCTACGAGTCGGGTCCTACTCTAAAGCCTTGGATTCTCAGGCCTCCGAGCCCAAGATAGCCCCCAACATTCAAATTGAGCTACGTTCTGACCTGATCCCGACTAAAGGGTACGTAGGTAGCCAACCTTTGGAACGGTCACACCCCCCAAAACACACCTCAGGGTTTGGAGGGTCCAGCTCAGTCTACGAGCTCCCATTTTTGGCCCGGGCGCGGTCACTTGGTCCGGCCTTGGATCGAACCGCCCGACGTATTTAATCGTTGTTCATTTTCGTGCGACAACATTTTGGCGCTAGAAGGAGGGGACTTTCCGACTTACACAGCCCGAAATCCCTTCTACAACTCGACCCATTTCTTCTCAAAGACATGAGTGGTCAACCACCCGTTCGTTCTCATGGCGTGAATAACCCCGAAAATGCAACTGGAGTGCAGAAATACTTCCGACGCTCCCGGGTGCAAGACGACGAGGAGTCTCTCAACGACGAGAGCCACACTCCCTCGCCCCCTCCACCTCAGGACAGCCGGGACAACCGCATCCTTAAGATGAAAGAGAAAATCCGCCAACTAAAGATAGCCAATGCAAGGTACCACCGTCAACTGGCGGGCAAGGCGCCTGCGCAAGGCACCCCCCACGGGGAATCCGAGGACCTTATGGATGAGGGACATGACTATGACCCCGACTATGAAGGCTTGGAAATTTCAGCGGACGTCGAGACTTCTCTCACCAAAGACGGGGAACTCCCTATTGAGATAGAAGCCGGTCCGTCGAACCCGCCACCTAAAACAAAGGCAATACTGATCTCCTCTCAAGAGGAGACCTCCCGACGTTCATCCCATGACCGACTCAGTCAAAGAGGCAATGTCAGGGAGGGTCCAACGACCCGGCAAGTGAGGCGTGTGGCTCGAAGCTCACGCCCCCATACGACCGGGCCGGATCTTAGGGATCGGCTTACTGCCCAACGGAACGACCGTGTCGAGGACCTCCGGGAGAGGCTAAGTGCTCGCAAGGGTCACAACCATGCGGCCCCAATCAATGGGGATCCTCGCACGGCTCAAGGGTCGAATGAAAGGCGCCAGGTGACTCCTCCTGAACAAGGAGTGACCCCTAACACTGGCGTCGATGTCGTCACCATGATTCACAACCTTCGTAACGAAGTGCGTGATATGCGTGAGGGAGGGTTGGCCGGTGATACATACGGGGTCGTAGAAGAACATTTCTCGCCCTTCACTACCCAAATCCTTGCTAAGGTGTGCACGGGAAACTTCAAACTCCCGAATCTCCCTCCCTACAATGGGAAAACTGATACCACATATCACG
The DNA here is from genome assembly GCF_054948205.1 of Urtica dioica subsp. dioica. Taxonomy (NCBI): domain Eukaryota; kingdom Viridiplantae; phylum Streptophyta; class Magnoliopsida; order Rosales; family Urticaceae; genus Urtica; species Urtica dioica. The sequence continues at coordinate 35,737,762 of NC_142756.1, read as the reverse complement.
TCCAACATTACGAAACTTGGATGACGATGCAGGGCGTTTCACCTGGGGCTCTATGCCAGGCTTTTAGTCTTACCCTCACCAGACCCGGTTTTGAGTGGTTTAAGAATTTAACACCAGGGAGGAGCATCCAATCGTTCAAAGACCTGAAGGACATGTTCCTAGCACGATTTGCTACATCGATGTTCCAAAAGAAGACCAAGATGTACTTATGGTCAATCAGGCAAGAGAATAACGAGTCTTTAAGACAATATCTCACCCGATTCACCGCAGAATCAAATAACGTTGACCACTTTGACGACAGTGACGCAATTACAGCCATCATTGAGGGCTTGCACACTGGGGACTTCTTAAAGTCCGTCGTCGGCAGAGTCCCTTCTACGATGGCCGAGCTAATGAACCGAGCCAAAACCTTCATGGGGGTGGAAGATTACCTCGACGGCCGCAGGAGCAGCAACTAAAGCTCTCGCCGTCGGGATGACTCTGGCAACGAGCCAGGCAACCCCCGCAAAAAGGTGAACAAGGGAGGTCAATTTTCCAATAGCCGACCCCCAAAGTCTCAAAAGCCGCATCTTGCAAGCAATTTTAGAGACTACTCAAATTACACCCCTTTGAACGCCCCGGTACAGCAGATCTACGCTGTGGCGCGTGACAAGTTCACCACTCCAACTCCAATGAAAGGCGGCCCCGAATCTCACGACCGGTCCCGTTATTGTGAGTTCCACCGGGATTACGGTCACACGACCGCTCAATGCTTCCATCTTAGGAGGCAAATTGAGACGTTAATCCAAAATGGCGAGCTCAAAGAGTTTGTCCTTTGCATGGTAGATGCCGCGGTCCCCGCCGATAACAGGCCACAGCCTGAGAAAGGTTTAGGATCCAACGCTAATACCGACCGCACCGCGGTCGCGGCTACAGCCGATGCGCAACTCTACGTCGTCACCACCATCCTAGGTGGCTTACAAGAAGGGACTCAGCCCGGCAAAGGAAAAAGCTTCTCAGGGCTGCCTCTCAAGAAGGCCTTGCCGGGCAGGTTAACCTCACCTATGAGGAACCTCTATCCGTACCGCACGAGACGATACAATTCGACAATGAAGAGGCCAAGCGAGTTGTGCACCCGCATAATGACGCTATAGTCCTTAAGGCCCAGGTGGCCAACAACCTGGTAATAAGAGTTCTTATTGATAACGGTAGCGCGGCTGATATAATCTTTAAGACCACCGTAGAGCGCATGAAGCTCTTGGGGCTCCGCCCTGTCCCCACCCAGATGCCCCTGTTTGGGTTCACGGGAGAAAAAGTCATGACTGAAGGAATCATTGATTTACCAGTCACCTTCGAAACAACCGGAGGTATTGAAGTCGTTCACATGGTCCCCTTTCTTGTGGTCGACCAGGAGTCGCCCTACAATGTTTGTGCGACCCACGTAGAACAGACTAAGGGCCGTCACATCCACGTATCACCTACTGGTGAAATTCACCACCGAGGAGGGGATTGGCATCATGGCTGGCGATCAAACCCAAGCGAGGATATGCTACGTCCAGGGCGTGGACGGCAAGCCCGCTGAAAAAAGGGTTAACACGATCTACCAACTAGAAGACGACTACCCGTGTGATCAAAAAGACGTACGCCAACTCGGGGAATTAGACCCCCGTGACAATATCGAGAGGTTGAAAGCTGACACCCCCGATGATCTCACTTCGATCGTTCTCGATGAAGCTAAACCTGACCAGGTAGTGAAGATCGGTGCACAACTCCCTCTCGCCATCAAAACCCAACTTGCGTCCTTCCTTCGGGAGTTTAAGGATGTCTTTGCGTGGACACATGCAGACATGCCTGGTATAGACCCTGATGTGATTGTGCACCGGTTGAATGACGATAAAACTATCGCCGAAAAGGTACAAGCTAGACGCGCATTCAATCCTGAACGATACCTAGTGATAAACGAAGAAGTTGAAAAGCTTTTCTCCGCTGGTTTCATCCAAGAAGCCAAATACCCCAAGTGGGTGGCCAATGTGGTCATGGTCAAAAAGCCTAATGGGAAGTGGCGCATTTGTATAGACTACAAAGATCTTAACAAAGCCTGCCCAAAATATTGCTTTCCACTCCCACGCATCGAACAACTGGTCGACACCACGGCGGGACATGAACTGCTAAGTTTCATGGACGCCTATTCCGGATATAACCAGATACGAATGCACGAGCCCGATCAGATTAAGACGACCTTCGTCACTGATCGAGGCCTCTACTGCTACAAGGTCATGCCTTTCGGCCTTAAGAATGCAGGAGCTACTTACCAACGATTGGTAAACCGGATCTTTGCCGACCTAATCAGCAAGACTATGGAAGTATACGTGGACGACATGCTCGTGAAAAGCCTACTGGCTACCAATCACGTAAACAACCTAAGAGAGACGTTTTTAATCCTCCGCCGGTACAAAATGAAGCTCAACCCCAACAAAAGTGTGTTCGGGGTCGAATCCGGGAAGTTCCTAGGTTACATCGTTAGCCGGCGAGGAATTGAAGCGAACCCCGAGAAAAGTTGAAAAGCTTTTGGAAAAAGGTTGCAACGTTCATCTCCCCTCGCAGCACGTCTCTCTTCCTTCCTCGGCAACTCGAGCAACCACGAAAGTTTCTATCACTAAATCACTCGAGAGAAAAGGAATTAGTGTGTGGGCACTTTTAAACACTACGACTTAAGAACGAGTCTTGAAGTCGCAGAGCTAAACTCTAGGTCAAATGAGGGCCTAGGTGCCAAAACAATAAAATGAAATTGAATAGAGAGAGAGAGAGAGAGAGGATCGGCCAAGCTAGAGAGAGAAGCTCTCAAATCTCTAGAACTTGGGATGAATGAAATGTGAAGAATGGGGCCCGTATTTATAGGAGAGGTCTCATCTTCAATGAGGTAGTTTCCTCTTCTATAGAATATCACATATTCATGAGCCAATTTCCTTTCCTTCTCCTTATTTCACACGGCCAAAGAGGATCCAAGATATCCTTGTATTTGTTTCCTCTTTTATTTAGCTTCCCTTTGAGTCAACTTGGGCGCCCACCTTGATTCCTCTTAGGGAAAATTTGTTTCCTCTTTTTCTTTTGGCAAGTATCTTGATACATTTATGCACAAAATATTCTCTCTTTCTTTGGGTATGTTGGGCGCCTAAAACAATTCTAGAAAGGCCTTCTAGAAGCTTTTCCTTTTGTTCATGACAACATGAAAAAAGCCCATTAAGAATTTTCAATAAAATTCTTATGAAATGAAATTAAACCACAAGACCCAATTAATGTAATTTGGCCGAGTGATGTTAAGTCATCAAATGACCCTGTCAAAAAATTTATTGACATTCATTTCATGCTCTGTCTTAAAAGACAAAAATACCCTTTTGACAATTTTCGTTCTTGTTTTGACTTAGCTTCCAGTTGAACTATTCCTACTCGATGTGATTCGTGACAGTGACCTCATGGATCCAAATGAACAAAGCTTGAGCTAAATACTTGGACTTAAAAGTTCACAAACCTTTTCCAAGTCTAGCTTAATGTCAACTGACTCCACTAAAGAGTTGACACTGAAAATCTCTCGGTTCAAATGAATTTATTTTCTACTCAAGAATTCAACCTAATTGTAATGAGTTGATCCACAGAATATTATCAGTGTTTAACCTTCATGAATATCATCAGCTAGTCGGGATTTACAAAATTACCATTTTACCCTTCTAGCTGTTATTTCCTCAACTCCTTTGTCGCTTGTGAATAACTTAGAAACAATGTATTGACGAGGAGCTAACAAGTCACATTGTTTCATCCAAAAGAGTCAGGACTCAATTTGAATACAGGCCAGTTCATTTATTCACACTCCGAGGAACAAAGCATGAGGTGATATGTTGTCAATGGTGCCCACAAGAAGAGTTGTAATCCTTATATTGTACATTTGATGTAATAAGTCTCATGAAGACTCTTGCTTGTAATTGCTTATTTATTAATAAAAGTTGAAACGTTCATTCAATCTTCCTTGTTTGAAGCTTTATGATAAAAACCTTAGTCTTTAGTCCATAAACAAACTAAACAACTTACGAAGAGACAAATGTAGATTTGCATGAACAAACTCTTTGTAGTTTGCTTAAAACGATATATTCGCAATCTAAGGGTCAAAGGACTATTGACCTCAGTACGATTGTTAGAAGAATCTATGATGTCTGGTTATGAGGCATTGAGACTTGGAGACTCTATAGTTCTTCTAGGTATCTTCCGAAGTTACTGAATTGACCAGTGCACTTCTAGAGACAAGATAAGAATAAACTATTTAACCTCTTATGTCTCGAAGTCAGTACGTATGAATTGCATCGTGTTTACCTTAATCCTGAAATGAGACATGTCATTTCACACCTTAGTATTCTCATTTGAGAAAGTCAGAGTTCGGACTCACTATGTGATTCCGAACAACGCCTATTGGTGAAGTACTAAGTTGTGAGAATGTCATGAGTAACTTCTTGAAGTTCTCATAGATATGGATTTCATGTACAAGATTGCTGAAATGCAATGTATATCACCTCATGCTTTGTTACTTGGAGTGTGAATAAATGAACTGGCCAGTGTCCAAATTGAGTCTTGACTCTTTTGGATGAAAAAATGTGACTTGTTAGCTCCTCGTCAATACGTTGTTTCTAACTTATTCACAAGCGACAAAGGAGTTGAGGAAATAACAGCTAGAAGGGGAAAATGGTAATTTTGTAAATCCTAACTAGCTGATGATATTCACGAAGGGTAAACACTGATAATATTCTGTGGATCTGCTCATTACAAGTAGGTTGAATTCTTGAGTAGAAAATAAATTCATTTGAACCGAGAGATTTTCAGTGTCAACTCTTTAGTGGAGTCAGTTGGCATTAAGCTAAACTTGGAAAAGGTTTGTGAACTTTTGAGTCCAAGTATTTTAGCTCAAGCTTTGTTCATTTTGATCCATGAGGTCTCTGTCACGAATCACATCGATTAGGAATAGTTAAACTGGAAGCTAAGTCAAAACAAGAACGAAAATTGTCAAAAGGGTATTTTTGTCTTTTGAGACATAGGATGAAATGAATGTCAATAAATTTTTTGACATGGTAATTTGATGACAAGTAAACACTCGGCCATAATAAGATTAATTGGGCCTTGTGGATTAATTTCATTTCATAAGAATTTTATTGAAAATTCTTAATGGGCCTTTTTCATGTTGTCATGAACAAATGGAAAAGCTTCTAGAAGGCCTTTCTAGAATGATGCTAGGCGCCCAACATACCCAAAGAGAGAGAGAATATTTTGTGCATGAATGTATCAAGATACTTGCCAAAAGAAAAAGAGGAAACAAATTTCCTCTAAGAGGAACAAGGAAATTCGGCCAAGACAAGTCAAAGAGGGAGAAGATAAATGAGGAAAAAAATCCATGGGGCATAGGTAATGCCTTACACGCCCAAAATGAAAAAGGGAAATGGGCAATATTTGCTCATTAATATGTGATATTCTATAGAAGAGGAAACTACCTTATTGAAGGTGAGACCTCTCCTATGAATAGGAGCCTTATTCTTCACATTTCATTCATCCCAAGTTTTAGAGATTGAGAGCTTCTCTCTCTAGCTTGGCCGCCCCTCTCCTCTCTCTCTCTATTCAATTTCGTTTTATTGTTTTTTCACCTAGGTCCTCATTTGACCTAGAGTTTAGCTCTGCGACTTCAAGACTCGTTCTTAAGTCGTAGTGTTTAAAAGTGCACACTCAATAATTCCTTTTATTTCGAGTGATTTAGTGATAGAAACTTTCGTGGTTGCTCGAGTCGCCGAGGAAAGAAAGAGAGACGTGCTGCGAGGAGACGAGCGTTGCAACTTTCCAAAAGCTTCTCAAAGTTCAAGCTTCAAGAAAGGTTAGTAAACTTCTTAGATCATAATAGTTTTTATTTATACGTACTTATTGCTCTTTGTCTAGGTTAGTAAAACTGGTTTTACTTTTAAAAGAAATTTTTTAAAATTCCGCCGCTTACCGAAGCGTTAATTATTTGCTTGAACCCTAGATCGATTCCAACAAATGGTATCAGAGCTATGGTCAAATATTAGCATGTACATGTATTTAAAAATATGAGCTTGAAAATCGTTTTCGAAAGTTTACTAATTTTGTGACAAGTTAGAATTGTTTTCTTAGATTTTTTTTTAATTTATTGCTCTTGCCTTTAAATTAAAAATCATGTTGATTTTCTATGAGTTTGGGATGTTATTAAAACACATTAGAATCAATTCTAAAAGTTTTTAATTTTTTATATTGAAAAACGTGTTTTAAAGGTTTGAGAAATTTCGAGTAAATTTTTGTGACTAGTTATATTGTCTTGCTAGTTTCTTTTATTTACTTGAATCGTTTTATGCATGTTGTTATTTCTTCTAAGCCTTGTTATTACCTTTCTAATAACACAAATAAAAGCTTTAACAACATCCTAAAACGTTCCGTTACACTCGATTCTTTTTTGCACCTAAAAAGGACCAAGCTTTAATTTATTTCTTTTTCTTCGAGCTGGAGTAAAACCCGCAGTAATAGTTGCATAACTCTCTGCTCAGAAATCTAAATTTAATGATTTATGAATAAAATTAAAGCTCTGTCTGTCCTTTGTCTAATTCCACCGGTTTCAGGTCAAAAGGACATCGGAGCCGCCAGTTATGGCGATTTTACTCCGAGGTGCGCGGCTGTTCCGAAACTCCAGTTCTTTAGAATTCCGGATTTTCAGCCCCGCTACCATGAGTTATAGAACTCTAATGAGAAAAATTTCTTGAGCAAAAATGTTTTTTATAAGATTATAAACATGACTTGTAAGTTTAAAATGTTTTGATTTTTGAAAGTTTAATTGAAATTGAATTTTTACAAAACTAGTTTGAATTTTGAAAAACCGTTTTCACTTTCAAACGTGAAAAATATTTTGTCATCCAAATCAAATAAATTTTCAAAATTTTTTCAAAACTATATCTATATCACATATGTTCAAAATCTATATGCTCTTGAAAATTTAAGTGGGAGGTCTCCTTGTAGACAAGCCGAAAAATAAAAAGATGTGTAATCTCAAACTTTCAAGTGTTCGAGTGAGTTGAAGTTCACACTTCCCTCATGCACTTTCCCGAAATAGAAAATAGGAAAAGATCGAGTATGTACCTTGTGCCTTTATGCACTAACACTTCTCTGAACATGATGATCTAGGATTCTCTTCTACTTGTCCGCTCTGTTGCTCTCTAACTAGGAAATCCGTTTCCGAACTTACAAGAGTCGATGAACCAACTCCAAAAACTACGTGGGAGGGTTATATTTGTTGTTTGTAATCCACGATCCCCAACACTAATGAAAGAAGCAATTAACGTAGGACTAAGAGCGGCTCTTGTGACCCTCTCTTAAATGGGAGTACTCCAAGGCGTTTTTGCTTCGATCATTGCTCAATGAGCTACGTCCGAGAGTGAGACGATGATGGCAAGGCCTCCCTTTGGGGGATTGTTTTTCAAAGTTGACCTTTTGGACTAAGTGGTTGGTTGCACACTTATGCTCAATCCCTAGTAATCCTCCATTGAGGCTCTGCGAAAGGATGTGAGTGATCAAACCAATTTAAAAGGTGGCTATTTAAAATTGATGTATTGACATCTTGGCTAAGCATTAATGATGTGTCATTTACTTATAAATGGAGATTTTTTGCGGCCTTCTCTTGAGGGAGTAAATTATCGTTTGGTATATAACACCTTTGGATTTTATCAAAGTCTTAAATAAAACTTAAATCCTAAACCAAAGACTAATCATAAACTTGTTTCAAATTTATTAAGCAACATGTCTCGCAAACATCCCTCAATCATCCTTTCCTCGAATAAACTCGAAGGCGACAATTACGTTGACTGGAAACGTAACCTCGACATAGTCCTTACTGTTAACAAGCACAAATGGGTACTCACCACCCCGTGTCCTCCTCTGATAATGTACTAGTTACCGAAGCATGCTTAGTAGCTGATAATGTATCAACGTGGATTCTTGATTCCGCTGCTACTAACCATATTTGTTGTTCCTTGAATGGTTTCAAGAAAACCAAAAGCTTAGAGGAAGGCGAGTTTTGTTTCAAATGGGGTGATGGGAGCCTGGTGTTTGCGAAGGCTGTGGGATCCGTGACGCTGTCTTTTGAAGACCGCACTTTAAACTTGAATAATGTCTATTTTGTTCCTACCTTTGGGAAGAACTTAATGTCCGTTGCTCGTCTTCTTGAGCAAGATTATTGTTTAAAGTTCATTAAGAATGGAATTCGTATTTCATTTCCGGATAATTCTTTGGTCACTGATGCATGTATGAAGAATGCTCTTTTCTACATCTATCCCACTCAACCTTCTCTTTTAGACACCAAAATAGATAATGATCTAACTAGGGAGCCAAAGACGATCAAACTTTCTGAATCCTCCGATCTAACAAAATCAACATACCTCTGGCACTTGAGACTTGGTCATATCAGTCTAGATAGGATTAAGAGACTTGTGGGGGACGGTCCATTCCAAGCTTGTGTAATAGGTTCACTACCTACTTGTTAATCCTGCATAGAAGGAAAAATGACTAAGCGACCTTTCCCCGATAAGGGTCGAAGAGCCACTGAGTTGCTGGAACTAGTACATTCCGATGTATGTGGTTCGCTCAGCCAACAGGCACGTGCAGGATACGAATACTTCGTTACCTTCACCGATGATTACTCACGATATGGTTTTGTCTATTTGCTCAAACACAAATCCGAGACCTTTAACGTATTTAAGGTCTTTAGGGCTTTGGTGGAACAGCAAACTGGCAAAGTGATCAAAACCCTTCGATCTGATCGAGGTGGTGAGTATATGTCTGGAGAGTTCGATTATTTTCTTAAAGAAGAAGGTATCGCTTCTGTTGTCGGCCCGTCAACGATCGACAGGGACAAAATAACAACGCCACCTCCCGGCCAACCAAGCCCCCGGCCGGCAGCCTCCCGGCCGGCAGAAGGGCTGGCCTCGGCCTTGCCTCAGCCAACAGCCGACCCCAGGTTTGCCTAGGCCATTGGCCGGCCCAAGGTTTACCTCGGCCATTGGCCGGCCCAAGGCTTGCCTCGGCCATTGGCCGGCCCATGGCTTGCCTCGGCCATTGGCCGGCCCAAGGTTTGCCTCGGCCATTGGCCGGCCCAAGGCTTGTCTCGGCCATTGGCCGGCCCTAAGGCTTGCCTCGGCCAATGGCCGGCCCAAGGCTTGCCTCGGCCATTGGCCGGCTCAAGGCTTGCCTCGGCCTTTGGCCGGCCCAAGGCTTGCCTCGGCCATTGGCCGGCTCAAGGCTTGCCTCGGCCATTGGCCGGCCCAAGGCTTGCCTCGGCCATTGGCCGGCCCAAGGCTTGCCTCGGCCATCGGCCGGCCCAAGGCTTGCCTCGGCCGTTGGCCGGCTCAAGGCTTGCCTCGGCCATCGGCCGGCCCAAGGCTTGCCTCGGCCGTTGGCCGGCTCAAGGCTTGCGTCGGCCATCGGCCGGCCCAAGGCTTGCCTCGGCCGTTAGCCGGCTCAAGGCTTGCCTCGGCCATCGGCCGGCCCAAGGCTTGCCTCGGCCGTTGGCCGGCTCAAGGCTTGCCTCGGCCATTGGCCGGCCCAAGGCTTGCCTCGGCCAATGGCCGGCTCTAGAGGCTTGCCTCGGCCATTGGCCGGCTCAAGGCTTGCCTCGGCCATTGGCCGGCCCAAGGCTTGCTTCGGCCAATGGCCGGCTCTAGAGGCTTGCCTCGGCCATTGGCCGGCTCAAGGCTTGCCTCGGCCATTGGCCGGCCCAAGGTATGCCTCGGCCAATGGCCAGCTCTAAAGCCTTCCCTCGGCCAATAGCCGGCTCGAGAGCCTTCCCTCGGCCATTGGCCGACCCAAACTTGCTCACTCGGCCAAGGGGTCTTCAAACCACCCATTGGCTGCCTATAAATACAGGGGCCGCTCCCCTAGTCCAGGTAATCCATTTTTGAGTCCCGAAACACTGTCAAACTCGTACTGCACTCGTTTCGCTCATCTTTGGCCTCTCACCACCTCTAAACCCTCTATATCCACCTCAATCCTACTAATGTTTAGCGTCGGAGAGGTAAACAGAGGCACCCCCTCTGTTTCCCCTTTGTAGTTCACACCTCTATCTTCTTGCTTTTCAGGTGCCTGGACGAGATGGACACCACCAACAGCTAAGGGACGGCTTGGGATACCAAGCCCGACACGCTCGAGCCGAAGTGAGACCACTTGGTCTGGCCTTGGGTCTAACCACTTTGGGCTCCTAAATAGTTGTCCGAAAAACAGCGACAACAGCTTCTCAGCTTACCGCACCTGGCACACCTCAACAAAACGGAGTGTCAGAGAGAAGACACCGAACTCTTATGGAGATGGTTAGATCAATGATGAGTTACTCATCACTCCCTCTTTCCTTTTGGGGATATGCCCTCGAAACAGCCGCTTATATTCTGAACAAGTTCCGTCCAAGACGGTTCCTGGTACTCCTTATGAACGATGGACTGGCCGTAAAGTGAATCTTGGCCGCATCAAAATTTGGGGTTGCCCTGCACACGTGCTAAGGCAAAAGACTAGCAAGTTGGCTAGTAGGTCAGAATTGTGCTTGTTTGTGGGATATCCAAAGGAAACCAAGGGTTTCATCTTCTATAGTCCCGAGAACGATATGACTTTCGTTAGCACGAATGCTCGTTTCCTTGAGGAGGACTTTATGAAGGATGCAAAACCTAGAAGCAAAATTGTGCTTGAAGAAAAGTTAGGTGAGGAAGCTTCTACCTCATCTGTAAGAACTGTTCTTACCCCAACTGAAACACAACCTAACTCATCAGAATCTCGTCAAGTAGTACTTCGACGTAGTGGGAGGGCTACTCAAAAGCCTGATAGGTAGTTGTTGTTGTCAATGGTGCCCACAAGAAGAGTTGTAGTGTGTATTTATGCACATATGATGTCATATAGTCTTACGAAGACTCTTGCTTGTAACTGCTTATTTATTAATAAAAGTTGAAACGTTCATTCAATCTTCCTTGTCTGAAGCTTTATGATAAAACATTAGTCTTTAGTCCATAAACAAACTAAACAACTTACGAAGAGACAAATGTAGATTTGCATGAACAAACTCTTCGTTGTTTGCTTAAAACGATATATTCCCAATCTAAGGGTCAAAGGACTATTGACCTCAGTATGATTGTTAGAAGAATCTATGATGTCTCGTTATGAGGCGTTGAGAGTTGGAGACTCTATAGTTCTTCTAGGTATCTTCCGAAGGTACTGAATTGACCAGTGCACTTCTAGAGACAAGATAAGAACAAAACATTTAACCTCTTATGTCTCGAAGTCACTACGTATGAATTGCATCGTGCTTACCTTAATCATGAAATGAGACATGTCATTTCACACCTTAGTCTTCTCATTTGAGAAAGTCAGAGTTCGGACTCACTATGTGATTCCAAACAAGGCCTATTGGTGAAGTACTAAGTTGTGAGTATGTCATGAGTAACTTTGTGAAGTTCTCATAGATATGGAATTCATGTACAAGATTGCTGAAATGCAATATATATCACCTCATGCTTTGTTCCTTGGAGTGTGTATAAATGAACTGGCCAGTGTCCAAATTGAGTCTTGACTCTTTTGGATGAAACAATGTGACTTGTTAGCTCCTCGTCAATACATTGTTCCTAACTTATTCACAAGCGACAAAGGAGTTGAGGAAATAACAGCTAGAAGGGTAAAATTGTAATTTTGTAAATCCCGACTAGCTGATGATATTCATGAAGGGTAAACACTGATAATATTATGTGGATCCGCTCATTACAATTAGGTTGAATTCTTGAGTAGAAAATAAATTCATTTGAACCGAGAGATTTTCAGTCTCAACTCTTTAGTGGAGTCGGTTGACATTAAGCTAAACTTGGAAAAGGTTTGTGAACTTTTGAGCCAAGTATTTTAGCTCAAGCTTTGTTCATTTGGATCCATGAGGTCACTATCACGAATCACATCGATTAGGAATAGTTAAACTGGAAGCTAAGTCAAAACAAGAACGAAAATTGTCAAAAGGGTATTTTTGTCTTTTGAGATATAGCATGAAATTAATGTCAATAAATTTTTTGACATTGTCATATGATGACAAATGAAGTTAAAACCTCACGGCCAAGTTAAAGAATTTTGGCCTTGAAGATTAATTTCATTTCATGGAATTTTATGTGAAAATTCTTAATGGGCTTTTCTTATTTTGTCATGAACAAATAAGGAAACGTCTAGAAGCATGTTCTAGACTCAAAATTTCGTGCATACCATAGAGAGAAAGAGGAAATTATTTTGTGCTTTGATGTATGAAGATACTTGCCAAAAGAAAAAGAGGAAACAAACTTCCTATGCATGGTAATGGGAATTTCGGCCAAGTAAGGAAGGGAACAAAAGAGGAAACACATCCAAGGGCTTCTAGAAGCCTATTTGGCCAAGTGACTCTAAGGGAAGGAGAGCAATATTTGCTCATGAATATGTGATATTCAATGAAAGAGGAAACTACCTTATTGAAGGTAAAACCTCCACTATAAATAGAGGCCTCATTCCCTTCATTTCATTTATTCAACATAAGTTAGAGATTGAGAGACTCTCTCTCTAGACATTGTTGGCCGCCCCTCTCCTCTCTCTCTCTAGTCAATTTCATTTTATTGTTTTGGCTCCTAGGTCCTCATTTGACCAAGAGTTTAGCTCTGCGACTTCAAGACTTGTTCTTAAGTCGTAGTGTTTAAAAGTGCCCACTCACTGATTCCTTTTATTTCGAGTGATTTAGTGATAGAAACTATCGTGGTTGCTCGAGTTGCCGAGGAAAAAAAGAGAGACGTGCTGCGAGGGAGACGAGCATTGCAACTTTCCAAAAGCTTCTCAAAGTTCAAGCTTCAAGAAAGGTTAGTAAACTTCTATGCTCGTAATAGTTTTTATTTATATGTACTTGCTCTTTGTCTAGGTTAGTAAAAACCGTTTTACTTGAAAAAATTTTTTTTTAAAATTCTGCCGCTTACCGAAGCGTTAAACTTTTTCTTAAACCCTTGATCAATTCCAACAAATGGTATCAGAGCTATGGTCAAAGATTAGCATGTACATGTATTTAAATATGAGCTTGAAAATCATTTTCGAAAGTTTACTAATTTTGTGACAAGTTAGAATTGTTATCTTAGATTTTTTTTAATTTATTGCTCTTGCCTTTAAATTAAAAATCATCTTCATTTTCTATGAGTTTGGGATGTTTTTAAAAAAAATTAGAATCAGTTCTAAAAGTTTTTAATTTTTTATATTGAAAAACGTGTTTTAAAGGTTTCAGATATTTCGAGTAAAATTTTGTGACTAGTTTTGTTGTCTTACTAGTTTCTTATTTTTACTTGAATCGTTTTATGCTTGTTGTTATTTATTTTATACCATGTTATTACCTTGCTAATAAAACACAAATAAAAGCTTTAACAACAGCCTAAAATATTCCATTACACTCGATTCTTTTTCGCACCTAAAAAGGACCAAGCTTTAATAATTTCTTTTTCTTCGAGCTGGAGTAAAACCCGCAGTAAAAGTGGCATAACTCTCTGCTCCGAAATAGAAATATAATGATTATTATGTTAACTTAAAGCTCCGTCTGTCCTCTGTCCAATGCCACCGGTTTCAGGTCAAAAGGCCATCGGAGCCGCCAGATATGGCGATTTTACTCCGAGGTGCGCGGCTGTTCCGAAACTCCAGTTTTTTAGAATTCCGGATTTTCAGCCCCACTACCATGAGTTATAGAACTGTAATGAGAAAAATTTCTTGAGCAAAAATGTTTTTTATAAGATTATAAACTTGATGTGTAAGATTAAAATGTTTTGATTTTGAAAGTTTAATTGAAATTGAATATTTACAAAACTAGTTTGAATTTTGAAAAACCGTTTTCACTTTCAAACTTGAAAAATATTTTGTCATCCAAATCAAATAAATTTTCAAAATGTTTTCAAAACTATATCTATATCACATATGTTCAAAATCTATATGCTCTTGAAAATTTAAGTGGGAGGTCTCCTTGTAGACAAGCCGAAAAATAAAAGATGTGTAATCTCAAACTTTCAAGTGTTCGAGTGAGTTGAAGTTCACACTTCTCACGCACTTTCCCGAAATAGAAAATAGGAAAAGATCGAGTATGTACCTTGTGCCTTTATGCATTAATACTGCTCTGAACATGAATATCTAGGATTCTCTTCTAGTTGTCCGCTCTATCGCTCTATAACTAGGAAAACCGTTTCCGAACTTATAAGAGTAGATAAACCAACTCCAAAAACTAAGTGGGAGGGTTATACTTGTTGTTTGTAACCCACGATCTCCAACACTGCTGAAAAGTGCAATTGTCGCCAGACTAAGATTCACCCTCGTGGCCCTCTCTTAAATGAGAGTACTCAAGGGCGCTTTGCACTGATCATTGCTCAATGAGCTAAGTCCGAGAGTGAGACAATGAGACAAGACCTCCCCTCGGCGGATTGTTTTTCAAAGTCGATCTCTTGGACTAAGTGGTTGGTTACACACTTAGACTCGATCCCTAGTAATCCTCCCTCGAGGCCCTGCGAAAGGATGTAAGTGATCAAACCAATTTACAAGGTGGCTAGTCAAAATTTGGTGTATTGACATCTTGGCTAAGCATTAATGATGTGTCATTTACTTATAAATGGATATTTTTTGCGGCCTTCCCTCGAAGGAGTAAATTATCGTTTGGTTTATAACACCTTTGGATTTTATCAAGTCTTAAACAAACTTAAATCCTAAACCAAAGACTAAATCATAAACTTGTTTCAACTTTTATAGGCAATATGTCTCCCAACTCTCTCTCTTTCATCCTTTCCTCGAACAAACTCGAAAACGAAAACCACATAGACTCGAAACATAACCTCGACATCATCCTTGCCATTAACAAGCACAAATGGGTACTCACCACCCCGTGTCCTCCTCTGACGAATGATTCGACTCAAGAGGACAATGACGCCTTAGCGGTCTGGCTTCGATCCGATGAGATTGTGAGGTTCTATATCTTAGCATCTATGAACAATATGCTGAAAAGGCAACATCGTGACATCGAGACTGCCGCTGATGTTACCGGTCCGTCCCGGCCTGGTAAGGCAACGACGGCCACGATAGCGGCTTCCTCGAGTCTCTCCCGGCGCACGACCACCTCAGAGCCGGCCCTCGTCGCCGTGGCCGCCTCAGAGGCGTCCAAGGCCGAGTTAGAGCCGTCCATGGCCTCCATGGCTAGGTCAGAGGCGTCCAAGGCCGAGTCAGAGCCGTCCATGGCCTCCATGGCCGGGTCAGAGGCATCCAAGGCTGAGTCAGAGCCATCCATGGCCTCCATGGCTGGGTCAGAGGCGTCCATGGCCGGGTCAGAGGCGTCCATGGCCGAGTCAGAGCCGCCCATGGCCGGGTCAAAGCCGTCCATGGCCGAGTCAGAGCCGTCCATGACTTCCATGGCCGAGTCAGAGGCAGCCCTCAGCCAAGGGGTTGTTCATAACGCCCCTTGGTCGCCTATAAATACAGGGGTCTCTCCCCTAATCGAGGTAATCCATTTCTTGAGTACTGAAACGCTGTCGAACTCGTACCTTGCTCGTTTCTCTCAAGTCTCGGCCCTTAAGCACTTAAACCCTCTACAAACCACCTCAATCCTACTAATGTTGAGCGTCGGAGAGGTAAACAGAGGCAACCCCTATGTTTCCCCTTTGTAGTTCACACATTCTTTACTGCTTTTCAGGTACCGAGACGAGGTGAATTTCTACCACAGCTAAGGGACGACTTGAGATATCGGTGTCAAGACGAGACCACTTGGTCCGGCCTTGGGTCTGACCGTCTGTGACTCCTAAATCGTTGTCCGAAAAACTGCGACAACATTTTGGCGCTAGAAGGAGGGGACCTCCGGCCTTAGCACGCTCTCCTTTCCATTTCCTCAATTTCACTACGTCTACGGCTCTCGAGAGATGAGTCACATTCCCACCACCTCCGCGGGTACTCGAGCGACGAGCTCGAGGTACGGTCTCCGACGCCTCGCACACCGTCTTGAAGGGCAACCTCGCGATAGCGAGAGCCAGCCCCAAGACCCGGTGAATGACCCCGAGGCGGAGCTCCGAGAGGACACAGCCCGGCGGCTTGCGGAGCTCCTTGACCGTCCCGGCGTTGACGGCTCGCTCATCGCCAATCTCCTCGGATACGACGTCGAGGATCGATCCGCTCGAGATGACTCCGACCCTGACTACGTGGGGGAGTCGAGGACCGATGAGACGACTCCTAGACTCGCTCAAACACGACCCGAGAGGTCCAATGGTGCATTGCCCGATCCTTCGCACCCGGCGTGACTACAGGCAAGGTCACAGTCCCGGGGACTCGCCCCCTCGGTTTCAAGAGGCGGCCGGACACGGCCCCTCGCCGAGGAGAGAGCGACTCTTGTTGATGATGGGGCCGATAGCCGAAGCGCTCGTCGGACGATTCGACCAAGGGCGACCTCGCCTCGCCACGCAACGAGCGTGGACCTTAGAGAGCGCTTGACGGCGCAGAGAAAATACGGAGGGAAGGATCTCCGCCAAAGGCTCAACTCTCGGAGGGACGCGCTTCCCGCCGCAACTCTCGGCCGGCCTCATGCCAATGTCGTGGACCAAGCATCCAACGAGCGCCGACTGGTGACTCCCGTGGCCCCGACGGTCGGCCCTACTAACGGGCTTGATATGGTCACGATGATTCAGAGCCTCTAAAACCAAATCATCGAGATGAGGGAGTCAGGGAGGCAACGGCCGTACGGAGGGATTGAGGAATCATACTCTCCCTTCGCCGCTCAAATCCTCGCGCAGCCTTGCGTGGGGAACTTCAAACTACCGTCCATCCCTCCCTATGATGGACGGATGGACCCAAACTTCCACATCCAACACTACGAGACGTGGATGACAATGCAAGGACATACGGACGCCACCCTCTGTCAGGCCTTCAGCCTGACCCTTACAGGGTCGGGATTTGAGTGATTCCGAAGTCTAAGGCCGGGGAGCATCTCGTCTTTCCGGGCCTTGCGAGAGGCTTTCCTTGCTCGATTCGCCACCCTCGTGGCGCAAAAGAAGTCGAAGACCCACCTCCTCTCCATCCGACAAGGGAGAGACGAGACACTGAGACAATACCTCGCCCGCTTCACCGAGGAGTCTCACAAAGTTGAAGGGTTCGACGATAAGGACGCCATCACGGCGATCACCGACGGGGTACACACGAGCGACTTCCTCAAATCCATTGTTGGAAAAGTCCCACGGGACATGGCGGAGCTAATGGCGAGAGCCCGCACGTATATGGGAATCGAGGACTATCTCGATTGCCGAGATGGCCGAAAGTCAGGAGGACAGGGTAGTCGCCGCCGCGACAACCAGGACGGAGATCGCCCCGACCCTCGAAAGAGGAGTAATAAGGGAGGCCAGGCCCCTAACGGCCGCTCCCTCCCGGGCCGAGGCCGCCACGTGTCGATAGCTTCCAAAAGTTCTCGACCTTTACTCCTCTGAATACTCCACCGGAGCGGATCCTGGCTCTGCACCGTGACAAGCTGGGAAGTCCAACCCCTCTCACGAAGGATCCCGCCAAGAGGGATCGAAGTAAGTTCTGTGAATACCACCAGGATCACCGGCATCTGACGTCCGAATGCTATCAACTCAAGCGTCAAGATGGGAAACTGAAGGAATACGTCCTTAGAACGATCGGGACGGCAGCAGCGCACGGGGAGCGCCCGCGGCAAGAAAAGAAAGGTCCGACGACGGTGACCGTCACGGACCGAGCGGCAATCGAAGAACCGGAAAGCTCGCAGCTGCACATCGTGGGTGCGATCTTGGGCGGCCCGGAGTTCGGAGACTCGGCCACGCAAAGGAAGAAGTACGTGCGCGAAGTTTCCCAAGGGAAAATAGCGCACTACATCAACCACACGTACGAGGCCCCTCCTCCGACCCCGTTCGAATCCATGTTCTTCACCGGCCAAGAGGCGGCACGAGTGCTCCATTCACACAACGACGCGATAGTCGTCTCTGCCCCCGTCGCCAACAACCTCATCCGGAGAATCCTAATGGACAATGGGAGCTCCGCCGACATAATCTTCAAGTCGGCGTTGGACAGGATGAAGCTATCCGGGATGAGACCGACCCCAATCTCAACCCCGCTCTTCGGCTTCTCCGGGGAGACGGTCATGACGGAGGGAACTATCGACCTCCCGGTTACCTTCGGTACCCCGGGAGGGCTCGAGGTTACCCACATCGTGTCGTTCCTCGTCGTGGATCAACCCTCGGCATACAATATTATCGTCGGCCGCCCGACTCTCAATCGGTTGAAGGCCATAACGTCCACGTACCAGCTGATGATGAAGTTCCCGACCGAGAAGGGGATCGGAGAAATTCTAGGGGACCAGTCAATGGCGAGGATGTGCTACATCCAGGGCATGGACGAAAAAGGGAAAGGAATGATGGTGAGCACCGTCTTCCAGCTCGGGGACAAATTCCCCTGCAAGATAGAGGAAGGAGGCACCTTCGGAGAACTGGACCAAAGGGACGATGTTGAGCGTCGAAAGGTGGAGACACCGGACGACCTCGTTCCCATCGTGTTGGACGACGCCAAGCCTGACCAAGTAGTCAAGTAGGCGCCCAACTCCCGTCCGGGATCCGAGTCGAGCTCGTCGCCTTCCTCCGCGAGCACAAAGATGTCTTTGCGTTGACACACGCCGACATGCCGGGGATCGACCCCGAAATAATGGTTCATCGTCTCAATGACGACAAGAGAGTGGCTGAGCACGTTCAACCGCGACAGACGTTCAGCGGAGAGAGGTACCAAGCCATTGGTGAAGAGGTTGACAAACTTCTCGCCGCCGACTTCATCAAGGAGGCGGAGCACCCCAAGTGGGTGTCCAATGTGGTGATGGTCAAGAAGCCAAACGGGAAGTGGCGGATCTGTATCGACTACAAAGATCTCAACAAGGCCTGCCCAAAGGACAGCTTCCCTCTCCCGAGGATCGAGCAACTCGTGGACACCACGGCCGGCCACGAGTTGTTGAGTTTCATGGACGCCTACTCAGGCTACAACCAGATCCGCATGCACGAGCCGGATCAGATCAAGACCACCTTTGTTACGAACCGTGGACTCTACTGTTACAAGGTCATGCCCTTTGGCCTCAAAAATGAGGGAGAGAGGTATCAAAGGTTGGTGAACCGAATGTTCGCCAAACAAATTGGCAAAACCATGGAGGTCTACGTGGACGATATGCTCATCAAAAGCCTCAAGGCCCACGACCACGTTCGAGACCTTAGGGAGATGTTCACGATCCTGCGACGCTACAAGATGAAGCTCAACCCCAACAAGTGCGCTTTTGGGGTCGAGTCCGGAAAATTCTTGGGCTACATGGTTAGCCGCCGCGGGATCGAGGCTAACCCCGAGAAGATCAGGGCAATCTTAGAGATGAGGTCGCCGCAAAAAGTAAAAGAAGTTCAGAGCTTGACGGGAAGGATCGCCGCCCTGACGCGATTCGTTTCCAAAGCCACCGATAGGTGCCAACCGTTTTTCAAGGCACTGAAGAAGACCGATGGGTTCCTATGGACGGGGGAGTGCAAGGAAGCATTGCGTGAAATGAACGCCTATTTCACCTCCCCCCCGTTCCTCGCGAAGCTAAAGAATGGCGAAACCTTGTACATCTACCTCGCGGTTTCCGACAGGGCCGTGAGCGCGGTTCTCATACGCGAAGAAGACAAGGTGCAATGGCCGGTCTATTACGTTAGCAAGGCTCTCCTCGATGCTGAGACTCGATACCCGGAAATCGAGAGATTGTCCCTCGCTCTCGTCATGAGCGCGAGAAAACTCCGACCCTACTTTCAGGTGCACCCCATTATGGTCTGCACGGGACATCCCATCGAGAAGGCCCTTCGAAAAGGGACCTCCTCTCGAATGGCCATATGGTCCCAAGAGTTGGGCGAGTAAGGGGTCGAGTTCCAACCAAGAACCGCCATCAAGGGCTAGGCCCTCGCCGACTTCATAGCCGAATTCACAAGTAAGCCCTCAGCTGAGGAAGGGGAAAAAGATAACGAGAATGAGGAAGACAAGGAGGACGACCACAGCGAGTCGTCGAAGAGGAGGACCAACAACCCGATAGGGCCAGTCTGGGACTTGCACGTGGATGGCGCGTCAAACGCCCGGGGGGCTGGCGCCGGCGTTGTGCTCACAAATCCCGATAGGGAAAAACTGAGATACGCCCTGCGGTTCGAGTTCAAGGTTTCCAACAACGAGGCAGAGTACGAGGCTCTGATCGTTGGCTTGGAGCTAGGGAACAAGCTAGGCGTCCAAAACCTGCGCATCCACTGCGACTCGCAGCTAATTGTGAACCAGGTTAAGGGCGACTACGCCGCAAAAGAGCCAAACATGGTCGCGTACTTGTCCAAGACCCAAAAGAACCTAGAGGCCCTGTCATGGTTCGAGATCGTCCAAGTTCCTCGAGAAGCGAACATCGACGCTGACGCCCTGGCTCGCCTCGCGTCTGGAATAGACGAGGAGGACGAAGGCAGCGTCCCGATTGAAGTGTTGACCCGACCCTACGTCTCGAGAGGCGACGTAGGGGTAGTAGACGAGACTCCACCTCCCTCATGGATGACTCCACTCGTGGAATTCCTTAAGCGAGGAGTCGTCCCTGAAGACAAAGAAAAGGCCAAAAAGCTGAGAAGCTTGGCGCCGAAGTACACGATGAGGGAAGACGTCTTGTTCAAGAGAGGCTACTCCATGCCTCTCCTCCAATGCTTGACCGAAGTCGAGGCAAAGAAAGCGCTCTGTGAGGTGCATGAAGGGGTGTGCGGAAACCACGCCGCTGGGCAATCTTTGGCATTAAAGCTACTGAGACTCGGGTTATTTTGGCCAACCTTGAAAAAGGTCTCCCACGAGTGGGCCAAAAAATGCGACAAATGCCAAAGGTTCGCTCACATCCCGCGCCAAGCGCCTGCCCCGCTATGTCCGATCATCGTACCACGACCCTTCGCGAAATGGGGAATCGACCTCATCGGCGAGCTACCCATGGCCCCGAGGCAGTACAAGCATGCGATCGTGGCAATCGACTATTTCACGAAGTGGGTAGTGGCCGAACCGCTGGCGAAGATCACCGAGGCAAACACGACGAGCTTCATCTGGAAGAACATTGTCTGCCGCTTCGGGATCCCCGCGTCAATTGTGACCGACAACGGAAAGCAATTCGACAATGCGCGCCTCCGAGAAATGTACGAACAGTTGGGCATTAGCAAGACTTTCTCTTCTCCCCGCCATCCTCAAGCCAACGGTCAGGTAGAGGTCGTCAACAAAACGAACAAAGAGAACCTGAAGAAGAAGTTGGAAGAAAGGAAGGGGGCTTGGGCCGACGAGCTTCCCATGGTCTTGTCGGCGTACCGTACCACCGCTCGAAATGGAACCGGCGAAACCCCTTTCGCTCTCGCATTCGGCGTCGAGGCCGTGGTACCTGTCGAAACCAAGCTGCCAACCATTCGCATAGAGGAGTATGAAGAAGCCGCCAACGATGACGTGATCAGACTCGAGCTAGACCTCATAGATGAGAGGAGGGCGGACGCACTCACCCGCCTTGCCGCACAAAAGAGGAAGGTCGAGAAGTACTACAACTCCAAGGTCAAGCTGCGAAAGTTCGCCGACGGGAGCCTCGTCCGTAGAAGGGTGTTCCAAAACACCAAAGTGCAAGGTGCGGGAGTTCTGGGTCCCACCTGGGAAGGCCCATACCGTGTGCGCCGAGCCATCCACAACGGCACGTACGAGCTCGTGAACTTGAAAGGACTCGTGTTCACACACCCGTGGAACGCGGAGCACCTGCGGCAATACTACCATTAGAGGAGCCACTTCCCCGACATGCAATTATTTTCATTTCATTTTTTATTTTTGCAAAGACAATTTCATATTTCAAGTATGGCCAACGGCCTGGGAATGTAATTTTTAACTATTTCAATATTATAATTGAATTACATTTCGCTTCGACACTTTTACTTTATTGTATTACAATTTCTCGTCTCCTCTACAAGCACCCAAGAAACTCGGGGGGCTAACGGAGATAAGATGAGGATAACAAACTCGTTTTTTCGCGCGACACGCTTGCGTAATAACACATTTTACGCGCCGAAAGGTAGCATAACGCCAACAAATCGGATCCGCGCACCGGAACTCCGACCCTCGGGCGACGCTCTCGCATGATTCCGCGCCCCACACACCGATAGGCAGCGGGGCGACGGTGGATCACGTCCGCGCACCGGACCGTCGATCCCTGCAGTCAAAACCCAAAACGTGACACGCGTACCGACAAGTACCACGCTCACTGAGAACTGCGTCCACGACAAGCTTGTCCCGATACGCACACCGATAGGTAGCGTACTCGCCAAAAGATGAGCGCGACGGCCGCCCAGCTCGCACGCGTCGATAGGCAGTGAGTCACGGATGGATGGCCGAGAGTCGCACCCGTCGGGCGAAACTGGTCTAGCCAGCTACCGCGGGAAACTTCGCCGCTAAGTGTGGCAGTAAGCCGTGCAAACCGGTTACGCTAGATATAGTAAGCCGAGTTCATAAGACACGCATTAATCAAACTGCGCGAATCGATTGCGCTAAGCATGGCAAGTCGAGAAAATAAGACGCGCAACAAACAAAAAAGCTTTAACTAAAGAAAACAATGTTGTACGAACAACCCAACAAGGAAAGTACGAGAGTACGGCACATGTCAAACATAACAAAAATCCAAAAGAAAGCGTAAAGCAAGCGCTAAACAGGTGCACAAAAAACCAAAGTAAATTCGACTATTCTGAGCTGAAGTCTATCTGCTCTTCGCCATCCTCGGGGCGAGGAGCGCCCGACCCGTCGGTAGCCTCTCCGCCGAGTGGACGGTTCGTCGATTGGGCGGTCTCCGCAGGGTCTTGGGGGTGCGGGTCGTTCACCTCTGGTTCATCATCTAAAGGAGGGAACATGGAATTAAAAAAGGAAAAGGTTGTCCCTCGAGACGCGTTCTCCCTCGCAGTCACGTCTCGGACTCGCCTGGCCGCTTCGTAACGAGCCGCCTCTAGCGCCAAGTCCCAATCGTCCTCCAGGTCCATCTTGGATCGCACGGCATCTTCTTTCTCCTCAGTGAGGGTCTGCACCTCTGCCAGCAAAGAATCCCTCTCCCTCTCAGTCTGGACCCGAGAAATCTCGCTCGCCAACAGTCGAGCGTGAACGATCTTCAACTCCTCATCCCGACTCGACAGCGCCGACTGAAGTTTCTTCGTCTCCCCCAAGAAAGTGTCGGCGGCTTGCTCCGCCTTCTACAGAGATGTCTGTGCCGCCATGCGCTGTGATCTCTCGGCCGCCAACTCCTCGCGGGTCCGCCTAGACTCTTCCTCGAGCGCCTGAGACTCTTGGGCGGTTCGAACCCCCACTAGTGCGGCAGCATGGTCGGCCACCGCGCTCTTCATGTCTCTCTTCATGATCTGCATCCTACGGAGCAAGTCCCGGAGGATGCGATCGCTCCGTTCTTGACATGCGAGCATCTGCAAAGGATGATGATGCACGTATTATCATAACAAGTATGAGGGTCATGCATAGATCGAACGGACGGGCCATACCTTTCGGGCGTTGCGAACTCCATTTTGGAAATGGTCGAGGTCACTTGTTGTCATCAGACTCTTGAAATCCCCTAAAGGGGTCTCAAGAATTCCTTGGGAGCATTGGCCTCGTAGCTCTGCCACCTCCGCTAGGAGCATCGAGTCCATGCAGTCCGGCGCCGCCGACGTGCGGGCACGCTTATGACCGGAGGGTGGTCCGAGGGAAGTCGACGACGACGGACGCTTGTTAGAAGAGATCACCTCGTTCCCCGATCTCGGTGGCGACCCCCGGTGGCGAGCCTCAGCTTGGGGACGACCCCCCGGTGGCGAGTCATTTGACCTAGAGTTTAGCTCTGCGACTTCAAGACTCGTTCTTAAGTCGTAGTGTTTAAAAGTGCCCACTCACTAATTCCTTTTATTTCGAGTGATTTAGTGATAGAAACTTTCGTGGTTGCTCGAGTCGCCGAGGAAAGAAAGAGAGACGTTCTGCGAGGAGACTCGTTGCAACTTTCCAAAAGCTTCTCAAAGTTCAAGCTTAAAGAAAGGTTAGTAAACTTCTTAGCTCATAATAGTTTTTATTTATACGTACTTGCTCTTTGTCTAGGTTAGTAAAAAACTGTTTTTACTTGAAAAGAAAATTTTAAAAATTCCGCCGCTTTGCGAAGCGTTAAACTTTTTCTTAAACCCTATATCAATTCCAACATGATATACATTGCATTTCAGCAATCTTGTACATGAATTCCATATCTATGAGAACTTCACAAAGTTACTCATGACATTCTCACAACTTAGTACTTCACCAATAGGCCTTGTTCGGAATCACATACTGAGTCCGAACTCTGACTTTCTCAAATGAGAATACGTAAGGTGTGAAATGGCATGTCTCATTTCAGGATTAAGGTAAGCACGACGCAATTCATACGTACTGACTTCGAGACATAAGAGGTTAAATGGTTTGTTCTTATCTTGTCTGTAGAAGTGCACTGGTCAATTCAGTACCTTCGATAGATACCTAGAAGAACTATAGAGTCTCCAACTCTCAATGCCTCATAACCAGACATCATAGATTCTTCTAACAATCATACTGAGGTCAATAGTCCTTTGTCTCTTCGTAAGTTGTTTAGTTTATTTATGGACTAAAGACTAATGTTTTATCATAAAGCTTCAAACAGACAAGGAAGAATGAATGAACGTTTCAACTTTTTATTAATGAATAAGCAATTACAAGAGCCTTCCGGGCCTTGCGGGAGGCTTTCCTTGCGCGATTCGCCACTCTCGTGGCACAAAAGAAATCAATGACCCACCTCCTCTCCATTCGTGAAGGGAGAGACGAGACGTTGAGACAATACCTAGCTCGCTTCACCGAGGAGTCTCACAAGGTCGAAGGTTTCGACGATAAAGATGCCATCACGGCGATCACCGAGGGAGTTCGCACGAGCGACTTCCTCAAGTCTATTGTCCGAAAAGTCCCGCGGGACATGGCGGAGCTAATGTCGAGAGCCCGCACATATATGGGAATCGAGGACTATCTCGATGGTCGAGATGGCCGAAAGTCAGGGGGGCAGGGTAGTCGCCGCCGCGACGACCAAGATGGAGATCGCACCGACCCTCGAAAGAGGAGGAACAAGGGAGGCCAAGCCCCTAACGGTCACTCCCTCCCCGGGCCGAGACCATCGCATGTCAATAGCTTCCGAAAGTTCTCGACATTCACCCCCCTGAATACTCCGCAAGAGCGGATCCTGGCTCTGCACCTTGACAAGCTAGGAAGCCCAACTCCTCTCACGAAGGATCCCACGAAGAGGGATCGGAGCAAGTTCTGTTAGTACCACCAAGATCACGGGCATCTGACGTCCGAGTGTTACCAACTCAAGCGTTAGATTGAGGCCCTGATCCAAGATGGGAAGTTGAAACAATATGTCCTGAGAACGGTCGGGACGGCCGCGGCGCACGGAGAACGCCCGCGGCAAGAAAGGAAGGGTCCGGCGACGGTGACCGTCACGGACCGAGCGACAATTGAAGAACTGGAGAGCTCGCAACTACACATTGTGGGCTCGATCATGGGCGGTCCGGAGTTCAAAGACTCGGCCACGCAAAGGAAGAAGTACGTGCGTGAAGTTTCCCATGGGAAAATAGTGCACTACATCAACCACACATACGAGGCTCCTCCTCCGACCCCATTCAAGTCCATGTTCTTCACTGGCCAAGAGGCAGCGCGAGTCCTCCACCCGCACAATGACGTGATCGTCGTCTCAGCCCCGGTCTCCAACAACCTAGTCCGGAGAATCCTAATCGACAATGGAAGCTCCGCTGATATAATCTTCAAGTCGGTGCTGGAAAGGATGAAGCTATCCGGAATGAGACCGACCCCGATCTCGACTCCCCTCTTCGGCTTCTCCGGGGAGAGGGTCGTGCCGGAGGGAACCATTGACCTCCCGGTAACCTTCGGGACACCGGGGGGGCTCGAGGTCACCCACATCGTGTCGTTCCTGGTCGTGGACCAACCCTCAGCTTGCAGCATCATAATCGGCCGCTCGACCCTCAACCGATTGAAGGCCATTACGTCCACTTACCACCTGATGATGAAATTCCCGACTGACAAGGGAATAGCCATGATGTTGGGAGACCAATCGATGGCAAGAATGTATAACATTCAAGGCGTGGATGGGAAAGAGAAGGGGAAGATGGTGAGCACAGTCTTCCAGCTCGGGACAAGCTCCCATGCAAGATAGAGGAAGGAGGCACCTTCGGAGAGCTGGACCAAAGGGACGATGTCAAGCGTCGAAAGGTGGAGACACCGGACGACCTCGTTCCCGTCGTGTTGAACGACGCCAAGCCTGACCAGGTAGTCAAGGTAGGCACCCGACTCCCGTCCGAGGTCCGAACGCAACTCGCCACCTTCCTCCGCGAGTTCAAAGATGTCTTTGCGTGGACACACGCCGACATGCCGGGGATCGACCCCGAGATAATGGTTCACCGTCCCAACGATGACAAGAGAGTGACTGAGCGCGTTCAACCGCGACGGGTGTTCAGCGGAGAGAGGTACCAAGCCATTGGTGAAGAGGTTGACAAACTTCTCGCCACCGACTTCATCAGGGAGGCGGAGCACCCCAAGTGGGTGTCCAATGTGGTGATGGTCAAGAAGCCAAACGGGAACTGGCGGATCTGTATCGACTTTAAAGATCTCAACAAGGCCTGCGCAAAAGACAGCTTCCCTCTCCCGAGGATCGAGCAACTTGTGGACGCTACGGCGGGCCACGAGTTGTTGAGCTTCATTGATGCCTACTCAGGCTATAATCAGATCCACATGCACGAGCCGGATCAGATCAAAACCACCTTTGTTACGAACCGCGGACTCTACTGCTACAAGGTCATGCCCTTTGGCCTCAAAAACGCAGGAGCTACGTATCAAAGGTTGGTGAACCGAATGTTCGCCAATCAAATTGGCAAAACTATGGAGGTCTACGTGGATGATATGCTCGTCAAAAGCCTCATGGCCCACGACCACGTTCGAGACCTTAGAGAGATGTTCACGATCCTACGACGCTACAGGATGAAGCTCAACCCCAACAAGTTCGCCTTTGGGGTTGAGTCTTGAAAATTCTTGGGCTACATGGTTATCCGCCGCGGGATCGAGGCTAACCCCGAGAAGATACGGGCGATCTCAGAGATGAGGTCGCCACAAAAGGTGAAAGAAGTTCAGAGTTTGACGGGAAGGATCGCTGCCCTGACGCGATTCGTTTCCAAAGCCACCGATAGGTGCCAACCGTTTTTCAAGGCACTAAAGAAGACCAACGGGTTTGCATGGACGGCGGAGTGCGAGGAAGCGTTCCGCGAGATGAAAGCCTATTTCACCTCCCCCCCCGTTCCTCGCAAAGCCGAAGGATGGTGAAACCTCGTACAAATACCTCGCGGTTTCCAATAGGGCCGTGAGCGCGGTTCTCATACGCGAAGAAGACAAGTTGCAATGGCCGGTCTATTACATTAGCAAGGAGCTCCTCGACGCCGAAACCTGATACCTAGAAATCGAGAGATTTTCCCTCGCCCTCGTCACAAGCGCGAGAAAGCTCCGCCCCTACTTTCAAGTGCACCCCATTGTGGTGCGCACGGGACACCCCATCGAGAAGGTCTTGTAGAAAGGGACCTCCTCTCGAATGGCCATATGGTCCCAGGAGCTAGGCGAATACGGGGTCGAGTTCCAACCGAGAACCTCCATCAAGGGCCAGGCCTTCGCCGACTTCATAGCCGAGTTCACAAATGCACCCTCAACTAACGAGGGAGACAAGGGTGATGAGAACAAGGAAGACGAAGAGAACGACCGCAGCGAGCCATCGAAGAAGAGGACCAACGAACCGATGGGGCCGGTCCGGGACTTGCACGTAGATGGCGCGTCAAATGCCCGGGGGGCTGGCGCCGGCGTTGTGCTCACAAATCCCGATAGGGAAAAACTGAGATACGTCATGCGGTTCGAGTTCAAGGCTTCCAACAACGAGGCAGAGTACGAGGCTCTGATCGTTGGCTTGGAGCTAGCGAACAAGCTAGGTGTCCGAAACCTACGCATCCACTGCGACTCGCAATTAATCGCGAACCAGGTTAAGGGCGACTAAGCCGCTAAAGAGCCAAACATGATCGCGTACTTGTCCAAGACCCAAAAGAATCTGGAGGCCCTGTCATGGTTCGAGATCGTCCAAGTTCCCCAAGAGGCGAACATCGACGCTATCGCCCTGGCACGCCTCGCGTCCGGAATAGACGAGGAAGGAGAAGGCAACATCCCGATTGAAGTGTTGACTCGACCCTACGTCTCGAGAGGTGACATGGGAGTGGTTGACGGAACTCCGCCCCCCTCGTGGATGACGCTGCTTGTGGAATTCCTTAAACGAGGAGTCGTCCCCGAAGACAAAGAAGAGGCCAAAAAGCTGAGAAGCTTGGCACCGAAGTACACGATGAGGGAGGATAACCTGTTCACGAGAGGCTACTCCATGCCCCTTCTCCGCTGCTTGACCGAGGTCGAGGCGAAGAAAGCGCTCCGCGAAGTGCACGAAGGGGTGTGCGGAATCCATGCCGCCGGGCAATCTTTGGCATTGAAGCTCCTAAGGCTCGGATATTTTTGGCCTACCTTGAAGAAGGACTCCCACGAGTGGGCCAAAAGGTGCGACAAATGCCAAAGGTTCGCCCACGTCCTACGCCAAGCGCCGGCACCGCTATGTCCAATCATCGTGCTGCGACCCTTCGCAAAGTGGGGAATCGACCTCATCGGTGAGCTACCTATGGCCCCAAGGCAATACAAGCATGCGATCGTGGAGATCGACTACTTCACAAAGTGGGTATAGGCCGAACCGCTAGCAAAGATCACCGAGGCAAACACGACGAGCTTCATCTGGAAGAACATTGTCTGCCACTTCGGGATCCCCGCGTTGATTGTGACCGACAAAGGAAAGCAATTCGACAACGTGCGCCTCCGAGAAATGTGCGAGCAATTGGGCATTAGCAAGACTTTCTCCTCTCCCTGCCATCCGCAAGCCAACGGTCAGGTCGAGGCGGTCAACAAGACGATCAAGGAGAACCTGAAGAAGAAGCTGGAAGAGAGGAATGGAGCTTGGGCCGACGACCTTCCCATGGTCTTGTGGGCGTACCGTACCACCGCGCTAAACGCGACCGGCGAAACCCCCTTCGCCCTCGCGTTCGGTGTCGACGTCGTGGTACCGGTTGAGACCAAGCTGCCGACCCTACGCATCGAGGAGTATGAAGAAGCCGCCAACGACGACGCAATCAGGCTCGAGCTAGACCTCATAGATGAGAAGAGGACGGACGCACTCACCCGCCTTGCTGCGCAAAAGAGGAAGGTCGAGAAGTACTACAACTCTAAGATCAAGCTGCAGAAGTTCGCTGACGGAAGCCTCGTCCTTAGAAGAGTGTTCCAAAACACCAAAGTGCAAGGGACGGGAGTCTTGGGCCCCACTTGGGAAGGTCCGTACCGCATGCGCCGAGCCATCCACAACGGCACGTATGAGCTCGAGAACCTGGAGGGACTCGTGTTCATACACCCGTGGAATGCGGAGCACCTGCGGCAATATTACCAATAGAGGCACCGCTTCCCCGACGTTCAATTATTTTCGTCTTGTTTTCAATTTTAGCAACGAACAATGTTAAGTTTCAAGTAAAGCCGATGGCTTGGGAATGTAATTTTTGACTATTTCGACATGATAATTGAATTACATTTCATCTCAAAGCATTTGTCCTATTGTATTATAATTTCTAGTCTCCTCTACGAGTACACAAGAAACTCGGGGGGCTAATAAGGATAACAGGCACATTTCTCACGCGACGCGCTTGCGCGACTCCACGTTTCACGCGTCGAGAGATAGCGAAACATCAACGAATCGGATCCGCGCATCGGACCTCTGACCCTCGCGCGACGCTCTCACACGATTCCACGCCTTGCACGCCGATAGGCAGCGGGGCGTCGATGGATCGCGTCCGCGCACCGGACCGTCGATCCCGGCAGTCAAAACCCAAAACATGACACGCGTACCAACAGGTACCACGCTCATTGGGAACTGCGTCTACAACCAGCCCGTCCTGATGCATAATGCGCACACCGACAGGTAGCGTACTCGCCGGGAGATGGGCGCGACGGCCGTCCAGCTCGCACACGCCGATAGGCAGCGATTCGTGTATGGGTCGCCGGACGAAACTGGTCTAGCCAGCGTTCGCGGGAAACTTCGCCGCCAGGTGTGGCAGTAAGCCGTGCAAACCGGTCACGCTGGATATAGTAAGCCGGGTTCGTAAGACACGCATTAAACTAATCACGCGAATCGATTACGCTAAGCATGGTAAGTCGAGAAAATAAGACGCAATTGCGCGAATCGATTACGCTAAGCATAGCAAGTCGAGAAAATAAGACGCATAATACGAAGGTAAACGGTATCGCATAAAGCAGCTCAACAAAGAGAATATGAAAGTACGGAAAATGTCGAACAAAAGACAAACATAACAAATATCCGAAAGAAAACATAAAGCGAGCGCTGAACAAGTGCGCGGAAGACAAAGTAAAATTGGCTATTCCGAGCCGAAGTCAATCTGCTCATCATCATCCTCGGGGCGAGGGGCGCCGGACCCGCCAATGGTTTCTTCGTCAAACTGGCGGTTCGTCAACTGGGCGGTCTCCGCGGGGACCTGAGGGCGCAAATCATCCTCCAGCGGCTCATCATCCAAAGGAGGGACATGGCGTTGAAAAAGGAAAAGGTGGTCCCGCGAAACGCGTTCTCCTTTGCGGTCGCGTCTCGGACCCGTATGGCCGCCTCGTAACGCCACCTCCAACGCGAGATCCCAGTCATCCTCCAACTCCGTCTTGGATCGCACGGCGTCGTCCTTCTCCTCGACGAGGGTCTGCACCTCCGCCCGCAAAGCGTCCATCTCCCTCTCAGCCTTGACCCGGGAGATCTCGCTCGCCGACAGTCGAGCGTGGACGATGCTCAACTCCTCATCCCGGCTCGAAAGCACCTCCTGGAGTTTCTTCGTCTCCCCTAAGAAGGTGTCGGCCGCTTGCTCCGCCTTCTCCCGAGATGTCTGCTCTGCCATGCGAAGCGATTTCTCGGCCGCCGACTCCTCGCGAGCTCGCTCCAGCTTCTCCTCGAGTGCTTGAAACTCTCGGGCGGTGCGGACCCCCGCTAGAGCGGCAGCGTAGGCGGCCGCCGTGCTCTCCTTGTCTTTCTCCATGATCTGCATGCGCCGCAGCAGGTCCTGGAGAATGCGGTCACTTCGCTCCTGGCGTGCGAGCATCGGGGGAACAGGTGGTACACGCATGGTCAGAACAAGCATAATGATTACACATAAGACGTGCAAACGAGTCATACCTTGTGGGGATCGCTGATCCCGTTTTGGAAGTGCTCAAGGTCGCTCGTCGTCAGCAGACCCTTGAAATCCCGCAGAGAGGTTTCAAGGATCCCCCGGGAGCACTGGTCCCTCAACTCCGCCGCCTCCGCAAGGAGCATCGAATCCATGCTATCCGGCATCGCCGATGTGTGGGCACGCTTATGGTCGGAAGGTGATCTGAAGGAGTGTTGGAATCGATCTAGGGTTTAAGAAAAAGTTTAACGCTTCGTTAAGCGGCGGAATTTTAAAAATTTTCTTTTTAAGTAAAACTAGTTTTTACTAACCTAGACAAGAGCATGTACATGTAAATAAAAACTAATATGAGCTATTAAAGTTACTAACCTTTCTTGAAGCTTGAACCTTGTAGAAGCTTTTGGAAAGTTGTAACGCTCGTCTCCCCTCGCAGCACGTCTCTCTTTCTTTCCTCGGCACCTCGAGCTACCATGAAAGTTTCTATCACTAAATCACTCGAAAAAGAAGGAATCAGTGAGTGGGCACTTTTAAACACTACGACTTGAGAACGAGTCTCGAAGTCGCAGAGCTAAACACTAGGTCGAGTGAGGACCTAGGTGCCAAGACAAGAAATAATCGAAAATAAACTAGAGAGAGAGAGAGAGAGGATTTTCGGCCAAAGTTCTAGAGAGAGAGTCTCTCAAATCTCTTAAACTTTGATGAATGAATTGTGAGGAAATGAGGCTCCTATTTATAGGAGAGGTCTCACCTTCAATAAGGTAGTTTCCTCTTCTATAGAATATCACATATTCATGAGCCAAATTCCTCTCTTTCCTATTGAGACACTCGGCCAAGCTAGGGCTTCTAGAAGCCTTGATTTGTTTCCTATTTTGTTCAAAGCTTGCCTTTTCTCTCAATGTGGCCGATTCCCTTATGCATCCTTATGCAAATTTGTTTCCTCTTTTTCTTTTGGCAAGTATCTAAATACATTTATGCTCAAAATAAACTCTCTTGGTTGGGTATGTTGGGCGCCTATGTCCTTCTAGAATGGGCTTCTAGAAGCTTTTCCATTTGTTCATGACAACATGAAAAAGGCCCAATAAGAATTTTCAATAAAATTCTTATGAAATGAAATTAATTCACAAGGCCCAATGATCAAGTCATGGCCGAGTGAAACATGTCATAAAATGACCTTGTCAAAAATTTATTGACATTCATTTCATCGTTTGTCTCAAAAGACAAAAATACCCTTTTCACTATTTTCGTTCTTGTTTTGACTTAGCTTCCAGTTTAACTATTCCTATCGATGTGATTCGTGACAGTGACCTCATGGACCCAAATGAACAAAGCTTTAGCTAAACACTTGGACTCAAAAGTTCACAAACCTTTTCCAAGTTTAGCTTAATGCCAACTGACTCCACTAAAGAGCTGACACTGAAAATCTCTCGGTTCAAATGAATTTATTTTCTACTCAAGAATTCGACCTAATTATGATGAGCGGATCCACTGAATATTATCTATGTTTACCCTTCATGAATGTCATCAGCTAGTCGGGATTTACTAAATTACCATTTTACCCTTCTAGCTGTTATTTCATCAACTCCTTTGTCGCTTGTGAATAAGTTAGAAACAATGTATTGACGAGGAGCTAACAAGTCACATTGTTTCATCCAAAAGAGTCAGGACTCAATTTGGACACTGGCCAGTTCATTTATTAACACTCCAAGGAACAAAGCATGAGGTGACATACATTGCATTTCAGCAATCTTGTACATGAATTCCATATCTATGAGAACTTCACAAAGTTACTCATGACAGACTCACAACTTAGTACTTCACCAATAGGCCTTGTTCGGAATCACATAGTGAGTCCGAACTTTGACTTTCTCAAATGAGAATACTAAGGTGTGAAATGGCATGTCTCATTTCAGGATTAAGGTAAGCATGATGCAATTCATACATAGTGACTTCGAGACATAAGAGGTTAAATGGTTTGTTCTTATATTGTCTCTAGAAGTGCACTGGTCAATTCAGTACCTTCGGAAGATACCTAGAAGAACTATAGAGTCCCCAACTCTCAATGCCTCATAACCAGACATCATAGATTCTTCTAACAATCATACTGAGGTCAATAGTCCTTTGACCCTAAGATTGCGAATAAATCGTTTTAAGCAAACTACGAAGAGTTTGTTCATGCAAATCTACATTTGTCTCTTCGTAAGTTGTTAAGTTTGTTTATGGACTAAAAGACTATGGTTTTATCATAAAGCTTCAGACAAGGAAGATTGAATGAACGTTTCAACTTTATTAATGAATGAATAGGCAATTACAAGCAAGAGTCTTCATGAGACTTTATTACATCAAATGTTCAAAATAAAGACTACAACTCTTCTTGTGGGCACCATTGACAACAAGGAGGTCGACCACAACGTTCGCGTTTTGGAGGAGATCGCCTCGTTGCTCGCCCGCGACGGAGACCCCCGGTGGCGAGCCTCAGCTTGGGGATGAACCGCAGTCATAGCCTCGACGATAGGTGCCGCCCTCGGCACGTGTGTGTGCGGTCGATGTCGTCGGGTCATGGTATCTGAAAAAGAAAAAGAGACGACAATAAGTTAGAGAGCAAACGATAAGCATAATACGACGAAAAGCGCGATAACGCGAAAGCATATGTACGGCTAGTACCCCCCACGTCGGGGGGAGGGGCAGACAAACTCCCCGCCTCTGATTCGGGATCCTCCGTAACCTCCACACCGAGACCCGAACACGAAGGAGCGTCGTCGCCGGACGCGAACCACCCAGTCCTCGCCATTAGGTGTGGGGATTCAAAGAGCGATCCTTGCCGCCTCGACTCTGGGACCGCCCTGATCACCGCGTCAAGCTCGGAGCCGTCGATATCACCCACGGCTGGAAAGTCGACCGCGGGGCCGAAGGAGAGAGGCGCGATCCCGAAAGCTGACTCGGACACCCATACCCAAGGGTATCTGTGCTTCGAGTTAACCTTGGTGATGATAGCGAGGCGCTTTCGATGTGACGCTAGGTAGGAGCCCGGCTTCCCGGGCATCCCTCGTACCATCATAAGGTCCTGAATATCGTCAGCGGTGTCGGCCCTCTTCCTCGCTCGTTAGAGCATCATGTGGCACGCCGCCACCAGTCGATAAAAGGATGGGGACATCTGCGAAGCATGTACCCCTAATCAAACCAGCAGCTCTCGGATAACCGGCTGGAAGGGCAGCCTTAGTCCTCCGCGAAGACTCGCCTCGTGAACCGCGGTGTACCCCTTTCAAGGGCGGGTCGGAAGATTGTCGGGCAACAGTTTGAGGATCGACACAGACTCCGGGATGCTGTAATGTTTCCTCAGGCTCATGAAGCTGACAATAGAAATCAAGCTCGGGACGTTGACACCCGAGAAGTCAAGGTCTCCCCATACGGCCGATTCTCCAATCGGGAAGGCTAAGGCCTGCGTTTCCTCCCATGCGGTGGAAGAAAGTGTCCTCGCCGCAGGTGTTACGTGACGGCTCGACGAGTCGCCCGAGCGCTCGGCGTCTGGAGCATTACTCGGGCAGGGGGTGACCCCCTCACGGCTGCCCACTCGAGCCGGGCAGCTCCCCTCGACCCCGGCAGGGTTCCCAAGCGCGCGATCGGCTGCCGGCCGGCCGGGTCGCCGCCGTCAGGCCGGCCCGGCCCGTGGCCCGCCACGCTCCCTCTAGTGTGCGCGTCTAGCCCAAGGACCCAGCCCATCTCTTGGCTGGGTGGCTCCTCCACACGCGGGCCCGGCCCAGTCGGCCCCTGGCCTTCGGCGCGCGCATCCGGCCCAGCTGGGTCTCCGGCCCGTGAGCCCCGCCCGGGCGTCCCAGCGCTCGCCCCAAACGCATCCGGCCCAGCTCCCGGCCGGCTGGGCCCTGTTGTCAATGGTGCCCACAAGAAGAGTAGTAGTGTCTATTTATGTACATTTGATGTCATATAGTCTTACGAAGACTCTTGCTTGTAATTGCTTATTCATTTAATAAAAAGTTGAAACGTTCATTCAATCTTCCTTGTCTAAAGCTTTATGATAAAACCTTAGTCTTTTAGTCCATAAACAAACTAAACAACTTACGAAGAGACAAATGTAGATTTGCATGAACAAACTCTTTGTAGTTTGCTTAAAACGATATATTCGCAATCTTAGGGTCAAAGGACTATTAACCTCAGTATGATTGTTAGAAGAATCTATGATGTCTGGTTATGAAGCATTGAGAGTTGGGGACTCTATAGTTCTTCTAGGTATCTTCCGAAGGTACTGAATTGACCAGTGCACTTCTAGAGACAATATAAGAACAAACCATTTAACCTCTTATGTCTCGAAGTCACTATGTATGAATTGCATCATGCTTACCTTAATCCTGAAATGAGACATGCCATTTCACACCTTAGTATTCTCATTTGAGAAAGTCAAAGTTCGGACTCACTATGTGATTCCGAACAAGGCCTATTGGTGAAGTACTAAGTTGTGAGTCTGTCATGAGTAACTTTGTGAAGTTCTCATAGATATGGAATTCATGTACAAGATTGCTGAAATGCAATGTATGTCACCTCATGCTTTGTTCCTTGGAGTGTGAATAAATGAACTGGCCAGTGTCCAAATTGAGTCCTGACTCTTTTGGATGAAACAATGTGACTTGTTAGCTCCTCGTCAATACATTGTTTCTAACTTATTCACAAGCGACAAAGGAGTTGAGGAAATAACAGCTAGAAGGGTAAAATGGTAATTTAGTAAATCCCGACTAGCTGATGACATTCATGAAGGGTAAACATAGATAATATTCAGTGGATCCGCTCATCATAATTAGGTCGAATTCTTGAGTAGAAAACAAATTCATTTGAACCGAGAGATTTTCAGTGTCAGCTCTTTAGTGGAGTCAGTTGGCATTAAGCTAAACTTGGAAAAGGTTTGTGAACTTTTGAGTCCAAGTTTTTAGCTCAAGCTTTGTTCATTTGGGTCCATGAGGTCACTGTCACGAATCACATCGATAGGAATAGTTAAACTGGAAGCTAAGTCAAAACAAGAACGAAAATAGTCAAAAGGGTATTTTTGCCTTTTGAGACATATGATGAAATGAATGTCAATAAATTTTTTGACAAGTTCATTTGATGACTTAATGTCACTCAGCCATAACTTGATTATTGGGCCTTGTGAATTAGTTTCGTTTCATAAAAATTTTATTGAAAATTCTTAATGGGCTTTTCTCATGTTGTCATGAACAAATGAAGAAGCTTCTAGAAGCTCCTTCTAGATGAGAATAGGCGCCCATAATACCCAAGGAAAGAGAGTTTATTTTGTGCATAAATGTATTTAAATACTTGCCAAAAGAAAAAGAGGAAACAAATTTGCATGAGGATGCTTTAGGGTAATCGGCCAAGAGAGAGACAAGGCAAGGCAAGGAACAAAACTGGAAACAAATCCAAGCCTTCTAGAAGGCATCCTTGGCCGAGCATCTCAAGTGGGAAAAGAGGTAATTGGCTCATTAATATGTGATATTCTATAGAAGAGGAAACTACCTTATAGAAGGTGAGACCTCTCCTATAAATAGGAGCCCCTTTTCCTCACAATTCATTCATCAAAAGTTTTAGAGATTGAGAGCTTCTCTCTCTAGACTTGGCCGCCGCTTCCACTCTCTCTCTCTAGTTTATATTTTCGATTTTTCTTGTCTTGGCCCCTAGGTCCTCACTCGACCTAGTCTTTAGCTCTGCGACTTTGAGACTCGTTCTTAAGTCGTAGCGTTTAAAAGTGCCCACTCACTGATTCCTTCTTTTCGAGTGATTTAGTGATAGAAACTTTCGTGGTTGCTCGAGGTGCCGAGGAAAGAAAGAGAGACGTGCTGCGAGGGGAGACGAGCATTGCAAACTTTCCACAAGCTTCTTCAAAGTTCAAGCTTCAAGAAAGGTTAGTAAACTTCTAGCTCATATTGGTTTTTAATTACATGTACTTGCACTTGTCTAGGTTAGTAAAAATCGTTTTTACTTATAAAAGAAAATTTTTAAAATTCCGCCGCTT
Organism: Urtica dioica subsp. dioica; assembly: GCF_054948205.1. Lineage (NCBI taxonomy): Eukaryota > Viridiplantae > Streptophyta > Magnoliopsida > Rosales > Urticaceae > Urtica > Urtica dioica. Next base: position 35,700,319 of record NC_142756.1, on the reverse strand, counting down.
CTCGAAGCGTTAATTATTTTCTTAAACCCTAGATCGATTCCAACAGGCCCTCCTCGTGCGCTCCCGGCCCAGCGGCCCCGGCCGGCCCCTGGCCAGTTAGGCCTTCCTCGCGCGCGCCAGCCGAGCCCGGCTCCTGGCCGGCTGGGTCCTCCCCACACAGGCCCGGCCCAATGGGGCCTAGGGTTTGCCCAAGGGCTGGGCAGGTGGCCGCCCCCTGACCGGCGCCACCTGGCCGGGCCGCCTCCTACCCGGTGTCGGCCCCTCCCTGGGCGGTGTCGCTCGGCGGCGACGATCCTCCAGCGGCGCGCGTCATCGCCGGCGCGGCCAGGCACAGGGGGCCCTCCTCCTGGGCATGATCTGCAGGCCACCCGACGGTCTCACCCAGGAAGGCGAGGACCTCCCCCGCGTCGGGACCGGCAGAGAAGGCGCCAGTACCGGTCGGCGCACCCCTCTCGGCGCCGGTGTCACCAAGCGCGACTGCCCTAGGACCGCTCGCTCCACCTGGGTAGTCTTCCTCGCCGCCGCGCCTAGTGGGCGTCCAGTCGGCCCCGCCCAGTCGGGTGGGGGCTTCCTCGGGGATGGGGTCGACCCAGGTCGTGCCGCCCCCGGACGAGGCGTCCACCCCGGCGTCGTCCTCCTCCGTCGCATCTCCTCCAGCGTCGGCCGCTCCAGGCACGGCTGCCTCCGGCACGCGCACGCCACCCAGGCCACCAATGGGCAGCGGGGCGTCATTCCCCGGCCTGGGTGGGTCCTCCCTGACGTCTCCAGCGCCGCTGGCGCCGCCCCGAGCCCAGGCGCCTCCTCCGGTGCGCGCGCCATCTCCCTCGTCGGCCAGCCACGCTTCAACCAAAGTAAGGTCTTCCCTGGCCATCGCAACGGAGCTGCTCGTACCCAATGAGTATGGTGCGTTAGGAGTGTTTCGGGGAGACGAGAATTGGGTCCAAAAATTTTCCAAATCCACGTGTTGATTCTCGAGCAAGTGAAACAGGTCATCTTCGATGACCCCACACCCCGGTAGGCGGTCAATGGGGTCCATGGGCGCGAATAAACGAGACGAAAAAGTTGATCGAGAAAAAAGAAAAGTAATAATTAAAGGCGTCGAAACGTACCTCTTGGCGACGGGCTACTTCGATGGGCCGACGACGGTAAGGACTTTGAGTTTACCACGCGAGTTATACTCGATGATAAACTCGGGGAGCTAATGTTACCGGTCCATCCCGGCCCGGTAGGACGACGGCAGCCGCGATAGCGATCGCCCCGGGACTCTCCCGGTGCACGGCCGCCTCAGAGATGGCCCTCGCCTCCACGGTCGCCTCAGAGCCGGCCCTCGTCTCCACGGCCGGCTCAGAGCCGGCCCTCGCCTCCACGGCCGCCTCATAGCCGGCCCTCGTCTCCACGGCCGGCTCAGAGCCGGCCCTCGCCTCCACGGCCGGCTCAGAACCGGCCCTCCTCTCCATGGCCGGCTAAGAGCCGGCCCTCGGCCAAGGGGACGCCCAAAACGCCCCTTGGTCGCCTATAAATGCCGGGGTCCCTCCCCTGGTCAAGGTAATGGGAATTTGAGTACTGAAACGCTGCCGAACTCGTACCTCGCTCGTTTCTCTCAAGTCTCGGCCTCTAAACACCTAACTCTCTACAATCTACCTCAACCATACTAATGTTGAGCGTCGGAGAGGTAAACAGAGGCAACCCCTCTGTTTCCCCTTTGTAGTTCATCGTTACCTTCTCTTGCAGGGCAAACGACAGACGAAGCAAACACCAATCACAGCTAAGGGAGGACCCAGGATACCGAGTCCGACACGCTCAAGCCCGAACGCGATCACTTGGTCCAGCCTTGGGTCGAACCGTTTGGGGCTTCTAAATAGTTGTCCGAAAAACAGCGACAACAGTAATGTTTAGAGATATGATTGAAAGTAATCAAGGACCATTATATACATAAAGATCTTGTATTAATACTCTCCAGTTTTAATAGTTATCCGTAACTTAACTTCCCCCAAAAATTTGAGGCTTTAAATCTCTTGTGTTCGACGTCTTTTATGGGATATGAGACTTAGGTGATTTTATTCGACATGGATTTTGATCACGAGAGAAGCATTTTTTTTCTTCTACATGCACGTTTGTGTTGATTTTTGGCCAAATCTGTCTGTTAGCAAGAGCTTCTTGAATTTTTTAGGCCATCGTACGAAGCTCAAATTAGTTTCCTTATTCCAATATTGTCATTTCGTCTCCGTCGTGTGCAAAGATGGTCAAGTGCGTCTCCAATAGATAATTGTTTCTATTTGTTGTTATTTACTTGAGTAGTTTGTTTTTGTATTTTGGCAAAACTGATGTTCTCAATGTTGTTAGAACATCTCTTATGGATGTGCGGATTGGTCAAGTTCACGTCAGACTCGGTGATGTGAATTCTATGTGTTAAACTCTTTTTGTGTGATTTTCTTCTGCTTTTCTACTCGACCAAATCAGACTTCAACGATCAGTTGGTGAAATCCTAGCACGGCTTCAATCACGAGGTTTTGTCACATATAAAAAGGAATGTACGTCTCTTGAGTAGGGTAACACATTTAGGGTTTATGTGAGAGGTCTCCGAGCAAAAACACTATGTCATTTGTGTAACTATTTCTCTATTGTTATACATTGTCATTGTTCGTGCAATAGACATAAATAGATATTGTAGATCACGTATTGTTGTGAATATTGATCAACTACTTGGTGAGTGAGTTGAGTAGAAAGTGAGGGAAGCTAAAATTTAGGGAGAGCCTAAATCAGAATCCACAAAGATAGTTTTGAAGTATAGGAAATCTGACACGTGATCATTCATCATATTAGTATCCTTATGAACTGTCTATTTCCATTCTAATTAAATCATCATTTTAAATGTGTGTGTGTTGTTTTCCTTTAGTAAAATTCACATCATTTTCCTAGTCAATTTTTTTAATTTATTTATTTATTAATTTCTTTTAGAGGCAAAGCAAATTATTGCAGTGGAAAGGGTTACACATAAGATGTTCATAATGGACCACAATTGGTTATATAAAGACACGTCATATAATTAAATGCACTTGGCCACAAAGAAGATATCAGTTTTATGTCGATATCGTTCAGTCGAACAGCTATAAATGAGCATACCCGCATTCACGAAATTCGATCTAGTGGAGTATCTATAATAGAAAAGAAGGACAAATTAATGAAAAGATCATATCATGCTACTATATATTCTTAGTACCGATCAATTACGAAGGCTGTAAATAAATATCTTTAGTCTTTAACTAGTAATATCGTTAGTCTTTAACTAGTAATAAATACCCTAAACCCCAAAACCGAAATGATGAATCATTCATTAAAGAAAATTATTTTGATTGCACATGCTAGAAATTTTACATAAAAATGCATGAGGCATAATATAGTTTATGAGGTCTTGAATAATTTATTTCATTGTTAATTTAGGTTTGAGATGAGTTATTTTGAGTTTAACCTTGTCAAGGTTTTTTTTTTTTTTTTTTTTTGTATATAAAAGTAATAGGCTTATATTAAGATGGTGTTTTGTGTTAACTTAATATATATATATATATATATATATATATATATATATATATATTGTTGTCGGCCCGTCTAGGGCCGACGAGGACAAAGGCATTTCCTCGACCCTCGTGGCTGGTACGAGGTCTCGAACGATGAGGCCCTGACCCAACCAGGGGCCGGCCCGAACCGAGGGCCAAGTCAAATGCCCATGCAGCCGGCCCAAGGTTTGCCTCGGCCATTGGCCGGCCCAACGCTTGCCTCGGCCATTGGCCGGCCCTAAGGCTTGCCTCGGCCGATGGCCGGCCCAAGGCTTGCCTCGGCCATTGGCCGGCCCTAAGGTTTGCCTCGGCCAATGGCCGGCCCTAAGGCTTGCCTCGGCCATTGGCCGGCCCAAGGCTTGCCTCGGCCATTGGCCGGCCCAAGGCTTGCCTCGGCCATTGGCCGGCCCTAAGGCTTGCCTCGGCCAATGGCCGGCCCAAGGCTTGCCTCGGCCATTGGCCGGCCCAAGGCTTGCCTCGGCCATTGGCCGGCTCAAGGCTTGCCTCGGCCAATGGCCGGCTCTAGAGCATTGCCTCGGCCAATGGCCGGCTCTAGAGCCTTGCCTCGGCCAATGGCCGGCTCTAGAGCCTTCCCTCGGCCATTGGCCGGCTCTAGAGTCTTGCCTCGGCCAATGGCCGGCTCTAGAGCCTTCCCTCGGCCATTGGCCGACCCAAACTTGTTCACACGGCCAAGGGGTCTTCAAACCACCCCTTGGCTGCCTATAAATACCAAGGCACCTCCCTTGGTCCAGGTAATCCATTCTTGAGCACTGAAACGCTGTCGAACTCGTACCTCGCTCGTTTCTCTCAAGCTTTGGCCTCTAAACACCCCTAAAACCTCTATACTCCACCTCAATCACACTAATGTTGAGCGTCGGAGGGGGAAACAGGGGCACCCCCCCTGTTTCCCCTTTGTAGTTCACGTGTTCTCTACTCCTTTTCAGGTACTTTGACGAACTCAAGGGATATCCACAGCTAAGGGACGACCCGGGACACCGGGTCCGACACGCTCGAGTCAAGACGAGACCACTTGGTCCGGCCTTGGGTCTAACCGTCTTTGGCTCCTAAATAGTTGTCCGAAAAACAGCGACAACATATATATATATATTATATAATATTTTTGGACAATACTAAACACCACATAAAATGTCATAAAGTTTCATCTGATAATTGTTGGAATAAAGTGGAGAGCATTGATAATAGGTCCAATAAGAAAATAGTCAATTTAAACGTTTGACATTACTAAATAGCCAACGTTGGGTAGATCTTGCGCAAATAGTCACTTTTAGACGTAAATATTAAGTAAATAACAACTTTCATATACCAAATGTTAACTATTTACTTAAGATTTACGTCTGAAAATGACTATTTATCTAAAATTTACAAAAGGTTGAATATTTAGCAATGTCAAACGTTTAAGTTGACTATTTTCCTAACTTTATGTTGATAATAAAGTATCCCGAGAGGCTTATCGTTCATCAACTCCAATATCCATGAGAGAACGATATAAATTTTAATGAAACCGTCCAACGGTCCTCAGTGTTCTCTGTTTTCCTTTTCATTTTATTTCCGGTTTTAGGTTTACTTTCATGTTGTTTGTTGGTGTTCTTCTATCAATTTTTTTTAAATAAAAGTAATAAAATAATAACTTTATTTTTCTTTTGTTAATTTTTTTGGTGCAAATTTTATTTTTTCTCACATTAAAAATATTAGTTTTCTAATATTTCTAACAATAATTAAAGGAGTAACTTTAAATCAAAACAACAACGAAATTGACATAAAAGCCAACCATACTAGTAAAATCGAATTCAAACTAATATTTCTAAAAATAAAAATGCATTTAGATTCCATGTCATCATGTGGTTAATTGTAATTATAATTTTCAAAATGTAATCTGCTATAAAATCTAATGTCATTCCATGTCATCATTAGCTATTAGTGCAAACTTTGTACATATTAGTACGTGCATATAAAATCTTGGCACTTTTAGAAAGTAGTTTTCCCCACATAAAAAAGGTAAATAAAACACTAAAACCCACTTTCCTAACGACCTTCTTTATATTCTTCCACGATTAACAAGTGTATGCAAATTGACGTCAGTTTTTTTGGCACCTATCCCTAATATTGTAGTCTTTTAATTACATTTTGTTAGTTCGTTTTGAGCGAAACTTCCTACGTTAACACCAACATTTCGTGTGAGTGAAACTACCATTTTTTTTAATATCCAATTTATACGATCACAACCACCTTTTTGTTATAGAGAATAATTACCACCACATAGTTCTTTTTTCTTCTTCGTCTTATGTTTTTTATTCTTCAACATCATTAAGACGCGATTCATTTATAAAACGTGACACGATAATTCTTAATTCTTTATCGCTATATATAGCTAACAATGTATGACTAAACAAATTTAGTTTACTAAATTCAATAGAGAACTCTTATGAGTACTATTTGAAGGGATTTTTTTTTTCTTGCAAATTTTTTGAGTACGTACATTATATATTTTGATTGCGTTTCGTTTACTTCATTTTCGGAATATTAAATTAAGTTATTACATAATTTAGAGGCCATGCCATGCCAGGACAAATATATGTATATCGTCAGTTAACTTTTTGATAAAAGTATATCGTCAGTTAAGTAAATATTAAATATACATAGTACAAAGTACAAACAGAACCTTCAACGTTTTTTCACAATGTGGCTAAGAAGTACGCAATTTATCAGTAAATGCGTATACCAAAAAGTACTAGTTAATAATTGCACTAACCATGGCGGCAAAACTAGTCATTTTATATAGATTTGAAATTGGGAAATGGTCGGATCTAACAGTCATTTAAATAATTTAGGCCAAAATGTAGAGTTTCTTATTTTGGACACTTTTAGTAGTTGCTGAAATGAACAAGTACATATTTGCCATTGATTTAATTTTTTGCTTTGAAAATACCTCATTATGTCAGTTAACATATCAAAACCCAAAATGAAACCCATTTTCATCTCCTTGTTCGCGCTCTTTCCTCTCTCTAAAACCCTCATCCATGTCGCCGAAATCGCCGGGTACCCTCACCCACGTTGCCGAAATCGTCGGAAGCCTTCACCCACGTTGCCGAAATCACCGGGAACTGTCACCCACGTCGCCGAAATCGCCGGGGTCATTGCTAATTTCTCCTAAATATCTCAGGTTCGTTGCTAATCTTCATTATTCTTTCAAATCTCTACGAATCACCTTTTTTCAAATCTTAAATCGTAGAATGACGGCCAAAAAACGCGCGCCGGTTCGGAAGAGTCCAAGGACGGAGAAAGGTCCGACGCCGCTGAAGAAAAATCTTTCTCCAGCCATGAAGCCAACAATGTCTCGTCGAGTGAAGAAACAAAAACAAGTCATTGAATCTCTGGCGTCAAATTCAGATGAGACATCGCCATTTAGGCTCCGAAAACGAAAACCAACTGTAAATGAGGTAAATTTCTTCACTTTGGGCGTTTTGGCTAACTTTTTGACGGCATGCAAAGCTGAGTTTGAGTTATTATTTATGTGATTGTAGAATTCTTTGATCTACATTTTCTGTGTTTTGAAAACTTCATAGGTTATAATTTTTGTAATTGTAGACATTTATAGGTAGTCACTAGAATTGTAGATGTTTATGTCTACATTTTCACACCATTTTGTTGTTGTAGACTATTTTTTTTACATCTACAATCTCTGGAATTGTAGATTTTTATGTCTAATTTTTTTGTAAATGTAGCCATTTATATGAACTGTTGATATAAATGGCTACAGTCACGAGAATTGTAGGCATAAAAATCTACAATTCCAGAAATTGTAGACTGTTTTTTGTATGAGCACTGTTTGTGTATATATAATTCTGGTGATATGAGGACTGTTTGTGTAGATTTTCATGTTTTTTTCTTGACATATGAGGTAAATTTCTTCACTTTGAGCATTTTGGGTAACTTTTTGATGGCATGCAAAGCTGAGTTTGGGTTATTATTTATGTGATTGTAGAATTCTTTGATCTACATTTTCTGTGTTTTGAAAACTTCATAGGTTATGATTTCTGATTTTTATGTCTAGAATTTTTGTGAATGTAGCCATTTATATGAACTAAAGATATAAATAGCTACAGTCACGAGAATTGTAGACATAAAAATCTACAATTCCAGAAATTTAAGACTTTTTTTTGTATGAGCACTGTTTGTGTAGATATAATTATGGTGATTATGAGGACTATTTGTGTAGATTTTCATGTTTTTTTCTTGACATATGAGGTAAATTTCTTCACTTTGAGCATTTTGGGTACTTTTTGATGCCATGCAAAGCTGAGTTTGGGTTATTATTTATGTGATTATAGAATTATTTGATCTACATTTTCTGTGTTTTGAAAACTTCATAGGTTATAATTTCTGATTTTTATGTCTAGAATTCTTGTGAATGTAGCCATTTATATGAACTGTAGATATAAATGGCTACAGTCACGAGAATTGTAGACATAAAAATCTACAATTCCAGAAATTTAAGACTTTTTTTTGTATGAGCACTGTTTGTGTAGATATAATTACGGTGATTATGAGGACTATTTGTGTAGATTTTCATGTTTTTTTCTTGACATATGAGGTAAATTTCTTCACTTTGAGCATTTTGGGTACTTTTTGATGACATGCAAAGCTGAGTTTGGGTTATTATTTACGTGATTGTAGAATTATTTGATCTACATTTTCTGTGTTTTGAAAACTTCATAGGTTATAATTTCTGTAATTGTTGTCATTTACACCTATAGTCACTAGAATTGTAGATGTTTATGTCTACATTTTCACACCATTTTTTTGGTGTAGACATTTTTTTTCGACATCTACAATATTTGGAATTGTAGACTTTGATGTCTAGAATTTTTGTTAATGTAGCCATTTTTGTTAATGTAGACTGTTTTTTGTATGAGTACTGTTTGTGTAGATATAATTCAGGTGATATGAGAACTGTTTGTGTAGATTTTCATGTTTTTTTCTTGACATATGCAAGGATTTGTGAGATTTGTCTCCGAAGAAGAGATTTTCGACCATAACTTCAGCTTCTTCGGCGCATTGGATAAGTTTGAGGAGACCATGACCATGTTTCCTAAGGAGAAGGAGCTGTTTAGCGCGTCATGTTTCGGCCAATTCCTCGATCATCCAAAAATCATCAAATCATCTAAGATTATTAATCACCTGTTGATGAGGGTAGGTGATTTTGATGGGGTCGAGTCAGATGACGCGCTCTACCTAGAGATTGGTGGGGAACGGAGAGCTTTTACAGCAGAGCAATTCGCGGAGATAACTGGTCTTCGCTACATGGATGATTACAGCCCCTGTGATTATTCAACCGATGTGGAAGGTAGCTTGTACAAGGAAATCTTCCTTCGATGCGTCGTGAAGAATGGCGGAGTGTTGACGTCGATGCTTAGTAAAAGCAAGTCTTGGGTGAACACTCAAAAGCGAGTGATGTTGTTACTGCTTCACTTTCTGACGAACATTCTCAATACAAAACATGTCTTGGGCAATGCTTGTCGAGACTTTGGATGAATTCAACAACTATCCATTGGGGAATGTGGTGTAGAATTTCTTCCACGGATAGACGCGAAAGTATGTTATGAAGATGGCCTCCAAGGCCGAGTCGAAGCAAAGTGCATGATCGTATAATTTAAAATTTAAAAACTACTATGAGTTCTCACTCGGTACCAAGCTCGTTTGAAGCATGAGCGTTGAGATGCCTTTGCAAAGGTTGAATCGCTCGACTCCCACTAAGCTTGCCTCCCTCGAGTCTTCTTGAACCTATGAGTAACCACGAACGTTTCTACCACTAGAATCTTTTGGGTATGGTTAGGATTTAGTGTGTGGGCACTTTTAAACACTATGACTCAAGAACATGTCTTTGAGCCAAATAGCTAAAATAAAACACTAGGTCTAATGAGGACCTAGGTACCAAAACAAAAGAATAAGAAGAGAGAGAGAAAGAGAGAGAGACAGAGAGAGAGACAGAGAGAGAGAGACAGAGAGAGAGAGAGAGAGAGAGAGAGAGAAGGAGAGGGGCGGTCAACTCTAGAGAGAAAAACTGTCAATCTCAAAACTTGTGTATTCAACATTGTGAATGAGGTGAGATATTTATAGGAGGAGGAATTGCCTTGAAGAGGTAGCTTCCTCTTTTCTATTGAATATCAAATATTCATGAGCATAATCTTTTATTTCCCATTCCTATCAAAATACCAAGGTTGGAAATAGTTTCCCTTTCTCTCCTATGTTGGCCGCCCATCTCAAATGCTTCATGGAGCAAATTTGTTTCCTCTTTTTTTCTTTTGGCAAGTATCTTCATATATCAAAGCACAAAATAAATTCCTATTTCTATTGATGGTATGCACGAAATTCGGGCTTCTAGAACATGCTTCTAGATGTTTCTTTATTTGTTCATGACACTATAAGAAAAGCCCATGTAGAATTTTCACATAAAATTCAATGAAATGAAAATCAATACTCAAGGCCCAATACAATATTGTTCGCCGTGTGACTGAATTCATTGTCATCATATGACAATGTCAAAAACTTATTTATTGATATTCATACCATTTTATGTCCTAATTGACAAAATTACACTTTAGACAATTTTTGTAAAACTTGTCTGCTTCATAATTTGAACTTGTTTTGACTTAGCTTCTAGTTTAACTAATCCTACTCTAATAACTTGTGGTAGTGACCTCATGGATCCAAATGAACAAAGCTTGAGCTAGCATACTTGGACTCAAAGTTTCACAAACCTTTTCCAAGTTCTAGCTTAATGTCAATTGACTCCACTAAAGAGCTGACTCTAAAATCTCTCGGTTCAAATAATATATTTTCTACTCAAGAATTCTACTTAAATGTGATGAGTGGATCCATTGAATTTTATCTATGTTTACCCTTCATGAATATCATCAACTAGATGGGATTTACAAAATTACTATTTTACCCTTCTAGTTGTTATTTCCTCAACTCCTTTTGTCGCTTGTGAATAAGTTAGAAACAATGTATTGATGAGGAGCTAACAAGTCACATTGATTCATCCAAAAGAGTCATGACTCAATTTGGACACTGGCCAGTTCATTTATTCAAATTCCAAGGAACAAAGCATGAGGTGATTTACGTTGCATTTCAGCAATCTTGTACATGAATTACATATCTATGAGATCTTCACAAAGTTGTTCATGACATCTTCTGTCGGTGGATCAAGCTCGCATCGGACACGAACGATCGCTCCGATGCGCCTCGTTTGTGATGATTCCACCATATAACCATATTAATGCGGAAAAATAATTAATTACGCTGATCATAAGCTAATTAAATTATGGTTATAATTAACAAGATCTAGTTATGTTTAATTAATTTAATTCACGAGAGCATATAAGTCAAGCAACCGATATAAGAGTAAACGAGTACTTACATTGATTTTCGGTTCAGCTACAGAACGCTCCAATCCAATCGCGTACTCCTTGCGTCGTCTCGATGAAGGACTCGAGGATGACACCTTAGTCTTCCGAAACGTAATCTCCGAGATGAATAAGAAAGATGAGTGGGCACAGTCTTTATCTCACTAGATCATGAAACTAGGTGTTTCGAGATCTCGCTCTTATTTTACTAAGAATGGAAACGAATTTCCGAGGGGAGGGAGAGGCAGATGCACGGCCAAGGAGAGGCTATGATGCACGAAATTTTCACTCAAAATTCCTTAAAATAATTGCTTATTTTTGCCTTCTCATGAACCCCTATTTATAGTAGTAAAAAGAAGATATTCATGGAATCTTTCAGAATATTTTATTTCCTTTTATTGTGTTCATACTAGTGGATTAAATCTAGGCCATTGGATCTCATCTAGTGAATCCTATTTTTTCTCTCATCCATCAGATCAATATCTATGGGATATTATTCTTTTATTTAAATAGAGAACAATTTATGTAGTGAGATAATAAAGGAGAATATATTATTCTCCTAAATATTCTCCTAAATACTTTACTTTAAATAAGGAGAAAATATAGGACAATGTCTTATATTTTTCTCTCTCCTTTATTTAAACAACTAAAGAGAAAATATTGGTAAATACCAATATTATAAAATTCGAATTTTAAGGACACAGCTAAGGGGGAATTTGCGCAAACCCTAGTGCCAAAAATTCCCAAATCCGATTTTCATATTTTGTGCAAGGCCCAATTGCTTAAAACTCAATTAATTATTTATTTACATGGTCCAACAACAAACAAATAATTAATAATTGATTATTTACTTGATCAAACAATAAATAAACAATTCTACCATAAATATTTATTTAATTCTGCGAATACCCGTTTTCCAGAATTAATGTTGTCAATCACAATTACAGCAAGTGAGATTAATAATGATAAACATTATTATACGAAAGTTCTTATCCGCCTTTATCAGAGCCGAATCGGGGACTATGGACCTAGTAATAGGAGCTTATCCGCCTACATCGATTCGTCTAATCTTGGTCAAATACTCCACCTTGTAAGCCAAGACTGAACTCTCCTGTATACTAGAATTATATTTACTCATCGTGACGAGTGTCCACTGATATAGTCAGTTCGTGATCAAGATCCTCCAGGTTCAACCCGTGTCAAGAGAAGTCAAATTTTCCGTTATACTTCTCTTGATACATATCAGCCCTAAGCATTGTTGCTTCCCCAGCGAAAGATTCTTTCGAACGTTACTTACTTCGAAAGTGCTAGCAATCTATCGGTTCTGGAATCAACCCTTAGGTGAGTGAACATTAACCTTCTTTCAGGAAGGCTGGATTCTGTATCTGTAAATCACTTCCCACTCGAATCATGCTCTGAGAAAACTCCCAAGACATAAGCTGTGATTAGCATGAATAGCCTTTTAGCGAATGAGTCAAAGAGCTCAGTAACATAACCCAGTTTCCATGATCACTTCAGGATTTAGATCAAGTCTCACTGTGACCATCATAGTGGCCTCGGTTAGTGTGTCGTAACGGTCCTTAAACGGCACATCTACAACCAAGACCTGTCCAAGTCGTACACTTACCATAAGTGTAGAATGCTCCCACATAGTGATCAGCCTTAACCTATGCGTTCCACATATATGACTTTAGATATAGCTTTCCAGGCATATATCAGTCATCGACCATGTTTTCGCACATCGCCCGAACTCAGGTGCCCAGCACGTGACTCAGTTAGATACGGAGGCTATGGAAGATAGTTGTTATTGATTCTAATTGTTTAGAACTCAACCCACTGATCATATAATGCTAATAAAGTAATCTTATTATCGAATTTAGTAATCATTCATTCATTATCTTCAAGTCGGCAATATTCCCAACAATCTCCCACTTTGACCAGAGAAGATAAGTTTCCTTCAGCCAATTTAATTCTTTGCCATCATTATAGACGGTTTAGACTTTGACCCAGGATTGAGATTCCCATCATATGGATTCCCGCTTTATCTATACTCTATCATTTATGTCGATCTGACATATGTCCCATTTTCATATTATTCTAGTTCATGCATTTTTGCAAGTGATCTTTGACTTACCATTTAAGGTTAAGTCAATTTGTTCACAGTAAATAAATTTACTTTAGAACAAATTAAAACTTCGCATACCTTTAGATTATACACCAGACTTTATATCTAAAGATAACAAGTCTCCCTATCAAGGTGTACATCCCTTTGGTGCCAAAACAGGTTGCACCATTGCATGGTTTGATCTCATCACCACTTACTATAGTGTGATTTATTGAACGTGTTTAAATAAGAAATTTATTGACCTATTTCCATTACTTGGTTATTTATAGTTCATCCTTGTTTGTCGTGTTTATATTCAATATATACACATGACTTTAAGGATTTACTATATTTAAATAACTAAGTATCTCACTATTTCCAGAAATTACAGTGTTTACAACTCATGTAGTTATTCTCGGAAATACGACATGTCTAAGGTCTAATTATTAGTCCTTTTTAAAGACAATGTTGATAGCCTCAACATTGAGGTCATACCTTATATCAATAAGTATGTTTGAGACATAATGGAACGAGCATGTCGTTTCTAAATTTAATTTTAGAAACAGTTAGCTCAGTCAATTTATTTGTGTCATAATGAGGTCTAGAACTATAATAGTAATGACTTTATTCATGACACTTGTTTAGGAGCTACACTTATCAATCATTCTAAAAAAATTGATTATAACAAACATCCATGTACAATCATGATTAGTTTGTTAAGTACTTAGGATCTACCTTTCATATTTCAAAAAGTTTAGTAGTATAACTACTTCGATCCATGTCTTTATGTTATTGGAACTTCATCCTCAAAGGACAGCTCATCTTCAATTTTGAAGATCCCAAATGAAGTGGTTCGTGGTATCAGAAAGAAGAGTATCATTGATGATAATGTCTCTCCTTAAGGGCTCAATCCCTTACCTTATAGCTTATTAAAGCTTAAACCATTTCATTAATCCTTTTATAGATCTCTCTATTCCTTTAAGCTAATACCTTAACAGGTAGATCTATTAAATATGGGCTAATAACTTTCAGACAAGTTAGTATGATCCAGAGTGATATCTCAAGATCATGTCTTTCCATTTAAGGAAAGTTTATTGTTGATGAGAGTGACAAGGATCCATTCTAGGATGCTCCCACTAGGTTATTGATTTTAACGACAAGATAATTCAAAATTATCTTTCCTTTCAATTCATTGATTTATGTGGCAAGGTAATCATTGATTACTCTTTCACTTTAATTATTGAATAATAGCATATACATTCCGGTTAAGGATGCCATCTTCAATGATGGGTTTAATCCTGTGAAGGATGTTGCTATTTATTGAACAACAAGTGGCTAGATTTCATTAAAGAAAGCTCCCACTCTTTTATTGAACAATAGTGACTAGAATCCAATTAAGGATGCTCCCACTCAATAATATTGGTTATTTAGTGGCTAGGTTCCATTTATGGATGCGCCCACTATGTCAATGAATAAGAGTAGCTAGGTTCCAGCTGAGGATGCTCCTACTCGATTATTGAATTTTAGACTGGCTAGGTTCCAATTAAGGATGCTCCCACTCAATCAATAAATCTAGGGTGACTAGGCTCCATTCAAGGATGCTCCCACTCAATCAATACGAGTATTAGTGACTAGGTTCCAATTAAGGAAGCTCCCACTAATTTAATTCATTATCAACACTAACTTTTAGTTGTGTCTCCTTTATTACTTATTATTCGCACAAGTCATTGTCGAATAATGGTAATATTTATTTAGACACTTTCAAAGCTCTAAATAGTTCTTAAACAATAAAACATATTCAACATAAGAATTTAATGAAGCAATGAAAGCTAATTAAATTCTAACAGAGATAATAACTTAGAAAATATTTATATTTATTTATTGTGCTTCTATATAGCATATGAACGGAAAAACGTAACCTTCATATTCTATATCTTTTTCATAAGGACATAAGCATTCATGCATATTCAAATATCATAAAAGCAATCAAGGCATTCAATAGAAGGAAATATTTAAAGACACAACCATGTGTTCATAAATAATGTAATAAAACATAAAGAAAGAAAGATTCATCCTTTCTGGAATAGCCATAAAGGCTATAATCCAGAAAACCTAGGATTATTAAATGACACATCTCATGTTCAAAAAAAAATCCAAAAATAAAAGTAATAAAACTAGCGGGAAATTAGATCTTCAAACGGAGCATGAGCTTCTCTATAATTCGGGCTTGAATCCGACATTGTTCAACAAGCTCGTCTACACATGTGTGCTCCATCAGATCTGCTCTGCAACAAGAAAAGAAGTATGCTCATGAATAATTATCCTCAAAACATTTTTAGGATATCTTTAATCATGAATTTTAAGGTACCATACCAGCATTCTTCTTGTTTTTCTCAAGCTCAGCCAAGTACAAAGGACAATGCCTTTTCCAATGGCCTTCAGTGTTGCAGTGGTGATATTTACCAATGCTTTCTCGCTTATTTTCTTTTCCTTTTCCACTTCTCTTGAAGTTCTTCTTTTCCTTCTTAGCGGGACCTTTCCCCTTCGAAGTATTCGGACGTGCCTTAGATGACTCAGCACCAGAAGTCAACATCTTCTTGGTTTTAGGCGAAGAACTCTTGTCAGCATAGAGAGCTGACCCTTTGTTCTTCCCATGTCGAGTGATACACTCGAAAGTCTGTAGTTCATTCAACAGCTGAGACAGTCCATACGTCAACTTGTTCATGATGTAGTTGGACGTAAACTGTATGAAGTCACTCGAAAGGGAATTCAGGATTATTCCCACCTGAGTAACCTCATCCATCTGTGCCCCATGGAGTTCAGCTTCGGTGAAGTAGTTAGTCATCTTCATGACATGATCCCTCACCGGAGTTCCCGCAGTGATCCTAGTGCTAGTGCATTTACGGGTGAGCTCAATGCGGGCTTGCTCGCTTTGCATCCCAAACATTTGTTGCAACGAGTCAAGGATCTCCACAACGGTCTCCTTCCCTTCCATCTTAGTTCGCAACGCATCAGATATTCTTGCGAGCATGTAGGCCACCGCCTTGTTATTGGCAGTAGTCCATTTGTCATAGTCCTCCCTCAAGTTCTTGGAGGCACCATGAGCAGGAAGAGGAGGTCTGTCTTTAGTGAGGATAAAGAGAATGCTTTCACTCACAAGCACAATGTTGAGATTCGACTTCCACTTAGGGAAGTTATCTCCAGCCAGGACGTCTTTCGACAACAGGGCCATAATAGGGTTCGACATGATTACTAAAAACATAAAAGTACATTTATTAACAATATGAAAAGAAACAACCATCAATATAATTTAGGAAATAAAAACTATAATGCAAACATGCACGGGATAAAATACTAATCAAAAGAACCCAGTTTTTATATTCCAAGGTAATTCGACTAATAGCCACAGTCCGTTTCACTCTGGTGACGTAACGGAGTGCACCTAGTGAAAATGAGAACCATCTCAGATTAGTGAGCAATCATAGTACATGCACCTTCATAACTATGCTCACTAACTACCAATTTTATAGGAATCTTTGGCCACATGAGCAACCACCGGTTGGTTCATGTATGAGTCAACCCAACATTTCAGTGAAAGAAATCTAGCTCATACGAGAGGATCACGAGAGGATCTTTCATCCTCACGGTCTTGTGTCAATGTTGGAGACCTACGACTCAATATACTTTCAGTATTTTAATTTTCCTAGCATTAACTTTAATCTAGGTGATCCACTCGAGTTAACTAAGTCATATTAAAAACTCGAGTGTTTCTAAGCTACCCTTAAAAACAGAGGTTTCGATATAGCTTAGTGATTAGGAATTCGTGACATCTAGTCTTGATTATCCTAAAAGTATTCCATCACGGAAAAGCTCCCAGTAGAGAAGGTGAGACACTAGGTCTTCTTAAGTACCTCTCAGCTTAGCCTCTTATCGGCTTGGTGACAAAGCTCTCCGATCCGTTCAACTCATTCATTAATTAACTATCATAATCCAATTAGACCATTTTAATGAATGAAAGCCCATGACAACCATTAACATACGATACATGATCTAAGTTATAGCATACAAGCATGGCATAGTAATTAAATAAACAAGCAAGAGCATGCAAGAATGGTTTGATTCGGATTGATCGTTTCCTATTTGATTCTATAAAGTAAGTCAAGATGAGCCCAATCACATTGGCACATGGATTCAATTGGGCCCATTCTTATGTCCCTTACAAAAATAAATCAATATCAAATTATTTAAATTTTCTAATTTTTATCGAAAAAATTAATTAAGTAAGGGCCCATTCCAATGTCCCATTAAAATAAATCGATATCATAATCATTTATTTTGTAATGTTTTAAATAAAAAATCATTAGGGCTCAGCCCATACAATTAATTAAATAAAACATTTAAAACTTAATTTTTTTTTTTCGGTAAATTTTTTTATTTTTTATTTTTTAATGAGTGGGCCCGTGGGCCCATTAGGGTTTATGGGCTGAGGCCCGGACGAATCCTCTAATCTTGACCAAGGTCAAGATTAGAATTGAGGCTGCACCAGACCGCCGCCGCCACGAGGGCGCGGCTCGGCACGAAGAGGACCGCCGAGACTTGTCACAAAATTTTGTGACAAGTTTTCTTGTGGCGTAGTCGTGGAGGTTTTCTTCGTCCGTCATGCTTCTTCGTTTTGTGTCCGTCTCTCGCCAATCGTCGTGATCAAGAACGTCGCACCATTGGACTACAAAAATAATAATAATAATTACATAAAACCTATACCCTTTGAATTTCGGGTTTACAAAAATCAAGAAAAGCGAGAATCAAATATTCTACGATCAAACCACGAATCACAATTCACATATCATATATTGAATTGCATGAAATTCACATCCACATATAATTTCATTCAAACCATATTTAAATTAATTACAAGAACGAATCGATTAATTAATCATAACATCTAGCTCTGATACCACTTGTTGGGGAATCAAGTGGGTATCAGACACGAACAATCGCTCTGATACCACTTGTCGGTGGATCGAGCTCGCATCGGACACGAACGATCGCTCCGATGCGCCTCGTTTGTGATGATTCCACCATATAACCATATTAATGCGGAAAAATAATTAATTACGCTGATCATAATCTAATTAAATTATGGTTATAATTAAAAAGATCTAGTTATGTTTAATTAATTTAATTCACGAGAGCATATAAGTCAAGCAACCGATATAAGAGTAAACGAGTACTTACATTGATTTTCGGTTCAGCTACAGAACGCTCCAATCCAATCGCGTACTCCTTGCGTCGTCTCGATGAAGGACTCGAGGATGACACCTTAGTCTTCCGAAACGTAATCTCCGAGACGAATAAGAAAGATGAGTGGGCACAGTCTTTATCTCACTAGATCACGAAACTAGGTGTTTCGAGATCTCGCTCTTATTTTACTAAGAATGGAAACGAATTTCCGAGGGGAGGGAGAGGCAGATGCACGGCCAAGGAGAGGCTATGATGCACGAAATTTTCACTCAAAATTCCTTAAAATAATTGCTTATTTTTGCCTTCTCATGAACCCCTATTTATAGTAGTAAAAAGAAGATATTCATGGAATCTTCCAGAATATTTTATTTCCTTTTATTGTGTTCACACTAGTGGATTAAATCTAGTCCTTTGGATCTCATCTAGTGAATCCTACTTTTTCTCTCATCCATCAGATCAATATCTATGGGATATTATTCTTTTATTTAAATAGAGAATAATTTATTTAGTGAGATAATAAAGGAAAATATATTATTCTCCTAAATATTCTCCTAAATACTTTCCTTTAAATAAGGAGAACATATAGGACAATTTCTTATATTTTTCTCTCTCCTTTATTTAAACAACTAAAGAGAAAATATTGGTAAATACCAATATTATAAAATTCGAATTTTAGGCACATGGCCAAGGGGGAATTTGCGCAAACCCTAGTGCCAAAAATTCCCAAATCCGATTTTCATATTTTGTGCAAGGCCCAATTGTTTAAAACCCAATTAATTATTTATTTACTTGGTCCAACAACAAACAAATAATTAATAATTGATTATTTACTTGATCAAACAATAAATAAACAATTCTACCATAAATATTTATTTAATTATGCGAATACCCGTTTTCCAGAATTAATGCTGTCAATCACAATTACAGCAAGTGAGATTAATAATGATAAACATTATTATACAAAAGTTCTTATCCGTCTTTATCAGAGCCGAATCGGGGAGTATGGACCTAGTAATAGGAGCTTAACAAATCCGATGAAAAAGACGAAATAGTCCTTTCTCTTTTGTCCATCGATTTGTCTAATCTTGGTCAAATACTCCACCTTGTAAGCCAAGACTGAACTCTCCTTTATACTAGAATTATATTTACTCATCGTGACGAGTGTCCACTGATATAGTCAGTTCGTGATCAAGATCCTTCAGGTTCAACCCGTGTCAAGAGAAGTCAATTTTTCCGTTATACTTCTCTTGATACATATCAGCCCTAAGTATTGTTGCTTCCCCAGCGAAAGATTCTTTCGAACGTTACTTACTTCGAAAGTGCTAGCAATCTATCGGTTCTGGAATCAACCCTTAGGTGAGTGAACATTAACCTTCTTTCAGGAAGGCTGGATTCCGTATCTGTAAATCACTTCCCACTCGAATCATGCTCTGAGAAAACTCCCAAGACATAAGCTGTGATTAGCATGAATAGCCTTTTAGCGAATGAGTCAAAGAGCTCAGTAACATAACCCAGTTTCCATGATCACTTCAGGATTTAGATCAAGTCTCACTGTGACCATCATAGTGGCCTCGGTTAGTGTGTCGTAACGGTCCTTAAACGACACATCTACAACCAAGACCTGTCCAAGTCGTACACTTACCACAAGTGTAGAATGCTCCCACATAGTGATCAGCCTTCACCTATGCGTTCCACATATATGACTTTAGATATACCTTTCCAGGCGTATATCAGTCATCGACCATGTTTTAGCACATCGCCCGAACTCAGGTGCCCATCACGTGACTCAGTTAGATACGGAGGCTATGGAAGATAGTTGTTATTGATTCTAATTGTTTAGAACTCAACCCACTAATCATATAATGCTAATAAAGTAATCTTATTATCGAATTTAGTAATTATTCATTCATTATCTTCAAGTGGGCAATATTCCCAACATCTTCATGTTGTCAATGGTGCCCACAAGAAGAGTTGTAATCTTTATATTATACATTTGAAGTAATAAAGTCTCATGAAGACTCTTGCTTGTAATTGCTTATTCATTAATAAAAAGTTGAAACGTTCATTCATTCTTCCATGTCTGTTTGAAGCTTTATGATAAAGCATTAGTCTTTAGTCCATAAACAAACTAAACAACTTACGAAGAGACAAATGTAGATTTGCATGAACAAACTCTTCGTAGTTTGCTTAAAACGATATATTCGCAATCTTAGGGTCAAAGGACTATTGACCTCAGTATGATTGTTAGAAGAATCTATGATGTCTGGTTATGAGGCATTGAGAGTTGGAGACTCTATAGTTCTTCTAGGTATCTTCCGAAGGTACTGAATTGACCAGTGCACTTCTAGAGACAAGATAAGAACAAACCATTTAACCTCGTATGTCTCGAAGTCACTATGTATGAATTGCATCGTGCTTACCTTAATCCTGAAATGAGACATGTCATTTCACACCTTACCTATTCTCATTTGAGAAAGTCAGAGTTTGAACTCACTATGTGATTCCGAGCAAGGCCTATTGGTGAAGTACTAAGTTCTGAGAATGTCATGAGTAACTTTGTGAAGTTCTCATAGATATGGAATTCATGTACAAGATTGCTTAAATGCAATGTATATCACCTCATGTTTTGTTCCTTGGAGTGTGAATAAATGCCAGTGTCCAAATTGAGTTCTGACTTTTTTGGATGAAACAATGTGACTTGTTAGCTCCTCGTCAATACATTGTTTCTAACTTATTCACAAGCGACAAAGGAGTTGAGGAAATAACAACTAGAAGAGTAAAATGGTAATTTTGTAAATCCCGACTAGCTGATGATATTCATGAAGGGTAAACACTGATAATATTCTGTGGATCCACTCATTACAATTAGGTTGAATTCTTGAGTAGAAAATAAATTCATTTGAACCGAGAGATATTCAGTGTCAACTCTTTAGTGGAGTCAGTTGACATTAAGCTAAACTTGGAAAAGGTTTGTGAACTTTTGAGTCCAAGTGTTTAGCTCAAGCTTTGTTCATTTGGATCCATGAGGTCACTGTCACGAATCACATCGAAAATTTTCATTTCAAAAGGGTATTTTTGTCTTTTGAGACATAGGATGAAATGAATGTCAATAAATTTTTTGACAAGGTCATTTGATGACTTAATGCCACTCGGCCAAATTAGATTAATTGGGCCTTGTGAATTGATTTCATTTCATAAGAATTTTATTGAAAATTCTTAATGGGCCTTTCTTATGTTGTCATGAACAAATGAAGAATCTTCTAGAAGCTCCTTCTAGAGAGCATGATAGGCACCCAAATACCCAAGAGAAAGAGAGAATATTTTGTTCTTAAATGTATCAAGATACTTTCCAAAAGAAAAAGAGGAAACAAATTTCCCATGCATGCATGAGGATATTCGGCCAAGAGAGAGTCAAAGGCAAGGCATGGAACAAAATAGGAAACAAATCAAGGCTTCTAGAATGCCTTGTTGGCTATGTGACTCTATGAAGGAAAAAGGGAAATTGGCTCATGAATATGTGATATTCTATACAAGAGGAAACTACGTTATTGAAGGTGACACCTCTCCTATAAATAGGAGCCTCATTCCACACATTTCATTCATCCAAGTTCTAGAGATTTGAGAGCTTCTCTCTCTAGCTTGGCCGATCCTCTCTCTCTCTCCCTAGTTAATTTTCGGTTTTTGTTTTGGCACCTAGGTCCTCATTTGACCTAGTGTTTAGCTCTGCGACTTCAAGACTCGTTCTTAAGTCGTAGTGTTTAAAAGTGCCCACTCACTAATTGCTTTTCTCTCGAGTTATTTAGTGATAGAAACTTTCGTGGTTGCTCGAGTTGCCGAGGAAGGAAGAGAGACGTGTTGCGAGGGGAGACGAACGTTGCAACATTTTTCCAAAACCTTCTCAACGTTCAAGCATCTAAAAAGGTTAGTAAACTTCTATGGTCATATTAGTTTTTATTTACATGTGCTTGCTCTTTGTCTAGGTTAGTAAAAACTGTTTTACTTAATTTTTTTTTAAATTTCGCCGCTTAACGAAGCGTTAAACTTTTTCTTAAACCCTAGATCAATTCCAACAAATGGTATCAGAGCTATGGTCAAAGATATGCATGTACATGTATTTAAAAATATGAGCTTGAAAATCGTTTTCGAAAGTTTACTAATTTTGTGACAAGTTAGAATTGTTATCTTAGTTTTTTTTAATCTATTGCTCTTGCCTTTAAATTAAAAATCATGTTGATTTTCTATGAGTTTGGGATGTTATTAAAACACATTAGAATCAGTTCTAAATTTTTTTTTTAATTTTTTATATTGAAAAACGTGTTTTAAAGGTTTGAGAAATTTCGAGTAAATTTTGTGACTAGTTATATTGTCTTGCTAGTTTCTTTTCTTTACTTGAATCGTTTTATGCTTGTTATTATTTCTTTTATACCATGTTATTACCTTACTAATAAAACAAGGTGCGCGGTTATTAATTTTTTATACCATGTTATACTATCCAATGCCACCGGTTTCAGGTCAAAAGGACATCAGAGCCGCCAGTTATGGCGATTTTACTCCGAGGTGCGCGGCTGTTCCAAAAGTCCAGTTTTTAGAATTTCGGATTTTCAGCCCCACTACCATGAGTTATAGAACTCTAATGAGAAAAATTTCTTGAGCGAAAATGTTTTTCATAAGATTATAAACATGATGTGTAAGATTAAAATGTTTTGATTTTTGAAAGTTTAATTGAAATTGAATTTTTACAAAATTAGTTTGAATTTTGAAAAACCGTTTTCGTTTTCAAACTTGAAAATATTTTGTCATCCAAATCAAACAAGTTTTCAAAATATTTTCAAAACTATATCTATATCACATATGTTCAAAATCTATATCCTCTTGAAAATTTGAGTGGGAGGTCTCCTTGTAGACAAGCCGAAAAAGAAAAAGATGTGTAATCTCCAACTTTCAAGTGTTCGAGTGAGTTGAAGTTCACACTTTCCTCGTGCACTTTCCCGAAATAGAAAATAGGAAAAGATCCGAGTATGTCCCTTGTGCCTTTATGCACTAACACTGCTCTAAAACATGAATGTCTAGGATTCTTTTCTAGTTGTCCGCTCTATCGCTCTATAACTAGGAAAACCGTTTCCGAACTTATAAGAGTCGATGTACCAACTCCAAAAACTAAGTGGGAGGGTTATATTTGTTGTTTGTAACCCACGATCCCCAACACTAATAAAAGAAGCAATTAATGTGGGACTAAGAGCCGCTCTTGCGACCCACTCTTAAATGGGAGTACTCCAAGGCGTTTTTGCTTCTATCATTGCTCCATGAGCTACGTCCGAGAGTGAGACGATGATGACAAGGCCTCCCCTTGGGGGATTGTTTTTCAAAGTTGACCTTTTGGACTAAGTGGTTGGTTGCACACTTAGGCTCAATCCCTAGTAATCCTCCCTTGAGGTTCTGCGAAAGGATG
This sequence comes from Urtica dioica subsp. dioica, assembly GCF_054948205.1. NCBI lineage: Eukaryota > Viridiplantae > Streptophyta > Magnoliopsida > Rosales > Urticaceae > Urtica > Urtica dioica. Next base: position 35,676,544 of record NC_142756.1, on the reverse strand, counting down.
TGAGTGATCAAACCAATTTAAAAGGTGGCTAGTCAAAATTGATGTATTGACATCTTGGCTAAGCATTAATGATGTGTCATTTACTTATAAATGGAGATTTTTCGCGGCCTTCTCTTGAGGGAGTAAATTATCGTTTGGTTTATAACTCCTTTGGATTTTATCAAGTCTTAAATAAAACTTAAATCCTAAACCAAAGACTAATCATAAACTTGTTTCAACTTTTATAGGCAATATGTCTCTCAACCCTCTCTCAACAATTCTTTCCTCGAATAAACTCGAAGGCGACAATTACGTTGACTGGAAACGTAACCTCGACATAGTCCTTACTGTCGACAAGCACAAATGGGTTCTCACCACCCCTTGTCCTCAAACGAATGAAGGTTCGACACAAGAGGAAAAAGACGCCCTGGCGGCCTGGCTTCGATCCGATGAGATTGCGAGGTGCTATATTTTGGCATCAATGAACAATGTGTTGCAACAACAACATCGTGATTACGAAACTGCCACCGATATGCTCTACAATCTCCATGAGATGTTTGGAGGCCAAGGACGTCAAGCTAGGCAACAAGCGGTCCGACAGTTTATGAACTGTCGCATGAAGGCTGGGACTCCCGTTAGGGATCATATGATGCTGATCAATAGATATCTAAACGAAATGGAGATCCTTGGATCTGAGATTGATGGGGAGACTAAAATAGATATGATCTTGGAAACTCTCCCCGAAACTTTTGATACCTTCAAGTCGAATTACTCCATGAACAAGCTAGAGTACACTATTACCGAGCTCATGAAGGAACTTCAAACCGCTGAGGCACTCACAAAGAAAAAGAGGGCTCTAGGAGAGGTACATGCTACTGCCTCCACCTCTGGATCTAAGAATAGACCTCGCAAGGCCGAGAAGAAGAACCAACCTAAGGTTCAAACGAAGAAGAAGGCGCCAAAGGCTCCGAAGGTGGATAAGTCTAACGACAAATGCCACCACTGCAATGAGCCTGGTCATTGGCGTAGGAACTGTCCTGCCTACCTCAAAACCAAAGTAAAACGTATCGGACTTATTACTGAAGCTTGTTTATAGCTGATAATGTATCATCGTGGATTATTGACTCCGCTGCTACTAACCATATTTGCTGATCCTTAACTGGTTTTAGGAAAAGCAAAAGCTTAGAGGATGGTGACTTCTGCATCAAGTGGGGTGATGGGAGCGTGGTGTCTGCGAAGGCTGTGGGATCCGTGACGCTATCTTTTGAAGATCGCACTTTAAATTTGAATAATGTTTATTATGTTCCTTCCTTTGGGAAAAACCTAATATCTGTTGCTCAACTTTTAGAGCAAGATTATTATTTAAAGTTTATGAAGAATGAAATTCGTATTTCTTTTTCAAATTCTTTTGTCACTGATGCATGTATGAAGAATGGTCTTTTTTACATTTATCCCGCTCAACCTTCACTTTTAGACACCGAAATAGATAATGATCTATTAGGGAGCCAAAGAGGATCAAACTTTCTGAATCCTCTGATCTAACAAAATCAACATACCTATGGCACTTAAGACTTGGTCACATCAGTCTAAATAGGATTAAGAGACTTGTGAGGGACGGTCCACTCCAAGCCTCTGCAATAGGTTCACTACCTACTTGTGAATCCTGCATAGAAGGAAAAATGACTAAGCGACCTTTCTCCGATAAGGGTCGAAGAGCCACTGAGTTGCTGGAACTAGTACATTCTGATGTATGTGGTCCGCTCAGCCAACAGGCACGTGGAGGATTCGAATACTTCGTCACCTTCACCGAGGATTACTCACGATATGGTTTTGTCTATTTTCTCAAACACAAATCCGATACCTTTAACGTATTTAACGTCTTCAGGGCTTTACTGGAAAAGCAAACTGGCAAAGTGAACAAAACCCTTCGATCTGATCGAGGTGGCGAGTATATTTCTGGACAGTTTGATGACTTTCTTAAAGACGAAGGTATCGCTCCTCAGCTTACCGCACCTGGCACACCTCAACAAAACGGAGTGTCAGAGAGAAGAAACCGAACTCTTGTGTAGATGGTTATATCAATGATGAGTCACTCATCACTCCCTCCTTCCTTTTGGGGATATGCCCTCGAAACAGCCGCTTATATTCTGAACCAAGTTCCGTCCAAAACGGTTCCTTGTACTCCTTATGAACGATGGACTGGCCGTAAAGTAAATCTGGGCCACATCTGAATATGGGGTTGCCCTGCACACGTGCTAAGGCAAAAGACTAGCAAGTTGGCTAGTAGGTCAGAATTGTGCTTGTTTGTGGGATATCCAAAGAAAACCAAGGGTTTCATCTTCTATAGTCTCGAGGACGATAAGACTTTCGTTAGCACGAATGCTCGTTTCCTTGAGGAGGACTTTATGAAAGATGCAAAACCTAGAAGCAAAATTGTGCTTGAAGAAAAGTTGGGTGAGGAAGCTTCTACCTCATGTGTAAGAACTGTTCTTACCCCAACTGAAACTGTTGAAATCGAGCTCGTCAGCTCGCCATTCCGCATCGAACTCATCAACTCGCCCTTCCGCGTCGAGCTCGTCAGCTCGCCCTTCCGCGTCGACCTTGCCTCGAAAGTCCTCTCCTTGGAACTCATTCCTCATGGGAAATTGTCGCATTTATTTCTCATGTTATTTCCGATGTCTTACTCACTGTGTATATTTATTATTCTCTTTTTCCTAGAAGTAGTTTTTACACATGTATTTATTACACTCTCTCTTGTACCCACCTTATGTATAAATAGCTGATACAAATTAATATTAAACACAAGAAATATTCAAAGTCTCGGAACACTCTCTCTCTTCTCCGATTCTCTCTTTCTTTATCTTCTCTCTCTAAACTTCAACATGGTATCAGAGCAAGGAAAATCAACCATCATGAACACCACTCAGACCACGCCCACTCAGTTGCAATATGAATCCTTCTCCCAACATATCACGAGCCACAAACTCAATGGCCACAACTTCCTATAGTGGTCCCAATCTGTGCTCATGTTCATATCGGGACGAGGTAAAGATGACTACCTCACAGGCGTGGCCACATCTCATGTGATCGAAGATCCGACGTTCAAGAGTTGGAAGGCCGAAAACAGCATGGTGATGTCCTGGCTCATAAACTCCTTGCTCCCCAAAATCGGAGAAACCTTCCTCCTTTACCGAACGGCAGCAGAAATCTGGCAAGCAGCTAGAGAAATCTTCTCCAACTCAGAAGATATGTCCGAGCTGTTTGAAACTAAGAACACTCTCCACGACCTACGTTAAGGAGAGATGTCTGTTACTCAGTTCTTCAGCTCGCTCACACATCTGTGGCAGAAGATCGACCTCTACGAACAGCACCAGTGGACCAGCTCCGAAGACTCAAAAATCTACCGCTGGATAGTGGAGACCAAACGTGTGTTTAAACTACTATCCGGCCTCAACCAAGACCTTGATGAGGTCAGAGGTCGGATACTTAGTACAAAACCACTACCATCTCTCCGTGAAGCCTTCTCCGCGGTCAGACACGAGGAAAGCAGGAGGAAACTCATGCTGGGAGTTATCAAATCGAGCTCACTTCCGGGCTCATCCTCAGACTCGTCCGCCCTCACCACACATGGAGACGAAGTTCTTGCAGCCCGCATCTCAACAGAGAAACCTCGCAAACCTCGCCCCTACTACGATCATTGCAGACGACCTGGACACCTCCGAGAAACCTGCTGGAAACTGCATGGGAAACCACCGAGCTCGAAGTCTACCCAAGATACTAAGGATCCTAACTCAGTCGGAAACTTAGTATCCACCTCGTCCGCTGCCTCGACCTGTCTCAGAAATTCCCAGCTCGCCCAGCTCGCCTCAAAATCCGACCTCACCTGTCTCAGAAATTCCCAGCTCGCCCAGCTCGCCTCAAAATCCGACCTCACCTGTTCCAGAAATTCCTAGCTCAGCTGTTCAAGAAATTCCCAGCTCGCAAGCCTCTGAACCCTCTCCATGGGAACTGAATATCAACCAGAGTCCAGTACAAGCTCGCGACCAAGATGTCTCTCCGAACCTGAACCATGACACTATTGAACAAGGTAACATCAAATCTCCAGACTTACCCATTGCATTGAGAAAACCTCCTCGGTCGCGTGCTCAATACAGGATGGCAGATTACGTGTACTATGGGAATTTATCTACGAGCTACCAAGCCTATGTGGCGAAGTTAGATGAAGGAAAAGTGCCGAACTCCATCGAGGAAGCCCTTCAAAGTTCCGAGTGGCGAGACGCAAGTCATGCTGAGATCCAAGCCCTAAAAAAGAATGATACGTGGGATATCGTCGAGCTACCACCAGGCAAGCGAACTGTTGGATGTAGATGGCTCTTAACCATCAAACACAATCCAGATGGGACAGTGGAGAGATACAAAGCCCGACTTGTCGCAAAAGGGTACACGCAGGCGTATGGCATTGACTATCAAGAAACATTCGCTCCAGTTGCAAAGTTCAATACCATCAGAATCCTCCTTTCACTAGCAGCCAACTTAGATTGGCCTCTCATCCAGCTCGATGTGAAGAATGCTTTTCTAAACGGCGAACTGGAAGAGGAAGTCTACATGCAACTCCCACCAGGATTTGACAAAGATCAAGGAGCCAACACAAGGCAAGCTCAAGAAGTCACTATATGGACTAAAACAGTCCCCTCGAGCATGGTTCGGAAAATTGACCAACGTGCTCAAACGTTGTGACTACGAGCAGAGTCAAGCTGATCCAACACTCTTCTCAAAAATCTCCACACAAGGCAAGCACACCATTCTTAGTGTGTATGTGGACGATATAGTCATCACCGGAGACGACTTGGAAGAGATCAGGAGGCTGAAGCAAACTTTGTCATCTGAGTTCGAAGTCAAGGACCTCGGCAGCCTACGATACTTCCTCGGCATGGAGGTAGCTCGATCAAAAAAGGGCATCTCTGTTTCCCAGGGCAAGTACACGTTGGATCTCCTCAAAGAAACTGGCATGCTTGGCTGCAAACCAGTTGACACTCCGATGGATGCCAATGTGAAACTTCTAGCTCGCACCAACGAGGCTGCCACCGACAAAGAAAGATTTCAGCAGCTCGTAGGAAAACTCATCTACCTAACTCACACGAGACCAGATATTGGATTCGCAGTGAGTATGGTAAGTCGATTCATGAGTAATCCCTCAGAAACTCACATGGACGCAGTCATGAGGATTCTCCAATACCTCAAATCTACCCCAGGTACTGGTCTCTCCTTCAAGAAAAGACGAAGTCGAGGTGTCAAAGTATTCACAGATGCAGACTGGGCCGGATATGTTCCAGACAGACGATCAACATCAGGCATGTGCACATACGTCTGGGGAAATTTTGTTACCTGGGGAAGCAAGAAGCAGTCTGTTGTCTCAAGAAGTAGTGCTGAAGCCGAGCTCAGGTTCTTAGCAAGTGGAGTATGTGAAGGCATCTGGCTGAAGAGAGTTCTCGACGACCTCAAGATCATCACCGAAGGTCCAATCAAGCTCTTTTGCGATAATCAAGGTGCTCTCAGCATAGCCAAAAATCCAGTCCATCATGACAGAACAAAACATATCGAGATCGACCGATACTTCATCAGTGAAAAGATTGAAGAAAAAATAATCGATATGGAATACATTCCGTCAGGTCATCAGCTCGCCGACATTCTCACCAAAGCCCTTCCGCGAGCAACCTTTTCCGAGCTATGTAGCAAGCTTGACCTCCTCAACATATACAGTCAAGCTTGAGGGGGAGTGTTGAAATCGAGCTCGTCAGCTCGCCCTTCCGCGTCAAACTCATCAACTCGCCCTTCCGCGTCGAGCTCGTCAGCTCGCCCTTCCGCGTCGAGCTTGCCTCGGAAGTCCTCTCCTTGGAACTCATTCCTCATGGGAAATCGTCGCATTTATTTCTCATGTTATTTCCGATGTCTTGCTCTCTGTGTATATTTATTATTCTCTTTTTCCTAGAAGTAGTTTTTACACATGTATTTATTACACTCTCTCTTGTACCCACCTTATGTATAAATAGGTGATACAAATTAATATTAAACACAAGAAATATTCAAACTCTCGGAACACTCTCTCCCTTCTCCGATTCTCTCTTTCTTTATCTTCTCTCTCTAAACTTCAACAGAAACACAACCTAACTCTTCAGAATCTCGTCAAGTAGTACTTCAACGTAGTGGGAGGGCTACTCAAAAGCCTGACAGGTACATGTCCTATGGAGACTCTCTCGTAGCCATCTCTGACATGGATGATCCTGTTTCCTATAGCCAAGCGATGGCTTGTTCTGAATCAAACCTTTGGCTTGACGCCATGAAAGTTGAGATGCACTCGATGTATGTCAACAAAGTCTGGAAACTTGTAGACCTTCCTGAAGGGATTAAACCCGTAGGGTGTAAGTGGATATACAAGAAGAAAAGGGATCCTGATGGGAACGTCGAGACGTTCAAAGCACGACTTGTGGCGAAGGGTTATACCCAACAAGAAGGGATTGACTATTGTTATCAGCCCGTCTCGGACCGACGAGGACAAAGGATTCACTCCGACCCGCACGACCAGCGCGAGGCCTCGGACGGCGAAACTTTGCGTCGGCCGAGGACACGGCCCAACCAACCCATGGCCGGCCCAAACTCAGCCGGCCATGGCCGACCCAAGGGTCAGCCGGCCAACGGCCGGCCGAAGGTTTAGCACCTTCACTCGGCCAATGGCCGACTGAACCTTCAGCCGGCCAGGCAGGTTCACTCGGCCAATGGCCGAGTGAAACCTTCAGTCGGCCAGGCTGTTCACTCGGCCAATGGCCGAGCGAAGCTTTCAGCCGGCCAGGCTGTTCACTCGGCCAATGGCCGAGCGAAGCTTTCAGCCGGCCAGGCTGTTCACTCGGCTAATGGCCGAGCAAAGCTTTCAGCCGGCCAGGCTGTTCACTCGGCCAATGGCCGAGTGAAATCCTCAGCCGGCCTGGCTGTTTTTCACTCGGCCATTGGCCGAGTCAGCTCCATATGTTCAGCCGGCCATTGGCCGGCCCAAGCTTTCAGCTGGCCAATGGCCGACCCAAAATGTTCACTCGGCCAAGGGGTTCCCCAAAAACCCCTTGGCCGCATATAAATACAAGGATCCCTCCCTTGACCCAGGTAATCCGAATTTGAATACTGAAACGCTGTCGAACTCGTACCTCGCTCGTTTCTCTCAAGTTTCGGCCTCTAAACACCTAACTCTCTACAATCTACCTCAACCCTACTAATGTTGAGCGTCGCAGAGGTAAACAAAGGCAACCCCTCTGTTTCCCCTTTGTAGTTCACGCACTCGCTGCTGCTTTTTAGGTACAGAGACGAGGTGAGCTTCATCTACAGCTAAGGGACGACATGGGATACCAAGTCCGACACGCTCGAGCCAAAGTGAGACCACTTGGTTCGGCCTTGGATCTAACCACTTTGGGCTCCTAAATAGTTGTCCGAAAAATAGCGACAACATTTTGGCGCTAGAAGGAGGGGATCTCCCGAGCAACGCTCTCCCTTCCATTCCTCTCTCTTACAGCATCTACGACTCTCGAGAGATGAGTCAAATTCCCAGCGCCTCAGCAGGCACTCGAGCGACGATCTCGAGATACGGTCTTCGAAGCCTCGCGCACCGTCTAGGTGGGCAACCTAGTGACAACGAGAGCCAGCCCCGACACTCGGCGAATGACCCCAAGGCCGCGCTCCGAGAGGACACGGCTCGAAGACTCGCTGAGCTCCTAGACCGCCCCGGCGTCGATGGCACGCTCATCGCCAACCTCCTCGGCTACGACGTCGAGGATAGCTCCGCCCGAGACGACTCCGACCCCGACTATGTGGGGGAGTCGAGAACCGATGAGGTCACTCCAAGCCTCGCCCATTCACGGTCAGATAGGACGAATGGCGCCTTGGTCGGGCCATCGCACCCGATGCGACAACAGGCACGGTCACATTCCCGAGGACTCGCCCCCTCGGTTTCAAGAGGCGGCCGGACACGGCCCCTCGCCGGGGAGAGGACGACCATAGGGGATGATGGGGCCGATAGCCGAAGTGCTCGCCGGACAATCCGGCCAAGGGCGACCTTGCCCCGCCAAGCGCCGAGCGTGGACTTTAGAGAGCGCCTGACGGCGCAGAGAAACTCCCGAGGGGAGGATCTCCGCCATAGGCTCAACTCTCGAAGGGACGCGCTCTCCGCCACAACTCTTGGCCGAACTCAGGCCAATGTCGGGGACCAAGTGTCCAACGAGCGCCAACAGGCGACTCCCGCAGTCCCGGCGGTCAGCCCTGCTAACGGGCTCGACATGGTGACGATGATTCAGAGCCTCTAGAATCAAATCATCGAGATGAGGGAGGTCGGGAGGCAGAGGCCCTATGGAGGGATCGAGGAGTCATACTCTCCCTTCGCCGCTCAAATCCTCGCGCAGCCTTGCGTGGGGAATTTCAAGCTACCGTCCATCCCTCCCTACGATGGACGGACGGACCCAAACTTCCACATTCAACACTATGAGACGTGGATGACGATGCAGGGACAGTCAGACGCCACCTGTGTCAAGCCTTCAGCCTGACCCTCACAGGGTCGGGATTTGAGTGGTTTCGAAGTCTGAGGCCGGGAAGTGTCTCGTCCTTCCGGACTTTGCGAGAGGCCTTCCTTGCCCGCTTTGCCACTCTCGTGGTGCAAAAGAAGTCGAAGACCTACCTTCTGTCAATCCGACAGGGGAGAGACGAGACCTTGAGACAATACCTGGCTCGCTTCACCGAGGAGTCTCACAAGGTCGTAGGATTCGACGACAGGGACGCCATCACGGCGATCACCGAGGGAGCTCGCACGAGCGACTTCCTCAAGTCTATTGTTGGAAAGGTCCCACGGGACATGGCGGAGCTAATGTCGAGAGCACGCACCTACATGGGAATCGAGGACAACTTCGACGACCGAGACGGCCGAAAGTCGGGGAGGCTAAGCGGTCGCCGCCACGACGATCAAGACGAAGATCGTCCCGACCCTCGAAAGAGGAATAACAATTGAGGCCAGACCCCTAACAGTCACTCCCTCCTTGGACCTAGACCCTCGCACGTCGATATCTTCCGAAAGTTTTCGGCTTTTACCCCTCTGAACACTTCGCGAGAACGGATCCTAGCTTTGCACCGTGACGAGCTAGGAAGCCTCGCTCCACTCACAAAGGATCCCGCGAAGCGGGACCGACATGTTCAGAGCAGTATTAGTGCATAAAGGCACAAGGTACATACTCGATCTTTTCCTATTTTCTATTTCGGGAAAGTGCGTGAGGGAAGTGTGAACTTCAACTCACTCGAACACTTGAAAGTTTGAGATTACACGTCTTTTTATTTTTCGGCTTGTCTACAAGGAGACCTCCCACTCAAATTTTCAAGAGCATATAGATTTTGAACATATGTGATATAGATATAGTTTTGAAAACATTTTGAAAATTTATTTGATTTGGATGACAAAATATTTTCAAGTTTGAAAGTGAAAACGGTTTTTCAAAAATCAAACTAGTTTTGTAAAAAATTCAATTTCAATTAAACTTTCAAAAATCAAAACATTTTAATCTTACACATCATGTTTATAATCATATGAAAAACATTTTTGCTCAAGAAAATTTTCTCATTAGAGTTCTATAACTCATGGTAGTGGGGTTTGAAAATCCGGATTTATAAAAAAACTGGAGTTTCAGACAGCCGCGCACCTCGGAGTAAAATCGCCATATCTGGAGGCTCCGATGTCCTTTTCAGCCGAAACCGGTGGCATTGGATAGAAGACAGACAGAGCTTTAATTTGATTCAAGAATCATTAAATTTCGATTTCTGAGCAGAGAGTTATGCCACTTTTAATGCGGGTTTACTCCAGCTCGAAGAAAAAGAAATAAATTAAAACTTTGGTCCTTTTTAGGTGCGAAAAAGAATCAAGTGTAACGGAACGTTTTAAGATGTTGTTGAAAGCTTTTATTTGTGTTTTATTAGCAGGGTAATAACATAGAATAGAAGAAATAACAACAAGCATAAAACGAATACGGTAAATAAAAGAAACTAGAAAGACAAAGTAACTAGTCACAAAATTTACCGAAATTTCTCAAACATTTAAAACACGTTTTTCAATATAAAAAAATTAAAAACTTTTAGAACTGATTCTAATGTGTTTTAAAAACATCCCAAACTCATAGAAAATCAACATGCTTTTTAATTTAAAGACATGAGCAATAAATTAAAAAAATCTAAGATAACAATTCTAACTTGTCACAAAATTAGAAAACTTTCGAAAACGATTTTCAAGCTCATAATTTTAAAAACATGTACATGCTAATCTTTGACCATAGCTCTGATACCATTTTTTGGAATCGATCTAGGGTTTGAGAAAATAATTAACGCTTCGTTAAGCGGCGGAATTTTAAAAATTTTCTTTTACAAGTAAAACAGTTTTTACTAACCTAGACAAGTGCAAGTACATGTAACTAAAAACCAATATGAGCTATGAAGTTTACTAACCTTTCTTGAAGCTTGAACCTTGTAGAAGCTTTTGGAAAGTTGCAACGCTCGTCTCCCCTCGCAGCACGTCTCTCTTCCTTTCCTCGGCACCTCGAGCAACCACGAAAGTTTCTATCACTAAATCACTCGAAAAGAAGGAATTAGTGAGTGGGCACTTTTAAACACTACGACTTAAGAACGAGTCTCGAAGTCGCAGAGCTAAACACTAGGTCGAGTGAGGACCTAGGTGCCAAGACAAGAAATAATCGAAAATAAACTAGAGAGAGAGAGAGAGGATTTTCGGCCAAGTTCTAGAGAGAGAGTCTCTCAAATCTCTTAAACTTGGATGAATGAAATGTGAGGAAATGAGGCTCCTATTTATAGGAGAGGTCTCACCTTCAATAAGGTAGTTTCCTCTTCTATAGAATATCACATATTCATGAGCAATTTCCTCTTTTTACCTTTGAGACACTCGGCCAACTCAAGGCTTCTAGAAGCCTTGATTTGTTTCCAATTTTGTTCAAGGCCTTGCCTTGTCTCTCACTTGGCCGATTCCCACTTTCCTCTTGGAGGAAATTTGTTTCCTCTTTTTCTTTTGGCAAGTATCTAAATACATTTATGCACAAAATAAACTCTCCTATTTCTCTATTAGGGTAGGCGCCCAAGTCTCTCTAGAAGGAGCTTCTTGAAGCTTCTTCATTTGTTCATGACAACATGAGAAAGGCCCATTAAGAATTTTCAATAAAATTCTCATGAAATGAAATTAATTCACAAGGCCCAGTTAATCATATTATGGCCGAGTGACATTAAGCCATCAAATGAACTTGTCAAAATTTATTGACATCCATTTCATCCTTATGTCTCAAAAGACAAAAATACCCTTTCGACAATTTTCGTTCTTGTTTTGACTTAGCTTCCAGTTTAACTATTCCTATCGATGTGATTCGTGACAGTGACCTCATGGACCCAAATGAACAAAGCTTGAGCTAAACACTTGGACTCAAAAGTTCACAAACCTTTTCCAAGTTTATCTTAATGTCAACTGACTCCACTAAAGAGCTGACACTGAAAATCTCTCGGTTCAAATGAATTTATTTTCTACTCAAGAATTCGACCTAATTATGATGAGCGGATCCACTGAATATTATCTATGTTTACCCTTCATGAATGTCATCAGCTAGTCGGGATTTACTAAATTACCATTTTACCCTTCCAGCTGTTATTTCGTCAACTCCTTTGTCGCTTGTGAATAAGTTAGAAACAATGTATTGACGAGGAGCTAACAAGTCACATTGTTTCATCCAAAAGAGTCAGGACTCAATTTGGACACTGGCCAGTTCATTTATTCACACTCCAAGGAACAAAGCATGAGGTGACATACATTGCATTTCAGCAATCTTGTACATGAATTCCATATCTATGAGAACTTCACAAAGTTACTCATGACAGACTCACAACTTAGTACTTCACCAATAGGCCTTGTTCGGAATCACATAGTGAGTCCGAACTTTGACTTTCTCAAATGAGAATACTAAGGTGTGAAATGGCATGTCTCATTTCAGGATTAAGGTAAGCATGATGCAATTCATACATAGTGACTTCGAGACATAAGAGGTTAAATGGTTTGTTCTTATATTGTCTCTAGAAATGCACTGGTCAATTCAGTATCTTCGGAAGATACCTAGAAGAACTATAGAGTCCCAAACTCTCAATGCCTCATAACCAGACATCATAGATTCTTCTAACAATCATACTGAGGTCAATAGTCCTTTGACCCTAAGATTGCGAATATATCGTTTTAAGCAAACTACGAAGAGTTTGTTCATGCAAATCTACATTTGTCTCTTCGTAAGTTGTTAAGTTTGTTTATGGACTAAAAGACTAAGGTTTTATCATAAAGCTTCAGACAAGGAAGATTGAATGAACGTTTCAACTTTATTAATGAATAGATAGGCAATTACAAGCTAGAGTCTTCATGAGACTTTATTACATCAAATGTACAAAATAAAGACTACAACTCTTCTTGTGGGCACCATTGACAACATCCTAGTCGTGGACCAACCCTCGGCGTACAACATCATCATCGGCCGCCCGACTCTCAATCGGTTGATGGCCATAACGTCCACCTACCACCTAATGATGAAATTCCTGACCGAGAAAGGGATTGCCATAATGTTGGGAGACCAGTCTATGGCAAGGATGTGCTACATCCATTGGTGGATGGGCAGGGAAAGGGAAAGATGGTGAGCACCATCTTCCAGCTCTGAGACTAGGTCAAGCTGCAGAAGACGGCACTACCAGTAGAAGCCCGTTCCCATTTTCTTTACGCCTGGTTGTTGTCATTTATTTTCGGTTTAAAGACAATTTAAAATAAGACGAATGGCCTGGGAATGTAAATTTTGACTATTTTGACGTGATAATCGAATTACATTTCGCATCAAAACCTTTATCCTGTTGCATTATAATTTCTAGTCTCCTCTATGAGTACGCAAGAAACTCGTGGGGCTAATGGGGAACAACACTCAATGAACCTGAAATTCACTCTAAAAAAACAAAACAAAAGTAATAGCAGAGTCTCAAAGGGGCCGATGGTTAGGCCGGAGGTCCCGAAAAGAAACAATCTATACACGTCTCCTCGAGTTGAGGTCGTTCCTCGAGTCGAGTCTTGAGTCCACGGGTCGAGTTACGAGTTGAATCAATCTTCGAGTTGAGTTACGAGTCCACGAGTCAGCCGATAGGTCCTCGTGCCGACGCAATACATAACTCCTCGAGTTGAGTTCATTCATGGGGTACAGTACCGAATCTACGAGTCGACTAACTACTCCTCGTGCTGACTCTACATGACTCCTCGAGTTGAGTTCGCTTCTCAAGCTGGGTCCCAAGTCCACGAGTCGACTGATAAGTCCTCATGCCAATTCTACACATGACCAACCCTCGAGTCAACCTCACGCGTAGCTCCTCAAGTTGGGTCTATTCCGCGAGTCTCGACTTGAAAGTCCTCATGTCTGACATGCACAACTGCTTGACTCACCAATAACCGATAGACTCAAAAGCCTCGATGACAAACCTGCGTGCTCTCATGCAAGCAACACAAAAATCGTCCCTAACGACGTGTTTATGTCGCCCCTAACGGCGCATCAAAATTCGTTACACGACGCTCTCGTGAGAGAATTAATGTCCCAGTTGAGTCCCCAAACGTGAAACGCGCTCCATGGCATCGCATTCACAATGGCACAAGACTCGACCCACGAGACTCAACCCGAAAACGCGACCAGTGCACTAAGGTGCCGCACTCGCCGGGGGATCAAGTCTACACCTAACCCCGCCTATCATATGACACGCACACCAAAGAGTGCCACGCTCATGAGGTTGTATGATCACGCTCGCTACCCAGCTCGTGCACCAGTAGGCAGCGAGTCACAAATGGGTTTCAAAGGCCTGCGTCCGCCGGACGAAACTGGTCTAGCCAGCGTCCACGGGAAACATGGTCACTCAAATGTGGCATCGCGCCCGCCGCCCAGCTCGTGCGCAAATAGGCAGCGAGTCACAAATGGGTTTCAAAGGCCTGCATCCGCCGGAAGAAACTGGTCTAGCCAGCGTCCACGGGAAACTTGGTCACACAAATGTGGCATCCCGCTCGCCGCCCAGCTCGTGCGCCAATAGGCAGCGAGTCACAAATGGGTTTCAAAGACCTGCGTCCGCCGGACGAAACTGGTCTAGCCAGCGGTCATGGGAAACGTGGTCACACAAATGTGGCATCGTGCTCGCCGCCCAGCTCGTGCGCCAATAGGCAGCGAGTCACAAATGGGTTTCAAAGGTATGCGTCCGCTGGACGAAACTGGTCTAGCCAGCGTCCACGGGAAACTTGGTCAAACAAATGTGGCATCACGTTCGCCGCCCAACTCGTGCGCCAATAGGCAACGAGTCACAAATGGGTTTCAAAGGCATACATCCGCCGGGCGAAACTGGTCTAGGCAACGTCCACGGGAAACTTGGTCACACAAATGTGGCATCACGCTCGCCGCCAACTCGTGCGCCAATAGGCAACGAGTCACAAATGGGTTTCAAAGGCTTGCATCCTCCGGACGAAACTGGTCTAGCCAGCGTCCGCGGAACACCTGGTCACACAAATGTGGCACCATGCTTGGTTCCATATTTAATTTACCTTTTTGGTTTTTTCCAGAATTTTTGGTAACCAAAAAACTTATTTCGTTTTCAAAGAAGGGTTTTTTGTATATCCACTTTTTTTCTTTAACCTTCTATAAATAATGCAACGCGGCTTGGTCGGTTACTCGCGAGTCCCGATTATTTCATGTTCGTAATATCTCGTTTATTGTAATACTTCTTAAAAAAGAGTTCCCTTGGGAAAAATTATCATCGATCCGAGTCAAGGGAATGCGCTGCGTTCGTCACACATCCGCGCGTCAGCGTAAGTATTGAGTTTCCACTTGACCTACGCTCGACCGAAAACTCGGGGGGCTAATGTTATTGGCCCGTCTCGGACCGACGAGGACAAAGGAGTCACTCCGACCCGCACGACCGGTGCGAGGCCTCGGACGGCGAAACTTTGCCTCGGCCATTGGCCGACCCAACCAACCAATGGCCGGCCCAAGCTCAGCCGGCCATGGCCGACTCAAGGGTCAGCCGGCCAATGGCCGGCCGAAGGTTTAGCACCTTCACTCGACCAATGGCCGAGTGAACCTTCAGCCGGCCAGGCAGGTTCACTCGGCCAATGGCTGAGTGAAACCTTCAGCCGGCCAGGATGTTCACTCGGCCAATGGCCGATTGAAACCTTCAGCCGGCCAGGCTGTTCACTCGGCCAATGGCCGAGTGAAGCTATCAGCCGGCCAGGCTGTTCACTCGGCCAATGGCCGAGTGAAACTTTCAGCCGGCCAGGCCGTTCACTCGGCCAATGGCCGAGTGAAACTTTCAGCCGGCCAGGCTGTTCACTCAGCCAATGGCCGAATGAAATCCTCAGCCGGCCATTGGCCGGCCCAAGCTTTCAGCCGGCCAATGGCCGACCCAAAATTTTCACTCGGCCAAGGAGTTCCCCAAACACGCCTTGGCCTCCTATAAATACAAGGGTCCCTCCCTTGACCCAGGTAATCCGAATTTGAGTACTGAAACGCTGTCAAACTCGTACCTCGCTCGTTTCTCTCAAGTCTCGGCCTCTAAAATCTACCTCAACCCTACTAATGTTTAGCGTCAGAGAGGTAAACAGAGGCAACCCCTTTGTTTCCCCTTTGTAGTTCACGCACTCTCTGCTGCTTTTCATGTACCGAGACGAGGTGAGCTTCATCTACAGCTAAGGGACGACTTGGGAAACCAAGTCCGACACGCTCGAGCCGAAGTGAGACCACTTGGTCCGGCCTTGGGTCTAACCACTTTGGGCTCCTAAATAGTTGTCCGAAAAACAGCGACAACGACTATGGAGAAACCTTCTTGCCAGTTGCGATGCTTAATTTCATCCGCATACTCCTATCCATAGCTGCAGCTCTCGACTATGAGATCTGGCAAATGGATGTCAAGACAGCCTTCCTGAATGGCAATCTTGACGAGCGCATTTACATGGCTCAACCAGACGGTTTCGTGGAAGAAGGTGAAGAGACCGAGGTTTGTGAGTTTCTTAAGTCCATTTATGGATTAAAGCAAGCATCTAGGTCATGGAATTTTAGATTCAATGAAACTGTAAAGAGCTTCGACTTTGAACAGTCAATAGATGAGCCTTGTGTTTACAAGTTGATACATGAAGGCAAAGTTGTGTTTCTGGTACTATATGTCGATGATATACTACTCATTGGTAATGAC
The DNA here is from genome assembly GCF_054948205.1 of Urtica dioica subsp. dioica. Classification (NCBI taxonomy): domain Eukaryota; kingdom Viridiplantae; phylum Streptophyta; class Magnoliopsida; order Rosales; family Urticaceae; genus Urtica; species Urtica dioica. Next base: position 35,660,263 of record NC_142756.1, on the reverse strand, counting down.
GTGGGTAAGTTATCAGAGGTTAAGGTCTGGCTGCCAAAGCAATTCGATATGAAGGATGTAGGAGAAGCCGCGTACATTCTGGGAATCCAAATCTTTCGAGATAGGAAAAACCGGACCCTATCGCTCTCTCAAGCATCTTATATTGATAAGGTGATGTATCGCTTCTCGATGGAAGACTCCAAGAAGGGCCAAACACCCTTTAGGCATGGAGTCTCACTCTCTAAGGACCAGTCTCCCAAGACTGCACAAGAGATTGAAGACATGAGGAAAATTCCTTACGCCTCTACCGGAGGAAGCCTCATGTATGCTATGCTTTGCACTAGACCTGACATCTGTTTCGCCGTTGGCGTAGTTAGTCGTTTCCAATCCAACCCTGGACCCGAGCACTGGATTACTATTAAGCATGTTCTTAAGTATCTTCGAAGAACTAGGAACTTGATGCTTACATACTCAGGTACTGACCTGACTATGACGGGATATACCGACTCCGATTTTCAAGCGGATAAGGATTCTAGGAAATCCACTTCGGGATCTGTGTTCATCCTTAATAGTGGAGCTGTTATGTGGAGGAGTATTAAGCAATCTTGCATTGCTGACTCCACAATGGAAGCCGAATATGTGGCTGCTTGTGAAGCATCCAAAGAGGCTGTATGGCTTAGAAAATTCCTTAAGTATTTTGAAGTTGTTCCAAACGTCGACGAGCCCATGACCCTTTATTGTGATAATAGTGGGGTTGTCGCTAACTCAAAGGAACCTCGAAGCCATAAGCGCTCTAAGCATATTGAGAGGAAATACCATTTGATTCGAGATATCGTGCAGCGCGGAGATGTGGAAGTGAAGAAGATTTCAACGGTGGACAACCTAGCAGATCCATTCACAAAGGCCCTAGCGAACAAGGTCTTTGACAAACATTGAGAGGGATTAGGCATGAAGGACTACACACATCTTCTTTGAGTGAAGTGGGAGTTTGTTGTCAATGGTGCCCACAAGAAGAGTTGTAACCTTTATATTGTACATTTGATGTAATAAAGTCTCATGAAGACTCTTGCTTGTAATTGCTTATTCATTAATAAAAAGTTGAAACGTTCATTCATTCTTCCGTGTCTGTTTGAAGCTTTATGATAAAACATTAGTCTTTAGTCCATAAACAAACTAAACAACTTACGAAGAGACAAATGTAGATTTGCATGAACAAACTCTTCGTAGTTTGCTTAAAACGATATATTCGCAATCTAAGGGTCAAAGGACTATTGACCTCAGTACGATTGTTAGGAGAATCTATGATGTCTGGTTATGGGTGTTGGAAATGATCTAGGGTTTAAGAAAAAGTTTAACGCTTTGTTAAGCGGCGGAATTTTAAAAATTTTCTATTTCAAGTAAAACAGTTTTTACTAACCTAGACAAAGAGCAAGCACATGTAAATAAAAACTAATATGAGCATAATAAATTTACTAACCTCTTTAGAAGCTTGAACGTTGATGAGCCTTCGGAAGGTTGAAAACGTTCGTCTCCCTCGCAGCACGTCTCTACTTCTTTCCTCGGCAACTCGAGCAACCACGAAAGTTTCTATCACTAAATCACTCGAAATAAAAGGAATTAGCGAGTGGGCACTTTTAAACACTACGACTTAAGAACGAGTCTTGAAGTCGCAGAGCTAAACTCTAGGTCAAATGAGGACCTAGGTGCCAAAACAATAAAATGAAATTGACTAGAGAGAGAGAGAGGAGAGGGGCGGCCAAGTCTAGAGAGAGAAGCTCTCAATCTCTAAAACATTGGAATGAATGAAATGTGAAGAAAGGGGCTCCTATTTATAGGAGACGTCTCACCTTAAATAAGGTAGTTTCCTCTTCTATAGAATATCACATATTCATGAGCAAAAATCCCTTATTTCCCATTCCATTTGGTCGGCCAAGGCAGCCTTCTACAGGCTTGGATTTGTTTCCTTTTTTGTTCCTTGCTTTGCCTTTTTCTCAACTTGGCCGATTCCCTTAAGCATCCTTATGCAAATTTGTTTCCTCTTTTTCTTTTGACATGTATCTTGATACATTTATGCACAAAATATTCTCTCCTATTTCTCTATAGGGTAGGCGCCCAAATGGTCTCTAGAAGGAGCTTCTAGAAGCTTCTTCATTTGTTCATGACAACATGAAAAAGGCCCATTAAGAATTTTCAATAAAATTCTTATGAAATGAAATTAATCCACAACGCCCAATGATCAAGTCATGGCCGAGTATTATTAATTCATCAAATGACCTTGTTAATGAATTTATTGACATTCATTTCATGCTATGTCTCAAAAGACAAAAATACCCTTTTAACAATTTTCGTTCTTGTTTTGACTTAGCTTCTAGTTTAACTATTCCTAATCGATGTTATTCGTGACAGTGACCTCATGGATCCAAATGAACAAAGCTTGAGCTAAATACTTGGACTCAAAAGTTCACAAACCTTTTCCAAGTTTAGCTTAATGTCAACTGACTCCACTAAAGAGTTGACACTGAAAATCTCTCGGTTCAAATGAATTTATTTTCTACTCAAGAATTCAACCTAATTGTAATGAGTGGATCCACAGAATATTATCAGTGTTCACCCTTCATGAATACCATCAGCTAGTCGGGATTTACTAAATTACCATTTTACCCTTCTAGCTGTTATTTCCTCAACTCCTTTGTCGCTTGTGAATAAGTTAGAAACAATGTATTGACGAGGAGCTAACAAGTCACATTGTTTCATCCAAAAGAGTCAAGACTCAATTTGGATACTTGCCAGTTCATTTATTCACACTCCAAGGAACAAAGCATGAGGTGATATACATTGCATTTCAGCAATCTTGTACATGAATTCCATATCTATGAGAACTTCACAAAGTTACTCATGACATTCTCACATAGTGAGGTCGAACTCTGACTTTCTCAAATGAGAATACTAAAGTGTGAAATGACATGTCTCATTTCAGGATTAAGGTAAGCACGACGCAATTCATACGTAGTCACTTCGAGACATAATAGGTTAAATGGTTTGTTCTTATCTTGTCTCTAGAAGTGCACTGGTCAATTCAGTACCTTCGGAAGATACCTAGAAGAACTATAGAGTCTCCAACTCTCAATGCCCCATAACATGACATCATAGATTCTCCTAACAATCGTACTGAGGTCAATAGTCCTTTGACCCTTAGATTGCGAATATATCGTTTTAAGGAAACTACGAAGAGTTTGTTCATGCAAATCTACATTTGTCTCTTCGTAAGTTGTTTAGTTTGTTTATGGACTAAAGACTAAGGTTTTATCGTAAAGCTTCAAACAAGGAAGATTGAATGAACGTTTCAACTTTTTATTAATGAATAAGCAATTATAAGCAAGAGTCTTCATGAGACTTTATTACATCAAATGTACAATATAAAGATTACAACTCTTCTTGTGGGCACCATTGACAACAATGGGGCATTGAGACTCTTCTAGGTATCTTCTAAAGGTACTGAATTGACCAGTGCACTTCTAGAGACAAGATAAGAACAAACCATTTAACCTCTTATGTCTCGAAGTCACTACGTATGAATTGCATCGTGCTTACCTTAGTCCTGAAATGAGACATGTCATTTTACACCTTACGTATTCTCATTTGAGAAAGTCAGAGTTCGGACTCAATATGTGATTCCGAACAAGGCCTATTGGTGAAGTACTAAGTTGTGAGAATGTCATGAGTAACTTTTTGAAGATCTCATAGATATGGAATTCATGTACAAGATTGCTGAAATGCAATGTATATCACCTCATGCTTTGTTCCTTGGAGTGTGAATAAATGAACTGGCCAATGTCCAAATTGAGTCTTGACTCTTTTGGATGAAACAATGTGACTTGTTAGCTCCTCGTCAATACATTGTTTCTAACTTATTCACAAGCGACAAAGGAGTTGAAGAAATAACAGCTAGAAGGGTAAAACGGTAATTTTGTAAACCCCGACTAGCTGATGATATTCCGTGGATCCACTCATTACAATTAGGTTGAATTCTTGAGTAGAAGATAAATTCATTTGAACCGAGAGATTTTCAGTGTCAACTCTTTAGTGGAGTCAGTTGACATTAAGCTAAACTTGGAAAAGGTTTGTGAAATTTTGAGTCCAAGTATTTTAGGTCAAGTTTTGTTCATTTGGATCCATGAGGTCACTGTCACGAATCACATCGATTAGGAATAGTTAAACTGGAAGCTAAGTCAAAACAAGAGCGAAAATTGATGAAATGAATGTCAATGAATTTTTTGACAAGGTCATTTGATGACTTGATATCACTCAGCCAAGTTAGTTCAATTTGGCCTTGCGGATTAATTTCATTTCATAAGAATTTTATTGAAAATTCTTAATGGGCCTTTTTCATGTTGTCATGAACAAAAGGAAAAGCTTCTAGAAGCCCTTTCTAGAAGGCTATAGGCGCCCAACATACCCAAAGAAAGAGAGAATATTTTGTGCAAAAATGTATCAAGATACTTGCCAAAAGAAAAAGAGGAAACAAATTTCCTCTAAGAGAAACAAAGAGAATCGGCCAAGGCAACCAAGAGAGAAACAAAAGAGGAAACTACTTCTTTCCGAGGCCAACCCTTCTCCTATAAATAGGAACTTCATTCCTCTCATTCTATTCATTTCACATAAGTTAGAGATTGAGAGCCTCTCTCTCTAGACCTTGTGGCCGACTCCTCTCTCTCGCTCTCTAGTCAATTTCGTTTTATTGTTTTGGCACCTAGGTCCTCATTTGACCTAGTGTTTAGCTCTGCGACTTCAAGACTCGTTCTTAAGTCGTAGTGTTTAAAAGTGCCCACACACTAATTCCTTTTATTTCGAGTGATTTAGTGACAGAAACTTTCGTGGTTGCTCGAGTTGCCGAGGAAAGAAAGAGAGACGTGCTGCGAGGGAGACGAACATTTTCAACCTTCCGAAGGCTCATCAACTTTCAAGCTTCTAAAGAGGTTAGTAAATTTATTATGCTTATATTAGTTTTATTTACATGTGTTTGCACTTTGTCTAGGTTAGTAAATTTATTATGCTCATAAGAATTTTATTGAAAATTCTTAATGGGCCTTTCTCATGTTGTCATGAACAAATGAAGAAGCTTCTAGAAGCTCCTTCTAGAGAGCATGATAGGCGCCCAAATACCCAAAAGAAAGAGAGAATATTTTGTTCTTAAATGTATCAAGATACTTGCCCAAAGAAAAAGAGGAAACAAATTTCCCATGCATGCAGGAGGATATTCGGCCAAAAGAGAGTCAAAGGCAAGGCATGGAACAAAATAGGAAACAAATCAAGGATTCTAGAATGCCTTGTTGGCCGTGTGACTCTATGAAGGAAAAAGGGAAATTGGCTCATGAATTTGTGATATTCTATAGAAGAGGAAACTATCTTATTGAAGGTGAGACCTCTCCTATAAATACGAGCCTTATTCCACACATTTCATTTATCCAAGTTCTAGAGATTTGAGAGCTTCTCTCTCTATCTTGGCCGATCCTCTCTCTCTCTCTCTAGTTAATTTTCGGTTTTTGTTTTGGCACCTAGGTCCTCATTTGACCTAGTGTTTAGCTCTGCGACTTCAAGACTCGTTCTTAAGTCGTAGTGTTTAAAAGTGCCCACTCACTAATTCCTTTTCTCTCGAGTGATTTAGTGATAGAAACTTTCGTGGTTGCTCGAGTTGCCGAGGAAGGAAGAGAGACGTGCTGCGAGGGGAGACGAACGTTGCAACCTTTTTCCAAAAGCTTCTCAACGTTCAAGCGTCTAAAAAGGTTAGTAAACTTCTATGCTCATATTAGTTTTTATGTACATGTGGTTGCTCTTTGTCTAGGTTAGTAAAAACTGTTTTACTTGAAAAAGAAATTTTTTAAAATTCCGCCGCTTAACAAAGCGTTAAACTTTTTCTTAAACCCTAGATCAATTCCAACACTTCATAACTTAGTACTTCACCAATAAGTCTTGTTTATATCACATAGTGAATCTAGAACTCTGATTTTCTCAAATGAGAATATGTAAGCTATGAAATGACACGTCTCATTTCAGGATTGAGGTAAGCATGATGCAATTCATACATAGTGACTCTGAGACAAAAGAGGTTAAATGGGTTGTTGTTACAATGTCCCTAGAAGTGCACTAGTCAATTTTGTATCTTTAGAAGATACTAAGGAAGAACTATAGAGTCTCCAACTCTCTATATCTCATAACCAGACATCATAGATTCTCCTAACAATCATACAGAGATCAATAGCCATTTGATCCTTAGATTGTGAATATACTGTTTTAAGCAAACCAAGAAGAGTTTATTCATGCAAATCTATATTTGACTCTTCATTTGTTGTTACGTTTGTTTAAGGACTAAAGACTAACGTTTTCATAAAGCTTTAGACAAATAAGGAAGAATGAATGAAAGTTTCAACTCTTTATTAATTATTCTGCAGTTACAAGCGAGAGTCTTCGTAAGACTTTAGTATACCAAATGTATATAAGTTATTAATACTACTCTTCTTGTGGGCACCAATGCCAACATGTTTAAGTACGCCAATGAAGTTTTCAAGAACGAGATTAGAGGAATTTTCAAAGCTCTCTCGGCGAAAATTGATCCGCAGCTCGAGAAGAACAACAATAAGGAAGAACAAAGTGAAGCAGAGACAGGGACAGAAAGTGAAACCGAGTCCGAGACCGAGTCCGATGGTGATGGCAAGCCAGACCACAAGCTAGATGCCACACCAGTGAAGGAAACGGTGGTTGAAAAAAAAATGAAACTAAGAGTGAATTTGAAACTAACACTGATGATGAATCAGAGACAGAAGATGAAGAAGAAAGAAACAATGTAAATTACTGACTACAATTGTAGACATGTTTAAACTAATTTAAATTGTAGACCTATGTGTTTACACTTACTACAATGGTAGACTTATAAGTCTACAATTACTGAAATTGTAGACTTATAAGTCTACAATTACTGCAATTGTAGACTTCTAAGTACACAATTACTACAATGGTAGACTTATAAGTCTACAATTACTCAAATTGTAGACTTATAAGTCTACAATTACTGCAATTGTAGACTTCTAAGTACACAATTACTGCAATAATACAAACAGCCAACAAGTTGAAACAGTCTACAATTACTGAAATTGTAGACTTATAAGTCTACAATATCAATTGTAGACTTCTAAGTACACAATTACTGCAATTATATAATGTAGATTTGCATGAACAAACTCTTCATGGTTTCCTTAAAACAATATATTCGCAATCTAAGGATCAAAGGACTATTGATCTCAGTATGATTGTTAGGAGAATCTTTGATGTCTGGTTATGGCACATTGAGAGTTGGAGACTCTATATTTCTTCTAGGTATCTTCCGAAGGTACTGAATTCTCATTGAGAAAGTCAGAGTTTGGACTCACTATGTGATTCCAAACATGACCTATTGGTGAAGTACTAAGTTATGAAGATGCCATGAGTAACTTTGTGAAGATCTCATAGATATGGAATTCATGTACAAGATTGCTGAAATGCAATGTATATCACCTCAAGCTTTGTTTCTTGGAATGTAAATAAATGAACTTGTCAGTGTTCAAATTCAGTCATGACTCTTTTGGATGAATCAATGTGAGTTGTTAGCTCCTCGTCAATACTTTGTTTCTAACTTATTCACAAGTGACAAAGGAGTTGAGGAAATAACAGCTAGAAGGGTAAAATGGTAATTTTGTAAATCCCGACTAGCTGATGATATTCATGAAGGGTAAACATAGATAATATTCAGTAGATTCACTCATCACAATTTAGTTAATTCTTGAGTAGAAAATAAACTCATTTGAACCGAGAGATTCTCAGTGTCAACTCTTTAGTGGAGTCAGTTGACATTAAGCTAAACTTGGAAAAAGTTTGTTAACTTTTGAGTCCAAGTATTTTAGCTCAAGCTTTGTTCATTTGGATCCATGAGGTCACTGTCACAAATCATATCGAGTATGAATAGTTAAACTAGAAGCTAAGTCAAATCAAGAACGAGGCAAGTTTTAAAGGGTGTCTTTTTAGACATAAGATGAAATGAATGTCAATAAGTTTTTTGACATTGTCATATGATGACTTAAACCTCGGTCAAGTTGAATAATTTGGGCCTTGTGGATTAATTTCATTTCATAGAATTTTATTTGAAAATTCTTAATGGACCTTTTTTATGTTGTCATGAACAAATGAAGAAACATCTAGAAGCTCCTTCTAGATGCTCTTCGCCGTCCAACCCAAAGAAAAAGAGAGACCAATTTTGTGCATTAATGTATCAAGATACTTGTCAAAAGAAAAAGAGGAAACAAATTTCCTATACATGGAAAGGGAGATCGGCCAACACAAGGGAAAGAGAGAAACAAGATAAAAGAGGAAACAAACTATAGTCTGTAGTCCTTAAACAAACCTAAAAACAAATGAAGAGTCAAATATAGATTTGCATGAACAAACTCTTCATTGTTTGATTAAAACAGTATATTCACAATCTAAAGATCAAAGGACTATTGATCTCAATATGATTGTTAGGAGAATCTATGATGTCTGGTTATGGGACATTGAGAGTTGGAGAGTCTATATTTCTTCCTAGATTTCTTTTGAAGGTACTGAATGGACCAGTGCACTTCTAGAGACAGAATAAGAACAAACCATTTAACCTCTTAAGTCTCAGAATCACTATATGTGAATTACATCGTGCGTACCTCAATCTTGAAATGAGACATGTCATGTCATAGCTTACGTATTCTCATTTGAGAAAGTCAGAGTTCTAGATTTAGTATGTGATATAGACAAGACCTATTGGTGAAGTATTGAGTTATGAAGATGTCATGAGTAACTTTGTGAACATCTCATAGATATGGAACTCATGTACAAGATTGCTGAAGTTCAATGTATATCACCCCATGCTTTGTTCCTTGGAATGTGAATAAATGAACTGGCCAGTGTCCAATTTGAGTCATGACTCTTTTGGATGAATCAATGTGACTTGTTAGCTCCTCGTCAATATACTGTTTCTAACTTATTCACAAGCGACAAAGGAGTTGAGGAAATAACAACTAGAAGGGTAAAATGGTAATTTTGTAAATCCTTTCTAGTTGATGATATTCATGAAGGGTAAACATAGATATTATTTAATGGATCCACTCATTGCAATTAAGTAGAATTCTTTAGTTGAAAGTATATTCATTTTAACCGAGAGATTTCAGTGTCAACTCTTTAGTGGAGTCAGTTGATATTAAGCTAGAACTTGGAAAAGGTTTGTGAACTTTTGAGTCCAAGTATGCTAGCTCACACTTTGTTCATTCGCATCCATGAGGTCACTACCACAAGTCTTTAGAGGAGGATTAGTTAAACATGAAAGCTAAGTCAAAACAAGTTCGAATGTTGAACTAGACAAGTTTTACGAAAATTGTCTAAAGGGTAATTTTTTCCTTTTGGACATAGGATTGTATGAATGTCAATAAATTAGTTTTTTGACATTGTCATATGACGACAATAAATTCTATATCACTCGGCCACATTATGGAATTGGGCCTTGAGGATTGAATTTCATTTCATGGAATTTATGTGAAAATTCTTAATGGGCTTTTCTTATTGTTACCGGTCCGTCCCGGCCCGGTACGGCAACGACATCATATGGCGGCTTCCCCGAGCCTTTCCCGGCGCACGGCCACCTCAAGGCCGGCCATGGCCGAGTCAGAGCCGGCCATGGCCTACACGGCCGAGTCAGAGACGGCCATGGCCGGGTCAGAGCCGGCCATGGCCTCCACGGCCGAGTCAGAGCCGGCCATGGCCGGGTCAGAGCCGGCCATGGCCTCCACGGCCGAGTCAGAGCCGGCCATGGCCGGGTCAGAGCCGGCCATGGCCGGGTCAGAGCCGGCCATGGCCTCCACGGCCGAGTCAGAGCCGGCCATGGCCGGGTCAGAGCCGGCCATGGCCTCCACGGCCGAGTCAGAGCCGGCCATGGCCGGGTCAGAGCCGGCCATGGCCTCCACGGCTGAGTCAGAGCCGGCCATGGCCGGGTCAGAGCCGGCCATGGCCTCCACGGCCGAGTCAGAGCCGGCCATGGCCTCCACGGCTGAGTCAGAGCCGGCCATGGCCGGGTCAGATTCGGCCATGGCCCCCACGGCCGAGTCAGAGCCGGCCATGGCCGGGTCAGAGCCATCCATGGCCGGGTCAGCGGCGTCTCTCGGCCAAGGGGCTGTCCACGACGCTCCTTGGTCGCCTATAAATACCAAGGTACCTCCCTTGGCCCAGGTAATCCATTCTTGAGCACTGAAACGCTGCCGAACTCGTACCTCGCTCGTTTCTCTCAAGCTTTGGCCTCTAAACACCCCTAAAACCTGTATACTCCACCACAATCCCACTAATGTTGAGCGTCGGAGAGGGAAACAGGGGCACCCCCCCTGTTTCCCCTTTGTAGTTCACACCTTTTCTGCTTGCTTTTCAGGTGCCTGGACGAGACAAATACCACAGACAGCTAAGGGACGACTTGGGATACCAAGTCCGACACGCTCGAGTCGAGACGAGACCACTTGGTCCGGCCTTGGGTCTGACCGTCTGCGACTCCTAAATCGTTGTCCGAAAAACAGCGACAACATTTTGGCACTAGAAGGAGGGGACCACCGACCTTAGCACACTCTCCCTTCCATTCCACACTTTCACCACTCTTACGACTCTTGAGAGATGAGTCACCTACCCACTACCTCCGCGGGTACCCGAGCGACGGGCTCGAGGTACGGTCTCCGACTCCTCGCACACCGTCTTGAAGGGCAACCTCGCGATAGCGAGAGCCAGCCCCAAGACCAGGTGAATGACCCCGAGGCCGAGCTCCGAGAGGACACGGCCCGGCGGCTCGCGGAGCTCCTTGACCGTCCCGACGTTGACGGCTCCCTCATCGCCGATCTCCTCGGCTACGACGTCGAGGATCGATCTGCTCAGGATGACTCCGACCCCGAATACGTGGAGGAGTCGAGGACCGACGAGGCCACCCCTAGCCTCGCTCAGGCACGACCCGAGAGGGCCAATGGTGCGTTGGCCGATCCTTTGTACCCGGCGCGACAACAGGCACGGTCACAGTCCCGGGGACTCGCCCCCTCGGTTTCAAGAGGTGGCCGGGCACAGCCCCTCGCCGAGGAGAGAGCGACTCTGGTCGACGATGGAGCCGATAGCCGAAGCGCTCGCCGGACGACCCGACCAAGGGCGACCTCGCCTCGTCACGCACCAAGCGTGGACCTTAGAGAGCGCTTGACGGCGCAGAGAAACTCCCGAGGGGAGGATCTCCGCCAAAGGCTAAATTCTCGAAGGGACGCGCTCCCCGCCGTAACTCTCGGCCGGCCTCAGCCCAATGTCATGGACCAAGCGTCCAACGAGCGCCAACCGGTGACTCCCGTGGCCCCGACGGTCGGCCCCGCTAACGGCCTTGACATGGTCACGATGATTCAGAGCCTCCAAAATCAAATCATCGAGATGAGGGAGTCAGGGAGGCAAAGGCCGTACGGAGGGATCGAGGAATCATACTCTCCCTTCGCCGCACAAGTCCTCGCGCAGCCATGCGTGGGAAATTTCAAGTTACCGTCCATTCCTCCCTATGATGGACGTACGGACCCCCACTTCCACGTCCAACACTATGAGACGTGGATGACGATTCAAGGGCAGACGGACGCCACCCTCTGCCAAGCCTTCAGCCTGACCCTCACAGGGTCGGGCTTTGAGTGGTTCCGGAGTTTGAGGCCTGGAAGCATCCCGTCCTTCCGGGCCTTGCGAGAGGCTTTCCTCGCTCGCTTTGCCACGCTTGTGGCACAAAAGAAGTCGAAGACCCACCTCCTCTCCATTCGACAGGGGAGAGATGAGACATTGAGACAATACCTCGCTCGCTTCACCGAGGAGTCTCACAAAGTCGAGGGCTTCGACGACAAGGACGCCATCACAGCGATCACCGAGGGAGTTCGCACGAGCGATTTCCTCAAGTCCATTGTCGGGCAAGTCCCGCGAGAAATGGCGGAGCTGATGACGAGAGCCCGCACCAATATGGGGATCGAGGACTATCTCGATGGCCGAAAGTCGGGAGGACAAAGTAGTCGCCACCGCGACGAACAAGACGAAGATCGTCCCGACCCTCAGAGGAAGAGGAGCAGGGGAGGCCGGGCCCCTAACGGTCGTGTTACCGGTCCGTCTCGGTCCGGTAGATCGACGACGGCCACGCTGGCGGCCGTCCTGAGCCCGGCGCTCGTCCGGGGCCGGCACTCGCCATGGCCGGCGCTCCAAGGCCGGCCCTCCTCGGCCGGCGCTCCAAGACTGGCCCTCCTCGGCCGGTGTTCCAAGGCCGGCCCTCCTCGGCCGGCGCTCCAAGGCCGGCCCTCCTCGGCCGGCGCTCCAAGGCCGGCCCTCCTCGGCCGGCGCTCCAGGACCGGCCCTCCTCGGCCGGCGCTCCAAGGCCGGCCCTCCTCGGCCGGCGCTCCAAGGCCGGCCCTCCTCGGCCGGCGCTCCAGGACCGGCCCTCCTCGGCCGGCGCTCCAAGGCCGGTCCTCCTCAGCCGGCCCTCCTCAGCCGGCGCTCCAAGGCCGGCCCTCCTCGGCCGGCGCTCCAGGACCGGCCTTCCCCGGCCGGTGTTCCAAGGCCGGCCCTCCACGGCCGGCGCTCCAAGGCCGGCCTTCCAAGGCCGGCCCTCGGCCAAGGGGTTCCTCAAACACCTCTTGGCCGCCTATAAATAAGAGGGTCTCTCCCTCGACCCAGGTAATCCGAATTTGAGTACTGAAACGCTGCCGAACTCGTACCTCGCTCGTTTCTCTCAAGTCTCGACCTCTAAACACTAAACCCTCTACAAACCACCTCAATCCTACTAATGTTGAGCGTCGGAGAGGTAAACAGAGGCAACCCCTCTGTTTCCCCTTTGTAGTTCACACCTTTCTGTTCCCGTTTCAGGTGCTTGGACGAGATAGAGCTTCACCCACAGCTAAGGGACGACTTGGGATACCAAGTCCGACACGCTCGAGTCGAGGCGAGACCACTTGGTCCGGCCTTGGGTCTAACCGTCTACGACTCCTAAATCGTTGTCCGAAAAACTGCGACAACATTTTGGCGCTAGAAGGAGGGGATCTCTCGACCTTGACGACGCATTCCTTCTACCAGTTTTCTCCCTTTGTTCTCACGACTCTCGAGAGATGAGTCACATTCCCACTACCTCCGCGGGTACCCGAGCGACTGGCTCGAGGTACGGTCTTCGGCACCTCGCACATCGTCTTGAAGGGCAACCTCGCGATAGCGAGAGCCAGCCCCAAGACCCGATGGTTGACCCCGAGGCCGCGCTCCGAGAGGACACGGCCCGGCGGCTTGCGGAGCTCCTTGACCGCCCCGGCGTCGACGGTTCGCTCATAGCCGACCTCCTCGGCTATGACGTTGAGGATAGGTCCGCCAAAGACTACTCCGACTCCGAATATGTGGGGGAGTCGAGGACCAACGAGGCAACGCCTAGCCTCGCCCCTTCGCGGCCCGAGAGGCCCAACGACGCTTTGGCCGGACCGTCGCACATAGTGCGGCAGCAGGCACGGTCACATTCTCGGGGACTCGCCCCCTCGGTTTCAAGAGGTGGCCGGACACGGCCCCTCGCCGAGGAGAGAGCGACTCTGGTAGATGATGGGGCCGACAGCCGAAGCGCCCGCCGGACGGCCCGACCAAGGGTGACCTCACCTCGCCCCGCACCGAGTGCGGACCTTAGAGAGCGCTTGACGGCGCAGAGAAACTCCCGAGGGGAGGATCTCCGCCAAAGGCTAAACTCTCGAAGGGACGCGCTCCCCGCCGCAACTCTCGGCCGACCGCAGGCCAATGTCGTGGACCAAGCGTCCAACGAACGCCAACCGGTGACTCCCGTGGCCCCGACGATCGGCCCCGCTAACGGGCTCGACATGGTCACGATGATTCAAAGCCTCCAGAATCAAATCATCGAAATGAGGGAGTCGGGGAGGCAAAGGCCGTACGGAGGGATCGAGGAATCATACTCTCCCTTCGCCGCACAAATCCTCGCGCAACCATGCGTGGGGAACTTCAAGTTACCGTCCATTCCCCCCTACGATGGACGTACGGACCCCCACTTCCACGTCCAACACTATGAGACGTGGATGACTATGCAGGGGCAGGCGGACGCCACCCTCTGCCAAGCCTTCAGCCTGACCCTCACAGGCTCGGGGTTTGAGTGGTTCCGAAGCTTGAGGCCGGGAAGCATCCCGTCTTTCCGGGCCTTGCGAGAGGCTTTCCTCGCTCGATTCGCCACCCTCGTGGCGCAAAAGAAGCCGAAGACCCACCTCCTCTCTATCCGACAAGGAAGAGACGAGACGTTGAGACAATACCTCGCTCGCTTCACCGAGGAGTCTCACAAAGTCGAAGGGTTCGACGACAGGGACGCCATCACGGCGATCACCGAGGGAGTGCGCACGAGCGACTTCCTCAAATCTATTGTTGGCCAAGTCCCGCGTGACATGGCGGAGCTGATGACAAGAGCCCGCACATACATGGGAGTCGAGGACTATCTCGATGGCCGAGATGGCCGAAAGGCAGGAGGACAGGGGAGTCGCCGCCGCGACGATCGAGACGAAGATCGTCCCGACCCCCGAAAGAGGAGGAATAAGGGAAGCCAGGCCCCTAACGGCCGCTCCCTCCCCGGGCCGAAGCCGTCGCATGTTGACAGCTTCCGGAGGTTCTCGCCATTCACTCCTCTGAACACTCCGCCGGAGCAAATCCTAGCTCTGCACCGTGACAAGTTGGGGAGCCCGACCCCGCTCACGAAGGATCCCGCCAAGAGGGATCAAAGCAAGTACTGTGACTACCATCAAGATCACGGGCACCTGACATCCGAATGCTATCAACTTAAGCGTCAGATTGAGGCCCTGATTCAAGATGGGAAGCTGAAAGAGTATGTCCTGAGAACTATCGGGACGGCCGCGGCGCACGGAGGTCGCCCGCGGCAAGGGAAGAAAGGCCCGGCGACGGTGACCGTCACGGACCGAGCAACAAACGAAGAGCCGGAGAGCTCGCAACTTCACGTCGTGGGTGCAATCTTGGGTGGCCCGGAGTTCGGAGACTCGGCTACGCAAAGGAAGAAGTACGTGCGCGAAGTTTCCCAAGGGAAAATAGCGCACTACATCAACCACACGTACGAGGTCCCTCCTCCAGCCCCCTTCGAGTCCATGTTCTTCACCGGACAAGAAGCAACGCGAGTTCTCCATCCACACAATGACGCGATAGTCGTCTCTGCCCCGGTCGCCAACAACCTCGTCCGGAGAATCCTGATCGACAATGGGAGCTCCGCCGACATAATCTTCAAGTCTGCGTTGGACAGGATGAAGCTCTCCGGGGTAAGACCGACCCCGATCTCAACCCCGCTCTTCGGCTTCTCCGGGGAGAGGGTTATGACGGAGGGAACTATCGACCTCCCGGTTACCTTCGGTACGCCGGGGGGGCTCGAGGTTACCCACATCGTGTCATTCCTGGTGGTGGATCAGCCCTCGGCTTACAACATCATCGTCGGCCGCCCGACTCTCAATCGGTTGAAGGCCATAACATCCACGTACCACCTGATGATGAAGTTCCCGACCGATAAAGGGATCGCCGTGATGTTGGGAGACCAATCCATGGCGAGGATGTGCTACATCCAGGGCGTGGACGGAAAAGGGAAAGCGAAGGTGGTGAGCACCGTCTTCCAACTCGGAGACAAATTCCCGTGCAAGTTAGAGGAAGGGGGCACCTTCGGAGAGCTAGACCAAAGGGACGAAGTCGAGCGTCGAAAGGTGGAGACACCGGACGACCTCGTTCCCGTCGTGTTGGACGACGCCAAACCTGACCATGTGGTCAAGATAGGCGCCCAACTCCCGTCTGAGACCAGAATCGAGCTCGCCGCTTTCCTCCGAGAACACAAAGATGTCTTTGCGTGGACACACGCCGACATGCCGGGGATCGACCCCGAGATCATGGTTCATCGTCTCAACGACGACAAGAGAGTGGCCGAGCGCGTTCAACCGCGACGGGCGTTCAGTGGGTAAAGGTACCAAGCCATTGGTGAAGAAGTTGACAAACTTCTCGCCGCCAACTTCATCAGGGAGGCGGAGCACCCCAAATGGGTGTCCAATGTGGTAATGGTCAAGAAGCCAAACGGGAAATGGCGGATCTGTATCGACTACAAAGATCTCAACAAAGCCTGCCCGAAAGACAGCTTCCCTCTCCCGAGGATCGAGCAGCTCGTGGACGCCACTGCGGGCCACGAACTGCTAAGCTTCATGGACGCCTACTCAGGCTACAACCAGATCCGCATGCACGAGCCAGATCAAATTAAAACCACCTTTGTTACGAACCGCGGACTTTACTGTTACAAGGTCATGCCCTTTGGCCTCAAAAACGCGGGAGCAACGTATCAAAGGTTGGTGAACCGTATGTTCGCCAATCAAATTGGCAAAACTATGGAGGTCTACGTGGATGACATGCTTGTCAAAAGCCTCAAAGCCCACGACCACGTTCGAGACCTTAGGGAAATGTTCACGATCCTGCGGCGCTACAAGATGAAGCTTAACCCCAACAAGTGCGCTTTCGGGGTCGAGTCTGGAAAGTTTCTGGGCTACATGGTGAGCCGCCGCGGGATCGAGGCCAATCCTGAGAAGATTAAGGCGATCTTAGAGATGAGGTCGCCACAAAAGGTCAAAGAAGTTCAAAGCTTGACGGGAAGGATCGCCGCCCTGACGCGATTTGTTTCCAAAGCCACTGACAGGTGCCAGCCATTCTTCAAGGCACTGAAGAAGACCGACGGGTTCGTGTGGACGGAGGAGTGCGAGGAAGCATTCCGCGATATGAAAGCCTATTTCACCTCCCCCCCGTTCCTCGCGAAGCCAAAGAACGGCGAAACCCTGTACCTCTACCTCGCGGTTTCCGATAGGGCCGTGAGCGCGGTCCTCATACGCGAAGAAGACAAGGTGCAATGGCCAGTCTACTACGTTAGCAAGGCGCTCCTCGACGCCGAAACCCGATACCCCGAGATCGAGAGACTGTCCCTCGCCCTCGTCGTGAGCGCGAGAAAGCTCCGGCCCTACTTCCAGGCGCACCCCATCGTGGTCCGCTCGGGGCATCCCATCGAGAAGGCCCTTCAAAAAGGGACCTCCTCTCGAATGGCGATATGGTCCCAAGAGCTGGGCGAATACGGGGTCGAGTTCCAACCGAGAACCGCCATTAAGGGTCAGGCCCTCGCCGACTTCATCGCCGAGTTCACAAGCGCGCCCCCAACCAATGAGGGCGACGAAGGGAGTAAGACCGCAGAAGACAAGGAGGACGACCATAGCGAGTTGTCAAGGAAGAGAACCAACGACCCGATAGGGCCGGTTTGGGATTTACACGTGGATGGCGCGTCAAACGCCCGGGGGGCTGGCGCCGGCGTTGTGCTCACAAATCTCGATAGGGAAAAGCTGAGGTACGCCCTGCGGTTCGAGTTCAAGGCTTCCAACAACGAGGCAGAGTACGAGGCTCTGATTGTTGGCTTGGAGCTAGCGAACAAGTTGGGCGCCCAAAACCTGCGCATCCATTGCGACTCGCAATTGATCGTGAATCAGGTTAAGGGCGACTACGCCGCAAAGGAGCCACACATGATCGCCTACTTGTCCAAGGCCCAAAAGAACTTGGAGGCCCTGTCGTGGTTCGAGATCGTCCAGGTCCCTCGAGAGGCGAACGTTGACGCCGACGCCCTAGCTCGCCTAGCGTCTGGGATAGATGAGGAAGGCGAGGGCAGCGTCCCAATCGAAGTGTTGACCCGACCCTACGTCTCGAGAGGCGACGTAGGGGTCATTGACGAGACTCCGCCTCCCTCATGGATGACCCCGCTCGTGGAATTCCTTAAACGGGGAGTCGTCCCCGAGGACAAAGAAGAAGCTAGAAAGCTGAGAAGCCTAGCCCCGAAGTACACAATGAGGGAGGACAGTTTGTTCAATAGAGGCTACTCCATGCCCCTTCTCCGTTGCCTGATCGAGGTGGAGGCGAGGAAAGCACTCCACGAGGTGCACGAGGGGGTGTGCGGTAACCACGCTGCTGGGCAGTCTTTGGCATTGAAGCTGCTAAGACTTGGGTATTTCTGGCCAACCTTGAAAAAGGACTCCCACGAGTGGGCCAAGAAGTGTGACAAGTGCCAAAGGTTCGCCCACATTCCGCGCCAAGCACCGGCCCCTTTGTGTCCGATTATCGTGCCGCGACCTTTCGCGAAGTGGGGAATCGACCTCATCGGCGAGCTACCTACGGCCCCGAGACAATACAAGCACGCGATCGTGGCTATCGATTACTTCACGAAGTGGGTAGAGGCCGAACCGCTAGCAAAGATCACCGAGGCGAACACGACAAGCTTCATTTGGAGAAACATCGTCTGCCGCTTCGGGATCCCTGCGTCAATTGTAACCGACAACGGAAAACAATTCGACAATGCGCGCCTCCGAGAAATGTGCTAACAGCTTGGCATTAGCAAGACTTTCTCCTCTCCCCGCCACCCCCAAGCCAACGGTCAGGTCGAGGCGGTGAATAAGACGATCAAGGAGAACCTGAAGAAGAAGCTGGAGGCAAGAAAGGGGGCTTGGGCTGACGAGCTCCCCATGGTCTTATGGGCATACCGCACCACTGCCCGAAACGCGACCGGCGAAACCCCTTTCGCTCTCGCGTTCGGCGTCGAGGCTGTGGTACCCGTCGAGATCAAGTTGCCAACCTTGCGCATCGAGGAGTACGACAAAGCCGCCAATGATGACGCGATCAGGCTCGAGCTAGACCTCATAGACGAAAGGAGGGCGGACGCACTTACCCGGCTTGCCGCGCAGAAGAGGAAGGTCGAGAAGTACTACAACTCGAAGATCAAGCTGCGGAAGTTCGCCGACGGAAGCCTCGTCCTTCGAAGGGTGTTCCAAAACACCAAAGTGCAAGGTGCGGGAGTTCTAGGCCCCACCTGGGAAGGCCCGTATCGTGTGCGCCGAGCCATCCACAATGGCACATACGAGCTCGAGAACATGGAGGGACTCGTGTTCACACACCCGTGGAATGCGGAGCATCTCCGACAATATTACCAGTAGACGTTCATTCGTCCTTTTTTTTGCTTCTTGTTTTCATGTAATTTTCAATTCTAACAAAGGCAATTTACAATTTCAAGTTTGGCCAACGGCCTGGGATGTAATTTTTGAACCATTTCGATAATTTAATAAATTACATTTCACTTCAAAACACTTGGTATCTTAGTTTCTAAGCCTCCTCTACGAGCACCCAAGAAACTCGGGGGGCTAAGGAGGATAAGGCGAGAGCAACAAGCTCGCTTACTCCACTTTCCACGCGCAAAGCGGTAACAAAATACCCATAAATCGGATCCGCGCTCCGGACCTCCGACTTCGTACCCTCCTCGTGCGACGCTCTCGCACGGGTTGAGGCCGTATGCCGAGAGATAGCGAAACGTCGATGAGTTGGATCTGCGCACCGGACCTCCGGCCTCGCACGTCTTTTGCTGCGACCCTCTCGTGCACCGATGCACCTTGCGCACCGATAGGCGGCAAGTCATCGATGGATCACGTCCGCGCACCGGATTGTCGATCTCGGCAGTCAAAACCCAAAACGTGACGCGCGTACCAACGAGTACCACGCTCACTGGGAGCTGTAAACCCATCCCGATACGCACGCCGATAGGTAGCGTACTCGCCGGAGGATGAGCGCGACGGCCACCCAGCTCGCGCACGCCGATAGGCAGCGAGTCACGAGTGGATGGCCGGAAATCGCACCCGCCGGATAACCGGTCTAGCCGATGTCCGCGGGAAACTTCGCCGCCAAATGCGGCAGTAAGCCGTGCCAACCGGTTACGCTAAGCATAGTAAGCCGGGCTCGTAAGACACGCACTATTCAAATCACGCAAATCGATTACACTAAGCGTAGCAAATCGAGAAAATAAGACGCACGATGAAAAGAAAGCTTCAATCAAAGCAAAACGATGTTACGTAAACAACCCAATAAGAAAAGTGCTACGACGCAAACATAACAATGATCCGAAAGAAAGCGTAAAGCAAGCGCTAAACAAGTGCGCGAAAAAAACCAAAGAAAACTCGACTACTCCGAGCCATAATCGACCTGCTCTTCGTCGTCTTCAAGGTGAGGGGCGCCCGACCCGCCAACGGTTCCTCCACCAGACCGACAGTTTGACGACTGGGCGGCCTCCGCAGGGACTTCGGGAGGCAGGTCATCCTCCGGCAGCTCGTCCTCCAAGGGAGGAAACATGGCGTCAAAGAAGGAAAATGTAATCCCTCGAGACGCGTTCTCCTCCGCAGTCGCATCCTTGACCCGCATGGCCACCTCGTAACGGGCCACCTCCAGCGAGAGATCCCAATCCTCCTCCAGCTCTGTCTTCGATCGCACGGCGTCGTCCTTCTCCTCGATGAGGGTCTGCACCTCCGCCCGCAGGGTTTCCCTCTCCCTCTCGGCCCTGACCCGGGAGATCTCGCTTGCCGACAGTCGGGCGTGGACGATGTTCAGCTCTTCATCTCGGCTCGAGAGGGCCGCCTGGAGTTTCTTGGTCTCCCCTAAGAAAGTCTCGGCCGCCTGCTCAGCCTTCTCCCGAGACGCCTTCTCGGCCGCCGCCTTCTCACGAGCTCGCTTTAGTTCTTCCTCAAGCGCTTGGAACTCTTGGACGGGGCGAGCCCCCGCCAAGGCAGCAGCATGGGCGGCCGCTGTATCCTCCTTGTCTTTTTCCATGATCTGCATGCGACGCAATAGATCCCGGAGAATGCGGTCGCTCCGTTCTTGGCGTGCGAGCATCTGTGGAAACAAACAACGTACATGTAATCGAAATAAGCACAACAAATACCAAATGAGGAAAACAAGCGAGTCATACCTTTCGGGCGTCGCCGATCCCGCTCTGGAAATGCTCAAGGTCGCTCACCGTCAGGAGACTCTTGAAATCCCGTAGTGAGGTTTCGAGGATCCCCTGAGAGCATCGGTCCCTCAGCTCCGCCGCCTCCGCCAGGAGCATCGACTCCATGCCATCTGGCGTCGCCGACGTATGAGCGCGCTTGTGGCCGGAGGACGAGCCGGGAAGGATCGTCGACGACGGTCGCTTGTTCGAGGAGTTCGCCTCGGTCCTCGCCCGCGTTGGAAGCCCCCTATGGCGGGCCTCAGCTTGTGGTTGAGCCGCGACCACGGCCTCGGCGTCGGGCGCCACCCTCGGTGCCTGCGTGCGTGGTCGGTGTCGTCGGGTCATCGTATCTGAAAAAGATGAAAAGGTGACAGGTTAGAGTGCAATACGATGGAATATACGCTAATTAGAAGCTTGTGTGCGGTTGGTACCCCCCACGTCAGGGGGAGGAGCAGACGAGCCCCCCGCCTCTGATTCGGGGTCCTCCGTAGCCTCCACGGCGAGGCCCGAGCTCGGAAGGGCGTCGTCCCCAGGCGGGAACCACCCAGTCCTTGCCATTAGGTCTGGGGACTCGAAGTGCGGCCCTTGTCGCCTTGATTCCGGGAGCGCCCTGATCACCGCGTGAAGCTCAGAGCTTTCGATATCGCCCATAGGTGGAAAATCAGCCGCAAGATCAAAGAAGAGAGGCGCGACCCCGAAGGCTGATTCGGATACCCATATCCAAGGATATCGGTGCTTCGAATTAATGTTGCTGACGATGACGAAGCGCTTTCGATGTAGCGCTTGGTAGAAGCCCGGCTTCCCCGGTACCCCTCGTATCGTCATGAGGTCCTGGATGTCGTCGGCAGTGACAGCCCTCTTCTTCGCCCGGTAAAGCATCATGTGGCACGCTGCGACCACCCGGTAGAAGGCCGGAGACATCTGTAAGGCATGCACCCCCAGTCGAACTAGCAACTCCTGGATAACCGGCTGGAAAGGTAACCTTAGCCCACCGCGGAGGCTCGCTTCGTGGACCGCGGCGTACCCCCTTCGAGGGCGGGACGGAAGATCGTCAGGCAACGGTCTGAGGATTGACACCGAGTCCGGGATGCTGTAGCGCTTCCTGAGGCTCTTGAAGCTAACGATGGAGATCAAGCTCGGGACATCGACGCCCGAGCAGTCAAAGTTACCCCGCACGGCTGACTCTCCTACCGGGAAGGACGAGGTCCGCGTTTCCTCTTGCGCAGTAGAGGAAAGTCCCCTCGCCGCGGGTGCTGCACGACGGCTCGACGAGTCGCCGGAGTGCCCAGAGTCCGGGGCGGTGCCCGGGCGTTCGACCGGCTGCCGGCCGGCCGGGTCACTGTCATCGGGTCGGCTCGTCCTGTGGCCGGCGACGTCCTCTCCTGCGTGTGCGTCAAGCCCGAGGACCCAGCCCGCCTCCTGGCTAGGTGGCTCCTCCACGCGCGGCCCCGGCGACCTCCGACCTTCGGCGCACGCGCCAGGCCCGTCGGCCCGGCTCGGCTCTCGGCCAGTCGAGCCCCCGGCGTTTGAGGCTTGCCCGGGCGTCCCGGCGTTAGGCCCAGGCGCGTCCAGCCCGCTGGCCCGGCCCAGCTCGCGGGTTGCTGGGCCCTCCTCGCGCGCCTGTCGCCCAGCGGCCCTGTCCGGCGTTCGGCCGGTTGGGCCCTCCTCGCGCACGTCGGCCCGGCCCGACTCCCGGCCGGCTGCAGTCTCATCACCTAGGCCCGGCCCATTGGGTACTAGGGTTTGCAGGGCCACCGGGGTGGCCGCCTCTCCCTCTCTAGCGTTGGGCGGCCGGCACTCCTCCTGTCCGGCGCCGGCGGCCCCTCCTGCAGCGTCGGCCGCCGCCGGCGGCGCCCCAACGACGTAGACGCGCTCCGGCCCGGCTGGGGCCGACCCGCCTGGGCTCCCACGGCCGCCGGCCACCTGCAGCGCAGCCCCACCCGAGGGGGTGGGGTCCTCCCTGATGCCAACGCCGCCCCTGGCGGTGCTCCTCTGCGCCAGCGCGTCCTCGCCGGCGTCGGCCTCGCCAGACGCGTCGCCCGCGTCCTCCACGGCCGGCTCGGTCCCCCCGGGACGAGGGACGTCTCCCCCAGGTCTGGGTTCGCCCCAGACGGCGCCGACTCGGCCGGGCCCGGCCTCCTCCACGCCGGCGTCGGCCTCCTCGGCCTGGTCGGCGTGCTCCCCGGTCGGGGTCGTCGCGCGCGACTCCCCTGGCGCGACCCCGGGGCTGGGTCCAGCGCAGACGGCGCCGACCCAGCCAGGCGCGACTCCCCCGGCGTTGGCGGCGGCCTGCGCAGCGCCGCCGGTCTCCTGGGTGGTCGCCCCCGCGCGCGCGGCCTCCATGGCGCGTCCCTCGGCCAAGCCGGCCTCGTGCTGGTCGGCCCGGCCGTCCCCAGCGGCTGGTGTCATCAGGCCGGCGCTCTCCTGCCGGCGCTGGCCGTCTCCGGCACTCGCGCCCTCACCCTCGTCGGCCAGCCACGCTTCAACCAGCGAAAAATCCTCTCCGGTCATCTCAATAGCATTGAACGAACGCGATGAGTGTCGAGTGTTGGGTGGTGTTGATGGTGGCGAAAATTGAGCCCAAAAAGCATCCAAATCCACGTGGTTTTCCTCAAACAAATCATGTAAGCCATCGTCAACGGTCCCACATCCCGGGTCAATGGGGTCCATGGCGCGAATAACGAAGCGAGCACGATCGACAAAAAATATAATAATAAAAACAACGAAAGGACGTCGGAGCATACCTCTTGACGGCGGGCTTCTCCGATGGGCCAACGTCGGACTCTGAGTTTACCACACGATTTACAATCGATGATAAACTCGGGGGGCTAATGTTACCGGTCCGTCTCGGTCCGGTAGATCGACGACGGCCACGCTGGCGGCCGTCCTGAGCCCGGCGCTCGTCCGGGGCCGGCACTCGCCATGGCCGGCGCTCCAAGGCCGGCCCTCCTCGGCCGGCGCTCCAAGACCGGCCCTCCTCGGCCGGCGCTCCAAGGCCGGCCCTCCTCGGCCGGCGCTCCAAGGCCGGCCCTCCTCGGCCGGCGCTCCAGGACCGGCCCTCCTCGGCCGGCGCTCCAGGACCGGCCCTCCTCGGCCGGCGCTCCAAGGCCGGCCCTCCTCGGCCGGCGCTCCAAGGCCGGCCCTCCTCGGCCGGCGCTCCAGGACCGGCCCTCCTCGGCCGGCGCTCCAAGGCCGGTCCTCCTCAGCCGGCCCTCCTCAGCCGGCGCTCCAAGGCTGGCCCTCCTCGGCCGGCGCTCCAGGACCGGCCTTCCCCGGCCGGCGTTCCAAGGCCGGCCTTCCAAGGCTGGCCCTCGGCCAAGGGGCTCCTCAAACACCTCTTGGCCGCCTATAAATAAGAGGGTCTCTCCCTCGACCCAGGTAATCCGAATTTGAGTACTAAAACGCTGCCGAACTCGTACCTCACTCGTTTCTCTCAAGTCTCGACCTCTAAACACTAAACCCTCTACCAACCACCTCAATCCTACTAATGTTGAGCGTCGGAGAGGTAAACAGAGGCAACCCCTCTGTTTCCCCTTTGTAGTTCACACCTTTCTGTTCCCGTATCAGGTGCTTGGACGAGATAGAGCTTCACCCACAGCTAAGGGACGACTTGGGATACCAAGTCCGACACGCTCGAGTCGAGGCGAGACCACTTGGTCCGACCTTGGGTCTAACCGTCTACGACTCCTAAATCGTTGTCCGAAAAACTGCGACAACAGGTCGCCCCCTCTCTGATGCAAGATCGTCGCACGTTGATAGCTTCCGAGCGTTATCAGCGTACACCCCACTGAACACTCCGCAAGAGCGGATCCTGGCTCTGCACCGCGACAAGCTAGGAAGTCCGGCTCCTCTTGCGAAGGATCCCGCGAAGAGGGACCGAAATAAGTTCTGTGAGTACCATCAGGATCACGGGCATCTGACGTCCGAATGCTATCATCTTAGGCGTCAGATCGAGGCCCTGATTCAGGACGGGAAATTAAAAGAGTATGTCCTGAGAACGGTCGGGACGGCCGCTGTGCACGAAGGCCGTCCACGGCAAGGAAGGAAGGGTCCGGCGACGGTGACTGTCGCGGACCAGGCAGCGATTGAAGAACCGGAGAGCTCACAGCTGCATGTCGTGGGTGTTGTCGCACGAAAACGAACAACTATTTAAAACCTCGGGCGGTTCGATCCAAGGCCGGACCAAGTGATCGCACCCGGGCCAAGAGTGTGAACTTGATAGTCTCGAGCTAGGGTTCTCTTCGATCAACCTGCCTCTCGGGAGAGGTAGGGGGTGAGGAGGATTGGTGACCGTGCCTTGGTTGTCGGCTGCCTACGTACCCGTGCGTGGGATCAGGTCAGAACGTAGTTCAAGCGTATGTGACGCAGTATGAGGCGTGGAGCCTTGGCGAGGAGGCGTGCTCGACGAAGGAAACGGGGCACGAGGAGTCCTCGGCAGCGTCTCAGAACTTCGGAGATCGCGTACGCGTCTAGCGTGTTAGACGCGCAAGGGTAGCTCTAGTTGAGAACCCTAGGGGCGTGCTTGAGCACCGGAGAACGTTCGGTCAAAGGGAGCGACGTCCGGGAAGTTCCCGTGAGTGCTTTGGGACCTTTGAGAACGAGGGAGAGAGAAGAGAACCTGCTTCAGGCCAAATGTGGCATCCAGAGAAGCAGAGAAATCGAGCGTGTCGATAAGAGATGAAGAGAATTATTGGATATTTTGGGATGGCTTTTCCCCTCAATGAGAGAGGGTATTTATAGGTGTTTGGGAGCCTTAGAAGGTCCCTTTTTCTTCCATGTGGGACTAGGATCGCGCATGCCATCAAGTGGAGGCGCACGGCGCGCGCGGCGCACAAAGAGCGGCGCACAACGCGCGGCGCGCGGCGCGCGGCGCAAGGGGCGCGGCGCGCGTGTCACCGGGCGCGGCGCGAGGGTCACCTGGCGCGGCGCATGAAGCGCGCGGCCCGTGCCTGCATGGCGCGGCGCGCCGTCTGCCGCACGGCCGGCCGGCGTAGCGCGCTGTGTGCGTGATGGACGGCTAGTCTTGGCCGGGTTCTTGCGGGCCTTCGAATGTCATTCTTCTCACGTGAAATATGAAGCTTTCTACTTGATGAGAGTGACTCGATTCGAGGAGCAAGGCTCGGCCCGGCGAGAGCGACTAGCGACTTGAATCGAGGAGTGACTCGAGGATGACTCGAGGCTCGATTCGAAAATGACTCGAGGCTCGACTCGAGGAACAATTAAAGGCTCGACTCGAGGAACCATTCAAGGCTCGACTCAAGGAGCGAAGCTCGACTCGAGGAGATTGACTCAAGGCTCGACTCGAGGAGCGAAGCTCGACTCGAGGAGTCAGGAGTTTGGGCGAGGGCTTGAAGATTTGCCGCTCTTCAGGACCTCCGGCCTGACCATCGGCCCATTGAGCGACGTGCCTTTTTGGCGTCTCGGGTTTTCCGAAAACGACCGACAACATTAGCCCCCCAAGTTCGTCGTTCGGGAGGCGTCCCAGCGATGAACTTTTTATTCTTCTAGTTGGGTGTTTGAGGAAAATGTTTCCCGTGCCTTGTGGCCCCGAGGAAAGTTTTTTCCTCTTCTCTTTTTTCTTTATTTTTTTTATTTATTTATTTATTTAATTTTTTTTTTTAGGGGATGGCCGCGCGGCGCGCGCCTTGGACGGCGCGGCGCGCGGTCTGTGCTGTATGACCCGCGAGGCGCGCGGGCTTGGCGCGCGGCGCGCCCCGTGCGCGGGGCTGGTTGGCTTCGCGCGGGAGAACTCCGACTTTTTGGAGTTTCTACTCCGATTTTGCTCCTTGTGGGAGTAGGATTTCGACTCCTACCCCCCTAGAAGTCTATAAATAGACCTCCCCCCTTCCCTTTATTCCTCACTTTATTTTTTCTCTCTTCTTACGCTTGTTTTCTTTTTTTACGCTTGCATTATGGGTGTCCCTCCCCTTTTCTCAGCTGAGAGTCCCGAGATTGATTTCTCTCTCTTGTTTCAGGGTTCTGAACACGCAGAGGACGATCTCTTCGCGGGATTAAGGGAAGTTCCTCTGCACGTGGAAGAAAATCCAAGCGGAGTAGAGCAGTGGTTGGAGGAAGGCGAGCTGGGTGCGACCGTGCCCGCTGCTCAGCCTCTCGAAGAGTGCGCGCCAACTGGGCGCGGTATAGGTGGGGAGTTTGATCGTCCCGTGTCCGGGGAGCCTGCCCCTCGCCTCGTGATCAACTTAGTTGGCGGGGGGGTTCGTGACAAAGTTTGCCTCGACGTGCCGCGGTCCGACTTGGGCTTTCAAGGCGTGCCAGGAGATGTTACGGACGCGGATGCGGTGACTCCGCTAGAGTCGGTTCTCGACGAGATAGACTGCGTGGACGACTTTGGTCCCGAGTCTGAAGATCCCGGAGGTGAGTCAGAGACATGTCCGGGGGCCGAAGGCCTCGCATCGGAGTGTCCCGAGGTACCGTCGGCAGCTGCCGCGGTCGTGTCGGAGGGCAGGGACCCTTCCGTGGAGCCAGGGGATTCTCAGCCCGAGACCCCTGACGCGGAGGCGTTGGTATCGGCGAGGTCGCTTGCTAGGACGTAGTGGTATCCCGAGGAGGGCCTTGCTGCTCCCGAGGACTTCGATTGTTCGGGGGTCGATGCTTCGAGCACGCTTACCTACCGGACATTCGTCGGTCTCCGGGAGGCTTTCGCCATTCCGTCGTCCGTGGCGCTTCTCCGTCCTTTAAAGGACGACCGTCCTTTCCGGCCTCGTCGTGGTTTCGCCGCAGTTTCAGTTGCGAGTCTTAACTGCGGGCTGCGGCTGCCGTTTCAACCCATCGTTCAGCAGCTTCTCGCCCGTCTGGGGGTGCACGCATGTCAGATGAGCCCGGCATTCTACCGCATAGTGGCGATGTGCCATATGGAATGGCATTGCCAGACCGAGCGGGTGATGACCGTGAGTGATTTTCGCAATCTCATCGCGGTCTTCCCTGCGCCCGAGCAACCCAGTTTCTTTGTGGCCCGCGATCGATGGAATACTAAGCTGATCATCGATTCAGAGAAGTACAATCGGCGACCGTGGGTGTGGGTCTCGGCGGAGGCTTTTGGTGACGCGCCGCTCCGGTTCGGCCCCTTGTCCGAGTTTCCCGCTAACGAGGGGGCCGACGATCTCGACTTTGTGAAGGAGATCTGGGGAATGTCGGAGGCTCGGAAAGCCGTTGAATGATTTCGTTCTCCTGAGCTGATGGCTTCCACTGGGTGGTTCCCGCCGTTTCCTCAGCGGACCGAGGGTGCCCCGAGCGCCACATCATCTCTCTCGAGCGGCGATCCTCAAGGTATGTTGACGTTTCGTACTTCTTGCTTTTGTTTTTAGCTTAGGGTTTTGACTTTGTCGCTTTTGCAGTCTCCTCGGCTAGGGCGAGGGCTCGGGCTCGTCTAGCGAAGGCTTCTCGAGACCCGAAGTCGTTGGCGGCTGTTCGTCGTCGGATAGCTGCGCGGGATGGACGGGAGAGGCTCGATACCGATCATTGGGCTGAGAACGGTCCTCGCGCTTCTTTGAAGCGACCTTCCTCCTCGGCTTTGCCCGACACGTCTTCGGACTCTAAGCGCGTGAATTCGATGGTCGACGTGGAGGCCGCGGAGGTTAGGGGGGAATGTTCCCTGGGCCTTGCTCAATCTTCGATGAAGATGTGGAAGAGCGTTGTGGCCAGCAGTGACGTGGAGTTCTTTCGTCACGGCGTTTCCGATGCGCAAGGAGTGAGTTTCCCTTGCCTCGTTTGCGATGAATCTGTCTTTTGCTAAACTGTCTTTTTGCCTTCTCAGGTGCTTGCTCGAGCGACCCGGGGCGAGAAGATCCTTCACGACCTCATCAGGCGGATGAGTCGCGCCCAGGAGGAGCTTGCTCAACCGAAGTCTCAGCTGGCTCACGCCGAGCGAGGTTCTCACTCAAAGGCGGAGTTTGCGAGTCTCTGCGAGCAGCTTCAGGAGGCTCGCGTGGAATTGGGAGTTACCCGCGGCAAGTGCGACCGTGCTCAGGCAGCGGTTGCGAAGATGGCTGAGGATTTAACGACGGAACGTCAAGCCCTTGAAGTGGCGACTCGATCGACGGAGGTCTTCCGGAGCGAAGCGCGGGACCTTCGACGTCAGTTGGAATCGCGCACGGAAGAAGTTGGCATTCTTCAGGGCCAGCTTACATCAAGTGAGGCTGCCCGTATTCGTGCGGAGCGTAAGCGCGATTCCTTGGCGGAGGAGGTGGTTCGGGTCACCGAGGAGAAAGCCGCGGCGGAGCAGCTTGCGTCCGACCTTCAGGACGACTTTGATGTCGGAGTCGAGGAGGCAACGCATGCAGCGGCGCTGGAGTGTCGGGACGCCACAGCTGCCGAGAATGTTTCTCGGGGGGTCACCTTCGACTTCTTTGAATCGCTTTTCCCACCACTCGACGGGGCCGACCCTGTGGGCGACGATCCCGCCGAGTGACCGTTTTCTTTCTTTATTTTTCCTGCGCAAATGTTTTAGCGCGTGCTTTTTAGGTTTTTCCGTTCAGCGCACTTGTCTTAGCGCTTGCTTACTAGGATATTTCCCTTTAGCGCACTTGTCTTAGCGCATGCTTTCTCGGTTTTGAGGCAATTGCCCCTTTCTTTTATGAGGAGTTATTCATTTATTTTTATGAATGTTTTCGCACATTTATCTTCTACGGCATGCATGGATGGTCACTTGTTTGTGTCAATGATTTTGTCCATCCTTTTATCTCAGCAGGATACTTTTTCAAACACGCCAGTCACTTGGATGGTTTGCGTTCTTAAGTATTTTCAACTGCGAGTCAGCCATGCTACGTAGGTGTGTTACGTGCGCCGGATTGTGCCACGTGGGCGTCTCAAATCGCGCCATGTAGGCATCTTGGGTTGCGCCATGTAAGCGACTTACGTGCGCCATGTAGGCGTCTTAGGTTGCGCCATGTAGGCGTCTTACGGGCTGCGCCTTTACGCGACTTACGTGCGCCATGTAGGCGTCTTAGGTTGCGCCATGTAGGCATCTTACGGGCTGCGCCTTTACGCGACTTACGTGCGCCATGTAGGCGTCTTAGGTTGCGCCATGTAGGCGTCTTACGGGCTGCGCCTTTACGCGACTTACGTGCGCCATGTAGGTGTCTTAGGTTGCGCCATGTAGGCATCTTACGGGCTGCGCCTTTACGCGACTTACGTGCGCCATGTAGGCGTCTTACGTTGCGCCATGTAGGCGTCTTACGGGCTGCGCCTTTACGCGACTTACGTGCGCCATGTAGGCGTCTTAGGTTGCGCCATGTTGGCGTCTTACGGGCTGCGCCTTTACGCGACTTACGTGCGCCATGTAGGCGTCTTAGGTTGCGCCATGTAGGCGTCTTACGGGTTGCGCCTTTACGCGACTTACGTGCGCCATGTAGGCATCTTAGGTTGCGCCATGTAGGCGTCTTACGGGCTGCGCCTTTACGCGACTTACGTGCGCCATGTAGGCGTCTTAGGTTGCGCCATGTAGGCGTCTTACGGGCTGCGCCTTTACGCGACTTACGTGCGCCATGTAGGCGTCTTAGGTTGCGCCATGTAGGCGTCTTACGGGCTGCGCCTTTACGCGACTTACGTGCGCCATGTAGGCGTCTTAGGTTGCGCCATGTAGGCGTCTTACGGGCTGCGACTTTACGCGACTTACGTGCGCCATGTAGGCGTCTTAG
This sequence comes from Urtica dioica subsp. dioica, assembly GCF_054948205.1. Classification (NCBI taxonomy): domain Eukaryota; kingdom Viridiplantae; phylum Streptophyta; class Magnoliopsida; order Rosales; family Urticaceae; genus Urtica; species Urtica dioica. The sequence continues at coordinate 35,629,714 of NC_142756.1, read as the reverse complement.
GTTGCGCCATGTACGCGTCTTACGGGCTGCGCCTTTACGCGACTTACGTGCGCCATGTAGGCATCTTAGGTTGAGCCATGTAGGCGTCTTACGGGCTGCGCCTTTACGCGACTTACGTGCGCCATGTAGGCGTCTTAGGTTGCGCCATGTAGGCGTCTTACGGGCTGCGCCTTTACGCGACTTACGTGCGCCATGTAGGCGTCTTAGGTTGCGCCATGTAGGCGTCTTACGGGCTGCGCCTTTACGCGACTTACGTGCGCCATGTAGGCGTCTTAGGTTGCGCCATGTACGCATCTTACGGGCTGCGCCTTTACGCGACTTACGTGCGCCATGTAGGCATCTTAGGTTGAGCCATGTAGGCGTCTTACGGGCTGCGCCTTTACGCGACTTACGTGCGCCATGTAGGCGTCTTAGGTTGCGCCATGTAGGCGTCTTACGGGCTGCGCCTTTACGCGACTTACGTGCGCCATGTAGGCGTCTTAGGTTGCGCCATGTAGGCGTCTTACGGGTTGCGCCTTTACGCGACTTACGTGCGCCATGTAGGCGTCTTAGGTTGCGCCATGTAGGCGTCTTACGGGCTGCGCCTTTACTCGACTTACCTGCGCCATGTAGGCGTCTTAGGTTGCGCCATGTAGGCGTCTTACGGGCTGCGCCTTTACGCGACTTACGTGCGCCATGTAGGCGTCTTAGGTTGCGCCATGTAGGCGTCTTACGGGCTGCGCCTTTACGCGACTTACGTGCGCCATGTAGGCGTCTTAGGTTGCGCCATGTAGGCGTCTTACGGGTTGCGCCTTTACGCGACTTACGTGCGCCATGTAGGCGTCTTAGGTTGCGCCATGTAGGCGTCTTACGATTTTTATTTTTTTTTGGTGGAGCGTGTTCTTTTGAGAGTTTCCTTACCATAGCTAGCCCCCCCAAGTTTTTTGGGTTATAAGTTAATTGTTGATAACCAGAAAACTTGCATAAAACGAAATTGAAATGGAAAACTTGAGTTTTATTACTTTTGCGAAAAAAACTTGCGAGAAAATTTAAATCCTAAAACATTGGCTCGTAGGCCTTATTGAAAATGGAAATAAAAGCGATAAAAAAGCGGGGGACGCTAGCTACTGATAGTACTGCCTCAAGTGCTCCGCGTTCCACGGGTGGCGAATCGGAGTCCCGTCCGTGTGCTCGATGTAATATGTCCCGTCGTGAATGACTTTGCGGACTCTGTAAGGGCCTTCCCAGTTTGGGCCTAGGACGTCGGCGCCTTGGACTTGTGTGTTTTGGAATACCCGTCTGAGGACGAGGCTTCCGACGGCAAAGGTTCGCCTTTTGATTTTGGAGTTGTAGTATCTTTCGACCTTGCGCTTCTGTGCGGCGAGGCGTCGGAATGCTTCCGCCCTCTTTTCGTCGATCAGGTCCAACTCAAGGCGCATGGCCTCGTTGTTTTCCGCTTCGTCGAACGTGTCGACTCGGAACGTGGGTATCTCGGTTTCAATTGGAACCACAGCCTCGACCCCATATGCAAGGGAGAATGGCGTCTCGCCGATGGCGTTTCGCGCGGTTGTCCTATACGCCCATAGGACGAATGGTAATTCCTCGGCCCAGGCGCCTTTCTTGCCTTCGAGCTTCTTTTTCAGGTTGCTCTTGATAGTCTTGTTGACTGCCTCGACTTGGCCGTTGGCCTGAGGATGTCGCGGCGAGGAGAAGGTCTTGCTGATCTTCAGTTGATCGCAGATATCTCTTACTCGCGCGTTGTCAAATTGTGCCCCGTTGTCTGTCACAATCGAGGCGGGGATACCGTGCCTGCATATGATGTTCTTCCAGATGAAGTTTGTCGTGTTTGCTTCAGTTATTCTGGCAAGCGGCTCGGCCTCTACCCACTTAGTGAAGTAGTCGATGGCGATAATGGCGTACTCGTATTGCCTCGGTGCTCTAGGGAGCTTGCCAATGATGTCCACGCCCCACTTAGCAAAGGGACGTGGGACAACGATGCTGCTTAACGGGGTCGGAGGCTGTCGCGGAATTTCCGCGAAGCGCTGGCATTTATCGCAACGCCTTGCCCATTCGCAAGCATCTCGCTTCATGGAAGGCCAGAAATAGCCTTGCTTAAGCGCTTTGAGCGCAAGGGAATTTCCAGCGGCGTGGTTTCCGCAGATGCCCTCATGGATTTCGCGGAGGACCTTGGTCGACTCAACGCTATCGAGGCATCGGAGCAGCGGTGTCGAGTAACCGCGCTTATAGAGCGTGCCCTCTCGGAGCGTGTATTTGGATGCTAAGGCCCTCAGTTTATCGGCTTCCTTGCGGTCTTCGGGGAGTTCCCCTCTTCGCAAAAACTCGACAATTGAGTCCATCCAAGTGGGCTGAGATGCCACTTCTATGGTCCCGACTTCGTCTCGGGAGACGGACGGTCGTGGGAGAGATTCAATGGGCACAGTCCCCAATCCGTCTTCGTCGATGCCAGATCCGAGGCGAGCAAGCGCATCAGCCTCCGAATTTTGTTCTCTCGGGATTTGGTGAATCTCGAACCAAGAGAAGGCCTCGAGTTTGGAGTTCGTCTTAGCCAGGTATGCGACCATGTTGGGCTCCTTGGCGATGTAATCTCCCTTAACCTGGTTTACGATCAACTGCGAGTCGCAGTGTATTCGCAAGTTATGGGAGCCGAGCTTCTGTGCTAGCTCTATCCCTACAATGAGCGCTTCGTATTCAGCTTCATTGTTGGAGGCTTGGAAGCCGTAGTGAAGGGCATATCGCAGCTTTTCCCCATCGGGGTTAATCAGGATTATTCCGGCGCCAGCCCCCCGAGCATTAGATGCTCCGTCTACGTATAACTCCCAGATGGGACCCGTTGGGTCTATCTTCCTTTTCCGAGTTAGCTCGTTATCGTTTAAGTCAGTTTCCGCTCTTCCCATATCGGGAGCGTAGGAGAATTCTGCCACGAAGTCGGCTAAGGCCTGCCCCTTTATAGCCATTCTTGGGTGGAACTCAATCCCATACTCGCTCAATTCTTGGGACCAGATCGCCATGCGAGTCGACGTTCCCTTTTGAAGAGCTTTACCGATCGGATGCTCAGTTCGCACCGCAATTGGGTGAGCTTGGAAGTACGGTCGTAGCTTCTTAGCTGCCGTTACGAGAGCCAGAGAAAGTTTCTCAATCTCGGTATAGCGTGTTTCCGCGTCGAGTAAGGCTTTGCTTACGTAGTAGATTGGCCATTGGACCTTGTTCTCCTCGCGGACAAGGACGGCGCTTACAGCTCTTTCAGAGACGGCGAGATACACGTACATCGTCTCGCCCTCTTTCGGTTTAGAGAGGAATGGTGGGGACCCAAAGTAAGCCTTCATTTCTTGGAAGGCACTTTCGCATTCGTCCGTCCACTCAAAGTCGTCCGTCTTCTTAAGAGCTTTGAAGAACGGTTGACACTTGTCGGTGGCTTTAGACACGAAGCGTGTCAGAGCGGCAATCCGACCGGTCAGGCTTTGCACTTCTTTGACTCGTCTTGGCGACTTCATTTCAAGGAGTGCCTTGATTTTTTCCGGGTTCGCTTCTATGCCTCGTCGACTGACGATATAACTGAGGAACTTTCCGGATTCAACCCCGAATACGCATTTGTTGGGGTTGAGCTTCATTTTATATCGGCGGAGGATTGTGAACATCTCCCTAAGGTCGCGTACGTGATTAGTTGCCAAAAGGCTCTTAACGAGCATGTCGTCCACGTACACTTCCATCGTCTTGCCGATTTGATCGGCGAAGATCCGATTTACCAAGCGTTGGTATGTTGCTCCCGCGTTCTTAAGGCCGAAAGGCATGACCTTGTAACAGTAGAGACCTCGATCAGTGACAAAGGTTGTCTTAATTTGATCGGGCTCGTGCATTCGAATTTGGTTGTAGCCTGAATAGGCGTCCATGAAGCTTAGGAGTTCATGGCCGGCCGTGGCGTCCACCAGTTGTTCGATGCGCGGGAGTGGAAAGCAATCCTTAGGGCAGGCTTTGTTAAGGTCTTTGTAGTCTATACAAATTCGCCACTTCCCGTTGGGCTTTTTTACCATTACCACGTTGGCGACCCACTTGGGGTATTTAGCCTCTCGAATGAAGTTTGCGGTGAGGAGTTTCTCGACCTCTTCATTTATGGCCAGGTATCGTTCTGGGTTGAACGTTCGTCTAGCCTGTACTTTTTCGGCGACCTTTGGGTCGTCGTTCAGTCGGTGCACTATTACCTCGGGATCGATTCCGGGCATGTCCGCATGAGTCCATGCAAAAACATCCTTGAACTCCCTGAGGAAGGCGGTAAGCTGAGTTTTGATGGCGAGTGGAAGTCGGGTGCCGATTTTTACAACTTGATCAGGCTTCGACTCGTCCAGGACGATTGGCACAAGATCATCGGAGGTTTCCACCTTAAGTCTTTCGATTTCATCACGGGGGTCAAGTTCTACGAACTTCCTTGCATCCTTTGGGTTGCATGGGTAATCGTCTTCCAGTTGGAAGATTGTGTTGACCGCTTTTCCCGCGGACTTGCCATCAACTCCTTGCACGTAGCATATTCTGGCTTGGGATTGGTCTCCAGCCATGATGCCAATTCCCCCTTCGGTGGGGAACTTCACCAGTAGGTGATACGTGGAAGTGATTTCCCTTAGCCGGTTCAACGTGGGTCGCCCGATGATTAAGTTGTAGGGCGACTCTTGATCGACCACTAGGAATGGGACCATGTGAACGGCTTCGATTCCTCCAGGGGTCCCAAAGGTGACCGGAAGGTCGATGATGCCCTCGGTCATAACCTTTTCCCCAGTGAACCCAAACAATGGCGTTTGGGTCGGAGTCGGGCGTAGCCCCCCGAGCTTCATGCGCTCTAGGGTGGACTTGAAAATTATGTCGGCAGCGCTGCCGTTATCGATGAGAACCCTTTTCACCAAGTTATTGGCCACTTGGGCTTTGAGCACGATCGCGTCATTGTGCGGATGCAGAACTCGCTTGGCCTCTTCATTGGTGAAATACATCGTCTCGTGAGGCACGGACGGAGGTTCTTCATATGTGAAGTTGACGTGCATAGCAGCGTCCTTCTGAGACACGGCCCTAAGGAATTTCTTCCGTTGACGGGCTGAATCCCCATCCTGTGGACCTCCCAGTATGGTGGTTACCACGTGCAGTTGTGGGTTGGCGTTGGCTGTAGCCGGGGTTTGGTTGGCAGAGGCGGCCGCTCCTCCTCCTTGACCAGACTGCTGTCTGTTCGCGGTGGGGCCCGCAGCGCCAATCATGCGCAACACGAACTCCTTCAGCTCGCCCCGTTGGATCAGAGCCTCGATTTGCCTTTTGAGGTTGTAGCATTCCGAGGTCAAATGACCATATTCCCGATGGAACTCACAATACCTGGACCGATCGCGAGTTGCGGGATCCTTCTTCATTGGAGCCGGGGGCGTGAACTTGTCACGTGCCAGAGCCAAGATCCTTTCCGGCGCCGTGTTCAGCGGCGTGAACGACGAGTACCCTTTGAAGTTTTCCGCAAGTCGCGGTTTCTGAGGTACAGGGGGTTGGTTGCTTGAAACCTGGTTCCCCTTGTTTCGCCTCTTTCGAGGTTCGTTCTGCTCGCGGATAGGTTCTTCTCGACGGCGAGAGCTTTGATTAGTGCTCTTGCGTCCGTCGAGGTAATCTTCGACTCCCATGAAGGTCTTAGCTCGAGTCATTAACTCGGCCATGGTGGAAGGGACACGGCCGACGACAGACTTGAGGAAGTCACTCGTGCGCAAGCCTTCTATGATAGCGGTAATTGCGTCACTGTCGTCAAAGCGGTCGACCTTGTTTGACTCTTCTGTGAATCGGGCGAGGTATCGTCTAAGAGACTCGCCACTCTCTTGCCTGATTGACCACAGGTACATCTTGGTCTTCTTTTGGACCATAGACGTAGCGAACCGTGCCAGGAACATGTCCTTCAGGCCTTTGAACGAGTGGATGCTTCCTGGTCTTAAGTTTTTGAACCACTCAAAGCCGGGTCCGGCGAGGGTCAAACTAAAGGCTTGGCACATGGCACCAGGAGAAACACCCTGCATCGTCATCCAGGTTTCGTAGTGCTGGATGTGGTAAGCAGGATCTGCTTTCCCATCATAGGGAGCGAGGTTCGGGAGCTTGAAATTCCCCGTACAAACCTCAGCCAATATCTGAGTAGTGAAAGGCGATGAGTTCTCCTCAACGACTCCGTAGGCACTTCCACCTATTCCGTATTCTCGGAGATCTCGTACCTCATTTTGAAGGTTGTGGATCATAGTGACCACATCGAGACCGGTCGTTGGAGTAACCCCTTGATCGGGAGGAGTCACCTGCAGCCTCTCGTTAGACCCCTGTCCTGCGCGGCGGTTCCCGTTAGTTGGGGCTGCCAGCGGGATGTTGGGTCTAGAGCTTAGTCGCTCTCTCAGATCATTGCCACGCCCAATGCGTTGAGCAGTGAGGTGGTCCCTAAGATCAGGGCTGGCCGTACGAAGGTGCCGGCTCTGCTTGCGGCGGTGCGCTCCCCGCGCGCCCTGACTTTCCGCAACATTCTCCCTCGGACCTAGTCGGTCGAGGGCCGAACGTCGGGAATTCCCCTCTTGAGAAGCTACCGGCGCATCGCCTGTTCGGGGTAAGGGATTCGACGGACCGGCTTCAAACACGGCGGGGAGTCCCTCGTCCTTCGTGAGAGAAGTCTCGACATCCTCCGAGTCACCAGTATCCTCATAATCAGGGTCGCGGCTTTCCTCGTTGAGGTTCTCAGGATCCCCGTTGGGGATCGTCGTGTCACGCATAGGTTGCTTCGCAGCCAGTTGGCGGTGATACCTTGCGTTCCTCGCCTTCAGTCGGCGGATACTCTCCTCCAACTCCGTGATGCGGTTGTCCCTGCTATCAGGAGATGGAGATGGTGAGCGGGTCGAGCTCTCTTCGTGGAGCGACTCTTCGTCACCATGCGCTCGGGAGCGCAAGAAGTATTTCTTGGTCTTAGCGACGTTTTCGGGGTTGTTTGCGCCCTCCGAACGTACGGGTGGTTGGCTACTCATCGTTTCTCAAGTTCGAGAAGGTTGAGTTCGCAGAAGAAAAGAAGAAGATGAATAGAAGGGATTTCGGGCTGAATAGGTCGGGAAGTCCCCTCCTTCTAGCGCCAAAATGTTGTCGCACGAAAATGAACAACTATTTAAAACCTCGGGCGGTTCGATCCAAGGCCGGACCAAGTGATCGCACCCGGGCGAAGAGTGTGAACTTGATAGTCTCGAGCTAGGGTTCTCTTCGATCAACCCGCCTCTCGGGAGAGGTAGGGGGTGAGGAGGATGGGTGACCGTGCCTTGGTTGTCGGCTGCCTACGTACCCGTGCGTGGGATCAGGTCAGAACGTAGTTCAAGCGTATGTGACGCAGTATGAGGCGTGGAGCCTTGGCGAGGAGGCGTGCTCGACGAAGGAAACGGGGCGCGAGGAGTCCTCGGCAGCGTCTCAAAACTTCGGAGATCGCGTACGCGTCTAGCGTGTTAGACGCGCAAGGGTAGCTCTAGTTGAGAACCCTAGGGGCGTGCTTGAGCACCGGAGAACGTTCGGTCAAAGGGAGCGACGTCCGGGAAGTTCCCGTGAGTGCTTCGGGACCTTTGAGAACGAGGGAGAGAGAAGAGAACCTGCTTCAGGCCAAATGTGGCATCCAGAGAAGCAGAGAAATCGAGCGTGTCGATAAGAGATGAAGAGAATTATTGGATATTTTGGGATGGCTTTTCCCCTCAATGAGAGAGGGTATTTATAGGTGTTTGGGAGCCTTAGAAGGTCCCTTTTTCGTCTATGTGGGACTAGGATCGCGCATGCCATCAAGTGGAGGCGCACGGCGCGCGCGGCGCACAAAGAACGGCGCACAACGCGCGGCGCGCGGCGCGCGGCGCAAGGGGCGCGGCGCGCGTGTCACCGGGCGCGGCGCGAGGGTCACCTGGCGCGGCGCAGGTCGCGCGGCGCATGAAGCGCGCGGCGCGCGCCTGCATGGCGCGGCGCGCCGTCTGCTGCACGGCCGGCCGGCGTAGCGCGCTGTGTGCGTGATGGACGGCTCGTCTTGGCCGGGTTCTTGCGGGCCTTCGAATGTCATTCTTCTCACGTGAAATATGAAGCTTTCTACTTGATGAGAGTGACTCGATTCGAGGAGCAAGGCTCGGCCCGGCGAGAGCGACTAGCGACTTGAATCGAGGAGTGACTTGAATCGAGGAGTGACTCGAGGATGACTCGAGGCTCGATTCGAAAATGACTCGAGGCTCGACTCGAGGAACAATTAAAGGCTCGACTCGAGGAACCATTCAAGGCTCGACTCAAGGAGCGAAGCTCGACTCGAGGAGATTGACTCAAGGCTCGACTCGAGGAGCGAAGCTCGACTCGAGGAGTCAGGAGTTTGGGCCAGGGCTTGAAGATTTGCCGCTCTTCAGGACCTCCGGCCTGACCATCGGCCCATTGAGCGACGTGCCTTTTTGGCGTGTCGGGTTTTCCGAAAACGACCGACAACAGTGGGCTCGATCATGGGTGGCCCGGAGTTTGGGGACTCGTCGACGCAAAGGAAGAAGTACGTGCGCGAGGTTTCCCGAGGAAAAGTTGCGCACTACATCAACCATACGTACGAGGCTCCCCCTCCGGCCCCGTTCGAGTCCATGTTCTTCACCGGCCAAGAGGCGACACGAGTTCTCCACCCGCACAATGACGCAATAGTTGTTTCGGCCCCGGTCGCCAACAATCTCGTCCGAAGAATCCTGATTGATAACGGCAGCTCGGCCGACATCGTCTTCAAATCAGCGTTGGACAGGATGAAGCTGACCGGACTGAAACCGACCCCAATCTCGACCCCACTCTTCGGCTTCTCCGGGGAGAGGGTCATGACGGAGGGCACTATCGACCTCCCGGTCACCTTCGGGACTCCAGGGGGGCTCGAGGTCACCCGCATCGTGTCCTTCCTAGTGGTGAACCAGCCCTCAGTGTACAACATCATCATCGGCCGCCCGACTCTCAACCGATTGAAGGCTATAACGTCTACCTATCACCTGATGATGAAGTTCCCGACTGAAAAGGGGATTGCCATCATGTTGGGAGACCAGTCGATGGCGAGGATGTGCTACATCCAAGGCGTGGACGGGAAAGGGAAGGAAAAGATGGTGAGCGCCATCCTCTAGCTCGGTCAAGCTACAGAAGCTGGCACTGCAGCGGAAGCCCGTCCCCATTTCTCATTATGTCATTTTATTTCCGGTTTTAAAACAATCTCGAATTTCAATAAGGCCAATGGCCCAGGGATGTAATTTTTTTTACTATTTTTGCATGATAATTGTATCACATTTCACCTCGAAGTCTTTATCTTGCTACATTATAATTTCTAGTCTCCTCTACGAGTACACGAGAAACTCGGGGGGCTAATGAGAAACAATGCTCAACGAAGAACAATGCTCGACGAAACTAGAGTTCGCTCGCTCAACAAAAAAAAAAGAAAAAAAAAGTAAAAAAAAAAAATACAAAAAAGACGTGCAAATCGATTATGCCTTCGTTGGCAGGTCGAGAAAATAAGACGCGCACAATACAACAAAGACGCGCAAATCGATTATGCCTTCGTTGGCAAATCGAGAAAACAAGACGCGCAGAAGACAACAAAGACGCGCAAATCGATTATGCCTTCGTTGGCAAATCGAGAAAACAAGACGCGCACAACGCAACGAAGACGTGCAAATCGATTATGCCTTCGTTGGCAAGTCGAGAAAATAAGACGCGCACAACGCAACGAAGACGTGCAAATCGATTATGCCTTCGTTGGCAAGTCGAGAAAATAAGACGCGGACAACGCAACGAAGACGTGCAAATCGATTATGCCTTCGTTGGCAAATCGAGAAAATAAGATGCGCACAACACAATAAAACCGTGCTAATCGATCACGCCCTCATTGGCAGATCGAGAAAATAAGCCACGCACGATCAACCCGAAACAAAAAGCCGTCCCTTGTGATGCACAAAGGCCGTCACTCACGACGCGCAAAGGCCGTTCCCCGTGACGCGAACCCGAGAGCATTCTTCCCGCATCCGCATGAAAACGTAGATTTTGAGTTTCCACTCGACCTACGCTCGACCAGAAACTCGGGGGGCTAATGTTACCGGTCCGTCCCGGCCCGGTACGGCAACGACATCATATGGCGGCTTCCCCGAGCCTTTCCCGGCGCACGGCCACCTCAAGGCCGGCCATGGTCGAGTCAGAGCCGGCCATGGCCTTCACGGCCGAGTCAGAGCCGGCCATGGCCGGGTCAGAGCCGGCCATGGCCTCCACGGCCGAGTCAGAGCCGGCCATGGCCGGGTCAGAGCCGGCCATGGCCTCCACGGCCGGGTCAGAGCCGGCCATGGCCGGGTCAGAGCCGGCCATGGCCTCCACGGCCGAGTCAGAGCCGGCCATGGCCTTCACGGCCGAGTCAGAGCCGGCCATGGCCGGGTCAGAGCCGGCCATGGCCTCCACGGCCGAGTCAGAGCCGGCCATGGCTGGGTCAGAGCCGGCCATGGCCTCCACGGATTGAGTCAGAGCCGGCCATGGCCGGGTCAGAGCCGGCCTTGGCCTCCACGGCCGAGTCAGAGCCGGCCATGGCCGGGTCAGAGCCGGCCATGGCCCCCACGGCCGAGTCAGAGCCGGCCATGGCCGGGTCAGAGCCGTCCATGGCCGGGTCAGAGGCGTCTCTCGGCCAAGGGGCTGTCCACGACGCTCCTTGGTCGCCTATATATACCAAGGTACCTCCCTTGGCCCAGGTAATCCATTCTTGAGCACTGAAACGCTGCCGAACTCGTACCTCGCTCGTTTCTCTCAAGCTTTGGCCTCTAAACACCCCTAAAACCTGTATACTCCACCTCAATCCCACTAATGTTGAGCGTCGGAGAGGTAAACAGGGGCACCCCCCCTGTTTCCCCTTTTTAGTTCACACCTTTTCTGCTTGCTTTTCAGGTGCCTGGACGAGACAAATACCACAGACAGCTAAGGGACGACTTGGGATACCAAGTCCGACACGTGAACAGAAAGGTGTGAACTACAAAGGGGAAACAGAGGGGTTGCCTCTGTTTACCTCTCCGACGCTCAACATTAGTAGGATTGAGGTGGTTTGTAGAGGGTTTAGTGTTTAGAGGTCGAGACTTGAGAGAAACGAGCGAGGTACGAGTTCGACAGCGTTTCAGCACTCAAATTCGGATTACCTGGGTCGAGGGAGAGACCCTCATATTTATAGGCGACCAAGAGGTGTTTGAGGAACCCCTTGGCCGAGGGCCGGCCTTGGAGGGCCGGCCTTGGAGCGCCGGCCGTGGAGGGCCGGCCTTGGAGCGCCGGCCGAGGAGGGCCGGCCTTGGAGCGCCGGCCGAGGAGGGCCGGCCTTGGAGCGCCGGCCGTGGAGGGCCGGCCTTGGAGCGCCGGCCGAGGAGGGCCGGTCTTGGAGCGCCGGCCGAGGAGGGCCGGCCTTCGAGCGCCGGCCGAGGAGGGCCGGCCTTGGAACGCCGGCCGAGGAGGGCCGGCCTTGGAGCGCCGGCCGAGGAGGGCCGGCCTTGGAGCGCCGGCCGTGGAGGGCCGGCCTTGGAGCGCCGGTCCTGGAGGGCCGGCCTTGGAGAGCCGGCCGTGGAGAGCCGGCCACGGCGAGTGCCAGCCCCGGACGAGTGCCGGGCTCAGGACGGCCGCCAGCGTGGCCGTCGTCGATCTACCGGACCGAGACGGACCGGTAACATTAGCCCCCCGAGTTTATCATCGATTGTAAATAGCGTGGTAAACTCAGAGTCCGACGTTGGCCCATCGGAGAAGCCCGCCGTCAAGAGGTATGCTCCGACGTCCTTTCATGTTGTTTTTATTATTATATTTTTTGTCGATCGTGCTCGCTTCGTTATTCGCGCCCATGGACCCCATTGACCCGGGATGTGGGACCGTTGACGATGGCTTACACGACTTGTTTGAGGAAAACCACGTTGATTTGGATGCTTTTTGGGCTCAATTTTCGCCCCCATCAACACCACCCGACACACGACACTCATCGCATTCGTTCAACGCTATTGAGATGACCGGAGAGGATCTATCACTGGTTGAAGCGTGGCTGGGCGACGAGGGTGAGGGCGCGCGTGCCGGAGACGGCCAGCGCCGGCAGGAGAGCGCCGGCCTGATGGCACCAGCCGCCGGGGACAGCCGGGCCGACCAACACGAGGCCGGCCTAGCCGAGGGACGCGCCATGGAGGCCGCGCGCGCGGGGCCGACCACGCAGGAGACCGGCGGCGCTGTGCAGGCCGCCACCAACGCCGAGTGAGCCGTGCCTGGCTGGGTTGGCGCCGTCTGCGCTGGACCCAGCCCCGGGGTCGCGCCAGAAGAGTCGCGCGCGACGTTCCCGACCGGGGAGGACGCCGACCAGGCAGAGGGGGCCGACGCCGGCGTGGAGGATGCTGAGCCCGGCCGAGTCGGCGCCGTCTGGGGCGAACCCAGACTTGGGGGGGACGTCCCTCGTCCCGGGGGGGCCGAGCCGGTCGTGGAGGACGCGGGCGACGCGTCTGGCGAGGCCGACGCCGGCGAGGACGCGCTGGCGCAGAGGAGCGCCGCCCGGGGCGGCGTTGGCATCAGGGGGGACCCCAACCCCTCGGGTGGGGCTGCGCTGCAGGTGGTCGGCGGCCACGGGAGCCCAGGCGGGCCGGCCCCAGCAGGGTTGGAGCGCGCCTACGACGGGGGAGCGCCGCCGGCGGCGGCCGACGCTGCAGGTGGGGTCGGCGGCGCCGGACAGGAGGAGTGCCGGCCGCCCAACGCCGGAGAGGAAGAGGCGGCCATCCTGGTGGCCCTGCAAACCCTAGGACCCAATGGGCCGGGCCTAGGTGATGGGACTGCAGCCGGCCGGGAGTCGGGCCGGGCCGACGCGCGCGAGGAGGGCCTAACCGGCCGAAGGCCGGACAGGGCCGCTGGGCGACATGCGCGCGAGGAGGACCCAGCAACCCGCGAGCTGGGCCGGGCCGGCGGGCAGGACGCGCCTGGGCTGGACGCCGGGATGCCCGGGCAAGCCACAAACGCCGGAGACTCGACTGGCCGAGAGCCGGGCCGGGCCGACGGGCCTGGCGCGTGCGCCGAAGGCCGGAGGTCGCCGGGGCCGCGCGTGGAGGAGCCACCTAGCCAGGAGGCGGGCTGGGTCCTCGGGCTTGACGCGCACGCAGGAGAGGACGTCGCCGGCCACAGGACGAGCCGGCCCGATGACAGTGACCCGGCCGGCCGGCAGCCGGTCGAGCGCCCGGGCACCGCCCCGGACTCCGGGTACTCCGGCGACTCGTCGAGCCATCGTGCAGCACCCGCGGCGAGGGGACTTTCCTCTACTGCGCAGGAGGAAACACGGACCTCGTCCTTCCCGGTAGGAGAGTCAGCCGTGCGGGGTAACTTTGACTGCTCGGGCGTCGATGTCCCGAGCCTGATCTCCATCGTCAGCTTCAAGAGCCTCAGGAAGCGCTACAGCATCCCGGACTCTGTGTCAATCCTCAGACCGTTGCCTGACGATCTTCCGTCCCGCCCTCGAAGGGGGTACGCCGCGGTCCACGAGGCGAGCCTCCGCGGTGGGCTAAGGTTGCCTTTCCAGCCGGTTATCCAGGAGTTGGTAGTTCGACTGGGGGTGCACGCCTTACAGATGTCTCCGGCCTTCTACCGGGTGGTCGCAGCGTGCCACATGATGCTTTACCGGGCGAAGAAGAGGGCTGTCACTGCCGACGACATCCAGGACCTCATGACGATACGAGGGGTGCCGGGGAAGCCGGGCTTCTACCAAGCGCTACATCGCAAGCGCTTCGTCATCGTCAGCAACGTTAATTCGAAGCACCGATATCCTTGGATATGGGTATCCGAATCAGCCTTCGGGGTCGCGCCTCTCTTCTTTGGTCTTGCGGCTGATTTTCCACCTATGGGCGATATCGAAAGCTCTGAGCTTCACGCGGTGATCAGGGCGCTCCCGGAATCGAGGCGACAAGGACCGCACTTCGAGTCCCCAGACCTAATGGCAAGGACTGGGTGGTTCCCGCCTGGAGACGACGCCCTTCCGAGCTCGGGCCTCGCCGCGGAGGCTACGGAGGACCCCGAATCAGAGGCGGGGGGCTCGTCTGCTCCTCCCCCTGACGTGGGGGGTACCAACCGCACACAAGCTTCTAGTTAATGTATATTCCATTGTATTGCACTCTAACTTGTCACCTCTTCATCTTTTTCAGATACGATGACCCGACGACATCGACCACGCATGCAGGCACCGAGGGTGGCGCCCGACGCCGAGGCCGTGATCGCGGCTCAACCACAAGCTGAGGCCCGCCATGGGGGGCTCCCAACGCGGGGGAGGACCGAGGCAAACTCCTCGAATAAGCGACCGTCGTCGATGACCCTTCCCGGCTCGTCCTCCGGCCACAAGCGCGCTCATACGTCGGCGACGCCAGATGGCATGGACTCGATGCTCCTGGCGGAGGCGGCGGAGCTGAGGGACCGATGCTCTCAGGGGATCCTTGAAACCTCATGACGGGATTTCAAGAGTCTCCTGACGGTGAGCGACCTTGAGCATTTCCAGAGCGGGATCGGCGACGCCCGAAAGGTATGACTCGCTTGTTTTCCTCATTTGCGATTTGTTGTGCTTATTTCGATAACATGTACGTTGTTTGCTTCCACAGATGCTCGCACGTCAAGAATGGAGCGACCGCATTCTCCGGGACTTGTTGCGTCGCATGCAGATCATGGAAAAAGACAAGGAGGATACAGCGGCCGCTCATGCCGCTGCCTTGGCGGGGGCCCGCCCCGTCCAAGAGTTCCAAGCGCTTGAGGAGGAACTAAAGCGAGCTCGTGAGAAGGCGGCGGCCGAGAAGGCGTCTCGGGAGAAGGCTGAGCAGGCGGCCGAGACTTTCTTAGGGGAGACCAAGAAACTCCAGGCGGCCCTCTCGAGCCGAGATGAAGAACTGAACATCGTCCACGCCCGATTGTCGGCAAGCGAGATCTCCCGGGTCAGGGCCGAGAGGGAGAGGGAAACCCTGCGGGCGGAGGTGCAGACCCTCATCGAGGAGAAGGACGACGCCGTGCAATCGAAGACAGAGTTGGAGGAGGACTGGGATCTCTCGCTAGAGGTGGCCCGTTACGAGGTGGCCATGCGGGTCAAGGATGCGACTGCGGAGGAGAACGCGTCTCGAGGGATCACATTTTCCTTCTTCGACGCCATGTTTCCTCCCTTGGAGGACGAGCTGCCGGAGGATGACCTGCCTCCCGAAGTCCCTGCGGAGGCCGCCCAGTCGTCAAACTGTCGGTCCGGTGGAGGAACCGTTGGCGGGTCGGGCGCCCCTCACCTTGAGGACGACGAAGAGCAGGTCGATTATGGCTCGGAGTAGTCGAGTTTTCTTTGGTTTTTTCGCGCACTTGTTTAGCGCTCGCTTTACGCTTTCTTTCGGATTATTGTTATGTTTGCGTCGTATTTTCGCACTTTTCTTATTGGGTTGTTTACGCAACATCGTTTTGCTTTGATTGAAGCTTTCTTTTCATCGTGCGTCTTATTTTCTTGATTTGCTACGCTTAGTGTAATCGATTTGCGCGATTCGAATAGTGCGTGTCTTACGAGCCCGGCTTACTATGCTTAGCGTAACCGGTTGGCACGGCTTACTGCCGCATTTGGCGGCGAAGTTTCCGTCGCGCTCATCCTCCGGCGAGTACGCTACCTATTGGCGTGCGTATCGGGATGGGTTTGCAGCTCCCAGTGAGCGTGGTACTCGTTGGTACGCGCGTCAGGTTTTGGGTTTTGACTCCCGAGATCGACAATCCGGTGCGCGGACGTGATCCATCGATGACTTGCCGCCTATCGGTGCGCAAGGTGCATCGGTGCACGAGAGGGTCGCAGCAAAAGACGTGCGAGGCCGGAGGTCCGGTGCGCGGATCCAACTCATCGACGTTTCGCTACCTCTCGGCATACGGCCTCAACCCGTGCGAGAGCGTCGCACGAGGAGGGTACGAAGTCGGAGGTCCGGAGCGCGGATCCGATTTATGGGTATTTTGTTACCGCTTGGCGCGTGGAAAGTGGAGTAAGCGAGCTTGTTGCTCTCGCCTTATCCTCCTTAGCCCCCCGAGTTTCTTGGGTGCTCGTAGAGGAGGCTAGAAACTAAGATACCAAGTGTTTTGAAGTGAAATGTAATTTATTAAATTATCGAAATGGTTCAAAAATTACATCCCCGGCTTTTGGCCAAACTTGAAATTTAAAATTGACTTTGCTTGAATCGAAAGTTACACGACAACAACAAAGCGTAAAAATGGACGAGTGAACATTTATTGATAATATTGCCGGAGATGCTCCGCATTCCACGGGTGTGTGAACACGAGTCCCTCCATGTTCTCAAGCTCGTATGTGCCATTGTGGATGGCTCGGCGCACACGGTACGACCCTTCCCAGGTGGGGCCTAGAACTCCCGCACCTTGCACTTTGGTGTTTTGGAACACCCTTCGAAGGACGAGGCTTCCGTCGGCGAACTTCCGCAGCTTGATCTTCGAGTTGTAGTACTTCTCGACCTTCCTCTTCTGCGCAGCAAGCCGGGTAAGTGCGTCCGCCCTCCTTTCGTCTATGAGGTCTAGCTCGAGCCTGATCGCGTCATCGTTGGCGGCTTCGTCGTACTCCTCGACGCGCAAGGTTGGCAACTTGATCTCGACGGGTACCACAGCCTCGACGCCGAACGCGAGAGCGAAAGGGGTTTCGCCGGTCGCGTTTCGGGCGGTGGTGCGGTATGCCCATAAGACCATGAGGAGCTCGTCAGCCCAAGCCCCCTTTCTCGCCTCCAGCTTCTTCTTCAGGTTCTCCTTGATCGTCTTATTCACCGCCTCGACCTGACCGTTGGCTTGGGGATGGCGGGGAGAGGAGAAAGTCTTGCTAATGCCAAGCTGTCCGCACATTTCTCGGAGGCGCGCATTGTCGAATTGCTTTCCGTTTTCGGTTACAATTGACGCAGGGATCCCGAAGCGGCAGATGATGTTTCTCCAAATGAAGCTTGTCGTGTTCGCCTCGGTGATCTTTGCTAGCGGCTCAGCCTCTACCCACTTCGTGAAGTAATCGATAGCCACGATCGCGTGCTTGTATTGTCTCGGGGCCGTAGGTAGCTCGCCGATGAGGTCGATTCCCCACTTCGCGAAAGGTCGCGGCACGATAATCGGACACAAAGGGGCCGGTGCTTGGCGCGGAATGTGGGCGAACCTTTGGCACTTGTCACACTTCTTGGCCCACTCGTGGGAGTCCTTTTTCAAGGTTGGCCAGAAATATCCAAGTCTTAGCAACTTTAATGCCAAAGATTGCCCGGCGGCGTGGTTACCGCACACCCCCTCGTGCACCTCGTGGAGTGCTTTCCTCGCCTCCACCTCGGTCAGGCAACGGAGAAGGGGCATGGAGTAGCCTCTCTTGAACAAACTGTCCTCCCTCATCGTGTACTTCGGGGCTAGGCTTCTCAGCTTTCTAGCTTCTTCTTTATCCTCGGGGACGACTCCTCGTTTAAGGAATTCCACGAGCGGGGTCATCCATGAGGGAGGCGGAATCTCGTCAATGACCCCTACGTCGCCTCTCGAGACGTAGGGTCGGGTCAACACTTCGATTGGGACGCTACTCTCGCCTTCCTCGTCTATCCCAGACGCGAGGCGAGCTAGGGCGTCGGCGTCAACGTTCGCCTCTCGAGGGACCTGGACGATCTCGAACCACGACAGGGCCTCCAAGTTCTTTTGGGCCTTGGACTCGTAGGCGATCATGTGTGGCTCCTTTGCGGCGTAGTCGCCTTTAACCTGATTCACGATCAATTGCGAGTCGCAATGGATGCGCAGGTTTTGGGCGCCCAACTTGTTCGCTAGCTCCAAGCCA
The DNA here is from genome assembly GCF_054948205.1 of Urtica dioica subsp. dioica. NCBI lineage: Eukaryota > Viridiplantae > Streptophyta > Magnoliopsida > Rosales > Urticaceae > Urtica > Urtica dioica. The sequence goes on along the minus strand of NC_142756.1, from coordinate 35,611,911 downwards.
ACAATCAGAGCCTCGTACTCTGCCTCGTTGTTGGAAGCCTTGAACTCGAACCGCAGGGCGTATCTCAGCTTTCCCTATCGGGATTTGTGAGCACAACGCCGGCGCCAGCCCCCCGGGCATTTAACGCGCCATCCACGTGCAAGTCCCAGACTGGCCCTATCGGGTCGTTGGTTCTCTTCTTTGACGACTTGCTATGGTCGTCCTCCTTGTCTTCCGTGGTCTTACTACTCTCGTCGCCCTCGTCGGTTGGGGGCGCGCTTGTGAACTCGGCGATGAAGTCGGCGAGGGCCTGACCCTTAATGGCGGTTCTCGGTTGGAACTCGACCCCGTACTCGCCCAGCTCTTGGGACCATATCGCCATTCGAGAGGAGGTCCCTTTTTGAAGGGCCTTCTCGATGGGATGCCCCGAGCGGACCACGATGGGGTACGCCTGGAAGTAGGGCCGGAGCTTTCTCACGCTCATGACGAGGGCGAGGGACAGTCTCTCGATCTCGGGGTATCGGGTTTCGGCGTCAAGGAGCGCCTTGCTAACGTAGTAGACCGGCCATTGTACTTTGTCCTCTTCGCGTATGAGGACCGCGCTCACGGCCCTATCGGAAACCGCGAGGTAGAGGTATAGGGTTTCGCCGTTCTTCGGCTTTGCGAGGAACGGAGGGGAGGTGAAATAGGCTTTCATATCGCGGAATGCTTCCTCGCACTCCTCCGTCCACACGAACCCGTCGGTCTTCTTCAGTGCCTTGAAGAACGGTTGGCACCTGTCAGTGGCTTTGGAAACAAATCGCGTCAGGGCGGCGATCCTTCCCGTCAAGCTTTGAACTTCTTTGACCTTTTGTGGCGACCTCATCTCTAAGATCGCCTTAATCTTCTCAGGATTGGCCTCGATCCCGCGGCGGCTCACCATGTAGCCCAGAAACTTTCCAGACTCGACCCCGAAAGCGCACTTGTTGGGGTTAAGCTTCATCTTGTAGCGCCGCAGAATTGTGAACATTTCCCTAAGGTCTTGGACGTGGTCGTGGACTTTGAGGCTTTTGACAAGCATGTCATCCACGTAGACCTCCATAGTCTTGCCAATTTGATTGGCGAACATGCGGTTCACCAACCTTTGATACGTTGCTCCCGCGTTTTTGAGGCCAAAGGGCATGACCTTGTAACAGTAGAGTCCGCGGTTCGTAACAAAGGTGGTCTTGATTTGATCCGGCTCGTGCATGCGGATCTGGTTGTAGCCTGAATAGGCGTCCATGAAGCTCAGCAACTCGTGGCCCGCCGTGGCATCCACGAGCTGCTCGATCCTCGGAAGAGGGAAGCTGTCTTTTGGGCAGGCTTTGTTGAGATCTTTGTAATCGATACAGATCCGCCACTTCCCGTTTGGCTTCTTGACCATTACCACATTGGACACCCACTTGGGGTGCTCCGCCTCCCTGATGAAGTCGGCGGCGAGAAGTTTGTCAACTTCTTCACCAATGGCTTGGTACCTCTCCCCACTGAACGCCCGCCGCGGTTGAACGCGCTCGGCCACTCTCTTGTCGTCGTTGAGACGATGAACCATGATCTCGGGGTCGATCCCCGGCATGTCGGCGTGTGTCCACGCAAAGACATCTTTGTGCTCTCGGAGGAAAGCGGCGAGGTCGATCCGGGTCTCAGACGGGAGTTGGGCGCCCACCTTGACTACTTGGTCAGGTTTGGCGTCGTCCAACACGACGGGAACGAGGTCGTCCGGTGTCTCCACCTTTCGACGCTCGACTTCGTCCCATTGGTCTAGCTCTCCGAAGGTGCCTCCTTCCTCTAACTTGCACGGGAATTTGTCTCCGAGTTGGAAGACGGTGCTCACCACCTTCGATTTCCCTTTTCCGTCCACGCCCTGGATGTAGCACATCCTCGCCATGGATTGGTCTCCCAACATCACGGCGATCCCTTTCTCAGTCGGGAACTTCATCATCAGGTGGTACGTGGACGTTATGGCCTTCAACCGATTGAGAGTCGGGCGGCCGACGATGATGTTGTAAGCCGAGGGCTGATCCACCACCAGGAATGACACAATGTGGGTAACCTCGAGCCCTCCCGGCGTACCGAAGGTAACCGGGAGGTCGATAGTTCCCTCCATCATGACCCTCTCCCCAGAGAAGCCGAAGAGCGGGGTCGAGATCGGGGTCGGTCTTACCCCGGATAGCTTCATCCTGTCCAATGCAGATTTGAAGATTATGTCGGCGGAGCTCCCATTGTCGATCAGGATTCTCCGGATGAGGTTGTTGGCGACCGGGGCAGAGACGACTATCGCGTCATTGTGTGGATGGAGAACTCGCGTTGCTTCTTGTCCGGTGAAGAACATGGACTCGAAGGGGGCCGGAGGAGGGACCTCGTACGTGTGGTTGATGTAGTGCGCTATTTTCCCTCGGGAAACTTCGCGCACGTACTTCTTCCTTTGCGTAGCCGAGTCTCCGAACTACGGGCCACCCAAGATTGCACCCACGACGTGAAGTTGCGAGCTCTCCGGCTCTTCGTTTGTCGCTCGGTCCGTGACAGTCACCGTCGCTGGGCCTTTCTTCCCTTGCCGCGGGCGACCTCCGTGCGCCGCGGCCGTCCCGATAGTTCTCAGGACGTACTCTTTCAGCTTCCCATCTTGAATCAGGGCCTCAATCTGACGCTTGAGTTGATAGCATTCGGATGTCAGGTGCCCGTGATCTTGATGGTAGTCGCAGTACTTGCTTTGATCCCTCTTGGCGGGATCCTTCGTGAGCGGGGTCGGGCTCCCCAACTTGTCACGGTGCAGAGCTAGGATTTGCTCCGGCGGAGTGTTCAGAGGAGTGAATGGCGAGAACCTCCGGAAGCTGTCGACATGCGACGGCTTCGGCCCGGGGAGGGAACGGCCGTTAGGGGCCTGGCTTCCCTTATTCCTCCTCTTTCGGGGGTCGGGACGATCTTCATCTCGATCGTCGCGGCGGCGACTCCCCTGTCCTCCTGCCTTTCGGCCATCTCGGCCATCGAGATAGTCCTCGACTCCCATGTATGTGCGGGCTCTTGTCATCAGCTCCGCCATGTCACGCGGGACTTGGCCAACAATAGACTTGAGGAAGTCGCTCGTGCGCACTCCCTCGGTGATCGCCGTGATGGCGTCCCTGTCGTCGAACCCTTCGACCTTGTGAGACTCCTCGGTGAAGCGAGCGAGGTATTGTCTCAACGTCTCGTCTCTTCCTTGTCGGATAGAGAGGAGGTGGGTCTTCGGCTTCTTTTGTGCCACGAGGGTGGCGAATCGGGCGAGGAAAGCCTCTCGCAAGGCCCGGAAAGACGGGATGCTTCCCGGCCTCAAGCTTCGGAACCACTCAAACCCCGAGCCTGTGAGGGTCAGGCTGAAGGCTTGGCAGAGGGTGGCGTCCGCCTGCCCCTGCATAGTCATCCACGTCTCATAGTGTTGGACGTGGAAGTGGGGGTCCGTACGTCCATCGTAGGGGGGAATGGACGGTAATTTGAAGTTCCCCACGCATGGTTGCGCGAGGATTTGCGTGGCGAAGGGAGAGTACGATTCCTCGATCCCTCCGTACTGCCTTTGCCTCCCCGACTCCCTCATTTCGATGATTTGATTCTGGAGGCTTTGAATCATCGTGACCATGTCGAGCCCGTTAGCGGGGCCGACCGTCGGGGCCACGGGAGTCACCGGTTGGCGTTCGTTGGACGCTTGGTCCACGACATTGGCCTGCGGCCGGCCGAGAGTTGCGGCGGGGAGCGCGTCCCTTCGAGAGTTTAGCCTTTGGCGGAGATCCTCCCCTCGGGAGTTTCTCTGCGCCGTCAAGCGCTCTCTAAGGTCCGCACTCGGTGCGGGGCGAGGTGAGGTCGCCCTTGGTCGGGCCGTCCGGCGGGCGCTTCGGCTGTCGGCCCCATCATCTACCAGAGTCGCTCTCTCCTCGGCGAGGGGCCGTGCCCGGCCACCTCTTGAAACCGAGGGGGCGAGTCCCCGGGAATGTGACCGTGCCTGCTGCCGCGCTATGTGCGACGGTCCGGCCAAAGCGTCGTTGGGCCTCTCGGGCCGCGAAGGGGCGAGGCTAGGCGTTGCCTCGTTGGTCCTCGACTCCCCCACATATTCGGAGTCGGAGTAGTCTCTGGCGGACCTATCTTCAACGTCATAGCCGAGGAGGTCGGCTATGAGCGAACCGTCGACGCCGGGGCGGTCAAGGAGCTCCGCAAGCCGCCGGGCCGTGTCCTCTCGGAGCACGGCCTCGGGGTCAACCATCGGGTCTTGGGGCTGGCTCTCGCTATCGCGAGGTTGCCCTTCAAGACGATGTGCGAGGCGTCGAAGACTATACCTCGAGCTCGTCGCTCGGGTACCCGCGGAGGTAGTGGGAATGTGACTCATCTCTCGAGAGTCGTGAGAACAAAGGGAGAAAACTGGTAGAGGGAATGCGTCGTCAAGGTCGAGAGATCCCCTCCTTCTAGCGCCAAAATGTTGTCGCAGTTTTTCGGACAACGATTTAGGAGTCGCAGACGGTTAGACCCAAGGCCGGACCAAGTGGTCTCGTCTCGACTCGAGCGTGTCGGGCTTGGTATCCCAAGCCGTCCCTTAGCCGTAGATGATCTCTATCTCGTCTAAGCACCTGAAACGTGAACAGAAAGGTGTGAACTACAAAGGGGAAACAGAGGGGTTGCCTCTGTTTACCTCTCCGACGCTCAACATTAGTAGGATTGAGGTGGTTTGTAGAGGGTTTAGTGTTTAGAGGTTGAGACTTGAGAGAAACGAGTGAGGTACGAGTTCGACAGCGTTTCAGCACTCAAATTCGGATTACCTGGGTCGAGGGAGAGACCCTCATATTTATAGGCGACCAAGAGGTGTTTGAGGAACCCCTTGGCCGAGGGCCGGCCTTGGAGGGCCGGCCTTGGAGCGCCGGCCGTGGAGGGCCGGCCTTGGAGCGCCGGCCGTGGAGGGCCGGCCTTGGAGCGCCGGCCGAGGAGGGCCGGTCTTGGAGCGCCGGCCGAGGAGGGCCGGCCTTGGAGCGCCGGCCGTGGAGGGCCGGCCTTGGAGCGCCGGCCGAGGAGGGCCGGTCTTGGAGAGCCGGCCGAGGAGGGCCGGCCTTGGAGCGCCGGCCGAGGAGGGCCGGCCTTGGAGCGCCGGCCGAGGAGGGCCGGCCTTGGAGCGCCGGCCGAGGAGGGCCGGCCTTGGAGCGCCGGCCGTGGAGGGCCGGCCTTGGAGCGCCGGCCGTGGAGGGCCGGCCTTGGAGCGCCGGCCGTGGAGGGCCGGCCTTGGAGCGCCGGTCCTGGAGGGCCGGCCTTGGAGAGCCGGCCGTGGAGAGCCGGCCACGGCGAGTGCAGGCCCCGGTCGAGTGCCGGGCTCAGGACGGCCGCCAGCGTGGCCGTCGTCGATCTACCGGACCGAGACGGACCGGTAACAAGCGACAACACTTATGTTGATATGAGCAAATAAAGAAGCATCTAGAAGCAAGCCTACAAACCGTCCAACCCAAGGAGAGAAAGAGAGTTATTTTGTTCATTGATGTATGAAGATACTTGCCAGAAAAAAAAGAGGAAACAAATTTGGTCTATAAGGAATGCATATGGGCGGCAAGAGAGAGGCAAGACAAATGAGGAAACAAATCCAAGGATTTGATGGACTAGCTTGGACGTCCAAGTGGGAAAGAGGAAATTAAGATTTGCTCATGAATATGTGATATTCAATAGAGAAGAGGAAACTACCTTTTCAAGGTAATCCCTCCTCCTATAAATACCTCACCTCATTCACAATTCACAACACACAATTTTGAGAGTGAGAGCTTCTCTCTCTAAGTTGGCTGCCCACCTTCTCTCTTGTTGTCAATGGTGCCCACAAGAAGAGTTGTAATCTTTATATTGTACATTTGATGTAATAAAGTCTCATGAAGACTCTTGCTTGTAATTGCTTATCCATTAATGAAAGTTGAAACGTTCATTCATTCTTCCGTGTCTGTTTGAAGCTTTTTGATAAAACATTACTCTTTAGTCCATAAACAAGCTAAACAACTTACGAAGAGACAAATGTGGATTTGCATGAACAAACTCTTTGTAGTTTGCTTAAAACGATATATTCGCAATCTAAGGGTCAAAGGACTATTGACCCCAGTATGATTGTTAGAAGAATCTATGATGTCTGGTTATGAGGCATTGAGAGTTGGAGACTCTATAGTTCTTCTAGGTATCTTCCGAAGGTACTAAATTGACCAGTGCACTTCTAGAGACAATATAAGAACAAACCATTTAACCTCTTATGTCTCGAAGTCACTACGTATGAATTGCATCGTGCTTACCTTAATCCTGAAATGTGACATGCCATTTCACACCTTACGTATTCTCATTTGAGAAAGTCAGAGTTCGGACTCACTATGTGATTCCGAACAAGGCCTATTGGTGAAGTACTAAGTTGTGAGAATGACATGAGTAACTTTGTGAAGTCCTCATAGATATGGAATTCATGTACAAGATTGCTGAAATGCAATGTATATCACCTCATGCTTTGTTCATTTGGGTCCATGAGGTCACTGTCACGAATGACATCGAGTAGGAATAGTTAAACTGGAAGCTAAGTCAAAACAAGATCGAAAATTGTCAAAAGGGTATTTTTGTCTTTTGAGACATAGGATGAAATGAATGTCAATAAATTTTTTGACATGGTCATTTGATGACATGTAACACTCGGCCATAATAAGATTAATTGGGCCTTGTGGATTAATTTCATTTCGTAAGAATTTTATTGAAAATTCTTAATCGGCCTTTTTCATGTTGTCATGAACAAAATGGAAATGCTTCTAGAAGCTCCTTCTAGAAGGTGTTAGGCGCCCAACACACCCAAGGAAAGAGAGAATATGTTGTGCATAAATGTATCAAGATACTTGCCAAAAGAAAAAGAGGAAATAAATTTCCTCTATGAGGAAACAAGTATTTCGGCCAAGGCAACCAAGAGGGAAACAAAAGAGGAAACTAATCCCTTGGGGATTGACTTGAAGTAGGCCCCCATTTTGGAGATTTGGGCAATAAGGGATTGCTCATAAAGGCTTGGAAAATAAGAGGAAACTAATTTCCTCCAAGGCCAACCCTTCTCCTATAAATAGGACCCTCATTCCTCTCATTCCATTCATTCCACATAAGTTAGAGATTGAGAGCCTCTCTCTCTAGAACTTGTGGTTGCCGCCCCTTCCTCTCTCTCTCTAGTTTATTTTCGATTTTTGTTATGGCACCTAGGTCCTCACTTGACCTAGTGTTTAGCTCTGCGACTTCAAGACTCGTTCTTAAGTCGTAGTGTTTAAAAGTGCCCACTCACTAATTCCCTTATTTCGAGTGATTTAGTGATAGAAACTTTCGTGGTTGCTCGAGGTGCCGAGGAAAGAAAGAGAGACGTGCTGCGAGGGGAGACGAGCGTTGCAAACTTTCCAAAAGCTTCTCAATGTTCAAGCTTCAAGAAAGGTTAGTAAACTTCTATGCTCATTATAGTTTTTATTTATATGTACTTGCTCTTTGTCTAGGTTAGTAAAAAACTGTTTTTACTTGAAAAGAAAAATTTTAGAATTCCGCCACTTTGCGAAGCCTTAAACTTTTTCTTAAACTCTAGATCAATTCCAACATCTCTCTCTCCCTCTCTCTCTCTCTCTCTCTATCTCTTCTTGTCCTTTTTGTTTTGGCACCTAGGTCCTCATTAGACCACATTTTGTTTTAGCTCTTTGGCTCATTGACTTGTTCTTGAGTCATAGTGTTTAAAAGTGCCCACACACTAAATCCTAACCACACTCAAAGACTCTAGTGGTAGAAATTTTCGTGGTTACTCACAGGTTCAAAGAGACTAGTGGGAGAGGCGAGGTGCGTAGGGAGACGAGCGTTTTAACCTTCCTAAGGCTTCTCAACGTTCAAGATCCATTAAAGGTTGGTACCGAATAAAAACTAAATGTAGTTTTAAAATTTTAAATTATATGTTCATGCACTTTGGCTAGGTTGTAAAAACGTTATACGTGTTTTAAAGAAATTTTTTATATTCCGCCGCTTGCTAGAAGCGATAAATCTTTTCTTAATCCCAGATCTATTTCAACAGATGGTATTAGAGCTATGGTCAAAGTATAAGCATATGCATATTATTTGAAATATGAGTTTGAAAATCGTTTTCTTGAATTTGCTCGAGTTATGGTTTTGCTCGAATTGTTATTTTAGATTTTTTTTTAATTTATTGCTCGTCTTTAAATTAAAAAGCATGTTGATTTTCTACCTTCTTGGGTAATATTAAAACATATTAGAATCAGTTCTAAATTGTTTTACTTTTTTATCATCAAAATCACGTTTTGAGAAGTTTGAGAAATTTCGGGAAATTTTGTGACAAGTAATATAGTCTTGCTTGTTTTGCTTATTTACTCGCTCGTTTTACTTTGTTGTTATTATCTCTTGTGCTATACTATTACCATGTTAATAATACACATCCAAAAGACTTAACAACTTAATAAAACGTTCCGTTACACTTAAATCTTTTGCACTTACGTCCAAACCAAATTTCTGTTTAGATTTCCTTGAGCTTAAAAAAGAAATTTTTTTATATTCCCCAGCTTACTAGAAGCGATAAATATTTTTTTAATCCTAGATCTATTTCAAAAAATGGTATTAGAGCTATGGTCAAAGTATAAGCATATGCATATTATTTGAAATATGAGTTTGAAAATCGTTTTCTTGAATTTGCTCGCGTTATGGTTTTGCTAGAATTGTTATTTTAGATTTTTTTTAATTTATTGCTCGTCTTTAAATTAAAAAGCATGTTGATTTTCTACCTTCTTTGGATGATATTAAAACACATTAGAATCAGTTTTAAAAGTTTTTAATTTTTTATCATCAAAATCACGTTTTGATAAGTCTGAAAAATTTCAGGAAATTTTGTGACAAGTAATATTGTCTTGCTTGTTTTGCTTATTTACTCGCTCGTTTTACTTTTGTTGTTTTAATGTCTTGTGCTATACTATTACCATGTTAATAATACACATCTAAAAGACTTAACAACTTAATAAAACATTCTGTTACACTTAAATCTTTTGCACTTACGTCCATACCAAATATCTGTCTAGATTTCGTTGAGCTTAAAAAATACCTACTGTAAAAGGGACGTATCTTTCTGCTCAGAACTTGGATTGGAATGGTTCTTGAACCAAATTAAAGGTCTATGAGTCTAATTTCCAAAAAAGTTGGAATGAACTCAATTAGATATTGGAGTCTCGTTTACGGTATTTTTACTCCGAGGCGTTCGCTGCCCAGGATTCCAAGATTTCCTGAAAATTTAATTTTGAATTTCGAATCCCGACTCCCACTCCAAGTGTTCTAGAACTCAAATGGAAAAACTTTCTTGAGTAAATTTTTTTATCTAAATGTTATAAACATAATGTGTAAGATTTAAAAGTTTTGATTTTGAATATTTAATAGAAATTGAGGTTTTACAAAAACTAGTTTGAATTTTGAAAAATCGTTTTCACTTTCAAACTTGAAAATTTTTGTCATCCAAATCAAATAAGTTTTCAAAATTTTTTCAAAACTATATCTATATAACTTATGTTCAAAATCTGTTTGCTCAAGAAAATTTAAGTGGGAGGTCTCCTTGTAAATTAGTCGAAAAAACGCAAGAAGATGTGTAATATGAAACTTTAAGTGTTCGAATGAGTTAGAAGTTCGCATTTCCCTCATACACTTTCCCGAGGAGAAAATATAAGAAAATGTCTGAGTATGTACCTTGTGCTTTTATGCACTAACATTGCTCTTCCTAGAAACACGACGATCTAAGATTCAATTTCTAGAATTTCACTCTATCGCTCTATAACTATGAAATGTGTTTCCAAACTTATAAGAGATGATGTGCCAACTCTAAAAAGTAAGTACGATCCCCAACACTAATGAAATGTGCAATTGTCGCTAGACTAAGAGTCACCCTCGTGGCCCTCTCTTAAATGAGAGTACTCAATGGCGCTTTGCTCTGATCATTGCTCGAAGAGCTACGTCTGAGAGTGAGACAATGAGACAAGGCCTCCCCTCGATGGATTGTTTTTCAAAGTCGATCTCTTTGACTTAGTGGTTGGTTATACACTTAGACTCAATCCCTAGTAATCCTCCCTCGAGGCCCTGCGAAAGGATGTGAGTGATCAAACATTTTTACAAGGTAGCTAGTCAAGCTCGATGTATTGACATCTTGGCTATGCATTAATGATTAGTCATTTAGTTACGAAAGGAGACTCTTTGCGGCCTTCCCTCGAAGGAGTAGAGTGTCATTTCGTTCATAACACCTTTAGATTTTCCTATCTTGATCATCCTAAAAACTTAAACAAAAACTTAAATCCTAAACCAAAAGACTAATCATAAACTTGTTTCAACTTAACTGTTACCGGCCCGTCTCAATCGTGGCCGAACAAAGGCGATGCAGCACCGAACATGACCCGGAGGCTCGCCCCGGCCGTTGGCCGGCCCATGGGCCTGCCTCGGCCAATGGCCGGTCCTAGAATACCCTCGGCCATTGGCCGGCCCAAGGGCCTTCCTCGGCCAATGGCCGGCCCTGGATATCCTCGTCGATTGGCCGGCCCAAGGGCTTGCCTCGGCCAATGGCCAGCCCTGGATACCCTCGGCCATTGGCCGGCCCAAGGGCCTGCCTCGGCGAATGGCTGGCCCAGGATATCCTGGGCCATTGGCCGGCCCAAGGGCTTGCCTCGACCAATGGTCGGACCTAGATATCCTCGGTCGTTGGCCGACCCTAGAAGGCCCTCTCCCAGCGCTCGGCCAGCCTTGCTACACCCGGCCATTGGCCGCCCCAAGCTATGATAAGCCAATGGTCGGCCATAATGTTCACACGGCCAAGGAGCCCCAAAACGCTCCTTGGTCGCCTATAAATACGAGGCTCAACCCCTCGAAGCAGGTAATCCGAAATTGAGTATTGAAACGTTGCTGAACTCATACCTCACTCATTTCTCTCAAGCTTCGGCCCTCTAAAAACCTAATCCTCTACACCCTAACTCAATCCTCCTAATGTTGAGAATCAGAGAGGTAAACAGAGGCACCCCCTCTGTTTCCCCTTTGTAGTTCACATGTTCTTTCTCTCATTTTAGGTGTTTAGACGAGGCAAATATCACCGACAGCTAAGGAACGACTTGGGATACCACGTCCGACGCGCTCGAGCCTGAACGCGATAACTTGGTTCGGCCTTGGGTCAAACCGTTTGGGGCTCCTAAATAGTTGTTTGAAAACGAGCGACAACATTTTGGCGCTAGAAGAAGGGCTCGAACCTCCGACCTTGGCGACGCTCTCCCTTCCAATCCATTTTCTTGCAACCTTCGCGACTCTCGAAAGATGAGTCAAGTCCTTACCACTTCTGCAGGAACTCTAGCCACGGGCTCGAGGTACGGCCTTAGGAACCTCGCACATCGGCTAGGAGGGCAACCTCGTGACAGCGAGGGCCACCCCAGGATCCAACGGCCGACCCCAAAGCCGTTCTCTGTGAGGATACAGCTCGGAGGCTCGTTGTGCTCCTAGACTGCCCCGGCGTGGATAGCGCACTCATTGCTGGCGTTCTCGGCTACGATGTCGAGGGTGGTCCTGATCATGGCGACTCCAACCCTGACTACGAGGGGGAGTCTAGGACCGACGATGCGACCCGTAGCCTCGTGCGCTCCTAGTCTGAAAGGTTGAGGGATGCCACGGTCGGGCCAGCCCCGCCGGCGCGCCACTACTCGCGCTCCAATTCTCGGGGGTTTTCCCCCTCAGGCTCAAGAGGTGGCCGGACACGGCCCCCCGCTGAGGAAAGAGTTGCCCCCGGAGATGATGGGGTCGACAGCTAGGACGCCCGCCGAACTACAGGACCTAGGATTTCTTCGCCCCGCCAAGTGCAGAGCGGGGACCTGAGGGATTGTTTGACGGCTCAGAGGAACTCCCGAGGCGAGGTCCTCTGTCGAAGGCTCAACTCCAGGAGGGACGCGCTCCCTGCCACCACTCTCGGCCGACCTCAGGCCAACGGCGGGGACCAAGCGTCCAATGAATGCCAACAGGCGACTCTCGCGGCCCTGGCGGTCAGCCCAGCTAATGGGCTTGACATGGTGACGATGATCCAAAGCCTCCAAAATCAGATCATCGAGATGAGGGAGTTGGGAGGACAGAGGCCGTATGGCAGGATCGAGGAATCATACTCTCCCTTCGCCGCTCAAATCCTTGCGCAACCATGCATAGAAAATTTTAAGCTACCATCCATCACCCCTTACGAGGGACGGACGGACCCGAACTTCAACATCCAGCATTACGAGACGTGGATGACGATACAGGGACAGTCAGAAGCCACCCTGTGCCAAGCTTTTAGCCTGACCCTCATCGTCTCGGGATTCGAGTAGTTCCAAAGCCTAAGGCAAGGGAGCATCTCGTCCTTCCGGGCCTTGCGAGAGGCCTTCCTTGCTTGGTTTGCCACTCTGGTGGCGTAGAAAAAATCAAAGACGTACCTCTTGTCCATCCGACAGGGGAGAGATGATACCTTAAGGCAGTACCCACAAGGTCGAAGGATTCGATGACAAGGACGCCATCACGACGATCACAAGCGACTTCCTCAAGTCTATTGTTGGAAAGGTCCCACGGGACATGGCGGAGCTAATGTCGAGAGCCCGCACTTACATAGGGATTAAGGACTACCTCGATGGCCGAGATGGCCGGAAAGCTGGCGGACTGGGAGGTCTCTGTCACGACGATCAGGATGGTGATCGCTCCGACCCTCGAAAGAGGAGGAATAAGGGAGGCCAGGCCCCTAACGGTCGCTCCCTTCCTGGGCCGAGGCCTTCTCATGTCGACAGCTTCCGGAAGTTTTCGACATTCAGCCCTCTGAACACTCCGCAAGAGCGGATCCTGGCTCTGCACAGCGACAAGCTAGGAAGCCCTACTCCTCTCACGAAGGATCCCGTGAAGCGGGATAGAAGTAAATTTTCTGAATACCACCAAGACCACGAGCACCTTACGTCCGAATGCTATCAGCTCAAACGTCAGATTAAAGCCCATATCCAAGACGGGAAGTTGAAGGAATACATCCTTAGAATAGTTGGGATGGCCGCAGCATGCGGAGAACGCCCGTGGCAAGAAAGAAAAGGTCAGACGATGATAACCGTCACTGATCGGACGGCGAACGATGAACCGGAGAGCTTGCAAATGCATGTTGTGGGCTCGATCATGGAAGGACCAGAGTTCGGGGAAACAAGCACGTAAAGAAAGAAGTACGTGCGGGAAGTCTCCCAACGAAAAATAGCACACCATATCAACCATACATACGAGGCTCCCCCTTCGATCCCGTTCTGAGTCCATGTTCTTCACCAACCAGGAGGCGGTGCGAGTGCTCCACTCGCTCAATGACGTGATAGTCGTCTCCGCCCCGGTCGCTAACAACTTTGTCCGAAGTATCCAGATTGACAACGGCAGCTCGGCCGTCATCATCTTCAAATCAGCTCTGGACAGGATGAAGCTGACCGGGTTGAGACCGAGGGCACCATCAAGCTCCCGGTTACCTTTGTTGTCGGTCGTTTTCGGAAAACCCGAGACGCCAAGAAGACACGTCGCTCAAAGGGCCGATGGTCAGGCCGGAGGTCCTGAAGAGCGGTAAGCCTTCAAGCCCTCGCCCAAATTCTTGACTCCTTGAGTCGAGCATAGCCCCTCGAGTTGAGACTTGAGTCGGTTCCCCAAGTCGAGCTTCGCTCCTCGAGTCGAGCCTTGAGTCAGTCTCCTCGAGTCGAGCTTCGCTCCTCGAGTCGAGCCTTGAGTCAGTCTCCTCGAGTCGAGCCTTGAGTCAGTCTCCTCGAGTCGAGCCTCACTCCTCGAGTCGAGACTCGACTCGGATTCTACCCGTCAAATAGCTACATTCATGTCACAAACCCAAAATGCAAAGCCCATAATAGCTTAACGGGCCTGGAAGGACGACGGTCACGAAAAACCCACGAAGGCGCTGCCCAGCGTGTGCCGCGCCCGGGCAGAGTCGCGCCGCGCGCATAGCGGCGCAGAGCGCGCGCCGTTGCCTCGTGTGCGCCTCCACTTGAAGAGGTGCGTACCCCCAGTCCCACATGGACGACGAAGGACCTTCCTAAGGCTCTCAAACACCTATATAAACCCGCTCTCACTGAGGGGGAAGCCATCTCTTCATCTCCAATCGATACGTTCGAATTCTTGCTCTCCTCTGCTTCTTTGATGCCATATTTGGCCTGAAGCATTCTCTCAAGTCTCTCTCGTTCTCAGAGGTTCCGAAGAACTCACGGGGACATCCCGGACGTCGCTCGCTCTGACCGAACGCCCCCAGTGCTCAAGCACGCTCCTAGGGTTCTCGACTAGAGTCCCTCTCCGTGCCTAACACGCTAGATGTGTACGCAATCTCTGAGGTTCTGAGACGCCGCCGAGGACTCCTCCGCGCCCCGTCTCCTTCGTCGAGTACGCTTCTCTATCAAGGCTCCGTGCCTCATACTGCGTCTCACACACCTGAACTACGTTCTGACCTGATCCCACACATGGGTACGTAGGCAGCCGGCACCCAAGGCACGGTCACTCCCCCCTCCTCACCCCTTCCCTCTTCTGAGAGACGGATTGATCGAAGAAAACCTAGTTCGAGACTTTCGAGTTCACACTTTTGGCGCGGTTGCGATCACTTGGTCCGGCCTTGGATCGAACCGCCCGAGGTATTCAATAGTTGTTCATTTTCGTGCGACAACATTTTGGCGCTAGAAGGAGGGGACTTCCCGACCGGTTCAGCCCGAAATCCCTTCTGTTCATCTTCTTCTTTTCTTGTACAAACTCAACTTTCTTGAACTTGAGAAAAGATGAGTAGTCAACACACTACTACAAATGTTGGATTATACAACCCACTTTCTACAACGCTTATGACAAGCGTTGTAGAAACTAGTGATTCTACAACGCTTATGACAAGCGTTGTAGAAACTTGGTGTTTCTACAACGCTTATGGATAAGCGTTGTAGAAACTTCGTGTTTCTACAACGCTTATGGATAAGCGTTGTAGAAACTTGGTGTTTTTACAACACATATGGTTAAGCGTTGTAGAAACTTGGAGATTCTACAACGCATATAGTTAAGCGTTGTAGAAACCTGGTGTTTCAGATTTCCCACAACGCTTTAAAAATCCATTGTAGAATCCACGCCGCGGCGTCATGTGTTTTATGCCGAGGCGAGAACTTACTACAACGCAAAGTGAAAGCTGTTGTCGGTCGTTTTCGGTGAACCGAAAATCTAAAAACAATTCGACGTCGGCCGGGCTTCGTCGGCCGGATCACCCAACGGGCCCCGACCGCCTCGGCCCATGCGCGCTCCGCGCCCTGCCGGCCATGCACGCCTGCGCCCTGACGGCCATGCGCGCCCCGCGCCCTGCCGGCCAAACGCGCCCGCGCCCTGCCGGCCATGCGCGCCCACGCCCTGCCGGTCATGCGCGCCCGCGCCTTGCCAGTCATGCGCGCCCGCGCCCTGCCAGCCATGCGCGCCCCGCGCCTTGTCCTTCTGTGGGCTTCCAAGTGGGTCGGCCCATGGCCTTCCCCACTCCTATAAATACCCCCCCCCTAGGGGAGGAAAAAGGGACGCTGAATCAGCCCCACAACTTTCTCTCCAGAGAATTTCTAAGAGAACATTTTCTCTGCATTCTCTCCTCCGACCTGCGCGTGCCCGACGCCGCCGGCCCGTGCGCGCCCTGCGCCGCCGGCCGTGCATGTCTCACGCCCCAGGCTGTGCGGCCCGGGCCATGTGCGCCCTGCGCCCTGCGCAGTCGACTGCGCGCGCCCTTACACCTCCGCCCCGCGTGCGCTCCCCGCGCCCCGGCCCTCCCGTCTGTCAAGAGTTTGGGCGAGGGCTTGAAGACTTGCCGCTCTTCAGGACCACCGGCCTGACCATCGACCCTTTGAGCGACGTGCCTTCTTGGCGTCTTGGGTTTTCCGAAAACGACCGACAACAACAAGGACCCCCCTCCACGAGAGGGAGCGCGCTCCTCTTCTGCGACCCGAGCTTCTGCGGTACACACCGCTCTCCTGCTTCTTGGCCCTTGAGCTAGAACTCCGAGCTACGAGGCATGCGACCCCTATAAAGTCTTCACTAGAAGCTACGAGCCGGGTCCTACTCTAAAGCCTTGGATTCACAAAGCCTCCGAGCCCAAGATAGCCTCCCCACACAAATTGAACTACGTTCTGACCTTATCCCTACTAAAGGGTACGTAGGCAGCCAACCTTTGGCACGGTCACACCCCCCAAAACACACCTCAGGGTTTGGAGGGTGCAGCTCGGTCTACGATCTCCCGTTTTTGGCCAGGGCGCGATCACTTGGTCCGGCCTTGGATCGAATCGCCCGAGGTATTTAATCGTTGTTCATTTTCGTGCGACAACATTTTGGCGCTAGAAGGAGGGGACTTCCCGACTTACACAGCCCGAAATCCCTTCTACAGCTCGACCCCTTTCTTCTAGACTCGAGAAAGACATGAGTGGTCAACCACCCGTTCGTTCTGAGGGCGTGAACAACCCCGAAAACGCAACCGCGGTGAAGAAATACTTCCTGCGCTCCCGAGCGCAAGGCGACGAGGAGTCTCTCAACGACGAGAGCCACACTCCCTCGCCCCCTCCTCTTCAGGACAGTCGGGACGACCGCATCCTTGAAATGGAGGAGAATATCCGCCAATTGGAGATAGCCAACGCAAGGTACCACCGCCAACTGGCGGGCAAGGCGCCTGCGCAAGGCGCCCCCCACGGGGAATCCGAGGACCTCATGGACGAGGGACATGATTATGACCCCGACTATGAAGGCTTGGAAATTTCGGCGGACGTCGAGACTTCTCTCACCAAAGACAAGGAACCTCCGTCCGTACCTCACGAGACGATACAATCCACCAATGAAGAGGCCAAGCGAGTTGTGCACCTGCACAATGACGCTATAGTCCTTAAGGCCCAGGTGGCCAACAACTTGGTAAAAAGAGTTCTTATTGATAATGGCAACGCAGCCGATATAATCTTTTAGACCACCCTCGAGCGCATGAAGCTCGGGGGGCTCCGCCCTGTCCCGACTCAAACCCCTCTGCTTGGGTTCACGAGAGAAAAGGTCATGACCAAAGGAATCACTGATTTATCGGTCACCTTTGGAACTATCGGAGGTATCGAAGTCATTCACATGTCGAGACGTGCTCACAACTCCTCGAGTTGAGTTCGCTCCTCGAGTCGAGTCCCGACCCACGAGTTGACTGACTAGTCCTCGTGTCGACATTACGCACGACTCCTCGAGTCGAGCTCCCTCCTCGAGTCCATTTCCCTCCTCGAGTCGAGCTCGCTCCTCGAGTCGAGTTCGCTCCTCGAGCCGAGCTCTGACTCCGCGAGTCGACTGATGCTCCTCGTGCGGATTCTTCACGCAATTCCTCGAGTCGAGCTCGCTCCTCGAGCCCAGTTCATTCCTCGAGTCGAGCTCGCTCCTCGAGCCCAATTCGCTCCTCGAGTCGAGCTCGCCCCTCAAGTCGAGCTCGCTCCTCGAGTCCATTTCCCTCCTCGAGTCGAGTTCGCTCCTCGAGTCGAGCTCCGAGTCCGCGAGTCGATTGATACTCCTCGTGCCGACTCTTCACGCACCTCCTCGAGTCGAGCTCACTCCTCGAGTCGAGTTCGCTCCTCGAGTCGAGTTCGCTCCTCGAGTCGAGCTACGAGTCCGCGAGTCGATTGATGCTCCTCGTGCGGACTCTTCATGCAATTCCTCGAGTCCAGCTCAAGTTCGCTCCTCGAGTGGAGCTCAAGTTCGCTCTTCGAGTCGAGCACGCTCCTCAAGTCGAGTTCGCTCGTCGAGCCCAGTTTGCTCCTCAAGTCGAGTTCGCTCCTTGAGTCGAGCTCAAGTTCGCTCCTCAAGTCGAGCTCAAGTTCGCTCTTCGAGTCGAGTTCACTCCTCGAGTCGAGTTCCGAGTCCGCTAGTCGATTGATGCTCCTCGTGCGGACTCTTCATGCAATTCCTCGAGTCGAGCTCAGTTCGCTCCTCGAGTCGAGCTCAAGTTCGCTCTTCGAGTCGAGCTCGTTCCTCAAGTCGAGCTCGCTCCTCAAGTCCAGTTCGCTCCTCAAGTCGAGTTCGCTCCTTGAGTCGAGCTCAAGTTCGCTCCTCAAGTCGATCTCGCTCCTTGAGTCGAGCTCAAGTTTGCTCCTCAAGTCGAGTTCGCTCCTTGAGTCGAGCTCAAGTTCGCTCTTCGAGTCGAGCTCGCTCCTCAAGTCGAGCTCGCTCCTCGAGCCCAGTTCGCTCCTCAAGTCGAGCTCGCTCCTTGAGTCAAGCTCAAGTTCGCTCCTCAAGACGAGCTCGCTCCTTGAGTCGAGCTCAAATTCGCTCCTCGAGTCTAGCTCGCCCCTCAAACCGAGCTCGCTCCTCGAGCCCAGTTCGCTCCTCGAGTCAAGCTCAGTTCGTTCCTCGAGTCGAGCTCGCTCCTCGAGTCCATTTCGTTCCTCGAGTCGAGTTCGCTCCTCAAGTCGAGCTCCGAGTCCGCGAGTCGACTGATGCTCCTCGTGCGGACTCTTCACGCAATTCCTCGAGTCGAGCTCGCTCCTTGAGTCCATTTCCCTCCTCGAGTCGAGTTCGCTCCTCCAGTCGAGCTCCGAGTCCGCCAGTCAATTGATACTCCTCGTGACGACTCTTCACGACCCCGACCGAGCGCCCGACTGGTCAGGGGAGATAAAAGTCTCAAGGGGCCGATGGTTAGGCCGGAGGTCCCAAAGAGACACTTCACGCAATTCCTCGAGTCGAGCTCGCTCCTCGAGTCCAATTCGCTCCTCGAGTCGAGCTCGCTCCTCGAGTCGAGCTCGCTCCTCGAGTCGAGTTCGCTCGTCGAGTCGAGTTCGCTCCTCGAGTCGAGGTCGCTCCTCGAATCCAATTCGTTCCTCGAGTCGAGCTCGCTCCTCGAGTGCAGTTCGCTCATCGAGTTGAGCTCGCTCCTCGAGTCCAGTTCGCTCATCGAGTCGAGCTCGCTCCTCGAGTCCAGTTCGCTCCTCGAGTCGAGTTCGCTCCTCGAGTCGAGCTCCGAGTCTTCGAGTCGACTGATGCTCCTCGTGCGGATTCTTCACGTAATTCCTCGAGTCGAGCTCGCTCCTCGAGTCCAATTCGCTCCTCGAGTCGACCTCGCTCCTCGAGTCGAGCTCGCTCCTGGAGTCGAGTTCGCTCCTCGAGTCAAGTTCGCTCCTCGAGTCGAGCTCGCTCCTCGAGTCGAGCTCCAAGTCCGCGAGTCGACTGATGCTCCTCGTGCGGACTCTTCACGCAATTTCTCGAGTCGAACTCGCTCCACAAGTCGAGCTCGCTCCTCAAGTCGAGCTCGCTCCTTGAGTCCAGTTCGCTCCTCGAGCCAAGCTCACTCCTCGAGATGAGCTCCGAGTCCGCAAAACCGACTGGCACTCCTCGCGCCAAACCTACGCGTGTCCTCGAGTCGAGCTCGCCCTTCGAGCCGAGCTCCGAGTCTATGAGTCGACTGATACTCCTCAAGTCGAGTTCGCTCCTTAAGTCAAGCTCAAGTTCGCTCTTCGAGTCGAGCTCGCTCCTCAAGTCGAGCTCGCTCCTCGAGCCCAGTTCGCTCCTCAAGTCGAGCTCGCTCCTTGAGTCAAGCTCAAGTTCGCTCCTCAAGACGAGCGCGCTCCTTGAGTCGAGCTCAAATTCGCTCCTCGAGTCTAGCTTGCCCCTCAAACCGAGCTCGCTCCTCGAGCCCAGTTCGCTCCTCGAGTCGAGCTAAGTTCGTTCCTCGAGTCGAGCTCGCTCCTCGAGTCCAGTTCGCTCCTCGAGTCGAGTTCGCTCCTCAAGTCGAGCTCCGAGTCCACGAGTCGACTGATGCTCCTCGTGCGGACTCTTCACGCAATTCCTCGAGTCGAGCTCGCTCCTCGAGTCCATTTCCCTCCTCGAGTCGAGTTCGCTCCTCTAGTCGAGCTCCGAGTCCGCCAGTCAATTGATACTCCTCGTGACAACTCTTCACGACCCAGACCGAGTGCCCGACTGGTCAGGGGAGACAAAAGTCTCAAGGGGCCGATGGTTAGGCCGGAGGTCCCAAAGAGAGACTTCACGCAATTCCTCAAGTCGAGCTCGCTCCTCGAATCGAGCTCGCTCCTCGAGTCCAATTCGCTCCTCGAGTCGAGCTCGCTCCTCGAGTCGAGTTCGCTCCTCGAGTCGAGTTCGCTCCTCGAGTTGATGTCGCTCCTCGAATCCAATTCGTTCCTCGAGTCGAGCTCGCTCCTCGAGTCCAGTTCGCTCATCGAGTCGAGCTCGCTCCTCGAGTCCAGTTCGCTCATCGAGTCGAGCTCGCTCCTCGAGCCTAGTTCGCACCTCGAGTCGAGTTCGCTCCTCGAGTCGAGCTCCGAGTCTGCGAGTCGACTGATGCTCCTCGTGCAGATTCTTCACGTAATTCCTCGAGTCAAGCTCGCTCCTCGAGTCTAATTCGCTCCTCGAGTCGAGCTCGCTCCTCGAGTCGAGCTCGCTCCTCGAGTCGAGTTCGCTCCTCGAGTCGAGTTCGCTCCTCGAGTCGAGCTCGCTCCTCGAATCCAATTCGTTCCTCGAGTCGAGCTCGCTCCTCGAGTCCAGTTCACTCCTCGAGTCGAGCTCGCTCCTCGAGCCCAGTTCGCTCCCCGAGTCGAGCTCGCTCCTTGAGTTCAGTTCGCTCCTCGAGTCGAGCTCGCTCCTGAGCCCAGCTGGCTCCTGAAGTCGAGCTCGCTCTTCGAGCCCAGTTCGCTTTTCGAGTCGAGCTCGCTCCTCGAGCCCAGCTCGCTCCTCAAGTCGAGCTCGCTCCTTGAGCCCAGCTCGCTCCTCAAGTCGAGCTCGCTCCTTGAGTCCAGTTCGCTCCTCGAGTCGAGTTCGCTCCTCGAGTCGAGCTCCGAGTCCGCGAGTCGATTGATACTTGTTGTCTCTATTTTTCGGACAACTATTTAGGAGCCAAAGAAGGTTAGACCCAAGGCCGGACCAAGTGGTCTCGTCTTGACTCGAGCGTGTCGGACTTGGTATCCCAAGTCATCCCTTAGCTGTGGATGTCCCTTGAGTTCGTCAGAGTACCTGAAAAGGAGTAGAGAACACGTGAACTACAAAGGGGAAACAGGGGGGGTGCCCCTGTTTACCTCTCCGACGCTCAACATTAGTGTGATTGAGGTGGAGTATAGAGGTTTTAGGGGTGTTTAGAGGCCAAAGCTTGAGAGAAACGAGCGAGGTACGAGTTCGGCAGCGTTTCAGTACTCAAGAATGGGTTACCTGGGTCAAGGGAAGGACCCTTGTATTTATAGGCAGCCAAGGGGTGGTTTGAAGACCCCTTGGCCGAGTGACCTTGCTTGGTTCGGCCACTGAGTGGCCGGGTCGGCCAATGGCCGAGTGAACATGGTGGTGAGGTTCACTCGGCCATTGGCCGAGTGAAAAGCTTGGGCCGGCTGAGGTTCACTCGGCCATTGGCCGAGTGAACTGCTGGAAGGTTCACTCGGCCAATGGCCGAGTGAACTACAGGGGCGGCTGGAAGATTCACTCGGCCATTGGCCGAGTGAACTGCTAGAAGGTTCACTCGGCCAATGGCCGAGTGAACTGCCTTCGTGGCTGGAGGGTTCACTCGGCCATTGGCCGAGTGAACTGCTGGAAGGTTCACTCGGCCAGTGGCCGAGTGAACTGCCTTGGTGGCTGGAGGGTTCACTCGGCCATTGGCCGAGTGAACTGCCTTCGTGGCTGAAGGGTTCACTCGGCCATTGACCGAGTGAACTGCTGGAAGGTTCACTCGGCCAGTGGCCGAGTAAACTGCCTTGGTGGCTGGAGGGTTCACTCGGCCATTGGCCGAGTGAACTGCCCAATGGCCGAGTGAGCCATTGACTTGGCCAATTGTTTGGGCCGGCCCCTTGTTGGGTCGGGGTTTCGCCGCCCGAGACCTCGCACCAGCCACGTGGGTTGAAGAGATGCCTTTGTCCTCGTCGGCCCTAGACGGGCTGACAACATTAGCCCCCCGAGTTTCCGGTCGAGCGTAGATCGAGTGGAAACTCAAAATCTACGCTTTTATACGGATGCGGGATGAACGCTCTTTGGTTTGCGTCATGAGGAATGGCCTTCGCGCGTCGCGAGGGACGGCCTATGGTTTCGGGTTGATCGTGCGCGGCTTATTTTTTAGATCTACCAATGAGGGCGTGATCGATTAGCACGGCTTCATTGTGCGTGGCCTATTTTCTCGACTCGCCAACGAAGGCGTGATCGATTTGCACGTCTTTGTTGTGTTGTGCGCGTCTTGTTTTCTCGATTTGCCAACGAAGGCATAATCGATTTGCACGTCTTTGTTGTGTTGTGCGCGTCTTGTTTTCTCGATTTGCCACCGAAGGCATAACCGATTTGCACCTCTTTGTTGTATTGTGCGCGTCTTATGTTCTCGATTTGCCACCGAAGGCATAATCGATTTGCACGTCTTTGTTGTATTGTGCGCGTCTTATGTTTTCGATTTGCCACCGAAGGCATAATCGATTTGCACGTCTTTGTTGTGTGGACGCAGACCTTGAACCCATTTGTAACTCGTTGCCTATCGGCCGATGAGCTGGGCGGCGAGCGCGATGCCACATTTGTGTGGCGAGGTTTCCCGTGGACGCTGGCTAGACCAGATACGCCCTGCGGACGCAGACCTTGAACCCATTTGTAACTCGTTGCCTATCGGCCGACGAGCTGGGCGGCGAGCGCGATGCCATATTTGTGTGGCGAGGTTTCCCGTGGGCGCTGGCTAGACTAGATACGCCCTGCGGACGCAGACCTTGAACCCATTTGTAACTCGTTGCCTATCGGCCGACGAGCTGGGCGGCGAGCGCGATGCCACATTTGTGTGGCGAGGTTTCCCGTGGACGCTGGCTAGACCAGATACGCCCTGGGGACGCAGACCCTGAACCCATTTGTAACTCGTTGCCTATCGGCCGACGAGCTGGGCGGCGAGCGCGATGCCACATTTGTGTGGCGAGGTTTCCCGTGGACGCTGGCTAGACCAGATACGCCCTGCGGACGCAGACCTTGAACCCATTTGTAACTCGTTGCCTATCGACCGACGAGCTGGGCGGCGAGCGCGATGCCACATTTGTGTGGCGAGGTTTCCCGTGGACGCTGGCTAGACCAGATACGCCCTACGGACGCAGACCTTGAACCCATTTGTAACTCGTTGCCTATCGGCCGACGAGCTAGGCGGCGAGCGCGATGCCACATTTGTGTGGCGAGGTTTCCCGTGGGCGCTGGATAGACCAGATACGCCCTGCGGACGCAGACCTTGAACCCATTTGTAACTCGTTGCCTATCGGCCGACGAGCTGGGCGGCGAGCGCGGACTCAAGACTCAACTCGAGGGCTCACGTAGAGCCTGCACGAGGAATAGTTAGTTGACTTGTGGACTTGGGACTCAACTCGAGGACTCATGTAAAGCCTGCAAGAGGATTGGTTAGTTGGCTTGTGGACTTGGGACTCAACTCGAGGGCTCTTGTAGAGCCTGCACGACGAGTTTCGTGAAGAGTCGTCGCGAGGAGTATCGGTTGACTCGCGGACTCGGAGCTCGACTCGAGGAATGAATTCATCTCGAGGAGACATGCGAAGAGTCGGCACGAGGAGTATTAGTCGACTCGTGGACTCGAACTCGACTCGAGGACTCACGTAGAGCTTGCACGAGGAGTTTTGTGAAGAGTCGGCGCGAGGAGTATCGTTCGACTCGCGGACTCGTAGCTCGACTCGAGGAATGAATTCGTCTCGAGGAGACATGTGAAGAGTTGGCACGAGGAGTATCAGTCGACTCGTGGACTCGAACTCGACTCGAGGACTCACGTAGAGCCTGCACGAGGAGTTTCGTGAAGAGTCGGCGCAAGGAGTATCGGTCGACTCGCGGACTCGTACCTCGACTGGAGGAACCAATTCATCTCGAGGAGACATGTGAAGAGTCTCTCTTATTTTTATTTTTAGAGTTGTTGTTGAATTGTTTTTTGATTGAGCGTTGGTCCCTGTTAGCCCCCCGAGTTTCTTGCGTTTGTGAGACAAAGGTTGAGAAACTCTCGCGTTAGAGGTATACAATAGTATGCATTACATTTTTTCATGTGTGAAATAACTCTTTATTTCAATAAGGGGGTCATTACAGTTTGTCATCGCACTTGGCCTTCTTTGAAAAAAGGAAATTACATTTTCGAAATGAAAGTGACCACGAAGCCGATCGAGTTCGGGCGTGAATTTAAATGTCGAAGTCGTGACAATCACGGCTTGCTAGCAGATGCGACGAATTCCCTGAGATTCCCAACTCGAATTAGGGAATCAATTCGCTTCTTAAGCTGCTTGCATTCGATCGTCACGTGCCCGTGATCTTTGTGGTATTCGCAGAACCTGCTTCGATCTCGCTTCGCGGGGTCCTTTGTAAGTGGAGCGAGGCTTCCCAGCTCATCGCGGCGTAAGCGCAGGATCCGGTCGGGCGTTGTGTTGAGCGGGACGAAGGATCGCTTCGGGGTCGGAGAAGGGTGGTCGTTAGGGACTTGACCCTTCCGGCGCCTTTTCCTTCGTGACTCGGGACAAACGGCCGGTTTCACATCCACGGCTGCGCGTTTTTGGTTGGGTGCTGGATCAATGCTGGGTGGTCGCTGCCCCAAGACGATCGCGGTCTCACGTTGAGCGTCGAGTTTTTCTCTCAAGACGAACTCGTGATCCTCTCTTTGAGAGTTGAGGCGGTCTCTAAAGTCTCCGGAGGCCGTCCCTATCACCCTTGTTAACGGCGCGTCGTTCAGGCGACGCCTTTGGCGGAGGCCGAGACCATCGACGTTGTCACCTTCACAAGGGTTTTGGATGCGGACGGTGAGCTTGGAGCGTCCCTTTCGGGACCTCGAGGCCGAGCGTCCTCGGGCATTGTGCGAGCCTTGATGCCTTGACGTGGTCGCCCGAGGGTGTCCCCTCGAGGGCGCGTATGGGTCCTCACCAAAAGGTTGATGCTTCGACGCGGCCGCCCGAGGGTGTCCCCTTAGAAGCGTGCGCGCGTGTCCACTTTCGTGAATAGCGTGGTCGAGGTTGGTCTTGTGGTTGATGTCGTCGACGTCGTTAGAGTCGAGGAGGTCGGCGATGAGCGCGTTGGTAACGCCGGGGCGGTCTAGGAGTTCGGCGAGCCTTCGAGCCGTGTCCTTTCGGACTGCGGCCTCAGGGTCATTCGCCGGGTCTCGGGGCTGGCTCTCATTATCATGAGGTTGCCCTTCGAGATGGTGCGCAGAGCTTTGGAGGTCGCGCCTCGAGCTAGTCGCTCGGGCGCCCACGGAGGTGGCGGGGCTACGACTCATCTCTCGAGAGTCGTAGAAGTGAGAAGAAGACCGGTAGAGGGGATGTGTTGCCAAGGTCGAGAGATCCCCTCCTTCTAGCGCCAAAATGTTGTCGCTGTTTTTCGGACAACTATTTAGGAGCCAAAGACGGTTAGACCCAAGGCCGGACCAAGTGGTCTCGTCTTGACTCGAGCGTGTCGGACTTGGTATCCCAAGTCGTCCCTTAGCTGTGGATGTCCCTTGAGTTCGTCAGAGTACCTGAAAAGGAGTAGAGAACACGTGAACTACAAAGGGGAAACAGGGGGGGTGCCCCTGTTTACCTCTCCGACGGTCAACATTAGTGTGATTGAGGTGGAGTATAGAGGTTTTAGGGGTGTTTAGAGGCCAAAGCTTGAGAGAAACGAGCGAGGTACGAGTTCGGCAGCGTTTCAGTACTCAAGAATGGGTTACCTGGGTCAAGGGAAGGACCCTTGTATTTATAGGCAGCCAAGGGGTGGTTTGAAGACCCCTTGGCCGAGTGACCTTGCTTGGTTCGGCCACTGAGTGGCCGGGTCGGCCAATGGCCGAGTGAACATGGTGGTGAGGTTCACTCGGCCATTGGCCGAGTGAAAAGCTTGGGCCGGCTGAGGTTCACTCGGCCATTGGCCGAGTGAACTGCTGGAAGGTTCACTCGGCCAGTGGCCGAGTGAACTGCCTTGGTGGCTAGAGGGTTCACTCGGCCATTGGCCGAGTGAACTGCTGGAAGGTTCACTCGGCCAATGGCCGAGTGAACTGCCTTGGTGGCTGAAGGGTTCACTCGGCCATTGGCCGAGTGAACTGCTGGAAGGTTCACTCGGCCAGTGGCCGAGTGAACTGCCTTGGTGGCTGGAGGGTTCACTCGGCCATTGGCCGAGTGAACTGCCCAATGGCCGAGTGAGGCATTGACTTGGCCATTGGTTTGGGTCGGGGTTTCGCCGCCCGAGACCTCGCACCAGCCACGTGGGTTGAAGAGATTCCTTTGTCCTCGTCGGCCCTAGACGGGCCGACAACAATACTCCTCGTGCTGACTCTTCGCGCAATTCCTCGAGTCGAGCTCGCTCCTCGAGTCCATTTACCTCCTCGAGTCGAGCTCCTAGTCCGCGAGTCGATTGATACTCCTCGTGCGGACTCTTCACGCACCCCCTCGGGTCGAGTTCGCTCCTCGAGTCTAGCTCCGAGTCCGCGAGTCGACTGATGCTCCTCGTGCGGACTCTTCACGCAATTTCTCGAGTCGAACTCGCTCCACAAGTCGAGCTCGCTCCTCAAGTCGAGCTCGCTCCTTGAGTCCAATTCGCTCCTCGAGCCGAGCTCGCTCCTCGAGACGAGCTCCGAGTCCGCAAAACCGACTGGCACTCCTCACGCAAAACCTACGCGTCTCCTCGAGTCGAGCTCGCCCTTCGAGCCGAGGTCCGAGTCTACGAGTCGACTGATACTCCTCGTACCGACTCTTCAAAAAAAAAAAGGAAAGAAAAACCTTTAAGCCCTCCACTCACGGGAGACAAAGGCTTAAGAAGCTCGGGCCCCCGACGGCCCATCAGGTTTACGGGTCCGAGAAAAGACGTCGGCCTAACCCGACGCACCCTCGTTCGCTCACTCCAGGGTGAGCGGGCCCAAAAGACGTCGGCCTAACCCGACGCACCCGCGTTCGCTAACTCCAGGGTGAGCGGGCCCCAAAGACGTCGGCCTAATCCGACGTACAAGGCTAAGTCCCCCACGGGGATACAGACTAATGAAGCTCGGACCCCGACGGCCTTCCCGGCGTGCCGTAAGACGCGTAAAGGCGCAGGTGAAAGACATCTTCCGAGACGCATGTAAGTCGCGTAAAGGCGCTGCCTCAGACCCGAAAAAGGCCAAATTTGAGCCAAACAAAGGTTCGCTAGCCTTAGGGCACGAACACCGAAAGACGCTGGCCTAACCCGGCGCATGCGGTTTGAGTAAAAGACGTCGGCCTAACCCGACGCACCCGCGTCCGCACACTCCATGGTGAGCGGGCCCAAAAAGACGCCGGCCTAACCCGGCGCAACCGCGTTCGCTCACTCCAGGGTGAACGAGCCCGAAAAAGACGTCGGCCTAACCCGACGCACCTAGGTTACGACGCTCAAGGGCACGAACGATAAAAAGACGCCGGCCTAACCCGGCGCACCTACGTTCCGACGCTCAAGAGCGCGAACGCTAAAAAGACGCCGGCGTAACCCGGCGCACCTACGTTCCGACGCTCAAGGGCGCGAACGATAAAAAGACGCCGGCCTAACCCGGCGCACCTACGTTCCGACGCTCAAGGGCACAAACGATAAAAAGATGCCGGCCTAGCCCAGCGCACCTACGTTTCGACGCTCAAGGGCGCGAACGATAAAAAGACGCCGGCCTAGCCCGGCGCACCTACGTTCCGACGCTCAAGGGTGGGAACGATAAAAAGACGCCGGCCTAACCCGGTGCACCTACGTTCCGACGCTCAAGGGCGCGAATGATAAAAAGACGTCGGCCTAACCCGACGCACCTACGTTCCGACGCTCAAGGGCGCGAACGATAAAAAGACGCCGGCCTAACCCGGCGCACCTACGTTCCGACGCTCAAGGGCGCGAACGATAAAAAGACGCCGGCCTAACCCGGCACACCTACGTTCCGACGCTCAAGGGCGCGAACGATAAAAAGACGCCGGCCTAACCCGGCGCACCTACGTTCCGACGCTCAAGGGCACAAGCGATAAAAAGACGTCGGCCTAACCCGACGCACCTACGTTCCGACGCTCAAGGGCGCGAACGATAAAAAGACGCCGGCCTAACCCGGCGCAGCTACGTTCCGACGCCTCAAGGGCGCGAACGATAAAAAGACGCCGGCCTAACCCGGCGCACCTACGTTCCGACGCTCAAGGGCGCGAACGATAAAAAGATGCCGGCCTAACCCGGCGCAACTACGTTCCGACGCTCAAGAGTGCGAACGCTAAAAAGACGCCGGCCTAACCCGGCGCACCTACGTTCCGACGCTCAAGGGCGCGAACGATAAAAAGACGCCAGCCTAACCCGGCGCACCTACGTTCCGACGCTCAAGAGCGCGAACGCTAAAAAGACGCCGGCCTAACTCGGCGCACCTACGTTCTGACGCTCAAGGGCGCGAACGATAAAAAGACGCCGGCCTAACCCGGCACACCTACATTCCGACGCTCAAGGGCACGAACGATAAAAAGACGCCGGCCTAACCCGGTGCACCTACGTTCCGACGCTTAAGGGCGCGAACCCAAAAATCGCCGGCATAACCCGGCGCACCTACATTCCGACGCTCCAGGGCACGAACTGTTGGAATTGATCTAGGGTTTAAGAAAAAGATTAAACGCTTCGGGAAGCGGCGGAATTTTAAAAAATTTATTTTCAAGTAAAAATAGTTTTTACTAACCTAGACAAAGAAGCAAGTACATGTAATTAAAAACCAATATGAGCTAAGAGTTTACTAACCTTTCTTGAAGCTTGAACTTTGAAGAAGCTTTTGGAAAGTTCGCAACGCTCGTCTCCCCTCGCAGCACGTCTCTCTTTCTTTCCTCGGCACCTCGAGCAACCACGAAAGTTTCTATCACTAAATCACTCGAAAAGAAGGAATCAGTGAGTGGGCACTTTTACACACTACGACTTAAGAACGAGTCTCGAAGTCGCAGAGCTAAACTCTAGGTCAAGTGAGGACCTAGGTGCCAAGACAAGAAAAAATTGAAAATAAACTAGAGAGAGAGAGAGGATTTTCGGCCACAAGTTCTAGAGAGAGAGTCTCTCAAATCTCTTAAACTTGGATGAATGAAATATGAGGAATAGGGCTCCTATTTATAGGAGAGGTTTTACCTTCAATAAGGTAGTTTCCTCTTCTATAGAATATCACATATTCATGAGCAAAAAACCTTTATTTTCCATTCTATCGTGGGCGCCCAAGGCTGCCTCCTAGAGGCTTGGATTTGTTTCCTTTTTTGTTCCTTGGCTTGCCCTTTTCTCACTTGGCCGAAATTCCCCATGCATGTGTGGGAAATTTGTTTCCTCTTTTTCTTTTGGCAAGTATCTAAATACATTTATGCACAAAATAAACTCTCCTATTTCTCTATAGGGTAGGCGCCCATAATCTTCTAGAAAAGGCTTCTAGAATTTTCTTCACTTGTTCATGACAACATAAGAAAAGGCCCATTTAGAATTTTCAATAAAATTCTTATGAAATGAAATTAATTCACAAGGCCCAATGATCAAGTCATGGCCGAGTGACATTAAGTCATCAAATGAACTTGTCAAAAAATTTATTGACATTCATTTCATCCTTTGTCTCAAAAGACAAAAATACCCTTTTGACTATTTTCGTTCTTGTTTTGACTTAGCTTCCAGTTTAACTATTCCTATCGATGTGATTCGTGACAGTGACCTCATTGACCCAAATGAACAAAGCTTCAGCTAAACACTTGGACTCAAAAGTTCACAAACCTTTTCCAAGTTTAGCTTATTGCCAACTGACTCCACTAAAGAGCTGACACGGAAAATCTCTCGGTTCAAATGAATTTGTTTTCTACTCAAGAATTCGACCTAATTATGATGAGCGGATCCACTGAATATTATCTATGTTTACCCTTCATGAATGTCATCAGCTAGTCGGGATTTACTAAATTACCATTTTAACCTTCTAGCCGTTATTTCCTCAACTCCTTTGTCGCTTGTGAATAAGTTAGAAACAATGTATTGACGAGGAGCTAACAAGTCACATTGTTTCATCCAAAAGAGTCAGGACTCAATTTGGACACTGGCCAATTCATTTATTCACACTCCAAGGAACAAAGCACGAGGTGACATACATTGCATTTCAGCAATCTTGTACATGAATTCCATATCTATGAGAACTTCACAAAGTTACTCATGACAGACTCACAACTTAGTACTTCACCAATAGGCCTTGTTCGGAATCACATAGTGAGTCCGAACTTTGACTTTCTCAAATGAGAATACTAAGGTGTGAAATGGCATGTCTCATTTCAGGATTAAGGTAAGCATGATGTAATTCATACACAGTGACTTCGAGACATAAGGGGTTAAATGGTTTGTTCTTATATTGTCTCTAGAAGTGCACTGGTCAATTCAGTACCGTCGGAAGATACCTAGAAGAACTATAGAGTCCCCAACTCTCAATGCCTCATAACCAGACATCATAGATTCTTCTAACAATCATACTGAGGTCAATAGTCCTTCGACCCTAAGATTGCGAATATATCGTTTTAAGCAAACTACGAAGCGTTTGTTCATGCAAATCTACATTTGTCTCTTCGTAAGTTGTTAAGTTTGTTTATGGACTAAAAGACTAAGGTTTTATCATAAAGCTTCAAACAAAGAAAGAATGAATGAACGTTTCAACTTTATTAATGAATAGATAGGCAATTACAAGCAAGAGTCTTCATGAGACTTTATTACATCAAATGTACAAAATAAAGACTACAACTCTTCTTGTGGGCACCATTGACAACACGAACACTAAAAGACGTCGGCCTAACCCGACGCGAAGCGCGTTCGCTGGCTTTAGGGCGCGAACCCAAAAGACGCCGGCCTAACCCGGCCAGCTCGGTCGCTCAAACAGCGCGAGCTCAGAGACGCCGGCCTAACCCGACGAGCTCGGGCGCTCAAACAGTGCGAGCTCAGAGACGTCGGCCTAACCCGGCCAGCTCGGTCGCTCAAACAGCGCGAGCTCGAAGACGCCGGCCTAACCCGGCGAGCTCGTTGCTCAGAAGCACGGGCTCCCAAAAGACGCCGGCCCAACCCGGCGCGACGTACACGTTTGGTCACCAAAGGCACGGACGCAGAGCCCCCGGGAACTACCCGGTACGACCTCTTCGATCGCCGGAAGGCACGAAGCGAAGTCACTGGGCCACAGCCACATTAGGCACGCCGAATCATCGGCCTAACCCGACAGGCCGATACCACTGTCCAAACACGGGTCGACCAATCGCCTAACGAGGCACAAACACCCCCTCGCATCGAACGTTTAAACGACGACGAGTCGTAACGACGAAATGAGCGGAGGACGAACCCTAGTTAAGAACGCAAAACCTGCTAAAACTATTGGTAAGGATGCAAGCCCTTCGGGCCACGATTGGCCCGCAAAGAAGGTGTATACAAGTAAAATTGCTCGAAAAATGAGATAGGCATTCAACATGAAAGCAAAAAAAATATCTCATAAATGGTACCCTCATCTAGCAGGGGAAACAAGGTGTCGAAGAAGTCAAAAGTGACCCCCCGGGCCTCGTTCTCGGTCGCGATCGCATCCCGACACTCTACCGCTCCAGCACGACGGGCCTCCTTGGTCCTTATGTCGTAGTCATCCAGCAAGTCGCACACTTTTCCCTCCGCTTCAGCAAGCTGGGACGAGAGGCGAGCGTTTTCCTCCGCCAGAGAGTCGCGCTCGCGCTCCGCCCGAACGCGCGCCGCTTCGCTCGAATTAAGCTGGCGGTGCGACATCTCCAAATCATCGGATCGAGCATCCAGTTGCCTCCGAAGGTCGGTAACCTCAGTGCGAAAAATCTTTGCTGATCGGGTCGCCACCTCGCGAGCTCGCCGTTCTTCGGTGAGCTCTCCCGCCATCTTGGCCGCCGACAGCTGGGCTCCATCGTGCTGATCTTGGGCGATCTGGAGTTCCACCTTTGTCTCGCGAAGTCGACCCCAAAGGGTCTCGAGTTCCGCCCCTGAGTCAGAACCGTGATCGACTTGGGCAAGGCTAGACCTCAAACGCCCTTGAAAAATTAAAGTTCATGACCCGTAACTCACGAGCCATGAACTTGGGGGGCTAATGTTGTCGGTCATTTTCGGCGAACCGAAAATCTAAAAACAATTCGACGTCCGCGCCATGCCGGCCATGCGCGCCCGCGCCCTGACGGTCATGCGCGCCCCGTGCCCTGCCGGCCAAACGCGCGCGCGCCCTGCCAGCCATGCGCGCCCACGCCCTGCCAGTCATGCGCGCCCGCGCCCTGCCAGTCATTCGCGCCCGCGCCCTGCCAGCCATGCGCGCCCCGCGCCTTGTCCTTCTGTGGGCTTCCAAGTGGATCGGCCCATGGCCTTCCCCACTCCTATAAATACCCCCCTCCCTAGGGGAGGAAAAAGGGATGCTGATTCAGCCCCACAACTTTCTCTCCAGAGAATTTCCAAGAGAACATTTTCTCTGCATTCTCTCCTCCGGCCTGCGCGTGCCCGATGCCGCCGGCCCGTTCGCGCCCTGCGCCGCCGGCCGTGCATGTCTCACGCCCCAGGCTGTGCGTCCTGCGCCCTGCGCAGTCGGCTGCGCGCGCCGTCACACCTCCGGCCCGCGTGCGCTCCTTGCGCCCCGGCCCTCCGGCCCGCGTGCACTCCTCGCGCCCCGGCCCTCCTACCGGTGTGCGCTCCCTGCGCTCCTCGCGCCTCGGCCACCTTGGCCGAGCATCCTGGCCACCCCGGCCACCTCGGGCGAGCGCCTTTGCCACCTCGGCCACCTCGGCCGAGTGTCCTTGCCGCCTCGGCCGAGCATCCTTGCCACCTCGGCCACCTCGGCCGAGCGTCTCTGCCACCTCGGTCACCCCGGCTGAGTGTCCTTTGCCACCTCGGCCACCTCGGCCGAGCGTCCTTGCCACCTCGGCCACCTCGGTCGGGCATTCTTGCCACCTCGGCCGGACACGTCCGCTACCAGGCACGCCGCGCCCGGCCAAGTCCTGCGCCCGACACGTCGCGCCCGGCCAAGTCCTGCGCCCGGCACGCGTCCTGCGCCCGGCACGCCCCGCGCCCATCCAGGCGACATGTCCCACGCGCCCTGCGCCCTCTTAGGCGTGACGCCTCGTGCACCCCGCTCCCAGCCACCCGGTGGGCCTCAAGGGCCCGGCCCAAGGCCTCTCTCCACAACTATAAATATCCCCCCCTTGGGGAAGGAAAGGGGATCCTGATTGATTCATTCGAGAACTCTCTACTTCTTTTCTCTCGAGAACTCTCTCTCGCCCTCTTGTGACATTTCCAAGATCGCGCACTCCTCCTCAAGAACAAGTGTTGTCGCACAAAAATGAACAACTATTTAAAACCTCGGGCGGTTCGATCCAAGGCCGGACCAAGTGATCGCACCCGTGCCAAGAGTGTGAACTCGATAGTCTCGAGCTAGGGTTTTCTCCGATCAACCTGCCTCTCGGGAGAGGTAGGGGGTGAGGAGGAGGAGTGACCGTGCCTTGGTTGTCAGCTGCCTATGTACCCGTGCGTGGGATCAGGTCAGAACGTAGTTCAAGCGTGAAAGACGCAGTATGAGGTGCGGAGCCTTGATGGAGAAGCGTGCTCGACGAAGGAGATGGGGCGCGAGGAGTCCTCGGCAGCGTCTCAGAACTTCGGAGATCGCGTACGCGTCTAGCGTGTTAGACGCGCGAGGGGAACTCTAGTCGAGAACCCTAGGGGCGTGCTTGAGCACCGGAGAACGTTCGGTCAGAGGGAGCGACGTTCGGGAAGTCCCCGTGAGTGCTTTGGAACCTGTGAGAACGGGGGAGAGAGAAGAGAATCCGCTTCAGGCCAAATATGGCATCCAGAGAAGCAGAGAAGAGTAAGAAATCGAGCGTGTCGATAGGAGATGAAGAGAATTTATTCGATTATTTTCCCCTCAATGGGAGGGGGTTTATATAGGTGTTTGGGGGCCTTAGAAGGCTTCTTTTTCGTCCATGTGGGACTAGGAACGCGCGCGGCATCAATTAGAGGCGCACGGAGCGCGCGGCGCACAATGCGCGGCGCGCGGTGCGCGGCGCAGGACGTGCGGCGCAGGATACGCGCTGCGGGATGCGCGACGCATTGAGCGCACGGTGCGGGCGTGACATCACGCGGCGCGCGGTCTGCCTGGCGCGGCGCGCGGCGTGTCTGGCGCGGCGCGCAGGTTGCTGTGCTTGGTGTTGTCAATGGTGCCCACAAGAAGAGTTGTAGTCTTTATTTTGAACATTTGATGTAATAAAGTCTCATGAAGACTCTTGCTTGTAATTGCCTATTCATTCATTAATAAAGTTGAAACGTTCATTCAATCTTCCTTGTCTGAAGCTTTATGAT
Source organism: Urtica dioica subsp. dioica (assembly GCF_054948205.1). Lineage (NCBI taxonomy): Eukaryota > Viridiplantae > Streptophyta > Magnoliopsida > Rosales > Urticaceae > Urtica > Urtica dioica. Next base: position 35,577,657 of record NC_142756.1, on the reverse strand, counting down.
AAAACCATAGTCTTTTAGTCCATAAACAAACTTAACAACTTACGAAGAGACAAATGTAGATTTGCATGAACAAACTCTTCGTAGTTTGCTTAAAACGATTTATTCGCAATCTTAGGGTCAAAGGACTATTGACCTCAGTATGATTGTTAGAAGAATCTATGATGTCTGGTTATGAGGCATTGAGAGTTGGGGACTCTATAGTCCTTCTAGGTATCTTCCGAAGGTACTGAATTGACCAGTGCACTTCTAGAGACAATATAAGAACAAACCATTTAACCTCTTATGTCTCGAAGTCACTATGTATGAATTGCATCATGCTTACCTTAATCCTGAAATGAGACATGCCATTTCACACCTTAGTATTCTCATTTGAGAAAGTCAAAGTTCGGACTCACTATGTGATTCCGAACAAGGCCTATTGGTGAAGTACTAAGTTGTGAGTCTGTCATGAGTAACTTTGTGAAGTTCTCATAGATATGGAATTCATGTACAAGATTGCTGAAATGCAATGTATGTCACCTCATGCTTTGTTCCTTGGAGTGTGAATAAATGAACTGGCCAGTGTCCAAATTGAGTCCTGACTCTTTTGGATGAAACAATGTGACTTGTTAGCTCCTCGTCAATACATTGTTTCTAACTTATTCACAAGCGACAAAGGAGTTGAGGAAATAACCGCTAGAAGGGTAAAATGGTAATTTAGTAAATCCCGACTAGCTGATGACATTCATGAAGGGTAAACATAGATAATATTCAGTGGATCCGCTCATCATAATTAGGTCGAATTCTTGAGTAGAAAATAAATTCATTTGAACCGAGAGATTTTCAGTGTCAGCTCTTTAGTGGAGTCAGTTGGCATTAAGCTAAACTTGGAAAAGGTTTGTGAACTTTTGAGTCCAAGTGTTTAGCTAAAGCTTTGTTCATTTGGGTCCATGAGGTCACTGTCACGAATCACATCGATAGGAATAGTTAAACTGGAAGCTAAGTCAAAACAAGAACGAAAATAGTGAAAAGGGTATTTTTGTCTTTTGAGACAAACGATGAAATGAATGTCAATAAATTTTTGACAAGGTCATTTTATGACATGTTTCACTCGGCTATGACTTGATCATTGGGCCTTGTGAATTAATTTCATTTCATAAGAATTTTATTGAAAATTCTTATTGGGCCTTTTTCATGTTGTCATGAACAAATGGAAAAGCTTCTAGAAGCCCATTCTAGAAGGACATAGGCGCCCAACATACCCAACCAAGAGAGAATATTTTGTGCATAAATGTATCAAGATACTTGCCAAAAGAAAAAGAGGAAACAAATTTGCATGAGGATGTTATATGGAATTCGGCCAAGAGAGAGACAAGGCAAGGCATGGAACAAAATAGGAAACTATTCCAAGACTTAATGAAGTCTATTTTGGCCGAGCTTCTCAAGGAAAAGAAAGAGGAAATTGGCTCATTTTATAGAAGAGGAAACTACCTTATTGAAGGTGAGACCTCTCCTATAAATAGGAGCCTCATTCTTCTCATTTGATTCATCCAAGTTTAAGAGATTTGAGAGACTCTCTCTCTAGAACTTTGGCCGAAAATCCTCTCTCTCTCTCTAGTTTATTTTCGATTATTTCTTGTCTTGGCACCTAGGTCCTCACTCGACCTAGTGTTTAGCTCTGCGACTTCGAGACTCGTTCTTAAGTCGTAGTGTTTAAAAGTGCCCACTCACTGATTCCTTCTTTTCGAGTGATTTAGTGATAGAAACTTTCGTGGTTGCTCGAGGTGCCGAGGAAAGAAAGAGAGACGTGCTGCGAGGGGAGACGAGCGTTGCAACTTTCCAAAAGCTTCTACAAGGTTCAAGCTTCAAGAAAGGTTAGTAACTTTAATAGCTCATATTAGTTTTTATTTACATGTACATGCTCTTGTCTAGATTAGTAAAAACTAGTTTTACTTAAAAAGAAAATTTTTAAATTTCCGCCGCTTAACGAAGCGTTAAACTTTTTCTTAAACCCTAGATCGATTCCAACACTTGGTTGGCCGGCGCGTAATTTCGCCGAGGGGCGCGTGGTGCATGGTCCGTCTTGTCGGCCTCTTGCGTGGGCCTTTAGGGGTCTTCGAATACCATTCTTGCCACGCAAAATATAGAGAAGACGAGTGTGGCTCGACTCGAGGAGACCGCCTCACGGCTCGACTAGAGGAGCGAAGCTCGACTCGAGGAGACTGACTCAAGGCTCAACTCGAGGGGCTAGGCTCGACTAAAGGAGTCAAGCGTTTGGGCGAGGGCTTGAAGACTTGCCGCTCTTCAGGACCTCCGGCCTGACCATCGGCCCTTTGAGCGACGTGCCTTCTTGGCGTCTTGGGTTTTCCGAAAACGACCGACAACATTAGCCCCCCAAGTTCGTCGCTCGGGAGGTGTCCCAGCGATGAACTTTTTGTTCTTCTAGTTAGGTGTTTGAGGAAAATATTTCCCGTGTCTTGTGACCCCGAGGAAAAATCTTTTCCTCTTCTTCTTTCTTTTTTTTTCTTTGGAGGGGCCGCGCAGCGCGCGCCCTGGACGGCGCGGCGCGCGGTCTGTGCAGCGCGACCCACGGCGCGCCCCGTGCGCGGGGCTGGTTCGCCTTGTGCGGGAGAACTCCGACTTTTTGGAGTTTTTTCTCCGATTCTCCTTGTGGGAGTAGGATTTCGACTCCTACCCCCCTAGAAGTCTATAAATAGGCCCCCCCTTCTCTTTATTCCTCACTTTATTTTTTCCTCTATTTTCTACGCTTGTTTTCTCTTTTATGCTTGCACTATGGGTGTCCCCCCCTTTTCTAAACTGAGAGTCCCGAGATTGATTTCTCCCTCTTGTTTCAGGGTTCTGAACACGCGGAGGATGATCTCTTCGCGGGATTAGGGGAAGTTCCTCTGCACGTGGAAGAAAATCCAAGCGGAGTAGAGCAGTGGCTGGAGGAAGGCGAGCTGGGTGCGACCGTGCCCGCTGCTCAGCCTCACGAAGAGCGCGCGGCAACTGGGCGCGATACAGGTGGGGAGTTTGATCATCCCGCGTCCGGGGAACCTGCCCCTCGCCTCGTGATCAACTTAGTCAGCGAGGGGGTTCGTGACAAAGCCCGCCTTGATGTGCCGCAGTCCGACTTGGACTCTCAAGGCGTGCCGGGAGATGTTACAGACGCGGATGCGGTGACTCCGCTAGAGTCGGTTCTCGATGAGATAGATTGCGTGGACGACTTTGGTCCCGAGTCTGAAGATCCCGGAGGTGAGTCAGAGACATGTTCGGGGGCCGAAGGCCTCGCATCGGAGCGTTCCGAGGTACCGTCGGCGGCTGCCGCGGTTGTGTCGGAGGGCAGGGGCCCTTCCGTGGAGCAAGGGGGTTCTCAGCCCAAGACCCCTGATGCAGAGGCGTTAGTATCGGCGAGGTCGCTTGCTAGGAGGGAGTGGTATGCTGAGGAGATCTTTGTGCCACATGGAGTGGTATTGCCAGACTGAGCGGGTAATGACCGTGAGTGACTTTCGCAATCTCATCGCGGTCTTCCCTACGCCCGGGCAACCCAGTCTCTTAGTGGCCCGCGATCGCCGGAATACTAAGCTGATCATCGATTCGGAGAAGTATAACCGACGACCATGGGTGTGGGTCTCGGCGGAGGCTTTTTGCGATGCGCCGCTCCGGTTCGGCCCCTTGGCCGAGTTTTCTGTTGACGCGGGGGCCGATGACCTCGACTTTGTGAAGGAGATCCGGGGAATGTCAGAGGCTCGGAAAGCCGTCGAACGATTTCGTGCCCCTGAGCTGATGGCTTCCACCGGGTGGTTCCCGCCATTTCCACATAGCCAGCGGACCGAGAGTGCCCCCAGTGCCGCATCATCTCTCTCGAGTGGCGGTCTTCAAGGTATGTCGATGTTTCGCAATTCTTGCTCTTGCTTTTAGCTTAGGTTTTTGACTTTTGTTGCTTTTGTAGTCTCTTCGGCTAGGGCGAGGGCTCGAGCGCGCCTAGCGAAGGCTGCTCGGGACCCGAAGTCGTTGGCGGCGGTCCGTTGTCGGATTACTACGCGGAACGGTCGGGAGAAACCCGATACCGATCATCGGACGGGGAGCGCTCCTCGCGCTTCTTTGAAGCGGCCCTCCTCCTCGGCTCTACCAGACACGTCTTCGGACTCCAAGCGCGTAAACTCGATGGTCGTAGTGGAGGCTACGAAGGTTAGGGGGGAATGTTCCTTGGGCCTTGCTCAATCTTCGATGAAGATGTGGAAGAGCGTCGTGGACAGCAGCGACGTGGAGTTCTTTCGTCACGGCGTTTCCGATGCACAGAGAGTAAGTTTCCCTTGCCTCGTTTGTGATGAACCTATCTTTCGCTAAACTATCTTTTTGCCTTCTCAGGTGCTTGCTCGAGCGACCCGGGGCGAGAAGATCCTTCACGACCTCATCAGGCGGATGAGCCGTGCCCAGGAGGAGCTTGCTCAAGCGAAGTCTCAGCTGGCCCACGCCGAGCGAGGTTCTCACTCAAAGGCAGAGTTTGCGAGTCTCCGCGAGCAGCTTCAGGAGGCTCGCGTGGAATTGGGAGTTACCCGCGGCAAGTGCGACCGTGCTCAGGCGGCGGTGGCGAAGATGGCTGAGGAGCTAACGACGGAACGTCAAGCCCTCGATGTGGCGACTCGATCGACGGAGGTCTTCCGGAGCGAAGCGCGGGACCTTCGACGTCAGTTGGAATCGCGCACAGAAGAAGTTGGCATTCTCCAGTGCCAGCTTACATCGAGCGAGGCTGCCCGTGTTCGTGCGGAGCATGAGCGCGACTCCTTGGCGGAGGAGGTGGCTCGGGTCACCGAGGAGAAAGCCGCGGCGGAACAGCTTGCGTCCGACCTTCAAGACGACTTTGATGTTGGAGTCGAGGAGGCAAGACATGCGGCGGCGGTGGAGTGTCGGGACGCCACAGCTACCGAGAATATTTCTCGGGGGGTCACCTTCCACTTCTTCGACTCGTTGTTCCCATCACTCGACGGGGCCGATCCTGTAGGCGACGATCCCACCGAGTGACCTTTTCCTTTCTTTATTTTTCTCGCGCAAGTGTTTACCGCATGCTTTTTAGGTTTTTCCATTCAGCGCACCTGTTTTAGCGCTTGCTTACTAGGATTTTTCCCTTTAGCGCACTTGTCTTAGCGCATGCTTTCTAGGATTTGGGGCAGTTGCCCCTTTCTTTTATGAGAAGTTAGTTATTTATTCTTATGAATGTTTTCGCACATTCATCTTTTACGGTCAATTGTTTGTGTCAATGGTTTTGCCCATCCTTTTACCTCAGCAAGATACCTTTTCAAACACGCCAGTCACTTGGATGGTTTGCGTTCTTAAGTATTTTCAACTGCGAGTCAGCCATGCTACGTAGGCGCCTTACGTGTGCCGGATTGTGCCAAGTGGACGTCTCAGGCCGCGCCAGGTAGGCGTTTTAAGCGCGCCATGTAGGCGTCTTGGGTTGCGCCATGCAGGCGTCTTAAGTGCGCCATGTAGGCGTCTTAGGTTGCGCCATGTAGGCATCTTACGTGCGCCATGTAGGCATCTTAAGTGCGCCATGTAGGCGTCTTAGGTTGCGCCATGTAGGCATCTTACGGGTTGCGCCTTTACACGTCTTACGTGCGCCATGTAGGCGTCTTAAGTGCGCCATGTAGACGTCTTAGGTTGCGCCATGTAGGCATCTTACGTGTTGCGCCTTTACGCGTCTTACGTGCGCCATGTAGGCGTCTTAAGTGCGCCATGTAGGCATCTTAGGTTGCGCCATGTAGGCGTCTTATAGGTTGCGCCTTAACGCGTCTTACGTGCGCCATGTAGGCGTCTTAGGTTGCGCCATGTAGGCGTCTTACGTGCGCCATGTAGGCGTGTTAAGTGCGCCATGTAGGCGTCTTAAGGGTTGCGCCTTTACGCGTCTTACGTGCGCCATGTAGGCGTCTTAGGTTGCGCCATGTAGGCGTCTTAAGTGCGCCATGTAGGCGTTTTAAGTGCGCCATGTAGGCGTCTTAAGTGCGCCATGTAGGCGTCTTAAGTGCGCCATGTAGGCGTCTTAAGTGCGCCATGTAGGCGTCTTAAGTGCGCCATGTAGGCGTCTTAGGTGCGCCATGTAGGCGTCTTAGGTTGCGCCATGTAGGCGTCTTACGGGTTGCGCCTTTACGCGTCTTACGTGCGCCATGTAGGCGTCTTAGGTTGCGCCATGTAGGCATCTTAGGTTGCGCCATGTAGGCGTCTTATAGGTTGCGCCTTAACGCGTCTTACGTGCGCCATGTAGGCGTCTTAGGTTGCGCCATGTAGGCGTCTTACGTGCGCCATGTAGGCGTCTTAAGTGCGCCATGTAGGCGTCTTAAGGGTTGCGCCTTTACGCGTCTTACGTGCGCCATGTAGGCGTCTTAGGTGCGCGATGTAGGCGTCTTAGGTTGCGCCATGTAGGCGTCTTACGGGTTGCGCCTTTACGCGTCATACGTGCGCCATGTAGGCGTCTTAGGTGCGCCATGTAGGCATCTTAGGTCGTGCCATGTAGGCGTCTTAGGTCGTGCCATGTAGGCGTCTTAGGTTGCGCCATGTAGATATCTTACGTGCGCCATGTAGGCGTCTTACGTGCGCCACGTAGGCGTCTTAAGATTTTTTGGTGGAGCGTGTTCTTTTGAGAGTGAGCGTGTTTTTTTGAGAGTTTCCTTACCATAGCTAGCCCCCCCAAGTTTTTGGGTTATAAGTTAATTGTTGATAACCAGAAAACTGGCATAAAACAGAATTTGGAACGGAAAAACTCGAGTTTTATTACTTTTGCGAAAAACTTGCGAGAAAATTAAAATCCTAAAACATTGACTCGTAGGCCTTATTTAAAATGGGAAATAAAAGCGATAAAAATGCGGGGGACACTAGCTACTGGTAGTACTGCCTCAAGTGCTCTGCGTTCCACGGGTGGCGAATCGGAGTTCCGTCCGTGTGCTCGATGTAGTATGTCCCGTCGTGAATGACTTTGCGGACTCTGTAAGGGCCTTCCCAGTTCGGGCCTAGGAAGCCGGCGCCTTGGACTTGTGTGTTCTGGAACACTCGTCTGAGGACGAGGCTTCCGACGGCAAAGGTTCGCCTTTTGATCTTGGAGTTGTAGTATCTTTCGACCTTGCGCTTCTGCGCGGCGAGGCGTCTGAATGCTTCCTCTCTCTTTTCATCGATCAGGTCCAACTCAAGGCGCATGGCCTCGTCGTTGTCCGCTTCGTCGAATGTATCGATTCGGAACGTGGGTATCTCGGTTTCAATTGGAACCACGGCCTCGACCCCATATGCAAGGGAGAATGGCGTCTCGCCGGTGGCGTTTCGCGCGGTTGTCCTATATGCCCATAGGACGAATGGCAATTCCTCGGCCCAGGCGCCTTTCTTGTCTTCGAGCTTCTTTTTTAGGTTGCTTTTGATAGTGTTGTTGACTGCCTCGACTTGGCCGTTGGCCTGAGGATGACACGGCGAGGAGAAGGTTTTGCTGATCTTCAATTGATCGCAGATATCTCTTACTCGCGCGTTGTCAAATTGTGCTCCGTTGTCGGTCACAATCAAGGCGGGGATACCGTGCCTGCATATGATGCTTTTCCAGATGAAGTTTGTCGTGTTTGCTTCAGTTATTCTGGCAAGCGTCTCGGCCTCTACCCACTTAGTGAATTAGTCGATGGCGATAATGGCGTACTCGTATTGCCTTGGCGCTCTAGGGAGCTTATCAATGATGTCCACGCCCCACTTAGCAAAGGGACGTGGGACAACGATGCTGCTTAATGGGGTCGGGGGCTGTTGCGGAATTTCCGCGAAGCGCTGGCATTTATCGCAATGCCTTGCCCATTCACAAGCATCTCGCTTCATGGTAGGCCAGAAATAACCTTGCTTAAGCGCTTTGAGCGCAAGGGAAGTTCCAGCGGCGTGGTTCCCGCAGATGCCCTCATGGATTTCACGGGGGACCTTGGTCGACTCAACGCTATAGAGACACCGGAGCAGCGGCGTCGAGTAACCGCGTTTATAGAGTATGCCCTCACGGAGCGTGTATTTGGATGCTAAGGCCCTCAGTTTATCGGCTTTCTTGCGGTCTTCGGGGAGTTCCCCTCTTCGCAAAAACTCGACAATTGAGTCCATCCAAGTGGGCTGAGATGCCACCTCTATGGTCCCGACTTTGTCTCGGGAGACGGATGGCCGTGGGAGAAATTCAATGGGTACGGTCCCCAATCCGTCTTCGTCGATGCCAGATCCGAGGCGAGCAAGCGCGTCAGCCTCCGAATTTTGTTCTCTCGGGATTTGGTGAATCTCGAACCAAGAGAAGGCATCGAGTTTGGAGTTTGACTTAGCCAGGTACGCGACCACGTTAGGTTCCTTGGCGGTGTAATCTCCTTTAACCTGGTTTACGATCAACTGCGAGTCGCAGTGTATTCGCAGGTTATGGGAGCCGAGTTTCTGTGCCAGCTCTATCCCTACAATGAGCGCTTCGTATTCAGCTTCATTGTTGGAGGCTTGGAAGCCGTAGTGAAGGGCGTATCGCAGCTTTTCCCCGTCGTGGTTAATCAAAATTATTCCGGTGCCAGTCCCCCGAGCATTAGAAGCCCCATCTACGTATAGCTCCGAGATGGGACCCGTTGGGTCACCTTCATTTTTCAAGTTAACGCATCATCGTTCAAGTCAGCTTCCGCTCTTCCCATATCGGGAGTATAAGAGAATTCTGCCACGAAGTCGGCTAAGGCCTGCCCCTTTAAAGCCGTTCTTGGGTGGAACTCAATCTCGTACTCGCTCAATTCTTAGGACCAGATCGCCATGCGAGTCGATGTTCCCTTTTGAAGAGCTTTACCGATTGGATGCTCGGTTCGCACCGCGATCGGGTGAGCTTGGAAGTACGGTCGTAGCTTCTTTGCTGCCGTTACGAGAGCCAGAGAAAGTTTCTCAATCTCGGTGTAGCGCGTTTCCGTGTCGAGTAAGGCTTTGCTCACGTAGCAGATCGGCCACTGGACCTTGTTTTCTTCGCGGACAAGGACAGCACTTACAGCTCTTTTAGAGACGGCGAGATACACGTATAGCGTCTCGCCCTCTCTCGGTTTAAAGAGGAATGGTGGGGACCCAAAGTAAGCCTTCATTTCTTGGAAGGCACTTTCGCATTCATCCGTCCACTCAAAGCCGTCCGTCTTCTTCAGAGCTTTGAAGAACGGTTGACACTTGTCGGTCGCTTTAGACACGAAGCGTGTCAGAGAGGCAATTCGACCGGTCAGGCTTTGTACCTCTTTGACTCGTCCTGGCGACTTCATTTCAAGGAGTGCCTTGATTTTTTCCGGGTTCACCTCTATGCCTCGTCGGCTGACGATGTAACCGAGGAACTTCCCGGATTCAACCCCGAATACGCATTTGTTGGGGTTGAGCTTCATTTTATATCGACGGAGGATTGTGAACATCTCCCTTAGGTCGTGTACGTGATTGGTTGCCATTAGGCTTTTAACGAGCATGTCGTCCATGTATACTTCTATCGTCTTGCCGATTTGATCGGCGAAGATCCGATTTACCAAGTGTTGGTACGTTGCTCCCGCGTTCTTAAGGCCGAAAGGCATGACCTTGTAACAGTAGAGACCTCGATCGGTGACAAAGGTCGTCTTAATTTGATCGGGCTCGTGCATTCGAATTTGGTTGTAGCCTGAATAGGCGTCCATGAAGCTTAGAAGTTCATGGCCGGCCGTAGCGTCCACCAGTTGTTCGATGCGCGGGAGTGGAAAGCAGTCCTTAGGGCAGGCTTTGTTAAGATCTTTGTAGTCTATACAAATTCGCCACTTCCCGTTGGGCTTTTTTACCATTACCACGTTGGCGACCCACTTGGGGTACTTAGCCTCTCGAATGACGTTTGTGGTGAGGAGTTTCTCGACCTCTTCATTTATGGCCACGTATCGTTCTGGGTTGAACGTTCGTCTAGCCTGCACTTTTTCGGCGACCTTTGGGTCGTCGTTCAATCGGTGCACTATTACCTCGGGATCGATTCCGGGCATATCCGCATGAGTCCATGCAAAAACATCCTTGAACTCCATAAGGAAGGCAGTAAGCTGAGTTTTGATGGCGAGTGGAAGTCGGGTGCCGACTTTTACAACCTGATCAGGCTTAGATTCGTCCAGGACGATTGGCACAAGATCATCGGAGGTTTCCACCTTGAGTCTTTCGATTTCATCCCGGGGGTCAAGTTCTCCGAACTTCCTTGCATCCCTTGGGTTGCATGGGAAATCATCTTCCAGTTGGAAGATTGTGTTGACCGCTTTTCCCGCGGATTTGCCATCAACTCCTTGTACGTAGCATATTCTGGCTTGGGATTGGTCTCCAGCCATAATGCCAATTCCCACTTCGGTGGGGAATTTCACCAGTAGGTGGTACGTGGAAGTGATTGTCCTTAGCCGGTTCAACCTGGGTCGCCCGATGATTAAGTTGTAAGGCGACTCCTGATCGACCACTAGGAATGGGACCATGTGAACGGCCTCAAATCATCCAGGGGTCCCGAAGGTGACCGGCAGGTCGATAATGCCCTCGGTCATAACCTTTTCCCCAGTGAACCCAAACAATGGCGTTTGGGTCGGAGTCGGGCACAACCCCCTGAGCTTCATGCGCTCTAGGGTGGACTTGAAAATTATGTCGGCAGCGCTGCCGTCATCGATGAGAACCCTTTTCACCAAGTTATTGGCCACTTGGGCCTTGAGCACGATCGCGTCATTCTGCGGATGCACAACTCGCTTGGCCTCTTCATTGGTGAAATACATCGTCTGGTGAGGCACGGCCCTAAGGAATTTCTTCTGTTGTCGGGCTGAATCTCCATCTTGTGGACCTCCCAGTATGGTGGCTACCACGTGGAGTTGTGGGTTGGCGTTGGCAGTAGCCGTGGTTCGGTCGGCAGAAGCGGCTGTTCCTCCTCCCTGACCAGACTGTTGTCTGTTCGTGGTGGGGCCCGCAGCGCTAATCATGCGTAACACAAACTCTTTCAGCTCACCCCATTGGATCAAAGCCTCGATTTGCCTTTTGAGGTTGTAGCATTCCGAGGTCAAATGACCGTATTCCCGATGGAACTAACAATACCTGGATCGATTGCGAGTTGCGGGATCCTTCTTCATTGGAGCCGGGGGCGTGAACTTGTCACGTGCCAGAGCCAAGATCCTTTCCGGCGCTGTGTTAAGCGGTGTGAACAATGAGTACCCTTTGAAGTTTTCCGCAAGTCGCGGTTTCTGAGGTACAGGGGGTTGGTTGCTAGAAACCTGGTTCCCCTTGTTTCGCCTTTTACGAGGTTCGTTCTGCTCGCGGCTAGGTTCTTCTCGACGGCGAGAGCTTTGATTAGTGCTCTTGCGGCCGTCGAGGTAATCTTCGACTCCCATGAAGGTTTTAGCTCGAGTCATTAACTCGGCCATGGTAGAAGGGACACGGCCGACGAAAGACTTGAGGAAGTCACTTGTGCGCAAGCCTTCTATGATAGCGGCAATTGCGTCACCGTCGTCAAAGCGGTCGACCTTGTTTGACTCTTCAGTGAATCGGGCGAGGTATCATCTAAGAGACTCACCACTCTCTTGCCTGATTGACCACAGGTACATCTTGGTCTTCTTTTGGACCATAGATGTAGCGAACCGTGCTAGGAACATGTCCTTCAGGTCTTTGAACGAGTGTATGCTTCCTGGCTTTAAGTTCTTGAACCACTCAAAGCCGGGTCCGGCGACGGTCAAACTAAAAGCTTGGCACATGGCGCCAGGAGAAATACCCTGCATCGTCATCCAGGTTTCATAGTGCTAGATGTGGTAAGCAGGATCTGCTTTCCCATCATAGGGAGCGAGGTTCGGGAGCTTGAAATTCCCCGTACAAACCTCAGCCAGTATCTGAGTAGTGAAAGGCGATGAATTCTCCTCAACGACCCCATAGGCACTTCCACCTATTCCGTATTCTCGGAGATCTCGTACCTCATTTCGAAGGTTGTGGATCATAGTGACCACATCGAGACCGGTCGTTGGAGTAACCCCTTGATCGGGAGGAGTCACCTGCAGCCTCTCGTTAGACCCCTGTCATGCGCGGCGGTTCCCGTTAGTTGGGGCTGCCAGCGGGATATTGGGTCTAGAGCTTAGTCGGTCTCTCAGATCATTGCCACGCCCAATGCGTTGAGCAGTGAGGTGGTCCCTAAGGTCAGGGCTGGTCGTACGGAGGCGCAGGCTTTGTTTGCGACGGTGGGCTCTCCGCGCGCCCTGACTTTCCGCAACATTCTCCCTCGGACCTAGTCGGTCGAGAGCTGAACGTCGGGAATTCCCCTCTTGAGAAGCTACCGGCGCATCGCCTGTTCGGGGTAAGGGATTCGACGGACAGACTTCAAACACGGCGGGGAGTCCCCCGTCCTTCGTGAGAGAAGTCTCGATATCCTCCGACTCACCAGTACCCTCGTAATCAGGGTCGCGGTCGCGGCTTTCCTCGTTGAGGTTCTCATGATCCCCGTTGCGGATTATCGTGTCACGCATAGGTTGATTTGCAGCCAGTCGGCTGTGGTACCTTGCGTTCCTCGCCTTCTGTCGGCGGATACTCTCCTCTAACTCCCTGATGCGGTCGTCCCTGCTATCGGGAGATGGAGATGGTGAGCAGGTCGAGCTCTCTTCGTGGAGCGACTCTTCGTCAACATGCGCTCGGGAGCGCAAGAAGTATTTCTTGGTCCCAGTGACATTTTCGGGGGTGTTCACGCCCTCAGAACGTACGGGTGGTTGGCTACTCATCGTTTCTCAAGTTCGAGAAGGTTGAGTTCGCAGAAGAAAAGAAGAAGATGAACAGAAGGGATTTCGGGCTGAATAGGTCGGGAAGTCCCCTCCTTCTAGCGCCAAAATGTTATCGCACGAAAATGAACAACTATTTAAAACCTCGGGCGGTTCGATCCAAGGCCGGACCAAGTGATCGCACCCGGGCCAAGAGTGTGAACTCGATAGTCTCAAGCTAGGGTTTTCTCCGATCAACCCGCCTCTCGGGAGAGGTAGGGGGTGAGGAGGAGGAGTGACCGTGCCTTGGTTGTCGGCTGTCTACGTACCCGTGCGTGGGATCAGGTCAGAACGTAGTTCAAGCGTGAAAGACGCAGTATGAGGCACAGAGCCTTGATGGAGAAGCGTGCTCGACGAATGAGACGGGGTGCGAGGAGTCCTCGGCAGCGTCTCAGAACTTCGGAGATCGCGTACGCGTCTAGCGTGTTAGACGCGCGAGGGGAACTCTAGTTGAGAACCCTAGGGGCGTGCTTGAGCACCGGAGAACGTTCGGTCAGAGGGAGCGACGTCCGGGAAGTCCCCGTGAGTGCTTCGAAACCTCTGAGAACGAGGTTTTTTGAAAACGACCGACAACAACAAGGACCTCCCTCCATGAGAGGGAGCGCGCTCCTCTTCTGCGACCCGAGCTTCTGCGGTACACACCGCTCTCCTGCTTCTTGGCCTTTGAGTTAGAACTCCGAGCTACGAGGCAAGCGATCCCTCTAAAGTCTTCACTAGACGCTACGAGCCGGGTCCTACTCTAAAGCCTTGGATTCACAAAGCCTCCGAGCCTAAGATAGCCTCCCCAACCAAATTGAACTACGTTCTGACCTGATCCCTACTAAAGGGTACGTAGGCAGCCAACCTTTGGAACGGTCACACCCCCAAATCACACCTCAGGGTTTGGAGGGTGCAGCTCGGTCTACGAGCTCCCGTTTTTGGCCCGGGCGCGATCACTTGGTCCGGCCTTGGATCGAACCGCCCGAGGTATTTAATCGTTGTTCATTTTCGTGCGACAACAAAAGCGTTGTAGAAAAATTTAATCCGCCGCGGCGAAATTCATACCTCGCCGCGGCGGGTGGTTTCTACAACACTAAACAAAAGCGTTGTAGAAACTCGTCTCCGCGGCGAGGTATATATCTCGCCGCGGCAAATATATCTCGCCGCGGCTAGAAATATTCTCCGCCGCGTCGAGGTGGATACCGTGGGCAAGCAGTGTTTTAAGAAACTGTCTCGCCGCGTCGAGATGTTCCTACAACGGTTATAATATCCGTTGTAGGAACATCTCGCCCCTGCCCCGCCTCCACCTCGCCCAGCCCCGCCTCCACATCGCCCAGCCCCGCCTCCACCTCGCCCAGTCCCGCCTCCACCTCGCCCAGCCCCGCCTCCACCTCGCCCTCTGCCCCGCCTCCACATCACCCAGCCCAGCCTCCACCTCGCCCAGCCCCGCCTCCACCTCGCCCCTGCCCCGCCTCCACCTCGCCTCTCGCTTGCCACGTCCTCGCCTCCACCTCGCCTCTCGATCGCCACGTCCTCGCCCTGCCCCGCCTCCACCTTGCCTCTCACTCGCCACGTCCTCACCTCCACCTCGCCTCTCGCTCGCCACGTCCTCGCCCAGCCCCGCCTCCACATCGGCCAGCCCCGCCTCCACCTCGCCCAGCCCGGCCTCCACCTCGCCCAGCCCCGCCTCCACCTCGCTCCTGCCCCCGCCTCCACCTCGCCCAGCCCCGCCTCCACCTCGCCACTCGCTCGCCACGTCCTCGCCTTCACCGGGTATGTTATTTCCCAACTTGTTTTGAATTTAATTTGATTTATGTTAATATTTAGTTAGAATTTGGTATTTAATATTCTCCGCCGCGGCGAGGTGGATACCGTGGCCAAGCAGTTTTTTAAGAAACTGTCTCGCCGCGGCGAGTAAGGAATCTCGTTGTGGCGAGACGTTCCTACAACGGTTATAATATCCGTTGTAGGAACACCTCGCCGCGGCGACGACATATTTTCGCCGCGGCGAGGTTTTTTAGGTTTTCACTATAAAATGCCGTTTTTAGTTTTTTTCTCATTTTTTCCAATACCCATACACGAGACAACCATTTTCGGCCGCATCTCTCTTGTTTTTTTCTTCCAAAATCCCTCGCCGCCCCAAAATCTCGCCGTCGCCTTGTCCTCGCCACCAACTCTCTCTCGCCTTATCCTCGCCGCCATTTTTCTCTCGCCGAGTCCTCGCCGTGCTTCCTCTCGCGCCTCTCTCTCTTTCTCTCTCTCTCTTGCCGCCTCATTGTAAGGTATGATTTTAAAATTTTTTAAGGTAGTTATTGATTTAATTTCGTGTTGTTGATATGGATTTCTTTTTGTTTACCCGAATTGCATATAGTTTGATTTTTTTAATTCACAAATTTAGGGTTTTGTTTGATTTTCTCTTTTTAGAACAAGAAATTAGGGTTTAGGTTAGTGGAATTTTAATGAGTGAATTTAAGTTAGTGGAATTTGAATGACTGAATTTAGTGAAATTAGGGTTTTGTTGATATGAATGAATTTGAATGAGAATTTGAGTTAAATTGAAATGTCCGGATTGTGTTTGACATATTGTTACATAGGTTAGTGGTTAAAATGGTTATGTATATTAATGTTGAGATTGAATTGTTTATGAATTTGTGATTGATCGAATTGTTCATGAATTTGTGATTGGTCGAATTGTTTATGAATTATTTGTGATTGTTGGAATTGTTTTAATTTGTCATGTTTAAATATATATTGTTGGAATTGATATATAATTTGTTATATGTTAATTGTAGAATTGTTTATGATTATGTTTTGTAGCAGTTTGAAAATGCGTCGAACTAAAAACATGGCGGGCTCCAAGGCTCCGAGCTCTTCCAGAGGTCAGCGTAAAGGAAAAACCAAGCGACCTCGTCAACAGTCTCCCAAAGAGCAATACAACTCGAGTATCTTTACTAGCAAGGTCGCGGAGGAACGCTACGACAAAATCTTGCCGCGTAACATTATCCATGAGAGAGGATTCAATGTAAGCAATACGTCGGATATAGGAAAGCAAATCCGCAACAGCATAGTTGGTCATAATTGGGGGAGGTACTGTGCTGTACCCAAGTTGGATTCGAACGTCAACTTTGTGTACAAATTCTACGCAAACTTGTCGGACTCCCAAGGTGATGTTGTGACGGTCCGTGGGAAACCGGTCGATATGAGTGTCGAAGCTATCAACGATCTTCTTGGGACCCCAGATGTGCCTTTCGAGAACGAGGGCTATCGAGAATGGGTAAGAAGTTGCAGCCATCAGGAGATGTCGCAGGTGTTGTGCATTCCGGGAGAGGATTGGGTCACTGAAAAAGGAAAAAGGGTACTCAAGTGTGACCAACTCACCAGGATCGCTAAAGCGTGGATTTACTTTGTTTGCGCTCGTCTCTATCCGATCAAGCACTTCACCACTCTCGACGAGGATCGTATCCAGGTGTTGTTCTACATTGTTAAAGGCCTTTCCATTAACGTCGGTCAATTCATCTATACTTGGATGAAGAAACTCGACTATACTAATGAACGACACGGTTTGCCATATCCGTCGATCATTACCAGCCTTTGTACAAATGCGGGGGTACCACGCTCGAAAAGGGATACGATCAACAGTCCAATGGGGCCTATTACGGATTCCATTATCGAGCGGTACAAGATTAGGGAGGATTCAAAAGCGGAGGAAGTGGAGGAAGAGGGGGAAGAGGGGGAAGCGGAGCCCCTATTGCGCTTACCAGCACCTCCGGTAATCGACCCCGCCACCATCGACTACATTGCTCATTGCTCCAACTATCTCGTCGGGGGGTTCCAACACACACAACAGTACATGCACAAACAAGCGGAGTATGGCGCCTCTCACATCAATCAATTGAACGATCTCTACTCTCGGTGGGACATCAACCAAGAGAATCAGGTGTTATTTCCTCCATATCCTCAGTACTCCGACTATCTGTACGCACCACCACAGTGGCCACCGCATATGGCACCTCCTCAATATCCGGTGAACCCACCACCACCACTACCGAATGACGGGTAAATTTCAAGAACCAACAACACCAACTCTTCCATATAAATTTCAAACTCTTTTTAAATTTAAGTTTCAGTTTAAGACTCGCTTGGTTTGTTTATGTTTATAACTAGATTATTGTGTTTTATTTGTGTGTTTGAGACTTCAGTCTTTGTTTGAGACTCGTTTGGTGTGTTTTATTTCATATATGTTTGAAACTTGATGTTATATGTTTAAGACTAGTTTGGTTTGTTTTATTGATTGTAGAAATTTTAATTGAATGATCATTTTTAGTTGGAGAACAGGTTAAATATTGGAAAAAAAGTGAATGATTAGGTGGTAGAGTGCTTCTTCACCGCGGCTAGGTACCTTTCTTGCCGCGGCGTTACTATTCTCGCCGCGGCACCGTATAGTCCCCGCCGCGGCGAGTGCTCTACGCCGCGGCTAAAATATTACTGGAACTCCTTTAACCCCGTTACATGGAATTTTACCCTTCTTCCACCGTGACTCTTTGAACGTCGGACATTCATCTAGATCTTCATACTCGTGTCTATATAAAACACAATCATTTGGGCACGCATGGAATTTCTCGTACTTCATGCCTAATGTACCCAAAGTCTTCTTTGCTTCATACATACTTAAAGGTACTTTATTGTGTTTTGGAAATGCTTCTTTCAGTGTTTCCAACAATAGAGTAAAACTAGTGTTTGTCCAACCCCCCGACGCCTTCAAATGAAATAATGTAACTAAAAATGACAACTTCGAATAGCTTGTACACCCTTCATATAATGGTGTCTCCGCATCATTCATCATGGACTCAAACAATTCCGGTCGCTCAACAAAATCGTCCTCCAAATCATTCATCATTCCGCACATATCATCAATATCATCTTCAACATCATCCTCATTTGCCGTAGAACGAAAAACCTCACCATGGTAGAACCATCTTTGATACGAGGTCATTATTCCATATGCAAACAAATGGGTCCGAACGACATCAATCGAAAAATGTCTATGATTTCCACATTTAATACAAGGACAACGAATAGATTTCACATCTACCATGTTCTCTCTAGCAAAATCACAAAACTCATCTACACCTTTCCGATATATCTCATTCAATCTATTCTCCCACATCCACTTTCTCATCTTCATAGAAAAACCCTAATTATACAAAAAAAAGTGCCCATTCTAATTAGTAACCTATCAAGAGAACAACAATTAGAAGAAGTTAAAGAAGAACTTACAAGATTTGAATGTGTAGATGAGACTAGTAAACGAGGACGCTCTAGAATGAGTAGGAAAGGTACTGTAAATATTTTTTCGAGTGAAGTTATGAGAGAGTTCAAAGTGAAAAAGACGAGAAATGAGAACTTTTTAACACCAGTCTCGTGTCACTCGCCGCGGCGACATTTCTACTTCGCCGCGGCGAGAATATTCTACAACGCTTCCATAAGCGTTGTAGAATGTCCTCGCCGCGGCAAAAATATGCGTTCGCCGCGGTGACAAAATCACGCCACGGCGAGGTACAATGTTCACGCAGGAGTCATGCGCCGCGGCGGGAACACGTCGTCGCTGCGGCGAATGTCTTACCGAGAGCACCATGTTCCAGACATATAGTCTCGTCGCGGCATCATACATTTTACGCCGCGGCGAATGTATTCCTCGCTGTGGCGACAATTCTCTTTCGCCGCGGCGAGGATTCTACAACTCTTGTTTAAGCGTTGTAGAATGGTGTCGCCGTGGCGAAAATTGTATACTGCCGCGGCGAGGACATCTAGGGTTACCTCGCTGCGGCGATGGCACATTTTCGCCGCGGCGAGAATTTTCTGGGTAACTCTCGCTGCAGCGAGAATTTTGTTTCGCCGCGGCGAGGCTCCTACAACGCTTATTATAAGCGTTGTAGAAGCATCTCGCCGCGGCGAGAAATATACATCGCCGCGGCGAGATCATACAACGCTTAAAATAAGCGTTGTAGGAGCGTTTTAAAATCTGAAAATTTCAAATTTTGTTAACTACCCGCCCATTTCATATTCTATACTTAGCGTTTTTTTTCAATTTTCCCTCATTCTCATTCCTTATTCTACTTCATTTCTTCTCATCTCTCTCTCCACTACTCATCTCTCTCTCCGCCACTCTCTTGCCGCCCCGCCCCTCTCTCTCTCTCGGCCCCTCTCTCTTCTCGCCGTCGCTCTACTTCTCTCTTATTCTTCTTCTCTCTCTACTCCTCTTTCTCGCCGTCGCTCTCTCTCCGCCCCTCTCTCTTCTCGCCGTCGCTCTCTCTCCGGCCACCACCCTCTCTTCTCACCGCCCCTCTCTCTCCAACCCTCATACTCTCTTTTCCCCGCCCCTCTCTCTCCGGTCCTCACCCTCACTCATTGCCTCCGCCTTGAACTCGCCCAACCTCCACCTCGCCCCTGTCCCGCCTCCACATCGCCCAGCCCCGCCTCCACCTCGCCCAGCCCCGCCTCCACCTCGCCCCTGCCCCGCCTCCACCTCGCCCATCCCAGCCTCCACCTCGCCCAGCCCCGCCTCCACCTCGCCCCCAGCCCCGCCTCCACATCGCCCAGCCCGGCCTCCACCTCGCCCAGCCCCGCCTCCACCTTGCCCCTGCCCCCGCCTCCACCTCGCCAAGCCCCGCCTCCACCTCGCCTCTCGCTCGCCACGTCCTCGCCTTCACCGGGTATGTTATTTCCCAACTTGTTTTGAATTTAATTTGATTTATGTTATTATTTAGTTAGAATTTGGTATTTATTTGAAGTTAGGAAGAATTTGTATTGGATTTTAGTATATTGGATTTGAATTCGTTGTATTTGAGTTTGATATTGATTTGAAGTTGTATTTAAGTTGGAATCGGATTGGATTTGAGTTAGAAATTGAGATTATGTTTTGAATTTTGTTTATTAGATTCAATGTCGTCCACTACTACTACTTCTAGCGATAGTGGTAAAAGAAAAATTAGAAGACAACTAGCACTAAATTCCGATGAAAAAGGAAAAAGAAGAAACACTCTTACGAGTCGGGTTAATAAGGCCAAAACTCTAGGTAAAAAAATTCCGGTACAATTTGATGAAAAGGGACAACCAATTGGTTAGGAGGGTGATGAGTTGTCGAGTTACTTTAGCGTGCTAGCTAGAGAATACGTTCCACTTTCGATGCGCGATTGGAGATCTAAAGAGAATAATCAAATTAAAGAACGGATTTGGAACGAAATGTTAGAAGGGTTTACGATTTCTATTAAACAAAAGCACGACTGCCTTATGATAGTCGGAGAAGCGGCAAGGTTATTTCGTCATGAGCTATACAACGATCTACTCAAAGATATCATCAATGATCCAATCGCCTTAAAGAGACCGGCTTGTGTTTTGAAATTCTACACAAGTGTCATCGAAGAAGATTGGATAGCATTTGTTGAGTATAGACGATCCGAAGTGTTCAAACAAACATCGCAACATGGAAAATCAAATACCGGAAAAAGTGTGTACAAATCTCGAACGGGCCGAAATGGATATCGAAAGCTTGATCAAGAAAAGGTTAGGTTCATTTATTTTTTTAGTTATTCCAAATTTGCCATTGTTTATTAATTATTGTATAATTACTTCTTACTAGCACGAAGAAACGGGGTAATGGCCTACGAAAGAGGAACTTTGGATTGACTCGCGAATGAAAGACGTAGATAACTACAAGGATGAGAAAGACAAACTAATGGTAGAAAAAATCGTAAGTACTTTACATTTGTTATAACAATTAATCTTGTAATTTTATTTGAAAATAATTTTGTGTAGAAAACGTTATCACAACAAGCAACGCAAGGGACATGGGTGCCGGAATCGGGAAAGAGCATTTTGCAAAAAGCTTTGGGAACGTCGCGAGTTTGCAGTCAATCCAAACACACTTCGCGTTTCAAGTACTTTGTTCATCCAACGCCGAACGAAGAATTAATTAGGATGCGTCGGGAGATGAGCGAGTTGAAATCTTTGGTGATGAAAGCCTTCGGTGGAAATGGTAGCATTAATGTCGGATATGCTAATATCGAGTCGCCTAGTGTCGAGCGTGTGGAAGAGAATCTCAAGGACAAGGTTGTTGATGATGAAGAGATGGCAAACGTTGAAGAACACGTTAATGACGCGGTCTCTTTAGGTATGCTCATTATTTTTTTTCATCTATAAAGCTAAATATTTTTGTATTAAGATATTGATATATATTCGTGATTTGCTTAGAACACGACGATGTTGGTGATCGTCCGAAGATCGATCCTAACATCGTTGATGATTGTCCGAAGATCGATCATGTCGTTGTGGAAAAACCAAATAGTGTTCGTGCTAGTTGCTCTTTGAATCCAACCACGCCGGTGACACCGAGTTCGGATGAAAGCGTCGAGTGTCTTCTTTTCATTGATGATGTTGTGAAAGGAGGCACAATTCATGTTGCAAATGGGCGAGCGTACATGAATGGAGGCGTAGTTCATTTCTCACCTTTGGAGGAAGGAAATTTACGCGTGGCCGTTTTGGGGGTTTTGATTAAAAAAGCAAAATTGCCAATTCCCACCGAAGAAGCTCAAACCATTGAAAATGCTATAGGCGAGTTTGTCTCGTGGCCGAAGAGACTCATAGAAATGGACACGGGAATAGAGAGTCGCGGTCCGGTTGTCAAACAAATCTCAAAGCTCGGTTTTGAGAGTGAAGCTTGCATCGATGATGCTAAGAAGATTTCGTACAAGGTGATTAATCCCAAGTATCGATTGCTCGCTCAACATGCCAACAAAGTAATGTTACCGGAAGGGGATGTAATTATGGTCAATGTTAGTCCAAGTCTCGCGGCTATCCCGATTCCGGTGTCATTTGAAGACGTTTCCGATTTTTTGCAATACTTGGAAATTGGCGCGGGGAGCATAACGGTTTATATGGAGTAAGAGTTTTATTTATATGCGTTTTTTAATATCAATATTCAATATTTAGTGTTTTGATTAACTAAATATTTGTTTGTCATAGCTATCTACGCTCGAGGCTAGAAAAGGCGAAGAAGACTCGAAATTATTGTTTTATAAATCCGAGCTTAAGTTCGTACATCGAAAATGACGACGAGGAAGCTTATTTGTCAAAACGAGTCAAGGATGTTGGAAACATGGTACGACATAGCAAATTTGGTGAACTAGTTTTGATGCCGTATAACAAAGGTGCGCATTGGATGCTCGTTGTCCTCGACCTTTGGAGAAATAGCGCTATGTTCTTTGACCCGTTGATAAATAAAATCCCAATCGATTTAAATCGATTGATAAAAAGGTAATATTTTGAGTTCTTAAATAATTTTTATTATAAATCGTTCTAGATGTTGTTTCTCTTATAATCTCCGTGTTATATAGGGTTCTTATTGATTTCAAGCTCGAGCATCAAAACGCCCATAGTAACGGGTAATCAACGTACATCAAGGCTTGGGACGCTCCGAGACAAACGGGAAACACGGAATGCGGGTATTTTTTGATTTCTTATATGCGTGATATACTCGTAGGAGGTGTAGGAAAATTACAAAATAAGAAATCCTATACAAAGGAGGATTTAGAGAGAGTTAGAGAAGAATGGGTAAGTTATGTACAAACATTTATTAACTGTGATGATTAGCTAGTTTATTTATTGAATTATGGATTGGTTGTAGATGTATATATTAGATTTTGAATGTTTTGAAGATGAGGATATTATTTTTGGTATTGAAGATTATTTTCAGGTGCTGGTATATCGTGTAAAAACAAATTTTGCATTGAAAAAAAATACTCTCGCCACGGCGAACTATACTTCTCGCCACGGCAAGTAATTCGAACCGCGGCGAGAAATATTATTCGCCGCGGCGAGAAAAGATACCGAGAGCAGGCAAATTAGAAATCTTAGTCTCGCCGCGGCGAGATTTTTTCTTCGCCGCGGCGAGTTTTTTAAAAAAAATTCACCACCTTCCTACAACGCATAATTATCCGTTGTAGAATCATGTCGCCGCGGCTAAGATTTGACGTCGCCGCGGCGACGTGTAATATTCGCCGCGGCGAGTTGATTCTACAACGGATATAATATCCGTTGTATAAAAATCTCGCCGTGGCAAAAATTATATGTCACTGCGGCGGGGATTTTTTTAATTATTTAGAAATTTCACAATGGATGTATACCGTTGTAGGAGGTTCCACAACGGTTAGATATCCGTTGTAGAAAGTTGGATTCTACAACGGATATTTAAGCGTTGTAGAAACCTCTTGGATTCTACAACGAATGTTGAAGCGTTGTAGAGGCCCCTTGGATTCTACAACGGATATTTAAGCGTTGTAGAAGCTTCTACAGCGCAGGATTCTACAACGCTTGACAAGCGTTGTAGAATCATTCGACAACGGTTTTTAAGCATTGTAGAATCCTTGTTTTGTAGTAGTGCCACCCGTACGTTCTGAGGGCGTGAACAACCCGGATAACGTCAATGGGACCAAAAATTACTTCTTGCGCTCCCGAGCGCATGGTGACGAAGTGTCGCTCGATGAAGAGAGCTCGACCCGCTCACCATCTCCCTCTTCAGATAGCAGGGACAACCGCATCATGGAGTTGGAGGAGAATGTCCGCTAACTTAAGGCGAAGAACGCGAGGTACCACAGCCGACTGTCTGCAAAGCGACATGCGCGTGACACGGTAATCCCCAATGGGGATCCTGAGAACCTCAACGAGGAAAGCCGGGACCGCGACCCTGATTACGAGGGTACTGGCGATTCGGAGGATATCGAGACTTCTCTCACGAAGGATAGGGGACCCCCCGCCGTGTTTGAAGTCGGTCCATCGAATCCCCTACCCCGGACAGGTGACGTGCCGACAGCTTCTCAAGAGGGGAATTCCCGACGTTCAGCCATCGACCGACTAGGTCAAAGGGAGAATGTTGCGGAAAGTCAGGGCACGCGGAGAGCGCGCCATTGCAGACGAAGCCTGCGCCTCCGTACGACAAGCCCTGACCTTAGGGACCGCCTCACTGCTCAACGCATTGGGCGTGGCAATGATCTGAGAGTGCGGCTAAGCTCTAGACCCAACATCCCGCTAGCAGCCCTAACTAACGGGAATCGCCGCGCAGGGCAAGGGTCTAACGAAAGGCGACAGGTGACTCCTCCCGAACAAGGGGTTACCCCAACGACCGGTCTCGATGTGGTCACTATGCTCCACGATCTTCGGAATAAGGTACGAGATCTCCGAGAATATGGAATAGGCGGAAGCACCTATGGAGTCGTTGAGGAGAATTCCTCGCCTTTCACTACTCAGATATTGGCCTAGGTTTGTACATGGAATTTTAAACTCCCGAACCTCACTCCCTATGATGGGAAAGCAGATCCTGCTTACCACATCTAGCACTATGAAACCTGGATGACGATGCAGGGTGTTTCTCCTGGCGCCATGTGCCAAGCTTTTAGTTTGACCCTCACCGGACCTGGTTTTGAGTGGTTCAAGAACTTAAGGCCAGGAAGCATCTACTCGTTCAAAGACCTGAAGGACATGTTCCTAGCCGATTTGCTACGTCTATGGTCCAAAAGAAGACCAAGATGTACCTGTGGTCAATCAGGCAAGAGAGTGGCGAATCTCTTAGACGATACCTCGCCCGATTCACTGAAGAGTCAAACAAGGTGGACCGCTTTGACGACGATGATGCAATTGCCGCTATCATAGAAGGCTTGCGCACAAGTGACTTCCTCAAGTCAGTCGTCGGCCGTGTCCCTTCTACCATGGCCAAGTTAATGACTCGAGCTAAGACCTTCATAGGAGTCGAAGATTACCTAGACGGCCGCAAGAACAACAATCAAAGCTCTCGTCGTCGAGAAGAACCTAGCCACGAGCAAGGCGAACCTCGTAAAAGATGACACAAGGGAAATCAGGTTTCTAATAACCAAACCCCTGTACTCGTCGTTCACGCGGTTGAACACGGCGCCGGAACGGATCCTGGCGCTGTCACGTGACAAGTTCACATCCCCGGCTCCAATGAAAAAGGATCCCGCAACTCGCGATCGATCTAGATATTGTGAGTTCCATCGGGCATACGGTCATTTGACCTTGGAATGCTACAACCTTAAAAGGAAAATCGAGGCTTTGATCCAACGGGGAGAGCTAAAAGAGTTCGTGTTACGCATGATTAGCGCTGCGGGCCCCGCCACGAACAGACCACAGTCTGGTCAGGGAGGAGGAACAGCCGCTTCTGCCGACCGAACCGCGGCTACTGCCAACGCCAATCCACAGCTCCACGTGGTAACCACCAGATTGGGAGGTCCACAAGATGGTGATTGTTGTTGGCCCGTCTAGGGCCAACGGGAACAAGGGCATCTCTTCGACCCACATGGCTAGTACGAGGTCTTGGGCGGCGAAACCCTGACTCAACCAGGAGCCGGCCAAAACCAATGGCCAAGTCAAAGCCCAGCCATGGGCCGAGTCAATGGCTCACTCGGCTATTGGCTGGGTCAAATGGCTCACTCGGCCATTGGACAGTTCACTCGGCCAATGGCCGAGTGAACCCTTCAGCCACCAAGGCAGTTCACTCGGCCATTGGCCGAGTGAACCTTCCAGCAGTTCACTCGGCCAATGGCCGAGTGAACCACAGCCGTGTTGTCAATGGTACCCACAAGAAGAGTTGTAGTCTTTATTTTGAACATTTGATGTAATAAAGTCTCATGAAGACTCTTGCTTGTAATTGCCTATTCATTCATTAATAAAGTTGAAACGTTCATTCAATCTTCCTTGTCTGAAGCTTTATGATAAAACCATAGTCTTTTAGTCCATAAACAAACTTAACAACTTACGAAGAGACAAATGTAGATTTGCATGAACAAACTCTTCGTAGTTTGCTTAAAACGATATATTCGCAATCTTAGGGTCAAAGGACTATTGACCTCAGTATGATTGTTAGAAGAATCTATGATGTCTGGTTATGAGGCATTGAGAGTTAGGAACTCTATAGTTCTTCTAGGTATCTTCCGAAGGTACTGAATTGACTAGTGCACTTCTAGAGACAAGATAAGAACAAACCATTTAACCTCTTATGTCTCGAAGTCACTATGTATGAATTGCATCATGCTTACCTTAATCCTGAAATGAGACATGCCATTTCACACCTTAGTATTCTCATTTGAGAAAGTCAAAGTTCGGACTCACTATGTGATTCCGAACAAGGCCTATTGGTGAAGTACTAAGTTGTGAGTCTGTCATGAGTAACTTTGTGAAGTTCTCATAGATATGGAATTCATGTACAAGATTGCTGAAATGCAATGTATGTCACCTCATGCTTTGTTCCTTGGAGTGTGAATAAATGAACTGGCCAGTGTCCAAATTGAGTCTCGACTCTTTTGGATGAAACAATGTGACTTGTTAGCTCCTCGTCAATACATTGTTTCTAACTTATTCACAAGCGACAAAGGAGTTGAGGAAATAACAGCTAGAAGGGTAAAATGGTAATTTAGTAAATCCCGACTAGCTGATGACATTCATGAAGGGTAAACATAGATAATATTCAGTGGATCCGCTCATCATAATTAGGTCGAATTCTTGAGTAGAAAATAAATTCATTTGAACCGAGAGATTTTCAGTGTCAGCTCTTTAGTGGAGTCAGTTGGCATTAAGCTAAACTTGGAAAAGGTTTGTGAACTTTTGAGTCCAAGTGTTTAGCTAAAGCTTTGTTCATTTGGGTCCATGAGGTCACTGTCACGAATCACATCGATAGGAATAGTTAAACTGGAAGCTAAGCCAAAACAAGAACGAAAATAGTTAAAAGGGTATTTTTGTCTTTTGAGACAAAGGATGAAATGAATGTCAATAAATTTTTTGACAAGGTCATTTTGTGACATGTTTCACTCGGCCATGACTTGATCATTGGGCCTTGTGAATTAATTTCATTTCATAAGAATTTTATTGAAAATTCTTAATGGGCCTTTTTCATGTTGTCATGAACAAGTGAAAAAGCTTCTAGAAGGCCTTTCTAGCATCACTATAGGCGCCCAAATACCCAAGAGACAAGAGAGAATATTTGGTGCATAAATGTATGAAGATACTTGCCAAAAGAAAAAGAGGAAACAAATTTCCTCTAAGGGAAATAAGAGGTAGGCGCCCAACACAAGAAACAAGCAAGGAATGGAACAAAAAAGGAAACAAATCCAAGGGCTTCTAGAAGCCTATTTGGCCGAGTGACTCTAAGGGAAGGAGAGCAATATTTGCTCATGAATATGTGATATTCAATGAAAGAGGAAACTACCTTATTGAAGGTAAAACCTCCCCTATAAATAGAGGCCTCATTCCCTTCATTCCATTCATTCCATCCAAGTTTAAGAGATTTGAGAGACTCTCTCTCTAGAACTTTGGCCGAACTCCTCTCTCTCTCTCTAGTTTATTTTCGATTTTGTTTTGGCACCTAGGTCCTCATTTGACCTAGAGTTTAGCTCTGCGACTTCAAGACTCGTTCTTAAGTCGTAGTGTTTAAAAGTGCCCACTCACTGATTCCTTTTATTTCGAGTGATTTAGTGATAGAAACTATCGTGGTTGCTCGAGGTGCCGAGGAAAGAAAGAGAGACGTGCTGCGAGGAGACGAGCGTTGCAAACTTTCCAAAAGCTTCTACAAAGTTCAAGCTTCAAGAAAGGTTAGTAAACTTCTATACTCATAATAGGTTTTAATTACATGTACTTGCTCTTTGTCTAGGTTAGTAAAAACTGTTTTTACTTGAAAAGAAATTTTTTAAAATTCCGCCGCTTCCCGAAGCGTTTAATCTTTTTCTTAAACCCTAGATCAATTCCAACAAATGGTATCAGAACTATGGTCAAAGAGATGCATGTACATGTTTTTAAAATTATGAGCTTGAAAATCGTTTTCGAAAGTTTACTAATTTTGTGACAAGTTAGAATTGTAATCTTAGTTTTTTTTAATTTATTGCTCATGCCTTTAAATTAAAAACCATGTTGTTTTTCTATGATTTTGGGATGTTTTTAAAACACATTAGAATCAGTTCTAAAAGTTTTTAATTTTTTATATTGAAAAACGTGTTTTAAAGGTTTGAGAAATTTCGAGTAAAATTTTGTGACTAGTTTTGTTATCTTGCTAGTTTCTTATTTTTACTTGAATCGTTTTATGCTTGTTGTTATTTCTTCTATGCCTTGTTATTACCTTGCTAATAAAACACATATAAAAGCTTTAACAACCTTCATAAAACGTTCCGTTACACTCGATTCTTTTTCGCACCTAAAAAGGACCAAGCTTTAATTTATTTCTTTTTCTTCGAGCTAGAGTAAACCCGCATTAAAAGTGGCATAACTCTCTGTTCAGAAATCGAAATTTAATGATTCTTGAATCAAATTAAAGCTCTGTCTGTCCTCTGTCCAATGCCACCGGTTTCGGCTGGAAAGGACATCGGAGCCGCCAGATATGGCGATTTTACTCCGAGGTGCGCGGCTGTCTGAAACTCCAGTTTTTTAGAAATCCGGATTTTCAAACCCCACTACCATGAGTTATAGAACTCTAATAAGAAAATTTTCTTGAGCAAAAATGTTTTTCATATGATTATAAACATGATGTGTAAAGATTAAAAGTTTTGATTTTTGAAAGATTAATTGAAATTGAGTTTTTACAAAACTAGTTTGAATTTTGAAAAACCGTTTTCACTTTCAAACTTGAAAAATATTTCGTCACCCATATCAAATAAGTTTTCAAAATGTTTTCAAAACTATATCTATATCACATATGTTCAAAATCTATATGCTCTTGAAAATTTGAGTGGGAGGTCTCCTTGTAGACAAGCCGAAAAATAAAAAGATGTGTAATCTCAAACTTTCAAGTGTTCGAGTGAGTTGAAGTTCACACTTCCCTCACGCACTTTCCCGAAATAGAAAATAGGAAAAGATCGAGTATGTACCTTGTGCCTTTATGCACTAATACTGCTCTGAACATGTCGATCTAGGATTCTCTTCTAGTTGTCCGCTCTGTCGCTCTCTAACTAGGAAATTTGTTTCCGAAGTTAAAAGAGTCGATGAACCAACTCCAAAAACTAAGTGGGAGGGTTATACTTGTTGTTTGTAACCCACGATCCCCAACACTAATGAAAAGTGCAAGTGTCGCCGGACTAAGAGTCACCCTCGTGGCCCTCTCTTAAATGAGAGTACTCAAGGGCGCTTTGCTCTGATCATTGCTCAATGAGCTACGTCCGAGAGTGAGACGATGATGGCAAGGCCTCCCCTTTGGGGATTGTTTTTCAAAGTTGATCTTTTGGACTAAGTGGTTGGTTGCACACTTAGGCTCAACCCCTAGTAATCCTCCCTCGAGGCCCTGCGAAAGGATGTGAGTGATCAAACCAATTTACAAGGTGGCTAGTCAAAATTGATGTATTGACATCTTGGCTATGCATTAATGATGAGTCATTTACTTATGAAAGGAGACTCGTTGCGGCCTTCCCTCGAAGGAGTAAAGTGTCATTTCGTTCATAACACCTTTGGGTTTTATAAAGTCTTAAACAAACTTAAATCCTAAACCAAAGACTAATCATAAATTTGTTTCAACTTATATAGGCAATATGTCTCCCAACTCTCTCTCTTTCATTCTTTCCTCGATCAAACTCAAAAACGAAAACTACGTAGATTCGAAACGTTACCTCGACATAATACCTACCGTTAACAAGCACAAATGGGTACTCACCACCCCGTGTCCTCCTCTGTCGAATGATGATTCAACTCAAGAGGACAATGACGCCTTAGCGGCCTGGCTTCGATCCGATGAGATTGTGAGGTGCTGTATCTTGGCATCTATGAACAATATGCTGAAAGAGCAACATCGTGACATCGAGACTGCCGCCGAAATGCTCTACAATCTCCTTGAGATATTTGGAGGGCAAAGGCGTCAAGCAAGGCAACAAGCAGTCCGACAGTTTATGAACTGTCATATGAAGGCTAGGACTCCTGTTAGAGA
The DNA here is from genome assembly GCF_054948205.1 of Urtica dioica subsp. dioica. Classification (NCBI taxonomy): domain Eukaryota; kingdom Viridiplantae; phylum Streptophyta; class Magnoliopsida; order Rosales; family Urticaceae; genus Urtica; species Urtica dioica. Next base: position 35,547,984 of record NC_142756.1, on the reverse strand, counting down.
CTTTATGATACTGATCATTAGTTTTCTAAATAAGATGGAAATCCTAGGATCTGAGAATGATGGGAAGAACGTCATAGATATGATCTTAGAAACTCTCCGCACATCTCTTGATACCTCCAAGATGAACTACTTCATAAACAAGCTAGAGTACACTGTTACCAAGCTTATGAAGGGACTTCACACTACTGTAGGTCTCACTAAGAGAAAGAGGAATCAAGGAGAGGCACATGCTACTGAGCAAAAGCCTCCGCCTCTGGAACTAAGAACAGACCTTACAAAGCCGATAAAAAGAACTGTTTTGCCTATCTCAAAGCAAAGGAACATAGTATTGTACTAGTTACTGAAGCATGCTTAGTAGCTGATAATGTATCAACGTGGATTCTTGACTCCGCTGCTACTAACCATATTTGCTGTTCCATGAATGGTTTCAAGAAAACCAAAAGCTTAGAGGAAGGCGAGTTCTGTTTCAAATGGGGTGATGGGAGCCTGGTGTCTGCGAAGGCTGTGGGATCAATGACATTGTCTTTTAAAGACCGCACTTTAAACTTGAATAATGTTTATTTTGTTCCTACCTTTGGGAAGAACTTAATATCCGTTGCTCGTCTTCTAGAGCAAGATTGTTGTTTAAAGTTTATTAAGAATGGAATTCGTAGTTCGTTTCCTGATAATTCTTTTGTCACTGATGCATGTATGAAGAATGCCCTTTTCTACATCTATCCCACTAAACCTTCTCTTTTAGACACCGAAATAGATAACGATCTAATTAGGGAGCCAAAGAGGATCAAACTTTCTGAATCCTCCGATCTAACAAAATCAACATACCTCTGGCACTTGAGACTTGGTCATATCAGTCTAGAAAGGATTAAGAGACTTGTGAGGGATGGTCCACTCCAAGCCTCTGCAATAGGTTCACTACCTACTTGTGAATCCTGCATAGAAGGAAAAATGACTAAGCGACCTTTCTCTAATAAAGGTCGAAGGGCCACTGAGTTGCTGGAACTAATACATTCTGATGTATGTGGTCCGCTCAGCCAACAGGCACGTGGAGGATACGCATACTTCGTTACCTTCACTGATGACTACTCACGATATGGGTTTGTCTATTTGCTCAAACACAAATCCGAGACCTTTAACGTATTTAAGGTCTTTAGGGCTTTAGTGGAAAAGCAAACTGGCAAAGTGATCAAAACCCTTCGATCTGATCGAGGTGGTGAGTATATGTCTGGAGAGTTCGATGACTTTCTTAAAGAAGAAGGTATCGCTTCTCAGCTTACCGCACCTGGCACACCTCAACAAAACGGAGTGTCAGAGAGAAGAAACCGAACTCTTATGGAGATGGTTAGATCGATGATGAGTTACTCATCACTCCCGCTTTCCTTTTGGGGATATGCCCTCGAAACAGCCGCTTACATTCAGAACCAAGTTCCGTCTAAAACGGTTCCTGGTACTCCTTATGAAAGATGGACTGGCCGTAAAGTAAGTTTGGGCCACATCCGAATTTGGGGTTGCCCTGCACATGTGCTAAGGCAAAAGACTAGCAAGTTGGCTAGTAGGTCAGAATTGTGCCTGTTTGTGGGATATCCAAAGGAAACCAAAGGTTTCATTTTCTATAGTCCCGAGGACGATAACACTTTCGTTAGCACGAATGCTCGTTTCCTTGAGGAGGACTTCATGAAGGATGCGAAACCTAGAAGCAAAATTGTGCTTGAAGAAAAGTTGGGTGAGGAAGCTTCTACCTCATCTGTAAGAACTGTTCTTACCCCAACTGAAACACAACCTAACTCATCAGAATCTCGTCAAGTAGTACTTCGACGTAGTGGGAGGGCTACTCAAAAGCCTGACAGGTACATGTCTTATGGAGACTCTCTTGTAGCCGTCTCCGACATGGATGACCCTATTTCCTATAGCTAAGCGATGGCTTGTTCTGAATCAAACATTTGGCTTGACGCCATGAAAGTTGAAATGCACTCGATGTATGTCAACAATGTCTGGAAACTTGTAGACCTTTCTGAAGGGATTAAACCCGTAGGGTGTAAGTGGATATACAAGAAGAAAAGGGGTCCGGATGGGAACGTTGAGACGTTCAAAGCACGACTTGTGGCGAAGGGTTATACCCAAGAAGAAGGGATTGACTATGAAGAAACCTTCTCGCCAGTCGCGATGCTTAAATCCATCCGCATACTCCTATCCATAGCTGCAGCTCTCGACTATGAGATCTGGCAAATGGATGTCAAGACAGCCTTTCTGAATGGCAATCTTGACGAGCGCATTTACATGGCTCAACCAGACGGTTTCGTGGATAAAGGTCAAGAGACCAAGGTTTGTGAGTTGCTTAAATCCATTTATGGACTAAAGCAAGCATCTAGGTCATGGAATATTAGATTCGATGAAACTGTAAAGAGCTTTGGCTTTGAACAGTCAATAGATGAGCCTTGTGTTTACAAGTTAATACACGAAGGCAAAGTTGTGTTTCTGGTACTATATGTCGATGATATACTACTCATTGGTAATGACGTGGGTAAGTTATCTGAGGTTAAGGTCTGGCTGGCAAAGCAATTCGATATGAAGGATCTAGGAGAAGCCGCATACATTCTGGGAATCCAAATCTTTCGAGATAGGAAAAACCGGACCCTGTCGCTCTCTCAAGCATCTTATATTGATAAGGTGATGGATCGCTTCTCGATGCAAGACTGCAAGAGGGGTCAAACACCCTTTAGGCATGGAGTTTCACTCTCTAAGGACCAGTCTCCCAAGACTGCACAAGAGATTGAAGACATGAGGAAGATTCCTTACGCCTCTGCCGTAGGAAGCCTCATGTATGCCATGCTTTGCACTAGACCTGACATCTGTTTCGCCGTTGGCGTAGTTAGTCGTTTCCAATCCAACCCTGGACCCGAGCACTGGATTGTTGTTAAGCATGTTCTTAAGTATCTTCGAAGAACTAGGAACTTGATGCTTACATACTCAGGTACTGACCTGACTATGACGGGATATACCGACTACGATTTTCAAGCGGATAAGGATTCCAGGAAATCCACTTCGGGATCTGTGTTCATCCTTAATGGAGGAGCTGTTGTGTAGAGGAGTATTAAGCAATCTTGCATTGCTAACTCCACAATGGAAGCAGAATATGTGGCTGCTTGTGAAGCATCCAAAGAGGCTGTATGGCTTAGAAAATTCCTTAAGTATTTGGAAGTTGTTCCAAACGTCGACGAGCCCATGACCCTTTATTGTGATAATAGTGGGGCTGTCGCTAACTCTAAGGAACCTCGAAGCCATAAGCGCTCTAAGCATATTGAGAGGAAATACCATTTGATTCGAGAGATCGCGCAGCGCGGAGACGTGGAGGTGAAGTAGATCTCTGGCAGATCTATTTACCAAGGCCCTAGCGAACAAGGTCTTCGACCAACATCGTGAGGGATTAGGCATGAAGGACTACACACACCTTCTTTGAGTCAAGTGGGAGTTTGTTGTCAATGGTACCCACAAGAAGAGTTGTAGTCTTTATTTTGAACATTTGATGTAATAAAGTCTCATGAAGACTCTTGCTTGTAATTGCCTATTCATTCATTAATAAAGTTGAAACGTTCATTCAATCTTCCTTGTCTGAAGCTTTATGATAAAACCATAGTCTTTTAGTCCATAAACAAACTTAACAACTTACGAAGAGACAAATGTAGATTTGCATGAACAAACTCTTCGTAGTTTGCTTAAAACGATATATTCGCAATCTTAGGGTCAAAGGACTATTGACCTCAGTATGATTGTTAGAAGAATCTATGATGTCTGGTTATGAGGCATTGAGAGTTAGGAACTCTATAGTTCTTCTAGGTATCTTCCGAAGGTACTGAATTGACCAGTGCACTTCTAGAGACAAGATAAGAACAAACCATTTAACCTCTTATGTCTCGAAGTCACTATGTATGAATTGCATCATGCTTACCTTAATCCTGAAATGAGACATGCCATTTCACACCTTAGTATTCTCATTTGAGAAAGTCAAAGTTCGGACTCACTATGTGATTCCGAACAAGGCCTATTGGTGAAGTACTAAGTTGTGAGTCTGTCATGAGTAACTTTGTGAAGTTCTCATAGATATGGAATTCATGTACAAGATTGCTGAAATGCAATGTATGTCACCTCATGCTTTGTTCCTTGGAGTGTGAATAAATGAACTGGCCAGTGTCCAAATTGAGTCTCGACTCTTTTGGATGAAACAATGTGACTTGTTAGCTCCTCGTCAATACATTGTTTCTAACTTATTCACAAGCGACAAAGGAGTTGAGGAAATAACAGCTAGAAGGGTAAAATGGTAATTTAGTAAATCCCGACTAGCTGATGACATTCATGAAGGGTAAACATAGATAATATTCAGTGGATCCGCTCATCATAATTAGGTCGAATTCTTGAGTAGAAAATAAATTCATTTGAACCGAGAGATTTTCAGTGTCAGCTCTTTAGTGGAGTCAGTTGGCATTAAGCTAAACTTGGAAAAGGTTTGTGAACTTTTGAGTCCAAGTGTTTAGCTAAAGCTTTGTTCATTTGGGTCCATGAGGTCACTGTCACGAATCACATCGATAGGAATAGTTAAACTGGAAGCTAAGCCAAAACAAGAACGAAAATAGTTAAAAGGGTATTTTTGTCTTTTGAGACAAAGGATGAAATGAATGTCAATAAATTTTTTGACAAGGTCATTTTGTGACATGTTTCACTCGGCCATGACTTGATCATTGGGCCTTGTGAATTAATTTCATTTCATAAGAATTTTATTGAAAATTCTTAATGGGCCTTTTTCATGTTGTCATGAACAAGTGAAAAAGCTTCTAGAAGGCCTTTCTAGCATCACTATAGGCGCCCAAATACCCAAGAGACAAGAGAGAATATTTGGTGCATAAATGTATGAAGATACTTGCCAAAAGAAAAAGAGGAAACAAATTTCCTCTAAGGGAAATAAGAGGTAGGCGCCCAACACAAGAAACAAGCAAGGAATGGAACAAAAAAGGAAACAAATCCAAGGGCTTCTAGAAGCCTATTTGGCCGAGTGACTCTAAGGGAAGGAGAGCAATATTTGCTCATGAATATGTGATATTCAATGAAAGAGGAAACTACCTTATTGAAGGTAAAACCTCCCCTATAAATAGAGGCCTCATTCCCTTCATTCCATTCATTCCATCCAAGTTTAAGAGATTTGAGAGACTCTCTCTCTAGAACTTTGGCCGAACTCCTCTCTCTCTCTCTAGTTTATTTTCGATTTTGTTTTGGCACCTAGGTCCTCATTTGACCTAGAGTTTAGCTCTGCGACTTCAAGACTCGTTCTTAAGTCGTAGTGTTTAAAAGTGCCCACTCACTGATTCCTTTTATTTCGAGTGATTTAGTGATAGAAACTATCGTGGTTGCTCGAGGTGCCGAGGAAAGAAAGAGAGACGTGCTGCGAGGAGACGAGCGTTGCAAACTTTCCAAAAGCTTCTACAAAGTTCAAGCTTCAAGAAAGGTTAGTAAACTTCTATACTCATAATAGGTTTTAATTACATGTACTTGCTCTTTGTCTAGGTTAGTAAAAACTGTTTTTACTTGAAAAGAAATTTTTTAAAATTCCGCCGCTTCCCGAAGCGTTTAATCTTTTTCTTAAACCCTAGATCAATTCCAACAAGCCGGCCCAACCTTTTCACTCGGCCAATGGCCGAGTGACCCTCACCACCATGTTCACTCGGCCATTGGCCGACCCAGCCACTCAATGGCCGAACCAAGCAAGTTCACTCGGCCAAGGGGGCTCCCAACCACCCCTTGGCTGCCTATAAATACAAGGGTCCTTCCCTTGACCCAGGTAATCCGAATTTGAGTACTGAAACGCTGTCGAACTCGTACCTCGCTCGTTTCTCTCAAGTCTCGACCTCTAAACACTAAACCCTCTACAAACCACCTCAATCCTACTAATGTTGAGCGTCGGAGAGGTAAACAGAGGCAACCCCTCTGTTTCCCCTTTGTAGTTCACACGTTCTTTGCTTGCTTTTCAGGTGCTTGGACGAGACAGAGACCACCTACAGCTAAGGGACGGCTTGGAATACCAAGCCCGACACGCTCGAGTCGAGACGAGACCACTTGGTCCGGCCTTGGGTCTAACCGTCTGCGACTCCTAAATCGTTGTCCGAAAAACTGCGAGAACATTTTGGTGCTAGAAGGAGGGGATCTCTCGACCTTGGCAACACATCCCCTCTACCAGTCTTCTTCTCACTTCTACGACTCTCGAAAGATGAGTCGTAGCCCCGCCACCTCCGTGGGCACCCGAGCGACTAGCTCGAGGCGCGACCTCCAAAGCTCCGTGCGCCGTCTCGAAGGGCAACCTCGTGATAACGAGAGCCAGCCCCGAGACTTGGCGAATGACCCCGAGGCCGCAGTCCGAGAGGACACGGCTCGAAGGCTCGCCGAGCTCCTAGACCGCCCCGGCGTCACCGGCGCGCTCATCACCGACCTCCTCGACTCCAACAATGTCGATGACATCAACCATGAGACCAACCTCGACCACGCTATTCACGAAAGTGGACACGCGCGCACGCCTCCAAGGGGACACCCTCGGGCGGCCGCGTCAAAACGTCAACTTTCGGGTGAGCACGCACACGCGCCCTCGAGGGGACACCCTCGGGCGACCACGTCAAGGCATCAAAGCTCGCACAATGCCCGAGGACGCTCGACCTCGAGGTCCCGAAAGGGACGCCCCAAGCTCACCATCCGCGTCCAAAACCCTTGTGAAGGTAACGACGTCGATGGTCTCGGCCTCCGCCAAAGGCGTCGCCTGAATGATGCGCCCTTAACAAGGGTGATAGGGACGGCCTCCGGAGACTTGAGAGACCGCCTCAACTCTCAAAGAGAGGATCCCGAGTTCGACTTGAGAGAAAAGCTCAACGCCCGACGCGAGACCGCGATCATCTTGGGGCAGCAACCACCCAACATTGATCGAGCACTCGACCAAGAGCGCGCAGCCACGCTTGTGATGCCGGCCGGTGGTCCCGAGTCACGAAGGAAAAGGCGCCGGAAGGGTCAAGTCCCTAACGACCACCCTTCTCCTGCTCCGAAGCGATCCTTCGTCCCGCTCAACACAACGCCCGACCGGATCCTGAGCTTACGCCGCGATAAGCTGGGAAGCCCCGCTCCACTCACAAAGGACCCCGCAAAGCGAGATCGAAGCAGATTCTGTGAATACCATAAAGATCACGGGCACGTGACGATCGAATGCAAGCAGCTCAAGAAGCGAATTGATTCCCTAATTCGAGTTGGGAATCTCAGGGACTTCGTCGCGTCTACTAGCAAGCCATGATGGTCGCGACTTCGACATTCACGCCCGAACTCGATCGGCTTCGTGGTCACTTTCATTTCAAAAATGTAATTTCCTTTTTTCAAAGAAGGCCAAGTGCCATGGCAAACTGTAATGACCCCCTTATTGCAATAAAGAGTTATTTCACACATGAAAAAATGTAACGCATACTATTGTATACCTCTAACGCGAGAGTTTCTCAACCTTTGTCTCACAAACGCAAGAAACTCGGGGGGCTAACAGGGACCAACCATCAATCAGAAAACAATTAAACAACAACTCAAAAAATAAAAATAAGAGAGACTCTTCACATGTCTCCTCGAGATGAATTCGTTCCTCGAGCCGAGCTACGAGTCCGCGAGTCGACCGATACTCCTCGCGCCGACTCTTCATGAAACTCCTCGTGCAGGCTACATAAGCCCTCGAGTTGAGTTCGATTCCACGAGTCGACTAATACTCCTCGTGCCGACTCGTCACATGTCTCCTCGAGATGCGTTCATTCCTCGAGTCGAGTTCGAGTCCACGAGTCGATTGATACTCCTCGTGCAGGCTCTACGATGTCTCCTCGAGATAAATTCATTCCTCGAGTCGAGCTCCGAGTCCGCAAGTCGACCGATACTCCTCGCGACGACTCTTTACAAAACTCCTCGTGCAGGCTCTACGTGAGTCCTTGAGTCGAGTTCGAGTCCACGAGTCGATTGATAGTCCTCGTGCAGGCTCTACGATGTCTCCTCGAGATAAATTCACTCCTCGAGTCGAGCTCCGAGTCCGCGAGTCGGCCGACACTCCTCGCGACGACTCTTCATGAAACTCCTCGTACAGGCTCTACGAAAGCCCTCGAGTTGAGTCCCGAGTCCACGAAGCCAACTAACCACTCCTCTTGCAGGCTTTACATGAGTCCTCGAGTTGAGTCCCAAGTCGACAAGTCGACTAACAATTCCTCGTGCAGGTTCTACATGAGCCCTCGAGTTGAGTCTTGAGTCCGCGCTCGCCGCCCAGCTCGTGGGCCGAAAGGCAACGAGTTACAAATGGGTTCAAGGCTTGCGTCCGCAGGGCGTATCTGGTCTAGCTAGCGTCCACGGGAAACCTCGCCACACAAATGTGGCATCGCGCTCGCCGCCCAGCTCGTCGGCCGATAGGCAATGAGTTACAAATGGGTTCAAGGTCTGCGTCCCCAGGGCGTATCTGGTCTAGCCAGCGTCCACGGGAAACCTCGCCACACAAATGTGGCATCGCGCTCGCCGCCCAGCTCGTCGGCCGAAAGGCAACGAGTTACAAATGGGTTCAAGGTCTGCGTCCGCAGGGCGTATCTGGTCTAGCCAGCGTCCACGGGAAACCTCGCCACACAAATGTGGCATCGCGCTCGCCGCCCAGCTCGTCGGCCGAAAGGCAACGAGTTACAAATGGGTTCAAGGTCTGCGTCCGCAGGGCGTATCTGGTCTAGCCAGCGTCCACGGGAAACCTCGCCACACAAATGTGGCATCGCGCTCGCCGCCCAGCTCGTCGGCCGACAGGCAACGAGTTACAAATGGGTTCAAGGTCTGCGTCCAAACAAAGACGTGCAAATCGATTATGCCTTCGTTGGCAAATCGAGAAAACAAGACGCGCACAATACAAAAAAGACGTGCAAATCGATTATGCCTTCGGTGGCAAATTGAGAAAACAAGACGCGCACAAAACAACAAAGACGTGCAAATCGATTATGCCTTCGTTGGCAAATCGAGAAACAAGACGCGCACAAGACAACAAAGACGTGCAAATCGATTATGCCTTCGTTGGCAAATCGAGAAAACAAGACGCGCACAATACAGCAAAGACGTGCAAATCGATTATGCCTTCGTTGGCAAATCGAGAAAACAAGACGCGCACAATACAACAAAGACGTGCGAATCGATTATGCCTTCGTTGGCAAGTCAAGAAAATAAGACGCGCACAACATAACAAAGACGTGCTAATCGATTATGCCTTCGTTGGCAGGTCGAGAAAATAAGACGCGCACAACACAATAAAGCCGTGCTAATCGATCACGCCCCCATTGGTAGATCGAGAAAATGAGCCACGCACGATCAACCCGAAACAAAAAGTCGTCCCTCGCGACGCGCGAAGGCCATTCCTCATGATGCAAACCCGAGAGCATTCATCCCGCGTCCGCATAAAAGCGTAGATTTTGAGTTTCCACTCGACCTACGCTCGACTGGAAACTCGGGGGGCTAATGTTGTTGGCCCGTCTAGGGCCAACGGGAACAAGGGCATCTCTTCGACCCACATGGCTAGTACGAGGTCTTGGGCGGCAAAACCCTGACTCAACCAGGAGCCGGCCCAAACCAATGGCCAAGTCAAAGCCCAGCCATGGGCCGAGTCAATGGCTCACTCGGCCATTGGACAGTTCACTCGGCCAATGGCCGAGTGAACCCTTCAGCCACCAAGGCAGTTCACTCGGCCATTGGCCGAGTTAACCTTCCAACAGTTCACTCGGCCATTGGCCGAGTGAACCTTCCAGCAGTTCACTCGGCCAATGGCCGAGTGAACCATCCAGCTGCCCCTGCAGTTCACTCGGCCATTGGCCGAGTGAACCTTCCAGCAGTTCACTCGGCCAATGGCCGAGTGAACCTCAGCCGGCCCAAGCTTTTCACTCGGCCAATGGCCGAGTGAACCTCACCACCATGTTCACTCGGCCATTGGCCGACCCAGCCACTCAATGGCCGAACCAAGCAAGTTCACTCGGCCAACGGGGCTCCCAACCACCCCTTGGCTGCCTATAAATACAAGGGTCCTTCCCTTGACCCAGGTAATCCGAATTTGAGTATTGAAACGCTGTCGAACTCGTACCTCGCTCGTTTCTCTCAAGTCTCGACCTCTAAACACTAAACCCTCTACAAACCACCTCAATCCTACTAATGTTGAGCGTCGGAGAGGTAAACAGAGGCAACCCCTCTGTTTCCCCTTTGTAGTTCGCACCTTCTTTGCTTGCTTTTCAGGTGCTTGGACGAGACAGAGACCACCTACAGCTAAGGGACGGCTTGGAATACCAAGCCCGACACGCTCGAGTCGAGACGAGACCACTTGGTCCGGCCTTGGGTCTAACCGTCTGCGACTCCTAAATCGTTGTCCGAAAAACTGCGACAACAGTGATTCAGCCCGACAACGGAAGAAATTCCTTAGGGCCGTGGCTCAGGAGGACGCTGTTATGCACGTCAACTTTACATATGAAGAACCTCCGTCCGTGCCCCACGAGACGATATATTTCACCAATGAAGAGGCCAAGCGAGTTGTGCATCCACACAATGACGCAATTGTGCTGAAAGCCTAAGTGGCCAATAACTTGGTAAAAAGGGTTCTCATCGACAACGGCAGCGCTGCCGACATAATTTTCAAGTCCACCTTAGAGCGCATGAAGCTCGGGGGGCTACGCCCGACTCCGACCCAAATGCCCTTGTTTGGGTTCACTGGGGAAAAGGTTATGACCGAAGGCATCATCGATCTGCCGGTCACCTTCAGGACCCCTGGAGGCATTGAGGCCATTCACATGGTCCCATTCCTAGTGGTCGATCAGGAGTCGCCCTATAACTTAATCATGGGGCGACCCACGTTGAACCGGCTAAGGGCAATCACTTCCACGTGGTGAAATTCCCTACCGAAGAGGGAATTGGCATTATGGATGGAGACCAATCCCAAGCCAGAATATGCTACGTGCAAGGAGTTGATGGTAAATCCGCGGGAAAAATGGTCAACACAATCTTCCAACTGGAATACGATTACCCATGCGACCCAAGGGATGCAAGGAAGTTCGGAGAACTTGAACCCCGGGATGAAGTCGAAAGACTCAAGGTGGAAACCTCTGACGATCTTGTGCCAATCGTCCTGGACGAATCTAAGCCTGATGAGGTTGTAAAGGTCGGCATCCGGCTTCAACTCGTCATCAAAACGCAGCTCACTGCCTTCCTCCGGGAATTCAAGGATGTTTTTGCATGGACTCATGCAGACATGCCTGGAATTGATCCCGAGGTAATAGTGCACCGATTGAACGATGACCCAAAGGTCGCCGAAAAGGTACAGGCTAGACGAACGTTCAACCAAGAACGATACCTGGCCATAAATGAAGAGGTCGAGAAACTCCTCGCCGCAAATTTCATCCGAGAGGCTAAGTACCCCAAGTGGGTCGCCAACGTGGTAATGGTGAAAAAGCCTAATGGGAAGTGGCGAATTTGTATAGACCACAAAGATCTTAACAAAGCCTGCCCTAAGGACTGCTTTCCACTCCCGCGTATCGAACAACTGGTGGATGCCATGGCTGGCCATGAACTTCTTAGCTTCATGGACGCCTATTAGGGCTACAACCAAATTCGGATGCACGAGCCCGATCAAATCAAGACAACCTTTGTCACCGATCGAGGTCTCTATTGTTATAAGGTCATGCCTTTCGGCCTTTAGAACGCGGGAGCAACATACCAGCGCTTGGTAAATCGGATCTTCGCCGATCAAATCGGCAAGACAATGGAAGTGTACGTGGACGACATGCTCGTTAAAATCCTACTGGACGACCTAAGGGAGATGTTCACGATCCTCCGCCGATACAAAATGAAACTCAATCCTAACAAATGCGTGTTCGGGGTTGAATCAGGGAAATTCCTCAGATACATCGTCAGCCGACGAGGGATAGAGGCGAATCCCGAAAAAATCAAGGCACTCCTTGAAATGAAGTCTCCAAGACGAGTCAAAGAGGTGCAAAGCCTGACCGGTCGGGTTGCCGCTCTGACACGCTTCGTGTCTAAAGCCACCGACAAGTGTCAACCGTTCTTCAAAGCTCTAAAGAAGACGGACGGCTTTGAGTGGACAAACGAATGCGAAAATGTCTTCCAGGAGATGAAGGCTTACTTTGGGTCCCCACCATTCCTCTCTAAACCAAGAGAGGGCGAGATACTATACGTATATCTCGCCGTCTCTGAAAGACCTGTAAGTGTTGTTCTTGTCTCGAAGAAGACAAGGTCCAATGGCCGGTCTACTACGTGAGCAAAGCCTTACTCGACGCGAAAACGCGCTACACCGAGATAGAGAAACTTTCTCTGGCTCTCGTAACGGCAGCCAGTAAAGCTCCGATCAGTAAAGCTCTTCAAAAGGGAACATCGACTCGCATGGCGATCTGGTCCCAAGAATTGAGCGAGTACGAGATTGAGTTCCACCCGAGAACGACTATAAAGGGGCAGGCCTTAGCCGACTTTGTGGCAGAATTCTCCTATACTCCCGATATGGGAAGACCAGAAAATGACCTAAACGATGATGCGTTAACTCGGAAAAGAAAGGTAGACCCGACGGGTCCTATCTGGGAGTTGTACGTAGACGGATCATCTAATGCTCGAGGGGCTGGCGCCGGAATAGTCTTGATTAACCCCGACGGGGAAAGGCTGCGATACGCCCTCCACTACGGCTTCTAGGCCTCCAATAATGAAGCCGAATATGAGGCGCTCATTGTGGGGATAGAGCTAGCTCAGAAGCTCGGCTCCCATAACCTGCGAATACACTGCGACTCGCAGCTGATCGTGAACCAGGTAAAAGGAGATTACACCGCCAAAGAACTTAATATGGTTGCATACCTGGCTAAGACAAACTCCAAACTCGATGCCTTCTCTTGGTTTGAGATTCACCAAATACCGAGAGAACAAAATTCAGAGGCTGACGCACTTGCTCTCCTTGGATCTGGCATCGAAGAAGACGGATTGGGGACCGTACCCATTGAATTTCTCCCACGGCCATCCGTCTCCCGAGACGAAATCGGGACCATAGAGGTGGCATCTCAGCCCACTTGGATGGACTCAATTGTCGAGTTTCTACGAAGAGGGGAACTTCCCGAAGACCGCAAAGAAGTCGATAAACTGAGGGCATTAGCATCCAAATACACGCTCTGAGAGGGCGTACTCTATAAGCGCGGTTACTCAACACCGTTGCTCTGATGCCTCAATAGCGTTGAGTCGACCAAGGTCCTCCGCGAAATACACGAGGGCATCTGTGGGAACCACGCCGCTGGAACTTCCCTCGCGCTCAAAGCGCTTAAGCAAGGCTATTTCTGGCCTACCATGAAGCGAGATGCTTGCGAATGGGCAAGGCGTTGCGACAAATGGGAACGCTTCGCGGAAATCCCGCGACAGCCACCGACCCCATTAAGCAGCATCGTCGTCCCACGTCCCTTCTCTAAATGGGGCGTGGACATCATTGGCAAGTTCCCTAGAGTGCCAAGGCAATACGAATACGCCATAATCGCCATTGACTACTTCACTAAGTGGGTAGAGGCCGAGCCGCTCGCCATAATAACTGAAGCAAACGCGCCGAGCTTCATTTGGAAAAGCATCATATGCAGGCATGGTATCCCCGCCTCGATTGTGACCGAGAATTGAGCACAATTCGACAACGCACGAGTAAGAGATATCTGCGTTCAACTAAAGATCAGCAAGACCTTCTCCTCGCCGCGTCATCCTCAGGCCAACGACCAGGTCGAAGCAATTAACAAGACTATCAAGAGCAACCTTAAAAAGAAGCTCGAACACAGGAAAGGCGCCTGGGCCGAGGAATTGCCATTCGGCCTATGGGCTTACAGGACAATCGCGCGAAACGCCACCGGTGAAACGCCATTCTCCCTCGCATATGGGATCGAGGCTGTGGTTCCGATCGAAACCGAGATACCCACGTTCCGAGTCAACACGTTCGATGAAGTGAACAACGATGAGGCCATGCGCTTGGAGTTGGATTTGATCGACGAAAATAGATCAGAAGCATTCAGACGCCTCGCCGTGCAAAAGCGCAAGGTCGAAAGATATTACAACTCCAAGATCAAAAGTCGAACCTTTGCCGTCGGAATCCCTGTACTCAGACGAGTTTTCCAGAATACACAAGTTCAAGGCGTCGGCGTCCTAGGCCCGAACTGGGAAGGCCCCTATAGAGTCCGCAAAGTCATTCACGACGGGACATACTACATCGAGCACACGGACGGAACTCCTATTCGCCACCCGTGGAAGGCGGAACACTTGAGGCAGTACTACTAGTAGCTAGTGTTCCCCACGTTTTATCGCTTTATTTCCCATTTTCTATAAGGCCTACGAGCCAATGTTTTAGGATATTAAATTTCCCGCAAATTTTTCGCAAACGTAATAAAATTCGAGTTTTCCATTTCAAAATGCATCTTGTGCAAGTTTTCCGGTTACCAAAAATCAAACTTATAACCCTAAAACTTGGGAGGGCTAGCAATGGTAAGGAAACCCTCAAAAGAACACGCTCCACAATAAAATTATCAAGACGCCTACATGGCGCACGTAAGACGCCTACATGGCGCAACCTAAGTCGTCTCGCGAGACGCACCTAAAACGCCTACATGGCGCATGTAAGACGCCTACATGGCGCAACCAAGTCGTCTGTCGAGACGCACCTAAGATGCCTACATGGCGCACCTAAGATGCCTACATGGCGCACCTAACACGCTTAAATGGCGCAACCTAAGTCGTCTCGCGAGACGCACCTAAGCCGCCTACATGGCGCATGTAAGACGCCTACGTGGTGAAACCAAGTCGTCTGTCGAGAAGCACTTAAGACGCCTACATGGCCCACCTAAGATGCCTACATGGCGCACCTAACACGCCTACATAGCGCACTAAGATGCCTACATGGCGCAACCTAAGACGTCTACATGGCGCACCTAAGACGCCTACATGGCGCACTAAGACGCCTACATGGCGCACTTAAGACGCCTACATGGCGCACTCAGACGCCTACATGGTGCACGTAAGACGCCTACATGGCGCAACCAAGTCGTCTCTCGAGACGCACCTAAGACGCCTACATGGCGCAACCAAGTCGTCTCTCGAGACGCATCTAAGACGCCTACATGGCGCAACCAAGACGCGTACATGGCGCACTAAGACGCCTACGTGGCGCACTTAAGACGCCTACATGGCGCACCTAAGACGCCTACATGGCGCACCTAAGACGCCTACATGGCGCAACCCAAGACGCCTACATGGCGCACTTAAGACGCCTACATGGCGCAACCAAGTCGTCTCTCGAGACGCACCTAAGACGCCTACATGGCGCAACCAAGACGCCTACATGGCGCACTAAGACACCTACATGGCGCACTTAAGATGCCTACATGGCGCACTAAGACGTCTACATGGCGCAACCAAGACGCCTACATGGCGCAACCTAAGACGCCTACATGGCGCACCTAAGACGCCTACATGGTGCACTAAGTCGCCTACATGGCGCACTAGTACGCCTACATGGCGCATTTAAGACGCCTACATGGCGCACCTAAGACGCCTACATGGCGCACGTAAGACGCCTACATGGCGCAACCAAGTCGTCTCTCGAGACGCACCTAAGACGCCTACATGGCGCAACCTAAGACGTCTACATGGCGCACCTAAGACGCCTATATGGTGCAACCAAGACGCCTACATGGCACACCTAAGACGCCTACATGGCGCAACCAGGATGCCTACATGGTGCAACCTAAGATGCCTACATGGCGCGCCTAAGACGCCTACATGGCGCAACCTAAGACGTCTACATGGCGCAATCCGGCGCACATAAGATGCCTACGCGGCATGGCTAACTCGCAGTCGAAAAACTTATAGAACGCAAACCATCCAAGCGGCTGGCACGTTTGAAGGGGGATCCTGCTGAGATAAAGAATTGGCACGACCATTGACACAAACACTTGCCTATCAAAGAATGCCATGACAAATGAAAGAGCAAAAAAGTTCATAAAAATAAATAATATTTCATAAAAGAAAAGGGCAACTACCCCAAAAATCCTAGAAAGCAAGATCTAAAACAAGTGCGTTGAAAGGAAAAACCTAAAAGAAGGCATGCGCTAAACACTTGCGCGACAAAAATAATAAAGAAAATATATCACTCGGCGGGATCGTCGCCAATAGGATCGGCCCCGTTAAGTGGTGGGAACAGCGAGTCGAAGAAGTGGAAAGTGACCCCCCGAGAAGCATTCTCGGTAGCTGTGGCGTCCCGACACTCCACCACCGCCGCATGTCTCGCCTCTTCGACCCCGACGTCGAAGTCATCTTGAAGGTCGGACGCGAGCTGTTCCGCCGCAGCTTTCTCCTCGGTGACCCGAGCCACCTCCTCCGCCAAGGAATCGCGCTCACACTCCGCTCGAACACGGGTATCTTCGCTCGACGAAAGTTGGCCCTGAAGAATACCTACTTCTTCTGTACGCGACTCTAGCTAGCGTCGAAGGTCCCGCACCTCGCTCCGGAAGACCTCCGTCGATCGAGTTGCCACCTCGAGAGCTTGATGTTCCGTCGTTAACTCCTCAGCCATTTTCGCCACGGCCGACTAAGCACGATCGCATTTTCCGCGGGTAACCCCCAATTCCACGCGAGCCTCTTGAAGCTGCTCGCGGAGTCTCGCGAACTCTGCCTTTGAGTGAGAACCTCGCTCGACACGGGCCAGCTGAGACTTCGCTCGAGCTAGCTCCTCTTGGGCAAGGCTCATCCGACGGATGAGGTCATGAAGAATCTTCTCGCCCCGGGTCGCTCGACTTGGTTGAGACAATTCAACAAAAATACAATTCAAAAAAAGACAAGTCCATAACGAACAAAGCAAGAGAAACTTACTCTCTGTGCATCAGAAACGCCGTGATAAAAGAACTCCATGTTGCTGCTGGCCACGACGCTCTTCCACATCTTCATCGAAGATTAAGCAAGACCCAGGGAACATTCCCCTCTAACCTCCGCAGCCTCCACGTCGACCATCGAATTTACGTGCTTCGAGTCCGAAGACGTGTCTGGTAGAGCCGAGGAGGAGGGCCGCTTCAAAAAAGCGAGAGGGCCGCTCTCCGTCGGATTACCGGTATCGGGTTTCTCCCGACTGTTCCGCGCGGCAATCCGAGAACGAACCGCCGCCAACGACTTCAGATCCCGAGAAGCCTTCGCTAGGTGCGCACGAGCCCTCGCCCTAGCCGAGGAGGCTACAAAAGCGACAAAGTCAAATCCCTAGACTAAAAGCAAAAAACATAAAGAGCAAAAGTCAAAATACCTGGAAGACCGCCGCTTAAGGGAGATGAAACGGCACTGGGAACACTCTCGGACCGCTGACTGTCGCCATGGCCAGGAGGAAAGGGTGGGAACCACCCGGTAGAAGCCATCAGCTTAGGCGAACGAAATCGTTCGACAGCCTTCCGGGCCTCCGACATTCCCCGGATCTCCTTCACGAAGTCGAGATCATCGGCCCCCATGTCAGCAGAAAACTCGGTCAAGGGACCAAACCGAAGCGGTGCATCGCCAAAAGCCTCCGCCGAGACCCACACCCACGGTCTTCTATTATACTTCTCCGAGTCCGTGATCATCTTAGTGTTCCGGCTATCGCGGGCCATGAAGAAACCGGGCTGCCAGGGCGCAGGGAAGACCGCGATGAGATTGCGAAAGTCTTTCACGGTCATCACTCGATCGGTCTGGCAATGCCACTCCATGTGACACATCGCCACGATGCGGTAAAACGCCGGACTCATCTGACAGGCATGCACCCCCAGTCGTGCGATGAGCTGCTAGACGATGGGTTGGAACGGCAACCACAACCCGCAGGGGAGACTCGAAACCGAAACTGTGGCTAATCCACGGCAAGGACGGAAAGGACGGTCGCCTTGTAAGGGACGGAGGAGCGCCACGGACGATGGAATGGCAAATGCCTCCCTGAGACCGATGAATGTTCGGTAGGTGAGCGAGCTCGAAGCATTGACCCCCGAACAATCGAAGCCCTCCTCGGGATACCACTCCATCCTAGCGAGCGATCTCGCTGACACTACCACCTCTGCATCAGGGGTCTCGGGTTGAGCACCCCCTGGCTCCACGAAAGGGCCTACGCCCTCCGGCACGGCCGCGGAAGCCGCCGACGGCCCTTCAGGACGCTCCGGTGCGAGGCCTTCGGCCCCCGGACATGTCTCTAAATCACCTTCGGAATCTTCAGACTCGGGACCGAAATCGTCCACGCAGTCAATCTCGTCGAGGACCGACTCTAGTAGAGTCGCAGCATCCGCGCCCGCAGTATCTCCTGACGTGCCA
This sequence comes from Urtica dioica subsp. dioica, assembly GCF_054948205.1. Lineage (NCBI taxonomy): Eukaryota > Viridiplantae > Streptophyta > Magnoliopsida > Rosales > Urticaceae > Urtica > Urtica dioica. The sequence goes on along the minus strand of NC_142756.1, from coordinate 35,529,612 downwards.
TGAGAGTCCAAGTCAGACATCGGCACGTCGAGGTAGGTCTTATCACGAACTCCCTCACCGACCAAGTTGATCACGAGGCGAGGAGCAGGATCCCCGAACGCGGGATGATCAACCCCCCCACTTGTGCCGCGCCCAGTTGGCGCACACTCCTCCTGAGGCTGAGGAACAGGCACAGTCACACCTAGCTCACCTTCTTCGAACCACTGCTCCACTCCACTTGGATTCTCTTCCACGTGCAGAGGAACTTCCCCCAATCCCGCGAAGAGATCATCCTCTACATGTTCAGAATCCTGAAACAAGAGAGAGAAATCAATCTCGGGATCCTCAGCTGAGAAAATGGAAGGAACATCCATAATGCAAGCGGTAGAAAAGAAAAAAGTGTAGAGAAAGAGAGAAAAAATAAAGTGGAGGAATGGGAGAGGGGGAAGGGCTTATTTATAGACTCCTAAGGGGGTAGGCGTCCAAATCCTACTCCCACAAGGAGAAAAACGGAGGAAAACCTCCAAAAAAGTCGAATTTCCCCGCGCGAAGTGAACCAGCCCCGCACACGGGGTGGGCCGCGCGCCAAGACCGCGCCCCCCGCGGGTCGCGCCGCTCAGACCGCGCGCCGCGCGGCTACGCCAAAAAAAAAAGAAAAAAAAAGAGGAAGAAAAAAGATATTTTCCTTGGGTGACGGGACTCTAAAGATATTTTCCTCAAACACCCAACCGAAAAGACAAAAAGTTCATCGTCGGGAACCTCCCGAGCAACGAACTTGGGGGGCTAATGTTATCGGTCGTTTTCAGAAAACCCGAGGCACCAAGAAGACACGTCGCTCAAAGGGCCGATGGTCAGGCCGGAGTTCCTGAAGAGTGGCAAGCCTTCAAGCCCTCGCCCAAACTCTTGACTCCTTGAGTCGAGCATAGCCCCTCGAGTTGAGACTTGAGTCTGTTCCCCGAGTCGAGCTTCGCTCCTCGAGTCGAGCCTTGAGTCAGTCTCCTCGAGTCGAGCCTTGAGTCAGTCTCCTCGAGTCGCGCTTCGCTCCTCGAGTCAAGCCTTGAGTTAGTCTCCTCGAGTCGAGCCTCGACTCGGATTCTACCCGTCATATAGCTACATTCATGTCACAAACCCAAAATGCAAAGCCCACAATAGCTCAATGGGCCCGGAAGGACGACGGTCGCGAAAAACCCACGAAGGCGCTGCCCAGCGCGTGCCGCGCCCGGGCAGAGTCGCGCCTCGCGCATAGCGCCGCAGACCGCGCGCCGCGAGTTACGTGCCGCGCGCCCGCGATGCTGCGCCGCTGCCTCTTGTGCGCCTCCACTTGAAGAGGTGCGCCCCCCCAGTCCCACATGGACAATGAAGGACCTTCATAAGGCTCTCAAACACCTATATAAACCCCCTCTCGCTGAGGGGGAAGCCATCTCTTCATCTCTAATCGATACGCTCAAAAGTGCTCAAGCACGCTCCTAGGGTTCTCGACTAGAGTCCCTCTCCGCGCCTGACAAGCTAGACATGTACGCAATCTCCGAGGTTCTGAGACGCTGCCGAGGACTCCTCTGCACCCCGTCTCCTTCGTCGACTACACTTCTCCATCAAGGCTCCGCGCCTCATACTGCGTCTCACACGCCTGAACTATGTTCTAACCTGATCCCACACAAGGGTACGTAGGCAGCCGACACCCAAGGCACGGTCACTCCCCCTCCTCACCCCTTCCCTCTTCTGAGAGATGAGTTGATCAGAGAAAACCTAGCTCTAGACTTTCGAGTTCACACTTTTGGCCCGGGTGCGATCACTTGGTCTGGCCTTAGATCGAACCTCCCGAGGTATTCAATAGTTGTTCATTTTCGTGCGACAACAACCTTCGGGACGCCTGAGGGGATCGAGGTCACCCACATCGTGCCCTTCCTGGTTGTTGATCAGCCGTCCGCGTACAACATCATCATAGGTCGCCCGACTCTCAATCGGCTGAAGGCCATAACTTCCACCTACCATCTGATGCTGAAATTCCCAACTAAAAAGGGGATCGCCATAATGTTGGGAGACCAATCAGTGGTGAGAATGTGCTACATCCAGGGGGTGGATGGAAAGATGAAGGGAAGATGGTGAGCACCGTCTTCCAACTCGGAGATAAATTCCCATGCAAAATCGAGGACGGAGGCACCTTCGAGGAACTGGGCCCAAAGGGACGATGTCGAGCATCGAAAGGTGGAGACACCGGATGACCTCGTTCCCGTCGTGCTGGACGACGCCAAGCCTGACCAAGTAGTCAAGGTGGGCGTCCAGCTCCCAACCGAGATCCAACTCCAACTTGCGTCCTTCCTCCGCGAATTAAAAGATGTAACGCCTAATTAAACTACGATGGAATCTATTATTACTAATAATACTTATTATTATTTTTATTGTTATTATTATTATTATCGTTATTAATTTATTTTTTTACAGTGAAATATCCACCGACGCGCTTCAACGATTATAAAGGACCCAAATTTAATTAATGGTGATTATAAGTGCTTATATATTTAAAATATAAAGTTATTATATACAGATATATATGTGTCTGCATATATGATATTATAATCGTATGTACATTTTATTTTGAGTTTTTGGCATTATTCAACAGTAAAGAGTTTTTACTTATCTAAATAATGTAAACGCTTACAGTTTTGTCAATACCATATTTTTTCAAACACTCCTTCCTACACTACTACAAATGATGGATTATACAACCCAGTTTCTACAACGCTTAACATAAGCGTTGTAGAAACTAGGGATTCTACAACGCTTAACATAAGCGTTGTAGAAACTTAGTGTTTCTACAACGCTTATGACTAAGCGTTGTAGAATCCAGGTGTTTCTATAACGCTTTTGGATAAGCGTTGTAGAATCTGGGTGATTCTACAACGCTTTTGTAAAGCGTTGTAGAAGAATTTAAATTTCAGATTTCCCACAACGTTAACACTATCCGTTGTAGAACCGTCACCGCGGCACCATGTGATTTTCGCCGCGGCGAAAACTTTCTACAACGCAAGTTCAAAGCCTTGTAGACGGATGGACCTCGCCGCGGCACGATTTAAACCTCGCCGCGGCGAAGCATTCTACAACGCTTTTTATAAGCGTTGTAGAATAAAGTCGCCGCGGCGATGGTCATCTCTCGCCGCGGCTGGATATATACTCCGCCGCGGCGAGAAGGATACCGTGGCCTAGCAGTTTTTTATGAAACTTCCTCGCCGCGGCAGTGAAGGACTCCCGCCGCGGCGAGAGGATCCTACAACGGTTAGAATATCCGTTGTAGCATCCTCTCGCCGCGGCGAAGACATATTCTCGCCGCGGCGAGGTTTTTAGGTTTTCACTATATAAACCAATTTTCAGTTTTTTTTTTCTCATTCTCCTCAAAATACAAACGCGAGACAAACTATTTCGGCCGAGTCTGTCTTCATTTTCTCTTCCAAATTCCCTCGCCACGTCCTCGCCGTCGCCCCCATTCTCGCTCGCCACATCCTCGCCGCCATTCTCGCTCGCCACGTCCTCGCCGCCCAACTCTCTCGCGCCTCTCTCTCTCTCTCACCGCCTCTCACTCTCTTTTTAAATGTATGATTTTCTAAGTTTTTAAGGTGGTTATTGATTTAATTTCGTGTTGTTGATATGGATTTCGTGTTTTTGAATATGGATTTCATGTTATTTCCCCGAGTTGCATGTTGTGGTTATTTATTTAACAAAATTAGGGTTATTGATTTAAGGTGGTTATTGATTTAACAAAATTAGGGTTTTTTATTTTATTATGAATGAATTTGAGTTAGAATTTGTGTTAGAATGAATTTGAGTTAGAATTTGTGTTAGAATGAATTTGAGTTAGAATTTGTGTTAGAATTTGTGTTAGAATGAATTAGAGTTAGAATTTGTGTTAGAATGAATTTGAGTTAGAATTTGTGTTAGAATGGAATTGTTTATGAATTTGATATTGTTATGTTTAAATGAAGTTGGAATTGATATAGAATTTGTGATTGTTGTGACATTGTTAGTATTTAAAATGGTTATGTTGATTGTAGATTGTTGTCGGCCCGTCAACGATCGACAGGGGCAAAATCACAACGCCGCCTCCCGGCCGACCAAGTCCCATCCGGCAAGCTCCCGGGCGGCAGCCTCCCGGCCGGCAGAAGGGCTGGCCTCGGCCTTGCCTAAGCCAACAGCCGGCCCAAGGTTTGCCTCGGCCATTGGCCGGCCCAAGGCTTGCCTCGGCCATTGGCCGGCCCAAGGTTTGCCTCGGCCATTGGCCGGCCCAAGGCTTACCTCGGCCATTGGCCGGCTCTAGAGCCTTCCCTCGGCCAATGGCCAGCTCTAGAGCCTTCCCTCGGCCAATGGCCAGCTCTAGAGCCTTCCCTCGGCCATTGGCCGGCTCTAGAGCCTTCCCTCGGCCATTGGCCGACCCAAACTTGCTCACTTGGCCAAGGGGTCTTCAAACCACCCTTTGGCTGCCTATAAATACAGGGGCCGCTCCCCTAGTCCAGGTAATCCAATTTTGAGTCCCGAAACGCCGCCGAACTCGTACTTCGCTCGTTTCGCTCATCTTTGGCCTCTCACCACCCCTAAAACCTCTATACTCCACCTCAATCCCACTAATGTTGAGCGTCGGAGAGGTAAACAGGGGCACCCCCCCTGTTTCCCCTATGTAGTTCACAATCTCTTTCTTGCTTTTCAGGTATCGAGACGAGGTGAGCTTCACCCACAGCTAAGGGACGACTTGGGATACCAACTCCAACACGCTCGAGCCGGAGTGAGACCACTTGGTCCGGCCTTGGGTCTAACCACTCTGGGCTCCTAAATAGTTGTCCAAAAAACAGCGACAACATTTTGGCGCTAGAAGGAGGGGACCTCGATGCTCTCCCTTCCATTCCTCTATCACTACACCTACGACTCTCGAGAGATGAGTCATGTGCCTGCCACCTCCGTGGGCGCCCGAGCGACTAGCTCGAGGCACGGCCTCCAAAGCTCTGCGCACGGTCTCGAAGGGCAACCTCATGATAATGAGAGCCAGCCCCGAGACCCGACGAATGACCCCGAGGCCACAGTCCGAGAGGACACGGCTCGAAGGCTCGCCGAGCTCCTAGACCGCCGCGGCGTCACCGGCGCGCTCATCGCCGACCTCCTCGACTCCAACGACATCGACGACGTCAACCACAAGACCAACCCCGACCACGTTGTTCACGAAAGGGGACGCACGCGCACGCTTCCAAGGGGACACCCTCGGGCGACCGCACCGGGACGTTAACTTTCTGATGAGCACGCGCACGCGCCCTCGAGGGGACACCCTCGGGTGACCACGTCAAGGCTCCAAAGCTCACGCAATACCCGAGAACCCTCAGTCTCGAGGTCCCGAAAGGGACGCTCCAAGCTCACCATCCGCGTCCAAAACCCTTGTGAAGGTGACAACGTCGATGGTCGCGGCCTCCACCAAAGGCGTTGCCTGGATGACACGCCCTTAACAAGGGTGATAGGGACGGCCTCCGGGGACTTGAGAGACCGCCTCAGCTCTCAAAGAGAGGCTCACGAGTTCGACTTGAGAGAAAAACTCGACGCTCAACGCGAGACCGTGATCGTCTTGGGGCAGTGACCACCCAACATTGATCGAGCACGCGCTTGTGATACCGGCCGTTGTTCCCGAGTCACGAAGGAAAAGGCGTCGGAAGGGTCAAGTCCCTAATGACCACCCTTCTCCAGCCCCGAAGCAATCCTTCGTCCCGCTCAACACAACGCCCGACCAGATCCTAAGCTTACGCCGCAATGATCCCGGAAGCCCCGCTCCACTCACCAAGGACCCCGCGAAGCGAGATCGAAGTAGGTTCTGCGAATACCACAAAGACCCAGGCACGTGACGATCGAATGCTACCAGCTTAAGAGGCGAATTGATTCCCTAATTCGACGTGGGGACTTCAAGGAATTCGTCGCGTCTGCTAGCAAGCCATGATTGTCGCGACTTTGACCTTTAACTCACGCTCGAACCCGATCGGTTTCATGATCACTTTTATTTCGAAAATGTAATTTCTTCTTTTTTCAAAGAAGGCCAAGTGCCATGACTACCTGTAACGACCCCCTTTATTGCAATAAAAATTTATTCTACACATGAAAACTTTTTTGTATACCTCCAACACAAGAGTTTCTTGGCCTTCGTCTTACAAACGCAAGAAACTCGGGGGGCTAAGAGGGATCAATGCTCAATCAAAAACAACTCAACAACAACTCAAAAAAAAAATAATAATAAAGTCTCAAGGGGCCGATGGTTAGGCCGGAGGTCCCACAGAAAGACTTCTCACGTAACTCCTCGAGATGAGTTCATTCCTCGAGTCGAGCTCCCAGTCCGCGAGTCGACCGATACTCCTCGCGCCGACTCTTCATGAAATTCCTCATGCAGGCTCTACGTGAGTCCTCGAGTCGAGTTCGAGTCCACGAGTCGACTAATACTCCTCGTGCCGACTCTTCACATGTCTCCTCGAGATGAATTCATTCCTCGAGTTGAGCTCCGAGTCCGCGAGTCGACCGATACTCCTCGCGCCGACTCTTCACGAAATTCCTCGTGCAGGCTCTAAGTGAGTCCCCGAGTCGAGTTCGAGTCCACGAGTCGACTGATACTCCTCGTGCCAACTCTTCCCATGTCTCCTCGAGATGAATTCATTCCTCGAGTTGAGCTCCGAGTCCACGAGTCGACCGATACTCCTCGCGCCGACTATTCACGAAATTCCTCGTGCAGGCTCTACGTGAGTCCTCCAGTCGAGTTCGAGTCCACGAGTCGACTGATACTCCTCGTGCCGACTCTTCACATGTCTCCTCGAGATGAATTCATTCCTCGAGTCGACCTCCGAGTCCGCGAGTCGACCGATACTCCTCGCGCCGACTCTTCACGAAATTCCTCGTGCAGGCTCTACGTGAGTCCTCGAGTCGAGTTCGAGTCCACGAGTCGACTGATACTCCTCGTGACGACTCTTCATATGTCTCCTCGAGATGAATTCATTCCTCGAGTCGAGCTCCGAGTCCGCGAGTCGACTGATACTCCTCGCGCCGTCTCTTCACGAAATTCCTCGTGCAGGCTCTACGTGAGTCCTCAAGTCGAGTTCGAGTCCACGAGTCGACTGATACTCCTCGTGCCGACTCTTCACATGTCTCCTTGAGATGAATTCATTCCTCGAGTCGAGCTCCGAGTCCGCGAGTCGACCTATACTCCTCGCGCCGACTCTTCACGAAATTCCTCGTGCAGGCTCTACGTGAGTCCTCGAGTCGAGTTCGAGTCCACGAGTCGACTGATACTCCTCGTAACGACTCTTCACATGTCTCCTCGAGATGAATTCATTCCTCGAGTCGAGCTCCGAGTCCGCGAGTCGCCCGATACTCCTCGCGCCGACTCTTCACGAAATTCCTCGTGCAGGCTCTGCGTGACTCCTCGAGTCGAGTTCGAGTCCACGAGTCGACTGATACTCCTCGTGCCAACTCTTCACATGTCTCCTCGACATGAATTCATTCCTCGAGTCGAGCTCCGAGTCCTCGAGTCGACCGATACTCCTCGCGCCGACTCTTCACGAAATTCCTCGTGCAGGCTCTACGTGAGTCCTCGAGTCGAGTTCGAGTTCACGAGTCGACTGATACTCCTCGTGCCGACTCTTCACATGTGTCCTCAAATGAATTCATTCCTCGAGTCGAGCTCCGACTCCGCGAGTCGGCCGATACTCCTCGCGCCGACTCTTCACGAAATTCCCCGTGCAAGCTCTACGTGAGTCCTCGAGTCGAGTTCGAGTTCACGAGTCGACTGATACTCCTCGTGCCAACTCTTCACATGTCTCCTCGAGATGAATTCATTCCTCCAGTCGAGCTCCGAGTCCGCGAGTCGACCGATACTCCTCGCGCCGACTCTTCACGAAATTCCTCGTGCAGGCTCTAGGTGAGTCCCCGAGTCGAGTTCGAGTCCACGAGTCGACTGATACTCCTCGTGCCAACTCTTCCCATGTCTCCTCGAGATGAATTCATTCCTCGAGTTGAGCTCCGAGTCCACGAGTCGACCGATACTCCTCGCGCCGACTATTCACGAAATTCCTCGTGCAGGCTCTACGTGAGTCCTCCAGTCGAGTTCGAGTCCACGAGTCGACTGATACTCCTCGTGCCGACTCTTCACATGTCTCCTCGAGATGAATTCATTCCTCGAGTCGACCTCCGAGTCCGCGAGTCGACCGATACTCCTCGCGCCGACTCTTCACGAAATTCCTCTTGCAGGCTCTACGTGAGTCCTCGAGTCGAGTTCGAGTCCACGAGTCGACTGATACTCCTCGTGACGACTCTTCATATGTCTCCTCGAGATGAATTCATTCCTCGAGTCGAGCTCCGAGTCCGCGAGTCGACTGATACTCCTCGCGCCGTCTCTTCACGAAATTCCTCGTGCAGGCTCTACGTGAGTCCTCAAGTCGAGTTCGAGTCCACGAGTCGACTGATACTCCTCGTGCCGACTCTTCACATGTCTCCTTGAGATGAATTCATTCCTCGAGTCGAGCTCCGAGTCCGCGAGTCGACCTATACTCCTCGCGCCGACTCTTCACGAAATTCCTCGTGCAGGCTCTACGTGAGTCCTCGAGTCGAGTTCGAGTCCACGAGTCGACTGATACTCCTCGTAACGACTCTTCACATGTCTCCTCGAGATGAATTCATTCCTCGAGTCGAGCTCCGAGTCCGCGAGTCGACCGATACTCCTCGCGCCGACTCTTCACGAAATTCCTCGTGCAGGCTCTGCGTGACTCCTCGAGTCGAGTTCGAGTCCACGAGTCGACTGATACTCCTCGTGCCAACTCTTCACATGTCTCCTCGACATGAATTCATTCCTCGAGTCGAGCTCTGAGTCCTCGAGTCGACCGATACTCCTCGCGCCGACTCTTCACGAAATTCCTCGTGCAGGCTCTACGTGAGTCCTCGAGTCGAGTTCGAGTTCACGAGTCGACTGATACTCCTCGTGCCGACTCTTCACATGTGTCCTCAAATGAATTCATTCCTCGAGTCGAGCTCCGACTCCGCGAGTCGACTGATACTCCTCGCGCCGTCTCTTCACGAAATTCCTCGTGCAGGCTCTACGTGAGTCCTCAAGTCGAGTTCGAGTCCACGAGTCGACTGATACTCCTCGTAACGACTCTTCACATGTCTCCTCGAGATGAATTCATTCCTCGAGTCGAGCTCCGAGTCCGCGAGTCGACCGATACTCCTCGCGCCGACTCTTCACGAAATTCCTCGTGCAGGCTCTGCGTGACTCCTCGAGTCGAGTTCGAGTCCACGAGTCGACTGATACTCCTCGTGCCAACTCTTCACATGTCTCCTCGACATGAATTCATTCCTCGAGTCGAGCTCCGAGTCCTCGAGTCGACCGATACTCCTCGCGCTGACTCTTCACGAAATTCCCCGTGCAAGCTCTACGTGAGTCCTCGAGTCGAGTTCGAGTTCACGAGTCGACTGATACTCCTCGTGCCCACTCTTCACATGTCTCCTCGAGATGAATTCATTCCTCCAGTCGAGCTCCGAGTCCGCGAGTCGACCGATACTCCTCGCGCCGACTCTTCACGAAATTCCTCGTGCAGGCTCTACGTGAGTCCTCGAGTCGAGTTCGAGTCCACGACTCGACTGATACTCCTCGTGCCAACTCTTCACATGTCTCCTCGAGATGAATTCATTCATCGAGTCGAGCTCCGAGTCCGCGAGTCGACCGATACTCCTCGCGCCGACTCTTCACGAAATTCCTCGTGTAGGCTCTACGTGAGTCCTCGAGTCAAGTTCGAGTCCACGAGTCGACTGATACTCCTCGTGCCGACTCTTCACATGTCTCCTCGAGATGAATTCATTCCTCGAGTCGAGCTCCGAGTCCGCGAGTCGACCGATACTCCTCGCGCCGACTCTTCACGAAATTCCTCGCGCTGACTCTTCACGAAATTCCTCGTGCAGGCTCTACGTGAGTCCTCTAGTCGAGTTCGAGTCCACGAGTCGACTGATACTCCTCATGCCGACTCTTCACATGTCTCCTCGAGATGAATTCGTTCCTCGAGTCGAGCTCCGAGTCCGCGAGTCGACCGATACTCCTCGCGCCGACTCTTCACGAAATTCCTCGTGCATGCTCTACGTGAGTCCTCGAGTCGAGTTCGAGTCCACGAGTCGACTGATACTCCTCGTGACGACTCTTCATATGTCTCCTCGAGATGAATTCATTCCTCGAGTCGAGCTCCGAGTCCGCGAGTCGAACGATACTCCTCGCGCCGTCTCTTCACGAAATTCCTCGTGCAGGCTCTACGTGAGTCCTCAAGTCGAGTTCGAGTCCACGAGTCGACTGATACTCCTCGTGCCGACTCTTCACATGTCTCCTTGAGATGAATTCATTCCTCGAGTCGAGCTCCGAGTCCGCGAGTCGACCTATACTCCTCGCGCCGACTCTTCACGAAATTCCTCGTGCAGGCTCTACGTGAGTCCTCGAGTCGAGTTCGAGTCCACGAGTCGACTGATACTCCTCGTAACGACTCTTCACATGTCTCCTCGAGATGAATTCATTCCTCGAGTCGAGCTCCGAGTCCGCGAGTCGACCGATACTCCTCGCGCCGACTCTTCACGAAATTCCTCGTGCAGGCTCTGCGTGACTCCTCGAGTCGAGTTCGAGTCCACGAGTCGACTGATACTCCTCGTGCCAACTCTTCACATGTCTCCTCGAGATGAATTCATTCCTCGAGTCGAGCTCCAAGTCCGCGAGTCGACAGATACTCCTCGCGCCGACTCTTCAAGAAATTCCTCGTGCAGGCTCTACGTGAGTCCTCTAGTCGAGTTCGAGTCCACGAGTCGACTGATACTCCTCATGCCGACTCTTCACATGTCTCCTCGAGATGAATTCGTTCCTCGAGTCGAGCTCCGAGTCCGCGAGTCGACCGATACTCCTCGCGCCGACTCTTCACGAAATTCCTCTTGCAGGCTCTACGTGAGTCCTCGAGTCGAGTTCGAGTCCACGAGTCGACTGATACTCCTCGTGACGACTCTTCATATGTCTCCTCGAGATGAATTCATTCCTCGAGTCGAGCTCCGAGTCCGCGAGTCGACCGATACTCCTCGCGCCGACTCTTCATGAAATTCCTCGCGCCGACTCTTCACGAAATTCCTCGTGCAGGCTCTACGTGAGTCCTCTAGTCGAGTTCGAGTCCACGAGTCGACTGATACTCCTCATGCCGACTCTTCACATGTCTCCTCGAGATGAATTCGTTCCTCGAGTCGAGCTCCGAGTCCGCGAGTCGACCGATACTCCTCGCGCCGACTCTTCACGAAATTCCTCGTGCAGGCTCTGCGTGACTCCTCGAGTCGAGTTCGAGTCCACGAGTCGACTGATACTCCTCGTGCCAACTCTTCACATGTCTCCTCGACATGAATTCATTCCTCGAGTCGAGCTCTGAGTCCTCGAGTCGACCGATACTCCTCGCGCCGACTCTTCACGAAATTCCTCGTGCAGGCTCTACGTGAGTCCTCGAGTCGAGTTCGAGTTCACGAGTCGACTGATACTCCTCGTGCCGACTCTTCACATGTGTCCTCAAATGAATTCATTCCTCGAGTCGAGCTCCGACTCCGCGAGTCGACTGATACTCCTCGCGCCGTCTCTTCACGAAATTCCTCGTGCAGGCTCTACGTGAGTCCTCAAGTCGAGTTCGAGTCCACGAGTCGACTGATACTCCTCGTAACGACTCTTCACATGTCTCCTCGAGATGAATTCATTCCTCGAGTCGAGCTCCGAGTCCGCGAGTCGACCGATACTCCTCGCGCCGACTCTTCACGAAATTCCTCGTGCAGGCTCTGCGTGACTCCTCGAGTCGAGTTCGAGTCCACGAGTCGACTGATACTCCTCGTGCCAACTCTTCACATGTCTCCTCGACATGAATTCATTCCTCGAGTCGAGCTCCGAGTCCTCGAGTCGACCGATACTCCTCGCGCTGACTCTTCACGAAATTCCCCGTGCAAGCTCTACGTGAGTCCTCGAGTCGAGTTCGAGTTCACGAGTCGACTGATACTCCTCGTGCCAACTCTTCACATGTCTCCTCGAGATGAATTCATTCCTCCAGTCGAGCTCCGAGTCCGCGAGTCGACCGATACTCCTCGCGCCGACTCTTCACGAAATTCCTCGTGCAGGCTCTACGTGAGTCCTCGAGTCGAGTTCGAGTCCACGACTCGACTGATACTCCTCGTGCCAACTCTTCACATGTCTCCTCGAGATGAATTCATTCATCGAGTTGAGCTCCGAGTCCGCGAGTCGACCGATACTCCTCGCGCCGACTCTTCACGAAATTCCTCGTGTAGGCTCTACGTGAGTCCTCGAGTCAAGTTCGAGTCCACGAGTCGACTGATACTCCTCGTGCCGACTCTTCACATGTCTCCTCGAGATGAATTCATTCCTCGAGTCGAGCTCCGAGTCCGCGAGTCGACCGATACTCCTCGCGCCGACTCTTCACGAAATTCCTCGCGCTGACTCTTCACGAAATTCCTCGTGCAGGCTCTACGTGAGTCCTCTAGTCGAGTTCGAGTCCACGAGTCGACTGATACTCCTCATGCCGACTCTTCACATGTCTCCTCGAGATGAATTCGTTCCTCGAGTCGAGCTCCGAGTCCGCGAGTCGACCGATACTCCTCGCGCCGACTCTTCACGAAATTCCTCGTGCATGCTCTACGTGAGTCCTCGAGTCGAGTTCGAGTCCACGAGTCGACTGATACTCCTCGTGACGACTCTTCATATGTCTCCTCGAGATGAATTCATTCCTCGAGTCGAGCTCCGAGTCCGCGAGTCGAACGATACTCCTCGCGCCGTCTCTTCACGAAATTCCTCGTGCAGGCTCTACGTGAGTCCTCAAGTCGAGTTCGAGTCCACGAGTCGACTGATACTCCTCGTGCCGACTCTTCACATGTCTCCTTGAGATGAATTCATTCCTCGAGTCGAGCTCCGAGTCCGCGAGTCGACCTATACTCCTCGCGCCGACTCTTCACGAAATTCCTCGTGCAGGCTCTACGTGAGTCCTCGAGTCGAGTTCGAGTCCACGAGTCGACTGATACTCCTCGTAACGACTCTTCACATGTCTCCTCGAGATGAATTCATTCCTCGAGTCGAGCTCCGAGTCCGCGAGTCGACCGATACTCCTCGCGCCGACTCTTCACGAAATTCCTCGTGCAGGCTCTGCGTGACTCCTCGAGTCGAGTTCGAGTCCACGAGTCGACTGATACTCCTCGTGCCAACTCTTCACATGTCTCCTCGAGATGAATTCATTCCTCGAGTCGAGCTCCAAGTCCGCGAGTCGACAGATACTCCTCGCGCCGACTCTTCAAGAAATTCCTCGTGCAGGCTCTACGTGAGTCCTCTAGTCGAGTTCGAGTCCACGAGTCGACTGATACTCCTCATGCCGACTCTTCACATGTCTCCTCGAGATGAATTCGTTCCTCGAGTCGAGCTCCGAGTCCGCGAGTCGACCGATACTCCTCGCGCCGACTCTTCACGAAATTCCTCTTGCAGGCTCTACGTGAGTCCTCGAGTCGAGTTCGAGTCCACGAGTCGACTGATACTCCTCGTGACGACTCTTCATATGTCTCCTCGAGATGAATTCATTCCTCGAGTCGAGCTCCGAGTCCGCGAGTCGACCGATACTCCTCGCGCCGACTCTTCATGAAATTCCTCGCGCCGACTCTTCACGAAATTCCTCGTGCAGGCTCTACGTGAGTCCTCTAGTCGAGTTCGAGTCCACGAGTCGACTGATACTCCTCATGCCGACTCTTCACATGTCTCCTCGAGATGAATTCGTTCCTCGAGTCGAGCTCCGAGTCCGCGAGTCGACCGATACTCCTCGCGCCGACTCTTCACGAAATTCCTCTTGCAGGCTCTACGTGAGTCCTCGAGTCGAGTTCGAGTCCACGAGTCGACTGATACTCCTCGTGACGACTCTTCATATGTCTCCTCGAGATGAATTCATTCCTCGAGTCGAGCTCCGAGTCCGCGAGTCGACTGATACTCCTCGCGCCGTCTCTTCACGAAATTCCTCGTGCAGGCTCTACGTGAGTCCTCAAGTCGAGTTCGAGTCCACGAGTCGACTGATACTCCTCGTGCCGACTCTTCACATGTCTCCTTGAGATGAATTCATTCCTCGAGTCGAGCTCCGAGTCCGCGAGTCGACCTATACTCCTCGCGCCGACTCTTCACGAAATTCCTCGTGCAGGCTCTACGTGAGTCCTCGAGTCGAGTTCGAGTCCACGAGTCGACTGATACTCCTCGTAACGACTCTTCACATGTCTCCTCGAGATGAATTCATTCCTCGAGTCGAGCTCCGAGTCCGCGAGTCGACCGATACTCCTCGCGCCGACTCTTCACGAAATTCCTCGTGCAGGCTCTGCGTGACTCCTCGAGTCGAGTTCGAGTCCACGAGTCGACTGATACTCCTCGTGCCAACTCTTCACATGTCTCCTCGACATGAATTCATTCCTCGAGTCGAGCTCTGAGTCCTCGAGTCGACCGATACTCCTCGCGCCGACTCTTCACGAAATTCCTCGTGCAGGCTCTACGTGAGTCCTCGAGTCGAGTTCGAGTTCACGAGTCGACTGATACTCCTCGTGCCGACTCTTCACATGTGTCCTCAAATGAATTCATTCCTCGAGTCGAGCTCCGACTCCGCGAGTCGACTGATACTCCTCGCGCCGTCTCTTCACGAAATTCCTCGTGCAGGCTCTACGTGAGTCCTCAAGTCGAGTTCGAGTCCACGAGTCGACTGATACTCCTCGTAACGACTCTTCACATGTCTCCTCGAGATGAATTCATTCCTCGAGTCGAGCTCCGAGTCCGCGAGTCGACCGATACTCCTCGCGCCGACTCTTCACGAAATTCCTCGTGCAGGCTCTGCGTGACTCCTCGAGTCGAGTTCGAGTCCACGAGTCGACTGATACTCCTCGTGCCAACTCTTCACATTTCTCCTCGACATGAATTCATTCCTCGAGTCGAGCTCCGAGTCCTCGAGTCGACCGATACTCCTCGCGCTGACTCTTCACGAAATTCCCCGTGCAAGCTCTACGTGAGTCCTCGAGTCGAGTTCGAGTTCACGAGTCGACTGATACTCCTCGTGCCAACTCTTCACATGTCTCCTCGAGATGAATTCATTCCTCCAGTCGAGCTCCGAGTCCGCGAGTCGACCGATACTCCTCGCGCCGACTCTTCACGAAATTCCTCGTGCAGGCTCTACGTGAGTCCTCGAGTCGAGTTCGAGTCCACGACTCGACTGATACTCCTCGTGCCAACTCTTCACATGTCTCCTCGAGATGAATTCATTCATCGAGTCGAGCTCCGAGTCCGCGAGTCGACCGATACTCCTCGCGCCGACTCTTCACGAAATTCCTCGCGCTGACTCTTCACGAAATTCCTCGTGCAGGCTCTACGTGAGTCCTCTAGTCGAGTTCGAGTCCACGAGTCGACTGATACTCCTCATGCCGACTCTTCACATGTCTCCTCGAGATGAATTCGTTCCTCGAGTCGAGCTCCGAGTCCGCGAGTCGACCGATACTCCTCGCGCCGACTCTTCACGAAATTCCTCGTGCAGGCTCTACGTGAGTCCTCGAGTCGAGTTCGAGTCCACGAGTCGACTGATACTCCTCGTGACGACTCTTCATATGTCTCCTCGAGATGAATTCATTCCTCGAGTCGAGCTCCGAGTCCGCGAGTCGAACGATACTCCTCGCGCCGTCTCTTCACGAAATTCCTCGTGCAGGCTCTACGTGAGTCCTCAAGTCGAGTTCGAGTCCACGAGTCGACTGATACTCCTCGTGCCGACTCTTCACATGTCTCCTTGAGATGAATTCATTCCTCGAGTCGAGCTCCGAGTCCGCGAGTCGACCTATACTCCTCGCGCCGACTCTTCACGAAATTCCTCGTGCAGGCTCTACGTGAGTCCTCGAGTCGAGTTCGAGTCCACGAGTCGACTGATACTCCTCGTAACGACTCTTCACATGTCTCCTCGAGATGAATTCATTCCTCGAGTCGAGCTCCGAGTCCGCGAGTCGACCGATACTCCTCGCGCCGACTCTTCACGAAATTCCTCGTGCAGGCTCTGCGTGACTCCTCGAGTCGAGTTCGAGTCCACGAGTCGACTGATACTCCTCGTGCCAACTCTTCACATGTCTCCTCGACATGAATTCATTCCTCGAGTCGAGCTCCGAGTCCTCGAGTCGACCGATACTCCTCGCGCCGACTCTTCACGAAATTCCTCGTGCAGACTCTACGTGAGTCCTCGAGTCGAGTTCGAGTTCACGAGTCGACTGATACTCCTCGTGCCGACTCTTCACATGTGTCCTCAAATGAATTCATTCCTCGAGTCGAGCTCCGACTCCGCGAGTCGGCCGATACTCCTCGCGCCGACTCTTCACGAAATTCCCCGTGCAAGCTCTACGTGAGTCCTCTAGTCGAGTTCGAGTTCACGAGTCGACTGATACTCCTCGTGCCAACTCTTCACATGTCTCCTCGAGATGAATTCATTCCTCCAGTCGAGCTCCGAGTCCGCGAGTCGACCGCTACTCCTCGCGCCGACTCTTCACGAAATTCCTCGTGCAGGCTCTACGTGAGTCCTCGAGTCGAGTTCGAGTCCACGACTCGACTGATACTCCTCGTGCCAACTCTTCACATGTCTCCTCGAGATGAATTCATTCATCGAGTCGAGCTCCGAGTCCGCGAGTCGACCGATACTCCTCGCGCCGACTCTTCACGAAATTCCTCGTGCAGGCTCTACGTGAGTCCTCGAGTCTAGTTCGAGTCCACGAGTCGACTGATACTCCTCGTGCCGACTCTTCACATGTCTCCTCGAGATGAATTCATTCCTCGAGTCGAGCTCCGAGTCCGCGAGTCGACCGATACTCCTCGCGCCGACTCTTCACGAAATTCCTCGCGCCGACTCTTCACGAAATTCCTCGTGCAGGCTCTACGTGAGTCCTCTAGTCGAGTTCGAGTCCACGAGTCGACTGATACTCCTCGTGCCGACTCTTCACATGTCTTCTCGAGATGAATTCGTTCCTCGAGTCGAGCTCCGAGTCCGCGAGTCGACCGATACTCCTCGCGCCGACTCTTCACGAAATTCCTCGTGCAGGCTCTACGTGAGTCCTCGAGTCGAGTTCGAGTCCACGAGTCGACTGATACTCCTCGTGCCGACTCTTCACATGTCTCCTCGAGATGAATTCATTCCTCGAGTCGAGCTCCGAGTCCGCGAGTCGACCGATACTCATTGCGCCGACTCTTCACGAAATTCCTCGTGCAGGGTCTACGTGAGTCCTCGAGTCGAGTTCGAGTCCACGAGTCGACTGATACTCCTCGTTCCGACTCTTCACATGTGTCCTCGAGATGAATTCATTCCTTGAGTCGAGCTCCGAGTCCGCGAGTCGACCGATACTCCTCGCGCCGACTCCTCACGAAATTCCTCGTGCAGGCTCTACGTGAGTTCTTGAGTCGAGTTCGAGTCCACGAGTCGACTGATACTAGTCGTGCCGACTCTTCACATGTCTCCTCGAGATGAATTCATTCATCGAGTCGAGCTCCGAGTCCGCGAGTCGACCGATACTCCTCGCGCCGACTCTTCACGAAATTCCTCGTGTAGGCTCTACGTGAGTCCTCGAGTCAAGTTCGAGTCCACGAGTCGACTGATACTCCTCGTGCCGACTCTTCACATGTCTCCTCGAGATGAATTCATTCCTCGAGTCGAGCTCCGAGTCCGCGAGTCGACCGATACTCCTCGCGCCGACTCTTCACGAAATTCCTCGCGCTGACTCTTCACGAAATTCCTCGTGCAGGCTCTACGTGAGTCCTCTAGTCGAGTTCGAGTCCACGAGTCGACTGATACTCCTCGTGCCGACTATTCACATGTCTTCTCGAGATGAATTCGTTCCTCGAGTCGAGCTCCGAGTCCGCGAGTCGACCGATACTCCTCATGCCGACTCTTCACATGTCTCCTCGAGATGAATTCGTTCCTCGAGTCGAGCTCCGAGTCCGCGAGTCGACCGATACTCCTCGCGCCGACTCTTCACGAAATTCCTCGTGCAGGCTCTACGTGAGTCCTCGAGTCGAGTTCGAGTCCACGAGTCGACTGATACTCCTCGTGACGACTCTTCATATGTCTCCTCGAGATGAATTCATTCCTCGAGTCGAGCTCCGAGTCCGCGAGTCGAACGATACTCCTCGCGCCGTCTCTTCACGAAATTCCTCGTGCAGGCTCTACGTGAGTCCTCAAGTCGAGTTCGAGTCCACGAGTCGACTGATACTCCTCGTGCCGACTCTTCACATGTCTCCTTGAGATGAATTCATTCCTCGAGTCGAGCTCCGAGTCCGCGAGTCGACCTATACTCCTCGCGCCGACTCTTCACGAAATTCCTCGTGCAGGCTCTACGTGAGTCCTCGAGTCGAGTTCGAGTCCACGAGTCGACTGATACTCCTCGTAACGACTCTTCACATGTCTCCTCGAAATGAATTCATTCCTCGAGTCGAGCTCCGAGTCCGCGAGTCGACCGATACTCCTCGCGCCGACTCTTCACGAAATTCCTCGTGCAGGCTCTGCGTGACTCCTCGAGTCGAGTTCGAGTCCACGAGTCGACTGATACTCCTCGTGCCAACTCTTCACATGTCTCCTCGACATGAATTCATTCCTCGAGTCGAGCTCCGAGTCCTCGAGTCGACCGATACTCCTCGCGCCGACTCTTCACGAAATTCCTCGTGCAGGCTCTACGTGAGTCCTCGAGTCGAGTTCGAGTTCACGAGTCGACTGATACTCCTCGTGCCGACTCTTCACATGTGTCCTCAAATGAATTCATTCCCCGAGTCGAGCTCCGACTCCGCGAGTCGGCCGATACTCCTCGCGCCGACTCTTCACGAAATTCCCCGTGCAAGCTCTACGTGAGTCCTCTAGTCGAGTTCGAGTTCACGAGTCGACTGATACTCCTCGTGCCAACTCTTCACATGTCTCCTCGAGATGAATTCATTCCTCCAGTCGAGCTCCGAGTCCGCGAGTCGACCGCTACTCCTCGCGCCGACTCTTCACGATATTCCTCGTGCAGGCTCTACGTGAGTCCTCGAGTCGAGTTCGAGTCCACGACTCGACTGATACTCCTCGTGCCAACTCTTCACATGTCTCCTCGAGATGAATTCATTCATCGAGTCGAGCTCCGAGTCCGCGAGTCGACCGATACTCCTCGCGCCGACTCTTCACGAAATTCCTCGTGCAGGCTCTACGTGAGTCCTCGAGTCTAGTTCGAGTCCACGAGTCGACTGATACTCCTCGCGCCGACTCTTCACGAAATTCCTCGTGCAGGCTCTACGTGAGTCCTCGAGTCGAGTTCGAGTCCACAAGTCGACTGATACTCCTCGTGACGACTCTTCATATGTCTCCTCGAGATGAATTCATTCCTCGAGTCGAGCTCCGAGTCCGCGAGTCGAACGATACTCCTCGCGCCGTCTCTTCACGAAATTCCTCGTGCAGGCTCTACGTGAGTCCTCAAGTCGAGTTCGAGTCCACGAGTCGACTGATACTCCTCGTGCCGACTCTTCACATGTCTCCTTGAGATGAATTCATTCCTCGAGTCGAGTTCCGAGTCCGCGAGTCGACCTATACTCCTCGCGCCGACTCTTCACGAAATTCCTCGTGCAGGCTCTACGTGAGTCCTCGAGTCGAGTTCGAGTCCACGAGTCGACTGATACTCCTCGTAACGACTCTTCACATGTCTCCTCGAGATGAATTCATTCCTCGAGTCGAGCTCCGAGTCCGCGAGTCGACCGATACTCCTCGCGCCGACTCTTCACGAAATTCCTCGTGCAGGCTCTGCGTGACTCCTCGAGTCGAGTTCGAGTCCACGAGTCGACTGATACTCCTCGTGCCAACTCTTCACATGTCTCCTCGACATGAATTCATTCCTCGAGTCGAGCTCCGAGTCCTCGAGTCGACCGATACTCCTCGCGCCGTCTCTTCACGAAATTCCTCGTGCAGGCTCTACGTGAGTCCTCGAGTCGAGTTCGAGTTCACGAGTCGACTGATACTCCTCGTGCCGACTCTTCACATGTGTCCTCAAATGAATTCATTCCTCGAGTCGAGCTCCGACTCCGCGAGTCGGCCGATACTCCTCGCGCCGACTCTTCACGAAATTCCCCGTGCAAGCTCTACGTGAGTCCTCTAGTCGAGTTCGAGTTCACGAGTCGACTGATACTCCTCGTGCCAACTCTTCACATGTCTCCTCGAGATGAATTCATTCCTCCAGTCGAGCTCCGAGTCCGCGAGTCGACCGCTACTCCTCGCGCCGACTCTTCACGAAATTCCTCGTGCAGGCTCTACGTGAGTCCTCGAGTCGAGTTCGAGTCCACGACTCGACTGATACTCCTCGTGCCAACTCTTCACATGTCTCCTCGAGATGAATTCATTCATCGAGTCGAGCTCCGAGTCCGCGAGTCGACCGATACTCCTCGCGCCGACTCTTCACGAAATTCCTCGTGCAGGCTCTACGTGAGTCCTCGAGTCTAGTTCGAGTCCACGAGTCGACTGATACTCCTCGTGCCGACTCTTCACATGTCTCCTCGAGATGAATTCATTCCTCGAGTCGAGCTCCGAGTCCGCGAGTCGACCGATACTCCTCGCGCCGACTCTTCACGAAATTCCTCGCGCTGACTCTTCACGAAATTCCTCGTGCAGGCTCTACGTGAGTCCTCTAGTCGAGTTCGAGTCCACGAGTCGACTGATACTCCTCATGCCGACTCTTCACATGTCTCCTCGAGATGAATTCGTTCCTCGAGTCGAGCTCCGAGTCCGCGAGTCGACCGATACTCCTCGCGCCGACTCTTCACGAAATTCCTCGTGCAGGCTCTACGTGAGTCCTCGAGTCGAGTTCGAGTCCACGAGTCGACTGATACTCCTCGTGACGACTCTTCATATGTCTCCTCGAGATGAATTCATTCCTCGAGTCGAGCTCCGAGTCCGCGAGTCGAACGATACTCCTCGCGCCGTCTCTTCACGAAATTCCTCGTGCAGGCTCTACGTGAGTCCTCAAGTCGAGTTCGAGTCCACGAGTCGACTGATACTCCTCGTGCCGACTCTTCACATGTCTCCTTGAGATGAATTCATTCCTCGAGTCGAGCTCCGAGTCCGCGAGTCGACCTATACTCCTCGCGCCGACTCTTCACGAAATTCCTCGTGCAGGCTCT
This sequence comes from Urtica dioica subsp. dioica, assembly GCF_054948205.1. Taxonomy (NCBI): domain Eukaryota; kingdom Viridiplantae; phylum Streptophyta; class Magnoliopsida; order Rosales; family Urticaceae; genus Urtica; species Urtica dioica. Next base: position 35,508,413 of record NC_142756.1, on the reverse strand, counting down.
ACGTGAGTCCTCGAGTCGAGTTCGAGTCCACGAGTCGACTGATACTCCTCGTAACGACTCTTCACATGTCTCCTCGAGATGAATTCATTCCTCGAGTCGAGCTCCGAGTCCGCGAGTCGACCGATACTCCTCGCGCCGACTCTTCACGAAATTCCTCGTGCAGGCTCTGCGTGACTTCTCGAGTCGAGTTCGAGTCCACGAGTCGACTGATACTCCTCGTGCCAACTCTTCACATGTCTCCTCGACATGAATTCATTCCTCGAGTCGAGCTCCGAGTCCTCGAGTCGACCGATACTCCTCGCGCCGACTCTTCACGAAATTCCTCGTGCAGGCTCTACGTGAGTCCTCGAGTCGAGTTCGAGTTCACGAGTCGACTGATACTCCTCGTGCCGACTCTTCACATGTGTCCTCAAATGAATTCATTCCTCGAGTCGAGCTCCGACTCCGCGAGTCGGCCGATACTCCTCGCGCCGACTCTTCACGAAATTCCCCGTGCAAGCTCTACGTGAGTCCTCTAGTCGAGTTCGAGTTCACGAGTCGACTGATACTCCTCGTGCCAACTCTTCACATGTCTCCTCGAGATGAATTCATTCCTCCAGTCGAGCTCCGAGTCCGCGAGTCGACCGCTACTCCTCGCGCCGACTCTTCACGAAATTCCTCGTGCAGGCTCTACGTGAGTCCTCGAGTCGAGTTCGAGTCCACGACTCGACTGATACTCCTCGTGCCAACTCTTCACATGTCTCCTCGAGATGAATTCATTCATCGAGTCGAGCTCCGAGTCCGCGAGTCGACCGATACTCCTCGCGCCGACTCTTCACGAAATTCCTCGTGCAGGCTCTACGTGAGTCCTCGAGTCTAGTTCGAGTGCACGAGTCGACTGATACTCCTCGTGCCGACTCTTCACATGTCTCCTCGAGATGAATTCATTCCTCGAGTCGAGCTCCGAGTCCGCGAGTCGACCGATACTCCTCGCGCCGACTCTTCACGAAATTCCTCGTGCCGACTCTTCACGAAATTCCTCGTGCAGGCTCTACGTGAGTCCTCTAGTCGAGTTCGAGTCCACGAGTCGACTGATACTCCTCGTGCCGACTCTTCACATGTCTCCTCGAGATGAATTCATTCCTCGAGTCGAGCTCCGAGTCCGCGAGTCGACCGATACTCATCGCGCCGACTCTTCACGAAATTCCTCGTGCAGGGTCTACGTGAGTCCTCGAGTCGAGTTCGAGTCCACGAGTCGACTGATACTCCTCGTTCCGACTCTTCACATGTGTCCTCGAGATGAATTCATTCCTTGAGTCGAGCTCCGAGTCCGCGAGTCGACCGATACTCCTCGCGCCGACTCCTCACGAAATTCCTCGTGCAGGCTCTACGTGAGTTCTTGAGTCGAGTTCGAGTCCACGAGTCGACTGATACTAGTCGTGCCGACTCTTCACATGTCTCCTCGAGATGAATTCATTCCTCGAGTCGAGCTCCGAGTCCGCGAGTCGACCGATACACATCGCGCCGACTCTTCACGAAATTCCTCGGGCAGGCTCTACGTGAGTCCTCGAGTCGAGTTCGAGTCCACGAGTCGACTGATACTCCTCGTGCCGACTCTTCACATGTGTCCTCGAGATGAATTCATTCCTTGAGTCGAGCTCCGAGTCCGCGAGTCGACCGATACTCCTCGCGCCGACTCTTCACGAAATTCCTCATGCAGGCTCTACGTGAGTCCTCGAGTCGAGTTCGAGTTCACGAGTCGACTGATACTCCTCGTGCCAACTCTTCACATGTCTCCTCGAGATGAATTCATTCCTCGAGTCGAGCTCCGAGTCCGCGAGTCGACCGATACTCCTCGCGCCGACTCGTCACGAAATTCCTCGTGCAGGCTAGCTCTACGTGAGTCCTCGAGTCGAGTTCGAGTCCACGAGTCGACTGATACTCCTCGTGCCGACTCTTCACATGTCTCCTCGAGATGAATTCATTCCTCGAGTCGAGCTTTGAGTCTGCGAGTCGACCGATACTCCTCGCGCCGACTCTTCACGTAATTCCTCGTGCAAGCTCTACGTGAGTCCTCGAGTCGAGTTCGAGTCCACGAGTCGACTGATACTCCTCGTGCCAACTCTTCACATGTCTCCTCGAGATGAATTCATTCATCGAGTCGAACTCCGAGTCCGCGAGTCGACCGATACTCCTCGCGCCGACTCTTCAAGAAATTCCTCGTGCAGGCTCTACGTGAGTCCTCGAGTCGAGTTCGAGTCCACGAGTCGACTGATACTCCTCGTGCCGACTCTTCACATGTGTCCTCGAGATGAATTCATTCCTTGAGTCGAGCTCCGAGTCCGCGAGTCGACCGATACTCCTCGCGCCGACTCTTCACGAAATTCCTCATGCAGGCTCTACGTGAGTCCTCGAGTGGAGTTCGAGTTCACGAGTCGACTGATACTCCTCGTGCCAACTCTTCACATGTCTCCTCGAGATGAATTCATTCCTCGAGTCGAGCTCCGAGTCCGCGAGTCGACCGATACTCCTCTCGCCGACTCTTCACGAAATTCCTCGTGCAGGCTAGCTCTACGTGAGTCCTCGAGTCGAGTTCGAGTCCACGAGTCGACCGATACTCCTCCTGCCGACTCTTCACATGTCTCCTCGAGATGAATTCATTCCTCGAGTCGAGCTTCGAGTCTGCGAGTCGACCGATACTCCTCGCGCCGACTCTTCACGAAATTCCTCGTGCAGGCTAGCTCTACGTGAGTCCTCGAGTCGAGTTCGAGTCCACGAGTCGACCGATACTCCTCCTGCCGACTCTTCACATGTCTCCTCGAGATGAATTCATTCCTCGAGTCGAGCTTCCAGTCTGCGAGTCGACTGATACTCCTCGCGCCGACTCTTCACGAAATTCCTCGTGCAAGCTCTACGTGAGTCCTCGAGTCGAGTTCGAGTCCACGAGTCGACTGATACTCCTCGTGCCAACTCTTCACATGTCTCCTCGAGATGAATTCATTCATCGAGTCGAGCTCCGAGTCCGCGAGTCGACCGATACTCCTCGCGCCGACTCTTCACGAAATTCCTCGTGCAAGCTCTACGTGACTCCTCGAGTCGAGTTCGAGTCCACGAGTCGACTGATACTCCTCGTGCCAACTCTTCACATGTCTCCTCGAGATGAATTCATTCATCGTTTCGAGCTCCGAGTCCGCGAGTCGACCGATACTCCTCGCGCCGACTCTTCACGAAATTCCTCATGCAGGCTCTACGTGAGTCCTCGAGTCGAGTTCGAGTTCACGAGTCGACTGATACTCCTCGTGCCAACTCTTCACATGTCTCCTCGAGATGAATTCATTCCTCGAGTCGAGCTCCGAGTCCGCGAGTCGACCGATACTCCTCGCGCTGACTCTTCACGAAATTCCTCGTGCAGGCTAGCTCTACGTGAGTCCTCGAGTCGAGTTCGAGTCCACGAGTCGACTGATACTCCTCGTGCTGACTCTTCACATGTCTCCTCGAGATGAATTCATTCCTCGAGTCGAGCTCCGAGTCTGCGAGTCGACCGATACTCCTCGCGCCGACTCTTCACAAAATTCCTCGTGTAGGCTCTACGTGAGTCCTCGAGTCGAGTTCGAGTCCACGAGTCGACTGATACTCCTCGTGCCAACTCTTCACATGTCTCCTCGAGATGAATTCATTCATCGAGTCGAGCTCCGAGTCCGCGAGTCGACCGATACTCCTCGCGCCGACTCTTCACGAAATTCCTCATGCAGGCTCTACGTGAGTCCTCGAGTCGAGTTCGAGTTCACGAGTCGACTGATACTCCTCGTGCCAACTCTTCACATGTCTCCTCGAGATGAATTCATTCCTCGAGTCGAGCTCCGAGTCCGCGAGTCGACCGATACTCCTCGCGCCGACTCTTCACGAAATTCCTCGTCCAGGCTAGCTCTACGTGAGTCCTCGAGTCGAGTTCGAGTCCACGAGTCGACTGATACTCCTCGTGCTGACTCTTCACATGTCTCCTCGAGATGAATTCATTCCTCGAGTCGAGCTCCGAGTCTGCGAATCGACCGATACTCCTCGCGCCGACTCTTCACAAAATTCCTCGTGTAGGCTCTACGTGAGTCCTCGAGTCGAGTTCGAGTCCACGAGTCGACTGATACTCCTCGTGCCAACTCTTCACATGTCTCCTCGAGATGAATTCATTCATCGAGTCGAGCTCCGAGTCCGCGAGTCGACCGATACTCCTCGCGCCGACTCTTCACGAAATTCCTCGTGCAGGCTAGCTCTACGTGAGTCCTCGAGTCGAGTTCGAGTCCACGAGTCGACTGATACTCCTCGTGCCGACTCTTCACATGTCTCCTCGAGATGAATTCATTCCTCGAGTCGAGCTTCGAGTCTGCGAGTCGACCGATACTCCTCGCGCCGACTCTTCACGAAATTCCTCGTGCAAGCTCTACGTGAGTCCTCGAGTCGAGTTCGAGTCCACGAGTCGACTGATACTCCTCGTGCCAACTCTTCACATGTCTCCTCGAGATGAATTCATTCATCGAGTCGAACTCCGAGTCCGCGAGTCGACCGATACTCCTCGCGCCGACTCTTCAAGAAATTCCTCGTGCAGGCTCTACGTGAGTCCTCGAGTCGAGTTCGAGTCCACGAGTCGACTGATACTCCTCGTGCCAACTCTTCACATGTCTCCTCGAGATGAATTCATTCATCGAGTCGAGCTCCGAGTCCGCGAGTCGACCGATACTCCTCGCGCCGACTCTTCACGAAATTCCTCATGCAGGCTCTACGTGAGTCCTCGAGTCGAGTTCGAGTTCACGAGTCGACTGATACTCCTCGTGCCAACTCTTCACATGTCTCCTCGAGATGAATTCATTCCTCGAGTCGAGCTCCGAGTCCGCGAGTCGACCGATACTCCTCGCGCCGACTCGTCACGAAATTCCTCGTGCAGGCTAGCTCTACGTGAGTCCTCGAGTCGAGTTCGAGTCCACGAGTCGACTGATACTCCTCGTGCCGACTCTTCACATGTCTCCTCGAGATGAATTCATTCCTCGAGTCGAGCTTTGAGTCTGCGAGTCGACCGATACTCCTCGCGCCGACTCTTCACGTAATTCCTCGTGCAAGCTCTACGTGAGTCCTCGAGTCGAGTTCGAGTCCACGAGTCGACTGATACTCCTCGTGCCAACTCTTCACATGTCTCCTCGAGATGAATTCATTCATCGAGTCGAACTCCGAGTCCGCGAGTCGACCGATACTCCTCGCGCCGACTCTTCAAGAAATTCCTCGTGCAGGCTCTACGTGAGTCCTCGAGTCGAGTTCGAGTCCACGAGTCGACTGATACTCCTCGTGCCGACTCTTCACATGTGTCCTCGAGATGAATTCATTCCTTGAGTCGAGCTCCGAGTCCGCGAGTCGACCGATACTCCTCGCGCCGACTCTTCACGAAATTCCTCATGCAGGCTCTACGTGAGTCCTCGAGTGGAGTTCGAGTTCACGAGTCGACTGATACTCCTCGTGCCAACTCTTCACATGTCTCCTCGAGATGAATTCATTCCTCGAGTCGAGCTCCGAGTCCGCGAGTCGACCGATACTCCTCTCGCCGACTCTTCACGAAATTCCTCGTGCAGGCTAGCTCTACGTGAGTCCTCGAGTCGAGTTCGAGTCCACGAGTCGACCGATACTCCTCCTGCCGACTCTTCACATGTCTCCTCGAGATGAATTCATTCCTCGAGTCGAGCTTCGAGTCTGCGAGTCGACCGATACTCCTCGCGCCGACTCTTCACGAAATTCCTCGTGCAGGCTAGCTCTACGTGAGTCCTCGAGTCGAGTTCGAGTCCACGAGTCGACCGATACTCCTCCTGCCGACTCTTCACATGTCTCCTCGAGATGAATTCATTCCTCGAGTCGAGCTTCCAGTCTGCGAGTCGACTGATACTCCTCGCGCCGACTCTTCACGAAATTCCTCGTGCAAGCTCTACGTGAGTCCTCGAGTCGAGTTCGAGTCCACGAGTCGACTGATACTCCTCGTGCCAACTCTTCACATGTCTCCTCGAGATGAATTCATTCATCGAGTCGAGCTCCGAGTCCGCGAGTCGACCGATACTCCTCGCGCCGACTCTTCACGAAATTCCTCGTGCAAGCTCTACGTGACTCCTCGAGTCGAGTTCGAGTCCACGAGTCGACTGATACTCCTCGTGCCAACTCTTCACATGTCTCCTCGAGATGAATTCATTCATCGAGTCGAGCTCCGAGTCCGCGAGTCGACCGATACTCCTCGCGCCGACTCTTCTCGAAATTCCTCGTGCAGGCTAGCTCTACGTGAGTCCTCGAGTCGAGTTCGAGTCCACGAGTCGACTGATACTCCTCGTGCCGACTCTTCACATGTCTCCTCGAGATGAATTCATTCCTCGAGTCGAGCTTCGAGTCTGCGAGTCGACCGATACTCCTCGCGCCGACTCTTCACGAAATTCCTCGTGCAAGCTCTACGTGAGTCCTCGAGTCGAGTTCGAGTCCACGAGTCGACTGATACTCCTCGTGCCAACTCTTCACATGTCTCCTCGAGATGAATTCATTCATCGAGTCGAACTCCGAGTCCGCGAGTCGACCGATACTCCTCGCGCCGACTCTTCAAGAAATTCCTCGTGCAGGCTCTACGTGAGTCCTCGAGTCGAGTTCGAGTCCACGAGTCGACTGATACTCCTCGTGCCAACTCTTCACATGTCTCCTCGAGATGAATTCATTCATCGAGTCGAGCTCCGAGTCCGCGAGTCGACCGATACTCCTCGCGCCGACTCTTCACGAAATTCCTCATGCAGGCTCTACGTGAGTCCTCGAGTCGAGTTCGAGTTCACGAGTCGACTGATACTCCTCGTGCCAACTCTTCACATGTCTCCTCGAGATGAATTCATTCCTCGAGTCGAGCTCCGAGTCCGCGAGTCGACCGATACTCCTCGCACCGACTCGTCACGAAATTCCTCGTGCAGGCTAGCTCTACGTGAGTCCTCGAGTCGAGTTCGAGTCCACGAGTCGACTGATACTCCTCGTGCCGACTCTTCACATGTCTCCTCGAGATGAATTCATTCCTCGAGTCGAGCTTTGAGTCTGCGAGTCGACCGATACTCCTCGCGCCGACTCTTCACGTAATTCCTCGTGCAAGCTCTACGTGAGTCCTCGAGTCGAGTTCGAGTCCACGAGTCGACTGATACTCCTCGTGCCAACTCTTCACATGTCTCCTCGAGATGAATTCATTCATCGAGTCGAACTCCGAGTCCGCGAGTCGACCGATACTCCTCGCGCCGACTCTTCAAGAAATTCCTCGTGCAGGCTCTACGTGAGTCCTCGAGTCGAGTTCGAGTCCACGAGTCGACTGATACTCCTCGTGCCGACTCTTCACATGTGTCCTCGAGATGAATTCATTCCTTGAGTCGAGCTCCGAGTCCGCGAGTCGACCGATACTCCTCGCGCCGACTCTTCACGAAATTCCTCATGCAGGCTCTACGTGAGTCCTCGAGTGGAGTTCGAGTTCACGAGTCGACTGATACTCCTCGTGCCAACTCTTCACATGTCTCCTCGAGATGAATTCATTCCTCGAGTCGAGCTCCGAGTCCGCGAGTCGACCGATACTCCTCTCGCCGACTCTTCACGAAATTCCTCGTGCAGGCTAGCTCTACGTGAGTCCTCGAGTCGAGTTCGAGTCCACGAGTCGACCGATACTCCTCCTGCCGACTCTTCACATGTCTCCTCGAGATGAATTCATTCCTCGAGTCGAGCTTCGAGTCTGCGAGTCGACCGATACTCCTCGCGCCGACTCTTCACGAAATTCCTCGTGCAGACTAGCTCTACGTGAGTCCTCGAGTCGAGTTCGAGTCCACGAGTCGACCGATACTCCTCCTGCCGACTCTTCACATGTCTCCTCGAGATGAATTCATTCCTCGAGTCGAGCTTCCAGTCTGCGAGTCGACTGATACTCCTCGCGCCGACTCTTCACGAAATTCCTCGTGCAAGCTCTACGTGAGTCCTCGAGTCGAGTTCGAGTCCACGAGTCGACTGATACTCCTCGTGCCAACTCTTCACATGTCTCCTCGAGATGAATTCATTCATCGAGTCGAGCTCCGAGTCCGCGAGTCGACCGATACTCCTCGCGCCGACTCTTCACGAAATTCCTCGTGCAAGCTCTACGTGACTCCTCGAGTCGAGTTCGAGTCCACGAGTCGACTGATACTCCTCGTGCCAACTCTTCACATGTCTCCTCGAGATGAATTCATTCATCGTTTCGAGCTCCGAGTCCGCGAGTCGACCGATACTCCTCGCGCCGACTCTTCACGAAATTCCTCATGCAGGCTCTACGTGAGTCCTCGAGTCGAGTTCGAGTTCACGAGTCGACTGATACTCCTCGTGCCAACTCTTCACATGTCTCCTCGAGATGAATTCATTCCTCGAGTCGAGCTCCGAGTCCGCGAGTCGACCGATACTCCTCGCGCCGACTCTTCACGAAATTCCTCGTGCAGGCTAGCTCTACGTGAGTCCTCGAGTCGAGTTCGAGTCCACGAGTCGACTGATACTCCTCGTGCTGACTCTTCACATGTCTCCTCGAGATGAATTCATTCCTCGAGTCGAGCTCCGAGTCTGCGAGTCGACCGATACTCCTCGCGCCGACTCTTCACAAAATTCCTCGTGTAGGCTCTACGTGAGTCCTCGAGTCGAGTTCGAGTCCACGAGTCGACTGATACTCCTCGTGCCAACTCTTCACATGTCTCCTCGAGATGAATTCATTCATCGAGTCGAGCTCCGAGTCCGCGAGTCGACCGATACTCCTCGCGCCGACTCTTCACGAAATTCCTCATGCAGGCTCTACGTGAGTCCTCGAGTCGAGTTCGAGTTCACGAGTCGACTGATACTCCTCGTGCCAACTCTTCACATGTCTCCTCGAGATGAATTCATTCCTCGAGTCGAGCTCCGAGTCCGCGAGTCGACCGATACTCCTCGCGCCGACTCTTCACGAAATTCCTCGTGCAGGCTAGCTCTACGTGAGTCCTCGAGTCGAGTTCGAGTCCACGAGTCGACTGATACTCCTCGTGCTGACTCTTCACATGTCTCCTCGAGATGAATTCATTCCTCGAGTCGAGCTCCGAGTCTGCGAGTCGACCGATACTCCTCGCGCCGACTCTTCACAAAATTCCTCGTGTAGGCTCTACGTGAGTCCTCGAGTCGAGTTCGAGTCCACGAGTCGACTGATACTCCTCGTGCCAACTCTTCACATGTCTCCTCGAGATGAATTCATTCATCGAGTCGAGCTCCGAGTCCGCGAGTCGACCGATACTCCTCGCGCCGACTCTTCACGAAATTCCTCGTGCAGGCTAGCTCTACGTGAGTCCTCGAGTCGAGTTCGAGTCCACGAGTCGACTGATACTCCTCGTGCCGACTCTTCACATGTCTCCTCGAGATGAATTCATTCCTCGAGTCGAGCTTCGAGTCTGCGAGTCGACCGATACTCCTCGCGCCGACTCTTCACGAAATTCCTCGTGCAAGCTCTACGTGAGTCCTCGAGTCGAGTTCGAGTCCACGAGTCGACTGATACTCCTCGTGCCAACTCTTCACATGTCTCCTCGAGATGAATTCATTCATCGAGTCGAACTCCGAGTCCGCGAGTCGACCGATACTCCTCGCGCCGACTCTTCAAGAAATTCCTCGTGCAGGCTCTACGTGAGTCCTCGAGTCGAGTTCGAGTCCACGAGTCGACTGATACTCCTCGTGCCAACTCTTCACATGTCTCCTCGAGATGAATTCATTCATCGAGTCGAGCTCCGAGTCCGCGAGTCGACCGATACTCCTCGCGCCGACTCTTCACGAAATTCCTCGTGCAGGCTAGCTCTACGTGAGTCCTCGAGTCGAGTTCGAGTCCACGAGTCGACTGATACTCCTCGTGCCGACTCTTCACATGTCTCCTCGAGATGAATTCATTCCTCGAGTCGAGCTTCGAGTCTGCGAGTCGACCGATACTCCTCGCGCCGACTCTTCACGAAATTCCTCGTGCAAGCTCTACGTGAGTCCTCGAGTCGAGTTCGAGTCCACGAGTCGACTGATACTCCTCGTGCCAACTCTTCACATGTCTCCTCGAGATGAATTCATTCATCGAGTCGAGCTCCGAGTCCGCGAGTCGACCGATACTCCTCGCGCCGACTCTTCACGAAATTCCTCATGCAGGCTCTACGTGAGTCCTCGAGTCGAGTTCGAGTTCACGAGTCGACTGATACTCCTCGTGCCAACTCTTCACATGTCTCCTCGAGATGAATTCATTCCTCGAGTCGAGCTCCGAGTCCGCGAGTCGACCGATACTCCTCGCGCCGACTCTTCACGAAATTCCTCGTGCAAGCTCTACGTGACTCCTCGAGTCGAGTTCGAGTCCACGAGTCGACTGATACTCCTCGTGCCAACTCTTCACATGTCTCCTCGAGATGAATTCATTCATCGTTTCGAGCTCCGAGTCCGCGAGTCGACTGATACTCCTCGCGCCGACTCTTCACGAAATTCCTCGTGCAAGCTCTACGTGAGTCCTCGAGTCGAGTTCGAGTCCACGAGTCGACTGATACTCCTCGTGCCAACTCTTCACATGTCTCCTCGAGATGAATTCATTCATCGAGTCGAGCTCCGAGTCCGCGAGTCGACCGATACTCCTCGCGCCGACTCTTCACGAAATTCCTCGTGCAAGCTCTACGTGACTCCTCGAGTCGAGTTCGAGTCCACGAGTCGACTGATACTCCTCGTGCCAACTCTTCACATGTCTCCTCGAGATGAATTCATTCATCGTTTCGAGCTCCGAGTCCGCGAGTCGACCGATACTCCTCGCGCCGACTCTTCACGAAATTCCTCATGCAGGCTCTACGTGAGTCCTCGAGTCGAGTTCGAGTTCACGAGTCGACTGATACTCCTCGTGCAAACTCTTCACATGTCTCCTCGAGATGAATTCATTCCTCGAGTCGAGCTCCGAGTCCGCGAGTCGACCGATACTCCTCGCGCCGACTCTTCACGAAATTCCTCGTGCAGGCTAGCTCTACGTGAGTCCTCGAGTCGAGTTCGAGTCCACGAGTCGACTGATACTCCTCGTGCTGACTCCTCACATGTCTCCTCGAGATGAATTCATTCCTCGAGTCGAGCTCCGAGTCTGCGAGTCGACCGATACTCCTCGCGCCGACTCTTCACAAAATTCCTCGTGTAGGCTCTACGTGAGTCCTCGAGTCGAGTTCGAGTCCACGAGTCGACTGATACTCCTCGTGCCAACTCTTCACATGTCTCCTCGAGATGAATTCATTCATCGAGTCGAGCTCCGAGTCCGCGAGTCGACCGATACTCCTCGCGCCGACTCTTCACGAAATTCCTCATGCAGGCTCTACGTGAGTCCTCGAGTCGAGTTCGAGTTCACGAGTCGACTGATACTCCTCGTGCCAACTCTTCACATGTCTCCTCGAGATGAATTCATTCCTCGAGTCGAGCTCCGAGTCCGCGAGTCGACCGATACTCCTCGCCCCGACTCTTCACGAAATTCCTCGTGCAGGCTAGCTCTACGTGAGTCCTCGAGTCGAGTTCGAGTCCACGAGTCGACTGATACTCTTCGTGCTGACTCTTCACATGTCTCCTCGAGATGAATTCATTCCTCGAGTCGAGCTCCGAGTCTGCGAGTCGACCGATACTCCTCGCGCCGACTCTTCACAAAATTCCTCGTGTAGGCTCTACGTGAGTCCTCGAGTCGAGTTCGAGTCCACGAGTCGACTGATACTCCTCGTGCCAACTCTTCACATGTCTCCTCGAGATGAATTCATTCATCGAGTCGAGCTCCGAGTCCGCGAGTCGACCGATACTCCTCGCGCCGACTCTTCACGAAATTCCTCGTGCAGGCTAGCTCTACGTGAGTCCTCGAGTCGAGTTCGAGTCCACGAGTCGACTGATACTCCTCGTGCCGACTCTTCACATGTCTCCTCGAGATGAATTCATTCCTCGAGTCGAGCTTCGAGTCTGCGAGTCGACCGATACTCCTCGCGCCGACTCTTCACGAAATTCCTCGTGCAAGCTCTACGTGAGTCCTCGAGTCGAGTTCGAGTCCACGAGTCGACTGATACTCCTCGTGCCAACTCTTCACATGTCTCCTCGAGATGAATTCATTCATCGAGTCGAACTCCGAGTCCGCGAGTCGACCGATACTCCTCGCGCCGACTCTTCAAGAAATTCCTCGTGCAGGCTCTACGTGAGTCCTCGAGTCGAGTTCGAGTCCACGAGTCGACTGATACTCCTCGTGCCAACTCTTCACATGTCTCCTCGAGATGAATTCATTCATCGAGTCGAGCTCCGAGTCCGCGAGTCGACCGATACTCCTCGCGCCGACTCTTCACGAAATTCCTCGTGCAGGCTAGCTCTACGTTAGTCCTCGAGTCGAGTTCGAGTCCACGAGTCGACTGATACTCCTCGTGCCGACTCTTCACATGTCTCCTCGAGATGAATTCATTCCTCGAGTCGAGCTTCGAGTCTGCGAGTCGACCGATACTCCTCGCGCCGACTCTTCACGAAATTCCTCGTGCAAGCTCTACGTGAGTCCTCGAGTCGAGTTCGAGTCCACGAGTCGACTGATACTCCTCGTGCCAACTCTTCACATGTCTCCTCGAGATGAATTCATTCATCGAGTCGAACTCCGAGTCCGCGAGTCGACCGATACTCCTCGCGCCGACTCTTCAAGAAATTCCTCGTGCAGGCTCTACGTGAGTCCTCGAGTCGAGTTCGAGTCCACGAGTCGACTGATACTCCTCGTGCCAACTCTTCACATGTCTCCTCGAGATGAATTCATTCATCGAGTCGAGCTCCGAGTCCGCGAGTCGACCGATACTCCTCGCGCCGACTCTTCACGAAATTCCTCGTGCAGGCTAGCTCTACGTGAGTCCTCGAGTCGAGTTCGAGTCCACGAGTCGACTGATACTCCTCGTGCCGACTCTTCACATGTCTCCTCGAGATGAATTCATTCCTCGAGTCGAGCTTCGAGTCTGCGAGTCGACCGATACTCCTCGCGCCGACTCTTCACGAAATTCCTCGTGCAAGCTCTACGTGACTCCTCGAGTCGAGTTCGAGTCCACGAGTCGACTGATACTCCTCGTGCCAACTCTTCACATGTCTCCTCGAGATGAATTCATTCATCGAGTCGAACTCCGAGTCCGCGAGTCGACCGATACTCCTCGCGCCGACTCTTCAAGAAATTCCTCGTGCAGGCTCTACGTGAGTCCTCGAGTCGAGTTCGAGTCCACGAGTCGACTGATACTCCTCGTGCCAACTCTTCACATGTCTCCTCGAGATGAATTCATTCATCGAGTCGAACTCCGAGTCCGCGAGTCGACCGATACTCCTCGCGCCGACTCTTCAAGAAATTCCTCGTGCAGGCTCTACGTGAGTCCTCGAGTCGAGTTCGAGTCCACGAGTCGACTGATACTCCTCGTGCCGACTCTTCACATGTGTCCTCGAGATGAATTCATTCCTTGAGTCGAGCTCCGAGTCCGCGAGTCGACCGATACTCCTCGCGCCGACTCTTCACGAAATTCCTCATGCAGGCTCTACGTGAGTCCTCGAGTGGAGTTCGAGTTCACGAGTCGACTGATACTCCTCGTGCCAACTCTTCACATGTCTCCTCGAGATGAATTCATTCCTCGAGTCGAGCTCCGAGTCCGCGAGTCGACTGATACTCCTCGTGCCGACTCTTCACATGTGTCCTCGAGATGAATTCATTCCTTGAGTCGAGCTCCGAGTCCGCGAGTCGACCGATACTCCTCGCGCCGACTCTTCACGAAATTCCTCATGCAGGCTCTACGTGAGTCCTCGAGTGGAGTTCGAGTTCACGAGTCGACTGATACTCCTCGTGCCAACTCTTCACATGTCTCCTCGAGATGAATTCATTCCTCGAGTCGAGCTCCGAGTCCGCGAGTCGACCGATACTCCTCTCGCCGACTCTTCACGAAATTCCTCGTGCAGGCTAGCTCTACGTGAGTCCTCGAGTCGAGTTCGAGTCCACGAGTCGACCGATACTCCTCCTGCCGACTCTTCACATGTCTCCTCGAGATGAATTCATTCCTCGAGTCGAGCTTCGAGTCTGCGAGTCGACCGATACTCCTCGCGCCGACTCTTCACGAAATTCCTCGTGCAGGCTAGCTCTACGTGAGTCCTCGAGTCGAGTTCGAGTCCATGAGTCGACCGATACTCCTCCTGCCGACTCTTCACATGTCTCCTCGAGATGAATTCATTCCTCGAGTCGAGCTTCGAGTCTGCGAGTCGACCGATACTCCTCGCGCCGACTCTTCACGAAATTCCTCGTGCAAGCTCTACGTGACTCCTCGAGTCGAGTTCGATTCCACGAGTCGACTGATACTCCTCGTGCCAACTCTTCACATGTCTCCTCGAGATGAATTCATTCATCGTTTCGAGCTCCGAGTCCGCGAGTCGACCGATACTCCTCGCGCCGACTCTTCACGAAATTCCTCATGCAGGCTCTACGTGAGTCCTCGAGTCGAGTTCGAGTTCACGAGTCGACTGATACTCCTCGTGCCAACTCTTCACATGTCTCCTCGAGATGAATTCATTCCTCGAGTCGAGCTCCGAGTCCGCGAGTCGACCGATACTCCTCGCGCCGACTCTTCACGAAATTCCTCGTGCAGGCTAGCTCTACGTGAGTCCTCGAGTCGAGTTCGAGTCCACGAGTCGACTGATACTCCTCGTGCCGACTCTTCACATGTCTCCTCGAGATGAATTCATTCCTCGAGTCAAGCTCCGAGTCTGCGAGTCGACCGATACTCCTCGCGCCGACTCTTCACGAAATTCCTCGTGCAGGCTCTACGTGAGTCCTCCAGTCGAGTTCGAGTCCACGAGTCGACTGATACTCCTCGTGCCAACTCTTCACATGTCTCCTCGAGATGAATTCATTCATCGAGTCGAGCTCCGAGTCCGCGAGTCGACCGATACTCCTCGCGCCGACTCTTCACGAAATTCCTCGTGCAGGCTCTACGTGAGTCCTCGAGTCAAGTTCGAGTCCACGAGTCGACTGATACTCCTCGTGCCGACTCTTCACATGCCTCCTCGAGATGAATTCATTCCTCGAGTCGAGCTCCGAGTCCGCGAGTCGACCGATACTCCTCGCGCCGACTCTTCACGAAATTCCTCGCGCCGACTCTTCACGAAATTCCTCGTGCAAGCTCTACGTGAGTCCTCGAATCAAGTTCGAGTCCACGAGTCGACTGATACTCCTCGTGCCAACTCTTCACATGTCTCCTCGAGATGAATTCATTCCTCGAGTCGAGCTCCGAGTCCGCGAGTCGACCGATACTCCTCCCGCCGACTCTTCACGAAATTCCTCGTGCAGGCTCTACGTGAGTCCTCGAGTCGAGTTCGAGTCCACGAGTCGACTGATACTCCTCGTGCCAACTCTTCACATTTCTCCTCGAGATGAATTCATTCATCGAGTCGAGCTCCGAGTCTGCGAGTCGACTGATACTCCTCGTGCCAACTCTTCACATGTCTCCTCGAGATGAATTCATTCATCGAGTCGAGCTCCGAGTCCGCGAGTCGACTGATACTCCTCGCGCGGACTCTTCACGAAATTCCTCGTGCAGGCTCTACGTGAGTCCTCGAGTCAAGTTCGAGTCCACGAGTCGACTGATACTCCTCGTGCCGACTCTTCACATGTCTCCTCTAGATGAATTCATTCCTCGAGTCGAGCTCCGAGTCCGCGAGTCGACCGATACTCCTCGCGCCGACTCTTCACGAAATTCCTCGCGCCGACTCTTCACGAAATTCCTCGTGCAGGCTCTACGTGAGTCCTCGAATCAAGTTCGAGTCCACGAGTCGACCGATACTCCTCGCGCCGACTCTTCACGAAATTCCTCGTGCAGGCTAGCTCTACTTGAGTCCTCGAGTAGAGTTCGAGTCCACGAGTCGACTGATACTCCTCGTGCCGACTCTTCACATGTCTCCTCGAGATGAATTCATTCCTCGAGTCGAGCTTCTAGTCTGCGAGTCGACCGATACTCCTCGCTCCGACTCTTCGCGAAATTCCTCGTGCAAGCTCTACGTGAGTCCTCGAGTCGAGTTCGAGTCCACGAGTCGACTGATACTCCTCGTGCCAACTCTTCACATGTCTCCTCGAGATGAATTCATTCATCGAGTCGAGCTCCGAGTCCGCGAGTCGACCGATACTCCTCGCGCCGACTCTTCAAGAAATTCCTCGTGCAGGCTCTACGTGAGTCCTCGAGTCGAGTTCGAGTCCACGAGTCGACTGATACTCCTCGTGCCAACTCTTCACATGTCTCCTCGAGATGAATTCATTCATCGAGTCGAGCTCCGAGTCCGCGAGTCGACCGATACTCCTCGCGCCGACTCTTCACGAAATTCCTCGTGCAGGCTAGCTCTACGTGAGTCCTCGAGTCGAGTTCGAGTCCACGAGTCGACTGATACTCCTCGTGCCGACTCTTCACATGTCTCCTCGAGATGAATTCATTCCTCGAGTCGAGCTTCGAGTCTGCGAGTCGACCGATACTCCTCGCGCCGACTCTTCACGAAATTCCTCGTGCAAGCTCTACGTGAGTCCTCGAGTCGAGTTCGAGTCCACGAGTCGACTGATACTCCTCGTGCCAACTCTTCACATGTCTCCTCGAGATGAATTCATTCATCGAGTCGAACTCCGAGTCCGCGAGTCGACCGATACTCCTCGCGCCGACTCTTCAAGAAATTCCTCGTGCAGGCTCTACGTGAGTCCTCGAGTCGAGTTCGAGTCCACGAGTCGACTGATACTCCTCGTGCCAACTCTTCACATGTCTCCTCGAGATGAATTCATTCATCGAGTCGAGCTCCGAGTCCGCGAGTCGACCGATACTCCTCGCGCCGACTCTTCACGAAATTCCTCGTGCAGGCTAGCTCTACGTTAGTCCTCGAGTCGAGTTCGAGTCCACGAGTCGACTGATACTCCTCGTGCCGACTCTTCACATGTCTCCTCGAGATGAATTCATTCCTCGAGTCGAGCTTCGAGTCTGCGAGTCGACCGATACTCCTCGCGCCGACTCTTCACGAAATTCCTCGTGCAAGCTCTACGTGAGTCCTCGAGTCGAGTTCGAGTCCACGAGTCGACTGATACTCCTCGTGCCAACTCTTCACATGTCTCCTCGAGATGAATTCATTCATCGAGTCGAACTCCGAGTCCGCGAGTCGACCGATACTCCTCGCGCCGACTCTTCAAGAAATTCCTCGTGCAGGCTCTACGTGAGTCCTCGAGTCGAGTTCGAGTCCACGAGTCGACTGATACTCCTCGTGCCAACTCTTCACATGTCTCCTCGAGATGAATTCATTCATCGAGTCGAGCTCCGAGTCCGCGAGTCGACCGATACTCCTCGCGCCGACTCTTCACGAAATTCCTCGTGCAGGCTAGCTCTACGTGAGTCCTCGAGTCGAGTTCGAGTCCACGAGTCGACTGATACTCCTCGTGCCGACTCTTCACATGTCTCCTCGAGATGAATTCATTCCTCGAGTCGAGCTTCGAGTCTGCGAGTCGACCGATACTCCTCGCGCCGACTCTTCACGAAATTCCTCGTGCAAGCTCTACGTGAGTCCTCGAGTCGAGTTCGAGTCCACGAGTCGACTGATACTCCTCGTGCCAACTCTTCACATGTCTCCTCGAGATGAATTCATTCATCGAGTCGAACTCCGAGTCCGCGAGTCGACCGATACTCCTCGCGCCGACTCTTCAAGAAATTCCTCGTGCAGGCTCTACGTGAGTCCTCGAGTCGAGTTCGAGTCCACGAGTCGACTGATACTCCTCGTGCCAACTCTTCACATGTCTCCTCGAGATGAATTCATTCATCGAGTCGAACTCCGAGTCCGCGAGTCGACCGATACTCCTCGCGCCGACTCTTCAAGAAATTCCTCGTGCAGGCTCTACGTGAGTCCTCGAGTCGAGTTCGAGTCCACGAGTCGACTGATACTCCTCGTGCCGACTCTTCACATGTGTCCTCGAGATGAATTCATTCCTTGAGTCGAGCTCCGAGTCCGCGAGTCGACCGATACTCCTCGCGCCGACTCTTCACGAAATTCCTCATGCAGGCTCTACGTGAGTCCTCGAGTGGAGTTCGAGTTCACGAGTCGACTGATACTCCTCGTGCCAACTCTTCACATGTCTCCTCGAGATGAATTCATTCCTCGAGTCGAGCTCCGAGTCCGCGAGTCGACTGATACTCCTCGTGCCGACTCTTCACATGTGTCCTCGAGATGAATTCATTCCTTGAGTCGAGCTCCGAGTCCGCGAGTCGACCGATACTCCTCGCGCCGACTCTTCACGAAATTCCTCATGCAGGCTCTACGTGAGTCCTCGAGTGGAGTTCGAGTTCACGAGTCGACTGATACTCCTCGTGCCAACTCTTCACATGTCTCCTCGAGATGAATTCATTCCTCGAGTCGAGCTCCGAGTCCGCGAGTCGACCGATACTCCTCTCGCCGACTCTTCACGAAATTCCTCGTGCAGGCTAGCTCTACGTGAGTCCTCGAGTCGAGTTCGAGTCCACGAGTCGACCGATACTCCTCCTGCCGACTCTTCACATGTCTCCTCGAGATGAATTCATTCCTCGAGTCGAGCTTCGAGTCTGCGAGTCGACCGATACTCCTCGCGCCGACTCTTCACGAAATTCCTCGTGCAAGCTCTACGTGAGTCCTCGAGTCGAGTTCGAGTCCACGAGTCGACTGATACTCCTCGTGCCAACTCTTCACATGTCTCCTCGAGATGAATTCATTCATCGAGTCGAACTCCGAGTCCGCGAGTCGACCGATACTCCTCGCGCCGACTCTTCAAGAAATTCCTCGTGCAGGCTCTACGTGAGTCCTCGAGTCGAGTTCGAGTCCACGAGTCGACTGATACTCCTCGTGCCAACTCTTCACATGTCTCCTCGAGATGAATTCATTCATCGAGTCGAGCTCCGAGTCCGCGAGTCGACCGATACTCCTCGCGCCGACTCTTCACGAAATTCCTCGTGCAGGCTAGCTCTACGTTAGTCCTCGAGTCGAGTTCGAGTCCACGAGTCGACTGATACTCCTCGTGCCGACTCTTCACATGTCTCCTCGAGATGAATTCATTCCTCGAGTCGAGCTTCGAGTCTGCGAGTCGACCGATACTCCTCGCGCCGACTCTTCACGAAATTCCTCGTGCAAGCTCTACGTGAGTCCTCGAGTCGAGTTCGAGTCCACGAGTCGACTGATACTCCTCGTGCCAACTCTTCACATGTCTCCTCGAGATGAATTCATTCATCGAGTCGAACTCCGAGTCCGCGAGTCGACCGATACTCCTCGCGCCGACTCTTCAAGAAATTCCTCGTGCAGGCTCTACGTGAGTCCTCGAGTCGAGTTCGAGTCCACGAGTCGACTGATACTCCTCGTGCCAACTCTTCACATGTCTCCTCGAGATGAATTCATTCATCGAGTCGAGCTCCGAGTCCGCGAGTCGACCGATACTCCTCGCGCCGACTCTTCACGAAATTCCTCGTGCAGGCTAGCTCTACGTGAGTCCTCGAGTCGAGTTCGAGTCCACGAGTCGACTGATACTCCTCGTGCCGACTCTTCACATGTCTCCTCGAGATGAATTCATTCCTCGAGTCGAGCTTCGAGTCTGCGAGTCGACCGATACTCCTCGCGCCGACTCTTCACGAAATTCCTCGTGCAAGCTCTACGTGAGTCCTCGAGTCGAGTTCGAGTCCACGAGTCGACTGATACTCCTCGTGCCAACTCTTCACATGTCTCCTCGAGATGAATTCATTCATCGAGTCGAACTCCGAGTCCGCGAGTCGACCGATACTCCTCGCGCCGACTCTTCAAGAAATTCCTCGTGCAGGCTCTACGTGAGTCCTCGAGTCGAGTTCGAGTCCACGAGTCGACTGATACTCCTCGTGCCAACTCTTCACATGTCTCCTCGAGATGAATTCATTCATCGAGTCGAACTCCGAGTCCGCGAGTCGACCGATACTCCTCGCGCCGACTCTTCAAGAAATTCCTCGTGCAGGCTCTACGTGAGTCCTCGAGTCGAGTTCGAGTCCACGAGTCGACTGATACTCCTCGTGCCGACTCTTCACATGTGTCCTCGAGATGAATTCATTCCTTGAGTCGAGCTCCGAGTCCGCGAGTCGACCGATACTCCTCGCGCCGACTCTTCACGAAATTCCTCATGCAGGCTCTACGTGAGTCCTCGAGTGGAGTTCGAGTTCACGAGTCGACTGATACTCCTCGTGCCAACTCTTCACATGTCTCCTCGAGATGAATTCATTCCTCGAGTCGAGCTCCGAGTCCGCGAGTCGACTGATACTCCTCGTGCCGACTCTTCACATGTGTCCTCGAGATGAATTCATTCCTTGAGTCGAGCTCCGAGTCCGCGAGTCGACCGATACTCCTCGCGCCGACTCTTCACGAAATTCCTCATGCAGGCTCTACGTGAGTCCTCGAGTGGAGTTCGAGTTCACGAGTCGACTGATACTCCTCGTGCCAACTCTTCACATGTCTCCTCGAGATGAATTCATTCCTCGAGTCGAGCTCCGAGTCCGCGAGTCGACCGATACTCCTCTCGCCGACTCTTCACGAAATTCCTCGTGCAGGCTAGCTCTACGTGAGTCCTCGAGTCGAGTTCGAGTCCACGAGTCGACCGATACTCCTCCTGCCGACTCTTCACATGTCTCCTCGAGATGAATTCATTCCTCGAGTCGAGCTTCGAGTCTGCGAGTCGACCGATACTCCTCGCGCCGACTCTTCACGAAATTCCTCGTGCAGGCTAGCTCTACGTGAGTCCTCGAGTCGAGTTCGAGTCCATGAGTCGACCGATACTCCTCCTGCCGACTCTTCACATGTCTCCTCGAGATGAATTCATTCCTCGAGTCGAGCTTCGAGTCTGCGAGTCGACCGATACTCCTCGCGCCGACTCTTCACGAAATTCCTCGTGCAAGCTCTACGTGACTCCTCGAGTCGAGTTCGATTCCACGAGTCGACTGATACTCCTCGTGCCAACTCTTCACATGTCTCCTCGAGATGAATTCATTCATCGTTTCGAGCTCCGAGTCCGCGAGTCGACCGATACTCCTCGCGCCGACTCTTCACGAAATTCCTCATGCAGGCTCTACGTGAGTCCTCGAGTCGAGTTCGAGTTCACGAGTCGACTGATACTCCTCGTGCCAACTCTTCACATGTCTCCTCGAGATGAATTCATTCCTCGAGTCGAGCTCCGAGTCCGCGAGTCGACCGATACTCCTCGCGCCGACTCTTCACGAAATTCCTCGTGCAGGCTAGCTCTACGTGAGTCCTCGAGTCGAGTTCGAGTCCACGAGTCGACTGATACTCCTCGTGCCGACTCTTCACATGTCTCCTCGAGATGAATTCATTCCTCGAGTCAAGCTCCGAGTCTGCGAGTCGACCGATACTCCTCGCGCCGACTCTTCACGAAATTCCTCGTGCAGGCTCTACGTGAGTCCTCCAGTCGAGTTCGAGTCCACGAGTCGACTGATACTCCTCGTGCCAACTCTTCACATGTCTCCTCGAGATGAATTCATTCATCGAGTCGAGCTCCGAGTCCGCGAGTCGACCGATACTCCTCGCGCCGACTCTTCACGAAATTCCTCGTGCAGGCTCTACGTGAGTCCTCGAGTCAAGTTCGAGTCCACGAGTCGACTGATACTCCTCGTGCCGACTCTTCACATGCCTCCTCGAGATGAATTCATTCCTCGAGTCGAGCTCCGAGTCCGCGAGTCGACCGATACTCCTCGCGCCGACTCTTCACGAAATTCCTCGCGCCGACTCTTCACGAAATTCCTCGTGCAAGCTCTACGTGAGTCCTCGAATCAAGTTCGAGTCCACGAGTCGACTGATACTCCTCGTGCCAACTCTTCACATGTCTCCTCGAGATGAATTCATTCCTCGAGTCGAGCTCCGAGTCCGCGAGTCGACCGATACTCCTCCCGCCGACTCTTCACGAAATTCCTCGTGCAGGCTCTACGTGAGTCCTCGAGTCGAGTTCGAGTCCACGAGTCGACTGATACTCCTCGTGCCAACTCTTCACATTTCTCCTCGAGATGAATTCATTCATCGAGTCGAGCTCCGAGTCTGCGAGTCGACTGATACTCCTCGTGCCAACTCTTCACATGTCTCCTCGAGATGAATTCATTCATCGAGTCGAGCTCCGAGTCCGCGAGTCGACTGATACTCCTCGCGCGGACTCTTCACGAAATTCCTCGTGCAGGCTCTACGTGAGTCCTCGAGTCAAGTTCGAGTCCACGAGTCGACTGATACTCCTCGTGCCGACTCTTCACATGTCTCCTCTAGATGAATTCATTCCTCGAGTCGAGCTCCGAGTCCGCGAGTCGACCGATACTCCTCGCGCCGACTCTTCACGAAATTCCTCGCGCCGACTCTTCACGAAATTCCTCGTGCAGGCTCTACGTGAGTCCTCGAATCAAGTTCGAGTCCACGAGTCGACCGATACTCCTCGCGCCGACTCTTCACGAAATTCCTCGTGCAGGCTAGCTCTACTTGAGTCCTCGAGTAGAGTTCGAGTCCACGAGTCGACTGATACTCCTCGTGCCGACTCTTCACATGTCTCCTCGAGATGAATTCATTCCTCGAGTCGAGCTTCTAGTCTGCGAGTCGACCGATACTCCTCGCTCCGACTCTTCGCGAAATTCCTCGTGCAAGCTCTACGTGAGTCCTCGAGTCGAGTTCGAGTCCACGAGTCGACTGATACTCCTCGTGCCAACTCTTCACATGTCTCCTCGAGATGAATTCATTCATCGAGTCGAGCTCCGAGTCCGCGAGTCGACCGATACTCCTCGCGCCGACTCTTCACGAAATTCCTCGTGCAGGCTAGCTCTACGTGAGTCCTCGAGTCGAGTTCGAGTCCACGAGTCGACCGATACTCCTCCTGCCGACTCTTCACATGTCTCCTCGAGATGAATTCATTCCTCGAGTCGAGCTTCGAGTCTGCGAGTCGACCGATACTCCTCGCGCCGACTCTTCACGAAATTCCTCGTGCAAGCTCTACGTGACTCCTCGAGTCGAGTTCGAGTCCACGAGTCGACTGATACTCCTCGTGCCAACTCTTCACATGTCTCCTCGAGATGAATTCATTCCTCGAGTCGAGCTTCGAGTCTGCGAGTCGACCGATACTCCTCGCGCCGACTCTTCACGAAATTCCTCGTGCAAGCTCTACGTGTCTCCTCGAGTCGAGTTCGAGTCCACGAGTCGACTGATACTCCTCGTGCCAACTCTTCACATGTCTCCTCGACATGAATTCATTCATCGTTTCGAGCTCCGAGTCCGCGAGTCGACCGATACTCCTCGCGCCGACTCTTCACGAAATTCCTCATGCAGGCTCTACGTGAGTCCTCGAGTCGAGTTCGAGTTCACGAGTCGACTGATACTCCTCGTGCCAACTCTTCACATGTCTCCTCGAGATGAATTCACTCCTCGAGTCGAGCTCCGAGTCCGCGAGTCGACCGATACTCCTCGCGCCGACTCTTCACGAAATTCCTCGTGCAGGCTAGCTCTACGTGAGTCCTCGAGTCGAGTTCGAGTCCACGAGTCGACTGATACTCCTCGTGCCGACTCTTCACATGTCTCCTCGAGATGAATTCATTCCTCGAGTCAAGCTCCGAGTCTGCGAGTCGACCGATACTCCTCGAGCCGACTCTTCACGAAATTCCTCGTGCAGGCTCTACGTGAGTCCTCGAGTCGAGTTCGAGTCCACGAGTCGACTGATACTCCTCGTGCCAACTCTTCACATGTCTCCTCGAGATAAATTCATTCATCGAGTCGAGCTCCGAGTCCGCGAGTCGACCGATACTCCTCGCGCCGACTCTTCACGAAATTCCTCGTGCAGGCTCTACGTGAGTCCTCGAGTCAAGTTCGAGTCCACGAGTCGACTGATACTCCTCGTGCCAACTCTTCACATGTCTCCTCGAGATGAATTCATTCCTCAAGTCGAGCTCCGAGTCCGCGAGTCGACCGATACTCCTCGCGCCGACTCTTCACGAAATTCCTCGTGCAGGCTCTACGTGAGTCCTCGAGTCAAGTTCGAGTCCACGAGTCGACTGATACTCCTCGTGCCAACTCTTCACATGTCTCCTCGAGATGAATTCATTCCTCGAGTCGAGCTCCGAGTCCGCGAGTCGACAGATACTCCTCGCGCCGACTCTTCAAGAAATTCCTCGTGCAGGCTCTACGTGAGTCCTCGAGTCGAGTTCGAGTCCACGAGTCGACCGATACTCCTCGCGCCGACTCTTCACGAAATTCCTCGTGCAGGCTCTACGTGAGTCCTCGAGTCATGTTCGAGTCCACGAGTCGACTGATACTCCTCGTGCCGACTCTTCACATGTCTCCTCGAGATGAATTCATTCCTCGAGTCGAGCTCCGAGTCCGCGAGTCGACCGATACTCATCGCGCCGACTCTTCACGAAATTCCTCGTGCAGGCTCTACGTGAGTCCTCGAGTCGAGTTCGAGTCCACGAGTCGACTGATACTCCTCGTGCCAACTCTTCACATGTCTCCTCGAGATGAATTCATTCCTCGAGTCGAGCTCCAAGTCCGCGAGTCGACCGATACTCCTCGCACCGACTCTTTACGAAATTCCTCGTGCAGGCTCTACGTAAGTCCTCGAGTCGAGTTCGAGTCCACGAGTCGACTGATACTCGTCGTTCTGATTCTTCACATGTCTCCTCAAGATCAATTCATTCCTCGAGTCGAGCTCTGAGTCCGCGAGTCGACCGAAACTCCTCGCGCCGACTCTTCACGAAATTCCTCGTGCAGGCACTACGTGAGTCCTCGAGTCGAGTTCGAGTTCACGAGTCGACTGATACTCCTCGTGCCAACTCTTCACATGTCTCCTCGAGATGAATTCATTCTGCGAGTCGAGCTCTGTGTCCGCGAGTCGACCGATACTCCTCGCGCCGACTCTTCATGAAATTCCTCGTGCAGGCTAGCTCTACGTGAGTCCTCGAGTCGAGTTCGAGTCCACGAGTCGACTGATACTCCTCGTGCCGACTCTTCACATGTCTCCTCGAGATGAATTCATTCCTCGAGTCGAGCTTCAAGTCTGCGAGTCGACCGATACTCCTCGCGCCGACTCTTCACGAAATTCCTCGTGCAAGCTCTACGTGAGTCCTCGAGTCGAGTTCGAGTCCACGAGTCGACCGATACTCCTCGCGCCGACTCTTCACGAAATTCCTCGTGCAGGCTAGCTCTACGTGAGTCCTCTAGTCGAGTTCGAGTCCACGAGTCGACCGATACTCCTCCTGCCGACTCTTCACATGTCTCCTCGAGATGAATTCATTCCTCGAGTCGAGCTTCGAGTCTGCGAGTCGACCGATACTCCTCGCGCCGACTCTTCACGAAATTCCCCGTGCAAGCTCTACGTGACTCCTCGAGTCGAGTTCGAGTCCACGAGTCGACTGATACTCCTCGTGCCAACTCTTCACATGTCTCCTCGAGATGAATTCATTCCTCGAGTCGAGCTTCGAGTCTGCGAGTCGACCGATACTCCTCGCGCCGACTCTTCACGAAATTCCTCGTGCAAGCTCTACGTGTCTCCTCGAGTCGAGTTCGAGTCCACGAGTCGACTGATACTCCTCGTGCCAACTCTTCACATGTCTCCTCGACATGAATTCATTCATCGTTTCGAGCTCCGAGTCCGCGAGTCGACCGATACTCCTCGCGCCGACTCTTCACGAAATTCCTCATGCAGGCTCTACGTGAGTCCTCGAGTCGAGTTCGAGTTCACGAGTCGACTGATACTCCTCGTGCCAACTCTTCACATGTCTCCTCGAGATGAATTCACTCCTCGAGTCGAGCTCCGAGTCCGCGAGTCGACCGATACTCCTCGCGCCGACTCTTCACGAAATTCCTCGTGCAGACTAGCTCTACGTGAGTCCTCGAGTCGAGTTCGAGTCCACGAGTCGACTGATACTCCTCGTGCCGACTCTTCACATGTCTCCTCGAGATGAATTCATTCCTCGAGTCAAGCTCCGAGTCTGCGAGTCGACCGATACTCCTCGCGCCGACTCTTCACGAAATTCCTCGTGCAGGCTCTACGTGAGTCCTCGAGTCGAGTTCGAGTCCACGAGTCGACTGATACTCCTCGTGCCAACTCTTCACATGTCTCCTCGAGATAAATTCATTCATCGAGTCGAGCTCCGAGTCCGCGAGTCGACCGATACTCCTCGCGCCGACTCTTCACGAAATTCCTCGTGCAGGCTCTACGTGAGTCCTCGAGTCAAGTTCGAGTCCACGAGTCGACTGATACTCCTCGTGCCAACTCTTCACATGTCTCCTCGAGATGAATTCATTCCTCGAGTCGAGCTCCGAGTCCGCGAGTCGACCGATACTCCTCGCGCCGACTCTTCACGAAATTCCTCGTGCAGGCTCTACGTGAGTCCTCGAGTCAAGTTCGAGTCCACGAGTCGACTGATACTCCTCGTGCCAACTCTTCACATGTCTCCTCGAGATGAATTCATTCCTCGAGTCGAGCTCCGAGTCCGCGAGTCGACAGATACTCCTCGCGCCGACTCTTCAAGAAATTCCTCGTGCAGGCTCTACGTGAGTCCTCGAGTCGAGTTCGAGTCCACGAGTCGACCGATACTCCTCGCGCCGACTCTTCACGAAATTCCTCGTGCAGGCTCTACGTGAGTCCTCGAGTCATGTTCGAGTCCACGAGTCGACTGATACTCCTCGTGCCGACTCTTCACATGTCTCCTCGAGATGAATTCATTCCTCGAGTCGAGCTCCGAGTCCGCGAGTCGACCGATACTCATCGCGCCGACTCTTCACGAAATTCCTCGTGCAGGCTCTACGTGAGTCCTCGAGTCGAGTTCGAGTCCACGAGTCGACTGATACTCCTCGTGCCAACTCTTCACATGTCTCCTCGAGATGAATTCATTCCTCGAGTCGAGCTCCAAGTCCGCGAGTCGACCGATACTCCTCGCACCGACTCTTTACGAAATTCCTCGTGCAGGCTCTACGTAAGTCCTCGAGTCGAGTTCGAGTCCACGAGTCGACTGATACTCGTCGTTCTGATTCTTCACATGTCTCCTCGAGATCAATTCATTCCTCGAGTCGAGCTCTGAGTCCGCGAGTCGACCGAAACTCCTCGCGCCGACTCTTCACGAAATTCCTCGTGCAGGCACTACGTGAGTCCTCGAGTCGAGTTCGAGTTCACGAGTCGACTGATACTCCTCGTGCCAACTCTTCACATGTCTCCTCGAGATGAATTCATTCTGCGAGTCGAGCTCTGTGTCCGCGAGTCGACCGATACTCCTCGCGCCGACTCTTCATGAAATTCCTCGTGCAGGCTAGCTCTACGTGAGTCCTCGAGTCGAGTTCGAGTCCACGAGTCGACTGATACTCCTCGTGCCGACTCTTCACATGTCTCCTCGAGATGAATTCATTCCTCGAGTCGAGCTTCAAGTCTGCGAGTCGACCGATACTCCTCGCGCCGACTCTTCACGAAATTCCTCGTGCAAGCTCTACGTGAGTCCTCGAGTCGAGTTCGAGTCCACGAGTCGACTGATACTCCTCGGGTCAACTCTTCACATGTCTTTTCGAGATGAATTCATTCCTTGAGTCGAGCTCCGAGTCTGCGAGTCGACCGATACTCCTCGCGCCGACTCTTCACGAAATTCCTCGTGCAGGCTAGCTCTACGTGAGTCCTCGAGTCGAGTTCGAGTCCACGAGTCGACTGATACTCCTCGTGCCGACTCTTCACATGTCTCCTCGAGATGAATTCATTCCTCGAGTCGAGGTCCGAGTCTGCGAGTCGACCGATACTCCTCGCGCCGACTCTTCACGAAATTCCTCGTGCAGGCTCTACGTGAGTCCTCGAGTCGAGTTCGAGTCCACGAGTCGACTGATACTCCTCGTGCCAACTCTTCACATGTCTCCTCGAGATGAATTCATTCATCGAGTCGAGCTCCGAGTCCGCGAGTCGACCGATACTCCTCGCGCCGACTCTTCACGAAATTCCTCGTGCAGGCTCTACGTGAGTCCTCGAGTCAAGTTTGAGTCCACGAGTCGACTGATACTCCTCGTGCCGACTCTTCACATGTCTCCTCGAGATGAATTCATTCCTCGAGTCGAGCTCCGAGTCCGCGAGTCGACCGATACTCCTCGCGCCGAGTCTTCACGAAATTCCTCGCGCCGACTCTTCACGAAATTCCTCGTGCAGGCTCTACGTGAGTCCTCGAATCAAGTTCGAGTCCACGAGTCGACTGATACTCCTCGTGCCAACTCTTCACATGTCTCCTCGAGATGAATTCATTCCTCGAGTCGAGCTCCGAGTCTGCGAGTCGACCGATACTCCTCGTGCCGACTCTTCACGAAATTCCTCGTGAAGGCTCTACGTGAGTCCTCGAGTCGAGTTCGAGTCCACGAGTCGACTGATACTCCTCGTGCCAACTCTTCACATGTCTCCTCGAGATGAATTCATTCATCGAGTCGAGCTCCGAGTCCGCGAGTCGACCGATACTCCTCGCGCCGACTCTTCACGAAATTCCTCGTGCAGGCTCTACGTGAGTCCTCGAGTCGAGTTCGAGTCCACGAGTCGACTGATACTCCTCGTGCCAACTCTTCACATGTCTCCTCGAGATGAATTCATTCATCGAGTCGAGCTCCGAGTCCGCGAGTGGACCGATACTCCTCGCGCCGACTCTTCACGAAATTCCTCGTGCAGGCTCTACGTGAGTCCTCGAGTCAAGTTTGAGTCCACGAGTCGACTGATACTCCTCGTGCCGACTCTTCACATGTCTCCTCGAGATGAATTCATTCCTCGAGTCGAGCTCCGAGTCCGCGAGTCGACCGATACTCCTCGCGCCGAGTCTTCACGAAATTCCTCGCGCCGACTCTTCACGAAATTCCTCGTGCAGGCTCTACGTGAGTCCTCGAATCAAGTTCGAGTCCACGAGTCGACTGATACTCCTCGTGCCAACTCTTCACATGTCTCCTCGAGATGAATTCATTCCTCGAGTCGAGCTCCGAGTCCGCGAGTCGACCGATACTCCTCGCGCCGACTCTTCACGAAATTCCTCGTGCAGGCTCTACGTGAGTCCTCGAGTCAAGTTTGAGTCCACGAGTCGACTGATACTCCTCGTGCCGACTCTTCACATGTCTCCTCGAGATGAACTCATTCCTCGAGTCGAGCTCCGAGTCCGCGAGTCGACCGATACTCCTCGCGCCGAGTCTTCACGAAATTCCTCGCGCCGACTCTTCACGAAATTCCTCGTGCAGGCTCTACGTGAGTCCTCGAATCAAGTTCGAGTCCACGAGTCGACTGATACTCCTCGTGCCAACTCTTCACATGTCTCCTCGAGATGAATTCATTCCTCGAGTCGAGCTCCGAGTCCGCGAGTCGACCGATACTCCTCGCGCCGACTCTTCACGAAATTCCTCGTGCAGGGTCTACGTGAGTCCTCGAGTCGAGTTCGAGTCCACGAGTCGACTGATACTCCTCCTGCCGACTCTTCACATGTGTCCTCGAGAGGAATTCATTCCTTGAGTCGAGCTCCGAGTCCGCGAGTCGACCGATACTCCTCGCGCCGACTCTTCACGAAATTCCTCATGCAGGCTCTACGTGAGTCCTCGAGTCGAGTTCGAGTTCACGAGTCGACTGATACTCCTCGTGCCAACTCTTCACATGTCTCCTCGAGATGAATTCTTTCCTCGAGTCGAGCTCCGAGTCCGCGAGTCGACCGATACTCCTCGCGCCGACTCTTCACGAAATTCCTCGTGCAGGCTAGCTCTACGTGAGTCCTCGAGTCGAGTTCGAGTCCACGAGTCGACTGATACTCCTCGTGCCGACTCTTCACATGTCTCCTGGAGATGAATTCATTCCTCGAGTCGAGGTCCGAGTCTGCGAGTCGACCGATACTCCTCGCGCCGACTCTTCACGAAATTCCTCGTGCAGGCTCTACGTGAGTCCTCGAGTCGAGTTCGAGTCCACGAGTCGACTGATACTCCTCGTGCCAACTCTTCACATGTCTCCTCGAGATGAATTCATTCATCGAGTCGAGCTCCGAGTCCGCGAGTCGACCGATACTCCTCGCGCCGACTCTTCACGAAATTCCTCGTGCAGGCTCTACGTGAGTCCTCGAGTCAAGTTTGAGTCCACGAGTCGACTGATACTCCTCGTGCCGACTCTTCACATGTCTCCTCGAGATGAATTCATTCCTCGACTCGAGCTCCGAGTCCGCGAGTCGACCGATACTCCTCGCGCCGAGTCTTCACGAAATTCCTCGCGCCGACTCTTCACGAAATTCCTCGTGCAGGCTCTACGTGAGTCCTCGAATCAAGTTCGAGTCCACGAGTCGACTGATACTCCTCGTGCCAACTCTTCACATGTCTCCTCGAGATGAATTCATTCCTCAAGTCGAGCTCCGAGTCCGCGAGTCGACCGATACTCCTCGCGCCGACTCTTCACGAAATTCCTCGTGCAGGGTCTACGTGAGTCCTCGAGTCGAGTTCGAGTCCACGAGTCGACTGATACTCCTCCTGCCGACTCTTCACATGTGTCCTCGAGATGAATTCATTCCTTGAGTCGAGCTCCGAGTCCGCGAGTCGACCGATACTCCTCGCGCCGACTCTTCACGAAATTCCTCATGCAGGCTCTACGTGAGTCCTCGAGTCGAGTTCGAGTTCACGAGTCGACTGATACTCCTCGTGCCAACTCTTCACATGTCTCCTCGAGATGAATTCTTTCCTCGAGTCGAGCTCCGAGTCCGCGAGTCGACCGATACTCCTCGCGCCGACTCTTCACGAAATTCCTCGTGCAGGCTAGCTCTACGTGAGTCCTCGAGTCGAGTTCGAGTCCACGAGTCGACTGATACTCCTCGTGCCGACTCTTCACATGTCTCCTCGAGATGAATTCATTCCTCGAGTCGAGCTTCGAGTCTGCGAGTTGACCGATACTCCTCGCGCCGACTCTTCACGAAATTCCTCGTGCAAGCTCTACGTGAGTCCTCGAGTCGAGTTCGAGTCCACGAGTCGACTGATACTCCTCGTGCCAACTCTTCACATGTCTCCTCGAGATGAATTCATTCATCGAGTCGAGCTCCGAGTCCGCGAGTCGACCGATACTCCTCGCGCCGATTCTTCACGAAATTCCTCGTGCAGGCTCTACGTGAGTCCTCGAGTCGAGTTCGAGTCCACGCGTCGACTGATACTCCTCGTGCCGACTCTTCACATGTCTCCTCGAGATAAATTCATTCCTCGAGTCGAGCTCCAAGTCCGCGAGTCGACCGATACTCCTCGCGCCGACTGTTCACGAAATTCCTCGCGCCGACTCTTCACAAAATTCCTCGTGCAGGCTCTACGTGAGTCCTCGAATCAAGTTCGAGTCCACGAGTCGACTGATACTCCTCGTGCCAACTCTTCACATGTCTCCTCGAGATGAATTCATTCATTGAGTCGAGCTCCGAGTCCGCGAGTCGACCGATACTCCTCGCGCCGACTCTTCACGAAATTCCTCGTGCAGGCTAGCTCTACGTGAGTCCTCGAGTCGAGTTCGAGTCCACGAGTCGACTGATACTCCTCGTGCCGACTCTTCACATGTCTCCTCGAGATGAATTCATTCCTCGAGTCGAGGTCCGAGTCTGCGAGTCGACCGATACTCCTCGCGCCGACTCTTCACGAAATTCCTCGTGCAGGCTCTACGTGAGTCCTCGAGTCGAGTTCGAGTCCACGAGTCGACTGATACTCCTCGTGCCAACTCTTCACATGTCTCCTCGAGATGAATTCATTCATCGAGTCGAGCTCCGAGTCCGCGAGTCGACCGATACTCCTCGCGCCGACTCTTCACGAAATTCCTCGTGCAGGCTCTACGTGAGTCCTCGAGTCAAGTTTGAGTCCACGAGTTGACTGATACTCCTCGTGCCGACTCTTCACATGTCTCCTCGAGATGAATTCATTCCTCGAGTCGAGCTCCGAGTCCGCGAGTCGACCGATACTCCTCGCGCCGAGTCTTCACGAAATTCCTCGTGCCGACTCTTCACGAAATTCCTCGTGCAGGCTCTACGTGAGTCCTCGAATCAAGTTCGAGTCCACGAGTCGACTGATACTCCTCGTGCCAACTCTTCACATGTCTCCTCGAGATGAATTCATTCCTCGAGTCGAGCTCCGAGTCCGCGAGTCGACCGATACTCCTCGCGCCGACTCTTCACGAAATTCCTCGTGCAGGGTCTACGTGAGTCCTCGAGTCGAGTTCAAGTCCACGAGTCGACTGATACTCCTCCTGCCGACTCTTCACATGTGTCCTCGAGATGAATTCATTCCTTGAGTCGAGCTCCGAGTCCGCGAGTCGACCGATACTCCTCGCGCCGACTCTTCACGAAATTCCTCATGCAGGCTCTACGTGAGTCCTCGAGTCGAGTTCGAGTTCACGAGTCGACTGATACTTCTCGTGCCAACTCTTCACATGTCTCCTCGAGATGAATTCTTTCCTCGAGTCGAGCTCCGAGTCCGCGAGTCGACCGATACTCCTCGCGCCGACTCTTCACGAAATTCCTCGTGCAGGCTAGCTCTACGTGAGTCCTCGAGTCGAGTTCGAGTCCACGAGTCGACTGATACTCCTCGTGCCGACTCTTCACATGTCTCCTCGAGATGAATTCATTCCTCGAGTCGAGGTCCGAGTCTGCGAGTCGACCGATACTCCTCGCGCCGACTCTTCACGAAATTCCTCGTGCAGGCTCTACGTGAGTCCTCGAGTCGAGTTCGAGTCCACGAGTCGACTGATACTCCTCGTGCCAACTCTTCACATGTCTCCTCGAGATGAATTCATTCATCGAGTCGAGCTCCGAGTCCGCGAGTCGACCGATACTCCTCGCGCCGACTCTTCACGAAATTCCTCGTGCAGGCTCTACGTGAGTCCTCGAGTCAAGTTTGAGTCCACGAGTCGACTGATACTCCTCGTGCCGACTCTTCACATGTCTCCTCGAGATGAATTCATTCCTCGAGTCGAGCTCCGAGTCCGCGAGTCGACCGATACTCCTCGCGCCGAGTCTTCACGAAATTCCTCGCGCCGACTCTTCACGAAATTCCTCGTGCAGGCTCTACGTGAGTCCTCGAATCAAGTTCGAGTCCACGAGTCGACTGATACTCCTCGTGCCAACTCTTCACATGTCTCCTCGAGATGAATTCATTCCTCGAGTCGAGCTCCGAGTCCGCGAGTCGACCGATACTCCTCGCGCCGACTCTTCACGAAATTCCTCGTGCAGGGTCTACGTGAGTCCTCGAGTCGAGTTCGAGTCCACGAGTCGACTGATACTCCTCCTGCCGACTCTTCACATGTGTCCTCGAGATGAATTCATTCCTTGAGTCGAGCTCCGAGTCCGCGAGTCGACCGATACTCCTCGCGCCGACTCTTCACGAAATTCCTCATGCAGGCTCTACGTGAGTCCTCGAGTCGAGTTCGAGTTCACGAGTCGACTGATACTCCTCGTGCCAACTCTTCACATGTCTCCTCGAGATGAATTCTTTCCTCGAGTCGAGCTCCGAGTCCGCGAGTCGACCGATACTCCTCGCGCCGACTCTTCACGAAATTCCTCGTGCAGGCTAGCTCTACGTGAGTCCTCGAGTCGAGTTCGAGTCCACGAGTCGACTGATACTCCTCGTGCCGACTCTTCACATGTCTCCTCGAGATGAATTCATTCCTCGAGTCGAGCTTCGAGTCTGCGAGTCGACCGATACTCCTCGCGCCGACTCTTCACGAAATTCCTCGTGCAAGCTCTACGTGAGTCCTCGAATCAAGTTCGAGTCCACGAGTCGACTGATACTCCTCGTGCCAACTCTTCACATGTCTCCTCGAGATGAATTCATTCCTCGAGTCGAGCTCCGAGTCCGTGAGTCGACCGATACTACTCGCGCCGACTCTTCACGAAATTCCTCGTGCAGGGTCTACGTGAGTCCTCGAGTCGAGTTCGAGTCCACGAGTCGACTGATACTCCTCCTGCCGACTCTTCACATGTGTCCTCGAGATGAATTCATTCCTTGAGTCGAGCTCCGAGTCCGCGAGTCGACCGATACTCCTCGCGCCGACTCTTCACGAAATTCCTCATGCAGGCTCTACGTGAGTCCTCGAGTCGAGTTCGAGTTCACGAGTCGACTGATACTCCTCGTGCCAACTCTTCACATGTCTCCTGGAGATGAATTCTTTCCTCGAGTCGAGCTCCGAGTCCGCGAGTCGACCGATACTCCTCGCGCTGACTCTTCACGAAATTCCTCGTGCAGGCTAGCTCTACGTGAGTCCTCGAGTCGAGTTCGAGTCCACGAGTCGACTGATACTCCTCGTGCCGACTCTTCACATGTCTCCTCGAGATGAATTCATTCCTCGAGTCGAGCTTCGAGTCTGCGAGTCGACCGATACTCCTCGCGCCGACTCTTCACGAAATTCCTCGTCCAAGCTCTACGTGAGTCCTCGAGTCGAGTTCGAGTCCACGAGTCGACTGATACTCCTCGTGCTAACTCTTCACATGTCTCCTCGAGATGAATTCATTCATCGAGTCGAGCTCCGAGTCCGCGAGTCGACCGATACTCCTCGCGCCGATTCTTTACGAAATTCCTCGTGCAGGCTCTACGTGAGTCCTCGAGTCGAGTTCGAGTCCACGAGTCGACTGATACTCCTCGTGCCGACTCTTCACATGTCTCCTCGAGATAAATTCATTCCTCGAGTCGAGCTCCAAGTCCGCGAGTCGACCGATACTCCTCGCGCAGACTGTTCACGAAAATCCTCGCGCCGACTCTTCACGAAATTCCTCGTGCAGGCTCTACGTGAGTCCTCGAATCAAGTTCGAGTCCACGAGTCGACTGATACTCCTCGTGCCAACTCTTCACATGTCTCCTCGAGATGAATTCATTCCTTGAGTCGAGCTCCGAGTACGCGAGTCGACCGATACTCCTCGCGCCGACTCTTCACGAAATTCCTCGTGCAGGCTAGCTCTACGTGAGTCCTCGAGTCGAGTTCGAGTCCACGAGTCGACTGATACTCCTCGTGCCGACTCTTCACATGTCTCCTCGAGATGAATTCATTCCTCAAGTCGAGGTCCGAGTCTGCGAGTCGACCGATACTCCTCGCGCCGACTCTTCACGAAATTCCTCGTGCAGGCTCTACGTGAGTTCTCGAGTCGAGTTCGAGTCCACGAGTCGACTGATACTCCTCGTGCCAACTCTTCACATGTCTCCTCGAGATGAATTCATTCATCGAGTCGAGCTCCGAGTCCGCGAGTCGACCGATACTCCTCGCGCCGACTCTTCACGAAATTCCTCGTGCAGGCTCTACGTGAGTCCTCGAGTCAAGTTTGAGTCCACGAGTCGACTGATACTCCTCGTGCCGACTCTTCACATGTCTCCTCGAGATGAATTCATTCCTCGAGTCGAGCTCCGAGTCCGCGAGTCGACCGATACTCCTCGCGCCGAGTCTTCACGAAATTCCTCGCGCCGACTCTTCACGAAATTCCTCGTGCAGGCTCTACGTGAGTCCTCGAATCAAGTTCGAGTCCACGAGTCGACTGATACTCCTCGTGCCAACTCTTCACATGTCTCCTCGAGATGAATTCATTCCTCGAGTCGAGCTCCGAGTCCGCGAGTCGACCGATACTCCTCGCGCCGACTCTTCACAAAATTCCTCGTGCAGGGTCTACGTGAGTCCTCGAGTCGAGTTCGAGTCCATGAGTCGACTGATACTCCTCCTGCCGACTCTTCACATGTGTCCTCGAGATGAATTCATTCCTTGAGTCGAGCTCCGAGTCCGCGAGTCGACCGATACTCCTCGCGCCAACTCTTCACGAAATTCCTCATGCAGGCTCTACGTGAGTCCTCGAGTCGAGTTCGAGTTCACGAGTCGACTGATACTCCTCGTGCCAACTCTTCACATGTCTCCTCGAGATGAATTCTTTCCTCGAGTCGAGCTCCGAGTCCGCGAGTCGACCGATACTCCTCGCGCCGACTCTTCACGAAATTCCTCGTGCAGGCTAGCTCTACGTGAGTCCTCGAGTCGAGTTCGAGTCCACGAGTCGACTCATACTCCTCGTGCCGACTCTTCACATGTCTCCTCGAGATGAATTCATTCCTCGAGTCGAGCTTCGAGTCTGCGAGTCGACCGATACTCCTCGCGCCGACTCTTCACGAAATTCCTCGTCCAAGCTCTACGTGAGTCCTCGAGTCGAGTTCGAGTCCACGAGTCGACTGATACTCCTCGTGCCAACTCTTCACATGTCTCCTCGAGATGAATTCATTCATCGAGTCGAGCTCCGAGTCCGCGAGTCGACCGATACTCCTCGCGCCGATTCTTCACGAAATTCCTCGTGCAGGCTCTACGTGAGTCCTCGAGTCGAGTTCGAGTCCACGAGTCGACTGATACTCCTCGTGCCGACTCTTCACATGTCTCCTCGAGATAAATTCATTCCTCGAGTCGAGCTCCAAGTCCGCGAGTCGACCGATACTCCTCGCGCAGACTGTTCACGAAATTCCTCGCGCCGACTCTTCACGAAATTTCTCGTGCAGGCTCTACGTGAGTCCTCGAATCAAGTTCGAGTCCACGAGTCGACCGATACTCCTCGTGCCAACTCTTCACATGTCTCCTCGAGATGAATTCATTCCTTGAGTCGAGCTCCGAGTCCGCGAGTCGACCGATACTCCTCGCGCCGACTCTTCACGAAATTCCTCGTGCAGGCTAGCTCTACGTGAGTCCTCGAGTCGAGTTCGAGTCCACGAGTCGACTGATACTCCTCGTGCCGACTCTTCACATGTCTCCTCGAGATGAATTCATTCCTCGAGTCGAGGTCCGAGTCTGCGAGTCGACCGATACTCCTCGCGCCGACTCTTCACGAAATTCCTCGTGCAGGCTCTACGTGAGTCCTCGAGTCGAGTTCGAGTCCACGAGTCGACTGATACTCCTCGTGCCAACTCTTCACATGTCTCCTCGAGATGAATTCATTCATCGAGTCGAGCTCCGAGTCCGCGAGTCGACCGATACTCCTCGCGCCGACTCTTCACGAAATTCCTCGTGCAGGCTCTACGTGAGTCCTCGAGTCAAGTTTGAGTCCACGAGTCGACTGATACTCCTCGTGCCGACTCTTCACATGTCTCCTCGAGATGAATTCATTCCTCGAGTCGAGCTCCGAGTCCGCGAGTCGACCGATACTCCTCGCGCCGAGTCTTCACGAAATTCCTCGCGCCGACTCTTCACGAAATTCCTCGTGCAGGCTCTACGTGAGTCCTCGAATCAAGTTCGAGTCCACGAGTCGACTGATACTCCTCGTGCCAACTCTTCACATGTCTCCTCGAGATGAATTCATTCCTCGAGTCGAGCTCCGAGTCCGCGAGTCGACCGATACTCCTCGCGCCGACTCTTCACGAAATTCCTCGTGCAGGGTCTACGTGAGTCCTCGAGTCGAGTTCGAGTCCACGAGTCGACTGATACTCCTCCTGCCGACTCTTCACATGTGTCCTCGAGATGAATTCATTCCTTGAGTCGAGCTCCGAGTCCGCGAGTCGACCGATACTCCTCGCGCCGACTCTTCACGAAATTCCTCATGCAGGCTCTACGTGAGTCCTCGAGTCGAGTTCGAGTTCACGAGTCGACTGATACTCCTCGTGCCAACTCTTCACATGTCTCCTCGAGATGAATTCTTTCCTCGAGTCGAGCTCCGAGTCCGCGAGTCGACCGATACTCCTCGCGCCGACTCTTCACGAAATTCCTCGTGCAGGCTAGCTCTACGTGAGTCCTCGAGTCGAGTTCGAGTCCACGAGTCGACTGATACTCCTCGTGCCGACTCTTCACATGTCTCCTCGAGATGAATTCATTCCTCGAGTCGAGCTTCGAGTCTGCGAGTCGACCGATACTCCTCGCGCCGACTCTTCACGAAATTCCTCGTGCAAGCTCTACGTGAGTCCTCGAGTCGAGTTCGAGTCCACGAGTCGACTGATACTCCTCGTGCCAACTCTTCACATGTCTCCTCGAGATGAATTCATTCATCGAGTCGAGCTCCGAGTTCGCGAGTCGACCGATACTCCTCGCGCCGATTCTTCACGAAATTCCTCGTGCAGGCTCTACGTGAGTCCTCGAGTCGAGTTCGAGTCCACGAGTCGACTGATACTCCTCGTGCCGACTCTTCACATGTCTCCTCGAGATAAATTCATTTCTCGAGTCGAGCTCCAAGTCCGCGAGTCGACCGATACTCCTCGCGCCGACTGTTCACGAAATTCCTCGCGCCGACTCTTCACGAAATTCCTCGTGCAGGCTCTACGTGAGTCCTCGAATCAAGTTCGAGTCCACGAGTCGACTGATACTCCTCGTGCCGACTCTTCACATGTCTCCTCGAGATAAATTCATTCCTCGAGTTGAGCTCCAAGTCCGCGAGTCGACCGATACTCCTCGCGCCGACTGTTCACGAAATTCCTCGCGCCGACTGTTCACGAAATTCCTCGTGCAGGCTCTACGTGAGTCCTCGAATCAAGTTCGAGTCCACGAGTCGACTGATACTCCTCGTGCCAACTCTTCACATGTCTCCTCGAGATGAATTCATTCCTTGAGTCGAGCTCCGAGTCCGCGAGTCGACCGATACTCCTCGCGCCGACTCTTCACGAAATTCCTCGTGCAGGCTCTACGTGAGTCCTCGAGTCGAGTTCGAGTCCACGAGTCGACTGATACTCCTCGTGCCGACTCTTCACATGTCTCCTCGA
Organism: Urtica dioica subsp. dioica; assembly: GCF_054948205.1. NCBI lineage: Eukaryota > Viridiplantae > Streptophyta > Magnoliopsida > Rosales > Urticaceae > Urtica > Urtica dioica. The sequence goes on along the minus strand of NC_142756.1, from coordinate 35,469,707 downwards.
GATGAATTCATTCCTCGAGTCGAGCTCCGAGTCCGCGAGTCGACCGATACTCATCGCGCCGACTCTTCACGAAATTCCTCGTGCAGGCTCTACGTGAGTCCTCGAGTCGAGTTCGAGTCCACGAGTCGACTGATACTCCTCGTGCCAACTCTTCACATGTCTCCTCGAGATGAATTCATTCCTCGAGTCGAGCTCCAAGTCCGCGAGTCGACAGATACTCCTCGCGCCGACTCTTCAAGAAATTCCTCGTGCAGGCTCTACGTGAGTCCTCGAGTCGAGTTCGAGTCCACGAGTCGACCGATACTCCTCGCGCCGACTCTTCACGAAATTCCTCGTGCAGGCTCTACGTGAGTCCTCGAGTCGTGTTCGAGTCCACGAGTCGACTGATACTCCTCGTGCCGACTCTTCACATGTCTCCTCGAGATGAATTCATTCATCGAGTCGAGCTCCGAGTCCGCGAGTCGACCGATACTCATCGCGCCGACTCTTCACGAAATTCCTCGTGCAGGCTCTACGTGAGTCCTCGAGTCGAGTTCGAGTCCACGAGTCGACTGATACTCCTCGTGCCAACTCTTCACATGTCTCCTCGAGATGAATTCATTCCTCGAGTCGAGCTCCAACTCCGCGAGTCGACCGATACTCCTCGCGCCGACTCTTCACGAAATTTCTCGTGCAGGCTCTACGTAAGTCCACGAGTCGAGTTCGAGTCCACGAGTCGACAGATACTCTTCGTTCTGACTCTTCACATGTCTCCTCGAGATCAATTCATTCCTCGAGTCGAGCTCTGAGTCCGCGAGTCGACCGAATCTCCTCGCGCCGACTCTTCATGAAATTCCTCGTGCAGGCACTACGTGAGTCCTCGAGTCGAGTTCGAGTTCACGAGTCGACTGATACTCCTCGTGCCAACTCTTCACATGTCTCCTCGAGATGAATTCATTCCTCGAGTCGAGCTCCGAGTCCGCGAGTTGACCGATACTCCTCGCGCCGACTCTTCACGAAATTCCTCGTGCAGGCTCTACGTGAGTCCTCGAGTCGAGTTCGAGTCGACGAGTCGACTGATACTCCTCGTGCCAACTCTTCACATGTCTCCTCGAGATGAATTCATTCCTCGAGTCGAGCTCTGAGTCCGCGAGTCGATCGATACTCCTCGCGCCGACTCTTCACGAAATTCCTCGTGCAGGCTCTACGTGAGTCCTCGAGTCGAGTTCGAGTCCATGAGTCGACTGATACTCCTCGTGCCAACTCTTCACATGTCTCCTCGAGATGAATTCATTCCTCGAGTCGAGCTCCGAGTCCGCGAGTCGACCGATACTCCTCGCGTCGACTCTTCAGTAAATTCCTCGTGCAGGCTCTACGTGAGTCCTCGAGTCGAGTTCGAGTCCACGAGTTGACTGATACTCCTCATGCCGACTCTTCACATGTCTCCTCGAGATGAATTCATTCCTCGAGTCGAGCTCCGAGTCCGCAAGTCGACCGATACTCCTCGAGCCGACTCTTCACGAAATTCCTCGTGCAGGCTCTACGTGAGTCCTCGAGTCGAGTTCGAGTCCATGAGTCGACTGATACTCCTCGTGCCAACTCTTCACATGTCTCCTCGAGATGAATTCATTCCTCGAGTCGAGCTCCGAGTCCGCGAGTCGACCGATACTCCTCGCGCCGACTCTTCACGAAATTCCTCGTGCAGACTCTACGTGAGTCCTCGAGTCGAGTTCGAGTCCACGAGTTGACTAATACTCCTCATGCCGACTCTTCACATGTCTCCTCGAGATGAATTCATTCCTCGAGTCGAGCTCCGAGTCCGCGAGTCGACCGATACTCCTCGAGCCGACTCTTCACGAAATTCCTCGTGCAGGCTCTACGTGAGTCCTCGAGTCGAGTTCGAGTCCATGAGTCGACTGATACTCCTCGTGCCAATTCTTCACATGTCTCCTCGAGATGAATTCATTCCTCGAGTCGACCTCCGAGTCCGCGAGTCGACCGATACTCCTCGAGCCTAATCTTCACGAAATTCCTCGTGCAGGCTCTACGTGAGTCCTCGAGTCGAGTTCGAGTCCATGAGTCGACTGATACTCCACGTGCCAACTCTTCACATGTCTCCTCGAGATGAATTCATTCCTCGAGTCGAGCTCCGAGTCCGCGAGTCGACCGATACTCCTCGCGCCGACTCTTCACGAAATTCCTCGTGCAGGCTCTACGTGAGTCCTCGAGTCGAGTTCGAGTCCACGAGTCGACTGATACTCCTCGTGCCAACTCTTCACATGTCTCCTCGAGATGAATTCATTCCTCGAGTCGAGCTCCGAGTCCGCGAGTCGACCGATAGTCCTCGAGCCGACTCTTCACGAAATTCCTCGTGCATGCTAGCTCTACGTGAGTCCTCGAGTCGAGTTCGAGTCCACGAGTCGACTGATACTCTTCATTCTGACTCTTCACATGTGTCCTCGAGATGAATTCATTCCTTGAGTCGAGCTCCGAGTCCGCGAGTCGACCGATACTCCTCGCGCCGACTCTTCACGAAATTCCTCATGCAGGCTCTACGTGAGTCCTCGAATCAAGTTCGAGTCCACGAGTCGACTGATACTCCTCGTGCCAACTCTTCACATGTCTCCTCGAGATGAATTAATTCCTCGAGTCGAGCTCTGAGTCAGCGAGTCGACCGATACTCCTCGCGCCGACTCTTCACGAAATTCCTCGTGTAGGCTCTACGTGAGTCCTCGAGTCGAGTTCGTGTTCACGAGTCGACTGATACTCCTCGTGCCGACTCTTCACATGTCTCTTCGAGATGAATTCATTCCTCGAGTCGAGCTCCGAGTCCGCGAGTCGACCGATACTCCTCGCGCCGACTCTTCACGAAATTCCTTGCGCCGACTCTTCACGAAATTCCTCGTGCAGGCTCTACGTGAGTCCTCGAATCAAATTCGAGTCCATGAGTCGACTGATACTCCTCGTGCCAACTCTTCACATGTCTCCTCGAGATGAATTCATTCCTCGAGTCGAGCTCCGAGTCCGCGAGTCGACCGATACTCCTCGCGCCGACTCTTCACGAAATTCCTCGTGCAGGCTCTACGTGAGTCCTCGAGTCGAGTTCGAGTCCACGAGTCGACTGATACTCCTCGTGCCGACTATTCACATGTCTCCTCGAGATGAATTCATTCCTCGAGTCGAGCTCCGAGTCCGCGAGTCGACCGATACTCATCGCGCCGACTCGTCACGAAATTCCTCGTGCAGGCTCTACGTGACTCCTCGAGTCGAGTTCGAGTCCACGAGTCGACTGATACTCCTCGTGCCAACTCTTCACATGTCTCCTCGAGGTGAATTCATTCCTCGAGTCGAGCTCCAAGTCCGCGAGTCGACCGATACTCCTCGCGCCGACTCTTCACGAAATTCCTCGTGCAGGCTCTACGGGAGTCCTCGAGTCGAGTTCGAGTCCACGAGTCGACTGATACTCTTCGTTCTGACTCTTCACATGTCTCCTCGAGATCAATTCATTCCTCGAGTCGAGCTCTGAGTCCGCGAGTCGACCGATACTCCTCGCGCCGACTCTTCACGAAATTCCTCATGCAGGCTCTACGTGAGTCCTCGAGTCGAGTTCGAGTTCACGAGTCGACTGATACTCCTCGTGCCAACTCTTCACATGTCTCCTCGAGATGAATTCATTCCTCGAGTCGAGCTCCAAGTCCGCGAGTCGACAGATACTCCTCGCGCCGACTCTTCAAGAAATTCCTCGTGCAGGCTCTACGTGAGTCCTCGAGTCGAGTTCGAGTCCACGAGTCGACCGATACTCCTCGCGCCGACTCTTCACGAAATTCCTCGTGCAGGCTCTACGTGAGTCCTCGAGTCGTGTTCGAGTCCACGAGTCGACTGATACTCCTCGTGCCGACTCTTCACATGTCTCCTCGAGATGAATTCATTCCTCGAGTCGAGCTCCGAGTCCGCGAGTCGACCGATACTCATCGCGCCGACTCTTCACGAAATTCCTCGTGCAGGCTCTACGTGAGTCCTCGAGTCGAGTTCGAGTCCACGAGTCGACTGATACTCCTCGTGCCAACTCTTCACATGTCTCCTCGAGATGAATTCATTCCTCGAGTCGAGCTCCAACTCCGCGAGTCGACCGATACTCCTCGCGCCGACTCTTCACGAAATTTCTCGTGCAGGCTCTACGTAAGTCCACGAGTCGAGTTCGAGTCCACGAGTCGACAGATACTCTTCGTTCTGACTCTTCACATGTCTCCTCGAGATCAATTCATTCCTCGAGTCGAGCTCTGAGTCCGCGAGTCGACCGAATCTCCTCGCGCCGACTCTTCATGAAATTCCTCGTGCAGGCACTACGTGAGTCCTCGAGTCGAGTTCGAGTTCACGAGTCGACTGATACTCCTCGTGCCAACTCTTCACATGTCTCCTCGAGATGAATTCATTCCTCGAGTCGAGCTCCGAGTCCGCGAGTTGACCGATACTCCTCGCGCCGACTCTTCACGAAATTCCTCGTGCAGGCTCTACGTGAGTCCTCGAGTCGAGTTCGAGTCGACGAGTCGACTGATACTCCTCGTGCCAACTCTTCACATGTCTCCTCGAGATGAATTCATTCCTCGAGTCGAGCTCTGAGTCCGCGAGTCGATCGATACTCCTCGCGCCGACTCTTCACGAAATTCCTCGTGCAGGCTCTACGTGAGTCCTCGAGTCGAGTTCGAGTCCATGAGTCGACTGATACTCCTCGTGCCAACTCTTCACATGTCTCCTCGAGATGAATTCATTCCTCGAGTCGAGCTCCGAGTCCGCGAGTCGACCGATACTCCTCGCGTCGACTCTTCAGTAAATTCCTCGTGCAGGCTCTACGTGAGTCCTCGAGTCGAGTTCGAGTCCACGAGTTGACTGATACTCCTCATGCCGACTCTTCACATGTCTCCTCGAGATGAATTCATTCCTCGAGTCGAGCTCCGAGTCCGCAAGTCGACCGATACTCCTCGAGCCGACTCTTCACGAAATTCCTCGTGCAGGCTCTACGTGAGTCCTCGAGTCGAGTTCGAGTCCATGAGTCGACTGATACTCCTCGTGCCAACTCTTCACATGTCTCCTCGAGATGAATTCATTCCTCGAGTCGAGCTCCGAGTCCGCGAGTCGACCGATACTCCTCGCGCCGACTCTTCACGAAATTCCTCGTGCAGACTCTACGTGAGTCCTCGAGTCGAGTTCGAGTCCACGAGTTGACTAATACTCCTCATGCCGACTCTTCACATGTCTCCTCGAGATGAATTCATTCCTCGAGTCGAGCTCCGAGTCCGCGAGTCGACCGATACTCCTCGAGCCGACTCTTCACGAAATTCCTCGTGCAGGCTCTACGTGAGTCCTCGAGTCGAGTTCGAGTCCATGAGTCGACTGATACTCCTCGTGCCAATTCTTCACATGTCTCCTCGAGATGAATTCATTCCTCGAGTCGACCTCCGAGTCCGCGAGTCGACCGATACTCCTCGAGCCTAATCTTCACGAAATTCCTCGTGCAGGCTCTACGTGACTCCTCGAGTCGAGTTCGAGTCCATGAGTCGACTGATACTCCACGTGCCAACTCTTCACATGTCTCCTCGAGATGAATTCATTCCTCGAGTCGAGCTCCGAGTCCGCGAGTCGACCGATACTCCTCGCGCCGACTCTTCACGAAATTCCTCGTGCAGGCTCTACGTGAGTCCTCGAGTCGAGTTCGAGTCCACGAGTCGACTGATACTCCTCGTGCCAACTCTTCACATGTCTCCTCGAGATGAATTCATTCCTCGAGTCGAGCTCCGAGTCCGCGAGTCGACCGATAGTCCTCGAGCCGACTCTTCACGAAATTCCTCGTGCAGGCTAGCTCTACGTGAGTCCTCGAGTCGAGTTCGAGTCCACGAGTCGACTGATACTCTTCATTCTGACTCTTCACATGTGTCCTCGAGATGAATTCATTCCTTGAGTCGAGCTCCGAGTCCGCGAGTCGACCGATACTCCTCGCGCCGACTCTTCACGAAATTCCTCATGCAGGCTCTACGTGAGTCCTCGAATCAAGTTCGAGTCCACGAGTCGACTGATACTCCTCGTGCCAACTCTTCACATGTCTCCTCGAGATGAATTAATTCCTCGAGTCGAGCTCTGAGTCAGCGAGTCGACCGATACTCCTCGCGCCGACTCTTCACGAAATTCCTCGTGTAGGCTCTACGTGAGTCCTCGAGTCGAGTTCGTGTTCACGAGTCGACTGATACTCCTCGTGCCGACTCTTCACATGTCTCTTCGAGATGAATTCATTCCTCGAGTCGAGCTCCGAGTCCGCGAGTCGACCGATACTCCTCGCGCCGACTCTTCACGAAATTCCTTGCGCCGACTCTTCACGAAATTCCTCGTGCAGGCTCTACGTGAGTCCTCGAATCAAATTCGAGTCCATGAGTCGACTGATACTCCTCGTGCCAACTCTTCACATGTCTCCTCGAGATGAATTCATTCCTCGAGTCGAGCTCCAAGTCCGCGAGTCGACCGATACTCCTCGCGCCGACTCTTCACGAAATTCCTCGTGCAGGCTCTACGTGAGTCCTCGAGTCGAGTTCGAGTCCACGAGTCGACTGATACTCCTCGTGCCGACTATTCACATGTCTCCTCGAGATGAATTCATTCCTCGAGTCGAGCTCCGAGTCCGCGAGTCGACCGATACTCATCGCGCCGACTCGTCACGAAATTCCTCGTGCAGGCTCTACGTGACTCCTCGAGTCGAGTTCGAGTCCACGAGTCGACTGATACTCCTCGTGCCAACTCTTCACATGTCTCCTCGAGGTGAATTCATTCCTCGAGTCGAGCTCCAAGTCCGCGAGTCGACCGATACTCCTCGCGCCGACTCTTCACGAAATTCCTCGTGCAGGCTCTACGGGAGTCCTCGAGTCGAGTTCGAGTCCACGAGTCGACTGATACTCTTCGTTCTGACTCTTCACATGTCTCCTCGAGATCAATTCATTCCTCGAGTCGAGCTCTGAGTCCGCGAGTCGACCGATACTCCTCGCGCCGACTCTTCACGAAATTCCTCATGCAGGCTCTACGTGAGTCCTCGAGTCGAGTTCGAGTTCACGAGTCGACTGATACTCCTCGTGCCAACTCTTCACATGTCTCCTCGAGATGAATTCATTCCTCGAGTCGAGCTCCGAGTCTGCAAGTCGACCGATACTCCTCGCGCCGACTCTTCACGAAATTCCTCGCGCCGACTCTTCACGAAATTCCTCGTGCAGGCTCTACGTGAGTCCTCGAATCATATTCGAGTCCATGAGTCGATTGATACTCCTCGTGCCAACTCTTCACATGTCTCCTCGAGATGAATTCATTCCTCGAGTCGAGCTCCAAGTCCGCGAGTCGACCGATACTCCTCGCGCCGACTCTTCACGAAATTCCTCGTGCAGGCTCTACGGGAGTCCTCGAGTCGAGTTCGAGTCCACGAGTCGACTGATACTCTTCAATCTGACTCTTCACATGTCTCCTCGAGATCAATTCATTCCTCGAGTCAAGCTCTGAGTCCGCGAGTCGACCGATACTCCTCGCGCCGACTCTTCACGAAATTCCTCATGCAGGCTCTACGTGAGTCCTCGAGTCGAGTTCGAGTCCACGAGTCGACTGATACTCCTCGTGCCGACTCTTCACATGTCTCCTCGAGATGAATTCATTCCTCGAGTCGAGCTCCGAGTCCGCGAGTCGACCGGTACTCATCGCGCTGACTCTTCACGAAATTCCTCGTGCAGGCTCTACGTGAGTCCTCGAGTCAAGTTTGAGAACACGAGTCGACTGATACTCCTCGTGCCAACTCTTCACATGTCTCCTCGAGATGAATTCATTCCTCGAGTCGAGCTCCAAGTCCGCGAGTCGACCGATACTCCTCGCGCCGACTCTTCACGAAATTCCTCGTGCAGGCTCTACGTGAGTCCTCGAGTCGAGTTCGAGTCCACGAGTCGACTGATACTCTTCGTTCTGACTCTTCACATGTCTCCTCGAGATCAATTCATTCCTCGAGTCGAGCTCTGAGTCAGCGAGTCGACCGATACTCCTCGCGCCGACTCTTCACGAAATTCCTCGTGCAGGCTCTACGTGAGTCCTCGAGTCGAGTTCGTGTTCACGAGTCGACTGATACTCCTCGTGCCGACTCTTCACATGTCTCTTCGAGATGAATTCATTCCTCGAGTCGAGCTCCGAGTCCGCGAGTCGACCGATACTCCTCGCGCCGACTCTTCACGAAATTCCTCGCGCCGACTCTTCACGAAATTCCTCGTGCAGGCTCTACGTGAGTCCTCGAGTCGAGTTCGTGTTCACGAGTCGACTGATACTCCTCGTGCCGACTCTTCACATGTCTCTTCGAGATGAATTCATTCCTCGAGTCGAGCTCCGAGTCCGCGAGTCGACCGATACTCCTCGCGCCGACTCTTCACGAAATTCCTCGCGCCGACTCTTCACGAAATTCCTCGTGCAGGCTCTACGTGAGTCCTCGAATCAAATTCGAGTCCATGAGTCGACTGATACTCCTCGTGCCAACTCTTCCCATGTCTCCTCGAGATGAATTCATTCCTCGAGTCGAGCTCCGAGTCCGCGAGTCGACCGATACTCCTCGCGCCGACTCTTCACGAAATTCCTCGTGCAGGCTCTACGTGAGTCCTCGAGTCGAGTTCGAGTCCACGAGTCGACTGATACTCCTCGTGCCGACTCTTCACATGTCTCCTCGAGATGAATTCATTCCTCGAGTCGAGCTCCGAGTCCGCGAGTCGACCGATACTCATCGCGCCGACTCTTCACGAAATTCCTCGTGCAGGCTCTACGTGACTCCTCGAGTCGAGTTCGAGTCCACGAGTCGACTGATACTCCTCGTGCCAACTCTTCACATGTCTCCTCGAGATGAATTCATTCCTCGAGTCGAGCTCCAAGTCCGCGAGTCGACCGATACTCCTCGCGCCGACTCTTCACGAAATTCCTCGTGCAGGCTCTACGGGAGTCCTCGAGTCGAGTTCGAGTCCACGAGTCGACTGATACTCTTCGTTCTGACTCTTCACATGTCTCCTAGAGATCAATTCATTCCTCGAGTCGAGCTCTGAGTCCGCGAGTCGACCGATACTCCTCGCGCCGACTCTTCACGAAATTCCTCATGCAGGCTCTACGTGAGTCCTCGAGTCGAGTTCGAGTTCACGAGTCGACTGATACTCCTCGTGCCAACTCTTCACATGTCTCCTCGAGATGAATTCATTCCTCGAGTCGAGCTCCGAGTCCGCGAGTCGACCGATACTCCTCGCGCCGACTCTTCACGAAATTCCTCGTGCAGGCTCTATGTGAGTCCTCGAGTCGAGTTCGAGTCCATGAGTCGACTGATACTCCTCGTGCCAACTCTTCACATGTCTCCTCGAGATGAATAAATTCCTCGAGTCGAGCTCCGTGTCCGCGAGTCGACCGATACTCCTCGCGCCGACTCTTCACGAAATTCCTCGTGCAGGCTCTACGTGAGTCCTCGAGTCGAGTTCGAGTCCACGAGTTGACTGATACTCCTCATGCCGACTCTTCACATGTTTCCTCGAGATGAATTCATTCCTCGAGTCGACCTCCGAGTCCACGAGTCGACCGATACTCCTCGAGCCGACTCTTCACGAAATTCCTCGTGCAGGCTCTACGTGAGTCCTCGAGTCGAGTTCGAGTCCATGAGTCGAATGATACTCCACGTGCCCACTCTTCACATGTCTCCTCGAGATGAATTCATTCCTCGAGTCGAGCTCCGAGTCCGCGAGTCGACCGATACTCCTCGCGCCGACTCTTCATGAAATTTCTCGTGCAGGCTCTACGTGAGTCCTCGAGTCGAGTTCGAGTCCACGAGTCGACTGATACTCCTCGTGCCGACTCTTCACATGTCTCCTCGAGATGAATTCATTCCTCGAATCGAGCTCCGAGTCCGCGAGTCGACCGATACTCCTCGCGCCGACTCTTCACGAAATTCCTCGTGCAGGCTCTACGTGAGTCCTCGAGTCGAGTTCGAGTCCACGAGTCGACTGATACTCCTCGTGCCGACTCTTCACATGGCTCCTCGAGATGAATTCATTCCTCGAGTCGAGCTCCTTGTCCGCGAGTCGACCGATACTCATCGCGCCGACTCTTCACGAAATTCCTCGTGCAGGCTCTACGTGAGTCCTCGAGTCGAGTTCGAGTCCACGAGTCGACTGATACTCCTCGTGCCAACTCTTCACATGTCTCCTCGAGATGAATTCATTCCTCGAGTCGAGCTCCAAGTCCGCGATTCGACCGATACTCCTCGCGCCGACTCTTCACGAAATTCCTCGTCCAGGCTCTACGTAAGTCCTCGAGTCGAGTTCGAGTCCACGAGTCGACTGATACTCTTCGTTCTGACTCTTCACATGTCTCCTCGAGATCAATTCATTCCTCGAGTCGAGCTCTGAGTCCGTGAGTCGACCGAAACTCCTCGCGCCGACTCTTCACGAAATTCCTCGTGCACGCACTACGTGAGTCCTCGAGTCGAGTTCGAGTTCACGAGTCGACTGATACTCCTCGTGCCAACTCTTCACATGTCTCCTCGAGATGAATTCATTCCTCGAGTCGAGCTCCGAGTCCGCGAGTTGACCGATACTCCTCGCGCCGACTCTTCACGAAATTCCTCGTGCAGGCTCTACGTGAGTCCTCGAGTCGAGTTCGAGTCCACGAGTCGACTGATACTCCTCGTGCCGACTCTTCACATGTCTCCTCGAGATGAATTCATTCCTCGAGTCGAACTCCGAGTCCGCGAGTCGACCGATACTCCTCGCGCCGACTCTTCACGAAATTCCTCGTGCAGGCTCTACGTGAGTCCTCGAGTCGAGTTCGAGTCCATGAGTCGACTGATACTCCTCGTGCCAACTCTTCACATGTCTCCTCGAGATGAATTCATTCCTCGAGTCGAGCTCCGAGTCCGCGAGTCGACCGATACTCCTCGCGTCAACTCTTCACGAAATTCCTCATGCAGGCTCTACGTGAGTCCTCGAGTCGAGTTCGAGTCCACGAGTTGACTGATACTCCTCATGCCGACTCTTCACATGTCTCCTCGAGATGAATTCATTCCTCGAGTCGAGCTCCGAGTCCGCAAGTCGACCGATACTCCTCGAGCCGAGTCTTCACGAAATTCCTCGTGCAGGCTCTACGTGAGTCCTCGAGTCGAGTTCGAGTCCATGAGTCGACTGATACTCCTCGTATCGACAGGGACTAAAGCGTCACCTCGACCCGTGCGACCGGTGCAAGGCCTCGAGCGGCGAAACCTTGCCTCGGCCTTTGGCCGGCCCAAACCAGTGGTCGGGCCAAGGGTCAGCCGGCCGGCGGCCGGCCATATGCTTGGCTGGCCTGTCGCCGGCCCAAAGGTCAGCCGGCCAATGTCCGGCCATATGCTCAGCCGGCCCTCCTCCATGGCCGGCCCTCCAAGGCCGGCACTCCAAGGCCGGCCTTCCTCCATGGCCGGCCCTCCAAGGCCGGCACTCCAAGGCCGGCCTTCCTCCATGGCCGGCCGGCTCCTCCATGGCCGGCACTCCAAGGCCGGCCTTCCTCCATGGCCGGCCCTCCAAGGCCGGCCCTCCTCCATGGCCGGCCGGCCCTCCATGGCCGACACTCCAAGGCCGGCCCTCCTCCATGGCCGGCCGGCTCTCCATGGCCGGCACTCCAAGGCCGGCCCTCGTCCAAGGCCGGCCCTCGCCCAAGGCCGGCTCTCCATGGCCGGCACTCCAAGGCCGGCCCTCCTCCATGGCCGGCCCTCCAAGGCCGGCACTCCAAGGCCGGCCTTCCTCCATGGCCGGCCCTCCAAGGCCGGCCCTCGCCCACGGCCGGCCCTCAATGGCCGGCACTCCAAGGCCGGCCTTTCTCCATGGCCGGCCGGCTCCTCCATGGCCGGCACTCCAAGGCCGGCCCTCCTCCAAGGCCGGCCCTCCTCCATGGCCGGCTCTCCATGGCCGGCCCTCCTCCAAGGCCGGCCCAACCTTGCTCACTCGGCCAAGGGGTCTTCAAACCACCCGTTGGCTGCCTATAAATACAAGGGTCCTTCCCTTGACCCATGTAATCCATTCTTGAGTACTGAAACGCTGCCGAAATCGTACCTCGCTCGTTTCTCTCAAGCTTTGGCCTCTAAACACCCCTAAAACCTCTATACTCCACCTCAATCACACTAATGTTGAGCGTCGGAGAGGTAAACAGGGGCACCCCCCCTGTTTCCCCTTTGTAGTTCACTTGTTCTCTACTCCTTTTCAGGTACTCTGACGAACTCAAGGGACATCCACAGCTAAGGGACGACTCGGGATACCGAGTCCGACACGCTCGAGCCGGAGTGAGACCACTTGGTCCGGCCTTGGGTCTAACCACTCTGGGTTCCTAAATCGTTGTCCAAAAATCAGCGACGACATTTTGGCGCTAAAAGGAGGGGATCTCTCGACCTTGACGACGCATTCCCTCTACCAGTTTTTCCATTATTCTCACGACTCTCGAGAGATGAGTCACATTCCCACTACCTCCGCGGGTACCCGAGCGATGAGCTCGAGGTAGGGTCTCCGACTCCTCGCACACCGTCTTGAGGGGCAACCTCGCGATAGCGAGAGCCAGCCCCAAGACCCGGTAAACGACCCCGAGGCCGAGCTCCGAGAGGACACGGCCCGGCGGCTCGCGGAGCTTCTTGACCATCCCGGCGTTGACAGCTCCCTCATCGCCGGTCTCCTCGGCTACGACGTCGAGGATCGATCTGCTCAAGATTACTCCGACCCCGAATACGTGGAGGAGTCGAGGACCAACGAGGTCACCCCTAGCCTCGCTCAAGCGCGACCCGAGAGGGCCAACGGTGCGTTGGCCGATCCTTTGTACCCGGCACGACAACAGGCACGGTCACAGTCCCGGGGACTCGCCCCTTCGGTTTCAAGAGGTGGCCGGACACGGCCCCTCGCCGAGGAGAGAGCGACTCTGGTCGACGATGGAGCCGATAGCCGAAGCGCTCGCCGGACGACCCGACCAAGGGCGACCTCGCCTCGACGCGCGCCAAGCGTGGACCTTAGAGACCGCTTGACGGCGCAGAGAAACTCTCGAGGGGAGGATCTCCGCCAAAGGCTAAATTCTCGAAGGGACGCGCTCCCCGCCGCAACTCTTGGCCGACCTCAGGCCAATGTCATGGACCAAGCATCCAACGAACACCAACCGGTGACTCCCGTGGCCCCGACGGTCGGCCCTGCTAACGGGCTTGACGTGGTCACGATGATTCAGAGCCTCCAGAATCAAATCATCGAGATGAGGGAGTCAGGGAGGCAAAGGCCGTACGGAGGGATCGAGGAGTCATACTCTCCCTTCGCCGCACAAGTCCTCGCGCAGCCATGCGTGGGAAACTTTAAGTTACCGTCCATTCCCCCCTATGATGGACGTACGGACCCCCACTTCCACATCCAACACTATGAGACGTGGATGACGATGCAAGGGCAGACGGACGCCACCCTCTACCAAGCCTTCAGCCTGACCCTCACAGGGTCGGGTTTTGAGTGGTTCCAAAGTTTGAGGCCTGGAAGCATCCCGTCCTTCCGGGCCTTGCGAGAGGCTTTTCTCGCTCGCTTTGCCACGCTTGTGGCACAAAAGAAATCGAAGACCCACCTCCTTTCCATTCGACAGGGGAGAGATGAGACATTGAGACAATACCTCGCTCGCTTCACCGAGGAGTCTCACAAAGTCGAGGGCTTCGACGACAAGGACGCCATCACGGCGATCACCGAGGGAGTTCGCACGAGCGACTTCCTCAAGTCCATTGTCGGGCAAGTCCCGCGAGACATGGCGGAGCTGATGACGAGAGCCCGCACACATATGGGAATCGAGGACTATCTCGATGGCCGCGATGGCCGAAAGTCAGGGGGACAAGGTTGTCGCCACCGCGAAGAACAGGACGAAGATCGTCCCGACCCTCGGAGGAAGAGGAGCAGGGGAGGCCGGGCCCCTAACGGTCGCCCCCTCTCCGATCCAAGATCATCGCACGTTGATAGCTTCCGAGCGTTATCAACGTACACCCCACTGAACACTCCGCAAGAGCGGATCCTAGCTTTACACCGCGACAAGCTAGGAAGTCCAGCTCCCCTTGCGAAGGACCCCGCGAAGAGGGATCGAAATAAGTTCTGTGAGTACCACCAGGATCACGGGCATCTGACGTCCGAGTGCTACCATCTTAGGCGTCAGATCGAGGCCCTGATTCAAGACAGGAAATTAAAAGAGTATGTCCTGAGAACGGTCGGGGCGACCACGGCGCACGAAGGCCGTCCACGGCAGGGAAGGAAGGGTCCGGCGACGGTGACTGTCATGGACCAGGCAGCGATTGAAGAGCCGGAGAGCTCACAGCTGCATGTCGTGAACTAAGCCCGTCCCCTTTTCTCATTATGTCATTTTATTTCAGGTTTTAAGACAATCTCGAATTTCAATAAGGCCAATGGCCCAGGGATGTAATTTTTGACTATTTGTGCATGATAATTGCATCACATTTCACCTCGGAGTCTTTTATCTTGCTGCATTACAATTTCTAGTCTCCTCTACAAGTACACGAGAAACTCAGGGGGCTAATGGGAAACAATGCTAAAAAAAAAAGATACAAAAAAGACGCGCAAATCGATTATGCCTTCGTTGGCAAATCGAGAAAACAAGACGCGCACAATACAAAACAGACGTGCAAATCGATTATGCCTTCGGTGGCAAATCGAGAAAATAAGACGCGCACAAAACAACGAAGACGTGCAAATCGATTATGCCTTCGTTGGCAAATCGAGAACATAAGACGCGCACAACAAAACAAAGACGTGCAAATCGATTATGCCTTCGTTGGCAAATCGAGAACATAAGACGCGCAAAACAAAACAAAGACGTGCAAATCGATTATGCCTTCGGTGGCAAATCGAGAACATAAGACGCGCACTACACGAAAAAGACGTGCAAATCGATTATGCCTTCGTTGGCAAATCGAGAACATAAGACGCGCACAACACGACAAAGACGTGCAAATCGATTATGCCTTCGGTGGCAAATCGAGAACGTAAGACGCGCACAACAATAAAACAAAGACGTGCAAATCGATTATGCCTTCGTTGGCAAATCGAGAAAACAAGACGCGCACAAAACAACGGCGACGCGCAAATCGATTATGCCTTCGTGGGCAAATCGAGAAAACAAGACGCGCGCGAGACAAAAGAGACGTGCAAATCGATCATGCCTTCATTGGCAAGTCGAGAAAACAAGACGCGCACAACGCAATAAAGCCGTGCTAATCGATCACGCCCTCACTGGTAGATCGAGAAAATAAGCCGCGCACGATCAACCCGAAACAATAAGTCGTCCCTCGCGACGCCCAAAGGCCATTCCTCATGACGCAAACCCGAGAGCATTCATCCCGCATCCGTATAAAGAGTAGATTTTGAGTTTCCATTCGATCTACGCTCGACCGGAAACTCGGGGGGCTAATGTTGTCGGTCCATCTCGGATCGACAGGGACTAATGCGTCACCTCGACCCATGCGACCGGTGCAAGGCCTCGAGCGGCGAAACCTTGCCTCGGCCTTTGGCCGGCCCAAACCAGTGGTCGGGCCAAGGGTCAGCCGGCCGGCGGCCGGCCATATGCTTGGCTGGCCTGTCGCCGGCCCAAAGGTCAGCCGGCCAATGGCCGGCCATATGCTCAGCCGGCCCTCCTCCATGGCCGGCCCTCCAAGGCCGGCACTCCAAGGCCGGCCTTCCTCCATGGCCGGCCCTCCAAGCCCGGCACTCCAAGGCCGGCCTTCCTCCATGGCCGGCCGGCTCCTCCATGGCCGGCACTCTAAGGCCGGCCTTCCTCCATGGCCGGCCCTCCAAGGCCGGCCCTCCTCCATGGCCGGCCGGCCCTCCATGGCCGGCACTCCAAGGCCGGCCCTCCTCCATGGCCGGCCGGCTCTCCATGGCCGGCACTCCAAGGCCGGCCCTCGTCCAAGGCCGGCCCTCGCCCAAGGCCGGCTCTCCATGGCCGGCACTCCAAGGCCGGCCCTCCTCCATGGCCGGCCCTCCAAGGCCGGCACTCCAAGGCCGGCCTTCCTCCATGGCCGGCCCTCCAAGGCCGGCCCTCGCCCACGGCCGGCCCTCCATGGCCGGCACTCCAAGGCCGGCCTTTCTCCATGGCCGGCCGGCTCCTCCATGGCCGGCACTCCAAGGCCGGCCCTCCTCCAAGGCCGGCCCTCCTCCATGGCCGGCTCTCCATGGCCGGCCCTGCTCCAAGGCCGGCCCAACCTTGCTCACTCGGCCAAGGGGTCTTCAAACCACCCCTTGGCTGCCTATAAATACAAGGGTCCTTCCCTTGACCCAGGTAATCCATTCTTGAGTACTGAAACGCTGCCGAACTCGTACCTCGCTCGTTTCTCTCAAGCTTTGGCCTCTAAACACCCCTAAAACCTCTATACTCCACCTCAATCACACTAATGTTGAGCGTCGGAGAGGTAAACAGGGGCACCCCCCTGTTTCCCCTTTGTAGTTCACTTGTTCTCTACTCCTTTTCAGGTACTCTGACGAACTCAATGGACATCCACAGCTAAGGGACGACTCGGGATACCGAGTCCGACACGCTCGAGCCGGAGTGAGACCACTTGGTCCGGCCTTGGGTCTAACCACTCTGGGCTCCTAAATCGTTGTCCAAAAATCAGCGACGACACCGACTCTTCACGAAATTCCTCGTGTAGGCTCTACGTGAGTCCTCGAGTCGAGTTTGAGTTCACGAGACGACTGATACTCCTCGTGCCAACTCTTCACATGTCTCCTCGAGATGAATTCATTCCTCGAGTCGAGCTCCGAGTCCGCGAGTCGACCGATACTCCTCGCGCCGACTCTTCACGAAATTCCTCGTGCAGGCTAGCTCTACGTGAGTCCTCGAGTCGAGTTCGAGTCCACGAGTCGACTGATACTCTTCGTTCTGACTCTTCACATGTGTCCTCGAGATGAATTCATTCCTTGAGTCGAGCTCCGAGTCTGCGAGTCGACCGATACTCCTCGCGCCGACTCTTCACGAAATTCCTCGTGCAGGCTCTACGTGAGTCCTCGAATCAAGTTCGAGTCCACGAGTCGACTGATACTCCTCGTGCCAACTCTTCACATGTCTCCTCGAGATGAATTCATTCCTCGAGTCGAGCTTCGAGTCCGCGAGTCGACCGATACTCCTCGCGCCGACTCTTCACGAAATTCCTCGTGCAGGCTCTACGTGAGTCCTCGAGTCGAGTTCGAGTCCACGAGTTGACTGATACTCCTCGTGCCGACTCTTCACATGTCTCCTCGAGATGAATTCATTCCTCGAGTCGAGCTCCGAGTCCGCGAGTCGACCGATACTCATCGCGCCGACTCTTCACGAAATTCCTCGTGCAGGCTCTACGTGAGTCCTCGAGTCGAGTTCGAGTCCACGAGTCGACTGATACTCTTCGTGCCAACTCTTCACATGTCTCCTCGAGATGAATTCATTCCTCGAGTCGAGCTCCAAGTCCGCGAGTCGACCGATACTCCTCGCGCCGACTCTTCACGAAATTCCTCGTGCAGGCTCTACGTGAGTCCTCGAGTCGAGTTCGAGTCCACGAGTCGACTGATACTCTTCGTTCTGACTCTTCACATGTCTCCTCGAGATCAATTCATTCCTCGAGTCGAGCTCTGAGTCCGTGAGTCGACCGATACTCCTCGCGCCGACTCTTCACGAAATTCCTCGTGCAGGCTCTACGTGAGTCCTCGAGTCAAGTTCGAGTTCACGAGTCGCCTGATACTCCTCGTGCCGACTCTTCACATGTCTCCTCAAGATGAATTCATTCCTCAAGTCGAGCTCCGAGTCCGTGAGTCGA
Source organism: Urtica dioica subsp. dioica (assembly GCF_054948205.1). Classification (NCBI taxonomy): domain Eukaryota; kingdom Viridiplantae; phylum Streptophyta; class Magnoliopsida; order Rosales; family Urticaceae; genus Urtica; species Urtica dioica. The sequence goes on along the minus strand of NC_142756.1, from coordinate 35,451,877 downwards.
CCGATACTCCTCGCGCCGACTCTTCACGAAATTCCTCGTGCAGGCTCTACGTGAGTCCTCGAATCAAGTTCGAGTCCACGAGTCGACTGATACTCCTCGTGCCAACTCTTCACATGTCTCCTCGAGATGAATTCATTCCTCGAGTCGAGCTCCGAGTCCGCGAGTCGACCGATACTCCTCGCGCCGACTCTTCACGAAATTCCTCGTGCAGGCTCTACGTGAGTCCTCGAGTCGAGTTCGAGTCCACGAGTCGACTGATACTCTTCGTTCTGACTCTTCACATGTCTCCTCGAGATCAATTCATTCCTCGAGTCGAGCTCTGAGTCAGCGAGTCGACCGATACTCCTCGCGCCGACTCTTCACGAAATTCCTCGTGCAGGCTCTACGTGAGTCCTCGAGTCGAGTTCGTGTTCACGAGTCGACTGATACTCCTCGTGCCGACTCTTCACATGTCTCCTCGAGATGAATTCATTCCTCGAGTCGAGCTCCGAGTCCGCGAGTCAACCGATACTCCTCGCGCCGACTCTTCACGAAATTCCTCGCGCCGACTCTTCACGAAATTCCTCGTGCAGGCTCTACGTGAGTCCTCGAATCAAATTCGAGTCCACGAGTCGACTGATACTCCTCGTGCCAACTCTTCACATGTCTCCTCGAAATGAATTCATTCCTCGAGTCGAGCTCCGAGTCCGCGAGTCGACCGATACTCCTCGCGCCGACTCTTCACGAAATTCCTCGTGCAGGCTCTACGTGAGTCCTCGAGTCGAGTTCGAGTCCACGAGTCGACTGATACTCCTCGTGCCGACTCTTCACATGTCTCCTCGAGATGAATTCATTCCTCGAGTCGAGCTCCGAGTCCACGAGTCGACCGATACTCATCGCGCCGACTCTTCACGAAATTCCTCGTGCAGGCTCTACGTGAGTCCTCGAGTCGAGTTCGAGTCCACGAGTCGACTGATACTCCTCGTGCCAACTCTTCACATGTCTCCTCGAGATGAATTCATTCCTCGAGTCGAGCTCCAAGTCCGCGAGTCGACCGATACTCCTCGCGCCGTCTCTTCACAAAATTCCTCGTGCAGGCTCTACGGGAGTCCTCGAGTCGAGTTCGAGTCCACGAGTCGACTGATACTCTTCGTTCTGACTCTTCACATGTCTCCTCGAGATCAATTCGTTCCTCGAGTCGAGCTCTGAGTCCGCGAGTCGACCGGTACTCCTCGCGCCGACTCTTCACGAAATTCCTCGTGCAGGCTCTACGTGAGTCCTCGAGTCGAGTTCGAGTTCACGAGTCGACTGATACTCCTCGTGCCAACTCTTCACATGTCTCCTCGAGATGAATTCATTCCTCGAGTCGAGCTCCGAGTCCGCGAGTCGACCGATACTCCTCGCGCCGACTCTTCACGAAATTCCTCGTGCAGGCTCTACGTGAGTCCTCGAGTCGAGTTCGAGTCCACGAGTCGACTGATACTCCTCGTGCCGACTCTTCACATGTCTCCTCGAGATGAATTCATTCCTCGAGTCGAGCTCCGAGTCCGCGAGTCGACCGGTACTCATCGCACCGACTCTTCACGAAATTCCTCGTGCAGGCTCTACGTGAGTCCTCGAGTCGAGTTTGAGAACACGAGTCGACTGATACTCCTCGTGCCAACTCTTCACATGTCTCCTCGAGATGAATTCATTCCTCGAGTCGAGCTCCAAGTCCGAGAGTCGACCGATACTCCTCGCGCCGACTCTTCACGAAATTCCTCGTGCAGGCTCTACGTGAGTCCTCGAGTCGAGTTCGAGTCCACGAGTCGACTGATACTCTTCGTTCTGACTCTTCACATGTCTCCTCGAGATCAATTCATTCCTCGAGTCGAGCTCTGAGTCAGCGAGTCGACCGATACTCCTCGCGCCGACTCTTCACGAAATTCCTCGTGCAGGCTCTACGTGAGTCCTCGAGTCGAGTTTGAGAACACGAGTCGACTGATACTCCTCGTGCCAACTCTTCACATGTCTCCTCGAGATGAATTCATTCCTCGAGTCGAGCTCCAAGTCCGAGAGTCGACCGATACTCCTCGCGCCGACTCTTCACGAAATTCCTCGTGCAGGCTCTACGTGAGTCCTCGAGTCGAGTTCGAGTCCACGAGTCGACTGATACTCTTCGTTCTGACTCTTCACATGTCTCCTCGAGATCAATTCATTCCTCGAGTCGAGCTCTGAGTCAGCGAGTCGACCGATACTCCTCGCGCCGACTCTTCACGAAATTCCTCGTGCAGGCTCTACGTGAGTCCTCGAGTCGAGTTCGTGTTCACGAGTCGACTGATACTCCTCGTGCCGACTCTTCACATGTCTCCTCGAGATGAATTCATTCCTCGAGTCGAGCTCCGAGTCCGCGAGTCAACCGATACTCCTCGCGCCGACTCTTCACGAAATTCCTCGCGCCGACTCTTCACGAAATTCCTCGTGCAGGCTCTACGTGAGTCCTCGAATCAAATTCGAGTCCACGAGTCGACTGATACTCCTCGTGCCAACTCTTCACATGTCTCCTCGAAATGAATTCATTCCTCGAGTCGAGCTCCGAGTCCGCGAGTCGACCGATACTCCTCGCGCCGACTCTTCACGAAATTCCTCGTGCAGGCTCTACGTGAGTCCTCGAGTCGAGTTCGAGTCCACGAGTCGACTGATACTCCTCGTGCCGACTCTTCACATGTCTCCTCGAGATGAATTCATTCCTCGAGTCGAGCTCCGAGTCCACGAGTCGACCGATACTCATCGCGCCGACTCTTCACGAAATTCCTCGTGCAGGCTCTACGTGAGTCCTCGAGTCGAGTTCGAGTCCACGAGTCGACTGATACTCCTCGTGCCAACTCTTCACATGTCTCCTCGAGATGAATTCATTCCTCGAGTCGAGCTCCAAGTCCGCGAGTCGACCGATACTCCTCGCGCCGTCTCTTCACAAAATTCCTCGTGCAGGCTCTACGGGAGTCCTCGAGTCGAGTTCGAGTCCACGAGTCGACTGATACTCTTCGTTCTGACTCTTCACATGTCTCCTCGAGATCAATTCGTTCCTCGAGTCGAGCTCTGAGTCCGCGAGTCGACCGATACTCCTCGCGCCGACTCTTCACAAAATTCCTCGTGCAGGCTCTACGTGAGTCCTCGAGTCGAGTTCGAGTTCACGAGTCGACTGATACTCCTCGTGCCAACTCTTCACATGTCTCCTCGAGATGAATTCATTCCTCGAGTCGAGCTCCGAGTCCGCGAGTCGACCGATACTCCTCGCGCCGACTCTTCACGAAATTCCTCGTGCAGGCTCTACGTGAGTCCTCGAGTCGAGTTCGAGTCCACGAGTCGACTGATACTCCTCGTGCCGACTCTTCACATGTCTCCTCGAGATGAATTCATTCCTCGAGTCGAGCTCCGAGTCCGCGAGTCGACCGGTACTCATCGCACCGACTCTTCACGAAATTCCTCGTGCAGGCTCTACGTGAGTCCTCGAGTCGAGTTTGAGAACACGAGTCGACTGATACTCCTCGTGCCAACTCTTCACATGTCTCCTCGAGATGAATTCATTCCTCGAGTCGAGCTCCAAGTCCGAGAGTCGACCGATACTCCTCGCGCCGACTCTTCACGAAATTCCTCGTGCAGGCTCTACGTGAGTCCTCGAGTCGAGTTCGAGTCCACGAGTCGACTGATACTCTTCGTTCTGACTCTTCACATGTCTCCTCGAGATCAATTCATTCCTCGAGTCGAGCTCTGAGTCAGCGAGTCGACCGATACTCCTCGCGCCGACTCTTCACGAAATTCCTCGTGCAGGCTCTACGTGAGTCCTCGAGTCGAGTTTGAGAACACGAGTCGACTGATACTCCTCGTGCCAACTCTTCACATGTCTCCTCGAGATGAATTCATTCCTCGAGTCGAGCTCCAAGTCCGAGAGTCGACCGATACTCCTCGCGCCGACTCTTCACGAAATTCCTCGTGCAGGCTCTACGTGAGTCCTCGAGTCGAGTTCGAGTCCACGAGTCGACTGATACTCTTCGTTCTGACTCTTCACATGTCTCCTCGAGATCAATTCATTCCTCGAGTCGAGCTCTGAGTCAGCGAGTCGACCGATACTCCTCGCGCCGACTCTTCACGAAATTCCTCGTGCAGGCTCTACGTGAGTCCTCGAGTCGAGTTCGTGTTCACGAGTCGACTGATACTCCTCGTGCCGACTCTTCACATGTCTCCTCGAGATGAATTCATTCCTCGAGTCGAGCTCCGAGTCCGCGAGTCAACCGATACTCCTCGCGCCGACTCTTCACGAAATTCCTCGCGCCGACTCTTCACGAAATTCCTCGTGCAGGCTCTACGTGAGTCCTCGAATCAAATTCGAGTCCACGAGTCGACTGATACTCCTCGTGCCAACTCTTCACATGTCTCCTCGAAATGAATTCATTCCTCGAGTCGAGCTCCGAGTCCGCGAGTCGACCGATACTCCTCGCGCCGACTCTTCACGAAATTCCTCGTGCAGGCTCTACGTGAGTCCTCGAGTCGAGTTCGAGTCCACGAGTCGACTGATACTCCTCGTGCCGACTCTTCACATGTCTCCTCGAGATGAATTCATTCCTCGAGTCGAGCTCCGAGTCCACGAGTCGACCGATACTCATCGCGCCGACTCTTCACGAAATTCCTCGTGCAGGCTCTACGTGAGTCCTCGAGTCGAGTTCGAGTCCACGAGTCGACTGATACTCCTCGTGCCAACTCTTCACATGTCTCCTCGAGATGAATTCATTCCTCGAGTCGAGCTCCAAGTCCGCGAGTCGACCGATACTCCTCGCGCCGTCTCTTCACAAAATTCCTCGTGCAGGCTCTACGGGAGTCCTCGAGTCGAGTTCGAGTCCACGAGTCGACTGATACTCTTCGTTCTGACTCTTCACATGTCTCCTCGAGATCAATTCGTTCCTCGAGTCGAGCTCTGAGTCCGCGAGTCGACCGATACTCCTCGCGCCGACTCTTCACAAAATTCCTCGTGCAGGCTCTACGTGAGTCCTCGAGTCGAGTTCGAGTTCACGAGTCGACTGATACTCCTCGTGCCAACTCTTCACATGTCTCCTCGAGATGAATTCATTCCTCGAGTCGAGCTCCGAGTCCGCGAGTCGACCGATACTCCTCGCGCCGACTCTTCACGAAATTCCTCGTGCAGGCTCTACGTGAGTCCTCGAGTCGAGTTCGAGTCCACGAGTCGACTGATACTCCTCGTGCCGACTCTTCACATGTCTCCTCGAGATGAATTCATTCCTCGAGTCGAGCTCCGAGTCCGCGAGTCGACCGGTACTCATCGCACCGACTCTTCACGAAATTCCTCGTGCAGGCTCTACGTAAGTCCTCGAGTCGAGTTTGAGAACACGAGTCGACTGATACTCCTCGTGCCAACTCTTCACATGTCTCCTCGAGATGAATTCATTCCTCGAGTCGAGCTCCAAGTCCGAGAGTCGACCGATACTCCTCGCGCCGACTCTTCACGAAATTCCTCGTGCAGGCTCTACGTGAGTCCTCGAGTCGAGTTCGAGTCCACGAGTCGACTGATACTCTTCGTTCTGACTCTTCACATGTCTCCTCGAGATCAATTCATTCCTCGAGTCGAGCTCTGAGTCAGCGAGTCGACCGATACTCCTCGCGCCGACTCTTCACGAAATTCCTCGTGCAGGCTCTACGTGAGTCCTCGAGTCGAGTTCGTGTTCACGAGTCGACTGATACTCCTCGTGCCGACTCTTCACATGTCTCCTCGAGATGAATTCATTCCTCGAGTCGAGCTCCGAGTCCGCGAGTCGACCGATACTCCTCGCGCCGACTCTTCACGAAATTCCTCGCGCCGACTCTTCACGAAATTCCTCGTGCAGGCTCTACGTGAGTCCTCGAATCAAATTCGAGTCCACGAGTCGACTGATACTCCTCGTGCCAACTCTTCACATGTCTCCTCGAAATGAATTCATTCCTCGAGTCGAGCTCCGAGTCCGCGAGTCGACCGATACTCCTCGCGCCGACTCTTCACGAAATTCCTCGTGCAGGCTCTACGTGAGTCCTCGAGTCGAGTTCGAGTCCACGAGTCGACTGATACTCCTCGTGCCGACTCTTCACATGTCTCCTCGAGATGAATTCATTCCTCGAGTCGAGCTCCGAGTCCGCGAGTCGACCGATACTCATCGCGCCGACTCTTCACGAAATTCCTCGTGCAGGCTCTACGTGAGTCCTCGAGTCGAGTTCGAGTCCACGAGTCGACTGATACTCCTCGTGCCAACTCTTCACATGTCTCCTCGAGATGAATTCATTCCTCGAGTCGAGCTCCGAGTCCGCGAGTCGACCGATACTCCTCGCGCCGACTCTTCACGAAATTCCTCGTGCAGGCTCTACGTGAGTCCTCGAGTCGAGTTCGAGTCCACGAGTCGACTGATACTCCTCGTGCCGACTCTTCACATGTCTCCTCGAGATGAATTCATTCCTCGAGTCGAGCTCCGAGTCTGCGAGTCGACCGGTACTCATCGCACCGACTCTTCACGAAATTCCTCGTGCAGGCTCTACGTGAGTCCTCGAGTCGAGTTCGAGTCCACGAGTCGACTGATACTCCTCGTGCCAACTCTTCACATGTCTCCTCGAGATGAATTCATTCCTCGAGTCGAGCTCCAAGTCCGCGAGTCGACCGATACTCCTCGCGCCGACTCTTCACGAAATTCCTCGTGCAGGCTCTACGTGAGTCCTCGAGTCGAGTTCGAGTCCACGAGTCGACTGATACTCTTCGTTCTGACTCTTCACATGTCTCCTCGAGATCAATTCATTCCTCGAGTCGAGCTCTGAGTCAGCGAGTCGACCGATACTCCTCGCGCCGACTCTTCACGAAATTCCTCGTGCAGGCTCTACGTGAGTCCTCGAGTCGAGTTCGTGTTCACGAGTCGACTGATACTCCTCGTGCCGACTCTTCACATGTCTCCTCGAGATGAATTCATTCCTCGAGTCGAGCTCCGAGTCCGCGAGTCAACCGATACTCCTCGCGCCGACTCTTCACGAAATTCCTCGCGCCGACTCTTCACGAAATTCCTCGTGCAGGCTCTACGTGAGTCCTCGAATCAAATTCGAGTCCACGAGTCGACTGATACTCCTCGTGCCAACTCTTCACATGTCTCCTCGAAATGAATTCATTCCTCGAGTCGAGCTCCGAGTCCGCGAGTCGACCGATACTCCTCGCGCCGACTCTTCACGAAATTCCTCGTGCAGGCTCTACGTGAGTCCTCGAGTCGAGTTCGAGTCCACGAGTCGACTGATACTCCTCGTGCCGACTCTTCACATGTCTCCTCGAGATGAATTCATTCCTCGAGTCGAGCTCCGAGTCCACGAGTCGACCGATACTCATCGCGCCGACTCTTCACGAAATTCCTCGTGCAGGCTCTACGTGAGTCCTCGAGTCGAGTTCGAGTCCACGAGTCGACTGATACTCCTCGTGCCGACTCTTCACATGTCTCCTCGAGATGAATTCATTCCTCGAGTCGAGCTCCGAGTAAGCGAGTCGACCGATACTCATCGCGCCGACTCTTCACGAAATTCCTCGTGCAGGCTCTACGTGAGTCCTCGAGTCGAGTTCGTGTTCACGAGTCGACTGATACCCCTCGTGCCGACTCTTCACATGTCTCCTCGAGATGAATTCATTCCTCGAGTCGAGCTCCGAGTCCGCGAGTCGACCGATACTCCTCGCGCCGACTCTTCACGAAATTCCTCGCGCCGACTCTTCACGAAATTCCTCGTGCAGGCTCTACGTGAGTCCTCGAATCAAATTCGAGTCCACGAGTCGACTGATACTCCTCGTGCCAACTCTTCACATGTCTCCTCGAAATGAATTCATTCCTCGAGTCGAGCTCCGAGTCCGCGAGTCGACCGATACTCCTCGCGCCGACTCTTCACGAAATTCCTCGTGCAGGCTCTACGTGAGTCCTCGAGTCGAGTTCGAGTCCACGAGTCGACTGATACTCCTCGTGCCGACTCTTCACATGTCTCCTCGAGATGAATTCATTCCTCGAGTCGAGCTCCGAGTCCGCGAGTCGACCGATACTCATCGCGCCGACTCTTCACGAAATTCCTCGTGCAGGCTCTACGTGAGTCCTCGAGTCGAGTTCGAGTCCACGAGTCGACTGATACTCCTCGTGCCAACTCTTCACATGTCTCCTCGAGATGAATTCATTCCTCGAGTCGAGCTCCGAGTCCGCGAGTCGACCGATACTCCTCGCGCCGACTCTTCACGAAATTCCTCGTGCAGGCTCTACGTGAGTCCTCGAGTCGAGTTCGAGTCCACGAGTCGACTGATACACCTCGTGCCGACTCTTCACATGTCTCCTCGAGATGAATTCATTCCTCGAGTCGAGCTCCGAGTCTGCGAGTCGACCGGTACTCATCGCACCGACTCTTCACGAAATTCCTCGTGCAGGCTCTACGTGAGTCCTCGAGTCGAGTTCGAGTCCACGAGTCGACTGATACTCCTCGTGCCAACTCTTCACATGTCTCCTCGAGATGAATTCATTCCTCGAGTCGAGCTCCAAGTCCGCGAGTCGACCGATACTCCTCGCGCCGACTCTTCACGAAATTCCTCGTGCAGGCTCTACGTGAGTCCTCGAGTCGAGTTCGAGTCCACGAGTCGACTGATACTCTTCGTTCTGACTCTTCACATGTCTCCTCGAGATCAATTCATTCCTCGAGTCGAGCTCTGAGTCAGCGAGTCGACCGATACTCCTCGCGCCGACTCTTCACGAAATTCCTCGTGCAGGCTCTACGTGAGTCCTCGAGTCGAGTTCGTGTTCACGAGTCGACTGATACTCCTCGTGCCGACTCTTCACATGTCTCCTCGAGATGAATTCATTCCTCGAGTCGAGCTCCGAGTCCGCGAGTCAACCGATACTCCTCGCGCCGACTCTTCACGAAATTCCTCGCGCCGACTCTTCACGAAATTCCTCGTGCAGGCTCTACGTGAGTCCTCGAATCAAATTCGAGTCCACGAGTCGACTGATACTCCTCGTGCCAACTCTTCACATGTCTCCTCGAAATGAATTCATTCCTCGAGTCGAGCTCCGAGTCCGCGAGTCGACCGATACTCCTCGCGCCGACTCTTCACGAAATTCCTCGTGCAGGCTCTACGTGAGTCCTCGAGTCGAGTTCGAGTCCACGAGTCGACTGATACTCCTCGTGCCGACTCTTCACATGTCTCCTCGAGATGAATTCATTCCTCGAGTCGAGCTCCGAGTCCACGAGTCGACCGATACTCATCGCGCCGACTCTTCACGAAATTCCTCGTGCAGGCTCTACGTGAGTCCTCGAGTCGAGTTCGAGTCCACGAGTCGACTGATACTCCTCGTGCCAACTCTTCACATGTCTCCTCGAGATGAATTCATTCCTCGAGTCGAGCTCCAAGTCCGCGAGTCGACCGATACTCCTCGCGCCGTCTCTTCACAAAATTCCTCGTGCAGGCTCTACGGGAGTCCTCGAGTCGAGTTCGAGTCCACGAGTCGACTGATACTCTTCGTTCTGACTCTTCACATGTCTCCTCGAGATCAATTCGTTCCTCGAGTCAAGCTCTGAGTCCGCGAGTCGACCGATACTCCTCGCGCCGACTCTTCACGAAATTCCTCGTGCAGGCTCTACGTGAGTCCTCGAGTCGAGTTCGAGTTCACGAGTCGACTGATACTCCTCGTGCCAACTCTTCACATGTCTCCTCGAGATGAATTCATTCCTCGAGTCGAGCTCCGAGTCCGCGAGTCGACCGATACTCCTCGCGCCGACTCTTCACGAAATTCCTCGTGCAGGCTCTACGTGAGTCCTCGAGTCGAGTTCGAGTCCACGAGTCGACTGATACTCCTCGTGCCGACTCTTCACATGTCTCCTCGAGATGAATTCATTCCTCGAGTCGAGCTCCGAGTCCGCGAGTCGACCGATACTCCTCGCGCCGACTCTTCACGAAATTCCTCGTGCAGGCTCTACGTGAGTCCTCGAGTCGAGTTCTAGTCCATGAGTCGACTGATACTCCTCGTGCCAACTCTTCACATGTCTCCTCGAGATGAATTCATTCCTCGAGTCGAGCTCCGTGTCCGCGAGTCGACCAATACTCCTCGCGCCGACTCTTCACGAAATTCCTCGTGCAGGCTCTACGTGAGTCCTCGAGTCGAGTTCGAGTCCACGAGTTGACTGATACTCCTCATGCCGACTCTTCACATGTCTCCTCGAGATGAATTCATTCCTCGAGTCGACCTCCGAGTCCGCGAGTCGACCGATACTCCTCGCGCCGACTCTTCACGAAATTCCTCGTGCAGGCTCTACGTGAGTCCTCGAGTCGAGTTCGAGTCCACGAGTCGACTGATACTCTTCGTTCTGACTCTTCACATGTCTCCTCGAGATCAATTCATTCCTCGAGTCGAGCTCTGAGTCAGCGAGTCGACCGATACTCCTCGCGCCGACTCTTCACGAAATTCCTCGTGCAGGCTCTACGTGAGTCCTCGAGTCGAGTTCGTGTTCACGAGTCGACTGATACTCCTCGTGCCGACTCTTCACATGTCTCCTCGAGATGAATTCATTCCTCGAGTCGAGCTCCGAGTCCGCGAGTCAACCGATACTCCTCGCGCCGACTCTTCACGAAATTCCTCGCGCCGACTCTTCACGAAATTCCTCGTGCAGGCTCTACGTGAGTCCTCGAATCAAATTCGAGTCCACGAGTCGACTGATACTCCTCGTGCCAACTCTTCACATGTCTCCTCGAAATGAATTCATTCCTCGAGTCGAGCTCCGAGTCCGCGAGTCGACCGATACTCCTCGCGCCGACTCTTCACGAAATTCCTCGTGCAGGCTCTACGTGAGTCCTCGAGTCGAGTTCGAGTCCACGAGTCGACTGATACTCCTCGTGCCGACTCTTCACATGTCTCCTCGAGATGAATTCATTCCTCGAGTCGAGCTCCGAGTCCACGAGTCGACCGATACTCATCGCGCCGACTCTTCACGAAATTCCTCGTGCAGGCTCTACGTGAGTCCTCGAGTCGAGTTCGAGTCCACGAGTCGACTGATACTCCTCGTGCCAACTCTTCACATGTCTCCTCGAGATGAATTCATTCCTCGAGTCGAGCTCCAAGTCCGCGAGTCGACCGATACTCCTCGCGCCGTCTCTTCACAAAATTCCTCGTGCAGGCTCTACGGGAGTCCTCGAGTCGAGTTCGAGTCCACGAGTCGACTGATACTCTTCGTTCTGACTCTTCACATGTCTCCTCGAGATCAATTCGTTCCTCGAGTCGAGCTCTGAGTCCGCGAGTCGACCGATACTCCTCGCGCCGACTCTTCACGAAATTCCTCGTGCAGGCTCTACGTGAGTCCTCGAGTCGAGTTCGAGTTCACGAGTCGACTGATACTCCTCGTGCCAACTCTTCACATGTCTCCTCGAGATGAATTCATTCCTCGAGTCGAGCTCCGAGTCCGCGAGTCGACCGATACTCCTCGCGCCGACTCTTCACGAAATTCCTCGTGCAGGCTCTACGTGAGTCCTCGAGTCGAGTTCGAGTCCACGAGTCGACTGATACTCCTCGTGCCGACTCTTCACATGTCTCCTCGAGATGAATTCATTCCTCGAGTCGAGCTCCGAGTCCGCGAGTCGACCGATACTCCTCGCGCCGACTCTTCACGAAATTCCTCGTGCAGGCTCTACGTGAGTCCTCGAGTCGAGTTCTAGTCCATGAGTCGACTGATACTCCTCGTGCCAACTCTTCACATGTCTCCTCGAGATGAATTCATTCCTCGAGTCGAGCTCCGTGTCCGCGAGTCGACCAATACTCCTCGCGCCGACTCTTCACGAAATTCCTCGTGCAGGCTCTACGTGAGTCCTCGAGTCGAGTTCGAGTCCACGAGTTGACTGATACTCCTCATGCCGACTCTTCACATGTCTCCTCGAGATGAATTCATTCCTCGAGTCGACCTCCGAGTCCGCGAGTCGACCGATACTCCTCGCGCCGACTCTTCACGAAATTCCTCGTGCAGGCTCTACGTGAGTCCTCGAGTCGAGTTCGAGTCCACGAGTCGACTGATACTCTTCGTTCTGACTCTTCACATGTCTCCTCGAGATCAATTCATTCCTCGAGTCGAGCTCTGAGTCAGCGAGTCGACCGATACTCCTCGCGCCGACTCTTCACGAAATTCCTCGTGCAGGCTCTACGTGAGTCCTCGAGTCGAGTTCGTGTTCACGAGTCGACTGATACTCCTCGTGCCGACTCTTCACATGTCTCCTCGAGATGAATTCATTCCTCGAGTCGAGCTCCGAGTCCGCGAGTCAACCGATACTCCTCGCGCCGACTCTTCACGAAATTCCTCGCGCCGACTCTTCACGAAATTCCTCGTGCAGGCTCTACGTGAGTCCTCGAATCAAATTCGAGTCCACGAGTCGACTGATACTCCTCGTGCCAACTCTTCACATGTCTCCTCGAAATGAATTCATTCCTCGAGTCGAGCTCCGAGTCCGCGAGTCGACCGATACTCCTCGCGCCGACTCTTCACGAAATTCCTCGTGCAGGCTCTACGTGAGTCCTCGAGTCGAGTTCGAGTCCACGAGTCGACTGATACTCCTCGTGCCGACTCTTCACATGTCTCCTCGAGATGAATTCATTCCTCGAGTCGAGCTCCGAGTCCACGAGTCGACCGATACTCATCGCGCCGACTCTTCACGAAATTCCTCGTGCAGGCTCTACGTGAGTCCTCGAGTCGAGTTCGAGTCCACGAGTCGACTGATACTCCTCGTGCCAACTCTTCACATGTCTCCTCGAGATGAATTCATTCCTCGAGTCGAGCTCCAAGTCCGCGAGTCGACCGATACTCCTCGCGCCGTCTCTTCACAAAATTCCTCGTGCAGGCTCTACGGGAGTCCTCGAGTGGAGTTCGAGTCCACGAGTCGACTGATACTCTTCGTTCTGACTCTTCACATGTCTCCTCGAGATCAATTCGTTCCTCGAGTCGAGCTCTGAGTCCGCGAGTCGACCGATACTCCTCGCGCCGACTCTTCACGAAATTCCTCGTGCAGGCTCTACGTGAGTCCTCGAGTCGAGTTCGAGTTCACGAGTCGACTGATACTCCTCGTGCCAACTCTTCACATGTCTCCTTGAGATGAATTCATTCCTCGAGTCGACCTCCGAGTCCGCGAGTCGACCGATACTCCTCGCGCCGACTCTTCACGAAATTCCTCGTGCAGGCTCTACGTGAGTCCTCGAGTCGAGTTCTAGTCCATGAGTCGACTGATACTCCTCGTGCCAACTCTTCACATGTCTCCTCGAGATGAATTCATTCCTCGAGTCGAGCTCCGTGTCCGCGAGTCGACCAATACTCCTCGCGCCGACTCTTCACGAAATTCCTCGTGCAGGCTCTACGTGAGTCCTCGAGTCGAGTTCGAGTCCACGAGTTGACTGATACTCCTCATGCCGACTCTTCACATGTCTCCTCGAGATGAATTCATTCCTCGAGTCGACCTCCGAGTCCGCGAGTCGACCGATACTCCTCGAGCCGACCCTTCACGATATTCCTCGTGCAGGCTCTGCGTGAGTCCTCGAGTCGAGTTCGAGTCCATGAGTCGACTGATACTCCACGTGCCAACTCTTCACATGTCTCCTCGAGATGAATTCATTCCTCGAGTCGAGCTCCGAGTCCGCGAGTCGACCGATACTCCTCGCGCCGACTCTTCACGAAATTCCTCGTGCAGGCTATACGTGAGTCCTCGAGTCGAGTTCGAGTCCACGAGTCGACTGATACTCCTCGTGCCGACTCTTCACATGTCTCCTCGAGATGAATTCATTCCTCGAGTCGAGCTCCGAGTCCGCGAGTCGACCGATACTCCTCGCGCCGACTCTTCACGAAATTCCCCGTGCAGGCTCTACGTGAGTCCTCGAGTCGAGTTCGAGTCCATGAGTCGACTGATACTCCTCGTGCCAACTCTTCACATGTCTCCTCGAGATGAATTCATTCCTCGAGTCGAGCTCCGAGTCCGCGAGTCGACCGATACTCCTCGCGCCGACTCTTCACGAAATTCCTCGTGCAGGCTCTACGTGAGTCCTCGAGTCGAGTTCGAGTCCACGAATCGACTGATACTCCTCGTGCCGACTCTTCACATGTCTCCTCGAGATGAATTCATTCCTCGAGTCGAGCTCCGAGTCCGCGAGTCGACCGGTACTCATCGCGCCGACTCTTCACGAAATTCCTCGTGCAGGCTCTACGTGAGTCCTCGAGTCGAGTTTGAGAACACGAGTCGACTGATACTCCTCGTGCCAACTCTTCACATGTTTCCTCGAGATGAATTCATTCCTCGAGTCGAGCTCCAAGTCCGCGAGTCGACCGATACTCCTCGCGCCGACTCTTCACGAAATTCCTCGTGCAGGCTCTACGTGAGTCCTCGAGTCGAGTTCGAGTCCACGAGTCGACTGATACTATTCGTTCTGACTCTTCACATGTCTCCTCGAGATCAATTCATTCCTCGAGTCGAGCTCTGAGTCAGCGAGTCGACCGATACTCCTCGCGCCGACTCTTCACGAAATTCCTCGTGCAGGCTCTACGTGAGTCCTCGAGTCGAGTTCGTGTTCACGAGTCGACTGATACTCCTCGTGCCGACTCTTCACATGTCTCCTCGAGATGAATTCATTCCTCGAGTCGAGCTCCGAGTCCGCGAGTCGACCGATACTCCTCGCGCCGACTCTTCACGAAATTCCTCGCGCCGACTCTTCACGAAATTCCTCGTGCAGGCTCTACATGAGTCCTCGAATCAAATTCGAGTCCACGAGTCGACTGATACTCCTCGTGCCAACTCTTCACATGTCTCCTCGAGATGAATTCATTCCTCGAGTCGAGCTCCGAGTCCGCGAGTCGACCGATACTCCTCGCGCCGACTCTTCACGAAATTCCTCGTGCAGGCTCTACGTGAGTCCTCGAGTCGAGTTCGAGTCCACGAGTCGACTGATACTCCTCGTGCCGACTCTTCACATGTCTCCTCGAGATGAATTCATTCCTCGAGTCGAGCTCCGAGTCCGCGAGTCGACCGATACTCATCGCGCCGACTCTTCACGAAATTCCTCGTGCAGGCTCTACGTGAGTCCTCGAGTCGAGTTCGAGTCCACGAGTCGACTGATACTCCTCGTGCCAACTCTTCACATGTCTCCTCGAGATGAATTCATTCCTCGAGTCGAGCTCCAAGTCCGCGAGTCGACCAATACTCCTCGCGCCGACTCTTCACAAAATTCCTCGTGCAGGCTCTACGGGAGTCCTCGAGTCGAGTTCGAGTCAACGAGTCGACTGATACTCTTCGTTCTGACTCTTCACATGTCTCCTCGAGATCAATTCATTCCTCGAGTCGAGCTCTGAGTCCGCGAGTCGACCGATACTCCTCGCGCCGACTCTTCACGAAATTCCTCGTGCAGGCTCTACGTGAGTCCTCGAGTCGAGTTCGAGTTCACGAGTCGACTGATACTCCTCGTGCCAACTCTTCACATGTCTCCTCGAGATGAATTCATTCCTCGAGTCGAGCTCCGAGTCCGCGAGTCGACCGATACTCCTCGCGCCGACTCTTCACGAAATTCCTCGTGCAGGCTCTACGTGAGTCCTCGAGTCGAGTTCGAGTCCACGAGTCGACTGATACTCCTCGTGCCGACTCTTCACATGTCTCCTCAAGATGAATTCATTCCTCGAGTCGAGCTCCGAGTCCGCGAGTCGACCGATACTCCTCGCGCCGACTCTTCACGAAATTCCTCGTGCAGGCTCTACGTGAGTCCTCGAGTCGAGTTCGAGTCCATGAGTCGACTGATACTCCTCGTGCCAACTCTTCACATGTCTCCTCGAGATGAATTCATTCCTCGAGTCGAGCTCCGTGTCCGCGAGTCGACCAATACTCCTCGCGCCGACTCTTCACGAAATTCCTCGTGCAGGCTCTACGTGAGACCTCGAGTCGAGTTCGAGTCCACGAGTTGACTGATACTCCTCATGCCGACTCTTCACATGTCTCCTCGAGATGAATTCATTCCTCGAGTCGACCTCCGAGTCCGCGAGTCGACCGATACTCCTCGAGCCGACTCTTCACGATATTCCTCGTGCAGGCTCTGCGTGAGTCCTCGAGTCGAGTTCGAGTCCATGAGTCGACTGATACTCCACGTGCCAACTCTTCACATGTCTCCTCGAGATGAATTCATTCCTCGAGTCGAGCTCCGAGTCCGCGAGTCGACCGATAGTCCTCGCGCCGATTCTTCACGAAATTCCTCGTGCAGGCTATACGTGAGTCCTCGAGTCGAGTTCGAGTCCACGAGTCGACTGATACTCCTCGTGCCGACTCTTCACATGTCTCCTCGAGATGAATTCATTCCTCGAGTCGAGCTCCGAGTCCGTGAGTCGACCGATACTCCTCGCGCCGACTCTTCACGAAATTCCTCGTGCAGGCTCTACGTGAGTCCTCGAGTCGAGTTCGAGTCCATGAGTCGACTGATACTCCTCGTGCCAACTCTTCACATGTCTCCTCGAGATGAATTCATTCCTCGAGTCGAGCTCCGAGTCCGCGAGTCGACCGATACTCCTCGCGCCGACTCTTCACGAAATTCCTCGTGCAGGCTCTACGTGAGTCCTCGAGTCGAGTTCGAGTCCACGAGTCGACTGATACTCCTCGTGCCGACTCTTCACATGTCTCCTCGAGATGAATTCATTCCTCGAGTCGAGCTCCGAGTCCGCGAGTCGACCGGTACTCATCGCGCCGACTCTTCACGAAATTCCTCGTGCAGGCTCTACGTGAGTCCTCGAGTCGAGTTTGAGAACACGAGTCGACTGATACTCCTCGTGCCAACTCTTCACATGTTTCCTCGAGATGAATTCATTCCTCGAGTCGAGCTCCAAGTCCGCGAGTCGACCGATACTCCTCGCGCCGACTCTTCACGAAATTCCTCGTGCAGGCTCTACGTGAGTCCTCGAGTCGAGTTCGAGTCCACGAGTCGACTGATACTCTTCGTTCTGACTCTTCACATGTCTCCTCGAGATCAATTCATTCCTCGAGTCGAGCTCTGAGTCAGCGAGTCGACCGATACTCCTCGCGCCGACTCTTCACGAAATTCCTCGTGCAGGCTCTACGTGAGTCCTCGAGTCGAGTTCGTGTTCACGAGTCGACTGATACTCCTCGTGCCAACTCTTCACATGTCTCCTCGAGATGAATTCATTCCTCGAGTCGAGCTCCGAGTCCGCGAGTCGACCGATACTCCTCGCGCCGACTCTTCACGAAATTCCTCGCGCCGACTCTTCACGAAATTCCTCGTGCAGGCTCTACGTGAGTCCTCGAATCAAATTCGAGTCCACGAGTCGACTGATACTCCTCGTGCCAACTCTTCACATGTCTCCTCGACATGAATTCATTCCTCGAGTCGAGCTCCGAGTCCGCGAGTCGACCGATACTCCTCGCGCCGACTCTTCACGAAATTCCTCGTGCAGGCTCTACGTGAGTCCTCGAGTCGAGTTCGAGTCCACGAGTCGACTGATACTCCTCGTGCCGACTCTTCACATGTCTCCTCGAGATGAATTCATTCCTCGAGTCGAGCTCCGAGTCCGCGAGTCGACCGATACTCATCGCGCCGACTCTTCACGAAATTCCTCGTGCAGGCTCTACGTGAGTCCTCGAGTCGAGTTCGAGTCCACGAGTCGACTGATACTCCTCGTGCCGACTCTTCACATGTCTCCTCGAGATGAATTCATTCCTCGAGTCGAGCTCCGAGTCCGCGAGTCGACCGGTACTCATCGCGCCGACTCTTCACGAAATTCCTCGTGCAGGCTCTACGTGAGACCTCGAGTCGAGTTCGAGTCCACGAGTTGACTGATACTCCTCATGCCGACTCTTCACATGTCTCCTCGAGATGAATTCATTCCTCGAGTCGACCTCCGAGTCCGCGAGTCGACCGATACTCCTCGAGCCGACTCTTCACGATATTCCTCGTGCAGGCTCTGCGTGAGTCCTCGAGTCGAGTTCGAGTCCATGAGTCGACTGATACTCCACGTGCCAACTCTTCACATGTCTCCTCGAGATGAATTCATTCCTCGAGTCGAGCTCCGAGTCCGCGAGTCGACCGATACTCCTCGCGCCGATTCTTCACGAAATTCCTCGTGCAGGCTATACGTGAGTCCTCGAGTCGAGTTCGAGTCCACGAGTCGACTGATACTCCTCGTGCCGACTCTTCACATGTCTCCTCGAGATGAATTCATTCCTCGAGTCGAGCTCCGAGTCCGTGAGTCGACCGATACTCCTCGCGCCGACTCTTCACGAAATTCCTCGTGCAGGCTCTACGTGAGTCCTCGAGTCGAGTTCGAGTCCATGAGTCGACTGATACTCCTCGTGCCAACTCTTCACATGTCTCCTCGAGATGAATTCATTCCTCGAGTCGAGCTCCGAGTCCGCGAGTCGACCGATACTCCTCGCGCCGACTCTTCACGAAATTCCTCGTGCAGGCTCTACGTGAGTCCTCGAGTCGAGTTCGAGTCCACGAGTCGACTGATACTCCTCGTGCCGACTCTTCACATGTCTCCTCGAGATGAATTCATTCCTCGAGTCGAGCTCCGAGTCCGCGAGTCGACCGGTACTCATCGCGCCGACTCTTCACGAAATTCCTCGTGCAGGCTCTACGTGAGTCCTCGAGTCGAGTTTGAGAACACGAGTCGACTGATACTCCTCGTGCCAACTCTTCACATGTTTCCTCGAGATGAATTCATTCCTCGAGTCGAGCTCCAAGTCCGCGAGTCGACCGATACTCCTCGCGCCGACTCTTCACGAAATTCCTCGTGCAGGCTCTACGTGAGTCCTCGAGTCGAGTTCGAGTCCACGAGTCGACTGATACTCTTCGTTCTGACTCTTCACATGTCTCCTCGAGATCAATTCATTCCTCGAGTCGAGCTCTGAGTCAGCGAGTCGACCGATACTCCTCGCGCCGACTCTTCACGAAATTCCTCGTGCAGGCTCTACGTGAGTCCTCGAGTCGAGTTCGTGTTCACGAGTCGACTGATACTCCTCGTGCCAACTCTTCACATGTCTCCTCGAGATGAATTCATTCCTCGAGTCGAGCTCCGAGTCCGCGAGTCGACCGATACTCCTCGCGCCGACTCTTCACGAAATTCCTCGCGCCGACTCTTCACGAAATTCCTCGTGCAGGCTCTACGTGAGTCCTCGAATCAAATTCGAGTCCACGAGTCGACTGATACTCCTCGTGCCAACTCTTCACATGTCTCCTCGACATGAATTCATTCCTCGAGTCGAGCTCCGAGTCCGCGAGTCGACCGATACTCCTCGCGCCGACTTTTCACGAAATTCCTCGTGCAGGCTCTACGTGAGTCCTCGAGTCGAGTTCGAGTCCACGAGTCGACTGATACTCCTCGTGCCGACTCTTCACATGTCTCCTCGAGATGAATTCATTCCTCGAGTCGAGCTCCGAGTCCGCGAGTCGACCGATACTCATCGCGCCGACTCTTCACGAAATTCCTCGTGCAGGCTCTACGTGAGTCCTCGAGTCGAGTTCGAGTCCACGAGTCGACTGATACTCCTCGTGCCGACTCTTCACATGTCTCCTCGAGATGAATTCATTCCTCGAGTCGAGCTCCGAGTCCGCGAGTCGACCGGTACTCATCGCGCCGACTCTTCACGAAATTCCTCGTGCAGGCTCTACGCGAGTCCTCGAGTCGAGTTTGAGAACACGAGTCGACTGATACTCCTCGTGCCAACTCTTCACATGTTTCCTCGAGATGAATTCATTCCTCGAGTCGAGCTCCAAGTCCGCGAGTCGACCGATACTCCTCGCGCCGACTCTTCACGAAATTCCTCGTGCAGGCTCTACGTGAGTCCTCGAGTCGAGTTCGAGTCCACGAGTCGACTGATACTCTTCGTTCTGACTCTTCACATGTCTCCTCGAGATCAATTCATTCCTCGAGTCGAGCTCTGAGTCAGCGAGTCGACCGATACTCCTCGCGCCGACTCTTCACGAAATTCCTCGTGCAGGCTCTACGTGAGTCCTCGAGTCGAGTTCGTGTTCACGAGTCGACTGATACTCCTCGTGCCAACTCTTCACATGTCTCCTCGAGATGAATTCATTCCTCGAGTCGAGCTCCGAGTCCGCGAGTCGACCGATACTCCTCGCGCCGACTCTTCACGAAATTCCTCGCGCCGACTCTTCACGAAATTCCTCGTGCAGGCTCTACGTGAGTCCTCGAATCAAATTCGAGTCCACGAGTCGACTGATACTCCTCGTGCCAACTCTTCACATGTCTCCTCGACATGAATTCATTCCTCGAGTCGAGCTCCGAGTCCGCGAGTCGACCGATACTCCTCGCGCCGACTCTTCACGAAATTCCTCGTGCAGGCTCTACGTGAGTCCTCGAGTCGAGTTCGAGTCCACGAGTCGACTGATACTCCTCGTGCCGACTCTTCACATGTCTCCTCGAGATGAATTCATTCCTCGAGTCGAGCTCCGAGTCCGCGAGTCGACCGATACTCATCGCGCCGACTCTTCACGAAATTCCTCGTGCAGGCTCTACGTGAGTCCTCGAGTCGAGTTCGAGTCCACGAGTCGACTGATACTCCTCGTGCCAACTCTTCACATGTCTCCTCGAGATGAATTCATTCCTCGAGTCGAGCTCCAAGTCCGCGAGTCGACCGATACTCCTCGCGCCGACTCTTCACAAAATTCCTCGTGCAGGCTCTACGGGAGTCCTCGAGTCGAGTTCGAGTCCACGAGTCGACTGATACTCTTCGTTCTGACTCTTCACAAGTCTCCTCAAGATCAATTCATTCCTCGAGTCGAGCTCTGAGTCCGCGAGTCGACCGATACTCCTCGCGCCGACTCTTCACGAAATTCCTCGTGCAAGCTCTACGTGAGTCCTCGAGTCGAGTTCGAGTTCACGAGTCGACTGATACTCCTCGTGCCAACTCTTCACATGTCTCCTCGAGATGAATTCATTCCTCGAGTCGAGCTCCGAGTCCGCGAGTCGACCGATACTCCTCGCGCCGACTCTTCACGAAATTCCTCGTGCAGGCTCTACGTGAGTCCTCGAGTCGAGTTCGAGTCCACGAGTCGACTGATACTCCTCGTGCCGACTCTTCACATGTCTCCTCGAGATGAATTCATTCCTCGAGTCGAGCTCCGAGTCCGCGAGTCGACCGATACTCCTCGCGCCGACTCTTCACGAAATTCCTCGTGCAGGCTCTACGTGAGTCCTCGAGTCGAGTTCGAGTCCATGAGTCGACTGATACTCCTCGTGCCAACTCTTCACATGTCTCCTCGAGATGAATTCATTCCTCGAGTCGAGCTCCGTGTCCGCGAGTCGACCAATACTCCTCGCGCCGACTCTTCACGAAATTCCTCGTGCAGGCTCTACGTGAGTCCTCGAGTCGAGTTCGAGTCCACGAGTTGACTTATACTCCTCATGCCGACTCTTCACATGTCTCCTCGAGATGAATTCATTCCTCGAGTCGACCTCCGAGTCCGCGAGTCGACCGATACTCCTCGAGCCGACTCTTCACGATATTCCTCGTGCAGGCTCTGCGTGAGTCCTCGAGTCGAGTTCGAGTCCATGAGTCGACTGATACTCCACGTGCCAACTCTTCACATGTCTCCTCGAGATGAATTCATTCCTCGAGTCGAGCTCCGAGTCCGCGAGTCGACCGATACTCCTCGCGCCGACTCTTCACGAAATTCCTCGTGCAGGCTATACGTGAGTCCTCGAGTCCAGTTCCAGTCCACGAGTCGACTGATACTCCTCGTGCCGACTCTTCACATGTCTCCTCGAGATGAATTCATACCTCGAGTCGAGCTCCGAGTCCGCGAGTCGACCGATACTCCTCGCGCCGACTCTTCACGAAATTCCTCGTGCAGGCTCTACGTGAGTCCTCGATTCGAGTTCGAGTCCATGAGTCGACTGATACTCCTCGTGCCAACTCTTCACATGTCTCCTCGAGATGAATTCATGCCTCGAGTCGAGCTCCGAGTCCGCGAGTCGACCGATACTCCTCGCGCCGACTCTTCACGAAATTCCTCGTGCACGCTCTACGTGAGTCCTTGAGTCGAGTTCGAGTCCATGAGTCGACTGATACTCCTCGTGCCAACTCTTCACATGTCTCCTCGAGATGAATTCATTCCTCGAGTCGAGCTCCGTGTCCGCGAGTCGACCAATACTCCTCGCGCCGACTCTTCACGAAATTCCTCGTGCAGGCTCTACGTGAGTCCTCGAGTCGAGTTCGAGTCCACGAGTTGACTGATACTCCTCATGCCGACTCTTCACATGTCTCCTCGAGATGAATTCATTCCTCGAGTCGACCTCCGAGTCCGCGAGTCGACCGATACTCCTCGAGCCGACTCTTCACGAAATTCCTCGTGCAGGCTCTGCGTGAGTCCTCGAGTCGAGTTCGAGTCCATGAGTCGACTGATACTCCACGTGCCAACTCTTCACATGTCTCCTCGAGATGAATTCATTCCTCGAGTCGAGCTCCGAGTCCGCGAGTCGACCGATACTCCTCGCGCCGACTCTTCACGAAATTCCTCGTGCCGACTCTTCACGAAATTCCTCGTGCAGGCTCTACGTGAGTCCTCGAGTCGAGTTCGAGTCCACGAGTCGACTGATACTCCTCGTGCCGACTCTTCACATGTCTCCTCGAGATGAATTCATTCCTCGAGTCGAGCTCCGAGTCCGCGAGTCGACCGGTACTCATCGCGCCGACTCTTCACGAAATTCCTCGTGCAGGCTCTACGCGAGTCCTCGAGTCGAGTTTGAGAACACGAGTCGACTGATACTCCTCGTGCCAACTCTTCACATGTTTCCTCGAGATGAATTCATTCCTCGAGTCGAGCTCCAAGTCCGCGAGTCGACCGATACTCCTCGCGCCGACTCTTCACGAAATTCCTCGTGCAGGCTCTACGTGAGTCCTCGAGTCGAGTTCGAGTCCACGAGTCGACTGATACTCTTCGTTCTGACTCTTCACATGTCTCCTCGAGATCAATTCATTCCTCGAGTCGAGCTCTGAGTCAGCGAGTCGACCGATACTCCTCGCGCCGACTCTTCACGAAATTCCTCGTGCAGGCTCTACGTGAGTCCTCGAGTCGAGTTCGTGTTCACGAGTCGACTGATACTCCTCGTGCCAACTCTTCACATGTCTCCTCGAGATGAATTCATTCCTCGAGTCGAGCTCCGAGTCCGCGAGTCGACCGATACTCCTCGCGCCGACTCTTCACGAAATTCCTCGCGCCGACTCTTCACGAAATTCCTCGTGCAGGCTCTACGTGAGTCCTCGAATCAAATTCGAGTCCACGAGTCGACTGATACTCCTCGTGCCAACTCTTCACATGTCTCCTCGACATGAATTCATTCCTCGAGTCGAGCTCCGAGTCCGCGAGTCGACCGATACTCCTCGCGCCGACTCTTCACGAAATTCCTCGTGCAGGCTCTACGTGAGTCCTCGAGTCGAGTTCGAGTCCACGAGTCGACTGATACTCCTCGTGCCGACTCTTCACATGTCTCCTCGAGATGAATTCATTCCTCGAGTCGAGCTCCGAGTCCGCGAGTCGACCGATACTCATCGCGCCGACTCTTCACGAAATTCCTCGTGCAGGCTCTACGTGAGTCCTCGAGTCGAGTTCGAGTCCACGAGTCGACTGATACTCCTCGTGCCAACTCTTCACATGTCTCCTCGAGATGAATTCATTCCTCGAGTCGAGCTCCAAGTCCGCGAGTCGACCGATACTCCTCGCGCCGACTCTTCACAAAATTCCTCGTGCAGGCTCTACGGGAGTCCTCGAGTCGAGTTCGAGTCCACGAGTCGACTGATACTCTTCGTTCTGACTCTTCACAAGTCTCCTCAAGATCAATTCATTCCTCGAGTCGAGCTCTGAGTCCGCGAGTCGACCGATACTCCTCGCGCCGACTCTTCACGAAATTCCTCGTGCAAGCTCTACGTGAGTCCTCGAGTCGAGTTCGAGTTCACGAGTCGACTGATACTCCTCGTGCCAACTCTTCACATGTCTCCTCGAGATGAATTCATTCCTCGAGTCGAGCTCCGAGTCCGCGAGTCGACCGATACTCCTCGCGCCGACTCTTCACGAAATTCCTCGTGCAGGCTCTACGTGAGTCCTCGAGTCGAGTTCGAGTCCACGAGTCGACTGATACTCCTCGTGCCGACTCTTCACATGTCTCCTCGAGATGAATTCATTCCTCGAGTCGAGCTCCGAGTCCGCGAGTCGACCGATACTCCTCGCGCCGACTCTTCACGAAATTCCTCGTGCAGGCTCTACGTGAGTCCTCGAGTCGAGTTCGAGTCCATGAGTCGACTGATACTCCTCGTGCCAACTCTTCACATGTCTCCTCGAGATGAATTCATTCCTCGAGTCGAGCTCCGTGTCCGCGAGTCGACCAATACTCCTCGCGCCGACTCTTCACGAAATTCCTCGTGCAGGCTCTACGTGAGTCCTCGAGTCGAGTTCGAGTCCACGAGTTGACTTATACTCCTCATGCCGACTCTTCACATGTCTCCTCGAGATGAATTCATTCCTCGAGTCGACCTCCGAGTCCGCGAGTCGACCGATACTCCTCGAGCCGACTCTTCACGATATTCCTCGTGCAGGCTCTGCGTGAGTCCTCGAGTCGAGTTCGAGTCCATGAGTCGACTGATACTCCACGTGCCAACTCTTCACATGTCTCCTCGAGATGAATTCATTCCTCGAGTCGAGCTCCGAGTCCGCGAGTCGACCGATACTCCTCGCGCCGACTCTTCACGAAATTCCTCGTGCAGGCTATACGTGAGTCCTCGAGTCCAGTTCCAGTCCACGAGTCGACTGATACTCCTCGTGCCGACTCTTCACATGTCTCCTCGAGATGAATTCATACCTCGAGTCGAGCTCCGAGTCCGCGAGTCGACCGATACTCCTCGCGCCGACTCTTCACGAAATTCCTCGTGCAGGCTCTACGTGAGTCCTCGATTCGAGTTCGAGTCCATGAGTCGACTGATACTCCTCGTGCCAACTCTTCACATGTCTCCTCGAGATGAATTCATGCCTCGAGTCGAGCTCCGAGTCCGCGAGTCGACCGATACTCCTCGCGCCGACTCTTCACGAAATTCCTCGTGCACGCTCTACGTGAGTCCTTGAGTCGAGTTCGAGTCCATGAGTCGACTGATACTCCTCGTGCCAACTCTTCACATGTCTCCTCGAGATGAATTCATTCCTCGAGTCGAGCTCCGTGTCCGCGAGTCGACCAATACTCCTCGCGCCGACTCTTCACGAAATTCCTCGTGCAGGCTCTACGTGAGTCCTCGAGTCGAGTTCGAGTCCACGAGTTGACTGATACTCCTCATGCCGACTCTTCACATGTCTCCTCGAGATGAATTCATTCCTCGAGTCGACCTCCGAGTCCGCGAGTCGACCGATACTCCTCGAGCCGACTCTTCACGAAATTCCTCGTGCAGGCTCTGCGTGAGTCCTCGAGTCGAGTTCGAGTCCATGAGTCGACTGATACTCCACGTGCCAACTCTTCACATGTCTCCTCGAGATGAATTCATTCCTCGAGTCGAGCTCCGAGTCCGCGAGTCGACCGATACTCCTCGCGCCGACTCTTCACGAAATTCCTCGTGCAGGCTATACGTGAGTCCTCGAGTCGAGTTCGAGTCCACGAGTCGACTGATACTCCTCGTGCCGATTCTTCACATGTCTCCTCGAGACGAATTCATTCCTCGAGTCGAGCTCCGAGTCCGCGAGTCGACCGATACTCCTCGCTCCGACTCTTCACGAAATTCCTCGTGCAGGCTCTACGTGAGTCCTCGAGTCGAGTTCGAGTCCATGAGTCGACTGATACTCGTCGTGCCAACTCTTCACATGTCTCCTCAAGATGAATTCATTCCTCGAGTCGAGCTCCGTGTCCGCGAGTCGACCGATACTCCTCGCGCCGACTCTTCACGAAATTCCTCACGCCGACTCTTCACGAAATTCCTCGTGCAGGCTCTACGTGAGTCCTCGAGTCGAGTTTGAGAACACGAGTCGACTGATACTCCTCGTGCCAACTCTTCACATGTTTCCTCGAGATGAATTCATTCCTCGAGTCGAGCTCCAAGTCCGCGAGTCGACCGATACTCCTCGCGCCGACTCTTCACGAAATTCCTCGTGCAGGCTCTACGTGAGTCCTCGAGTCGAGTTCGAGTCCACGAGTCGACTGATACTCTTCGTTCTGACTCTTCACATGTCTCCTCGAGATCAATTCATTCCTCGAGTCGAGCTCTGAGTCAGCGAGTCGACCGATACTCCTCGCGCCGACTCTTCACGAAATTCCTCGTGCAGGCTCTACGTGAGTCCTCGAGTCGAGTTCGTGTTCACGAGTCGACTGATACTCCTCGTGCCGACTCTTCACATGTCTCCTCGAGATGAATTCATTCCTCGAGTCGAGCTCCGAGTCCGCGAGTCGACCGATACTCCTCGCGCCGACTCTTCACGAAATTCCTCGCGCCGACTCTTCACGAAATTCCTCGTGCAGGCTCTACGTGAGTCCTCGAATCAAATTCGAGTCCACGAGTCGACTGATACTCCTCGTGCCAACTCTTCACATGTCTCCTCGACATGAATTCATTCCTCGAGTCGAGCTCCGAGTCCGCGAGTCGACCGATACTCCTCCCGCCGACTCTTCACGAAATTCCTCGTGCAGGCTCTACGTGAGTCCTCGAGTCGAGTTCGAGTCCACGAGTCGACTGATACTCCTCGTGCCGACTCTTCACATGTCTCCTCGAGATGAATTCATTCCTCGAGTCGAGCTCCGAGTCCGCGAGTCGACCGATACTCATCGCGCCGACTCTTCACGAAATTCCTCGTGCAGGCTCTACGTGAGTCCTCGAGTCGAGTTCGAGTCCACGAGTCGACTGATACTCCTCGTGCCAACTCTTCACATGTCTCCTCGAGATGAATTCATTCCTCGAGTCGAGCTCCAAGTCCGCGAGTCGACCGATACTCCTCGCGCCGACTCTTCACAAAATTCCTCGTGCAGGCTCTACGGGAGTCCTCGAGTCGAGTTCGAGTCCACGAGTCGACTGATACTCTTCGTTCTGACTCTTCACAAGTCTCCTCGAGATCAATTCATTCCTCGAGTCGAGCTCTGAGTCCGCGAGTCGACCGATACTCCTCGCGCCGACTCTTCACGAAATTCCTCGTGCAGGCTCTACGTGAGTCGTCGAGTCGAGTTCGAGTTCACGAGTCGACTGATACTCCTCGTGCCAACTCTTCACATGTCTCCTCGAGATGAATTCATTCCTCGAGTCGAGCTCCGAGTCCGCGAGTCGACCGATACTCCTCGCGCCGACTCTTCACGAAATTCCTCGTGCAGGCTCTACGTGAGTCCTCGAGTCGAGTTCGAGTCCACGAGTTGACTGATACTCCTCATGCCGACTCTTCACATGTCTCCTCGAGATGAATTCATTCCTCGAGTCGACCTCCGAGTCCGCGAGTCGACCGATACTCCTCGAGCCGACTCTTCACGAAATTCCTCGTGCAGGCTCTGCGTGAGTCCTCGAGTCGAGTTCGAGTCCATGAGTCGACTGATACTCCACGTGCCAACTCTTCACATGTCTCCTCGAGATGAATTCATTCCTCGAGTCGAGCTCCGAGTCCGCGAGTCGACCGATACTCCTCGCGCCGACTCTTCACGAAATTCCTCGTGCAGGCTATACGTGAGTCCTCGAGTCGAGTTCGAGTCCACGAGTCGACTGATACTCCTCGTGCCGATTCTTCACATGTCTCCTCGAGACGAATTCATTCCTCGAGTCGAGCTCCGAGTCCGCGAGTCGACCGATACTCCTCGCTCCGACTCTTCACGAAATTCCTCGTGCAGGCTCTACGTGAGTCCTCGAGTCGAGTTCGAGTCCATGAGTCGACTGATACTCGTCGTGCCAACTCTTCACATGTCTCCTCGAGATGAATTCATTCCTCGAGTCGAGCTCCGTGTCCGCGAGTCGACCGATACTCCTCGCGCCGACTCTTCACGAAATTCCTCACGCCGACTCTTCACGAAATTCCTCGTGCAGGCTCTACGTGAGTCCTCGAGTCGAGTTTGAGAACACGAGTCGACTGATACTCCTCGTGCCAACTCTTCACATGTTTCCTCGAGATGAATTCATTCCTCGAGTCGAGCTCCAAGTCCGCGAGTCGACCGATACTCCTCGCGCCGACTCTTCACGAAATTCCTCGTGCAGGCTCTACGTGAGTCCTCGAGTCGAGTTCGAGTCCACGAGTCGACTGATACTCTTCGTTCTGACTCTTCACATGTCTCCTCGAGATCAATTCATTCCTCGAGTCGAGCTCTGAGTCAGCGAGTCGACCGATACTCCTCGCGCCGACTCTTCACGAAATTCCTCGTGCAGGCTCTACGTGAGTCCTCGAGTCGAGTTCGTGTTCACGAGTCGACTGATACTCCTCGTGCCGACTCTTCACATGTCTCCTGGAGATGAATTCATTCCTCGAGTCGAGCTCCGAGTCCGCGAGTCGACCGATACTCCTCGCGCCGACTCTTCACGAAATTCCTCGCGCCGACTCTTCACGAAATTCCTCGTGCAGGCTCTACGTGAGTCCTCGAATCAAATTCGAGTCCACGAGTCGACTGATACTCCTCGTGCCAACTCTTCACATGTCTCCTCGACATGAATTCATTCCTCGAGTCGAGCTCCGAGTCCGCGAGTCGACCGATACTCCTCCCGCCGACTCTTCACGAAATTCCTCGTGCAGGCTCTACGTGAGTCCTCGAGTCGAGTTCGAGTCCACGAGTCGACTGATACTCCTCGTGCCGACTCTTCACATGTCTCCTCGAGATGAATTCATTCCTCGAGTCGAGCTCCGAGTCCGCGAGTCGACCGATACTCATCGCGCCGACTCTTCACGAAATTCCTCGTGCAGGCTCTACGTGAGTCCTCGAGTCGAGTTCGAGTCCACGAGTCGACTGATACTCCTCGTGCCAACTCTTCACATGTCTCCTCGAGATGAATTCATTCCTCGAGTCGAGCTCCAAGTCCGCGAGTCGACCGATACTCCTCGCGCCGACTCTTCACAAAATTCCTCGTGCAGGCTCTACGGGAGTCCTCGAGTCGAGTTCGAGTCCACGAGTCGACTGATACTCTTCGTTCTGACTCTTCACAAGTCTCCTCGAGATCAATTCATTCCTCGAGTCGAGCTCTGAGTCCGCGAGTCGACCGATACTCCTCGCGCCGACTCTTCACGAAATTCCTCGTGCAGGCTCTACGTGAGTCGTCGAGTCGAGTTCGAGTTCACGAGTCGACTGATACTCCTCGTGCCAACTCTTCACATGTCTCCTCGAGATGAATTCATTCCTCGAGTCGAGCTCCGAGTCCGCGAGTCGACCGATACTCCTCGCGCCGACTCTTCACGAAATTCCTCGTGCAGGCTCTACGTGAGTCCTCGAGTCGAGTTCGAGTCCACGAGTCGACTGATACTCCTCGTGCCGACTCTTCACATGTCTCCTCGAGATGAATTCATTCCTCGAGTCGAGCTCCGAGTCCGCGAGTCGACCGATACTCCTCGCGCCGACTCTTCACGAAATTCCTCGTGCAGGCTCTACGTGAGTCCTCGAGTCGAGTTCGAGTCCATGAGTCGACTGATACTCCTCGTGCCAACTCTTCACATGTCTCCTCGAGATGAATTCATTCCTCGAGTCGAGCTCCGTGTCCGCGAGTCGACCAATACTCCTCGCGCCGACTCTTCACGAAATTCCTCGTGCAGGCTCTACGTGAGTCCTCGAGTCGAGTTCGAGTCCACGAGTTGACTTATACTCCTCATGCCGACTCTTCACATGTCTCCTCGAGATGAATTCATTCCTCGAGTCGACCTCCGAGTCCGCGAGTCGACCGATACTCCTCGAGCCGACTCTTCACGATATTCCTCGTGCAGGCTCTGCGTGAGTCCTCGAGTCGAGTTCGAGTCCATGAGTCGACTGATACTCCACGTGCCAACTCTTCACATGTCTCCTCGAGATGAATTCATTCCTCGAGTCGAGCTCCGAGTCCGCGAGTCGACCGATACTCCTCGCGCCGACTCTTCACGAAATTCCTCGTGCAGGCTATACGTGAGTCCTCGAGTCCAGTTCCAGTCCACGAGTCGACTGATACTCCTCGTGCCGACTCTTCACATGTCTCCTCGAGATGAATTCATACCTCGAGTCGAGCTCCGAGTCCGCGAGTCGACCGATACTCCTCGCGCCGACTCTTCACGAAATTCCTCGTGCAGGCTCTACGTGAGTCCTCGAGTCGAGTTCGAGTCCATGAGTCGACTGATACTCCTCGTGCCAACTCTTCACATGTCTCCTCGAGATGAATTCATTCCTCGAGTCGAGCTCCGAGTCCGCGAGTCGACCGATACTCCTCGCGCCGACTCTTCACGAAATTCCTCGTGCACGCTCTACGTGAGTCCTTGAGTCGAGTTCGAGTCCATGAGTCGACTGATACTCCTCGTGCCAACTCTTCACATGTCTCCTCGAGATGAATTCATTCCTCGAGTCGAGCTCTGTGTCCGCGAGTCGACCAATACTCCTCGCGCCGACTCTTCACGAAATTCCTCGTGCAGGCTCTACGTGAGTCCTCGAGTCGAGTTCGAGTCCACGAGTTGACTGATACTCCTCATGCCGACTCTTCACATGTCTCCTCGAGATGAATTCATTCCTCGAGTCGACCTCCGAGTCCGCGAGTCGACCGATACTCCTCGAGCCGACTCTTCACGAAATTCCTCGTGCAGGCTCTGCGTGAGTCCTCGAGTCGAGTTCGAGTCCATGAGTCGACTGATACTCCACGTGCCAACTCTTCACATGTCTCCTCGAGATGAATTCATTCCTCGAGTCGAGCTCCGAGTCCGCGAGTCGACCGATACTCCTCGCGCCGACTCTTCACGAAATTCCTCGTGCAGGCTATACGTGAGTCCTCGAGTCGAGTTCGAGTCCACGAGTCGACTGATACTCCTCGTGCCGACTCTTCACATGTCTCCTCGAGACGAATTCATTCCTCGAGTCGAGCTCCGAGTCCGCGAGTCGACCGATACTCCTCGCTCCGACTCTTCACGAAATTCCTCGTGCAGGCTCTACGTGAGTCCTCGAGTCGAGTTCGAGTCCATGAGTCGACTGATACTCCTCGTGCCAACTCTTCACATGTCTCCTCGAGATGAATTCATTCCTCGAGTCGAGCTCCGTGTCCGCGAGTCGACCGATACTCCTCGCGCCGACTCTTCACGATATTCCTCGTGCAGGCTCTACGTGAGTCCTCGAGTCGAGTTCGAGTCCACGAGTTGACTGATACTCCTCATGCCGACTCTTCACATGTCTCCTCAAGATGAATTCATTCCTCGAGTCGACCTACGAGTCCGCGAGTCGACCGATACTCCTCGAGCCGACTCTTCACGAAATTCCTCGTGCAGGCTCTACGTGAGTCCTCGAGTCGAGTTCGAGTCCATGAGTCGACTGATACTCCTCGTGCCAACTCTTCACATGTCTCCTCGAGATGAATTCATTCCTCGAGTCGAGCTCCGTGTCCGCGAGTCGACCGATACTCCTCGCGCCAACTCTTCACGATATTCCTCGTGCAGGCTCTACGTGAGTCCTCGAGTCGAGTTCGAGTCCATGAGTTGACTGATACTCCTCATGCCGACTCTTCACATGTCTCCTCGAGATGAATTCATTCCTCGAGTCGACCTCCGAGTCCGCGAGTCGACCGATACTCCTCGAGCCGACTCTTCACGAAATTCCTCGTGCAGGCTCTGCGTGAGTCCTCGAGTCGAGTTCGAGTCCATGAGTCGACTGATACTCCACGTGCCAACTCTTCACATGTCTCCTCGAGATGAATTCATTCCTCGAGTCGAGCTCCGAGTCCGCGAGTCGACCGATACTCCTCGCGCCGACTCTTCACGAAATTCCTCGTGCAGGCTATACGTGAGTCCTCGAGTCGAGTTCGAGTCCACGAGTCGACTGATACTCCTCGTGCCGACTCTTCACATGTCTCCTCGAGACGAATTCATTCCTCGAGTCGAGCTCCGAGTCCGCGAGTCGACCGATACTCCTCGCTCCGACTCTTCACGAAATTCCTCGTGCAGGCTCTACGTGAGTCCTCGAGTCGAGTTCGAGTCCATGAGTCGACTGATACTCCTCGTGCCAAATCTTCACATGTCTCCTCGAGATGAATTCATTCCTCGAGTCGAGCTCCGTGTCCGCGAGTCGACCGATACTCCTCGCGCCGACTCTTCACGATATTCCTCGTGCAGGCTCTACGTGAGTCCTCGAGTCGAGTTCGAGTCCACGAGTTGACTGATACTCCTCATGCCGACTCTTCACATGTCTCCTCGAGATGAATTCATTCCTCGAGTCGACCGATACTCCTCGAGGCGACTCTTCACGAAATTCCTCGTGCAGGCTCTACGTGAGTCCTCGAGTCGAGTTCGAGTCCATGAGTCGACTGATACTCCTCGTGCCAACTCTTCACATGTCTCCTCGAGATGAATTCATTCCTCGAGTCGAGCTCCGTGTCCGCGAGTCGACCGATACTCCTCGCGCCGACTCTTCACGATATTCCTCGTGCAGGCTCTACGTGAGTCCTCGAGTCGAGTTCGAGTCCATGAGTTGACTGATACTCCTCATGCCGACTCTTCACATGTCTCCTCGAGATGAATTCATTCCTCGAGTCGACCTCCGAGTCCGCGAGTCGACCGATACTCCTCGAGCCGACTCTTCACGATATTCCTCGTGCAGGCTCTGCGTGAGTTCTCGAGTCGAGTTCGAGTCCATGAGTCGACTGATACTCCACGTGCCAACTCTTCACATGTCTCCTCGAGATGAATTCATTCCTCGAGTCGAGCTCCGAGTCCGCGAGTCGACCGATACTCCTCGCGCCGACTCTTCACGAAATTCCTCGTGCAGGCTATACGTGAGTCCTCGAGTCGAGTTCGAGTCCACGAGTCGACTGATACTCCTCGTGCCGACTCTTCACATGTCTCCTCGAGATGAATTCATTCCTCGAGTCGAGCTCCGAGTCCGCGAGTCGACCGATACTCCTCGCGCCGACTCTTCACGAAATTCCTCGTGCAGGCTCTACGTGAGTCCTCGAGTCGAGTTCGAGTCCATGAGTCGACTGATACTCCTCGTGCCAACTCTTCACATGTCTCCTCGAGATGAATTCATTCCTCGAGTCGAGCTCCGAGTCCGCGAGTCGACCGATACTCCTCGCGCCGACTCTTCACGAAATTCCTCGTGCAGGCTCTACGTGAGTCCTCGAGTCGAGTTCGAGTCCATGAGTCGACTGATACTCCTCGTGCCAACTCTTCACATGTCTCCTCGAGATGAATTCATTCCTCGAGTCGAGCTCCGTGTCCGCGAGTCGACCGATACTCCGCGCGCCGACTCTTCACGATATTCCTCGTGCAGGCTCTACGTGAGTCCTCGAGTCGAGTTCGAGTCCACGAGTTGACTGATACTCCTCATGCCGACTCTTCACATGTCTCCTCGAGATGAATTCATTCCTCGAGTCGACCTCCGAGTCCGCGAGTCGACCAATACTCCTCGAGCCGACTCTTCACGAAATTCCTCGTGCAGGCTCTACGTGAGTCCTCGAGTCGAGTTCGAGTCCATGAGTCGACTGATACTCCACGTGCCAACTCTTCACATGTCTCCTCGAGATGAATTCATTCCTCGAGTCGAGCTCCGAGTCCGCGAGTCGACCGATACTCCTCGCGCCGACTCTTCACGAAATTCCTCGTGCAGGCTATACGTGAGTCCTCGAGTCGAGTTCGAGTCCACGAGTCGACTGATACTCCTCGTGCCGACTCTTCACATGTCTCCTCGAGACGAATTCATTCCTCGAGTCAAGCTCCGAGTCCGCGAGTCGACCGATACTCCTCGCGCCGACTCTTCACGAAATTCCTCGTGCAGGCTCTACGTGAGTCCTCGAGTCGAGTTCGAGTCCATGAGTTGACTGATACTCCTCGTGCAAACTCTTCACATGTCTCCTCGAGATGAATTCATTCCTCGAGTCGACCTCCGAGTCCGCGAGTCGACCGATACTCCTCGAGCCGACTCTTCACGAAATTCCTCGTGCAGGCTCTGCGTGAGTCCTCGAGTCGAGTTCGAGTCCATGAGTCGACTGATACTCCACGTGCCAACTCTTCACATGTCTCCTCGAGATGAATTCATTCCTCGAGTCGAGCTCCGAGTCCGCGAGTCGACCGATACTCCTCGCGCCGACTCTTCACGAAATTCCTCGTGCAGGCTGTACGTGAGTCCTCGAGTCGAGTTCGAGTCCACGAGTCGACTGATACTCCTCGTGCCGACTCTTCACATGTCTCCTCGAGACGAATTCATTCCTCGAGTCGAGCTCCGAGTCCGCGAGTCGACCGATACTCCTCGCTCCGACTCTTCACGAAATTCCTCGTGCAGGCTCTACGTGAGTCCTCGAGTCGAGTTCGAGTCCATGAGTCGACTGATACTCCTCGTGCCAAATCTTCACATGTCTCCTCGAGATGAATTCATTCCTCGAGTCGAGCTCCGTGTCCGCGAGTCGACCGATACTCCTCGCGCCGACTCTTCACGATATTCCTCGTGCAGGCTCTACGTGAGTCCTCGAGTCGAGTTCGAGTCCACGAGTTGACTGATACTCCTCATGCCGACTCTTCACATGTCTTCTCGAGATGAATTCATTCCTCGAGTCGACCTCCGAGTCCGCGAGTCGACCGATACTCCTCGAGCCGACTCTTCACCAAATTCCTCGTGCAGGCTCTGCGTGAGTCCTCGAGTCGAGTTCGAGTCCATGAGTCGACTGATAATCCACGTGCCAACTCTTCACATGTCTCCTCGAGATGAATTCATTCCTCGAGTCGAGCTCCGAGTCCGCGAGTCGACCGATACTCCTCGCGCCGACTCTTCACGAAATTCCTCGTGCAGGCTATACGTGAGTCCTCGAGTCGAGTTCGAGTCCACGAGTCGACTGATACTCCTCGTGCCGACTCTTCACATGTCTCCTCGAGACGAATTCATTCCTCGAGTCGAGCTCCGAGTCCGCGAGTCGACCGATACTCCTCGCTCCGACTCTTCACGAAATTCCTCGTGCAGGCTCTACGTGAGTCCTCGAGTCGAGTTCGAGTCCATGAGTCGACTGATACTCCTCGTGCCAAATCTTCACATGTCTCCTCGAGATGAATTCATTCCTCGAGTCGAGCTCCGTGTCCGCGAGTCGACCGATACTCCTCGCGCCGACTCTTCACGATATTCCTCGTGCAGGCTCTACGTGAGTCCTCGAGTCGAGTTCGAGTCCACGAGTTGACTGATACTCCTCATGCCGACTCTTCACATGTCTCCTCGAGATGAATTCATTCCTCGAGTCGACCGATACTCCTCGAGCCGACTCTTCACGAAATTCCTCGTGCAGGCTCTACGTGAGTCCTCGAGTCGAGTTCGAGTCCATGAGTCGACTGATACTCCTCGTGCCAACTCTTCACATGTCTCCTCGAGATGAATTCATTCCTCGAGTCGAGCTCCGTGTCCGCGAGTCGACCGATACTCCTCGCGCCGACTCTTCACGATATTCCTCGTGCAGGCTCTACGTGAGTCCTCGAGTCGAGTTCGAGTCCATGAGTTGACTGATACTCCTCATGCCGACTCTTCACATGTCTCCTCGAGATGAATTCATTCCTCGAGTCGACCTCCGAGTCCGCGAGTTGACCGATACTCCTCGAGCCGACTCTTCACGATATTCCTCGTGCAGGCTCTGCGTGAGTCCTCGAGCCGAGTTCGAGTCCATGAGTCGACTGATACTCCACGTGCCAACTCTTCACATGTCTCCTCGAGATGAATTCATTCCTCGAGTCGAGCTCCGAGTCCGCGAGTCGACCGATACTCCTCGCGCCGACTCTTCACGAAATTCCTCGTGCAGGCTATACGTGAGTCCTCGAGTCGAGTTCGAGTCCACGAGTCGACTGATACTCCTCGTGCCGACTCTTCACATGTCTCCTCGAGATGAATTCATTCCTCGAGTCGAGCTCCGAGTCCGCGAGTCGACCGATACTCCTCGCGCCGACTCTTCACGAAATTCCTCGTGCAGGCTCTACGTGAGTCCTCGAGTCGAGTTCGAGTCCATGAGTCGACTGATACTCCTCGTGCCAACTCTTCACATGTCTCCTCGAGATGAATTCATTCCTCGAGTCGAGCTCCGAGTCCGCGAGTCGACCGATACTCCTCGCGCCGACTCTTCACGAAATTCCTCGTGCAGGCTCTACGTGAGTCCTCGAGTCGAGTTCGAGTCCATGAGTCGACTGATACTCCTCGTGCCAACTCTTCACATGTCTCCTCGAGATGAATTCATTCCTCGAGTCGAGCTCCGTGTCCGCGAGTCGACGGATACTCCGCGCGCCGACTCTTCACGATATTCCTCGTGCAGGCTCTACGTGAGTCCTCGAGTCGAGTTCGAGTCCACGAGTTGACTGATACTCCTCATGCCGACTCTTCACATGTCTCCTCGAGATGAATTCATTCCTCGAGTCGACCTCCGAGTCCGCGAGTCGACCAATACTCCTCGAGCCGACTCTTCACGAAATTCCTCGTGCAGGCTCTACGTGAGTCCTCGAGTCGAGTTCGAGTCCATGAGTCGACTGATACTCCACGTGCCAACTCTTCACATGTCTCCTCGAGATGAATTCATTCCTCGAGTCGAGCTCCGAGTCCGCGAGTCGACCGATACTCCTCGCGCCGACTCTTCACGAAATTCCTCGTGCAGGCTATACGTGAGTCCTCGAGTCGAGTTCGAGTCCACGAGTCGACTGATACTCCTCGTGCCGACTCTTCACATGTCTCCTCGAGACGAATTCATTCCTCGAGTCAAGCTCCGAGTCCGCGAGTCGACCGATACTCCTCGCGCCGACTCTTCACGAAATTCCTCGTGCAGGCTCTACGTGAGTCCTCGAGTCGAGTTCGAGTCCATGAGTTGACTGATACTCCTCGTGCAAACTCTTCACATGTCTCCTCGAGATGAATTCATTCCTCGAGTCGACCTCCGAGTCCGCGAGTCGACCGATACTCCTCGAGCCGACTCTTCACGAAATTCCTCGTGCAGGCTCTACGTGAGTCCTCGAGTCGAGTTCGAGTCCATGAGTCGACTGATACTCCACGTGCCAACTCTTCACATGTCTCCTCGAGATGAATTCATTCCTCGAGTCGAGCTCCGAGTCCGCGAGTCGACCGATACTCCTCGCGCCGACTCTTCACGAAATTCCTCGTGCAGGCTCTACGTGAGTCCTCGAGTCGAGTTCGAGTCCATGAGTCGACTGATACTCCTCGTGCCAACTCTTCACATGTCTCCTCGAGATGAATTCATTCCTCGAGTCGAGCTCCGTGTCCGCGAGTCGACCGATACTCCGCGCGCCGACTCTTCACGATATTCCTCGTGCAGGCTCTACGTGAGTCGTCGAGTCGAGTTCGAGTCCACGAGTTGACTGATACTCCTCATGCCGACTCTTCACATGTCTCCTCGAGATGAATTCATTCCTCGAGTCGACCTCCGAGTCCGCGAGTCGACCAATACTCCTCGAGCCGACTCTTCACGAAATTCCTCGTGCAGGCTCTACGTGAGTCCTCGAGTCGAGTTCGAGTCCATGAGTCGACTGATACTCCACGTGCCAACTCTTCACATGTCTCCTCGAGATGAATTCATTCCTCGAGTCGAGCTCCGAGTCCGCGAGTCGACCGATACTCGTCGCGCCGACTCTTCACGAAATTCCTCGTGCAGGCTCTACGTGAGTCCTCGAGTCGAGTTCGAGTCCACGAGTCGACTGATACTACTCATGCCGACTCTTCACATGTGTCCTCGAGATGAATTCATTCCTTGAGTCGAGCTCCGAGTCCGCGAGTCGACCGATACTCCTCACACCTACTCTTCACGAAATTCCTCGTGCAGGCTCTACGTGTGTCCTCGAGTCGAGTTCGAGTTCACGAGTCGACTGATACTCCTCATGCCAACTCTTCACATGTCTCCTCGAGATGAATTCATTCCTCGAGTCGAGCTCCGAGTTCGCGATTCGACCGATACTCCTCGCGCCGACTCTTCACGAAATTCCTCGTGCAGGCTAGCTCTACGTGAGTCCTCGAGTCGACTGATACTCCTCGTGCCGACTCTTCACATGTCTCCTCGAGATGAATTCATTCCTCGAGTCGAGCTCCGAGTCTGCGAGTCGACCGATACTCCTCGCGCCGACTCTTCACGAAATTCCTCGTGCAGGCTCTACGTGAGTCCTCGAGTCGAGTTCGAGTCCACGAGTCGACTGATACTCCTCGTGCCGACTCTTCACATGTCTCCTCGAGATGAATTCATTCCTCGAGTCGAGATCCGAGTCCGCGAGTCGACCGATACTCCTCGCGCCGACTCTTCACGAAATTACTCGTGCAGGCTCTACGTGAGTCCTCGAGTCGAGTTCGAGTCCACGAGTCGACTGATACTCCTCGTGCCGACTCTTCACATGTCTCCTCGAGATGAATTCATTCCACGAGTCGAGCTCCGAGTCCGCGAGTCGACCGATACTCATCGCGCCGACTCTTCACGAAATTCCTCGTGCAGTCTCTACGTGAGTCCTCGAGTCGAGTTCGAGTCCACGAGTCGACTGATACTCCTCGTGCCAACTCTTCACATGTCTCCTCGAGATGAATTCATTCCTCGAGTCGAGCTCCAAGTCCGCGAGTCGACCGATACTCCTCGCGCCGACTCTTCACGAAATTCCTCGTGCAGGCTCTATGTGAGTCCTCGAGTCGAGTTCGAGTCCACGAGTCGACTGATACTCTTCGTTCTGACTCTTCACATGTCTCCTCGAGATCAATTCATTCCTCGAGTCGAGCTCTGAGTCCGCGAGTCGACCGATACTCCTTGCGCCGACTCTTCACGAAATTCCTCGTGCAGGCTCTACGTGAGTCCTCGAGTCGAGTTCGAGTCCATGAGTCGACTGATACTCCACGTGCCAACTCTTCACATGTCTCCTCGAGATGAATTCATTCCTCGAGTCGAGCTCCGAGTCCGCGAGTCGACCGATACTCCTCGCGCCGACTCTTCACGAAATTCCTCGTGCAGGCTCTACGTGAGTCCTCGAGTCGAGTTCGAGTCCATGAGTCAACTGATACTCCTCGTGCCAACTCTTCACATGTCTCCTCGAGATGAATTCATTCCTCGAGTCGAGCTCCGTGTCCGCGAGTCGACCGATACTCCTCGCGCCGACTCTTCACGATATTCCTCGTGCAGGCTCTACGTGAGTCCTCGAGTCGAGTTCGAGTCCACGAGTTGACTGATACTCCTCATGCCGACTCTTCACATGTCTCCTCGAGATGAATTCATTCCTCGAGTCGACCTTCGAGTCCGCGAGTCGACCGATACTCCTCGAGCCGACTCTTCACGAAATTCCTCGTGCAGGCTCTACGTGAGTCCTCGAGTCGAGTTCGAGTCCATGAGTCGACTGATACTCCACGTGCCAACTCTTCACATGTCTCCTCGAGATGAATTCATTCCTCGAGTCGAGCTCCGAGTCCGCGAGTCGACCGATACTCCTCGCGCCGACTCTTCACGAAATTCCTCGTGCAGGCTCTACGTTAGTCCTCGAGTCGAGTTCGAGTCCACGAGTCGACTGATACTACTCATGCCGACTCTTCACATGTGTCCTCCAGATGAATTCATTCCTTGAGTCGAGCTCCGAGTCCGCGAGTCGACCGATACTCCTCGCACCGACTCTTCACGAAATTCCTCGTGCAGGCTCTACGTGTGTCCTCGAGTCGAGTTCGAGTTCACGAGTCGACTGATACTCCTCATGCCAACTCTTCACATGTCTCCTCGAGATGAATTCATTCCTCGAGTCGAGCTCCGAGTTCGCGAGTCGACCGATACTCCTCGCGCCGACTCTTCACGAAATTCCTCGTGCAGGCTAGCTCTACGTGAGTCCTCGAGTCGAGTTCGAGTCCACGAGTCGAATGATACTCCTCGTGCTGACTCTTCACATGTCTCCTCGAGATGAATTCATTCCTCGAGTCGAGCTCCGAGTCTGCGAGTCGACCGATACTCCTCGCGCCGACTCTTCACGAAATTCCTCGTGCAGGCTCTACGTGAGTCCTCGAGTCGAGTTCGAGTCCACGAGTCGACTGATACTCCTCGTGCCGACTCTTCACATGTCTCCTCGAGATGAATTCATTCCTCGAGTCGAGCTCCGAGTCCGCGAGTCGACCGATACTCCTCGCGCCGACTCTTCACGAAATTCCTCGTGCAGGCTCTACGTGAGTCCTCGAGTCGAGTTCGAGTCCACGAGTCGACTGATACTCCTCGTGCCGACTCTTCACATGTCTCCTCGAGATGAATTCATTCCTCGAGTCGAGCTCCGAGTCCGCGAGTCGACCGATACTCATCGCGCCGACTCTTCACGAAATTCCTCGTGCAGTCTCTACGTGAGTCCTCGAGTCGAGTTCGAGTCCACGAGTCGACTGATACTCCTCGTGCCAACTCTTCACATGTCTCCTCGAGATGAATTCATTCCTCGAGTCGAGCTCCAAGTCCGCGAGTCGACCGATACTCCTCGCGCCGACTCTTCACGAAATTCCTCGTGCAGGCTCTACGTGAGTCCTCGAGTCGAGTTCGAGTCCACGAGTCGACTGATACTCTTCGTTCTGACTCTTCACATGTCTCCTCGAGATCAATTCATTCCTCGAGTCGAGCTCTGAGTCCGCGAGTCGACCGATACTCCTTGCGCCGACTCTTCACGAAATTCCTCGTGCAGGCTCTACGTGAGTCCTCGAGTCGAGTTCGAGTTCACGAGTCGACTGATACTCCTCGTGCCAACTCTTCACATGTCTCCTCGAGATGAATTCATTCCTCGAGTCGAGCTCCGAGTCCGCGAGTCGACCGATACTCCTCGCGCCGACTCTTCACGAAATTCCTCGTGCAGGCTCTACGTGAGTCCTCGAGTCAAGTTCGAGTCCACGAGTCGACTGATACTCCTCGTGCCGACTCTTCACATGTCTCCTCGAGATGAATTCATTCCTCGAGTCGAGCTCCGAGTCCGCGAGTCGACCGATACTCCTCGCGCCGACTCTTCACGAAATTCCTCGTGCAGGCTCTACGTGAGTCCTCGAGTCGAGTTCGAGTCCATGAGTCGACTGATACTCCACGTGCCAACTCTTCACATGTCTCCTCAAGATGAATTCATTACTCGAGTCGAGCTCCGAGTCCGCGAGTCGACCGATACTCCTCGCGCCGACTCTTCACGAAATTCCTCGTGCAGGCTAGCTCTACGTGAGTCCTCGAGTCGAGTTCGAGTCCACGAGTCGACTGATACTCCTCGTGCCGACTCTTCACATGTCTCCTCGAGATGAATTCATTCCTCGAGTCGAGCTCCGAGTCTGCGAGTCGACCGATACTCCTCACGCCGACTCTTCACGAAATTCCTCGCGCAGGCTCTACGTGAGTCCTCGAGTCGAGTTCCAGTCCACGAGTCGACTGATACTCCTCGTGCCAACTCTTCACATGTCTCCTCGAGATGAATTCATTCCTCGAGTCGAGCTCCAAGTCCGCGAGTCGACCGATACTCCTCGCGCCGACTCTTCACGAAATTCCTCGTGCAGGCTCTACGTGAGTCCTCGAGTCGAGTTCGAGTCCACGAGTCGACTGATACTCTTCGTTCTGACTCTTCACATGTCTCCTCGAGATCAATTCATTCCTCGAGTCGAGCTCTGAGTCCGCGAGTCGACCGATACTCCTTGCGCCGACTCTTCACGAAATTCCTCGTGCAGGCTCTACGTGAGTCCTCGAGTCGAGTTCGAGTTCACGAGTCGACTGATACTCCTCGTGCCAACTCTTCACATGTCTCCTCGAGATGAATTCATTCCTCGAGTCGAGCTCCGAGTCCGCGAGTCGACCGATACTCCTCGCGCCGACTCTTCACGAAATTCCTCGTGCAGGCTCTACGTGAGTCCTCGAGTCGAGTTCGAGTCCACGAGTCGACTGATACTCCTCGTGCCGACTCTTCACATGTCTCCTCGAGATGAATTCATTCCTCGAGTCGACCTCCGAGTCCGCGAGTCGACCGATACTCCTCGCGCCGACTCTTCACGAAATTCCTCGTGCAGGCTCTACGTGAGTCCTCGAGTCGAGTTCGAGTCCACGAGTCGACTGATACTCCTCGTGCCGACTCTTCACATGTCTCCTCGAGATGAATTCATTCCTCGAGTCGAGCTCCGAGTCCGTGAGTCGACCGATACTCATCGCGCCGAC
The DNA here is from genome assembly GCF_054948205.1 of Urtica dioica subsp. dioica. Classification (NCBI taxonomy): domain Eukaryota; kingdom Viridiplantae; phylum Streptophyta; class Magnoliopsida; order Rosales; family Urticaceae; genus Urtica; species Urtica dioica. The sequence continues at coordinate 35,409,597 of NC_142756.1, read as the reverse complement.
TCTTCACGAAATTCCTCGTGCAGTCTCTACGTGAGTCCTCGAGTCGAGTTCGAGTCCACGAGTCGACTGATACTCCTCGTGCCAACTCTTCACATGTCTCCTCGAGATGAATTCATTCCTCGAGTCGAGCTCCAAGTCCGCGAGTCGACCGATACTCCTCGCGCCGACTCTTCACGAAATTCCTCGTGCAGTCTCTACGTGAGTCCTCGAGTCGAGTTCGAGTCCACGAGTCGACTGATACTCTTCGTTCTGACTCTTCACATGTCTCCTCGAGATCAATTCATTCCTCGAGACGAGCTTTGAGTCCGCGAGTCGACCGATACTCCTTGCGCCGACTCTTCACGAAATTCCTCGTGCAGGCTCTACGTGAGTCCTCGAGTCGAGTTCGAGTTCACGAGTCGACTGATACTCCTCGTGCCAACTCTTCACATGTCTCCTCGAGATGAATTCATTCCTCGAGTCGAGCTCCGAGTCCGCGAGTCGACCGATACTCCTCGCGCCGACTCTTCACGAAATTCCTCGTGCAGGCTCTACGTGAGTCCTCGAGTCGAGTTCGAGTCCACGAGTCGACTGATACTCCTCGTGCCGACTCTTCACATGTCTCCTCGAGATGAATTCATTCCTCGAGTCGACCTCCGAGTCCGCGAGTCGACCGATACTCCTCGCGCCGACTCTTCACGAAATTCCTCGTGCAGGCTCTACGTGAGTCCTCGAGTCGAGTTCGAGTCCACGAGTTGACTGATACTCCTCATGCCGACTCTTCACATGTCTCCTCGAGATGAATTCATTCCTCGAGTCGACCTCCGAGTCCGCGAGTCGACCGAAATTCCTCGAGCCGACTCTTCACGATATTCCTCGTGCAGGCTCTGTGTGAGTCCTCGAGTCGAGTTCGAGTCCATGAGTCGACTGATACTCCACGTGCCAACTCTTCACATGTCTCCTCGAGATGAATTCATTCCTCGAGTCGAGCTCCGAGTCCGCGAGTCGACCGATACTCCTCGCGCCGACTCTTCACGAAATTCCTCGTGCAGGCTCTACGTGAGTCCTCGAGTCGAGTTCGAGTCCACGAGTCGACTGATACTCCTCGTGCCGACTCTTCACATGTCTCCTCGAGATGAATTCATTCCTCGAGTCGACCTCCGAGTCCGCGAGTCGACCGATACTCCTCGCGCCGACTCTTCACGAAATTCCTCGTGCAGGCTCTACGTGAGTCCTCGAGTCGAGTTCGAGTCCACGAGTCGACTGATACTCCTCGTGCCGACTCTTCACATGTCTCCTCGAGATGAATTCATTCCTCGAGTCGAGCTCCGAGTCCGCGAGTCGACCGATACTCATCGCGCCGACTCTTCACGAAATTCCTCGTGCAGTCTCTACGTGAGTCCTCGAGTCGAGTTCGAGTCCACGAGTCGACTGATACTCCTCGTGCCAACTCTTCACATGTCTCCTCGAGATGAATTCATTCCTCGAGTCGAGCTCCAACTCCGCGAGTCGACCGATACTCCTCGCGCCGACTCTTCACGAAATTCCTCGTGCAGGCTCTACGTGAGTCCTCGAGTCGAGTTCGAGTCCACGAGTCGACTGATACTCTTCGTTCTGACTCTTCACATGTCTCCTCGAGATCAATTCATTCCTCGAGACGAGCTCTGAGTCCGCGAGTCGACCGATACTCCTTGCGCCGACTCTTCACGAAATTCCTCGTGCAGGCTCTACGTGAGTCCTCGAGTCGAGTTCGAGTTCACGAGTCGACTGATACTCCTCGTGCCAACTCTTCACATGTCTCCTCGAGATGAATTCATTCCTCGAGTCGAGCTCCGAGTCCGCGAGTCGACCGATACTCCTCGCGTCGACTCTTCACGAAATTCCTCGTGCAGGCTCTACGTGAGTCCTCGAGTCGAGTTCGAGTCCACGAGTCGACTGATACTCCTCGTGCCGACTCTTCACATGTCTCCTCGAGATGAATTCATTCCTCGAGTCGACCTCCGAGTCCGCGAGTCGACCGATACTCCTCGCGCCGACTCTTCACGAAATTCCTCGTGCAGGCTCTACGTGAGTCCTCGAGTCGAGTTCGAGTCCACGAGTTGACTGATACTCCTCATGCCGACTCTTCACATGTCTCCTCGAGATGAATTCATTCCTCGAGTCGACCTCCGAGTCCGCGAGTCGACCGAAATTCCTCGAGCCGACTCTTCACGATATTCCTCGTGCAGGCTCTGCGTGAGTCCTCGAGTCGAGTTCGAGTCCATGAGTCGACTGATACTCCACGTGCCAACTCTTCACATGTCTCCTCGAGATGAATTCATTCCTCGAGTCGAGCTCCGAGTCCGCGAGTCGACCTATACTCCTCGCGCCGACTCTTCACGAAATTCCTCGTGCAGGCTATACGTGAGTCCTCGAGTCGAGTTCGAGTCCACAAGTCGACTGATACTCCTCGTGCCGACTCTTCACATGTCTCCTCGAGATGAATTCATTCCTCGAGTCGAGCTCCGAGTCCGCGAGTCGACCGATACTCGTCGCGCCGACTCTTCACGAAATTCCTCGTGCAGGCTCTACGTGAGTCCTCGAGTCGAGTTCGAGTCCATGAGTCGACTGATACTCCTCGTGCCAACTCTTCACATGTCTCCTCGAGATGAATTCATTCCTCGAGTCGAGCTCCGAGTCCGCGAGTCGACCGATACTCCCCGCGCCGACTCTTCACGAAATTCCTCGTGCAGGCTCTACGTGAGTCCTCGAGTCGAGTTCGAGTCCATGAGTCGACTGATACTCCTCGTGCCAACTCTTCACATGTCTCCTCGAGATGAATTCATTCCTCGAGTCGAGCTCCGTGTCCGCGAGTCGACCAATACTCCTCGCGCCGACTCTTCACGAAATTCCTCGTGCAGGCTCTACGTGAGTCCTCGAGTCGAGTTCGAGTCCACGAGTTGACTGATACTCCTCATGCCGACTCTTCACATGTCTCCTCGAGATGAATTCATTCCTCGAGTCGACCTCCGAGTCCGCGAGTCGACCGATACTCCTCGAGCCGACTCTTCACGAAATTCCTCGTGCAGGCTCTGCGTGAGTCCTCGAGTCGAGTTCGAGTCCATGAGTCGACTGATACTCCACGTGCCAACTCTTCACATGTCTCCTCGAGATGAATTCATTCCTCGAGTCGAGCTCCGAGTCCGCGAGTCGACCGATACTCCTCGCGCCGACTCTTCACGAAATTCCTCGTGCAGGCTATACGTGAGTCCTCGAGTCGAGTTCGAGTCCACGAGTCGACTGATACTCCTCGTGCCGACTCTTCACATGTCTCCTCGAGACAAATTCATTCCTCGAGTCAAGCTCCGAGTCCGCGAGTCGACCGATACTCCTCGCGCCGACTCTTCACGAAATTCCTCGTGCAGGCTCTACGTGAGTCCTCGAGTCGAGTTCGAGTCCATGAGTCGACTGATACTCCTCGTGCAAACTCTTCACATGTCTCCTCGAGATGAATTCATTCCTCGAGTCGACCTCCGAGTCCGCGAGTCGACCGATACTCCTCGAGCCGACTCTTCACGAAATTCCTCGTGCAGGCTCTACGTGAGTCCTCGAGTCGAGTTCGAGTCCATGAGTTGACTGATACTCCACGTGCCAACTCTTCACATGTCTCCTCGAGATGAATTCATTCCTCGAGTCGAGCTCCGAGTCCGCGAGTCGACCGATACTCCTCGCGCCGACTCTTCACGAAATTCCTCGTGCCGGCTCTACGTGAGTCCTCGAGTCGAGTTCGAGTCCATGAGTCGACTGATACTCCTCGTGCCAACTCTTCACATGTCTCCTCGAGATGAATTCATTCCTCGAGTCGAGCTCCGTGTCCGCGAGTCGACCGATACTCCTCGCGCCGACTCTTCACGATATTCCTCGTGCAGGCTCTACGTGAGTCCTCGAGTCGAGTTCGAGTCCACGAGTTGACTGATACTCCTCATGCCGACTCTTCACATGTCTCCTCGAGATGAATTCATTCCTCGAGTCGACCTCCGAGTCCTCGAGTCGACCGATACTCCTCGAGCTGACTCTTCACGAAATTCCTCGTGCAGGCTCTACGTGAGTCCTCGAGTCGAGTTCGAGTCCATGAGTCGACTGATACTCCACGTGCCAACTCTTCACATGTCTCCTCGAGATGAATTCATTCCTCGAGTCGAGCTCCAAGTCCGCGAGTCGACCGATACTCCTCGCGCCGACTCTTCACGAAATTCCTCGTGCAGGCTCTACGTGAGTCCTCGAGTTGAGTTCGAGTCCACGAGTCGACTGATACTCCTCATGCCGACTCTTCACATGTGTCCTCGAGATGAATTCATTCCTTGAGTCGAGCTCCGAGTCCGCGAGTCGACCGATACTCCTCGCACCGACTCTTCACGAAATTCCTCGTGCAGGCTCTACGTGTGTCCTCGAGTCGAGTTCGAGTTCACGAGTCGACAGATACTCCTCATGCCAACTCTTCACATGTCTCCTCGAGATGAATTCATTCCTCGAGTCAAGCTCCGAGTTCGCGAGTCGACCGATACTCCTCGCGCCGACTCTTCACGAAATTCCTCGTGCAGGCTAGCTCTACGTGAGTCCTCGAGTCGAGTTCGAGTCCACGAGTCGACTGATACTCCTCGTGCCAACTCTTCACATGTCTCCTCGAGATGAATTCATTCCTCGAGTCGAGCTCCGAGTCTGCGAGTCGACCGATACTCCTCGCGCCGACTCTTCACGAAATTCCTCGTGCAGGCTCTACGTGAGTCCTCGAGTCGAGTTCGAGTCCACGAGTCGACTGATACTCCTCGTGCCGACTCTTCACATGTCTCCTCGAGATGAATTCATTCCTCGAGTCGAGCTCCGAGTCCGCGAGTCGACCGATACTTATCGCGCCGACTCTTCACGAAATTCCTCGTGCAGGCTCTACGTGAGTCCTCGAGTCGAGTTCGAGTCCACGAGTCGACTGATACTCCTCGTGCCGACTCTTCACATGTCTCCTCGAGATGAATTCATTCCTCGAGTCGAGCTCCGAGTCCGCGAGTCGACCGATACTCATCGCGCCGACTCTTCACGAAATTCCTCGTGCAGTCTCTACGTGAGTCCTCGAGTCGAGTTCGAGTCCACGAGTCGACTGATACTCCTCGTGCCAACTCTTCACATGTCTCCTCGAGATGAATTCATTCCTCGAGTCGAGCTCCAAGTCCGCGAGTCGACCGATACTCCTCGCGCCGACTCTTCACGAAATTCCTCGTGCAGGCTCTACGTGAGTCCTCGAGTCGAGTTCGAGTCCACGAGTCGACTGATACTCTTCGTTCTGACTATTCACATGTCTCCTCGAGATCAATTCATTCCTCGAGTCGAGCTCTGAGTCCGCGAGTCGAACGATACTCCTTGCGCCGACTCTTCACGAAATTCCTCGTGCAGGCTCTACGTGAGTCCTCGAGTCGAGTTCGAGTTCACGAGTCGACTGATACTCCTCGTGCCAACTCTTTGTTGTCGCACGAAAATGAACAACTATTTAAAACCTCGGGCGGTTCGATTCAAGGCCGGACCAAGTGATCGCACCCGGGCCAAGAGTGTGAACTCGATAGTCTCGAGCTAGGGTTTTCTCCGATCAACCCGCCTCTCGGGAGAGGTAGGGGTGAGGAGGATGGGTGACCGTGCCTTGGTTGTCGGCTGCCTACGTACCCGTGCGTGGGATCAGGTCAGAACGTAGTTCAAGCGTGTGTGAAGCAGTGTGAGGCGTGGAGCCTTGGCGAAGAGGCGTGCTCGACGAAGGAAACGGGGCGCGAGGAGTCCTCGGCAGCGTCTCAGAACTTCGGAGATCGCGTACGCGTCTAGCGTGTTAGACGCGCAAGGGTAGCTCTAGTTGAGAACCCTAGGGGCGTGCTTGAGCACCGGAGAACGTTCGGTCAAAGGGAGCGACGTCCGGGAAGTTCCCGTGAGTGCTTCGGGACCTTTGAGAACGAGGGAGAGAGAAAAGAACCTGCTTCAGGCCAAATATGGCATCCAGAGAAGCAGAGAAATCGAGCGTGTCGATAAGAGATGAAGAGAATTATTAGATATTCTTGGATATCTTGGGATGGCTTTCCCCTCAATGGGAGAGGGTATTTATAGGTGTTTGGGAGCCTTAGAAGGTCCCTTTCTCGTCCATGTGGGACTAGGAATGCGCGTGGCATCAAGTGGAGGCGCACGGCGCGCGCGGCGCGCGCGGCGCACAACGCGCGGCGCGCGGCGCGCGGCGCAGGGGGCGCGGCGCGCGGGTCACCGGGCGCGGCGCGGGACGCGCGGCGCAGGGTGCCTTGACTGGCGCGGCGCGCTGCCTGGCCGGCGCGGCGCGCTGCTTGTTGCTCGGCTGGCTGGCGCAGCGCGTTGCGTGCGTGATGGACGGCTCGTCTTGGCCGGGTTCTTTCGGGCCTTCGAATGTCATTCTTCTCACGTGAAATATGAAGTTTTCTACTCGATGAGAGTGACTCGATTCGAGTAGCGAGGCTCGGCCCGGCGAGAGCGACTAGCGACTTGATTCGAGGAGTGACTCGAGGATGACTCGAGGCTCGACTCGAAAATGACTCGAGGCTCGACTCGAGGAACAATTAAAGGCTCGACTCGAGGAACCACTCAAGGCTCGACTCGAGGAGCGAAGCTCGACTCGAGGAGATTGACTCAAGGCTCGACTCGAGGAGCGAAGCTCGACTCGAGGAGTCAGGAGTTTGGGCGAGGGCTTGAAGATTTGCCGCTCTTCAGGACCTCCGGCCTGACCATCGGCCCTTTGAGCGACGTGCCTTCTCGGCGTCTCGGGTTTTCCGAAAACGACCGACAACATTAGCCCCCCAAGTTCGTCGTTCGGGAGGCGTCCCAGCGATGAACTTTTTGTTCTTCTAGTTGGGTGTTTGAGGAAAATGTTTCCCGTGCCTTGTGGCCCCGAGGAAAATTTTTTCCTCTTCTCTTTTTCCTTTCTTTTCTTTTTTTTTTTTTTCAGGTGGTGGCCGCGCGGCGCGCGCCCTGGACGGCGCGGCGCGCGGTCTGCGCTGCACGACCCGCGCGGCGCGCGGGCTTGGCGCGCGGCGCGCCCCGTGCGCGGGGCTGGGTCGCTTCGCGCGGGAGAACTCCGACTTTTTGGAGTTTCTACTCCGATTTTGCTCCTTGTGGGAGTAGGATTTCGACTCCTACCCCCCTAGAAGTCTATAAATTGACCTCCCCCCTTCCCTTTACTCCTCACATTATTTTTTCTCTTTTCTTACGCTTGTTTTCTTCTTTTACGTTTGCATCATGGGTGTCCCTCCCCTTTTCTCAGCTGAGAGTCCCGAGATTGATTTCTCTCTCTTGTTTCAGGGTTCTGAACACGCAGAGGATGATCTCTTCGCGGGATTAAGGGAAGTCCCTCTGCACGTGGAAGAAAATCCAAGCGGAGTAGAGCAGTGGTTGGAGGAAGGCGAGCTGGGTGCGACCGTGCCCGCTGCTCAGCCTCTCGAAGGGTGCGCGCCAACTGGGCGTGGTACAGGCGGGGAGTTTGATCGTCCCGCGTCCGGGGAGCCTGCCCCTCGCCTCGTGATCAACTTAGTTGGCGGGGGGGTCCGTGACAAAGTTCGCCTCGACGTGCCGCAGTCCGACTTGGGCTTTCAAGGCGCGCCGGGAGATGTTACGGACGCGGATGCGGTGACTCCGCTAGAGTCGGTTCTCGACGAGATAGACTGCGTGGACGACTTTGGTCCCGAGTCTGAAGATCCCGGAGGTGAGTCAGAGACATGTCCGGGGGCCGAAGGCCTCGCGTCGGAGTGTCCCGAGGTACCGTCGGCAGCTGCCGCGGTCGTGTCGGAGGGCGGGGACCCTTCCGTGGAGCCAGGGGATTCTCAGCCCGAGACCCCTGACGCGGAGGCGTTGGTATCGGCGAGGTCGCTTGCTAGGACGGAGTGGTATCCCGAGGAGGGCCTTGCTGCTCCCGAGGACTTCGATTGTTCGGGGGTTGATGCTTCGAGCACGCTTACCTACCGGACATTCGTCGGTCTCCGGGAGGCTTTTGCCATTCCGTCATCCGTGGCGCTTCTCCGTCCTTTAAAGGACGACCGTCCTTTCCGGCCTCGTCGTGGTTTTGCCGCAGTTTCAGTTGCGAGTCTTAACTGCGGGTTGCGGCTGCCGTTTCAACCCATCGTTCAGCAGCTTCTCGCCCGTCTGGGGGTGCACGCATGTCAGATGAGCCCGGCATTCTACCGCATAGTGGCGATGTGCCATATGGAGTGGCATTGCCAGACCGAGCGGGTGATGACCGTGACTGATTTTCGCAATCTCATCGCGGTCTTCCCTGCGCCCGGGCAACCCAGTTTCTTTGTGGCCCGCGATCGACGGAATACTAAGCTGATCATTGATTCAGAGAAGTACAATCGACGACCGTGGGTGTGGGTCTCGGCGGAGGCTTTTGGTGATGCCCCGCTCCGGTTCGGCCCCTTGTCCGAGTTTCCTGCTAACGAGGGGGGCCGGTGATCTCGACTTTGTGAAGGAGATCCGGGGAATGTCGGAGGCTCGGAAAGCCGTTGAACGATTTCGTTCTCCTGAGCTGATGGCTTCCACTGGGTGGTTCCCGCCGTTTCCTCAGCGGACCGAGGGTACCCCAAGTGCCGCATCATCTCTCTCGAGCGGCGATCCTCAAGGTATGTTGACGTTTCGTATTTTTGCTTTTGTTTTTAGCTCAAGGTTTTGACTTTGTCGCTTTTGCAGTCTCTTCGGCTAGGGCGAGGGCTCGGGCTCGTCTAGCGAAGGCTTCCCGGGACCCGAAGTCGTTGGCGGCGGTTCGCCGTCGGATTGCTGCGCGGGATGGTCGGGAGAAACTCGATACCGATCATCGGGCGGAGAGCGGTCCTCGCGCTTCCTTGAAGCGACCTTCCTCCTCGGCTTTGCCAGACACGTCTTCGGACTCTAAGCGCGTGAATTCGATGGTCGACGTGGAGGCCGCGGAGGTTAGGGGGGAATGTTCCCTGGGCCTTGCTCAATCTTCGATGAAGATGTGGAAGAGCGTTGTGGCCAGCAGTGACGTAGAGTTCTTTCGTCACGACGTTTCCGATGCACAGAGAGTGAGTTTCCCTTGCCTCATTTGCGATGACTCTGTCTTGTCTTTCGCTAAACTGTCTTTTTGCCTTCTCAGGTGCTTGCTCGAGCGACCCGGGGCGAGAAGATCCTTCACGACCTCATCAGGCGGATGAGTCGCGCTCAGGAGGAGCTTGCTCAAGCGAAGTCTCAGTTGGCTCACGCCGAGCGAGGTTCTCACTCAAAGGCGGAGTTTGCGAGTCTCCGCGAGCAGCTTCAGGAGGCTCGCGTGGAACTGGGAGTTACCCGCGGCAAGTGCGACCGCGCTCAGGCGGCGGTGGCGAAGATGGTTGAGGAGCTAACGACGGAACGTCAAGCCCTTGAAGTGGCGACTCGATCGACGGAGGTCTTCCGGAGCGAAGCACGGGACCTTCGACGTCAGTTGGAATCGCGCACGGAAGAAGTTGGCATTCTTCAGGGCCAGCTTACATCGAGTGAGGCTGCCCGTGTTCGTGCGGAGCGTAAGCGTGACTCCTTGGCGGAGGATGTGGCTCGGGTTACCGAGGAGAAAGCCGCGGCGGAGCAGCTTGCGTCCGACCTTCAGGACGACTTTGATGTCGAAGTCGAGGAGGCAAGGCATGCAGCGGCGGTGGAGTGTCGGGACGCCACAGCTGCCGAGAATGTTTCTCGGGGGGTCACCTTCGACTTCTTCGACTCGCTTTTCCCACCACTCGACGGGGCCGACCCTGTGGGCGACGATCCCGCCGAGTGACCGTTTTCTTTCTTTATTTTTCCTGCGCAAATGTTTTAGCGCGTGCTTTTTAGGTTTTTCCGTTCAGCGCACTTGTCTTAGCGCTTGCTTACTAGGATATTTCCCTTTAGCGCACTTGTCTTAGCGCATGCTTTCTAGGTTTCGAGGCAGTTGCCCCTTTCTTTTATGAGGAGTTATTCATTTATTTTTATGAATGTTTTCGCACATTTATCTTCTACGGCATGCATGGATGGTCACTTGTTTGTGTCAATGATTTTGTCCATCCTTTTATCTCAGCAGGATACTTTTTCAAACACGCCAGTCACTTGGATGGTTTGTGTTCTTAAGCATTTTCAACTGCGAGTCAGCCATGCTACGTAGGTGTGTTACGCGCGCCGGATTGCGCCACGTGGGCGTCTCAAATCGCGCCATGTAGGCATCTTGGGTTGCGCCATGTAAGCGACTTACGTGCGCCATGTAGGCGCCTTACGGGTTGCGCCTTTACGCGACTTACGTGCGCCATGTAGGCATCTTAGGTTGCGCCATGTAGGCGTCTTACGGGCTGCGCCTTTACGCGACTTACGTGCGCCATGTAGGCGTCTTAGGTTGCGCCATGTAGGCGTCTTACGGGCTGCGCCTTTACGCGACTTACATGCGCCTTGTAGGCGTCTTAGGTTGCGCCATGTAGGCGTCTTACGGGCTGCGCCTTTACGCGACTTACGTGCGCCATGTAGGCGTCTTAGGTTGCGCCATGTAGGCGTCTTACGGGCTGCGCCTTTACGCGACTTACGTGCGCCATGTAGGCGTCTTAGGTTGCGCCATGTAGGCGTCTTACGGGCTGCGCCTTTACGCGACTTACGTGCGCCATGTAGGCGTCTTAGGTTGCGCCATGTAGGCGTCTTACGGGCTGCGCCTTTACGCGACTTACATGCGCCATGTAGGCGTCTTAGGTTGCGCCATGTAGGCGTCTTACGGGCTGCGCCTTTACGCGACTTACGTGCGCCATGTAGGCGTCTTAGGTTGCGCCATGTAGGCGTCTTACGGGCTGCGCCTTTACGCGACTTACGTGCGCCATGTAGGCGTCTTAGGTTGCGCCATGTAGGCGTCTTACGGGCTGCGCCTTTACGCGACTTACGTGCGCCATGTAGGCGTCTTAGGTTGCGCCATGTACGCGTCTTACGGGCTGCGCCTTTACGCGACTTACGTGCGCCATGTAGGCGTCTTAGGTTGCGCCATGTAGGCGTCTTACGGGTTGCGCCTTTACGCGACTTACGTGCGCCATGTAGGCGTCTTAGGTTGCGCCATGTAGGCGTCTTACGGGCTGCGCCTTTACGCGACTTACGCGCGCCATGTAGGCGTCTTAGGTTGCGCCATGTAGGCGTCTTACGGGTTGCGCCTTTACGCGACTTACGTGCGCCATGTAGGCGTCTTAGGTTGCGCCATGTAGGCGTCTTACGGGCTGCGCCTTTACGCGACTTACGTGCGCCATGTAGGCGTCTTAGGTTGCGCCATGTAGGCGTCTTACGGGTTGCGCCTTTACGCGACTTACGTGCGCCATGTAGGCGTCTTAGGTTGCGCCATGTAGGCGTCTTACGGGCTGCGCCTTTACGCGACTTACGCGCGCCATGTAGGCGTCTTAGGTTTTTTTTTTTTTTTTTTTTTTTGGTGGAGCGTGTTCTTTTGAGAGTTTCCTTACCATAGCTAGCCCCCCCAAGTTTTTGGGTTATAAATTAATTATTCGATAACCAGAAAACTTGCGTAAACAAATTTGAAAAGGAGAACTTAAGTTTTATTATTTTTGCGAAAAAAACTTGCGAGAAAATTCAAATCCTAAAACATTGGCTCGTAGGCCTTATTGAAAATGGAAATAAAAGCGATAAAAAAGCGGGGGACGCTAGCTACTGATAGTACTGCCGCAAGTGCTCCGCGTTCCACGGGTGGCGAATCGGAGTCCCGTCCGTGTGCTCGATGTAGTATGTCCCGTCGTGAATGACTTTGCGGACTCTGTAAGGGCCTTCCCAGTTTGGGCCTAGGACGCCGGCGCCTTGGACTTGTGTGTTTTGGAATACCCGTCTGAGGACGAGGCTTCCGACGGCAAAGGTTCGCCTTTTGATTTTGGAGTTGTAGTATCTTTCGACCTTGCGTTTCTGTGCGGCGAGGCGTCTGAATGCTTCCGCCCTCTTTTCGTCGATCAGGTCCAACTCAAGGCGCATGGCCTCGTTGTTTTCCGCTTCGTCGAACGTGTCGACTCGGAATGTGGGTATCTCGGTTTCAATTGGAACCACAGCCTCGACCCCATATGCAAGGGAGAATGGCGTCTCGCCGGTGGCGTTTCGCGCGGTTGTCCTATACGCCCATAGGACGAATGGTAATTCATCGGCCCAGGCGCCTTTCTTGTCTTCGAGCTTCTTTTTCAGGTTGCTCTTGATAGTCTTGTTGACTGCCTCGACTTGGCCGTTGGCCTGAGGATGTCGCGGCGAGGAGAAGGTCTTGCTGATCTTCAGTTGATCGCAGATATCTCTTACTCGCGCGTTGTCAAATTGTGCCCCGTTGTCAGTCACAATCGAGGCGGGGATACCGTGCCTGCATATGATGTTCTTCCAGATGAAGTTCGTCGTGTTTGCTTCAGTTATTCTGGCAAGCGGCTCGGCCTCTACCCACTTAGTGAAGTAGTCGATGGCGATAATGGCGTACTCGTATTGCCTTGGCGCTCTAGGGAGCTTGCCAATGATGTCCACGCCCCACTTAGCAAAGGGACGTGGGACAACGATGCTGCTTAACGGGGTCGGGGGCTGTCGCGGAATTTCCGCGAAGCGCTGGCATTTATCGCAATGCCTTGCCCATTCGTAAGCATCTCGCTTCATGGACGGCCAGAAATAGCCTTGCTTAAGCGCTTTGAGCGCAAGGGAAGTTCCAGCGGCGTGGTTCCCGCAGATGCCCTCATGGATTTCGCGGAGGACCTTGGTCGACTCAACGCTATCGAGGCATCGGAGCAGCGGTGTAGAGTAACCGCGCTTATAGAGCGTGCCCTCACGGAGCGTGTATTTGGATGCTAAGGCCCTCAGTTTATCGGCTTCCTTGCGGTCTTCGGGGAGTTCCCCTCTTCGCAAAAACTCGACAATTGAGTCCATCCAAGTGGGCTGAGATGCCACTTCTATCATCCCGACTTCGTCTCGGGAGACGGATGGTCGTGGGAGAGATTCAATGGGCACAGTCCCCAATCCGTCTTCGTCGATGCCAGATCCGAGGCGAGCAAGCGCATCAGCCTCCGAATTTTGTTCTCTCGGGATTTGGTGAATCTCGAACCAAGAGAAGGCCTCGAGTTTGGAGTTCGTCTTAGCCAGGTACGCGACCATGTTGGGCTCCTTGGCGATGTAATCTCCCCTAACCTGGTTTACGATCAACTGCGAGTCGCAGTATATTCGCAGGTTATGGGAGCCGAGCTTTAGTGCTAGCTCTATCCCTACAATGAGCGCTTCGTATTCAGCTTCATTGTTGGAGGCTTGGAAGCCGTAGTGGAGGGCATATCGCAGCTTTTCCCCATCGGGGTTAATTAGGATTATTCCGGCGCCAGCCCCCCGAGCATTAGATGCTCCGTCTACGTATAACTCCCAGATGGGACCCGTTGGGTCTACCTTCCTTTTCCGAGTTAGCTCGTTATCGTTTAAGTCAGTTTCCGCTCTTCCCATATCGGGAGCGTAGGAGAATTCTGCCACGAAGTCGGCTAAGGCCTGCCCCTTTATAGCCGTTCTTGGGTGGAACTCAATCCCGTACTCGCTCAATTCTTGGGACCAGATCGCCATGCGAGTCGACGTTCCCTTTTGAAGAGCTTTACCGATTGGATGCTCAGTTCGCACCGCAATTGGGTGAGCTTGGAAGTACGGTCGTAGCTTCTTAGCTGCCGTTACGAGAGCCAGAGAAAGTTTCTCAATCTCGGTATAGCGTGTTTCCGCGTCGAGTAAGGCCTTGCTTACGTAGTAGATTGGCCATTGGACCTTGTTCTCTTCGCGGACAAGGACGGCGCTTACAGCTCTTTCAGAGACGGCGAGATACACGTACAGCGTCTCGCCCTCTTTTGGTTTAGAGAGGAATGGTGGGGACCCAAAGTAAGCCTTCATTTCTTGGAAGGCACTTTCGCATTCGTCCGTCCACTCAAAGCCGTCCGTCTTCTTCAGAGCTTTGAAGAACGGTTGACACTTGTCGGTGGCTTTAGACACGAAGCGTGTCAGAGCGGCAATCCGACCGGTCAGGCTTTGCACTTCTTTGACTCGTCTTGGCGACTTCATTTCAAGGAGTGCCTTGATTTTTTCCGGGTTCGCTTCTATGCCTCGTCGGCTGACGATATAACCGAGGAACTTTCCGGATTCAACCCCGAATACGCATTTGTTGGGGTTGAGCTTCATTTTATATCGGCGGAGGATTGTGAACATCTCCCTAAGGTCGCGTACGTGATTAGTTGCCAGTAGGCTTTTAACGAGCATGTCGTCCACGTATACTTCCATCGTCTTGCCGATTTGATCGGCGAAGATCCGATTTACCAAGCGTTGGTATGTCGCTCCCGCGTTCTTGAGGCCGAAAGGCATGACCTTGTAACAGTAGAGACCTCGATCAGTGACAAAGGTTGTCTTAATTTGATCGGGCTCGTGCATTCGAATTTGGTTGTAGCCTGAATAGGCGTCCATGAAGCTTAGGAGTTCATGGCCGGCCGTGGCGTCCACCAGTTGTTCGATGCGCGGGAGTGGAAAGCAATCCTTAGGGCAGGCTTTGTTAAGATCTTTGTAGTCTATACAAATTCGCCACTTCCCGTTGGGCTTTTTTACCATTACCACGTTGGCGACCCACTTGGGGTACTTAGCCTCTCGAATGAAGTTTGCGGTGAGGAGTTTCTCGACCTCTTCATTTATGGCCAGGTATCGTTCTGGGTTGAACGTTCGTCTAGCCTGCACTTTTTCGGCGACCTTTGGGTCGTCGTTCAGTCGGTGCACTATTACCTCGGGATCGATTCCGGGCATGTCCGCATGAGTCCATGCAAAAACATCCTTGAACTCCCTAAGGAAGGCGGTAAGCTGAGTTTTGATGGCGAGTGGAAGTCGGGTGCCGATTTTTACAACTTGATTAGGCTTCGACTCGTCCAGGACGATTGGCACAAGATCATCGGAGGTTTCCACTTTAAGTCTTTCGATTTCATCGCGGGGGTCAAGTTCTCCGAACTTCCTTGCATCCCTTAGGTTGCATGGGTAATCGTCTTCCAGTTGGAAGATTGTGTTGACCGCTTTTCCCGCGGACTTGCCATCAACTCCTTGCACGTAGCATATTCTGGCTTGGGATTGGTCTCCAGCCATGATGCCAATTCCCCCTTCGGTGGGGAACTTCACCAGTAGGTGATACGTGGAAGTGATTGCCCTCAGCCGGTTCAACGTGGGTCGCCCAATGATTAAGTTGTAGGGCGACTCTTGATCGACCACCAGGAATGGGACCATGTGAACGGCTTCGATTCCTCCAGGGGTTCCAAAGGTGACCGGCAGGTCGATGATGCCCTCAGTCATAACCTTTTCCCCAGTGAACCCAAACAATGGCGTTTGGGTCGGAGTCGGGCGCAGCCCCCCGAGCTTCATGCGCTCTAGGGTGGACTTGAAGATTATGTCGGCAGCGCTGCCGTTATCGATGAGAACCATTTTCACCAAGTTATTGGCCACTTGGGCTTTGAGCACGATCGCGTCATTGTGCGGATGCACAACTCGCTTGGCCTCTTCATTGGTGAAATACATCGTCTCGTGAGGCACGGACGGAGGTTCTTCATATGTGAAGTTGACGTGCATAGCAGCGTCTTCCTGAGACACGACCCTAAGGAATTTCTTCCGTTGACGGGCCGAATCCCCATCTTGTGGACCTCCCAGTATGGTGGTTACCACGTGCAGTTGTGGGTTGGCGTTGGCAGTAGCCGGAGTTTGGTTGGCAGAGGCGGCTGCTCCTCCTCCTTGACCAGACTGCTGTCTGTTCGCGGTGGGGCCCGCAGCGCCAATCATGCGCAACACGAACTCCTTCAGCTCGCCCCGTTGGATCAGAGCCTCGATCTGCCTTTTGAGGTTGTAGCATTCCGAGGTCAAATGACCATATTCCCGATGGAACTCACAATACCTGGACCGATCGCGAGTTGCGGGATCCTTCTTCATTGGAGCCGGGGGCGTGAACTTGTCACGTGCCAGAGCCAAGATCCTTTCCGGCGCCGTGTTCAGCGGCGTGAACGACGAGTACCCTTTGAAGTTTTCTGCAAGTCGCGGTTTCTGAGGTACAGGGGGTTGGTTGTTAGGAACCTGGTTCCCCTTGTTTCGCCTCTTACGAGGTTCGTTCTGCTCGCGGATAGGTTCTTCCCGACGGCGAGAGCTTTGATTAGTGCCCTTGCGGCCGTCGAGGTAGTCTTCGACTCCCATGAAGGTCTTAGCTCGAGTCATTAACTCGGCCATGGTGGAAGGGACACGGCCGACGACAGACTTGAGGAAGTCACTCGTGCGCAAGCCTTCTATGATAGCGGCAATCGCGTCACTGTCGTCAAAGCGGTCGACCTTGTTTGACTCTTCTGTGAATCGGGCGAGGTATCGTCTAAGAGACTCGCCACTCTCTTGCCTGATTGACCACAGGTACATCTTGGTCTTCTTTTGGACCATAGACGTAGCGAACCGTGCCAGGAACATGTCCTTCAGGTCTTTGAACGAGTGGATGCTCCCTGGTCTCAAGTTTTTGAACCACTCAAAGCCGGGTCCGGTGAGGGTCAAACTAAAGGCTTGGCACATGGCACCAGGAGAAACACCCTGCATCGTCATCCAGGTTTCATAGTGCTGGATGTGGTAAGCAGGATCTGCTTTCCCATCATAGGGAGCGAGGTTCGGGAGCTTGAAATTCCCCGTACAAACCTCAGCCAATATCTGAGTAGTGAAAGGCGATGAGTTCTCCTCAACAACTCCGTAGGCGCTTCCACCTATTCCGTATTCTCGGAGATCTCGTACCTCATTTCGAAGGTTGTGGATCATAGTGACCACATCGAGACCGGTCGTTGGAGTAACCCCTTGATCGGGAGGAGTCACCTGCAGCCTCTCGTTAGACCCCTGTCCTGCGCGGCGGTTCCCGTTAGTTGGGGCTGCCAGCGGGATGTTGGGTCTAGAGCTAAGTCGCTCTCTCAGATCATTGCCACGCCCAATGCGTTGAGCAGTGAGGTGGTCCCTAAGATCAGGGCTGGCCGTACGGACGCGCCGGCTCTGCTTGCGGCGGTGCGCTCTCCGCGCGCCCTGACTTTCCGCAACATTTTCCCTTGGACCTAGTCGGTCGAGGGCCGAACGTCGGGAATTCCCCTCTTGAGAAGCTACCGGCGCATCGCCTGTTCGGGGTAGGGGATTCGACGGACCGGCTTCAAACACGGCGGGGAGTCCCCCGTCCTTCGTGAGAGAAGTCTCGACATCCTCCGAGTCACCCGTATCCTCATAATCAGGGTCGCGGCTTTCCTCGTTGAGGTTCTCAGGATCCCCGTTGGGGATCGTCGTGTCACGCATAGGTTGCTTCACAGCCAGTTGGCGGTGATACCTTGCGTTCCTCGCCTTTAGTCGACGGATACTCTCCTCCAACTCCGTGATGCGGTTGTCCCTGCTATCAGGAGATGGAGATGGTGAGCGGGTCGAGCTCTCTTCGTGGAGCGACTCTTCGTCACCATGCGCTTGGGAGCGCAAGAAGTATTTCTTGGTCTTAGCGACGTTTTCGGGGTTGTTTGCGCCCTCAGAACGTACGGGTGGTTGGCTACTCATCGTTTCTCAAGTTCGAGAAGGTTGAGTTCGCAGAAGAAAAGAAGAAGATGAATAGAAGGGATTTCGGGCTGAATAGGTCGGGAAGTCCCCTCCTTCTAGCGCCAAAATGTTGTCGCACGAAAATGAACAACTATTTAAAACCTCGGGTGGTTCGATCCAAGGCCGGACCAAGTGATCGCACCCGGGCCAAGAGTGTGAACTCGATAGTCTCGAGCTAGGGTTTTCTCCGATCAACCCGCCTCTCGGGAGAGGTAGGGGGTGAGGAGGATGGGTGACCGTGCCTTGGTTGTCGGCTGCCTACGTACCCGTGCGTGGGATCAGGTCAGAACGTAGTTCAAGCGTGTGTGACGCAGTGTGAGGCGTGGAGCCTTGGCGAAGAGGCGTGCTCGACGAAGGAAACGGGGCGCGAGGAGTCCTCGGCAGCGTCTTAGAACTTCGGAGATCGCGTACGCGTCTAGCGTGTTAGACGCGCAAGGGTAGCTCTAGTTGAGAACCCTAGGGGCGTGCTTGAGCACCGGAGAACGTTCGGTCAAAGGGAGCGACGTCCGGGAAGTTCCCGTGAGTGCTTCGGGACCTTTAAGAACGAGGGAGAGAGAAAAGAACCTGCTTCAGGCCAAATATGGCATCCAGAGAAGCAGAGAAATCGAGCGTGTCGATAAGAGATGAAGAGAATTATTAGATATTCTTGGATATCTTGGGATGGCTTTCCCCTCAATGGGAGAGGGTATTTATAGGTGTTTGGGAGCCTTAGAAGGTCCCTTTCTCGTCCATGTGGGACTAGGAATGCGCGTGGCATCAAGTGGAGTCGCACGGCGCGCGCGGCGCAGAAAGGGCGGCGCACAACGCGCGGCGCGCGGCGCGCGGCGCAGGGGGCGCGGCGCGCGGGTCACCGGGCGCGGCGAGGGACGCGCGGCGCAGGACGCGCGGCGCAGGGTGCCTTGACTGGCGCGGCGCGCTGCCTGGCCGGCGCGGCGCGCTGCTTGTTGCTCGGCTGGCTGGCGCAGCGCGTTGCGTGCGTGATGGACGGCTCGTCTTGGCCGGGTTCTTTCGGGCCTTCGAATGTCATTCTTCTCACGTGAAATATGAAGTTTTCTACTCGATGAGAGTGACTCGATTCGAGTAGCGAGGCTCGGCCCGGCGAGAGCGACTAGCGACTTGATTCGAGGAGTGACTCGAGGATGACTCGAGGCTCGACTCGAAAATGACTCGAGGCTCGACTCGAGGAACAATTAAAGGCTCGACTCGAGGAACCACTCAAGGCTCGACTCGAGGAGCGCAGCTCGACTCGAGGAGATTGACTCAAGGCTCGACTCGAGGAGCGAAGCTCGACTCGAGGAGTCAGGAGTTTGGGCGAGGGCTTGAAGATTTGCCGCTCTTCAGGACCTCCGGCCTGACCATCGGCCCTTTGAGCGACGTGCCTTCTCGGCGTCTCGGGTTTTCCGAAAACGACCGACAACACTCTTCACATGTCTCCTCGAGATGAATTCATTCCTCGAGTCGAGCTCCGAGTCCGCGAGTCGACCGATACTCCTCGCGCCGACTCTTCACGAAATTCCTCGTGCAGGCTCTACGTGAATCCTCGAGTCGAGTTCGAGTCCACGAGTCGACTGATACTCCTCGTGCCGACTCTTCACATGTCTCCTCGAGATGAATTCATTCCTCGAGTCGAGCTCCGAGTCCGCGAGTCGACCGATACTCCTCGCGCCGACTCTTCACGAAATTCCTCGTGCAGGCTCTACGTGAGTCCTCGAGTCGAGTTCGAGTCCATGAGTCGACTGATACTCCACGTGCCAACTCTTCACATGTCTCCTCGAGATGAATTCATTACTCGAGTCGAGCTCCGAGTCCGCGAGTCGACCGATACTCCTCGCGCCGACTCTTCACGAAATTCCTTGTGCAGGCTCTACGTGAGTCCTCGAGTCGAGTTCGAGTCCACGAGTCGACTGATACTCCTCGTGCCGACTCTTCACATGTCTCCTCGAGATGAATTCATTCCTCGAGTCGAGCTCCGAGTCCGCGAGTCGACCGATACTCCTCGCGCCGACTCTTCACGAAATTCCTCGTGCAGGCTCTACGTGAGTCCTCGAGTCGAGTTCGAGTCCATGAGTCGACTGATACTCCTCGTGCCAACTCTTTACATGTCTCCTCGAGATGAATTCATTCCTCGAGTCGAGCTCCGTGTCCGCGAGTCGACCGATACTCCTCGCGCCGACTCTTCACGAAATTCCTCGTGCAGGCTCTACGTGAGTCCTCGAGTCGAGTTCGAGTCCACGAGTTGACTGATACTCCTCATGCCGACTCTTCACATGTCTCCTCGAGATGAATTCATTCCTCGAGTCGACCTCCGAGTCCGCGAGTCGACCGATACTCCTCGAGCAGAATCTTCACGAAATTCCTCGTGCAGGCTCTACGTGAGTCCTCGAGTCGAGTTCGAGTCCATGAGTCGACTGATACTCCACGTGCCAACTCTTCACATGTCTCCTCGAGATGAATTCATTACTCGAGTCGAGCTCCGAGTCCGCGAGTCGACCGGTACTCCTCGCGCCGACTCTTCACGAAATTCCTCGTGCAGGCTCTACGTGAGTCCTCGAGTCGAGTTCGAGTCCACGAGTCGACTGATACTCCTCGTGCCGACTCTTCACATGTGTCCTCGAGATGAATTCATTCCTTGAGTCGAGCTCCGAGTCCGCGAGTCGACCGATACTCCTCGCACCTACTCTTCACGAAATTCCTCGTGCAGGCTCTACGTGTGTCCTCGAGTCGAGTTCGAGTCCATGAGTCGACTGATACTCCTCGTGCCAACTCTTCACATGTCTCCTCGAGATGAATTCATTACTCGAGTCGAGCTCCGAGTCCGCGAGTCGACCGATACTCCTCGCGCCGACTCTTCACGAAATTCCTCGTGCAGGCTCTACGTGAGTCCTCGAGTCGAGTTCGAGTCCACGAGTCGACTGATACTCCTCGTGCCGACTCTTCACATGTGTCCTCGAGATGAATTCATTCCTTGAGTCGAGCTCCGAGTCCGCGAGTCGACCGATACTCCTCGCACCTACTCTTCACGAAATTCCTCGTGCAGGCTGTACGTGTGTCCTCGAGTCGAGTTCGAGTCCACGAGTCGACTGATACTCCTCGTGCCGACTCTTCACATGTCTCCTCGAGATAAATTCATTCCTCGAGTCGAGCTCCGAGTCCGCGAGTCGACCGATACTCCTCGCGCCGACTCTTCACGAAATTCCTCGTGCAGGCTCTACGTGAGTCCTCGAGTCGAGTTCGAGTCCATGAGTCGACTGATACTCCTCGTGCCGACTCTTCACATGTGTCCTCGAGATGAATTCATTCCTTGAGTCGAGCTCCGAGTCCGCGAGTCGACCGATACTCCTCGCACCTACTCTTCACGAAATTCCTCGTGCAGGCTGTACGTGTGTCCTCGAGTCGAGTTCGAGTCCACGAGTCGACTGATACTCCTCGTGCCGACTCTTCACATGTCTCCTCGAGATGAATTCATTCCTCGAGTCGAGCTCCGAGTCCGCGAGTCGACCGATACTCCTCGCGCCGACTCTTCACGAAATTCCTCGTGCAGGCTCTACGTGAGTCCTCGAGTCGAGTTCGAGTCCATGAGTCGACTGATACTCCTCGTGCCAACTCTTCACATGTCTCCTCGAGATGAATTCATTCCTCGAGTCGAGCTCCGTGTCCGCGAGTCGACCGATACTCCGCGCGCCGACTCTTCACGATATTCCTCGTGCAGGCTCTACGTGAGTCCTCGAGTCGAGTTCGAGTCCACGAGTTGACTGATACTCCTCATGCCGACTCTTCACATGTCTCCTCGAGATGAATTCGTTCCTCGAGTCGACCTCCGAGTCCGCGAGTCGACCGATACTCCTCGAGCCGACTCTTCACGAAATTCCTCGTGCAGGCTCTACGTGAGTCCTCGAGTCGAGTTCGAGTCCATGAGTCGACTGATACTCCACGTGCCAACACTTCACATGTCTCCTCGAGATGAATTCATTCCTCGAGTCGAGCTCCGAGTCCGCTAGTCGACCGATACTCCTCGCGCCGACTCTTCACGAAATTCCTCGTGCAGGCTCTACGTGAGTCCTCGAGTCGAGTTCGAGTCCACGAGTCGACTGATACTACTCATGCCGACTCTTCACATGTGTCCTCGAGATGAATTCATTCCTTGAGTCGAGCTCCGAGTCCGCGAGTCGACCGATACTCCTCGCACCTACTCTTCACGAAATTCCTCGTGCAGGCTCTACGTGTGTCCTCGAGTCGAGTTCGAGTTCACGAGTCGACTGATACTCCTCATGCCAACTCTTCACATGTCTCCTCGAGATGAATTCATTCCTCGAGTCGAGCTCCGAGTTCGCGAGTCGACCGATACTCCTCGCGCCGACTCTTCACGAAATTCCTCGTGCAGGCTCTACGTGTGTCCTCGAGTCGAGTTCGAGTTCACGAGTCGACTGATACTCCTCGTGCCAACTCTTCACATGTCTCCTCGAGATGAATTCATTCCTCGAGTCGAGCTCCGTGTCCGCGAGTCGACCGATACTCCTCGCGCCGACTCTTCACGAAATTCCTCGTGCAGGCTCTACGTGAGTCCTCGAGTCGAGTTCGAGTCCACGAGTCGACTGATACTCCTCATGCCGACTTTTCACATGTGTCCTCGAGATGAATTCATTCCTTGAGTCGAGCTCCGAGTCCGCGAGTCGACCGATACTCCTCGCGCCGACTCTTCACGAAATTCCTCGTGCAGGCTCTACGTGTGTCCTCGAGTCGAGTTCGAGTTCACGAGTCGACTGATACTCCTCATGCCAACTCTTCACATGTCTCCTCGAGATGAATTCATTCCTCGAGTCGAGCTTCGAGTCCGCGAGTCGACCGATACTCCTCGCGCCGACTCTTCACGAAATTCCTCGTGCAGGCTAGCTCTACGTGAGTCCTCGAGTCGAGTTCGAGTCCACGAGTCGACTGATACTCCTCGTGCCGACTCTTCACATGTCTCCTCGAGATGAATTCATTCCTCGAGTCGAGCTCCGAGTCTGCGAGTCGACCGATACTCCTCGCGCCGACTCTTCACGAAATTCCTCGTGCAGGCTCTACGTGAGTCCTCGAGTCGAGTTCGAGTCCACGAGTCGACTGATACTCCTCGTGCCGACTCTTCACATGTCTCCTCGAGATGAATTCATTCCTCGAGTCGAGCTCCGAGTCCGCGAGTCGACCGATACTCCTCGCGCCGACTCTTCACGAAATTCCTCGTGCAGGCTCTACGTGAGTCCTCGAGTCGAGTTCGAGTCCACGAGTCGACTGATACTCCTCGTGCCGACTCTTCACATGTCTCCTCGAGATGAATTCATTCCTCGAGTCGAGCTCCGAGTCCGCGAGTCGACCGATACTCATCGCGCCGACTCTTCACGAAATTCCTCGTGCAGTCTCTACGTGAGTCCTCGAGTCGAGTTCGAGTCCACGAGTCGACTGATACTCCTCGTGCCAACTCTTCACATGTCTCCTCGAGATGAATTCATTCCTCGAGTCGAGCTCCAAGTCCGCGAGTCGACCGATACTCCTTGCGCCGACTCTTCACGAAATTCCTCGTGCAGGCTCTACGTGAGTCCTCGAGTCGAGTTCGAGTCCACGAGTCGACTGATACTCTTCGTTCTGACTCTTCACATGTCTCCTCGAGATCAATTCATTCCTCGAGTCGAGCTCTGAGTCCGCGAGTCGACCGATACACCTTGCGCCGACTCTTCACGAAATTCCTCGTGCAGGCTCTACGTGAGTCCTCGAGTCGAGCTCGAGTTCACGAGTCGACTGATACTCCTCGTGCCAACTCTTCACATGTCTCCTCGAGATGAATTCATTCCTCGAGTTGAGCTCCGAGTCCGCGAGTCGACCGATACTCCTCGCGCCGACTCTTCACGAAATTCCTCGTGCAGGCTCTACGTGAGTCCTCGAGTCGAGTTCGAGTCCACGAGTCGACTGATACTCCTCGTGCCGACTCTTCACATGTCTCCTCGAGATGAATTCATTCCTCGAGTCGAGCTCCGAGTCCGCGAGTCGACCGATACTCCTCGCGCCGACTCTTCACGAAATTCCTCGTGCAGGCTCTACGTGAGTCCTCGAGTCGAGTTCGAGTCCATGAGTCGACTGATACTCCACGTGCCAACTCTTCACATGTCTCCTCGAGATGAATTCATTACTCGAGTCGAGCTCCGAGTCCGCGAGTCGACCGATACTCCTCGCGCCGACTCTTCACGAAATTCCTCGTGCAGGCTCTACGTGAGTCCTCGAGTCGAGTTCGAGTCCACGAGTCGACTGATACTCCTCGTGCCGACTCTTCACATGTCTCCTCGAGATGAATTCATTCCTCGAGTCGAGCTCCGAGTCCGCGAGTCGACCGATACTCCTCGCGCCGACTCTTCACGAAATTCCTCGTGCAGGCTCTACGTGAGTCCTCGAGTCGAGTTCGAGTCCATGAGTCGACTGATACTCCTCGTGCCAACTCTTCACATGTCTCTTCGAGATGAATTCATTCCTCGAGTCGAGCTCCGTGTCCGCGAGTCGACCGATACTCCTCGCGCCGACTCTTCACGAAATTCCTCGTGCAGGCTCTACGTGAGTCCTCGAGTCTAGTTCGAGTCCACGAGTCGAATGATACTCCTCGTGCCGACTCTTCACATGTCTCCTCGAGATGAATTCATTCCTCGAGTCGACCTCCGAGTCCGCGAGTCGACCGATACTCCTCGCGCCGACTCTTCACGAAATTCCTCGTGCAGGCTCTACGTGAGTCCTCGAGTCGAGTTCGAGTCCACGAGTTGACTGATACTCCTCATGCCGACTCTTCACATGTCTCCTCGAGATGAATTCATTCCTCGAGTCGACCTCCGAGTCCGTGAGTCGACCGATACTCCTCGAGCCGACTCTTCACGATATTCCTCGTGCAGGCTCTGCGTGAGTCCTCGAGTCGAGTTCGAGTCCATGAGTCGACTGATACTCCACGTGCCAACTCTTCACATGTCTCCTCGAGATGAATTCATTCCTCGAGTCGAGCTCCGAGTCCGCGAGTCGACCGATACTCCTCGCGCCGACTCTTCACGAAATTCCTCGTGCAGGCTATACGTGAGTCCTCGAGTCGAGTTCGAGTCCACGAGTCAACTGATACTCCTCGTGCCGACTCTTCACATGTCTCCTCGAGATGAATTCATTCCTCGAGTCGAGCTCCGAGTCCGCGAGTCGACCGATACTCCTCGCGCCGACTCTTCACGAAATTCCTCGTGCAGGCTCTACGTGAGTCCTCGAGTCGAGTTCGAGTCTATGAGTCGACTGATACTCCTCGTGCCAACTCTTCACATGTCTCCTCGAGATGAATTCATTCCTCGAGTCGAGCTCCGAGTCCGCAAGTCGACCGATACTCCTCGCGCCGACTCTTCACGAAATTCCTCGTACAGGCTCTACGTGAGTCCTCGAGTCGAGTTCGAATCCATGAGTCGACTGATACTCCTCGTGCCAACTCTTCACATGTGTCCTCGAGATGAATTCATTCCTCGAGTCGAGCTCCGTGTCCGCGAGTCGACCAATACTCCTCGCGCCGACTCTTCACGAAATTCCTCGTGCAGGCTCTACGTGAGTCCTCGAGTCGAGTTCGAGTCCACGAGTTGACTGATACTCCTCATGCCGACTCTTCACATGTCTCCTCGAGATGAATTCATTCCTCGAGTCGACCTCCGAGTCCGCGAGTCGACCGATACTCCTCGAGCCGACTCTTCACGAAATTCCTCGTGCAGGCTCTGCGTGAGTCCTCGAGTCGAGTTCGAGTCCATGAGTCGACTGATACTCCACGTGCCAACTCTTCACATGTCTCCTCGAGATGAATTCATTCCTCGAGTCGAGCTCCGAGTCCGCGAGTCGACCGATACTCCTCGCGCCGACTCTTCACGAAATTCCTCGTGC
Organism: Urtica dioica subsp. dioica; assembly: GCF_054948205.1. Taxonomy (NCBI): domain Eukaryota; kingdom Viridiplantae; phylum Streptophyta; class Magnoliopsida; order Rosales; family Urticaceae; genus Urtica; species Urtica dioica. The sequence continues at coordinate 35,384,106 of NC_142756.1, read as the reverse complement.
AGGCTATACGTGAGTCCTCGAGTCGAGTTCGAGTCCACGAGTCGACTGATACTCCTCGTGCCGACTCTTCACATGTCTCCTCGAGACAAATTCATTCCTCGAGTCAAGCTCCGAGTCCGCGAGTCGACCGATACTCCTCGCGCCGACTCTTCACGAAATTCCTCGTGCAGGCTCTACGTGAGTCCTCGAGTCGAGTTCGAGTCCATGAGTCGACTGATACTCCTCGTGCAAACTCTTCACATGTCTCCTCGAGATGAATTCATTCCTCGAGTCGACCTCCGAGTCCGCGAGTCGACCGATACTCCTCGAGCCGACTCTTCACGAAATTCCTCGTGCAGGCTCTACGTGAGTCCTCGAGTCGAGTTCGAGTCCATGAGTCGACTGATACTCCATGTGCCAACTCTTCACATGTCTCCTCGAGATGAATTCATTCCTCGAGTCGAGCTCCGAGTCCGCGAGTCGACCGATACTCCTCGCGCCGACTCTTCACGAAATTCCTCGTGCCGGCTCTACGTGAGTCCTCGAGTCGAGTTCGAGTCCATGAGTCGACTGATACTCCTCGTGCCAACTCTTCACATGTCTCCTCGAGATGAATTCATTCCTCGAGTCGAGCTCCGTGTCCGCGAGTCGACCGATACTCCTCGCGCCGACTCTTCACGATATTCCTCGTGCAGGCTCTACGTGAGTCCTCGAGTCGAGTTCGAGTCCACGAGTTGACTGATACTCCTCATGCCGACTCTTCACATGTCTCCTCGAGATGAATTCATTCCTCGAGTCGACCTCCGAGTCCGCGAGTCGACCGATACTCCTCGAGCCGACTCTTCACGAAATTCCTCGTGCAGGCTCTACGTGAGTCCTCGAGTCGAGTTCGAGTCCATGAGTCGACTGATACTCCACGTGCCAACTCTTCACATGTCTCCTCGAGATGAATTCATTCCTCGAGTCGAGCTCCGAGTCCGCGAGTCGACCGATACTCCTCGCGCCGACTCTTCACGAAATTCCTCGTGCAGGCTCTACGTGAGTCCTCGAGTCGAGTTCGAGTCCACGAGTTGACTGATACTCCTCATGCCGACTCTTCACATGTCTCCTCGAGATGAATTCATTCCTCGAGTCGACCTCCGAGTCCGCGAGTCGACTGATACTCCTCGAGCAGAATCTTCACGAAATTCCTCGTGCAGGCTCTACGTGAGTCCTCGAGTCGAGTTCGAGTCCACGAGTCGACTGATACTCCTCGTGCCGACTCTTCACATGTCTCCTCGAGATGAATTCATTCCTCGAGTCGAGCTCCGAGTCCGCGAGTCGACCGATACTCCTCGCGCCGACTCTTCACGAAATTCCTCGTGCAGGCTCTACGTGAGTCCTCGAGTCGAGTTCGAGTCCATGAGTCGACTGATACTCCTCGTGCCAACTCTTCACATGTCTCCTCGAGATGAATTCATTCCTCGAGTCGAGCTCCGTGTCCGCGAGTCGACCGATACTCCTCGCGCCGACTCTTCACGAAATTCCTCGTGCAGGCTCTACGTGAGTCCTCGAGTCTAGTTCGAGTCCACGAGTCGACTGATACTCCTCGTGCCGACTCTTCACATGTCTCCTCGAGATGAATTCATTCCTCGAGTCGACCTCCGAGTCCGAGAGTCAACCGATACTCCTCGCGCCGACTCTTCACGAAATTCCTCGTGCAGGCTCTACGTGAGTCCTCGAGTCGAGTTCGAGTCCACGAGTTGACTGATACTCCTCATGCCGACTCTTCACATGTCTCCTCGAGATGAATTCATTCCTCGAGTCGACCTCCGAGTCCGCGAGTCGACCGATACTCCTCGAGCCGACTCTTCACGATATTCCTCGTGCAGGCTCTGCGTGAGTCCTCGAGTCGAGTTCGAGTCCATGAGTCGACTGATACTCCACGTGCCAACTCTTCACATGTCTCCTCGAGATGAATTCATTCCTCGAGTCGAGCTCTGAGTCCGCGAGTCGACCGATACTCCTCGCGTCGACTCTTCACGAAATTCCTCGTGCAGGCTCTACGTGAGTCCTCGAGTCGAGTTCGACTCCACGAGTCGACTGATACTACTCATGCCGACTCTTCACATGTGTCCTCGAGATGAATTCATTCCTTGAGTCGAGCTCCGAGTCCGCGAGTCGACCGATACTCCTCGCGCCGACTCTTCACGAAATTCCTCGTGCAGGCTCTACGTGAGTCCTCGAGTCGAGTTCGAGTCCATGAGTCGACTGATACTCCACGTGCCAACTCTTCACATGTCACCTCGAGATGAATTCATTACTCGAGTCGAGCTCCGAGTCCGCGAGTCGACCGATACTCCTCGCGCCGACTCTTCACGAAATTCCTCGTGCAGGCTCTACGTGAGTCCTCGAGTCGAGTTCGAGTCCACGAGTCGACTGATACTCCTCGTGCCGACTCTTCACATGTCTCCTCGAGATGAATTCATTCCTCGAGTCGAGCTCCGAGTCCGCGAGTCGACCGATACTCCTCGCGCCGACTCTTCACGAAATTCCTCGTGCAGGCTCTACGTGAGTCCTCGAGTCGAGTTCGAGTCCATGAGTCGACTGATACTCCTCGTGCCAACTCTACACATGTCTCCTCGAGATGAATTCATTCCTCGAGTCGAGCTCCGTGTCCGCGAGTCGACCGATACTCCTCGCGCCGACTCTTCACGAAATTCCTCGTGCAGGCTCTACGTGAGTCCTCGAGTCTAGTTCGAGTCCACGAGTCGACTGATACTCCTCGTGCCGACTCTTCACATGTCTCCTCGAGACAAATTCATTCCTCGAGTCAAGCTCCGAGTCCGCGAGTCGACCGATACTCCTCGCGCCGACTCTTCACGAAATTCCTCGTGCAGGCTCTACGTGAGTCCTCGAGTCGAGTTCGAGTCCATGAGTCGACTGATACTCCTCGTGCAAACTCTTCACATGTCTCCTCGAGATGAATTCATTCCTCGAGTCGACCTCCGAGTCCGCGAGTCGACCGATACTCCTCGAGCCAACTCTTCACGAAATTCCTCGTGCAGGCTCTACGTGAGTCCTCGAGTCGAGTTCGAGTCCATGAGTCGACTGATACTCCACGTGCCAACTCTTCACATGTCTCCTCGAGATGAATTCATTCCTCGAGTCGAGCTCCGAGTCCGCGAGTCGACCGATACTCCTCGCGCCGACTCTTCACGAAATTCCTCGTGCCGGCTCTACGTGAGTCCTCGAGTCGAGTTCGAGTCCATGAGTCGACTGATACTCCTCGTGCCAACTCTTCACATGTCTCCTCGAGATGAATTCATTCCTCGAGTCGAGCTCCGTGTCCGCGAGTCGACCGATACTCCTCGCGCCGACTCTTCACGATATTCCTCGTGCAGGCTCTACGTGAGTCCTCGAGTCGAGTTCGAGTCCACGAGTTGACTGATACTCCTCATGTCGACTCTTCACATGTCTCCTCGAGATGAATTCATTCCTCGAGTCGACGTCCGAGTCCGCGAGTCGACCGATACTCCTCGAGCCGACTCTTCACGAAATTCCTCGTGCAGGCTCTACGTGAGTCCTCGAGTCGAGTTCGAGTCCATGAGTCGACTGATACTCCACGTGCCAACTCTTCACATGTCTCCTCGAGATGAATTCATTCCTCGAGTCGAGCTCCGAGTCCGCGAGTCGACCGATACTCCTCGCGCCGACTCTTCACGAAATTCCTCGTGCAGGCTCTACGTGAGTCCTCGAGTCGAGTTCGAGTCCACGAGTCGACTGATACTACTCATGCCGACTCTTCACATGTGTCCTCGAGATGAATTCATTCCTTGAGTCGAGCTCCGAGTCCGCGAGTCGACCGATACTCCTCGCACCTACTCTTCACGAAATTCCTCGTGCAGGCTCTACGTGAGTCCTCGAGTCGAGTTCGAGTCCACGAGTCGACTGATACTCCTCGTGCCGACTCTTCACATGTCTCCTCGAGATGAATTCATTCCTCGAGTCGAGCTCCGAGTCCGCGAGTCGACCGATACTCCTCGCGCCGACTCTTCACGAAATTCCTCGTGCAGGCTCTACGTGAGTCCTCGAGTCGAGTTCGAGTCCATGAGTCGACTGATACTCCTCGTGCCAACTCTTCACATGTCTCCTCGAGATGAATTCATTCCTCGAGTCGAGCTCCGTGTCCGCGAGTCGACCGATACTCCTCGCGCCGACTCTTCACGAAATTCCTCGTGCAGGCTCTACGTGAGTCCTCGAGTCTAGTTCGAGTCCACGAGTCGACTGATACTCCTCGTGCCGACTCTTCACATGTCTCCTCGAGATGAATTCATTCCTCGAGTCGACCTCCGAGTCCGAGAGTCGACCGATACTCCTCGCGCCGACTCTTCACGAAATTCCTCGTGCAGGCTCTACGTGAGTCCTCGAGTCGAGTTCGAGTCCACGAGTTGACTGATACTCCTCATGCCGACTCTTCACATGTCTCCTCGAGATGAATTCATTCCTCGAGTCGACCTCCGAGTCCGCGAGTCGACCGATACTCCTCGAGCCGACTCTTCACGATATTCCTCGTGCAGGCTCTGCGTGAGTCCTCGAGTCGAGTTCGAGTCCATGAGTCGACTGATACTCCACGTGCCAACTCTTCACATGTCTCCTCGAGATGAATTCATTCCTCGAGTCGAGCTCCGAGTCCGCGAGTAGACCGATACTCCTCGCGCCGACTCTTCACGAAATTCCTCGTGCAGGCTATACGTGAGTCCTCGAGTCGAGTTCGAGTCCACGAGTCGACTGATACTCCTCGTGCCGACTCTTCACATGTCTCCTCGAGATGAATTCATTCCTCGAGTCGAGCTCCGAGTCCGCGAGTCGACCGATACTCCTCGCGCCGACTCTTCACGAAATTCCTCGTGCAGGCTCTACGTGAGTCCTCGAGTCGAGTTCGAGTCTATGAGTCGACTGATACTCCTCGTGCCAACTCTTCACATGTCTCCTCGAGATGAATTCATTCCTCGAGTCGAGCTCCGAGTCCGCAAGTCGACCGATACTCCTCGCGCCGACTCTTCACGAAATTCCTCGTGCAGGCTCTACGTGAGTCCTCGAGTCGAGTTCGAGTCCATGAGTCGACTGATACTCCTCGTGCCAACTCTTCACATGTCTCCTCGAGATGAATTCATTCCTCGAGTCGAGCTCCGAGTCCGCGAGTCGACCGATACTCCTCGCGCCGACTCTTCACGAAATTCCTCGTGCCGGCTCTACGTGAGTCCTCGAGTCGAGTTCGAGTCCATGAGTCGACTGATACTCCTCGTGCCAACTCTTCACATGTCTCCTCGAGATGAATTCATTCCTCGAGTCGAGCTCCGTGTCCGCGAGTCGACCGATACTCCTCGCGCCGACTCTTCACGAAATTCCTCGTGCAGGCTCTACGTGAGTCCTCGAGTCGAGTTCGAGTCCATGAGTCGACTGATACACCACGTGCCAACTCTTCACATGTCTCCTCGAGATGAATTCATTCCTCGAGTCGAGCTCTGAGTCCGCGAGTCGACCGATACTCCTCGCGCCGACTCTTCACGAAATTCCTCGTGCAGGCTCTACGTGAGTCCTCGAGTCGAGTTCGAGTCCACGAGTCGACTGATACTACTCATGCCGACTCTTCACATGTGTCCTCGAGATGAATTCATTCCTTGAGTCGAGCTCCGAGTCCGCGAGTCGACCGATACTCCTCGCGCCGACTCTTCACGAAATTCCTCGTGCAGGCTCTACGTGAGTCCTCGAGTCGAGTTCGAGTCCATGAGTCGACTGATACTCCACGTGCCAACTCTTCACATGTCACCTCGAGATGAATTCATTACTCGAGTCGAGCTCCGAGTCCGCGAGTCGACCGATACTCCTCGCGCCGACTCTTCACGAAATTCCTCGTGCAGGCTCTACGTGAGTCCTCGAGTCGAGTTCGAGTCCACGAGTCGACTGATACTCCTCGTGCCGACTCTTCACATGTCTCCTCGAGATGAATTCATTCCTCGAGTCGAGCTCCGAGTCCGCGAGTCGACCGATACTCCTCGCGCCGACTCTTCACGAAATTCCTCGTGCAGGCTCTACGTGAGTCCTCGAGTCGAGTTCGAGTCCATGAGTCGACTGATACTCCTCGTGCCAACTCTACACATGTCTCCTCGAGATGAATTCATTCCTCGAGTCGAGCTCCGTGTCCGCGAGTCGACCGATACTCCTCGCGCCGACTCTTCACGAAATTCCTCGTGCAGGCTCTACGTGAGTCCTCGAGTCTAGTTCGAGTCCACGAGTCGACTGATACTCCTCGTGCCGACTCTTCACATGTCTCCTCGAGATGAATTCATTCCTCGAGTCGACCTCCGAGTCCGCGAGTCGACCGATACTCCTCGCGCCGACTCTTCACGAAATTCCTCGTGCAGGCTCTACGTGAGTCCTCGAGTCGAGTTCGAGTCCACGAGTTGACTGATACTCCTCATGCCGACTCTTCACATGTCTCCTCGAGATGAATTCATTCCTCGAGTCGACCTCCGAGTCCGCGAGTCGACCGATACTCCTCGAGCCGACTCTTCACGATATTCCTCGTGCAGGCTCTGCGTGAGTCCTCGAGTCGAGTTCGAGTCCATGAGTCGACTGATACTCCACGTGCCAACTCTTCACATGTCTCCTCGAGATGAATTCATTCCTCGAGTCGAGCTCCGAGTCCGCGAGTCGACCGATACTCCTCGCGCCGACTCTTCACGAAATTCCTCGTGCAGGCTATACGTGAGTCCTCGAGTCGAGTTCGAGTCCACGAGTCGACTGATACTCCTCGTGCCGACTCTTCACATGTCTCCTCGAGATGAATTCATTCCTCGAGTCGAGCTCCGAGTCCGCGAGTCGACCGATACTCCTCGCGCCGACTCTTCACGAAATTCCTCGTGCAGGCTCTACGTGAGTCCTCGAGTCGAGTTCGAGTCCATGAGTCGACTGATACTCCACGTGCCAACTCTTCACATGTCTCCTCGAGATGAATTCATTCCTCGAGTCGAGTTCGAGTCTATGAGTCGACTGATACTCCTCGTGCCAACTCTTCACATGTCTCCTCGAGATGAATTCATTCCTCGAGTCGAGCTCCGAGTCCGCAAGTCGACCGATACTCCTCGCGCCGACTCTTCACGAAATTCCTCGTGCAGGCTCTACGTGAGTCCTCGAGTCGAGTTCGAGTCCATGAGTCGACTGATACTCCTCGTGCCAACTCTTCACATGTGTCCTCGAGATGAATTCATTCCTCGAGTCGAGCTCCGTGTCCGCGAGTCGACCAATACTCCTCGCGCCGACTCTTCACGAAATTCCTCGTGCAGGCTCTACGTGAGTCCTCGAGTCGAGTTCGAGTCCACGAGTTGACTGATACTCCTCATGCCGACTCTTCACATGTCTCCTCGAGATGAATTCATTCCTCGAGTCGACCTCCGAGTCCGCGAGTCGACCGATACTCCTCGAGCCGACTCTTCACGAAATTCCTCGTGCATGCTCTGCGTGAGTCCTCAAGTCGAGTTCGAGTCCATGAGTCGACTGATACTCCACGTGCCAACTCTTCACATGTCTCCTCGAGATGAATTCATTCCTCGAGTCGAGCTCCGAGTCCGCGAGTCGACCGATACTCCTCGCGCCGACTCTTCACGAAATTCCTCGTGCAGGCTATACGTGAGTCCTCGAGTCGAGTTCGAGTCCACGAGTCGACTGATACTCCTCGTGCCGACTCTTCACATGTCTCCTCGAGACAAATTCATTCCTCGAGTCAAGCTCCGAGTCCGCGAGTCGACCGATACTCCTCGCGCCGACTCTTCACGAAATTCCTCGTGCAGGCTCTACGTGAGTCCTCGAGTCGAGTTCGAGTCCATGAGTCGACTGATACTCCTCGTGCAAACTCTTCACATGTCTCCTGGAGATGAATTCATTCCTCGAGTCGACCTCCGAGTCCGCGAGTCGACCGATACTCCTCGAGCCGACTCTTCACGAAATTCCTCGTGCAGGCTCTACGTGAGTCCTCGAGTCGAGTTCGAGTCCATGAGTCGACTGATACTCCACGTGCCAACTCTTCACATGTCTCCTCGAGATGAATTCATTCCTCGAGTCGAGCTCCGAGTCCGCGAGTCGACCGATACTCCTCGCGCCGACTCTTCACGAAATTCCTCGTGCCGGCTCTACGTGAGTCCTCGAGTCGAGTTCGAGTCCATGAGTCGACTGATACTCCTCGTGCCAACTCTTCACATGTCTCCTCGAGATGAATTCATTCCTCGAGTCGAGCTCCGTGTCCGCGAGTCGACCGATACTCCTCGCGCCGACTCTTCACGATATTCCTCGTGCAGGCTCTACGTGAGTCCTCGAGTCGAGTTCGAGTCCACGAGTTGACTAATACTCCTCATGCCGACTCTTCACATGTCTCCTCGAGATGAATTCATTCCTCGAGTCGACCTCCGAGTCCGCGAGTCGACCGATACTCCTCGAGCCGACTCTTCACGAAATTCCTCGTGCAGGCTCTACGTGAGTCCTCGAGTCGAGTTCGAGTCCATGAGTCGACTGATACTCCACGTGCCAACTCTTCACATGTCTCCTCGAGATGAATTCATTCCTCGAGTCGGGCTCCGAGTCCGCGAGTCGACCGATACTCCTCGCGCCGACTCTTCACGAAATTCCTCGTGCAGGCTCTACGTGAGTCCTCGAGTCGAGTTCGAGTCCACGAGTCGACTGATACTCCTCATGCTGACTCTTCACATGTGTCCTCGAGATGAATTCATTCCTTGAGTCGAGCTCCGAGTCCGTGAGTCGACCGATACTCCTCGCACCGACTCTTCACGAAATTCCTCGTGCAGGCTCTACGTGTGTCCTCGAGTCGAGTTCGAGTTCACGAGTCGACTGATACTCCTGATGCCAACTCTTCACATGTCTCCTCGAGATGAATTCATTCCTTGAGTCGAGCTCCGAGTTCGCGAGTCGACCGATACTCCTCGCGCCGACTCTTCACGAAATTCCTCGTGCAGGCTAGCTCTACGTGAGTCCTCGATTCGAGTTCGAGTCCACGAGTCGACTGATACTCCTCGTGCCGACTCTTCACATGTCTCCTCGAGATGAATTCATTCCTCAAGTCGAGCTCCGAGTCTGCGAGTCGACCGATACTCCTCGCGCCGACTCTTCACGAAATTCCTCGTGCAGGCTCTACGTGAGTCCTCGAGTCGAGTTCGAGTCCATGAGTCGACTGATACTCCTCGTGCCAACTCTTCACATGTCTCCTCGAGATGAATTCATTCCTCGAGTCGAGCTCCGTGTCCGCGAGTCGACCGATACTCCTCGCGCCGACTCTTCACGATATTCCTCGTGCAGGCTCTACGTGAGTCCTCGAGTCGAGTTCGAGTCCACGAGTTGACTGATACTCCTCATGCCGACTCTTCACATGTCTCCTCGAGATGAATTCATTCCTCGAGTCGACCTCCGAGTCCGCGAGTCGACCGATACTCCTCGAGCCGACTCTTCACGAAATTCCTCGTGCAGGCTCTACGTGAGTCCTCGAGTCGAGTTCGAGTCCACGAGTCCACTGATACACCTCGTGCCGACTCTTCACATGTCTCCTCGAGATGAATTCATTCCTCGAGTCGAGCTCCGAGTCCGCGAGTCGACCGATACTCCTCGCGCCGACTCTTCACGAAATTCCTCGTGCAGGCTCTACGTGAGTCCTCGAGTCGAGTTCGAGTCCATGAGTCGACTGATACACCTCGTGCCGACTCTTCACATGTCTCCTCGAGATGAATTCATTCCTCGAGTCGAGCTCCGAGTCCGCGAGTCGACCGATACTCCTCGCGCCGACTCTTCACGAAATTCCTCGTGCAGGCTCTACGTGAGTCCTCGAGTCGAATTCGAGTCCATGAGTCGACTGATACTCCTCGTGCCAACTCTTCACATGTCTCCTCGAGATGAATTCATTCCTCGAGTCGAGCTCCGTGTCCGCGAGTCGACCGATACTCCTCGCGCCGACTCTTCACGAAATTCCTCGTGCAGGCTCTACGTGAGTCCTCGAGTCGAGTTCGAGTCCACGAGTCGACTGATACTCCTCATGCTGACTCTTCACATGTGTCCTCGAGATGAATTCATTCCTTGAGTCGAGCTCCGAGTCCGTGAGTCGACCGATACTCCTCGCACCGACTCTTCACGAAATTCCTCGTGCAGGCTCTACGTGTGTCCTCGAGTCGAGTTCGAGTTCACGAGTCGACTGATACTCCTGATGCCAACTCTTCACATGTCTCCTCGAGATGAATTCATTCCTTGAGTCGAGCTCCGAGTTCGCGAGTCGACCGATACTCCTCGCGCCGACTCTTCACGAAATTCCTCGTGCAGGCTAGCTCTACGTGAGTCCTCGATTCGAGTTCGAGTCCACGAGTCGACTGATACTCCTCGTGCCGACTCTTCACATGTCTCCTCGAGATGAATTCATTCCTCGAGTCGAGCTCCGAGTCTGCGAGTCGACCGATACTCCTCGCGCCGACTCTTCACGAAATTCCTCGTGCAGGCTCTACGTGAGTCCTCGAGTCGAGTTCGAGTCCACGAGTCGACTGATACTCCTTGTGCCGACTCTTCACATGTCTCCTCGAGATGAATTCATTCCTCGAGTCGAGCTCCGAGTCCGCGAGTCGACCGATACTCCTCGCGCCGACTCTTCACGAAATTCCTCGTGCAGGCTCTACGTGAGTCCTCGAGTCGAGTTCGAGTCCACGAGTCGACTGATACTCCTCGTGCCGACTCTTCACATGTCTCCTCGAGATGAATTCATTCCTCGAGTCGAGCTCCGAGTCCGCGAGTCGACCGATACTCATCGCGCCGACTCTTCACGAAATTCCTCGTGCAGTCTCTACGTGAGTCCTCGAGTCGAGTTCGAGTCCACGAGTCGACTGATACTCCTCGTGCCAACTCTTCACATGTCTCCTCGAGATGAATTCATTCCTCGAGTCGAGCTCCAAGTCCGCGAGTCGACCGATACTCCTCGCGCCGACTCTTCACGAAATTCCTCGTGCAGGCTCTACGTGAGTCCTCGAGTCGAGTTCGAGTCCACGAGTCGACTGATACTCTTCGTTCTGACTCTTCACATGTCTCCTCGAGATCAATTCATTCCTCGAGTCGAGCTCTGAGTCCGCGAGTTGACCGATACTCCTTGCGCCGACTCTTCACGAAATTCCTCGTGCAGGCTCTACGTGAGTCCTCGAGTCGAGTTCGAGTTCACGAGTCGACTGATACTCCTCGTGCCAACTCTTCACATGTCTCCTCGAGATGAATTCATTCCTCGAGTCGAGCTCCGAGTCCGCGAGTCGACCGATACTCCTCGCGCCGACTCTTCACGAAATTCCTCGTGCAGGCTCTACGTGAGTCCTCGAGTCGAGTTCGAGTCCACGAGTCCACTGATACACCTCGTGCCGACTCTTCACATGTCTCCTCGAGATGAATTCATTCCTCGAGTCGAGCTCCGAGTCCGCGAGTCGACCGATACTCCTCGCGCCGACTCTTCACGAAATTCCTCGTGCAGGCTATACGTGAGTCCTCGAGTCGAGTTCGAGTCCACGAGTCGACTGATACTCCTCGTGCCGACTCTTCACATGTCTCCTCGAGACAAATTCATTCCTCGAGTCAAGCTCCGAGTCCGCGAGTCGACCGATACTCCTCGCGCCGACTCTTCACGAAATTCCTCGTGCAGGCTCTACGTGAGTCCTCGAGTCGAGTTCGAGTCCATGAGTCGACTGATACTCCTCGTGCAAACTCTTCACATGTCTCCTGGAGATGAATTCATTCCTCGAGTCGACCTCCGAGTCCGCGAGTCGACCGATACTCCTCGAGCCGACTCTTCACGAAATTCCTCGTGCAGGCTCTACGTGAGTCCTCGAGTCGAGTTCGAGTCCATGAGTCGACTGATACTCCACGTGCCAACTCTTCACATGTCTCCTCGAGATGAATTCATTCCTCGAGTCGAGCTCCGAGTCCGCGAGTCGACCGATACTCCTCGCGCCGACTCTTCACGAAATTCCTCGTGCCGGCTCTACGTGAGTCCTCGAGTCGAGTTCGAGTCCATGAGTCGACTGATACTCCTCGTGCCAACTCTTCACATGTCTCCTCGAGATGAATTCATTCCTCGAGTCGAGCTCCGTGTCCGCGAGTCGACCGATACTCCTCGCGCCGACTCTTCACGATATTCCTCGTGCAGGCTCTACGTGAGTCCTCGAGTCGAGTTCGAGTCCACGAGTTGACTAATACTCCTCATGCCGACTCTTCACATGTCTCCTCGAGATGAATTCATTCCTCGAGTCGACCTCCGAGTCCGCGAGTCGACCGATACTCCTCGAGCCGACTCTTCACGAAATTCCTCGTGCAGGCTCTACGTGAGTCCTCGAGTCGAGTTCGAGTCCATGAGTCGACTGATACTCCACGTGCCAACTCTTCACATGTCTCCTCGAGATGAATTCATTCCTCGAGTCGGGCTCCGAGTCCGCGAGTCGACCGATACTCCTCGCGCCGACTCTTCACGAAATTCCTCGTGCAGGCTCTACGTGAGTCCTCGAGTCGAGTTCGAGTCCACGAGTCGACTGATACTCCTCATGCTGACTCTTCACATGTGTCCTCGAGATGAATTCATTCCTTGAGTCGAGCTCCGAGTCCGTGAGTCGACCGATACTCCTCGCACCGACTCTTCACGAAATTCCTCGTGCAGGCTCTACGTGTGTCCTCGAGTCGAGTTCGAGTTCACGAGTCGACTGATACTCCTGATGCCAACTCTTCACATGTCTCCTCGAGATGAATTCATTCCTTGAGTCGAGCTCCGAGTTCGCGAGTCGACCGATACTCCTCGCGCCGACTCTTCACGAAATTCCTCGTGCAGGCTAGCTCTACGTGAGTCCTCGATTCGAGTTCGAGTCCACGAGTCGACTGATACTCCTCGTGCCGACTCTTCACATGTCTCCTCGAGATGAATTCATTCCTCAAGTCGAGCTCCGAGTCTGCGAGTCGACCGATACTCCTCGCGCCGACTCTTCACGAAATTCCTCGTGCAGGCTCTACGTGAGTCCTCGAGTCGAGTTCGAGTCCATGAGTCGACTGATACTCCTCGTGCCAACTCTTCACATGTCTCCTCGAGATGAATTCATTCCTCGAGTCGAGCTCCGTGTCCGCGAGTCGACCGATACTCCTCGCGCCGACTCTTCACGATATTCCTCGTGCAGGCTCTACGTGAGTCCTCGAGTCGAGTTCGAGTCCACGAGTTGACTGATACTCCTCATGCCGACTCTTCACATGTCTCCTCGAGATGAATTCATTCCTCGAGTCGACCTCCGAGTCCGCGAGTCGACCGATACTCCTCGAGCCGACTCTTCACGAAATTCCTCGTGCAGGCTCTACGTGAGTCCTCGAGTCGAGTTCGAGTCCACGAGTCCACTGATACACCTCGTGCCGACTCTTCACATGTCTCCTCGAGATGAATTCATTCCTCGAGTCGAGCTCCGAGTCCGCGAGTCGACCGATACTCCTCGCGCCGACTCTTCACGAAATTCCTCGTGCAGGCTCTACGTGAGTCCTCGAGTCGAGTTCGAGTCCATGAGTCGACTGATACACCTCGTGCCGACTCTTCACATGTCTCCTCGAGATGAATTCATTCCTCGAGTCGAGCTCCGAGTCCGCGAGTCGACCGATACTCCTCGCGCCGACTCTTCACGAAATTCCTCGTGCAGGCTCTACGTGAGTCCTCGAGTCGAATTCGAGTCCATGAGTCGACTGATACTCCTCGTGCCAACTCTTCACATGTCTCCTCGAGATGAATTCATTCCTCGAGTCGAGCTCCGTGTCCGCGAGTCGACCGATACTCCTCGCGCCGACTCTTCACGAAATTCCTCGTGCAGGCTCTACGTGAGTCCTCGAGTCGAGTTCGAGTCCACGAGTCGACTGATACTCCTCATGCTGACTCTTCACATGTGTCCTCGAGATGAATTCATTCCTTGAGTCGAGCTCCGAGTCCGTGAGTCGACCGATACTCCTCGCACCGACTCTTCACGAAATTCCTCGTGCAGGCTCTACGTGTGTCCTCGAGTCGAGTTCGAGTTCACGAGTCGACTGATACTCCTGATGCCAACTCTTCACATGTCTCCTCGAGATGAATTCATTCCTTGAGTCGAGCTCCGAGTTCGCGAGTCGACCGATACTCCTCGCGCCGACTCTTCACGAAATTCCTCGTGCAGGCTAGCTCTACGTGAGTCCTCGATTCGAGTTCGAGTCCACGAGTCGACTGATACTCCTCGTGCCGACTCTTCACATGTCTCCTCGAGATGAATTCATTCCTCGAGTCGAGCTCCGAGTCTGCGAGTCGACCGATACTCCTCGCGCCGACTCTTCACGAAATTCCTCGTGCAGGCTCTACGTGAGTCCTCGAGTCGAGTTCGAGTCCACGAGTCGACTGATACTCCTTGTGCCGACTCTTCACATGTCTCCTCGAGATGAATTCATTCCTCGAGTCGAGCTCCGAGTCCGCGAGTCGACCGATACTCCTCGCGCCGACTCTTCACGAAATTCCTCGTGCAGGCTCTACGTGAGTCCTCGAGTCGAGTTCGAGTCCACGAGTCGACTGATACTCCTCGTGCCGACTCTTCACATGTCTCCTCGAGATGAATTCATTCCTCGAGTCGAGCTCCGAGTCCGCGAGTCGACCGATACTCATCGCGCCGACTCTTCACGAAATTCCTCGTGCAGTCTCTACGTGAGTCCTCGAGTCGAGTTCGAGTCCACGAGTCGACTGATACTCCTCGTGCCAACTCTTCACATGTCTCCTCGAGATGAATTCATTCCTCGAGTCGAGCTCCAAGTCCGCGAGTCGACCGATACTCCTCGCGCCGACTCTTCACGAAATTCCTCGTGCAGGCTCTACGTGAGTCCTCGAGTCGAGTTCGAGTCCACGAGTCGACTGATACTCTTCGTTCTGACTCTTCACATGTCTCCTCGAGATCAATTCATTCCTCGAGTCGAGCTCTGAGTCCGCGAGTTGACCGATACTCCTTGCGCCGACTCTTCACGAAATTCCTCGTGCAGGCTCTACGTGAGTCCTCGAGTCGAGTTCGAGTTCACGAGTCGACTGATACTCCTCGTGCCAACTCTTCACATGTCTCCTCGAGATGAATTCATTCCTCGAGTCGAGCTCCGAGTCCGCGAGTCGACCGATACTCCTCGCGCCGACTCTTCACGAAATTCCTCGTGCAGGCTCTACGTGAGTCCTCGAGTCGAGTTCGAGTCCACGAGTCCACTGATACACCTCGTGCCGACTCTTCACATGTCTCCTCGAGATGAATTCATTCCTCGAGTCGAGCTCCGAGTCCGCGAGTCGACCGATACTCCTCGCGCCGACTCTTCACGAAATTCCTCGTGCAGGCTCTACGTGAGTCCTCGAGTCGAGTTCGAGTCCATGAGTCGACTGATACTCCTCGTGCCAACTCTTCACATGTCTCCTCGAGATGAATTCATTCCTCGAGTCGAGCTCCGTGTCCGCGAGTCGACCGATACTCCTCGCGCCGACTCTTCACGAAATTCCTCGTGCAGGCTCTACGTGAGTCCTCGAGTCGAATTCGAGTCCACGAGTTGACTGATACTCCTCATGCCGACTCTTCACATGTCTCCTCGAGATGAATTCATTCCTCGAGTCGACCTCCGAGTCCGCGAGTCGACCGATACTCCTCGAGCCGAATCTTCACGAAATTCCTCGTGCAGGCTCTACGTGAGTCCTCGAGTCGAGTTCGAGTCCATGAGTCGACTGATACTCCACGTGCCAACTCTTCACATGTCTCCTCGAGATGAATTCATTACTCGAGTCGAGCTCCGAGTCCGCGAGTCGACCGATACTCCTCGCGCCGACTCTTCACGAAATTCCTCGTGCATGCTCTACGTGAGTCATCGAGTCGAGTTCGAGTCCACGAGTCGACTGATACTCCTCGTGCCGACTCTTCACATGTGTCCTCGAGATGAATTCATTCCTTGAGTCGAGCTCGGAGTCCGCGAGTCGACCGATACTCCTCGCGCCGACTCTTCACGAAATTCCTTGTGCAGGCTCTACGTGTGTCCTCGAGTCGAGTTCGAGTTCACGAGTCGACTGATACTCCTCGTGCCAACTCTTCACATGTCTCCTCGAGATGAATTCATTCCTCGAGTCGAGCTCCGTGTCCGCGAGTCGACCGATACTCCTCGCGCCGACTCTTCACGAAATTCCTCGTGCAGGCTCTACGTGAGTCCTCGAGTCGAGTTCGAGTCCACGAGTCGACTGATACTCCTCATGCCGACTTTTCACATATGTCCTCGAGATGAATTCATTCTTAGAGTCGAGCTCCGAGTCCGCGAGTCGACCGATACTCCTCGCGCCGACTCTTCACGAAATTCCTCGTGCAAGCTCTACGTGTGTCCTCGAGTCGAGTTCGAGTTCACGAGTCGACTGATACTCCTCATGCCAACTCTTCACATGTCTCCTCGAGATGAATTCATTCCTCGAGTCGAGCTTCGAGTCCGCGAGTCGACCGATACTCCTCGCGCCGACTCTTCACGAAATTCCTCGTGCAGGCTAACTCTACGTGAGTCCTCGAGTCGAGTTCGAGTCCACGAGTCGACTGATACTCCTCGTGCCGACTCTTCACATGTCTCCTCGAGATGAATTCATTCCTCGAGTCGAGCTCCGAGTCTGCGAGTCGACCGATACTCCTCGCGCCGACTCTTCACGAAATTCCTCGTGCAGGCTCTACGTGAGTCCTCGAGTCGAGTTCGAGTCCACGAGTCGACTGATACTCCTCGTGCCGACTCTTCACATGTCTCCTCGAGATGAATTCATTCCTCGAGTCGAGCTCCGAGTCCGCGAGTCGACCGATACTCCTCGCGCCGACTCTTCACGAAATTCCTCGTGCAGGCTCTACGTGAGTCCTCGAGTCGAGTTCGAGTCCACGAGTCGACTGATACTCCTCGTGCCGACTCTTCACATGTCTCCTCGAGATGAATTCATTCCTCGAGTCGAGCTCCGAGTCCGCGAGTCGACCGATACTCATCGCGCCGACTCTTCACGAAATTCCTCGTGCAGTCTCTACGTGAGTCCTCGAGTCGAGTTCGAGTCCACGAGTCGACTGATACTCCTCGTGCCAACTCTTCACATGTCTCCTCGAGATGAATTCATTCCTCGAGTCGAGCTCCAAGTCCGCGAGTCGACCGATACTCCTCGCGCCGACTCTTCACGAAATTCGTCGTGCAGGCTCTACGTGAGTCCTCGAGTCGAGTTCGAGTCCACGAGTCGACTGATACTCTTCGTTCTGACTCTTCACATGTCTCCTCGAGATCAATTCATTCCTCGAGTCGAGCTCTGAGTCCGCGAGTCGACCGATACTCCTTGCGCCGACTCTTCACGAAATTCCTCGTGCAGGCTCTACGTGAGTCCTCGAGTCGAGTTCGAGTTCACGAGTCGACTGATACTCCTCGTGCTGACTCTTCACATGTCTCCTCGAGATGAATTCATTCCTCGAGTCGAGCTCCGAGTCCGCGAGTCGACCGATACTCCTCGCGCCGACTCTTCACGAAATTCCTCGTGCAGGCTCTACGTGAGTCCTCGAGTCGAGTTCGAGTCCATGAGTCGACTGATACTCCTCGTGCCAACTCTTCACATGTCTCCTCGAGGTGAATTCATTCCTCGAGTCGAGCTCCGTGTCCGCGAGTCGACCGATACTCCTCGCGCCGACTCTTCACGAAATTCCTCGTGCAGGCTCTACGTGAGTCCTCGAGTCGAGTTCGAGTCCACGAGTTGACTGATACTCCTCATGCCGACTCTTCACATGTCTCCTCGAGATGAATTCATTCCTCGAGTCGACCTCCGAGTCCGCGAGTCGACCGATACTCCTCGAGCCGAATCTTCACGAAATTCCTCGTGCAGGCTCTACGTGAGTCCTCGATTCGAGTTCGAGTCCATGAGTCGACTTATACTCCACGTGCCAACTCTTCACATGTCTCCTCGAGATGAATTCATTACTCGAGTCGAGCTCCGAGTCCGCGAGTCGACCGATACTCCTCGCGCCGACTCTTCACGAAATTCCTCGTGCAGGCTCTACGTGAGTCCTCGAGTCGAGTTCGAGTCCACGAGTTGACTGATACTCCTCATGCCGACTCTTCACATGTCTCCTCGAGATGAATTCATTCCTCGAGTCGACCTCCGAGTCCGCGAGTCGACCGATACTCCTCGAGCCGAATCTTCACGAAATTCCTCGTGCAGGCTCTACGTGAGTCCTCGATTCGAGTTCGAGTCCATGAGTCGACTTATACTCCACGTGCCAACTCTTCACATGTCTCCTCGAGATGAATTCATTACTCGAGTCGAGCTCCGAGTCCGCGAGTCGACCGATACTCCTCGCGCCGACTCTTCACGAAATTCCTCGTGCAGGCTCTACGTGAGTCCTCGAGTCGAGTTCGAGTCCACGAGTCGACTGATACTCCTCGTGCCGACTCTTCACATGTCTCCTCGAGATGAATTCATTCCTCGAGTCGAGCTCCGAGTCCGCGAGTCGACCGATACTCCTCGCGCCGACTCTTCACGAAATTCCTCGTGCAGGCTAGCTCTACGTGAGTCCTCGAGTCGAGTTCGAGTCCACGAGTCGACTGATACTCCTCGTGCCGAATCTTCACATGTCTCCTCGAGATGAATTCATTCCTCGAGTCGAGCTCCGAGTCTGGGAGTCGACCGATACTCCTCGCGCCGACTCTTCACGAAATTCTTCGTGCAGGCTCTACGTGAGTCCTCGAGTCGAGTTCGAGTCCACGAGTTGACTGATACTCCTCGTGCCGACTCTTCACATGTCTCTTCGAGATGAATTCATTCCTCGAGTCCGCGAGTCGACCGATACTCCTCGCGTCGACTCTTCACGAAATTCCTCGTGCAGGCTCTACGTGAGTCCTCGAGTCGAGTTCGAGTCCATGAGTCGACTGATACTCCACGTGCCAACTCTTCACATGTCTCCTCGAGATGAATTCATTACTCGAGTCGAGCTCCGAGTCCGCGAGTCGACCGATACTCCTCGCGCCGACTCTTCACGAAATTCCTCGTTCAGGCTCTACGTGAGTCCTCGAGTCGAGTTCGAGTCCACGAGTCCACTGATACACCTCGTGCCGACTCTTCACATGTCTCCTCGAGATGAATTCATTCCTCGAGTCGAGCTCCGAGTCCGCGAGTCGCCCGATACTCCTCGCGCCGACTCTTCACGAAATTCGTCGTGCAGGCTCTACGTGAGTCCTCGAGTCGAGTTCGAGTCCACGAGTCGACTGATACTCCTCGTGCCGACTCTTCACATGTCTCCTCGAGATGAATTCATTCCTCGAGTCGAGCTCCGAGTCCGCGAGTCGACCGATACTCCTCGCGCCGACTCTTCACGAAATTCCTCGTGCAGGCTCTACGTGAGTCCTCGAGTCGAGTTCGAGTCCACGAGTCGACTGATACTCCTCGTGCCGACTCTTCACATGTCTCCTCGAGATGAATTCATTCCTCGAGTCGAGCTCCGAGTCCGCGAGTCGACCGATACACATCGCGCCGACTCTTCACGAAATTCCTCGTGCAGTCTCTACGTGAGTCCTCGAGTCGAGTTCGAGTCCACGAGTCGACTGATACTCCTCGTGCCAACTCTTCACATGTCTCCTCGAGATGAATTCATTCCTCGAGTCGAGCTCCAAGTCCACGAGTCGACCGATACTCCTCGCGCCGACTCTTCACGAAATTCGTCGTGCAGGCTCTACGTGAGTCCTCGAGTCGAGTTCGAGTCCATGAGTCGATTGATACTCCACGTGCCAACTCTTCACATGTCTCCTCGAGATGAATTCATTACTCGAGTCGAGCTCCGAGTCCGCGAGTCGACCGATACTCCTCGCGCCGACTCTTCACGAAATTCC
This sequence comes from Urtica dioica subsp. dioica, assembly GCF_054948205.1. Classification (NCBI taxonomy): domain Eukaryota; kingdom Viridiplantae; phylum Streptophyta; class Magnoliopsida; order Rosales; family Urticaceae; genus Urtica; species Urtica dioica. Next base: position 35,364,195 of record NC_142756.1, on the reverse strand, counting down.
TCGTGCAGGCTCTACGTGAGTCATCGAGTCGAGTTCGAGTCCACGAGTCGACTGATACTCCTCGTGCCGACTCTTCACATGTGTCCTCGAGATGAATTCATTCCTTGAGTCGAGCTCGGAGTCCGCGAGTCGACCGATACTCCTCGCGCCGACTCTTCACGAAATTCCTTGTGCAGGCTCTACGTGTGTCCTCGAGTCGAGTTCGAGTTCACGAGTCGAATGATACTCCTCGTGCCAACTCTTCACATGTCTCCTCGAGATGAATTCATTCCTCGAGTCGAGCTCCGTGTCCGCGAGTCGACCGATACTCCTCGCGCCGACTCTTCACGAAGTTCCTCGTGCAGGCTCTACGTGAGTCCTCGAGTCGAGTTCGAGTCCACGAGTCGACTGATACTCCTCATGCCGACTTTTCACATGTGTCCTCGAGATGAATTCATTCTTAGAGTCGAGCTCCGAGTCCGCGAGTCGACCGATACTCCTCGCGCCGACTCTTCACGAAATTCCTCGTGCAAGCTCTACGTGTGTCCTCGAGTCGAGTTCGAGTTCACGAGTCGACTGATACTCCTCATGCCAACTCTTCACATGTCTCCTCGAGATGAATTCATTCCTCGAGTCGAGCTTCGAGTCCGCGAGTCGACCGATACTCCTCGCGCCGACTCTTCACGAAATTCCTCGTGCAGGCTAACTCTACGTGAGTCCTCGAGTCGAGTTCGAGTCCACGAGTCGACTGATACTCCTCGTGCCGACTCTTCACATGTCTCCTCGAGATGAATTCATTCCTCGAGTCGAGCTCCGAGTCTGCGAGTCGACCGATACTCCTCGCGCCGACTCTTCACGAAATTCCTCGTGCAGGCTCTACGTGAGTCCTCGAGTCGAGTTCGAGTCCACGAGTCGACTGATACTCCTCGTGCCGACTCTTCACATGTCTCCTCGAGATGAATTCATTCCTCGAGTCGAGCTCCGAGTCCGCGAGTCGACCGATACTCCTCGCGCCGACTCTTCACGAAATTCCTCGTGCAGGCTCTACGTGAGTCCTCGAGTCGAGTTCGAGTCCACGAGTCGACTGATACTCCTCGTGCCGACTCTTCACATGTCTCCTCGAGATGAATTCATTCCTCGAGTCGAGCTCCGAGTCCGCGAGTCGACCGATACTCATCGCGCCGACTCTTCACGAAATTCCTCGTGCAGTCTCTACGTGAGTCCTCGAGTCGAGTTCGAGTCCACGAGTCGACTGATACTCCTCGTGCCAACTCTTCACATGTCTCCTCGAGATGAATTCATTCCTCGAGTCGAGCTCCAAGTCCGCGAGTCGACCGATACTCCTCGCGCCGACTCTTCACGAAATTCGTCGTGCAGGCTCTACGTGAGTCCTCGAGTCGAGTTCGAGTCCACGAGTCGACTGATACTCTTCGTTCTGACTCTTCACATGTCTCCTCGAGATCAATTCATTCCTCGAGTCGAGCTCTGAGTCCGCGAGTCGACCGATACTCCTTGCGCCGACTCTTCACGAAATTCCTCGTGCAGGCTCTACGTGAGTCCTCGAGTCGAGTTCGAGTTCACGAGTCGACTGATACTCCTCGTGCTGACTCTTCACATGTCTCCTCGAGATGAATTCATTCCTCGAGTCGAGCTCCGAGTCCGCGAGTCGACCGATACTCCTCGCGCCGACTCTTCACGAAATTCCTCGTGCAGGCTCTACGTGAGTCCTCGAGTCGAGTTCGAGTCCATGAGTCGACTGATACTCCTCGTGCCAACTCTTCACATGTCTCCTCGAGGTGAATTCATTCCTCGAGTCGAGCTCCGTGTCCGCGAGTCGACCGATACTCCTCGCGCCGACTCTTCACGAAATTCCTCGTGCAGGCTCTACGTGAGTCCTCGAGTCGAGTTCGAGTCCACGAGTTGACTGATACTCCTCATGCCGACTCTTCACATGTCTCCTCGAGATGAATTCATTCCTCGAGTCGACCTCCGAGTCCGCGAGTCGACCGATACTCCTCGAGCCGAATCTTCACGAAATTCCTCGTGCAGGCTCTACGTGAGTCCTCGATTCGAGTTCGAGTCCATGAGTCGACTTATACTCCACGTGCCAACTCTTCACATGTCTCCTCGAGATGAATTCATTACTCGAGTCGAGCTCCGAGTCCGCGAGTCGACCGATACTCCTCGCGCCGACTCTTCACGAAATTCCTCGTGCAGGCTCTACGTGAGTCCTCGAGTCGAGTTCGAGTCCACGAGTTGACTGATACTCCTCATGCCGACTCTTCACATGTCTCCTCGAGATGAATTCATTCCTCGAGTCGACCTCCGAGTCCGCGAGTCGACCGATACTCCTCGAGCCGAATCTTCACGAAATTCCTCGTGCAGGCTCTACGTGAGTCCTCGATTCGAGTTCGAGTCCATGAGTCGACTTATACTCCACGTGCCAACTCTTCACATGTCTCCTCGAGATGAATTCATTACTCGAGTCGAGCTCCGAGTCCGCGAGTCGACCGATACTCCTCGCGCCGACTCTTCACGAAATTCCTCGTGCAGGCTCTACGTGAGTCCTCGAGTCGAGTTCGAGTCCACGAGTCGACTGATACTCCTCGTGCCGACTCTTCACATGTCTCCTCGAGATGAATTCATTCCTCGAGTCGAGCTCCGAGTCCGCGAGTCGACCGATACTCCTCGCGCCGACTCTTCACGAAATTCCTCGTGCAGGCTAGCTCTACGTGAGTCCTCGAGTCGAGTTCGAGTCCACGAGTCGACTGATACTCCTCGTGCCGAATCTTCACATGTCTCCTCGAGATGAATTCATTCCTCGAGTCGAGCTCCGAGTCTGGGAGTCGACCGATACTCCTCGCGCCGACTCTTCACGAAATTCTTCGTGCAGGCTCTACGTGAGTCCTCGAGTCGAGTTCGAGTCCACGAGTTGACTGATACTCCTCGTGCCGACTCTTCACATGTCTCTTCGAGATGAATTCATTCCTCGAGTCCGCGAGTCGACCGATACTCCTCGCGTCGACTCTTCACGAAATTCCTCGTGCAGGCTCTACGTGAGTCCTCGAGTCGAGTTCGAGTCCATGAGTCGACTGATACTCCACGTGCCAACTCTTCACATGTCTCCTCGAGATGAATTCATTACTCGAGTCGAGCTCCGAGTCCGCGAGTCGACCGATACTCCTCGCGCCGACTCTTCACGAAATTCCTCGTTCAGGCTCTACGTGAGTCCTCGAGTCGAGTTCGAGTCCACGAGTCCACTGATACACCTCGTGCCGACTCTTCACATGTCTCCTCGAGATGAATTCATTCCTCGAGTCGAGCTCCGAGTCCGCGAGTCGCCCGATACTCCTCGCGCCGACTCTTCACGAAATTCGTCGTGCAGGCTCTACGTGAGTCCTCGAGTCGAGTTCGAGTCCACGAGTCGACTGATACTCCTCGTGCCGACTCTTCACATGTCTCCTCGAGATGAATTCATTCCTCGAGTCGAGCTCCGAGTCCGCGAGTCGACCGATACTCCTCGCGCCGACTCTTCACGAAATTCCTCGTGCAGGCTCTACGTGAGTCCTCGAGTCGAGTTCGAGTCCACGAGTCGACTGATACTCCTCGTGCCGACTCTTCACATGTCTCCTCGAGATGAATTCATTCCTCGAGTCGAGCTCCGAGTCCGCGAGTCGACCGATACACATCGCGCCGACTCTTCACGAAATTCCTCGTGCAGTCTCTACGTGAGTCCTCGAGTCGAGTTCGAGTCCACGAGTCGACTGATACTCCTCGTGCCAACTCTTCACATGTCTCCTCGAGATGAATTCATTCCTCGAGTCGAGCTCCAAGTCCACGAGTCGACCGATACTCCTCGCGCCGACTCTTCACGAAATTCGTCGTGCAGGCTCTACGTGAGTCCTCGAGTCGAGTTCGAGTCCATGAGTCGATTGATACTCCACGTGCCAACTCTTCACATGTCTCCTCGAGATGAATTCATTACTCGAGTCGAGCTCCGAGTCCGCGAGTCGACCGATACTCCTCGCGCCGACTCTTCACGAAATTCCTCGTGCAGGCTCTACGTGAGTCATCGAGTCGAGTTCGAGTCCACGAGTCGACTGATACTCCTCGTGCCGACTCTTCACATGTGTCCTCGAGATGAATTCATTCCTTGAGTCGAGCTCGGAGTCCGCGAGTCGACCGATACTCCTCGCGCCGACTCTTCACGAAATTCCTTGTGCAGGCTCTACGTGTGTCCTCGAGTCGAGTTCGAGTTCACGAGTCGAATGATACTCCTCGTGCCAACTCTTCACATGTCTCCTCGAGATGAATTCATTCCTCGAGTCGAGCTCCGTGTCCGCGAGTCGACCGATACTCCTCGCGCCGACTCTTCACGAAATTCCTCGTGCAGGCTCTACGTGAGTCCTCGAGTCGAGTTCGAGTCCACGAGTCGACTGATACTCCTCATGCCGACTTTTCACATGTGTCCTCGAGATGAATTCATTCCTTGAGTCGAGCTCCGAGTCCGCGAGTCGACCGATACTCCTCGCGCCGACTCTTCACGAAATTCCTCGTGCAAGCTCTACGTGTGTCCTCGAGTCGAGTTCGAGTTCACGAGTCGACTGATACTCCTCATGCCAACTCTTCACATGTCTCCTCGAGATGAATTCATTCCTCGAGTCGAGCTTCGAGTCCGCGAGTCGACCGATACTCCTCGTGCCGACTCTTCACGAAATTCCTCGTGCAGGCTAACTCTACGTGAGTCCTCGAGTCGAGTTCGAGTCCACGAGTCGACTGATACTCCTCGTGCCGACTCTTCACATGTCTCCTCGAGATGAATTCATTCCTCGAGTCGAGCTCCGAGTCTGCGAGTCGACCGATACTCCTCGCGCCGACTCTTCACGAAATTCCTCGTGCAGGCTCTACGTGAGTCCTCGAGTCGAGTTCGAGTTCACGAGTCGACTGATACTCCTCGTGCTGACTCTTCACATGTCTCCTCGAGATGAATTCATTCCTCGAGTCGAGCTCCGAGTCCGCGAGTCGACCGATACTCCTCGCGCCGACTCTTCACGAAATTCCTCGTGCAGGCTCTACGTGAGTCCTCGAGTCGAGTTCGAGTCCATGAGTCGACTGATACTCCTCGTGCCAACTCTTCACATGTCTCCTCGAGATGAATTCATTACTCGAGTCGAGCTCCGAGTCCGCGAGTCGACCGATACTCCTCGCGCCGACTCTTCACGAAATTCCTCGTGCAGGCTCTACGTGAGTCCTCGAGTCGAGTTCGAGTCCACGAGTTGACTGATACTCCTCATGCCGACTCTTCACATGTCTCCTCGAGATGAATTCATTCCTCGAGTCGACCTCCGAGTCCGCGAGTCGACCGATACTCCTCGAGCCGAATCTTCACGAAATTCCTCGTGCAGGCTCTACGTGAGTCCTCGATTCGAGTTCGAGTCCATGAGTCGACTTATACTCCACGTGCCAACTCTTCACATGTCTCCTCGAGATGAATTCATTACTCGAGTCGAGCTCCGAGTCCGCGAGTCGACCGATACTCCTCGCGCCGACTCTTCACGAAATTCCTCGTGCAGGCTCTACGTGAGTCCTCGAGTCGAGTTCGAGTCCACGAGTCGACTGATACTCCTCGTGCCGACTCTTCACATGTCTCCTCGAGATGAATTCATTCCTCGAGTCGAGCTCCGAGTCCGCGAGTCGACCGATACTCCTCGCGCCGACTCTTCACGAAATTCCTCGTGCAGGCTAGCTCTACGTGAGTCCTCGAGTCGAGTTCGAGTCCACGAGTCGACTGATACTCCTCGTGCCGAATCTTCACATGTCTCCTCGAGATGAATTCATTCCTCGAGTCGAGCTCCGAGTCTGGGAGTCGACCGATACTCCTCGCGCCGACTCTTCACGAAATTCTTCGTGCAGGCTCTACGTGAGTCCTCGAGTCGAGTTCGAGTCCACGAGTTGACTGATACTCCTCGTGCCGACTCTTCACATGTCTCTTCGAGATGAATTCATTCCTCGAGTCCGCGAGTCGACCGATACTCCTCGCGTCGACTCTTCACGAAATTCCTCGTGCAGGCTCTACGTGAGTCCTCGAGTCGAGTTCGAGTCCATGAGTCGACTGATACTCCACGTGCCAACTCTTCACATGTCTCCTCGAGATGAATTCATTACTCGAGTCGAGCTCCGAGTCCGCGAGTCGACCGATACTCCTCGCGCCGACTCTTCACGAAATTCCTCGTTCAGGCTCTACGTGAGTCCTCGAGTCGAGTTCGAGTCCACGAGTCCACTGATACACCTCGTGCCGACTCTTCACATGTCTCCTCGAGATGAATTCATTCCTCGAGTCGAGCTCCGAGTCCGCGAGTCGCCCGATACTCCTCGCGCCGACTCTTCACGAAATTCGTCGTGCAGGCTCTACGTGAGTCCTCGAGTCGAGTTCGAGTCCACGAGTCGACTGATACTCCTCGTGCCGACTCTTCACATGTCTCCTCGAGATGAATTCATTCCTCGAGTCGAGCTCCGAGTCCGCGAGTCGACCGATACTCCTCGCGCCGACTCTTCACGAAATTCCTCGTGCAGGCTCTACGTGAGTCCTCGAGTCGAGTTCGAGTCCACGAGTCGACTGATACTCCTCGTGCCGACTCTTCACATGTCTCCTCGAGATGAATTCATTCCTCGAGTCGAGCTCCGAGTCCGCGAGTCGACCGATACACATCGCGCCGACTCTTCACGAAATTCCTCGTGCAGTCTCTACGTGAGTCCTCGAGTCGAGTTCGAGTCCACGAGTCGACTGATACTCCTCGTGCCAACTCTTCACATGTCTCCTCGAGATGAATTCATTCCTCGAGTCGAGCTCCAAGTCCACGAGTCGACCGATACTCCTCGCGCCGACTCTTCACGAAATTCGTCGTGCAGGCTCTACGTGAGTCCTCGAGTCGAGTTCGAGTCCATGAGTCGATTGATACTCCACGTGCCAACTCTTCACATGTCTCCTCGAGATGAATTCATTACTCGAGTCGAGCTCCGAGTCCGCGAGTCGACCGATACTCCTCGCGCCGACTCTTCACGAAATTCCTCGTGCAGGCTCTACGTGAGTCATCGAGTCGAGTTCGAGTCCACGAGTCGACTGATACTCCTCGTGCCGACTCTTCACATGTGTCCTCGAGATGAATTCATTCCTTGAGTCGAGCTCGGAGTCCGCGAGTCGACCGATACTCCTCGCGCCGACTCTTCACGAAATTCCTTGTGCAGGCTCTACGTGTGTCCTCGAGTCGAGTTCGAGTTCACGAGTCGAATGATACTCCTCGTGCCAACTCTTCACATGTCTCCTCGAGATGAATTCATTCCTCGAGTCGAGCTCCGTGTCCGCGAGTCGACCGATACTCCTCGCGCCGACTCTTCACGAAATTCCTCGTGCAGGCTCTACGTGAGTCCTCGAGTCGAGTTCGAGTCCACGAGTCGACTGATACTCCTCATGCCGACTTTTCACATGTGTCCTCGAGATGAATTCATTCCTTGAGTCGAGCTCCGAGTCCGCGAGTCGACCGATACTCCTCGCGCCGACTCTTCACGAAATTCCTCGTGCAAGCTCTACGTGTGTCCTCGAGTCGAGTTCGAGTTCACGAGTCGACTGATACTCCTCATGCCAACTCTTCACATGTCTCCTCGAGATGAATTCATTCCTCGAGTCGAGCTTCGAGTCCGCGAGTCGACCGATACTCCTCGTGCCGACTCTTCACGAAATTCCTCGTGCAGGCTAACTCTACGTGAGTCCTCGAGTCGAGTTCGAGTCCACGAGTCGACTGATACTCCTCGTGCCGACTCTTCACATGTCTCCTCGAGATGAATTCATTCCTCGAGTCGAGCTCCGAGTCTGCGAGTCGACCGATACTCCTCGCGCCGACTCTTCACGAAATTCCTCGTGCAGGCTCTACGTGAGTCCTCGAGTCGAGTTCGAGTTCACGAGTCGACTGATACTCCTCGTGCTGACTCTTCACATGTCTCCTCGAGATGAATTCATTCCTCGAGTCGAGCTCCGAGTCCGCGAGTCGACCGATACTCCTCGCGCCGACTCTTCACGAAATTCCTCGTGCAGGCTCTACGTGAGTCCTCGAGTCGAGTTCGAGTCCATGAGTCGACTGATACTCCTCGTGCCAACTCTTCACATGTCTCCTCGAGGTGAATTCATTCCTCGAGTCGAGCTCCGTGTCCGCGAGTCGACCGATACTCCTCGCGCCGACTCTTCACGAAATTCCTCGTGCAGGCTCTACGTGAGTCCTCGAGTCGAGTTCGAGTCCACGAGTTGACTGATACTCCTCATGCCGACTCTTCACATGTCTCCTCGAGATGAATTCATTCCTCGAGTCGACCTCCGAGTCCGCGAGTCGACCGATACTCCTCGAGCCGAATCTTCACGAAATTCCTCGTGCAGGCTCTACGTGAGTCCTCGAGTCGAGTTCGAGTTCACGAGTCGACTGATACTCCTCGTGCCAACTCTTCACATGTCTCGTCGAGATGAATTCATTCCTCGAGTCGACCTCCGAGTCCGCGAGTCGACCGATACTCCTCGAGCCGAATCTTCACGAAATTCCTCGTGCAGGCTCTACGTGAGTCCTCGATTCGAGTTCGAGTCCATGAGTCGACTTATACTCCACGTGCCAACTCTTCACATGTCTCCTCGAGATGAATTCATTACTCGAGTCGAGCTCCGAGTCCGCGAGTCGACCGATACTCCTCGCGCCGACTCTTCACGAAATTCCTCGTGCAGGCTCTACGTGAGTCCTCGAGTCGAGTTCGAGTCCATGAGTCGACTGATACTCCTCGTGCCGACTCTTCACATGTGTCCTCGAGATGAATTCATTCCTTGAGTCGAGCTCCGAGTCCGCGAGTCGACCGATACTCCTCGCGCCGACTCTTCACGAAATTCCTCGTGCAGGCTCTACGTGTGTCCTCGAGTCGAGTTCGAGTCCACGAGTCGACTGATACTCCTCGTGCCGACTCTTCACATGTCTCCTCGAGATGAATTCATTCCTCGAGTCGAGCTCCGAGTCCGCGAGTCGACCGATACTCCTCGCGCCGACTCTTCACGAAATTCCTCGTGCAGGCTCTACGTGAGTCCTCGAGTCGAGTTCGAGTCCATGAGTCGACTGATACTCCTCGTGCCAACTCTTCACATGTCTCCTCGAGATGAATTCATTCCTCGATTCGAGCTCCGTGTCCGCGAGTCGACCGATACTCCTCGCGCCGACTCTTCACGAAATTCCTCGTGCAGGCTCTACGTGAGTCCTCGAGTCGAGTTCGAGTCCACGAGTTGACTGATACTCCTCATGCCGACTCTTCACATGTCTCCTCGAGATGAATTCATTCCTCGAGTCGACCTCCGAGTCCGCGAGTCGACCGATACTCCTCGAGCCGAATCTTCACGAAATTCCTCGTGCAGGCTCTACGTGAGTCCTCGATTCGAGTTCGAGTCCATGAGTCGACTTATACTCAACGTGCCAACTCTTCACATGTCTCCTCGAGATGAATTCATTACTCGAGTCGAGCTCCGAGTCCGCGAGTCGACCGATACTCCTCGCGCCGACTCTTCACGAAATTCCTCGTGCAGGCTCTACGTGAGTCCTCGAGTCGAGTTCGAGTCCACGAGTCGACTGATACTCCTCGTGCCGACTCTTCACATGTCTCCTCGAGATGAATTCATTCCTCGAGTCGAGCTCCGAGTCCGCGAGTCGACCGATACTCCTCGCGCCGACTCTTCACGAAATTCCTCGTGCAGGCTAGCTCTACGTGAGTCCTCGAGTCGAGTTCGAGTCCACGAGTCGACTGATACTCCTCGTGCCGAATCTTCACATGTCTCCTCGAGATGAATTCATTCCTCGAGTCGAGCTCCGAGTCTGCGAGTCGACCGATACTCCTCGCGCCGACTCTTCACGAAATTCTTCGTGCAGGCTCTACGTGAGTCCTCGAGTCGAGTTCGAGTCCACGAGTTGACTGATACTCCTCGTGCCGACTCTTCACATGTCTCTTCGAGATGAATTCATTCCTCGAGTCGAGCTCCGAGTCCGCGAGTCGACCGATACTCCTCGCGCCGACTCTTTACGAAATTCCTCGCCCCGACTCTTCACGAAATTCCTCGTGCAGGCTCTACGTGAGTCCTCGAATCATGTTCGAGTCCACGAGTCGACTGATACTCCTCGTGCCAACTCTTCACATGTCTCCTCGAGATGAATTCATTCCTCGAGTCGAGCTCCGAGTCCGCGAGTCGACCGATACTCCTCGCGCCGACTCTTCACGAAATTCCTGGTGCAGGCTCTACGTGAGTCCTCGAGTCGAGTTGGAGTCGACGAGTCGACTGATACTCCTCGTGCCGACTCTTCACATGTCTCCTCGAGATGAATTCATTCCTCAAGTCGAGCTCCGAGTCCGCGAGTCGACCGATACTCCTCGCGCCGACTCTTCACGAAATTCCTCGCACCGACTCTTCACGAAATTCCGCGTGCAGGCTCTACGTGAGTCCTCGAATCATGTTCGAGTCCACGAGTCGACTGATACTCCTCGTGCCAACTCTTCACATGTCTACTCGAGATGAATTCATTCCTCGAGTCGAGCTCCGAGTCCGCGAGTCGACCGATACTCCTCGCGCCGACTCTTCACGAAATTCCTCGTGCAGGCTCTACGTGAGTCCTCGAGTCGAGTTCGAGTCCATGAGTCGACTGATACTCCTTGTGCCAACTCTTCACATGTCTCCTCGAGATGAATTCGTTCCTCGAGTCGAGCTCCGAGTCCGCGAGTCGACCGATACTCCTCGCGCCGACTCTTCACGAAATTCCTCGTGCAGGCTCTACGTGTGTCCTCGAGTCGAGTTCGAGTTCACGAGTCGACTGATACTCCTCATGCCAACTCTTCACATGTCTCCTCGAGATGAATTCATTCCTCGAGTCGAGCTTCGAGTCCGCGAGTCGACCGACACTCCTCGCGCCGACACTTCACGAAATTCCTCGTGCAGGCTCTACGTGAGTCCTCGAGTCGAGTTCGAGTCCACGAGTCGACTGATACTCCTCGTGCCGACTCTTCCCATGTGTCCTCGAGATGAATTCATTCCTTGAGTCGAACTCCGAGTCCGCGAGTCGACCGATACTCCTCGCGCCGACTCTTCACGAAATTCCTCGTACAGGCTCTACGTGTGTCCTCGAGTCGAGTTCGAGTCCACGAGTTGACTGATACTCCTCATGCCGACTCTTCACATGTCTCCTCGAGATGAATTCATTCCTCGAGTCGACCTCCGAGTCCGCGAGTCGACCGATACTCCTCGAGCCGACTCTTCACGAAATTCCTCGTGCAGGCTCTACGTGAGTCCTCGAGTCGAGTTCGAGTCCAAGAGTTGACTGATACTCCTCATGCCGACTCTTCACATGTCTCCTCGAGATGAATTCATTCCTCGAGTCGACCTCCGAGTCCGCGAGTCGACCGATACTCCTCGAGCCGACTCTTCACGAAATTCCTCGTGCAGGCTCTACGTGAGTCCTCGAGTCGAGTTCGAGTCCATGAGTCGACTGATACTCCACATGCCAACTCTTCACATGTCTCCTCGAGATGAATTCATTCCTCGAGTCGAGCTCCGAGTCCGCGAGTCGACCGATACTCCTCGCGCCGACTCTTCACGAAATTCCTCGTGCAGGCTCTACGTGAGTCCTCGAGTCGAGTTCGAGTCCACTAGTCGACTGATACTCCTCGTGCCGACTCTTCACATGTGTCCTCGAGATGAATTCATTCCTTGAGTCGAGCTCCGAGTCCGCGAGTCGACCGATACTCCTCGCGCCGACTCTTCACGAAATTCCTCGTGCAGGCTCTACGTGTGTCCTCGAGTCGAGTTCGAGTTCACGAGTCGACTGATACTCCTCATGCCAACTCTTCACATGTCTCCTCGAGATGAATTCATTCCTCGAGTCGAGCTCCGAGTCCGCGAGTCGACCGATACTCCTCGCGCCGACTCTTCACGAAATTCCTCGTGCAGGCTAGCTCTACGTGAGTCCTTGAGTCGAGTTCGAGTCCACGAGTCGACTGATACTCCTCGTGCCGACTCTTCACATGTCTCCTCGAGATGAATTCATTCCTCGAGTCGACCTCCGAGTCCGCGAGTCGACCGATACTCCTCGAGCCGACTCTTCACGAAATTCCTCGTGCAGGCTCTACGTGAGTCCTCGAGTCGAGTTCGAGTCCAAGAGTTGACTGATACTCCTCATGCCGACTCTTCACATGTCTCCTCGAGATGAATTCATTCCTCGAGTCGACCTCCGAGTCCGCGAGTCGACCGATACTCCTCGAGCCGACTCTTCACGAAATTCCTCGTGCAGGCTCTACGTGAGTCCTCGAGTCGAGTTCGAGTCCATGAGTCGACTGATACTCCACATGCCAACTCTTCACATGTCTCCTCGAGATGAATTCATTCCTCGAGTCGAGCTCCGAGTCCGCGAGTCGACCGATACTCCTCGCGCCGACTCTTCACGAAATTCCTCGTGCAGGCTCTACGTGAGTCCTCGAGTCGAGTTCGAGTCCACGAGTCGACTGATACTCCTCGTGCCGACTCTTCACATGTGTCCTCGAGATGAATTCATTCCTTGAGTCGAGCTCCGAGTCCGCGAGTCGACCGATACTCCTCGCACCGACTCTTCACGAAATTCCTCGTGCAGGCTCTACGTGTGTCCTCGAGTCGAGTTCGAGTTCACGAGTCGACTGATACTCCTCATGCCAACTCTTCACATGTCTCCTCGAGATGAATTCATTCCTCGAGTCGAGCTCCGAGTCCGCGAGTCGACCGATACTCCTCGCGCCGACTCTTCACGAAATTCCTCGTGCAGGCTAGCTCTACGTGAGTCCTTGAGTCGAGTTCGAGTCCACGAGTCGACTGATACTCCTCGTGCCGACTCTTCACATGTCTCCTCGAGATGAATTCATTCCTCGAGTCGACCTCCGAGTCCGCGAGTCGACCGATACTCCTCGAGCCGACTCTTCACGAAATTCCTCGTGCAGGCTCTACGTGAGTCCTCGAGTCGAGTTCGAGTCCAAGAGTTGACTGATACTCCTCATGCCGACTCTTCACATGTCTCCTCGAGATGAATTCATTCCTCGAGTCGACCTCCGAGTCCGCGAGTCGACCGATACTCCTCGAGCCGACTCTTCACGAAATTCCTCGTGCAGGCTCTACGTGAGTTCTCGAGTCGAGTTCGAGTCCATGAGTCGACTGATACTCCACATGCCAACTCTTCACATGTCTCCTCGAGATGAATTCATTCCTCGAGTCGAGCTCCGAGTCCGCGAGTCGACCGATACTCCTCGCGCCGACTCTTCACGAAATTCCTCGTGCAGGCTCTACGTGAGTCCTCGAGTCGAGTTCGAGTCCACGAGTCGACTGATACTCCTCGTGCCGACTCTTCACATGTGTCCTCGAGATGAATTCATTCCTTGAGTCGAGCTCCGAGTCCGCGAGTCGACCGATACTCCTCGCGCCGACTCTTCACGAAATTCCTCGTGCAGGCTCTACGTGTGTCCTCGAGTCGAGTTCGAGTTCACGAGTCGACTGATACTCCTCATGCCAACTCTTCACATGTCTCCTCGAGATGAATTCATTCCTCGAGTCGAGCTCCGAGTCCGCGAGTCGACCGATACTCCTCGCGCCGACTCTTCACGAAATTCCTCGTGCAGGCTAGCTCTACGTGAGTCCTTGAGTCGAGTTCGAGTCCACGAGTCGACTGATACTCCTCGTGCCGACTCTTCACATGTCTCCTCGAGATGAATTCATTCCTCGAGTCGAGCTCCGAGTCTGCGAGTCGACCGATACTCCTCGCGCCGACTCTTCACGAAATTCCTCGTGCAGGCTCTACGTGAGTCCTCGAGTCGAGTTCGAGTCCACGAGTCGACTGATACTCCTCGTGCCGACTCTTCACATGTCTCCTCGAGATGAATTCATTCCTCGAGTCGAGCTCCGAGTCCGCGAGTCGACCGATACTCCTCGCGCCGACTCTTCACGAAATTCCTCGTGCAGGCTCTACGTGTGTCCTCGAGTCGAGTTCGAGTTCACGAGTCGACTGATACTCCTCGTGCCAACTCTTCACATGTCTCCTCGAGATGAATTCATTCCTCGAGTCGAGCTCCGAGTCCGCGAGTCGACCGATACTCCTCGCGCCGACTCTTCACGAAATTCCTCGTGCAGGCTAGCTCTACGTGAGTCCTCGAGTCGAGTTCGAGTCCACGAGTCGACTGATACTCCTCGTGCCGACTCTTCACATGTCTCCTCGAGATGAATTCATTCCTCGAGTCGAGCTCCGAGTCTGCGAGTCGACCGATACTCCTCGCGCCGACTCTTCACGAAATTCCTCGTGCAGGCTCTACGTGAGTCCTCGAGTCGAGTTCGAGTCCACGAGTTGACTGATACTCCTCGTGCCAACTCTTCACATGTCTCTTCGAGATGAATTCATTCCTCGAGTCGAGCTCCGAGTCCGCGAGTCGACCGATACTCCTCGCGCCGACTCTTCACGAAATTCCTCGCGCCGACTCTTCACGAAATTCCTCGTGCAGGCTCTACGTGAGTCCTCGAATCATGTTCGAGTCCACGAGTCGACTGATACTCCTCGTGCCAACTCTTCACATGTCTCCTCGAGATGAATTCATTCCTCGAGTCGAGCTCCGAGTCCGCGAGTCGACCGATACTCCTCGCGCCGACTCTTCACGAAATTCCTGGTGCAGGCTCTACGTGAGTCCTCGAGTCGAGTTGGAGTCCACGAGTCGACTGATACTCCTCGTGCCGACTCTTCACATGTCTCCTCGAGATGAATTCATTCCTCAAGTCGAGCTCCGAGTCCGCGAGTCGACCGATACTCCTCCCGCCGACTCTTCACGAAATTCCTCGCGCCGACTCTTCACGAAATTCCTCGTGCAGGCTCTACGTGAGTCCTCGAATCATGTTCGAGTCCACGAGTCGACTGATACTCCTCGTGCCAACTCTTCACATGTCTCCTCGAGATGAATTCATTACTCGAGTCGAGCTCCGAGTCCGCGAGTCGACCGATACTCCTCGCGCCGACTCTTCACGAAATTCGTCGTGCAGGCTCTACGTGAGTCCTCGAGTCGAGTTCGAGTCCATGAGTCGACTGATACTCCTTGTGCCAACTCTTCACATGTCTCCTCGAGATGAATTCATTCCTCGAGTCGAGCTCCGAGTCCGCGAGTCGACCGATACTCCTCGCGCCGACTCTTCACGAAATTCTTCGTGCAGGCTCTACGTGTGTCCTCGAGTCGAGTTCGAGTTCACGAGTCGACTGATACTCCTCATGCCAACTCTTCACATGTCTCCTCGAGATGAATTCATTCCTCGAGTCGAGCTCCGAGTCCGTGAGTCGACCGATACTCCTCGCGCCGACACTTCACGAAATTCCTCGTGCAGGCTCTACGTGAGTCCTCGAGTCGAGTTCGAGTCCACGAGTCGACTGATACTCCTCGTGCCGACTCTGCCCATGTGTCCTCGAGATGAATTCATTCCTTGAGTCGAACTCCGAGTCCGCGAGTCGACCGATACTCCTCGCGCCGACTCTTCACGAAATTCCTCGTACAGGCTCTACGTGTGTCCTCGAGTCGAGTTCGAGTCCACGAGTTGACTGATACTCCTCATGCCGACTCTTCACATGTCTCCTCGAGATGAATTCATTCCTCGAGTCGACCTCCGAGTCCGCGAGTCGACCGATACTCCTCGAGCCGACTCTTCACGAAATTCCTCGTGCAGGCTCTACGTGAGTCCTCGAGTCGAGTTCGAGTCCATGAGTTGACTGATACTCCTCATGCCGACTCTTCACATGTCTCCTCGAGATGAATTCATTCCTCGAGTCGACCTCCGAGTCCGCGAGTCGACCGATACTCCTCGAGCCGACTCTTCACGAAATTCCTCGTGCAGGCTCTACGTGAGTCCTCGAGTCGAGTTCGAGTCCATGAGTCGACTGATACTCCACGTGCCAACTCTTCACATGTCTCCTCGAGATGAATTCATTCCTCGAGTCGAGCTCCGAGTCCGCGAGTCGACCAATACTCCTCGCGCCGACTCTTCACGAAATTCCTCGTGCAGGCTCTACGTGAGTCCTCGAGTCGAGTTCGAGTCCACGAGTCGACTGATACTCCTCGTGCCGACTCTTCACATGTGTCCTCGAGATGAATTCATTCCTTGAGTCGAGCTCCGAGTCCGCGAGTCGACCGATACTCCTCGCGCCGACTCTTCACGAAATTCCTCGTGCAGGCTCTACGTGTGTCCTCGAGTCGAGTTCGAGTTCACGAGTCGACTGATACTCCTCATGCCAACTCTTCACATGTCTCCTCGAGATGAATTCATTCCTCGAGTCGAGCTCCGAGTCCGCGAGTCGACCGATACTCCTCGCGCCGACTCTTCACGAAATTCCTCGTGCAGGCTAGCTCTACGTGAGTCCTTGAGTCGAGTTCGAGTCCACGAGTCGACTGATACTCCTCGTGCCGACTCTTCACATGTCTCCTCGAGATGAATTCATTCCTCGAGTCGAGCTCCGAGTCTGCGAGTCGACCGATACTCCTCGCGCCGACTCTTCACGAAATTCCTGGTGCAGGCTCTACGTGAGTCCTCGAGTCGAGTTGGAGTCCACGAGTCGACTGATACTCCTCGTGCCGACTCTTCACATGTCTCCTCGAGATGAATTCATTCCTCGAGTCGAGCTCCGAGTCCGCGAGTCGACCGATACTCCTCGCGCCGACTCTTCACGAAATTCCTCGCGCCGACTCTTCACGAAATTCCTCGTGCAGGCTCTACGTGAGTCCTCGAATCATGTTCGAGTCCACGAGTCGACTGATACTCCTCGTGCCAACTCTTCACATGTCTCCTCGAGATGAATTCATTACTCGAGTCGAGCTCCGAGTCCGCGAGTCGACCGATACTCCTCGCGCCGACTCTTCACGAAATTCGTCGTGCAGGCTCTACGTGAGTCCTCGAGTCGAGTTCGAGTCCATGAGTCGACTGATACTCCTTGTGCCAACTCTTCACATGTCTCCTCGAGATGAATTCATTCCTCGAGTCGAGCTCCGAGTCCGCGAGTCGACCGATACTCCTCGCGCCGACTCTTCACGAAATTCTTCGTGCAGGCTCTACGTGTGTCCTCGAGTCGAGTTCGAGTTCACGAGTCGACTGATACTCCTCATGCCAACTCTTCACATGTCTCCTTGAGATGAATTCATTCCTCGAGTCGAGCTCCGAGTCCGCGAGTCGACCGATACTCCTCGCGCCGACTCTTCACGAAATTCCTCGTGCAGGCTCTACGTGTGTCCTCGAGTCGAGTTCGAGTTCACGAGTCGACTGATACTCCTCATGCCAACTCTTCACATGTCTCCTCGAGATGAATTCATTCCTCGAGTCGAGCTCCGAGTCCGCGAGTCGACCGATACTCCTCGCGCCGACTCTTCACGAAATTCTTCGTGCAGGCTCTACGTGTGTCCTCGAGTCGAGTTCGAGTCCATGAGTCGACTGATACTCCTTGTGCCAACTTTTCACATGTCTCCTCGAGATGAATTCATTCCTCGAGTCGAGCTCCGAGTCCGCGAGTCGACCGATACTCCTCGCGCCGACTCTTCACGAAATTCCTCGTGCAGGCTCTACGTGTGTCCTCGAGTCGAGTTCGAGTTCACGAGTCGACTGATACTCCTCATGCCAACTCTTCACATGTCTCCTCGAGATGAATTCATTCCTCGAGTCGAGCTCCGAGTCCGCGAGTCGACCGATACTCCTCGCGCCGACACTTCACGAAATTCCTCGTGCAGGCTCTACGTGAGTCCTCGAGTCGAGTTCGAGTCCACGAGTCGACTGATACTCCTCGTGCCGACTCTTCACATGTCTCCTCGAGATGAATTCATTCCTCAAGTCGAGCTCTGAGTCCGCGAGTCGACCGATACTCCTCACGCCGACTCTTCACGAAATTCCTCGCGCCGACTCTTCACGAAATTCCTCGTGCAGGCTCTACGTGAGTCCTCGAATCATGTTCGAGTCCACGAGTCGACTGATACTCCTCGTGCCAACTCTTCACATGTCTCCTCGAGATGAATTCATTACTCGAGTCGAGCTCCGAGTCCGCGAGTCGACCGATACTCCTCGCGCCGACTCTTCACGAAATTCCTCGTGCAGGCTCTACGTGAGTCCGCGAGTCGACCGATACTCCTTATGCCAACTCTTCACATGTCTCCTCGAGATGAATTCATTCCTCGAGTCGAGCTCCGAGTCCGCGAGTCGACCGATACTCCTCGCGCCGACTCTTCACGAAATTCCTCGTGCAGGCTCTACGTGTGTCCTCGAGTCGAGTTCGAGTTCACGAGTCGACTGATACTCCTCATGCCAACTCTTCACATGTCTCCTCGAGATGAATTCATTCCTCGAGTCGAGCTCCGAGTCCGCGAGTCGACCGATACTCCTCGCGCCGACTCTTCACGAAATTCCTCGTGCAGGCTAGCTCTACGTGAGTCCTCGAGTCGAGTTCGAGTCCACGAGTCGACTGATACTCCTCGTGCCGACTCTTCACATGTCTCCTCGAGATGAATTCATTCCTCGAGTCGAGCTCCGAGTCTGCGAGTCGACCGATACTCCTCGCGCCGACTCTTCACGAAATTCCTCGTGCAGGCTCTACGTGAGTCCTCGAGTCGAGTTCGAGTCCACGAGTCGACTGATACTCCTCGTGCCGACTCTTCACATGTCTCCTCGAGATGAATTCATTCCTCGAGTCGAGCTCCGAGTCCGCGAGTCGACCGATACTCCTCGCGCCGACTCTTCACGAAATTCCTCGTGCAAGCTCTACGTGAGTCCTCGAGTCGAGTTCGAGTCCACGAGTCGACTGATACTCCTCGTGCCGACTCTTCACATGTCTCCTCGAGATGAATTCATTCCTCGAGTCGAGCTCCGAGTCCGCGAGTCGACCGATACTCATCGCGCCGACTTTTCACGAAATTCCTCGTGCAGTCTCTACGTGAGTCCTCGAGTCGAGTTCGAGTCCACGAGTTGACTGATACTCCTCATGCCGACTCTTCACATGTCTCCTCGAGATGAATTCATTCCTCGAGTCGACCTCCGAGTCCGCGAGTCGACCGATACTCCTCGAGCCGACTCTTCACGAAATTCCTCGTGCAGGCTCTACGTGAGTCCTCGAGTCGAGTTCGAGTCCATGAGTCGACTGATACTCCACGTGCCAACTCTTCACATGTCTCCTCGAGATGAATTCATTCCTCGAGTCGAGCTCCGAGTCCGCGAGTCGACCGATACTCCTCGCGTCGACTCTTCACGAAATTCCTCGTGCAGGCTCTACGTGAGTCCTCGAGTCGAGTTCGAGTCCACGAGTCGACTGATACTCCTCGTGCCGACTCTTCACATGTGTCCTCGAGATGAATTCATTCCTTGAGTCGAGCTCCGAGTCCGCGAGTCGACCGATACTCCTCGCGCCGACTCTTCACGAAATTCCTCGTGCAGGCTCTACGTGTGTCCTCGAGTCGAGTTCGAGTTCACGAGTCGACTGATACTCCTCATGCCAACTCTTCACATGTCTCCTCGAGATGAATTCATTCCTCGAGTCGAGCTCCGAGTCCGCGAGTCGACCGATACTCCTCGCGCCGACTCTTCACGAAATTCCTCGTGCAGGCTCTACGTGAGTCCTCGAGTCGAGTTGGAGTCCACGAGTCGACTGATACTCCTCGTGCCGACTCTTCACATGTCTCCTCGAGATGAATTCATTCCTCAAGTCGAGCTCCGAGTCCGCGAGTCGACCGATACTCCTCGCGCCGACTCTTCACGAAATTCCTCGCGCCGACTCTTCACGAAATTCCTCGTTCAGGCTCTACGTGAGTCCTCGAATCATGTTCGAGTCCACGAGTCGACTGATACTCCTCGTGCCAACTCTTCACATGTCTCCTCGAGATGAATTCATTACTCGAGTCGAGCTCCGAGTCCGCGAGTCGACCGATACTCCTCGCGCCGACTCTTCACGAAATTCCTCGTGCAGGCTCTACGTGAGTCCTCGAGTCGAGTTCGAGTCCATGACTCGACTGATACTCCTTGTGCCAACTCTTCACATGTCTCCTCGAGATGAATTCATTCCTCGAGTCGAGCTCCGAGTCCGCGAGTCGACCGATACTCCTCGCGCCGACTCTTCACGAAATTCCTTGTGCAGGCTCTACGTGTGTCCTCGAGTCGAGTTCGAGTTCACGAGTCGACTGATACTCCTCATGCCAACTCTTCACATGTCTCCTCGAGATGAATTCATTCCTCGAGTCGAGCTCCGAGTCCGCGAGTCGACCGATACTCCTCGCGCCGACACTTCACGAAATTCCTCGTGCAGGCTCTACGTGAGTCCTCGAGTCGAGTTCGAGTCCACGAGTCGACTGATACTCTTCGTTCTGACTCTTCACATGTCTCCTCGAGATCAATTCATTCCTCGAGTCGAGCTCTGAGTCCGCGAGTCGACCGATACTCCTTGCGCCGACTCTTTACGAAATTCCTCGTGCAGGCTCTACGTGAGTCCTCGAGTCGAGTTCGAGTTCACGAGTCGACTGATACTCCTCGTGCCAACTCTTCACATGTCTCCTCGAGATGAATTCATTCCTCGAGTCGAGCTCCGAGTCCGCGAGTCGACCGATACTCCTCGCGCAGACTCTTCACGAAATTCCTCGTGCAGGCTCTACGTGAGTCCTCGAGTCGAGTTCGAGTCCAAGAGTTGACTGATACTCCTCATGCCGACTCTTCACATGTCTCCTCGAGATGAATTCATTCCTCGAGTCGACCTCCGAGTCCGCGAGTCGACCGATACTCCTCGAGCCGACTCTTCACGAAATTCCTCGTGCAGGCTCTACGTGAGTCCTCGAGTCGAGTTCGAGTCCATGAGTCGACTGATACTCCACGTGCCAACTCTTCACATGTCTCCTCGAGATGAATTCATTCCTCGAGTCGAGCTCCGAGTCCGCGAGTCGACCGATACTCCTCGCGCCGACTCTTCACGAAATTCCTCGTGCAGGCTCTACGTGAGTCCTCGAGTCGAGTTCGAGTCCACGAGTCGACTGATACTCCTCGTGCCGACTCTTCACATGTGTCCTCGAGATGAATTCATTCCTTGAGTCGAGCTCCGAGTCCGCGAGTCGACCGATACTCCTCGCGCCGACTCTTCACGAAATTCCTCGTGCAGGCTCTACGTGTGTCCTCGAGTCGAGTTCGAGTTCACGAGTCGACTGATACTCCTCATGCCAACTCTACACATGTCTCCTCGAGATTAATTCATTCCTCGAGTCGAGCTCCGAGTCCGCGAGTCGACCGATACTCCTCGCGCCGACTCTTCACGAAATTCCTCGTGCAGGCTAGCTCTACGTGAGTCCTCGAGTCGAGTTCGAGTCCACGAGTCGACTGATACTCCTCGTGCCGACTCTTCACATGTCTCCTCGAGATGAATTCATTCCTCGAGTCGAGCTCCGAGTCTGCGAGTCGACCGATACTCCTCGCGCCGACTCTTCACGAAATTCCTCGTGCAGGCTCTACGTGAGTCCTCGAGTCGAGTTCGAGTCCACGAGTCGACTGATACTCCTCGTGCCGACTCTTCACATGTCTCCTCGAGATGAATTCATTCCTCGAGTCGAGCTCCGAGTCCGCGAGTCGACCGATACTCCTCGCGCCGACTCTTCACGAAATTCCTCGTGCAAGCTCTACGTGAGTCCTCGAGTCGAGTTCGAGTCCACGAGTCGACTGATACTCCTCGTGCCGACTCTTCACATGTCTCCTCGAGATGAATTTATTCCTCGAGTCGAGCTCCGAGTCCGCGAGTCGACCGATACTCATCGCGCCGACTCTTCACGAAATTCCTCGTGCAGTCTCTACGTGAGTCCTCGAGTCGAGTTCGAGTCCACGAGTTGACTGATACTCCTCGTGCCAACTCTTCACATGTCTCCTCGAGATGAATTCATTCCTCGAGTCGAGCTCCAAGTCCGCGAGTCGACCGATACTCCTCGCGCCGACTCTTCACGAAATTCCTCGTGCAGGCTCTACGTGAGTCCTCGAGTCGAGTTCGAGTCCACGAGTCGACTGATACTCTTCGTTCTGACTCTTCACATGTCTCCTCGAGATCAATTCATTCCTCGAGTCGAGCTCTGAGTCCGCGAGTCGACCGATACTCCTTGCGCCGACTCTTTACGAAATTCCTCGTGCAGGCTCTACGTGAGTCCTCGAGTCGAGTTCGAGTTCACGAGTCGACTGATACTCCTCGTGCCAACTCTTCACATGTCTCCTCGAGATGAATTCATTCCTCGAGTCGAGCTCCGAGTCCGCGAGTCGACCGATACTCCTCGCGCAGACTCTTCACGAAATTCCTCGTGCAGGCTCTACGTGAGTCCTCGAGTCGAGTTCGAGTCCACGAGTCGACTGATACTCCTCGTGCCGACTCTTCACATGTCTCCTCGAGATGAATTCATTCCTCGAGTCGAGCTCTGAGTCCGCGAGTCGACCGATACTCCTCGCGCCGACTCTTCACGAAATTCCTCGTGCAGGCTCTACGTGAGTCCTCGAGTCGAGTTCGAGTCCATGAGTCGACTGATACTCCACGTGCCAACTCTTCACATGTCTCCTCGAGATGAATTCATTACTCGAGTCGAGCTCCGAGTCCGCGAGTCGACCGATACTCCTCGCGCCGACTCTTCACGAAATTCCTCGTGCAGGCTCTACGTGAGTCCTCGAGTCGAGTTCGAGTCCACGAGTCGACTGATACTCCTCGTGCCGACTCTTCACATGTCTCCTCGAGATGAATTCATTCCTCGAGTCGAGCTCCGAGTCCGCGAGTCGACCGATACTCCTCGCGCCGACTCTTCACGAAATTCCTCGTGCAGGCTCTACGTGAGTCCTCGAGTCGAGTTCGAGTCCATGAGTCGACTGATACTCCTCGTGCCGACTCTTCACATGTCTCCTCGAGATGAATTCATTCCTCGAGTCGAGCTCCGTGTCCGCGAGTCGACCGATACTCCTCGCGCCGACTCTTCACGAAATTCCTCGTGCAGGCTCTACGTGAGTCCTCGAGTCGAGTTCGAGTCCACGAGTTGACTGATACTCCTCATGCCGACTCTTCACATGTCTCCTCGAGATGAATTCATTCCTCGAGTCGACCTCCGAGTCCGCGAGTCGACCGATACTCCTCGAGCCGAATCTTCACGAAATTCCTCGTGCAGGCTCTACGTGAGTCCTCGAGTCGAGTTCGAGTCCACGAGTCGACTGATACTCCTCGTGCCGACTCTTCACATGTGTCCTCGAGATGAATTCATTCCTTGAGTCGAGCTCCGAGTCCGCGAGTCGACCGATACTCCTCGCGCCGACTCTTCACGAAATTCCTCGTGCAGGCTCTACGTGTGTCCTCGAGTCGAGTTCGAGTTCACGAGTCGACTGATACTCCTCGTGCCAACTCTTCACATGTCTCCTCGAGATGAATTCATTCCTCGAGTCGAGCTCCGAGTCCGCGAGTCAACCGATACTCCTCGCGCCGACTCTTCACGAAATTCCTCCTGCAGGCTAGCTCTACGTGAGTCCTCGAGTCGAGTTCGAGTCCACGAATCGACTGATACTCCTCGTGCCGACTCTTCACATGTCTCCTCGAGATATATTCATTCCTCGAGTCGAGCTACGAGTCTGCGAGTCGACCGATACTCCTCGCGCCGACTCTTCACGAAATTCCTCGTGCAGGCTCTACGTGAGTCCTCGAGTCGAGTTCGAGTCCACGAGTCGACTGATACTCCTCGTGCCGACTCTTCACATGTCTCTTCGAGATGAATTCATTCCTCGAGTCGAGCTCCGAGTCCGCGAGTCGACCGATACTCCTTGCGCCGACTCTTCACGAAATTCCTCGCGCCGACTCTTCACGAAATTCCTCGTGCAGGCTCTACGTGAGTCCTCAAATCATGTTCGAGTCCACGAGTCGACTGATACTCCTCGTGCCAACTCTTCACATGTCTCCTCGAGATGAATTAATTCCTCGAGTCGAGCTCCGAGTCCGCGAGTCGACCGATACTCCTCGCGCCGACTCTTCACGAAATTCCTGGTGCAGGCTCTACGTGAGTCCTCGAGTCGAGTTGGAGTCCACGAGTCGACTGATACTCCTCGTGCCGACTCTTCACATGTCTCTTCGAGATGAATTCATTCCTCGAGTCGAGCTCCGAGTCCGCGAGTCGACCGATACTCCTCGCGCCGACTCTTCACGAAATTCCTCGCGCCGACTCTTCACGAAATTCCTCGTGCAGGCTCTACGTGAGTCCTCGAATCATGTTCGAGTCCACGAGTCGACTGATACTCCTCGTGCCAACTCTTCACATGTCTCCTCGAGATGAATTCATTCCTCGAGTCGAGCTCCGAGTCCGCGAGTCGACCGATACTCCTCGCGCTGACTCTTCACGAAATTCCTCGTGCAGGCTCTACGTGAGTCCTCGAGTCGAGTTCGAGTCAATGAGTCGACTGATACTCCTTGTGCCAACTTTTCACATGTCTCCTCGAGATGAATTCATTCCTCGAGTCGAGCTCCGAGTCCGCGAGTCGACCGATACTCCTCGCGCCGACTCTTCACGAAATTCCTCGTGCAGGCTCTACGTGTGTCCTCGAGTCGAGTTCGAGTTCACGAGTCGACTGATACTCCTCATGCCAACTCTTCACATGTCTCGTCGAGATGAATTCATTCCTCGAGTCGAGCTCCGAGTCCGCGAGTCGACCGATACTCCTCGCGCCGACACTTCACGAAATTCCTCGTGCAGGCTCTACGTGAGTCCTCGAGTCGAGTTCGAGTCCACGAGTCGACTGATACTCCTCGTGCCGACTCTTCACATGTGTCCTCGAGATGAATTCATTCCTTGAGTCGAGCTCCGAGTCCGCGAGTCGACCGATACTCCTCGCGCCGACTCTTCACGAAATTCCTCGTGCAGGCTCTACGTGTGTCCTCGAGTCGAGTTCGAGTTCACGAGTCGACTGATACTCCTCATGCCAACTCTTCACATGTCTCGTCGAGATGAATTCATTCCTCGAGTCGAGCTCCGAGTCCGCGAGTCGACCGATACTCCTCGAGCCGACTCTTCACGAAATTCCTCGTGCAAGCTCTACGTGAGTCCTCGAGTCGAGTTCGAGTCCATGAGTCGACTGATACTCCACGTGCCAACTCTTCACATGTCTCCTCGAGATGAATTCATTCCTCGAGTCGAGCTCCGAGTCCGCGAGTCGACCGATACTCCTCGCGCCGACTCTTCACGAAATTCCTCGTGCAGGCTCTACGTGAGTCCTCAAGTCGAGTTCGAGTCCATGAGTCGACTGATACTCCACGTGCCAACTCTTCACATGTCTCCTCGAGATGAATTCATTCCTCGAGTCGAGCTCCGAGTCCGCGAGTCGACCGATACTCCTCGCGCCGACTCTTCACGAAATTCCTCGTGCAGGCTCTACGTGAGTCCTCGAGTCGAGTTCGAGTCCACGAGTCGACTGATACTCCTCGTGCCGACTCTTCACATGTGTCCTCGAGATGAATTCATTCCTTGAGTCGAGCTCCGAGTCCGCGAGTCGACCGATACTCCTCGCGCCGACTCTTCACGAAATTCCTCGTTTAGGCTCTACGTGTGTCCTCGAGTCGAGTTCGAGTTCACGAGTCGACTGATACTCCTCATGCCAACTCTTCACATGTCTCCTCGAGATGAATTCATTCCTCGAGTCGAGCTCCCAGTCCGCGAGTCGACCGATACTCCTCGCGCCGACTCTTCACGAAATTCCTCGTGCAGGCTAGCTCTACGTGAGTCCTCGAGTCGAGTTCGAGTCCATGAGTCGACTGATACTCCTCGTGCCGACTCCTCACATGTCTCCTCGAGATGAATTCATTCCTCGAGTCGAGCTCCGAGTCTGCGAGTCGACCGATACTCCTCGCGCGACTCTTCACGAAATTCCTCGTGCAGGCTCTACGTGAGTCCTCGAGTCGAGTTCGAGTCCACGAGTCGACTGATACTCCTCGTGCCGACTCTTCACATGTCTCCTCGAGATGAATTCATTCCTCGAGTCGAGCTCCGAGTCCGCGAGTCGATCGATACTCCTCGCGCCGACTCTTCACGAAATTCCTCGTGCAGGCTCTACGTGAGTCCTCGAGTCGAGTTCGAGTCCACGAGTCGACTGATACTCCTCGTGCCGACTCTTCACATGTCTCCTCGAGATGAATTCATTCCTCGAGTCGAGCTCCGAGTCCGCGAGTCGACCGATACTCATCGCGCCGACTCTTCACGAAATTCCTCGTGCAGTCTCTACGTGAGTCCTCGAGTCGAGTTCGAGTCCACGAGTCAACTGATACTCCTCGTGCCAACTCTTCACATGTCTCCTCGAGATGAATTCATTCCTCGAGTCGAGCTCCAAGTCCGCGAGTCGACCGATACTCCTCGCGCCGACTCTTCACAAAATTCCTCGTGCAGGCTCTACGTGAGTCCTCGAGTCGAGTTCGAGTCCACGAGTCGACTGATACTCCTCGTGCCGACTCTTCACATGTGTCCTCGAGATGAATTCATTCCTCGAGTTGAGCTCCGAGTCCGCGAGTCAACCGATACTCCTCGCGCCGACTCTTCACGAAATTCCTCGTGCAGGCTCTACGTGTGTCCTCGAGTTGAGTTCGAGTCCACGAGTTGACTGATACTCCTCGTGCCAACTCTTCACATGTCTCCTCGAGATGAATTCATTCCTCGAGTCGAGCTCCGAGTCCGCGAGTCGACCGATACTCCTCGCGCCGACTCTTCACGAAATTCCTCGTGCAGGCTCTACGTGAGTCCTCGAGTCGAGTTCGAGTCCACGAGTCGACTGATACTCCTCGTGCCGACTCTTCACATGTCTCCTCGAGATGAATTCATTCCTCGAGTCGACCTCCGAGTCCGCGAGTCGACCGATACTCCTCGAGCCGACTCTTCACGAAATTCCTCGTGCAGGCTCTACGTGAGTCCTCGAGTCGAGTTCGAGTCCATGAGTCGACTGATACTCCACGTGCCAACTCTTCACATGTCTCCTCGAGATGAATTCATTCCTCGAGTCGAGCTCCGAGTCCGCGAGTCGACCGATACTCCTCGAGCCGAATCTTCGCGAAATTCCTCGTGCAGGCTCTACGTGAGTCCTCGAGTCGAGTTCGAGTCCACGAGTCGACTGATACTCCTCGTGCCGACTCTTCACATGTCTCCTCGAGATGAATTCATTCCTCGAGTCGAGCTCCGAGTCCGCGAGTCGACGGATACTCCTCGCGCCGACTCTTCACGAAATTCCTCGTGCAGGCTCTACGTGAGTCCTCGAGTCGAGTTCGAGTCCACGAGTCGACTGGTACTCCTCGTGCCGACTCTTCACATGTGTCCTCGAGATGAATTCATTCCTTGAGTCGAGCTCCGAGTCCGCGAGTCGACCGATACTCCTCGCGCCGACTCTTCACGAAATTCCTCTTGCAGGCTCTACGTGTGTCCTCGAGTCGAGTTCGAGTTCACGAGTCGACTGATACTCCTCGTGCCAACTCTTCACATGTCTCCTCGAGATGAATTCATTCCTCGAGTCGAGCTCCGAGTCCGCGAGTCGAGTTCGAGTCCACGAGTCGACCGATACTCCTCGCGCCGACTCTTCACGAAATTCCTCGCGCCGACTCTTCACGAAATTCCTCGTGCAGGCTCTACGTGAGTCCTCAAATCATGTTCGAGTCCACGAGTCGAATGATACTCCTCGTGCCAACTCTTCACATGTCTCCTCGAGATGAATTCATTCCTCGAGTCGAGCTCCGAGTCCGCGAGTCGACCGATACTCCTCGCGCCGACTCTTCACGAAATTCCTCGTGCAGGCTCTACGTGAGTCCTCGAGTCGATTTCGAGTCCACGAGTCGACTGATACTCCTCGTGCCGACTCTTCACATGTCTCCTCGAGATGAATTCATTCCTTGAGTCAAGCTCCGAGTCCGCGAGTCGACCGATACTCCTCGCGCCGACTCTTCACGAAATTCCTCGTGCAGGCTCTACGTGAGTCCTCGAGTCGAGTTCGAGTCCATGAGTCGACTGATACTCCTCGTGCCAATTCTTCACATGTCTCCTCGAGATGAATTCATTCCTCGAGTCGAGCTCCGTGTCCGCGAGTCGACCGATACTCCTCGCGCCGACTCTTCACGAAATTCCTCGTGCAGGCTCTACGTGAGTCCTCGAGTCGAGTTCGAGTCCACGAGTTGACTGATACTCCTCATGCCGACTCTTCACATGTCTCCTCGAGATGAATTCATTCCTCGAGTCGAGCTCCGAGTCCGCGAGTCGACCGATACTCCTCGCGCCGACTCTTCACGAAATTCCTCGTGCAGGCTCTACGTGAGTCCTCGAGTCGAGTTCGAGTCCACGAGTCGACTGATACTCCTCGTGCCGACTCTTCACATGTCTCCTCGAGATGAATTCATTCCTCGAGTCGAGCTCCGAGTCCGCGACTCGACCGATACTCCTCGCGCCGACTCTTCACGAAATTCCTCGTGCAGGCTCTACGTGAGTCCTCGAGTCAAGTTCGAGTCCACGAGTCGACTGATACTCCTCGTGCCGACTCTTCACATGTGTCCTCGAGATGAATTCATTCCTTGAGTCGAGCTCCGAGTCCGCGAGTCGACCGATACTCCTCGCGCCGACTCTTCACGAAATTCCTCGTGCAGGCTCTACGTGTGTCCTCGAGTCGAGTTCGAGTTCACGAGTTGACTGATACTCCTCGTGCCAACTCTTCACATGTCTCCTCGAGATGAATTCATTCCTCGAGTCGAGCTCCGAGTCCGCGAGTCGACCGATACTCCTCGCGCCGACTCTTCACGAAATTCCTCGTGCAGGCTCTACGTGAGTCCTCGAGTCGAGTTCGAGTCCACGAGTCGACTGATACTCCTCGTGCCGACTCTTCACATGTCTCCTCGAGATGAATTCATTCCTCGAGTCGACCTCCGAGTCCGCGAGTCGACCGATACTCCTCGAGCCGACTCTTCACGAAATTCCTCGTGCAGGCTCTACGTGAGTCCTCGAGTCGAGTTCGAGTCCATGAGTCGACTGATACTCCACGTGCCAACTCTTCACATGTCTCCTCGAGATGAATTCATTCCTCGAGTCAAGCTCCGAGTCCGCGAGTCGACCGATACTCCTCGAACCGAATCTTCACGAAATTCCTCGTGCAGGCTCTACGTGAGTCCTCGAGTCGAGTTCGAGTCCACGAGTCGACTGATACTCCTCGTGCCGACTCTTCACATGTCTCCTCGAGATGAATTCATTCCTCGAGTCGAGCTCCGAGTCCTCGAGTCGACCGATACTCCTCGCGCCGACTCTTCACGAAATTCCTCGTGCAGGCTCTACGTGAGTCCTCGAGTCGAGTTCGAGTCCACGAGTCGACTGATACTCCTCGTGCCGACTCTTCACATGTCTCCTCGAGATGAATTCATTCCTCGAGTCGACCTCCGAGTCCGCGAGTCGACCGATACTCCTCGAGCCGACTCTTCACGAAATTCCTCGTCCAGGCTCTACGTGAGTCCTCGAGTCGAGTTCGAGTCCATGAGTCGACTGATACTCCACGTGCCAACTCTTCACATGTCTCCTCGAGATGAATTCATTCCTCGAGTCGAGCTCCGAGTCCGCGAGTCGACCGATACTCCTCGAGCCGAATCTTCACGAAATTCCTCGTGCAGGCTCTACGTGAGTCCTCGAGTCGAGTTCGAGTCCACGAGTCGACTGATACTCCTCGTGCCGACTCTTCACATGTCTCCTCGAGATGAATTCATTCCTCGAGTCGAGCTCCGAGTCCGCGAGTCGACCGATACTCCTCGCGCCGACTCTTCACGAAATTCCTCGTGCAGGCTCTACGTGAGTCCTCGAGTCGAGTTCGAGTCCACGAGTCGACTGATACTCCTCGTGCCGACTCTTCACATGTCTCCTCGAGATGAATTCATTCCTTGAGTCGAGCTCCGAGTCCGCGAGTCGACCGATACTCCTCGCGCCGACTCTTCACGAAATTCCTCGTGCAGGCTCTACGTGAGTCCTCGAGTCGAGTTCGAGTCCATGAGTCGACTGATACTCCTCGTGCCAATTCTTCACATGTCTCCTCGAGATGAATTCATTCCTCGAGTCGAGCTCCGTGTCCGCGAGTCGACCGATACTCCTCGCGCCGACTCTTCACGAAATTCCTCGTGCAGTCTCTACGTGAGTCCTCGAGTCGAGTTCGAGTCCACGAGTTGACTGATACTCCTCATGCCGACTCTTCACATGTCTCCTCGAGATGAATTCATTCCTCGAGTCGAGCTCCGAGTCCGCGAGTCGACCGATACTCCTCGCGCCGACTCTTCACGAAATTCCTCGTGCAGGCTCTACGTGAGTCCTCGAGTCGAGTTCGAGTCCACGAGTCGACTGATACTCCTCGTGCCGACTCTTCACATGTGTCCTCGAGATGAATTCATTCCTTGAGTCGAGCTCCGAGTCCGCGAGTCGACCGATACTCCTCGCGCCGACTCTTCACGAAATTCCTCGTGCAGGCTCTACGTGTGTCCTCGAGTCGAGTTCGAGTTCACGAGTTGACTGATACTCCTCGTGCCAACTCTTCACATGTCTCCTCGAGATGAATTCATTCCTCGAGTCGAGCTCCGAGTTCGCGAGTCGACCGATACTCCTCGCGCCGACTCTTCACGAAATTCCTCGTGCAGGCTCTACGTGAGTCCTCGAGTCGAGTTCGAGTCCACGAGTCGACTGATACTCCTCGTGCCGACTCTTCACATGTCTCCTCGAGATGAATTCATTCCTCGAGTCGAGCTCCGAGTCCGCGAGTCGACCGATACTCCTCGCGCCGACTCTTCACGAAATTCCTCGTGCAGGCTCTACGTGAGTCCTCGAGTCGAGTTCGAGTCCACGAGTCGACTGGTACTCCTCGTGCCGACTCTTCACATGTGTCCTCGAGATGAATTCATTCCTCGAGTCGAGCTCCGAGTCCTCGAGTCGACCGATACTCCTCGCGCCGACTCTTCACGAAATTCCTCGTGCAGGCTCTATGTGAGTCCTCGAGTCGAGTTCGAGTCCACGAGTCGACTGATACTCCTCGTGCCGACTCTTCACATGTCTCCTCGAGATGAATTCATTCCTCGAGTCGACCTCCGAGTCCGCGAGTCGACCGATACTCCTCGAGCCGACTCTTCACGAAATTCCTCGTCCAGGCTCTACGTGAGTCCTCGAGTCGAGTTCGAGTCCATGAGTCGACTGATACTCCACGTGCCAACTCTTCACATGTCTCCTCGAGATGAATTCATTCCTCGAGTCGAGCTCCGAGTCCGCGAGTCGACCGATACTCCTCGAGCCGAATCTTCACGAAATTCCTCGTGCAGGCTCTACGTGAGTCCTCGAGT
Source organism: Urtica dioica subsp. dioica (assembly GCF_054948205.1). NCBI lineage: Eukaryota > Viridiplantae > Streptophyta > Magnoliopsida > Rosales > Urticaceae > Urtica > Urtica dioica. The sequence goes on along the minus strand of NC_142756.1, from coordinate 35,332,801 downwards.
CGAGTTCGAGTCCACGAGTCGACTGATACTCCTCGTGCCGACTCTTCACATGTCTCATCGAGATGAATTCATTCCTCGAGTCGAGCTCCGAGTCCGCGAGTCGACCGATACTCCTCGCGCCGACTCTTCACCAAATTCCTCGTGCAGGCTCTACGTGAGTCCTCGAGTCGAGTTCGAGTCCACGAGTCGACTGATACTCCTCGTGCCGACTCTTCACATGTCTCCTCGAGATGAATTCATTCCTTGAGTCGAGCTCCGAGTCCGCGAGTGGACCGATACTCCTCGCGCCGACTCTTCACGAAATTCCTCGTGCAGGCTCTACGTGAGTCCTCGAGTCGAGTTCGAGTCCATGAGTCGACTGATACTCCTCGTGCCAATTCTTCACATGTCTCCTCGAGATGAATTCATTCCTCGAGTCGAGCTCCGTGTCCGCGAGTCGACCGATACTCCTCGCGCCGACTCTTCACGAAATTCCTCGTGCAGGCTCTACGTGAGTCCTCGAGTCGAGTTCGAGTCCACGAGTTGACTGATACTCCTCATGCCGACTCTTCACATGTCTCCTCGAGATGAATTCATTCCTCGAGTCGAGCTCCGAGTCCGCGAGTCGACCGATACTCCTCGCGCCGACTCTTCACGAAATTCCTCGTGCAGGCTCTACGTGAGTCCTCGAGTCGAGTTCGAGTCCACGAGTCGACTGATACTCCTCGTGCCGACTCTTCACATGTCTCCTCGAGATGAATTCATTCCTCGAGTCGAGCTCCGAGTCCGCGAGTCGACCGATACTCCTCGCGCCGACTCTTCACGAAATTCCTCGTGCAGGCTCTACGTGAGTCCTCGAGTCAAGTTCGAGTCCACGAGTCGACTGATACTCCTCGTGCCGACTCTTCACATGTTTCCTCGAGATGAATTCATTCCTCGAGTCGAGCTCCGAGTCCGCGAGTCGACCGATACTCCTCGCGCCGACTCTTCACGAAATTCCTCGTGCAGGCTCTACGTGAGTCCTCGAGTCGAGTTCGAGTCCACGAGTCGACTGATACTCCTCGTGCCGACTCTTCACATGTGTCCTCGAGATGAATTCATTCCTCGAGTCGAGCTCCGAGTCCGCGAGTCGACCGATACTCCTCGAGCCGAATCTTCACGAAATTCCTCGTGCAGGCTCTACGTGAGTCCTCGAGTCGAGTTCGAGTCCACGAGTCGACTGATACTCCTCGTGCCGACACTTCACATGTCTCCTCGAGATGAATTCATTCCTCGAGTCGAGCTCCGAGTCCTCGAGTCGACCGATACTCCTCGCGCCGACTCTTCACGAAATTCCTCGTGCAGGCTCTATGTGAGTCCTCGAGTCGAGTTCGAGTCCACGAGTCGACTGATACTCCTCGTGCCGACTCTTCACATGTCTCCTCGAGATGAATTCATTCCTCGAGTCGACCTCCGAGTCCGCGAGTCGACCGATACTCCTCGAGCCGACTCTTCACGAAATTCCTCGTCCAGGCTCTACGTGAGTCCTCGAGTCGAGTTCGAGTCCATGAGTCGACTGATACTCCACGTGCCAACTCTTCACATGTCTCCTCGAGATGAATTCATTCCTCGAGTCGAGCTCCGAGTCCGCGAGTCGACCGATACTCCTCGAGCCGAATCTTCACGAAATTCCTCGTGCAGGCTCTACGTGAGTCCTCGAGTCGAGTTCGAGTCCACGAGTCGACTGATACTCCTCGTGCCGACTCTTCACATGTCTCCTCGAGATGAATTCATTCCTCGAGTCGAGCTCCGAGTCCGCGAGTCGACCGATACTCCTCGCGCCGACTCTTCACGAAATTCCTCGTGCAGGCTCTACGTGAGTCCTCGAGTCGAGTTCGAGTCCACGAGTCGACTGATACTCCTCGTGCCGACTCTTCACATGTCTCCTCGAGATGAATTCATTCCTTGAGTCGAGCTCCGAGTCCGCGAGTCGACCGATACTCCTCGCACCGACTCTTCACGAAATTCCTCGTGCAGGCTCTACGTGAGTCCTCGAGTCGAGTTCGAGTCCATGAGTCGACTGATACTCCTCGTGCCAATTCTTCACATGTCTCCTCGAGATGAATTCATTCCTCGAGTCGAGCTCCGTGTCCGCGAGTCGACCGATACTCCTCGCGCCGACTCTTCACGAAATTCCTCGTGCAGGCTCTACGTGAGTCCTGGAGTCGAGTTCGAGTCCACGAGTCGACTGATACTCCTCGTGCCGACTCTTCACATGTCTCCTCGAGATGAATTCATTCCTCGAGTCGAGCTCCGAGTCCGCGAGTCGACCGATACTCCTCGCGCCGACTCTTCACGAAATTCCTCGTGCAGGCTCTACGTGAGTCCTCGAGTCGAGTTCGAGTCCACGAGTCGACTGATACTCCTCGTGCCGACTCTTCACATGTGTCCTCGAGATGAATTCATTCCTTGAGTCGAGCTCCGAGTCCGCGAGTCGACCGATACTCCTCGCGCCGACTCTTCACGAAATTCCTCGTGCAGGCTCTACGTGTGTCCTCGAGTCGAGTTCGAGTTCACGAGTTGACTGATACTCCTTGTGCCAACTCTTCACATGTCTCCTCGAGATGAATTCATTCCTCGAGTCGAGCTCCGAGTCCGCGAGTCGACCGATACTCCTCGCGCCGACTCTTCACGAAATTCCTCGTGCAGGCTCTACGTGAGTCCTCGAGTCGAGTTCGAGTCCACGAGTCGACTGATACTCCTCGTGCCGACTCTTCACATGTCTCCTCGAGATGAATTCATTCCTCGAGTCGACCTCCGAGTCCGCGAGTCGACCGATACTCCTCGAGCCGACTCTTCACGAAATTCCTCGTGCAGGCTCTACGTGAGTCCTCGAGTCGAGTTCGAGTCCATGAGTCGACTGATACTCCACGTGCCAACTCTTCACATGTCTCCTCGAGATGAATTCATTCCTCGAGTCGAGCTCCGAGTCCGCGAGTCGACCGATACTCCTCGAGCCGAATCTTCACGAAATTCCTCGTGCAGGCTCTACGTGAGTCCTCGAGTCGAGTTCGAGTCCACGAGTCGACTGATACTCCTCGTGCCGACTCTTCACATGTCTCCTCGAGATGAATTCATTCCTCGAGTCGAGCTCCGAGTCCGCGAGTCGACCGATACTCCTCGCGCCGACTCTTCACGAAATTCCTCGTGTAGGCTCTACGTGAGTCCTCGAGTCGAGTTCGAGTCCACGAGTCGACTGATACTCCTCGTGCCGACTCTTCACATGTCTCCTCGAGATGAATTCATTCCTCGAGTCGACCTCCGAGTCCGCGAGTCAACCGATACTCCTCGAGCCGACTCTTCACGAAATTCCTCGTGCAGGCTCTACGTGAGTCCTCGAGTCGAGTTCGAGTCCATGAGTCGACTGATACTCCACGTGCCAACTCTTCACATGTCTCCTCGAGATGAATTCATTCCTCGAGTCGAGCTCCGAGTCCGCGAGTCGACCGATACTCCTCGGGCCGAATCTTCACGAAATTCCTCGTGCAGGCTCTACGTGAGTCCTCGAGTCGAGTTCGAGTCCACGAGTCGACTGATACTCCTCGTGCCGACTCTTCACATGTCTCCTCGAGATGAATTCATTCCTCGAGTCGAGCTCCGAGTCCGCGAGTCGACGGATACTCCTCGCGCCGACTCTTCACGAAATTCCTCGTGCAGGCTCTACGTGAGTCCTCGAGTCGAGTTCGAGTCCACGAGTCGACTGATACTCCTCGTGCCGACTCTTCACATGTCTCCTCGAGATGAATTCATTCCTCGAGTCGAGCTCCGAGTCCGCGAGTCGACCGATACTCCTCGCGCCGACTCTTCACGAAATTCCTCGTGCAGGCTCTACGTGAGTCCTCGAGTCGAGTTCGAGTCCACGAGTCGACTGATACTCCTCGTGCCGACTCTTCACATGTCTCCTCGAGATGAATTCATTCCTCGAGTCGAGCTCCGAGTCCGCGAGTCGACCGATACTCCTCGCGCCGACTCTTCACGAAATTCCTCGTGCAGGCTCTACGTGAGTCCTCGAGTCGAGTTCGAGTCCACGAGTCGACTGATACTCCTCGTGCCGACTCTTCACATGTCTCCTCGAGATGAATTCATTCCTTGAGTCGAGCTCCGAGTCCGCGAGTCGACCGATACTCCTCGCGCCGACTCTTCACGAAATTCCTCGTGCAGGCTCTACGTGAGTCCTCGAGTCGAGTTCGAGTCCATGAGTCGACTGATACTCCTCGTGCCAATTCTTCACATGTCTCCTCGAGATGAATTCATTCCTCGAGTCGAGCTCCGTGTCCGCGAGTCGACCGATACTCCTCGCGCCGACTCTTCACGAAATTCCTCGTGCAGGCTCTACGTGAGTCCTCGAGTCGAGTTCGAGTCCACGAGTCGACTGATACTCCTCGTGCCGACTCTTCACATGTCTCCTCGAGATGAATTCATTCCTCGAGTCGACCTCCGAGTCCGCGAGTCGACCGATACTCCTCGAGCCGACTCTTCACGAAATTCCTCGTGCAGGCTCTACGTGAGTCCTCGAGTCGAGTTCGAGTCCATGAGTCGACTGATACTCCACGTGCCAACTCTTCACATGTCTCCTCGAGATGAATTCATTCCTCGAGTCGAGCTCCGAGTCCGCGAGTCGACCGATACTCCTCGAGCCAAATCTTCACGAAATTCCTCGTGCAGGCTCTACGTGAGTCCTCGAGTCGAGTTCGAGCCCACGAGTCGACTGATACTCCTCGTGCCGACTCTTCACATGTCTCCTCGAGATGAATTCATTCCTCGAGTCGAGCTCCGAGTCCGCGAGTCGACCGATACTCCTCGCGCCGACTCTTCACGAAATTCCTCGTGCAGGCTCTACGTGAGTCCTCGAGTCGAGTTCGAGTCCACGAGTCGACTGATACTCCTCGTGCCGACTCTTCACATGTCTCCTCGAGATGAATTCATTCCTCGAGTCGACCTCCGAGTCCGCGAGTCGACCGATACTCCTCGAGCCGACTCTTCACGAAATTCCTCGTGCAGGCTCTACGTGAGTCCTCGAGTCGAGTTCGAGTCCATGAGTCGACTGATACTCCACGTGCCAACTCTTCACATGTCTCCTCGAGATGAATTCATTCCTCGAGTCGAGCTCCGAGTCCGCGAGTCGACCGATACTCCTCGAGCCGAATCTTCACGAAATTCCTCGTGCAGGCTCTACGTGAGTCCTCGAGTCGAGTTCGAGTCCACGAGTCGACTGATACTCCTCGTGCCGACTCTTCACATGTCTCCTCGAGATGAATTCATTCCTTGAGTCGAGCTCCGAGTCCGCGAGTCGACCGATACTCCTCGCGCCGACTCTTCACGAAATTCCTCGTGCAGGCTCTACGTGAGTCCTCGAGTCGAGTTCGAGTCCATGAGTCGACTGATACTCCTCGTGCCAATTCTTCACATGTCTCCTCGAGATGAATTCATTCCTCGAGTCGAGCTCCGTGTCCGCGAGTCGACCGATACTCCTCGCGCCGACTCTTCACGAAATTCCTCGTGCAGGCTCTACGTGAGTCCTCGAGTCGAGTTCGAGTCCACGAGTCGACTGATACTCCTCGTGCCGACTCTTCACATGTCTCCTCGAGATGAATTCATTCCTCGAGTCGACCTCCGAGTCCGCGAGTCGACCGATACTCCTCGAGCCGACTCTTCACGAAATTCCTCGTGCAGGCTCTACGTGAGTCCTCGAGTCGAGTTCGAGTCCATGAGTCGACTGATACTCCACGTGCCAACTCTTCACATGTCTCCTCGAGATGAATTCATTCCTCGAGTCGAGCTCCGAGTCCGCGAGTCGACCGATACTCCTCGAGCCGAATCTTCACGAAATTCCTCGTGCAGGCTCTACGTGAGTCCTCGAGTCGAGTTCGAGCCCACGAGTCGACTGATACTCCTCGTGCCGACTCTTCACATGTCTCCTCGAGATGAATTCATTCCTCGAGTCGAGCTCCGAGTCCGCGAGTCGACCGATACTCCTCGCGCCGACTCTTCACGAAATTCCTCGTGCAGGCTCTACGTGAGTCCTCGAGTCGAGTTCGAGTCCACGAGTCGACTGATACTCCTCGTGCCGACTCTTCACATGTCTCCTCGAGATGAATTCATTCCTCGAGTCGACCTCCGAGTCCGCGAGTCGACCGATACTCCTCGAGCCGACTCTTCACGAAATTCCTCGTGCAGGCTCTACGTGAGTCCTCGAGTCGAGTTCGAGTCCATGAGTCGACTGATACTCCACGTGCCAACTCTTCACATGTCTCCTCGAGATGAATTCATTCCTCGAGTCGAGCTCCGAGTCCGCGAGTCGACCGATACTCCTCGAGCCGAATCTTCACGAAATTCCTCGTGCAGGCTCTACGTGAGTCCTCGAGTCGAGTTCGAGTCCACGAGTCGACTGATACTCCTCGTGCCGACTCTTCACATGTCTCCTCGAGATGAATTCATTCCTCGAGTCGAGCTCCGAGTCCGCGAGTCGACCGATACTCCTCGCGCCAACTCTTCACGAAATTCCTCGTGCAGGCTCTACGTGATTCCTCGAGTCGAGTTCGAGTCCACGAGTCGACTGATACTCCTCGTGCCGACTCTTCACATGTCTCCTCGAGATGAATTCATTCCTCGAGTCGAGCTCCGAGTCCGCGAGTCGACCGATACTCCTCGCGCCGACTCTTCACGAAATTCCTCGTGCAGGCTCTACGTGAGTCCTCGAGTCGAGTTCGAGTCCACGAGTCGACTGATACTCCTCGTGCCGACTCTTCACATGTGTCCTCGAGATGAATTCATTCCTTGAGTCGAGCTTCGAGTCCGCGAGTCGACCGATACTCCTCGCGCCGACTCTTCACGAAATTCCTCGTGCAGGCTCTACGTGTGTCCTCGAGTCGAGTTCGAGTTCACGAGTCGACTGATACTCCTCGTGCCAACTCTCCACATGTCTCCTCGAGATGAATTCATTCCTCGAGTCGAGCTCCGAGTCCGCGAGTCGAGTTCGAGTCCACGAGTCGACCGATACTCCTCGCGCCGACTCTTCACGAAATTCCTCGCGCCGACTCTTCACGAAATTCCTCGTGCAGGCTCTACGTGAGTCCTCGAATCATGTTCGAGTCCACGAGTCGAATGATACTCCTCGTGCCAACTCTTCACATGTCTCCTCGAGATGAATTCATTCCTCGAGTCGAGCTCCGAGTCCGCGAGTCGACCGATACTCCTCGCGCCGACTCTTCACGAAATTCCTCGTGCAGGCTCTACGTGAGTCCTCGAGTCGAGTTCGAGTCCACGAGTCGACTGATACTCCTCGTGCCGACTCTTCACATGTGTCCTCGAGATGAATTCATTCCTTGAGTCGAGCTCCGAGTCCGCGAGTCGACCGATACTCCTCGCGCCGACTCTTCACGAAATTCCTCGTGCAGGCTCTACGTGAGTCCTCGAGTCGAGTTCGAGTCCATGAGTCGACTAATACTCCTCGTGCCAATTCTTCACATGTCTCCTCGAGATGAATTCATTCCTCGAGTCGAGCTCCATGTCCGCGAGTCGACCGATACTCCTCGCGCCGACTCTTCACGAAATTCCTCGTGCAGGCTCTACGTGAGTCCTCGAGTCGAGTTCGAGTCCACGAGTTGACTGATACTCCTCATGCCGACTCTTCACATGTCTCCTCGAGATGAATTCATTCCTCGAGTCGAGCTCCGAGTCCGCGAGTCGACCGACACTCCTCGCGCCGACTCTTCACGAAATTCCTCGTGCAGGCTCTACGTGAGTCCTCGAGTCGAGTTCGAGTCCATGAGTCGACTGATACTCCTCGTGCCAACTCTTCACATGTCTCCTCGAGATGAATTCATTCCTCGAGTCGAGCTCTGTTGGAATCGATCTAGGGTTTGAGAAAAAGTTTAACGCTTCGTTAAGCGGCGGAATTTTAAAAATTTTCTTTTAAAGTAAAACTAGTTTTTACTAACATCATCCCAAACTCATAGAAAATCAACATGGTTTTTAATTTAAAGGCATGAGCAATAAATTAAAAAAAATCTAAGATTACAATTCTAACTTGTCACAAAATTAGTAAACTTTCGAAAACGATTTTCAAGCTCATAATTTAAAAACATGCACATGCATTCCTTTGACCATAGCTCTGATACCATTTGTTGGAATCGATCTAGGGTTTGAGAAAAAGTTTAACGCTTCGTTAAGCGGCGGAATTTTAAAAAATTTCTTTTAAAGTAAAACTAGTTTTTACTAACCTAGACAAGAGCATGTGCATGTAAATAAAAACTAATATGAGCTATTAAAGTTACTAACCTTTCTTGAAGCTTGAACCTTGTAGAAGCTTTTGGAAAGTTGCAACGCTCGTCTCCCCTCGCAGCACGTCTCTCTTTCTTTCCTCGGCACCTCGAGCAACCACGAAAGTTTCTATCACTAAATCACTCGAAAAGAAGGAATTAGTGAGTGGGCACTTTTAAACACTACGACTTAAGAACGAGTCTCAAAGTCACAGAGCTAAAGACTAGGTCGAGTGAGGACCTAGGTGCCAAGACAAGAGAAAACCGAAAATAAACTAGAGAGAGAGAGAAGAGGACTTCGGCCAAAGTTCTAGAGAGAGAGTCTCTCAAATCTCTTAAACTTGGATGAATGAATTGTGAGGAAATGAGGCTCCTATTTATAGGAGAGGTCTCACCTTCAATAAGGTAGTTTCCTCTTCTATAGAATATCACATATTCATGAGCAAAATAACCCTTATTTCCCATTCCTCTTAGGCGCCCAAGGCAGCCTTCTAGAAGGCTAGGATTTGTTTCCTTTTTTGTTCCTTGGCTTGCCTATTAGTCTCTTGGCCGATTCCCTTGTGCATCTAATATGCAAATTTGTTTCCTCTTTTTCTTTTGGCAAGTATCTAAATACATTTATGCACAAAATAATTTCTCTTTCTTGGCTATTATGGGCGCCTATGACTTCTAGAAAGCCTTCTAGATTTTTCTTCATTTGTTCATAACAACATAAGAAAAGCCCATTAAGAATTTTCCATAAAATTCTCATGAAATGAAATTAATTCACGAGGCCCAATGATCAAGTCATGGCCGAGTGAAACACGTCATAAAATGACCTTGTCAAAAAATTTATTGACATTCATTTCATCATTTGTCTCAAAAGACAAAAATACCCTTTTGACTATTTTCGTTCTTGTTTTGGCTTAGCTTCCAGTTTAACTATTCCTATCGATGTGATTCGTGACAGTGACCTCATGGACCCAAATGAACAAAGCTTTAGCTAAACACTTGGACTCAAAAGTTCACAAACCTTTTCCAAGTTTAGCTTAATGCCAACTGACTCCACTAAAGAGCTGACACTGAAAATCTCTCGGTTCAAATGAATTTATTTTCTACTCAAGAATTCACCTAATTGTAATGAGCGGATCCACTGAATATTATCTATGTTTACCCTTCATGAATGTCATCAGCTAGTCGGGATTTACTAAATTACCATTTTACCCTTCTAGCTGTTATTTCCTCAACTCCTTTGTCGCTTGTGAATAAGTTAGAAACAATGTATTGACGAGGAGCTAACAAGTCACATTGTTTCATCCAAAAGAGTCAGGACTCAATTTGGACACTGGCCAGTTCATTTATTCACACTCCAAGGAACAAAGCATGAGGTGACATACATTGCATTTCAGCAATCTTGTACATGAATTCCATATCTATGAGAACTTCACAAAGTTACTCATGACATACTCACAACTTAGTACTTCACCAATAGGCCTTGTTCGGAATCACATAGTGAGTCCGAACTTTGACTTTCTCAAATGAGAATACTAAGGTGTGAAATGGCATGTCTCATTTCAGGATTAAGGTAAGCATGATGCAATTCATACATAGTGACTTCGAGACATAAGAGGTTAAATGGTTTGTTCTTATATTGTCTCTAGAAGTGCACTGGTCAATTCAGTACCTTCGGAAGATACCTAGAAGAACTATAGAGTCTCCAACTCTCAATGCCTCATAACCAGACATCATAGATTCTTCTAACAATCATACTGAGGTCAATAGTCCTTTGACCCTAAGATTGCGAATATATCGTTTTAAGCAAACTACGAAGAGTTTGTTCATGCAAATCTACATTTGTCTCTTCGTAAGTTGTTAAGTTTGTTTATGGACTAAAAGACTAAGGTTTTATCATAAAGCTTCAAACAAAGAAAGAATGAATGAACGTTTCAACTTTATTAATGAATAGATAGGCAATTACAAGCAAGAGTCTTCGTAAGACTATATTACATCAAATGTACACAAATAGACACTACTACTCTTCTTATGGGCACCATTGACAACAAACTCCCACTTGACTCAAAGAAGATGTGAGTAGTCCTTTATGCCTAATCCCTCTCGAAGTTGGTCGAAGACCATGTTCGCTAGGGCCTTGGTGAATGGATCTGCCAGAGATCTACTTCACCTCCACGTCTCCGCGTTGCGCGATCTCTCGAATCAAATGGTATTTCCTCTCAATATGCTTAGAGCGCTTATGGCTTCGAGGTTCCTTTGAGTTAGCGATAGCCCCACTATTATCACAATAAAGGGTCATGGGCTCGTCGACGTTTGGAACAATTTCCAAATACTTAAGGAATTTTCTAAGCCATACAGCCTCTTTGTATGCTTCACAAGTAGCCACATATTCTGCTTCCATTGTGGAGTCAGCAATGCAAGATTGCTTAATACTTCTCCACACAACAGCTCCACCATTAAGGATGAACACAGATCCCGAAGTGGATTTCCTGGAATCCTTATCCTCTTGAAAATCGGAGTCGGTATATCCCGTCATAGTCAGGTCAGTACCTAAGTATGTAAGCATCAAGTTCCTAGTTCTTCGAAGATACTTAAGAAAATGCTTAACAGCAATCCAGTGCTCGGGTCCAGGGTTGGATTGGAAACGACTAACTACGCCAACGGCGAAACATATATCAGGTCAGGTGCAAAGCATAGCATACATGAGGCTTCCTACGGCAGAGGCGTAAGGAATTTTCCTCATGTCTTCAATCTCTTGTGCAGTCTTGGGAGACTGGTCCTTAGAGAGTGAAACTCCATGACTAAAGGGTGTTTGACCCCTCTTGCAGTCTTGCATCGAGAAGCGATCCATCACCTTATCAATATAAGATGCTTGAGAGAGCGACAGGGTCCGGTTTTTCCTATCTCGAAAGATTTGGATTCCCAGAATGTATGCAGCTTCTCCTAGATCCTTCATATCGAATTGCTTTGCCAGCCAGACCTTAACCTCAGATAACTTACCCACGTCATTACCAATGAGTAGTATATCATCGACATATAGTACCAGAAACACAACTTTGCCTTCGTGTATTAACTTGTAAACACAAGGCTCATCTATTGACTGTTCAAAGCCGAAGCTCTTTACAGTTTCATCGAATCTAATATTCCATGACCTAGATGCTTGCTTTAGTCCATAAATGGATTTAAGCAACTCACAAACCTTGGTCTCTTGACCTTTATCCACGAAACCGTCTGGTTGAGCCATGTAAATGCGCTCGTCAAGATTGCCATTCAGAAAGGCTGTCTTGACATCCATTTGTAAGATCTCATAGTCGAGAGCTGCAGCTATGGATAGGAGTATGCGGATGGATTTAAGCATCGCGACTGGCGAGAAGGTTTCTTCATAGTCAATCCCTTCTTGTTGGGTATAACCCTTCGCCACAAGTCGTGCTTTGAACGTCTCAACGTTCCCATCAGGACCCCTTTTCTTCTTGTATATCCACTTACACCCTACGGGTTTAATCCCTTCAGGAAGGTCTACAAGTTTCCAGACTTTGTTGACATACATCGAGTGCATCTCAACTTTCATGGCCTCAAGCCAAAGGTTTGATTCAGAACAAGCCATTGCTTGGCTATAGGAAACAGGATCATCCATGTCGGAGACGGCTACAAGAGAGTCTCCATAAGACATGTACCTGTCAGGCTTTTGAGTAGCCCTCCCACTACGTCTAAGTACTACTTGACGAGATTCTGATGAGTTAGGTTGTGTTTCAGTTGGGGTAAGAACAGTTCTTACAGATGAGGTAGAAGCTTCCTCACCCAACTTTTCTTCAAGCACAATTTTGCTTCTAGGTTTCGCATCCTTCATAAAGTCCTCCTCAAGGAAACGAGCATTCGTGCTAACGAAAGTCTTATCGTCCTCGGGACTATAGAAAGTAAAACCTTTGGTTTCCTTCGGATATCCTACAAACAGGCACAATTCTGACCTACTAGCCAACTTGCTAGTCTTTTGCCTCAGCACGTGTGCAGGGCAACCCCAAATTCGGATGTGGCGCAAACTTACTTTACGGCCAGTCCATCTTTCATAAGGGGTACCAGGAACCGTTTTAGACGGAACTTGGTTCAGAATGTAAGCGGCTGTTTCGAGGGCATATCCCCAAAAGGAAAGCGGGAGTGATGAGTAACTCATCATCGATCTAACCATCTCCATAAGAGTTCGGTTTCTTCTCTCTGACACTCCGTTTTGTTGAGGTGTGCCAGGTGCGGTAAGCTGAGAAGCGATAAATTCTACTTTAAGAAAGTCATCGAACTCTCCAGACATATACTCACCACCTCGATCAGATCGAAGGGTTTTGATCACTTTGCCAGTTTGCTTTTCCACTAAAGCCCTAAAGACCTTAAATACGTTAAAGGTCTCGGATTTGTGTTTAAGCAAATAGACAAACCTATATCTTGAGTAATCATCAGTGAAGGTAACGAAGTATTCGTATCCTCCACGTGCCTGTTGGTTGAGCGGACCACATACATCAGAATGTATTAGTTCCAGCAACTCAGTGGCTCTTCGACCCTTATCGGAGAAAGGTCGCTTAGTCATTTTTCCTTCTATGCAGGATTCACAAGTAGGTAGTGAACCTATTGCAGAGGCTTGGAGTGGACCGTCCCTCACAAGTCTCTTAATCCTATCTAGACTGATATGACCAAGTCTTAAGTGCCAAAGGTATGTTGATTTTGTTAGATCGGAGGATTCAGAAAGTTTGATCCTCTTTGGCTCCCTAATTAGATCATTATCTATTTTGGTGTCTAAAAGAGAAGGTTGAGTGGGATAGATGTAGAAAAGAGCATTCTTCATACATGCATCAGTGACAAAAGAATTATCAGGAAACGAAATACGAATTCCATTCTTAATGAACTTTAAACAATAATCTTGCTCACGAAGAGGAGCAACGGATATTAAGTTCTTCCCAAAGGTAGGAACAAAATAAACATTATTCAAGTTTAAAGTGCGGTCTTCAAAAGACAGCGTCACGGATCCCACAGCCTTTGCAGACACCAGGCTCCCATCACCCCATTTGAAACAGAACTCGCCTTCCTCTAAGCTTTTGGTTTTCTTGAAACCATTCAAGGAACAACAAATATGGTTAGTAGCAGCGGAGTCAATAATCCACGATGATACATTATCAGCTACTAAGCATGCTTCGGTAACTAGTACAATACTATGTTCCTTTGCTTTGAGATAGGCGGGACAGTTCTTTTTATCGGCCTTGTAAGGTCTCTTCACAGTTCCAGAGGCGGAGGCTTTTTGCTCAGTAGCATGTGCCTCTCCTTGATTCCTCTTTCTCTTAGTGAGACCTACAGCAGTGTGAAGATCCTCCATAAGCTTGGTAACAGTGTACTCTAGCTTGTTTATTGAGTAGTTCATCTTGGAGGTATCAAGAGATGCGGGGAGAGTTTGTAAGATCATATCTATGACATTCTTCCCATCAATCTCAGATCCTAGGATTTCCATTTTATTTAGATAAATAATGATCAGTATCATAAAGTTTCTAACAGGAGTCCTAGCCTTCATTCGACAGTTCATAAACTGTCGGACTGCTTGTAGCCTTGTTTGACGCCTTTGCCCTCCAAACATCTCAAGGAGATTGTAGAGCATGTCAGCGGCAGTCTCGATGTCACGATGTTGCTTTTTCAGCACAATTTTCATAGATGCCAAGATATAGCACCTCACAATCTCATCGGATCGAAGCCAGGCCGCTAAGGCGTCATTGTCCTCTTGAGTTGAATCAGCATTCGTCAGAGGAGGACACGGGGTGGTGAGTACCCATTTGTGCTTGTTAACGGTAGGTATTATGTCGAGGTTACATTTCGAATCTACGTAGTTTTCGTTTTCGAGTTTGATCGAGGAAAGAAAGATTGAGAGATGGTTGAGAGACATATTGCCTATATAAGTTGAAACAAGTTTATGATTAGTCTTTGGTTTAGGATTTAAGTTTTATTAAGACTTTTATAAAATCCAAAGGTGTTATAAACCAAACGATAATTTACTCCCTCAAGAGAAGGCCGCACAAAATCTCCTTTTATAAGTAAATGACACATCATTAATGCTAAGCCAATATGTCAGTACATCATTTTGACTAGCCACCTTGTAAATTGGTTTGATCACTCACATCCTTTCGCAGAGCCTTAAGGAAGGATACTAGGGATTGAGCCTAAGTGTGCAACCAACCACTTAGTCCAAAAGATCAGCTCTGAAAAACAATCCCCCAAGGGGAGGCCTTGCCATCATTGCATCACTCTCGGACGTAGCTCATTGAGCAATGATCGAAGCAATAACGCCTTGGAGTACTCACATTTAAGTGAGGGTCGCAAGAGCGGCTCTTAGTCCCACGTTATTGCATCTTTCACTAGTGTTGGGGATCGCGGGTTACAAACAACGAATATAACCCTCCCACTTAGTTTTTGGAGTTGGTTCATCGACTCTTATAAGTTCGGAAACAAATTTCCTAGTTAGAGAGCGACAGAGCGGACAACTAGAAGAGAATCCTAGATCGACATGTTCAGAGCAGTATTAGTGCATAAAGGCACAAGGGACATACTCGATCTTTTCCTATTTTCTATTTCGGGAAAGTGCGTGAGGGAAGTGTGAACTTCAACTCACTCGAACACTTGAAAGTTTGAGATTACACATCTTTTTATTTTTCGGCTTGTCTACAAGGAGACCTCCCACTCAAATTTTCAAGAGCATATAGATTTTGAACATATGTGATATAGATATAGTTTTGAAAACATTTTGAAAATTTATTTGATTTGGATGACAAAATATTTTCAAGTTTGAAAGTGAAAACGGTTTTTCAAAATTCAAACTAGTTTTGTAAAGATTCAATTTCAATTAAACTCTCAAAAATCAAAACTTTTAATCTTTACACATCATGTTTATAATCATATGAAAAACATTTTTGCTCAAGAAAATTTTCTCATTAGAGTTCTATAACTCATGGTAGTGGGGTTTGAAAATCCGGAATTCTAAAAAACTGGAGTTTCAGCACAGCCGCGCACCTCGGAGTAAAATCGCCATAACTGGCGGCTCCGATGTCCTTTTGAGCCGAAACCGGTGGCATTGGACAGAGGACAGACAGAGCTTTAATTTGATTCAAGAATCATTAAATTTCGATTTCTGAGCAGAGAGTTATGCCGCTTTTAATGCGGGTTTACATTCCAGCTCGAAGAAAAAGAAATAAATTAAAGCTTTGTCCTTTTAGGTGCGAAAAAGAATCGAGTGTAACGGAACGTTTTATGAAGTTGTTTAAAGCTTTTATTTGTGTTTTATTAGCAGGGTAATAACATAGAATAAAAGAAATAACAACATGCATAAAACGATTCAAGTAAATAAACGAAACTAGCAAGAAAATAAAACTAGTCACAAAATTTACTCGAAAAATCTCAAACCTTTAAAACACGTTTTTCAATATAAAAAATTAAAAACTTTTAGAACTGATTCTAATGTGTTTTAACATCATCCCAAACTCATAGAAAATCAACATGGTTTTTAATTTAAAGGCATGAGCAATAAATTAAAAAAAATCTAAGATTACAATTCTAACTTGTCACAAAATTAGTAAACTTTCGAAAACGATTTTCAAGCTCATAATTTAAAAACATGCACATGCATTCCTTTGACCATAGCTCTGATACCATTTGTTGGAATCGATCTAGGGTTTGAGAAAAATTTTAACGCTTCGTTAAGCGGCGGAATTTTAAAAAATTTCTTTTAAAGTAAAACTAGTTTTTACTAACCTAGACAAGAGCATGTGCATGTAAATAAAAACTAATATGAGCTATTAAAGTTACTAACCTTTCTTGAAGCTTGAACCTTGTAGAAGCTTTTGGAAAGTTGCAACGCTCGTCTCCCCTCGCAGCACGTCTCTCTTTCTTTCCTCGGCACCTCGAGCAACCACGAAAGTTTCTATCACTAAATCACTCGAAAAGAAGGAATTAGTGAGTGGGCACTTTTAAACACTACGACTTAAGAACGAGTCTCAAAGTCGCAGAGCTAAAGACTAGGTCGAGTGAGGACCTAGGTGCCAAGACAAGAGAAAACCGAAAATAAACTAGAGAGAGAGAGAAGAGGACTTCGGCCAAAGTTCTAGAGAGAGAGTCTCTCAAATCTCTTAAACGTGGATGAATGAATTGTGAGGAAATGAGGCTCCTATTTATAGGAGAGGTCTCACCTTCAATAAGGTAGTTTCCTCTTCTATAGAATATCACATATTCATGAGCAAAATAACCCTTATTTCCCATTCCTCTTAGGCGCCCAAGGCAGCCTTCTAGAAGGCTAGGATTTGTTTCCTTTTTTGTTCCTTGGCTTGCCTATTAGTCTCTTGGCCGATTCCCTTGTGCATCTAATATGCAAATTTGTTTCCTCTTTTTCTTTTGGCAAGTATCTAAATACATTTATGCACAAAATAATTTCTCTTTCTTGGGTATTATGGGCGCCTATGACTTCTAGAAAGCCTTCTAGATTTTTCTTCATTTGTTCATAACAACATAAGAAAAGCCCATTAAGAATTTTCCATAAAATTCTCATGAAATGAAATTAATTCACGAGGCCCAATGATCAAGTCATAGCCGAGTAAAACACGTCATAAAATGACCTTGTCAAAAAATTTATTGACATTCATTTCATCATTTGTCTCAAAAGACAAAAATACCCTTTTGACTATTTTCGTTCTTGTTTTGGCTTAGCTTCCAGTTTAACTATTCCTATCGATGTGATTCGTGACAGTGACCTCATGGACCCAAACGAACAAAGCTTTAGCTAAACACTTGGACTCAAAAGTTCACAAACCTTTTCCAAGTTTAGCTTAATGCCAACTGACTCCACTAAAGAGCTGACACTGAAAATCTCTCGGTTCAAATGAATTTATTTTCTACTCAAGAATTCACCTAATTGTAATGAGCGGATCCACTGAATATTATCTATGTTTACCCTTCATGAATGTCATCAGCTAGTCGGGATTTACTAAATTACCATTTTACCCTTCTAGCTGTTATTTCCTCAACTCCTTTGTCGCTTGTGAATAAGTTAGAAACAATGTATTGACGAGGAGCTAACAAGTCACATTGTTTCATCCAAAAGAGTCAGGACTCAATTTGGACACTGGCCAGTTCATTTATTCACACTCCAAGGAACAAAGCATGAGGTGACATACATTGCATTTCAGCAATCTTGTACATGAATTCCATATCTATGAGAACTTCACAAAGTTACTCGTGACATACTCACAACTTAGTACTTCACCAATAGGCCTTGTTCGGAATCACATAGTGAGTCCGAACTTTGACTTTCTCAAATGAGAATACTAAGGTGTGAAATGGCATGTCTCATTTCAGGATTAAGGTAAGCATGATGCAATTCATACATAGTGACTTCGAGACATAAGTTAAATGGTTTGTTCTTATATTGTCTCTAGAAGTGCACTGGTCAATTCAGTACCTTCGGAAGATACCTAGAAGAACTATAGAGTCTCCAACTCTCAATGCCTCATAACCAGACATCATAGATTCTTCTAACAATCATACTGAGGTCAATAGTCCTTTGACCCTAAGATTGCGAATATATCGTTTTAAGCAAACTACGAAGAGTTTGTTCGTGCAAATCTACATTTGTCTCTTCGTAAGTTGTTAAGTTTGTTTATGGACTAAAAGACTAAGGTTTTATCATAAAGCTTCAAACAAAGAAAGAATGAATGAACGTTTCAACTTTATTAATGAATAGATAGGCAATTACAAGCAAGAGTCTTCGTAAGACTATATTACATCAAATGTACACAAATAGACACTACTACTCTTCTTGTGGGCACCATTGACAACAAGCTCCGTGTCCGCGAGTCGACCGATACTCCTCGCGCAGTCTCTTCACGAAATTCCTCGTGCAGGCTCTACGTGAGTCCTCGAGTCGAGTTCGAGTCCACGAGTTGACCGATACTCCTCATGCCGACTCTTCACATGTCTCCTCGAGATGAATTCATTCCTCGAGTCGACCTCCGAGTCCGCGAGTCGACCGATACTCCTCGAGCCGACTCTTCACGAAATTCCTCGTGCAGGCTCTACGTGAGTCCTCGAGTCGAGTTCGAGTCCATGAGTCGACTGATACTCCACGTGCCAACTCTTCACATGTCTCCTCGAGATGAATTCATTCCTCGAGTCGAGCTCCGAGTCCGCGAGTCGACCGATACTCCTCGCGCCGACTCTTCACGAAATTCCTCGTGCAGGCTCTACGTGAGTCGTCGAGTCGAGTTCGAGTCCACGAGTCGACTGATACTCCTTGTGCCGACTCTTCACATGTGTCCTCGAGATGAATTCATTCCTCGAGTCGAGCTCCGAGTCCACGAGTCGACCGATACTCCTCTCGCCGACTCTTCACGAAATTCCTCGTGCAGGCTCTACGTGTATCCTCGAGTCGAGTTCGAGTTCACGAGTCGACTGATACTCCTCATGCCAACTCTTCACATGTCTCCTCGAGATGAATTCATTCCTCGAGTCGAGCTCCGAGACCGCGAGTCGACCGATACTCCTCGCCCCGACTCTTCACGAAATTCCTCGTGCAGGCTAGCTCTACGTGAGCCCTCGAGTCTGGTTCGAGTCCAGGAGTCGACTGATACTCCTCGTGCCGACTCTTCACATGTCTCCTCGAGATGAATTCATTCCTCGAGTCGAGCTCCGAGTCTGCGAGTCGACCGATACTCCTCGCGCCGACTCTTCACGAAATTCCTCGTGCAGGCTCTACGTGAGTCCTCGAATCGAGTTCGAGTCCACGAGTCGACTGATACTCCTCGTGCCGACTCTTCACATGTCTCCTCGAGATGAATTCATTCCTCGAGTCGAGCTCCGAGTCCGCGAGTCAACCGATACTCCTCGCGCCGACTCTTCACGAAATTCCTCGTGCACGCTCTACGTGAGTCCTCGAGTCGAGTTCGAGTCCACGAGTCGACTGATACTCCTCGTGCCGACTCTTGACATGTCTCCTCGAGATGAATTCATTCCTCGAGTCGAGCTCCGAGTCCGCGAGTCGACCGATACTCATCGCTCCGACTCTTCACGAAATTCCTCGTGCAGTCTCTACGTGAGTCCTCGAGTCGAGTTCGAGTCCACGAGTCGACTGATACTCCTCGTGCCAACTCTTCACATGTCTCCTCGAGATGAATTCATTCCTCGAGTCGAGCTCCAAGTCTGCGAGTCGACCGATACTCCTCGCGCCGACTCTTCACGAAATTCCTCGTGCAGGCTCTACGTGAGTCCTCGAGTCGAGTTCGAGTCCACGAGTCGACTGATACTCTTCGTTCTGACTCTTCACATGTCTCCTCGATATCAATTCATTCCTCGAGTCGAGCTCTGAGTCCGCGAGTCGACCGATACTCCTCGCGCCGACTCTTCACGAAATTCCTCGTGCAGGCTCTACGTGAGTCCTCGAGTCGAGTTCGAGTTCACGAGTCGACTGATACTCCTCGTGCCAACTCTTCACATGTCTCCTCGAGATGAATTCATTCCTCGAGTCGAGCTCCGAGTCCGCGAGTCGACCGATACTCCTCGCGCCGACTCTTCACGAAATTCCTTGTGCAGGCTCTACGTGAGTCCTCGAGTCGAGTTCGAGTCCACGAGTCGACTGATACTCCTCGTGCCGACTCTTCACATGTCTCCTCGAGATGAATTCATTCCTCGAGTCGAGCTCCGAGTCCGCGAGTCGACCGATACTCCTCTCGCCGACTCTTCACGAAATTCCTCGTGCAGGCTCTACGTGAGTCCTCGAGTCGAGTTCGAGTCCACGAGTTGACTGATACTCCTCATGCCGACTCTTCACATGTCTCCTCGAGATGAATTCATTCCTCGAGTCGACCTCCGAGTCCGCGAGTCGACCGATACTCCTCGAGCCGACTCTTCACGAAATTCCTCGTGCAGGCTCTACGTGAGTCCTCGAGTCGAGTTCGAGTCCATGAGTCGACTGATACTCCACGTGCCAACTCTTCACATGTCTCCTCGAGATGAATTCATTCCTCGAGTCGAGCTCCGAGTCCGCGAGTCGACCGATACTCCTCGCGCCGACTCTTCACGAAATTCCTCGCGCCGACTCTTCATGAAATTCCTCGTGCAGGCTCTACGTGAGTCCTCGAATCATGTTTGAGTCCACGAGTCGACTGATACTCCTCGTGCCAACTCTTCACATGTCTCCTCGAGATGAATTCATTCCTCGAGTCGAGCTCCGAGTCCGCGAGTCGACCGATACTCCTCGCGCCAACTCTTCACGAAATTCCTCGTGCAGCCTAGCTCTACGTGAGTCCTCGAGTCGAGTTCGAGTCCACGAGTCGACTGATACTCCTCGTGCCGACTCTTCACATGTCTCCTCGAGATGAATTCATTCATCGAGTCGAGCTCCGAGTCCGCGAGTCGACCGATACTCCTCGCGCCGACTCTTCACGAAATTCCTCGTACAGGCTCTACGTGAGTCCTCGAGTCGAGTTCGAGTCCACGAGTCGACTGATACTCCTCGTGCCAACTCTTCACATGTCTCCTCGAGATGAATTCATTCATCGAGTCGAGCTCCGAGTCTGCGAGTCGACCGATACTCCTCGCGCCGACTCTTCACGAAATTCCTCGTAAAGGCTCTACGTGAGTCCTCGAGTCGAGTTCGAGTCCACGAGTCGACTGATACTCCTCGTGCCAACTCTTCACATGTCTCCTCGAGATGAATTCATTCCTCGAGTCGAGCTCCGAGTCCGCGAGTCAACCGATACTCCTCGCGCCGACTCTTCACGAAATTCCTCGTGCAGGCTCTACGTGAGTCCTCGAGTCGAGTTCGAGTCCACGAGTCGACTGTTACTCCTCGTGCCGACTCTTCACATGTCTCCTCGAGATGAATTCATTCCTCGAGTCGAGCTCCGAGTCCGCGAGTCGACCGATACTCATCGCTCCGACTCTTCACGAAATTCCTCGTGCAGTCTCTACGTGAGTCCTCGAGTCGAGTTCGAGTCCACGAGTCGACTGATACTCCTCGTGCCAACTCTTCACATGTCTCCTCGAGATGAATTCCTTCCTCGAGTCGAGCTCCAAGTCTGCGAGTCGACCGATACTCCTCGCGCCGACTCTTCACGAAATTCCTCGTGCAGGCTCTACGTGAGTCCTCGACTCGAGTTCGAGTCCACGAGTCGACTGATACTCTTCGTTCTGACTCTTCACATGTCTCCTCGAGATCAATTCATTCCTCCAGTCGAGCTCTGAGTCCGCGAGTCGACCGATACTCCTCGCGCCGACTCTTCACGAAATTCCTCGTGCAGGCTCTACGTGAGTCCTCGAGTCGAGTTCGAGTTCACGAGTCGACTGATACTCCTCGTGCCAACTCTTCACATGTCTCCTCGAGATGAATTCATTCCTCGTGTCGAGCTCCGAGTCCGCGAGTCGACCGATACTCCTCGCGCCGACTCTTCACGAAATTCCTTGTGCAGGTCTACGTGAGTCCTCGAGTCGAGTTCGAGTCCACGAGTCGACTGATACTCCTCGTGCCGACTCTTCACATGTCTCCTCGAGATGAATTCATTCCTCGAGTCGAGCTCCGAGTCCGCGAGTCGACCGATACTCCTCTCGCCGACTCTTCACGAAATTCCTCGTGCAGGCTCTACGTGAGTCCTCGAGTCGAGTTCGAGTCCACGAGTTGACTGATACTCCTCATGCCGACTCTTCACATGTCTCCTCGAGATGAATTCATTCCTCGAGTCGACCTCCGAGTCCGCGAGTCGACCGATACTCCTCGAGCCGACTCTTCACGAAATTCCTCGTGCAGGCTCTACGTGAGTCCTCGAGTCGAGTTCGAGTCCATGAGTCGACTGATACTCCACGTGCCAACTCTTCACATGTCTCCTCGAGATGAATTCATTCCTCGAGTCGAGCTCCGAGTCCGCGAGTCGACCGATACTCCTCGCGCCGACTCTTCACGAAATTCCTCGCGCCGACTCTTCACGAAATTCCTCGTGCAGGCTCTACGTGAGTCCTCGAATCATGTTTGAGTCCACGAGTCGACTGATACTCCTCGTGCCAACTCTTCACATGTCTCCTCGAGATGAATTCATTCCTCGAGTCGAGCTCCGAGTCCGCGAGTCGACCGATACTCCTCGCGCCAACTCTTCACGAAATTCCTCGTGCAGGCTAGCTCTACGTGAGTCCTCGAGTCGAGTTCGAGTCCACGAGTCGACTGATACTCCTCGTGCCGACTCTTCACATGTCTCCTCGAGATGAATTCATTCATCGAGTCGAGCTCCGAGTCCGCGAGTCGACCGATACTCCTCGCGCCGACTCTTCACGAAATTCCTCGTACAGGCTCTACGTGAGTCCTCGAGTCGAGTTCGAGTCCACGAGTCGACTGATACTCCTCGTGCCAACTCTTCACATGTCTCCTCGAGATGAATTCATTCATCGAGTCGAGCTCCGAGTCCGCGAGTCGACCGATACTCCTCGCGCCGACTCTTCACGAAATTCCTCGTACAGGCTCTACGTGAGTCCTCGAGTCGAGTTCGAGTCCACGAGTCGACTGTTACTCCTCGTGCCGACTCTTCACATGTCTCCTCGAGATGAATTCATTCCTCGAGTCGAGCTCCGAGTCCGCGAGTCGACCGATACTCATCGCTCCGACTCTTCACGAAATTCCTCGTGCAGTCTCTATGTGAGTCCTCGAGTCGAGTTCGAGTCCACGAGTCGACTGATACTCCTCGCGCCGACTCTTCACGAAATTCCTCGCGCCGACTCTTCACGAAATTCCTCCTGCAGGCTCTACGTGAGTCCTCGAATCATGTTTGAGTCCACGAGTCGACTGATACTCCTCGTGCCAACTCTTCACATGTCTCCTCGAGATGAATTCATTCCTCGAGTCGAGCTCCGAGTCCGCGAGTCGACCGATACTCCTCGCGCCAACTCTTCACGAAATTCCTCGTGCAGGCTAGCTCTACGTGAGTCCTCGAGTCGAGTTCGAGTCCACGAGTCGACTGATACTCCTCGTGCCGACTCTTCACATGTCTCCTCGAGATGAATTCATTCCTCGAGTCGAGCTCCGAGTCCGCGAGTCGACCGATACTCATCGCTCCGACTCTTCACGAAATTCCTCGTGCAGGCTCTACGTGAGTCCTCGAGTCGAGTTCGAGTCCACGAGTTGACTGATACTCCTCATGCCGACTCTTCACATGTCTCCTCGAGATGAATTCATTCCTCGAGTCGACCTCCGAGTCCGCGAGTCGACCGATACTCCTCGAGCCGACTCTTCACGAAATTCCTCGTGCAGGCTCTACGTGAGTCCTCGAGTCGAGTTCGAGTCCATGAGTCGACTGATACTCCACGTGCCAACTCTTCACATGTCTCCTCGAGATGAATTCATTCCTCGAGTCGAGCTCCGAGTCCGCGAGTCGACCGATACTCCTCGCGCCGACTCTTCACGAAATTCCTCGCGCCGACTCTTCATGAAATTCCTCGTGCAGGCTCTACGTGAGTCCTCGAATCATGTTTGAGTCCACGAGTCGACTGATACTCCTCGTGCCAACTCTTCACATGTCTCCTCGAGATGAATTCATTCCTCGAGTCGAGCTCCGAGTCCGCGAGTCGACCGATACTCCTCGCGCCAACTCTTCACGAAATTCCTCGTGCAGGCTAGCTCTACGTGAGTCCTCGAGTCGAGTTCGAGTCCACGAGTCGACTGATACTCCTCGTGCCGACTCTTCACATGTCTCCTCGAGATGAATTCATTCATCGAGTCGAGCTCCGAGTCCGCGAGTCGACCGATACTCCTCGCGCCGACTCTTCACGAAATTCCTCGTACAGGCTCTACGTGAGTCCTCGAGTCGAGTTCGAGTCCACGAGTCGACTGATACTCCTCGTGCCAACTCTTCACATGTCTCCTCGAGATGAATTCATTCATCGAGTCGAGCTCCGATTCCGCGAGTCGACCGATACTCCTCGCGCCGACTCTTCACGAAATTCCTCGTACAGGCTCTACGTGAGTCCTCGAGTCGAGTTCGAGTCCACGAGTCGACTGATACTCCTCGTGCCAACTCTTCACATGTCTCCTCGAGATGAATTCATTCCTCGAGTCGAGCTCCGAGTCCGCGAGTCAACCGATACTCCTCGCGCCGACTCTTCACGAAATTCCTCGTGCAGGCTCTACGTGAGTCCTCGAGTCGAGTTCGAGTCCACGAGTCGACTGTTACTCCTCGTGCCGACTCTTCACATGTCTCCTCGAGATGAATTCATTCCTCGAGTCGAGCTCCGAGTCCGCGAGTCGACCGATACTCATCGCTCCGACTCTTCACGAAATTCCTCGTGCAGTCTCTACGTGAGTCCTCGAGTCGAGTTCGAGTCCACGAGTCGACTGATACTCCTCGTGCCAACTCTTCACATGTCTCCTCGAGATGAATTCATTCCTCGAGTCGAGCTCCAAGTCTGCGAGTCGACCGATACTCCTCGCGCCGACTCTTCACGAAATTCCTCGTGCAGGCTCTACGTGAGTCCTCGAGTCGAGTTCGAGTCCACGAGTCGACTGTTACTCCTCGTGCCGACTCTTCACATGTCTCCTCGAGATGAATTCATTCCTCGAGTCGAGCTCCGAGTCCGCGAGTCGACCGATACTCATCGCTCCGACTCTTCACGAAATTCCTCGTACAGGCTCTACGTGAGTCCTCGAGTCGAGTTCGAGTCAACGAGTCGACTGATACTCCTCGTGCCGACTCTTCACATGTCTCCTCGAGATGAATTCATTCCTCGAGTCGACCTCCGAGTCCGCGAGTCGACCAATACTCCTCGAGCCGACTCTTCACGAAATTCCTCGTGCAGGCTCTACGTGAGTCCTCGAGTCGAGTTCGAGTCCATGAGTCGACTGATACTCCACGTGCCAACTCTTCACATGTCTCCTCGAGATGAATTCATTCCTCGAGTCGAGCTCCGAGTCCGCGAGTCGACCGATACTCCTCGCGCCGACTCTTCACGAAATTCCTCGCGCCGACTCTTCATGAAATTCCTCGTGCAGGCTCTACGTGAGTCCTCGAATCATGTTTGAGTCCACGAGTCGACTGATACTCCTCGTGCCAACTCTTCACATGTCTCCTCGAGATGAATTCATTCCTCGAGTCGAGCTCCGAGTCCGCGAGTCGACCGATACTCCTCTCGCCGACTCTTCACGAAATTCCTCGTGCAGGCTCTACGTGAGTCCTCGAGTAGAGTTCGAGTCCACGAGTTGACTGATACTCCTCATGCCGACTCTTCACATGTCTCCTCGAGATGAATTCATTCCTCGAGTCGACCTCCGAGTCCGCGAGTCGACCGATACTCCTCGAGCCGACTCTTCACGAAATTCCTCGTGCAGGCTCTACGTGAGTCCTCGAGTCGAGTTCGAGTCCATGAGTCGACTGATACTCCACGTGCCAACTCTTCACATGTCTCCTCGAGATGAATTCATTCCTCAAGTCGAGCTCCGAGTCCGCGAGTCGACCGATACTCCTCGCGCCGACTCTTCACGAAATTCCTCGCGCCGACTCTTCATGAAATTCCTCGTGCAGGCTCTACGTGAGTCCTCGAATCATGTTTGAGTCCACGAGTCGACTGATACTCCTCGTGCCAACTCTTCACATGTCTCCTCGAGATGAATTCATTCCTCGAGTCGAGCTCCGAGTCCGCGAGTCGACCGATACTCCTCGCGCCAACTCTTCACGAAATTCCTCGTGCAGGCTAGCTCTACGTGAGTCCTCGAGTCGAGTTCGAGTCCACGAGTCGACTGATACTCCTCGTGCCGACTCTTCACATGTCTCCTCGAGATGAATTCATTCATCGAGTCGAGCTCCGAGTCCGCGAGTCGACCGATACTCCTCGCGCCGACTCTTCACGAAATTCCTCGTACAGGCTCTACGTGAGTCCTCGAGTCGAGTTCGAGTCCACGAGTCGACTGATACTCCTCGTGCCAACTCTTCACATGTCTCCTCGAGATGAATTCATTCATCGAGTCGAGCTCCGAGTCCGCGAGTCGACCGATACTCCTCGCGCCGACTCTTCACGAAATTCCTCGTACAGGCTCTACGTGAGTCCTCGAGTCGAGTTCGAGTCCACGAGTCGACTGATACTCCTCGTGCCAACTCTTCACATGTCTCCTCGAGATGAATTCATTCCTCGAGTCGAGCTCCGAGTCCGCGAGTCAACCGATACTCCTCGCGCCGACTCTTCACGAAATTCCTCGTGCAGGCTCTACGTGAGTCCTCGAGTCGAGTTCGAGTCCACGAGTCGACTGTTACTCCTCGTGCCGACTCTTCACATGTCTCCTCGAGATGAATTCATTCCTCGAGTCGAGCTCCGAGTCCGCGAGTCGACCGATACTCATCGCTCCGACTCTTCACGAAATTCCTCGTGCAGTCTCTACGTGAGTCCTCGAGTCGAGTTCGAGTCCACGAGTCGACTGATAATCCTCGTGCCAACTCTTCACATGTCTCCTCGAGATGAATTCATTCCTCGAGTCGAGCTCCAAGTCTGCGAGTCGACCGATACTCCTCGCGCCGACTCTTCACGAAATTCCTCGTGCAGGCTCTACGTGAGTCCTCGACTCGAGTTCGAGTCCACGAGTCGACTGATACTCTTCGTTCTGACTCTTCACATGTCTCCTCGAGATCAATTCATTCCTCGAGTCGAGCTCTGAGTCCGCGAGTCGACCGATACTCCTCGCGCCGACTCTTCACGAAATTCCTCGTGCAGGCTCTACGTGAGTCCTCGAGTCGAGTTCGAGTCCACGAGTCGACTGTTACTCCTCGTGCCGACTCTTCACATGTCTCCTCGAGATGAATTCATTCCTCGAGTCGAGCTCCGAGTCCGCGAGTCGACCGATACTCATCGCTCCGACTCTTCACGAAATTCCTCGTACAGGCTCTACGTGAGTCCTCGAGTCGAGTTCGAGTCCACGAGTCGACTGATACTCCTCGTGCCGACTCTTCACATGTCTCCTCGAGATGAATTCATTCCTCGAGTCGACCTCCGAGTCCGCGAGTCGACCGATACTCCTCGAGCCGACTCTTCACGAAATTCCTCGTGCAGGCTCTACGTGAGTCCTCGAGTCGAGTTCGAGTCCATGAGTCGACTGATACTCCACGTGCCAACTCTTCACATGTCTCCTCGAGATGAATTCATTCCTCGAGTCGAGCTCCGAGTCCGCGAGTCGACCGATACTCCTCGCGCCGACTCTTCACGAAATTCCTCGCGCCGACTCTTCACGAAATTCCTCGTGCAGGCTCTACGTGAGTCCTCGAATCATGTTTGAGTCCACGAGTCGACTGATACTCCTCGTGCCAACTCTTCACATGTCTCCTCGAGATGAATTCATTCCTCGAGTCGAGCTCCGAGTCCGCGAGTCGACCGATACTCCTCGCGCCAACTCTTCACGAAATTCCTCGTGCAGGCGAGCTCTACGTGAGTCCTCGAGTCGAGTTCGAGTCCACGAGTCGACTGATACTCCTCGTGCCAACTCTTCACATGTCTCCTCGAGATGAATTCATTCATCGAGTCGAGCTCCGAGTCCGCGAGTCGACCGATACTCCTCGCGCCGACTCTTCACGAAATTCCTCGTACAGGCTCTACGTGAGTCCTCGAGTCGAGTTCGAGTCCACGAGTCGACTGATACTCCTCGTGCCAACTCTTCACATGTCTCCTCGAGATGAATTCATTCCTCGAGTCGAGCTCCGAGTCCGCGAGTCAATACTCCTCGCGCCGACTCTTCACGAAATTCCTCGTGCAGGCTCTACGTGAGTCCTCGAGTCGAGTTCGAGTCCACGAGTCGACTGTTACTCCTCGTGCCGACTCTTCACATGTCTCCTCGAGATGAATTCATTCCTCGAGTCGAGCTCCGAGTCCGCGAGTCGACCGATACTCATCGCTCCGACTCTTCACGAAATTCCTCGTGCAGTCTCTACGTGAGTCCTCGAGTCGAGTTCGAGTCCACGAGTCGACTGATACTCCTCGTGCCAACTCTTCACATGTCTCCTCGAGATGAATTCATTCCTCGAGTCGAGCTCCAAGTCTGCGAGTCGACCGATACTCCTCGCGCCGACTCTTCACGAAATTCCTCGTGCAGGCTCTACGTGAGTCCTCGACTCGAGTTCGAGTCCACGAGTCGACTGATACTCTTCGTTCTGACTCTTCACATGTCTCCTCGAGATCAATTCATTCCTCGAGTCGACCGATACTCCTCGCGCCGACTCTTCACGAAATTCCTCGTGCAGGCTCTACGTGAGTCCTCGAGTCGAGTTCGAGTTCACGAGTCGACTGATACTCCTCGTGCCAACTCTTCACATGTCTCCTCGAGATGAATTCATTCATCGAGTCGAGCTCCGAGTCCGCGAGTCGACCGATACTCCTCGCGCCGACTCTTCACGAAATTCCTTGTGCAGGCTCTACGTGAGTCCTCGAGTCGAGTTCGAGTCCACGAGTCGACTGATACTCCTCGTGCCGACTCTTCACATGTCTCCTCGAGATGAATTCATTCCTCGAGTCGAGCTCCGAGTCCGCGAGTCGACCGATACTCCTCTCGCCGACTCTTCACGAAATTCCTCGTGCAGGCTCTACGTGAGTCCTCGAGTCGAGTTCGAGTCCACGAGTTGACTGATACTCCTCATGCCGACTCTTCACATGTCTCCTCGAGATGAATTCATTCCTCGAGTCGACCTCCGAGTCCGCGAGTCGACCGATACTCCTCGAGCCGACTCTTCACGAAATTCCTCGTGCAGGCTCTACGTGAGTCCTCGAGTCGAGTTCGAGTCCATGAGTCGACTGATACTCCACGTGCCAACTCTTCACATGTCTCCTCGAGATGAATTCATTCCTCGAGTCGAGCTCCGAGTCCGCGAGTCGACCGATACTCCTCGCGCCGACTCTTCACGAAATTCCTCGCGCCGACTCTTCATGAAATTCCTCGTGCAGGCTCTACGTGAGTCCTCGAATCATGTTTGAGTCCACGAGTCGACTGATACTCCTCGTGCCAACTCTTCACATGTCTCCTCGAGATGAATTCATTCCTCGAGTCGAGCTCCGAGTCCGCGAGTCGACCGATACTCCTCGCGCCAACTCTTCACGAAATTCCTCGTGCAGGCTAGCTCTACGTGAGTCCTCGAGTCGAGTTCGAGTCCACGAGTCGACTGATACTCCTCGTGCCGACTCTTCACATGTCTCCTCGAGATGAATTCATTCATCGAGTCGAGCTCCGAGTCTGCGAGTCGACCGATACTCCTCGCGCCGACTCTTCACGAAATTCCTCGTACAGGCTCTACGTGAGTCCTCGAGTCGAGTTCGAGTCCACGAGTCGACTGATACTCCTCGTGCCAACTCTTCACATGTCTCCTCGAGATGAATTCATTCATCGAGTCGAGCTCCGAGTCCGCGAGTCGACCGATACTCCTCGCGCCGACTCTTCACGAAATTCCTCGTACAGGCTCTACGTGAGTCCTCGAGTCGAGTTCGAGTCCACGAGTCGACTGATACTCCTCGTGCCAACTCTTCACATGTCTCCTCGAGATGAATTCATTCCTCGAGTCGAGCTCCGAGTCCGCGAGTCAACCGATACTCCTCGCGCCGACTCTTCACGAAATTCCTCGTGCAGGCTCTACGTGAGTCCTCGAGTCGAGTTCGAGTCCACGAGTCGACTGTTACTCCTCGTGCCGACTCTTCACATGTCTCCTCGAGATGAATTCATTCCTCGAGTCGAGCTCCGAGTCCGCGAGTCGACCGATACTCATCGCTCCGACTCTTCACGAAATTCCTCGTGCAGTCTCTACGTGAGTCCTCGAGTCGAGTTCGAGTCCACGAGTCGACTGATACTCCTCGAGCCAACTCTTCACATGTCTCCTAGAGATGAATTCATTCCTCGAGTCGAGCTCCAAGTCTGCGAGTCGACCGATACTCCTCGCGCCGACTCTTCACGAAATTCCTCGTGCAGGCTCTACGTGAGTCCTCGACTCGAGTTCGAGTCCACGAGTCGACTGATACTCTTCGTTCTGACTCTTCACATGTCTCCTCGAGATCAATTCATTCCTCGAGTCGAGCTCTGAGTCCGCGAGTCGACCGATACTCCTCGCGCCGACTCTTCACGAAATTCCTCGTGCAGGCTCTACGTGAGTCCTCGAGTCGAGTTCGAGTTCACGAGTCGACTGATACTCCTCGTGCCAACTCTTCACATGTCTCCTCGAGATGAATTCATTCCTCGAGTCGAGCTCCGAGTCCGCGAGTCGACCGATACTCCTCGCGCCGACTCTTCACGAAATTCCTTGTGCAGGCTCTACGTGAGTCCTCGAGTCGAGTTCGAGTCCACGAGTCGACTGATACTCCTCGTGCCGACTCTTCACATGTCTCCTCGAGATGAATTCATTCCTCGAGTCGAGCTCCGAGTCCGCGAGTCGACCGATACTCCTCTCGCCGACTCTTCACGAAATTCCTCGTGCAGGCTCTACGTGAGTCCTCGAGTCGAGTTCGAGTCCACGAGTTGACTGATACTCCTCATGCCGACTCTTCACATGTCTCCTCGAGATGAATTCATTCCTCGAGTCGACCTCCGAGTCCGCGAGTCGACCGATACTCCTCGAGCCGACTCTTCACGAAATTCCTCGTGCAGGCTCTACGTGAGTCCTCGAGTCGAGTTCGAGTCCATGAGTCGACTGATACTCCACGTGCCAACTCTTCACATGTCTCCTCGAGATGAATTCATTCCTCGAGTCGAGCTCCGAGTCCGCGAGTCGACCGATACTCCTCGCGCCGACTCCTCACGAAATTCCTCGCGCCGACTCTTCATGAAATTCCTCGTGCAGGCTCTACGTGAGTCCTCGAATCATGTTTGAGTCCACGAGTCGACTGATACTCCTCGTACCAACTCTTCACATGTCTCCTCGAGATGAATTCATTCCTCGAGTCGAGCTCCGAGTCCGCGAGTCGACCGATACTCCTCGCGCCAACTCTTCACGAAATTCCTCGTGCAGGCTAGCTCTACGTGAGTCCTCGAGTCGAGTTCGAGTCCACGAGTCGACTGATACTCCTCGTGCCGACTCTTCACATGTCTCCTCGAGATGAATTCATTCATCGAGTCGAGCTCCGAGTCCGCGAGTCGACCGATACTCCTCGCGCCGACTCTTCACGAAATTCCTCGTACAGGCTCTACGTGAGTCCTCGAGTCGAGTTCGAGTCCACGAGTCGACTGATACTCCTCGTGCCAACTCTTCACATGTCTCCTCGAGATGAATTCATTCATCGAGTCGAGCTCCGAGTCCGCGAGTCGACCGATACTCCTCGCGCCGACTCTTCACGAAATTCCTCGTAAAGGCTCTACGTGAGTCCTCGAGTCGAGTTCGAGTCCACGAGTCGACTGATACTCCTCGTGCCAACTCTTCACATGTCTCCTCGAGATGAATTCATTCCTCGAGTCGAGCTCCGAGTCCGCGAGTCAACCGATACTCCTCGCGCCGACTCTTCACGAAATTCCTCGTGCAGGCTCTACGTGAGTCCTCGAGTCGAGTTCGAGTCCACGAGTCGACTGTTACTCCTCGTGCCGACTCTTCACATGTCTCCTCGAGATGAATTCATTCCTCGAGTCGAGCTCCGAGTCCGCGAGTCGACCGATACTCATCGCTCCGACTCTTCACGAAATTCCTCGTGCAGTCTCTACGTGAGTCCTCGAGTCGAGTTCGAGTCCACGAGTCGACTGATACTCCTCGTGGCAACTCTTCACATGTCTCCTCGAGATGAATTCATTCCTCGAGTCGAGCTCCAAGTCTGCGAGTCGACCGATACTCCTCGCGCCGACTCTTCACGAAATTCCTCGTGCAGGCTCTACGTGAGTCCTCGACTCGAGTTCGAGTCCACGAGTCGACTGATACTCTTCGTTCTGACTCTTCACATGTCTCCTCGAGATCAATTCATTCCTCGAGTCGAGCTCTGAGTCCGCGAGTCGACCGATACTCCTCGCGCCGACTCTTCACGAAATTCCTCGTGCAGGCTCTACGTGAGTCCTCGAGTCGAGTTCGAGTTCACGAGTCGACTGATACTCCTCGTGCCAACTCTTCACATGTCTCCTCGAGATGAATTCATTCCTCGAGTCGAGCTCCGAGTCCGCGAGTCGACCGATACTCCTCGCGCCGACTCTTCACGAAATTCCTTGTGCAGGCTCTACGTGAGTCCTCGAGTCGAGTTCGAGTCCACGAGTCGACTGATACTCCTCGTGCCGACTCTTCACATGTCTCCTCGAGATGAATTCATTCCTCGAGTCGAGCTCCGAGTCCGCGAGTCGACCGATACTCCTCTCGCCGACTCTTCACGAAATTCCTCGTGCAGGCTCTACGTGAGTCCTCGAGTCGAGTTCGAGTCCACGAGTTGACTGATACTCCTCATGCCGACTCTTCACATGTCTCCTCGAGATGAATTCATTCCTCGAGTCGACCTCCGAGTCCGCGAGTCGACCGATACTCCTCGAGCCGACTCTTCACGAAATTCCTCGTGCAGGCTCTACGTGAGTCCTCGAGTCGAGTTCGAGTCCATGAGTCGACTGATACTCCACGTGCCAACTCTTCACATGTCTCCTCGAGATGAATTCATTCCTCGAGTCGAGCTCCGACTCCGCGAGTCGACCGATACTCCTCGCCCCGACTCTTCACGAAATTCCTCGCGCCGACTCTTCATGAAATTCCTCGTGCAGGCTTTACGTGAGTCCTCGAATCATGTTTGAGTCCACGAGTCGACTGATACTCCTCGTGCCAACTCTTCACATGTCTCCTCGAGATGAATTCATTCCTCGAGTCGAGCTCCGAGTCCGCGAGTCGACCGATACTCCTCGCGCCAACTCTTCACGAAATTCCTCGTGCAGGCTAGCTCTACGTGAGTCCTCGAGTCGAGTTCGAGTCCACGAGTCGACTGATACTCCTCGTGCCGACTCTTCACATGTCTCCTCGAGATGAATTCATTCATCGAGTCGAGCTCCGAGTCCGCGAGTCGACCGATACTCCTCGCGCCGACTCTTCACGAAATTCCTCGTACAGGCTCTACGTGAGTCCTCGAGTCGAGTTCGAGTCCACGAGTCGACTGATACTCCTCGTGCCAACTCTTCACATGTCTCCTCGAGATGAATTCATTCATCGAGTCGAGCTCCGAGTCCGCGAGTCGACCGATACTCCTCGCGCCGACTCTTCACGAAATTCCTCGCACAGGCTCTACGTGAGTCCTCGAGTCGAGTTCGAGTCCACGAGTCGACTGATACTCCTCGTGCCAACTCTTCACATGTCTCCTCGAGATGAATTCATTCCTCGAGTCGAGCTCCGAGTCCGCGAGTCAACCGATACTCCTCGCGCCGACTCTTCACGAAATTCCTCGTGCAGGCTCTACGTGAGTCCTCGAGTCGAGTTCGAGTCCACGAGTCGACTGTTACTCCTCGTGCCGACTCTTCACATGTCTCCTCGAGATGAATTCATTCCTCGAGTCGAGCTCCGAGTCCGCGAGTCGACCGATACTCATCGCTCCGACTCTTCACGAAATTCCTCGTGCAGTCTCTACGTGAGTCCTCGAGTCGAGTTCGAGTCCACGAGTCGACTGATACTCCTCGTGGCAACTCTTCACATGTCTCCTCGAGATGAATTCATTCCTCGAGTCGAGCTCCAAGTCTGCGAGTCGACCGATACTCCTCGCGCCGACTCTTCACGAAATTCCTCGTGCAGGCTCTACGTGAGTCCTCGACTCGAGTTCGAGTCCACGAGTCGACTGATACTCTTCGTTCTGACTCTTCACATGTCTCCTCGAGATCAATTCATTCCTCGAGTCGAGCTCTGAGTCCGCGAGTCGACCGATACTCCTCGCGCCGACTCTTCACGAAATTCCTCGTGCAGGCTCTACGTGAGTCCTCGAGTCGAGTTCGAGTTCACGAGTCGACTGATACTCCTCGTGCCAACTCTTCACATGTCTCCTCGAGATGAATTCATTCCTCGAGTCGAGCTCCGAGTCCGCGAGTCGACCGATACTCCTCGCGCCGACTCTTCACGAAATTCCTTGTGCAGGCTCTACGTGAGTCCTCGAGTCGAGTTCGAGTCCACGAGTCGACTGATACTCCTCGTGCCGACTCTTCACATGTCTCCTCGAGATGAATTCATTCCTCAAGTCGAGCTCCGAGTCCGCGAGTCGACCGATACTCCTCTCGCCGACTCTTCACGAAATTCCTCGTGCAGGCTCTACGTGAGTCCTCGAGTCGAGTTCGAGTCCACGAGTTGACTGATACTCCTCATGCCGACTCTTCACATGTCTCCTCGAGATGAATTCATTCCTCGAGTCGACCTCCGAGTCCGCGAGTCGACCGATACTCCTCGAGCCGACTCTTCACGAAATTCCTCGTGCAGGCTCTACGTGAGTCCTCGAGTCGAGTTCGAGTCCATGAGTCGACTGATACTCCACGTGCCAACTCTTCACATGTCTCCTCGAGATGAATTCATTCCTCGAGTCGAGCTCCGAGTCCGCGAGTCGACCGATACTCCTCGCGCCGACTCCTCACGAAATTCCTCGCGCCGACTCTTCATGAAATTCCTCGTGCAGGCTCTACGTGAGTCCTCGAATCATGTTTGAGTCCACGAGTCGACTGATACTCCTCGTACCAACTCTTCACATGTCTCCTCGAGATGAATTCATTCCTCGAGTCGAGCTCCGAGTCCGCGAGTCGACCGATACTCCTCGCGCCAACTCTTCACGAAATTCCTCGTGCAGGCTAGCTCTACGTGAGTCCTCGAGTCGAGTTCGAGTCCACGAGTCGACTGATACTCCTCGTGCCAACTCTTCACATGTCTCCTCGAGATGAATTCATTCATCGAGTCGAGCTCCGAGTCCGCGAGTCGACCGATACTCCTCGCGCCGACTCTTCACGAAATTCCTCGCACAGGCTCTACGTGAGTCCTCGAGTCGAGTTCGAGTCCACGAGTCGACTGATACTCCTCGTGCCAACTCTTCACATGTCTCCTCGAGATGAATTCATTCCTCGAGTCGAGCTCCGAGTCCGCGAGTCAACCGATACTCCTCGCGCCGACTCTTCACGAAATTCCTCGTGCAGGCTCTACGTGAGTCCTCGAGTCGAGTTCGAGTCCACGAGTCGACTGTTACTCCTCGTGCCGACTCTTCACATGTCTCCTCGAGATGAATTCATTCCTCGAGTCGAGCTCCGAGTCCGCGAGTCGACCGATACTCATCGCTCCGACTCTTCACGAAATTCCTCGTGCAGTCTCTACGTGAGTCCTCGAGTCGAGTTCGAGTCCACGAGTCGACTGATACTCCTCGTGGCAACTCTTCACATGTCTCCTCGAGATGAATTCATTCCTCGAGTCGAGCTCCAAGTCTGCGAGTCGACCGATACTCCTCGCGCCGACTCTTCACGAAATTCCTCGTGCAGGCTCTACGTGAGTCCTCGACTCGAGTTCGAGTCCACGAGTCGACTGATACTCTTCGTTCTGACTCTTCACATGTCTCCTCGAGATCAATTCATTCCTCGAGTCGAGCTCTGAGTCCGCGAGTCGACCGATACTCCTCGCGCCGACTCTTCACGAAATTCCTCGTGCAGGCTCTACGTGAGTCCTCGAGTCGAGTTCGAGTTCACGAGTCGACTGATACTCCTCGTGCCAACTCTTCACATGTCTCCTCGAGATGAATTCATTCCTCGAGTCGAGCTCCGAGTCCGCGAGTCGACCGATACTCCTCGCGCCGACTCTTCACGAAATTCCTTGTGCAGGCTCTACGTGAGTCCTCGAGTCGAGTTCGAGTCCACGAGTCGACTGATACTCCTCGTGCCGACTCTTCACATGTCTCCTCGAGATGAATTCATTCCTCAAGTCGAGCTCCGAGTCCGCGAGTCGACCGATACTCCTCTCGCCGACTCTTCACGAAATTCCTCGTGCAGGCTCTACGTGAGTCCTCGAGTCGAGTTCGAGTCCACGAGTTGACTGATACTCCTCATGCCGACTCTTCACATGTCTCCTCGAGATGAATTCATTCCTCGAGTCGACCTCCGAGTCCGCGAGTCGACCGATACTCCTCGAGCCGACTCTTCACGAAATTCCTCGTGCAGGCTCTACGTGAGTCCTCGAGTCGAGTTCGAGTCCATGAGTCGACTGATACTCCACGTGCCAACTCTTCACATGTCTCCTCGAGATGAATTCATTCCTCGAGTCGAGCTCCGAGTCCGCGAGTCGACCGATACTCCTCGCGCCGACTCCTCACGAAATTCCTCGCGCCGACTC
The DNA here is from genome assembly GCF_054948205.1 of Urtica dioica subsp. dioica. Taxonomy (NCBI): domain Eukaryota; kingdom Viridiplantae; phylum Streptophyta; class Magnoliopsida; order Rosales; family Urticaceae; genus Urtica; species Urtica dioica. Next base: position 35,296,260 of record NC_142756.1, on the reverse strand, counting down.
TTCATGAAATTCCTCGTGCAGGCTCTACGTGAGTCCTCGAATCATGTTTGAGTCCACGAGTCGACTGATACTCCTCGTACCAACTCTTCACATGTCTCCTCGAGATGAATTCATTCCTCGAGTCGAGCTCCGAGTCCGCGAGTCGACCGATACTCCTCGCGCCAACTCTTCACGAAATTCCTCGTGCAGGCTAGCTCTACGTGAGTCCTCGAGTCGAGTTCGAGTCCACGAGTCGACTGATACTCCTCGTGCCGACTCTTCACATGTCTCCTCGAGATGAATTCATTCATCGAGTCGAGCTCCGAGTCCGCGAGTCGACCGATACTCCTCGCGCCGACTCTTCACGATATTCCTCGTACAGGCTCTACGTGAGTCCTCGAGTCGAGTTCGAGTCCACGAGTCGACTGATACTCCTCGTGCCAACTCTTCACATGTCTCCTCGAGATGAATTCATTCATCGAGTCGAGCTCCGAGTCCGCGAGTCGACCGATACTCCTCGCGCCGACTCTTCACGAAATTCCTCGTAAAGGCTCTACGTGAGTCCTCGAGTCGAGTTCGAGTCCACGAGTCGACTGATACTCCTCGTGCCAACTCTTCACATGTCTCCTCGAGATGAATTCATTCCTCGAGTCGAGCTCCGAGTCCGCGAGTCAACCGATACTCCTCGCGCCGACTCTTCACGAAATTCCTCGTGCAGGCTCTACGTGAGTCCTCGAGTCGAGTTCGAGTCCACGAGTCGACTGTTACTCCTCGTGCCGACTCTTCACATGTCTCCTCGAGATGAATTCATTCCTCGAGTCGAGCTCCGAGTCCGCGAGTCGACCGATACTCATCGCTCCGACTCTTCACGAAATTCCTCGTGCAGTCTCTACGTGAGTCCTCGAGTCGAGTTCGAGTCCACGAGTCGACTGATACTCCTCGTGGCAACTCTTCACATGTCTCCTCGAGATGAATTCATTCCTCGAGTCGAGCTCCAAGTCTGCGAGTCGACCGATACTCCTCGCGCCGACTCTTCACGAAATTCCTCGTGCAGGCTCTACGTGAGTCCTCGACTCGAGTTCGAGTCCACGAGTCGACTGATACTCTTCGTTCTGACTCTTCACATGTCTCCTCGAGATCAATTCATTCCTCGAGTCGAGCTCTGAGTCCGCGAGTCGACCGATACTCCTCGCGCCGACTCTTCACGAAATTCCTCGTGCAGGCTCTACGTGAGTCCTCGAGTCGAGTTCGAGTTCACGAGTCGACTGATACTCCTCGTGCCAACTCTTCACATGTCTCCTCGAGATGAATTCATTCCTCGAGTCGAGCTCCGAGTCCGCGAGTCGACCGATACTCCTCGCGCCGACTCTTCACGAAATTCCTTGTGCAGGCTCTACGTGAGTCCTCGAGTCGAGTTCGAGTCCACGAGTCGACTGATACTCCTCGTGCCGACTCTTCACATGTCTCCTCGAGATGAATTCATTCCTCAAGTCGAGCTCCGAGTCCGCGAGTCGACCGATACTCCTCTCGCCGACTCTTCACGAAATTCCTCGTGCAGGCTCTACGTGAGTCCTCGAGTCGAGTTCGAGTCCACGAGTTGACTGATACTCCTCATGCCGACTCTTCACATGTCTCCTCGAGATGAATTCATTCCTCGAGTCGACCTCCGAGTCCGCGAGTCGACCGATACTCCTCGAGCCGACTCTTCACGAAATTCCTCGTGCAGGCTCTACGTGAGTCCTCGAGTCGAGTTCGAGTCCATGAGTCGACTGATACTCCACGTGCCAACTCTTCACATGTCTCCTCGAGATGAATTCATTCCTCGAGTCGAGCTCCGAGTCCGCGAGTCGACCGATACTCCTCGCGCCGACTCCTCACGAAATTCCTCGCGCCGACTCTTCATGAAATTCCTCGTGCAGGCTCTACGTGAGTCCTCGAATCATGTTTGAGTCCACGAGTCGACTGATACTCCTCGTACCAACTCTTCACATGTCTCCTCGAGATGAATTCATTCCTCGAGTCGAGCTCCGAGTCCGCGAGTCGACCGATACTCCTCGCGCCAACTCTTCACGAAATTCCTCGTGCAGGCTAGCTCTACGTGAGTCCTCGAGTCGAGTTCGAGTCCACGAGTCGACTGATACTCCTCGTGCCGACTCTTCACATGTCTCCTCGAGATGAATTCATTCATCGAGTCGAGCTCCGAGTCCGCGAGTCGACCGATACTCCTCGCGCCGACTCTTCACGAAATTCCTCGTACAGGCTCTACGTGAGTCCTCGAGTCGAGTTCGAGTCCACGAGTCGACTGATACTCCTCGTGCCAACTCTTCACATGTCTCCTCGAGATGAATTCATTCATCGAGTCGAGCTCCGAGTCCGCGAGTCGACCGATACTCCTCGCGCCGACTCTTCACGAAATTCCTCGTAAAGGCTCTACGTGAGTCCTCGAGTCGAGTTCGAGTCCACGAGTCGACTGATACTCCTCGTGCCAACTCTTCACATGTCTCCTCGAGATGAATTCATTCCTCGAGTCGAGCTCCGAGTCCGCGAGTCAACCGATACTCCTCGCGCCGACTCTTCACGAAATTCCTCGTGCAGGCTCTACGTGAGTCCTCGAGTCGAGTTCGAGTCCACGAGTCGACTGTTACTCCTCGTGCCGACTCTTCACATGTCTCCTCGAGATGAATTCATTCCTCGAGTCGAGCTCCGAGTCCGCGAGTCGACCGATACTCATCGCTCCGACTCTTCACGAAATTCCTCGTGCAGTCTCTACGTGAGTCCTCGAGTCGAGTTCGAGTCCACGAGTCGACTGATACTCCTCGTGGCAACTCTTCACATGTCTCCTCGAGATGAATTCATTCCTCGAGTCGAGCTCCAAGTCTGCGAGTCGACCGATACTCCTCGCGCCGACTCTTCACGAAATTCCTCGTGCAGGCTCTACGTGAGTCCTCGACTCGAGTTCGAGTCCACGAGTCGACTGATACTCTTCGTTCTGACTCTTCACATGTCTCCTCGAGATCAATTCATTCCTCGAGTCGAGCTCTGAGTCCGCGAGTCGACCGATACTCCTCGCGCCGACTCTTCACGAAATTCCTCGTACAGGCTCTACGTGAGTCCTCGAGTCGAGTTCGAGTCCACGAGTCGACTGATACTCCTCGTGCCAACTCTTCACATGTCTCCTCGAGATGAATTCATTCATCGAGTCGAGCTCCGAGTCCGCGAGTCGACCGATACTCCTCGCGCCGACTCTTCACGAAATTCCTCGTGCAGGCTCTACGTGAGTCATCGAGTCGAGTTCGAGTTCACGAGTCGACTGATACTCCTCGTGCCAACTCTTCACATGTCTCCTCGAGATGAATTCATTCCTCGAGTCGAGCTCCGAGTCCGCGAGTCGACCGATACTCCTCGCGCCGACTCTTCACGAAATTCCTTGTGCAGGCTCTACGTGAGTCCTCGAGTCGAGTTCGAGTCCACGAGTCGACTGATACTCCTCGTGCCGACTCTTCACATGTCTCCTCGAGATGAATTCATTCCTCGAGTCGAGCTCCGAGTCCGCGAGTCGACCGATACTCCTCTCGCCGACTCTTCACGAAATTCCTCGTGCAGGCTCTACGTGAGTCCTCGAGTCGAGTTCGAGTCCACGAGTTGACTGATACTCCTCATGCCGACTCTTCACATGTCTCCTCGAGATGAATTCATTCCTCGAGTCGACCTCCGAGTCCGCGAGTCGACCGATACTCCTCGAGCCGACTCTTCACGAAATTCCTCGTGCAGGCTCTACGTGAGTCCTCGAGTCGAGTTCGAGTCCATGAGTCGACTGATACTCCACGTGCCAACTCTTCACATGTCTCCTCGAGATGAATTCATTCCTCGAGTCGAGCTCCGAGTCCGCGAGTCGACCGATACTCCTCGCGCCGACTCTTCACGAAATTCCTCGCGCCGACTCTTCATGAAATTCCTCGTGCAGGCTCTACGTGAGTCCTCGAATCATGTTTGAGTCCACGAGTCGACTGATACTCCTCGTGCCAACTCTTCACATGTCTCATCGAGATGAATTTATTCCTCGAGTCGAGCTCCGAGTCCGCGAGTCGACCGATACTCCTCGCGCCGACTCTTCACGAAATTCCTCGTGCAGGCTAGCTCTACGTGAGTCCTCGAGTCGAGCTCCGAGTCCGCGAGTCGACCGATACTCCTCGCGCCGACTCTTCACGAAATTCCTCGTGCAGGCTCTACGTGCGTCCTCGAGTCTAGTTCGAGTCCATGAGTCGACTGATACTCCTCGTGCCAACTCTTCACATGTCTCATCGAGATGAATTCATTCCTCGAGTCGAGCTCCGAGTCCGCGAGTCGACCGATACTCCTCGCGCCGACTCTTCACGAAATTCCTCGTGCAGGCTCTACGTGAGTCCTCGAGTCGAGTTCGAGTCCACGAGTCGACTGATACTCTTCGTTCTGACTCTTCACATGTCTCCTCGAGATGAATTCATTCCTCGAGTCGAGCTCCGAGTCCGCGAGTCGACCGATACTCCTCGCGCCAACTCTTCACGAAATTCCTCGTGCAGGCTAGCTCTACGTGAGTCCTCGAGTCGAGTTCGAGTCCACGAGTCGACTGATACTCCTCGTGCCGACTCTTCACATGTCTCCTCGAGATGAATTCATTCATCGAGTCGAGCTCCGAGTCCGCGAGTCGACCGATACTCCTCGCGCCGACTCTTCACGAAATTCCTCGTACAGGCTCTACGTGAGTCCTCGAGTCGAGTTCGAGTCCACGAGTCGACTGATACTCCTCGTGCCAACTCTTCACATGTCTCCTCGAGATGAATTCATTCATCGAGTCGAGCTCCGAGTCCGCGAGTCGACCGATACTCCTCGCGCCGACTCTTCACGAAATTCCTCGTACAGGCTCTACGTGAGTCCTCGAGTCGAGTTCGAGTCCACGAGTCGACTGATACTCCTCGTGCCAACTCTTCACATGTCTCCTCGAGATGAATTCATTCCTCGAGTCGAGCTCCGAGTCCGCGAGTCAACCGATACTCCTCGCGCCGACTCTTCACGAAATTCCTCGTGCAGGCTCTACGTGAGTCCTCGAGTCGAGTTCGAGTCCACGAGTCGACTGTTACTCCTCGTGCCGACTCTTCACATGTCTCCTCGAGATGAATTCATTCCTCGAGTCGAGCTCCGAGTCCGCGAGTCGACCGATACTCATCGCTCCGACTCTTCACGAAATTCCTCGTGCAGTCTCTACGTGAGTCCTCGAGTCGAGTTCGAGTCCACGAGTCGACTGATACTCCTCGAGCCAACTCTTCACATGTCTCCTAGAGATGAATTCATTCCTCGAGTCGAGCTCCAAGTCTGCGAGTCGACCGATACTCCTCGCGCCGACTCTTCACGAAATTCCTCGTACAGGCTCTACGTGAGTCCTCGACTCGAGTTCGAGTCCACGAGTCGACAGATACTCTTCGTTCTGACTCTTCACATGTCTCCTCGAGATCAATTCATTCCTCGAGTCGAGCTCTGAGTCCGCGAGTCGACCGATACTCCTCGCGCCGACTCTTCACGAAATTCTTCGTGCAGGCTCTACGTGAGTCCTCGAGTCGAGTTCGAATTCACGAGTCGACTGATACTCCTCGTGCCAACTCTTCACATGTCTCCTCGAGATGAATTCATTCCTCGAGTCGAGCTCCGAGTCCGCGAGTCGACCGATACTCCTCGCGCCGACTCTTCACGAAATTCCTTGTGCAGGCTCTACGTGAGTCCTCGAGTCGAGTTCGAGTCCACGAGTCGACTGATACTCCTCGTGCCGACTCTTCACATGTCTCCTCGAGATGAATTCATTCCTCGAGTCGAGCTCCGAGTCCGCGAGTCGACCGATACTCCTCTCGCCGACTCTTCACGAAATTCCTCGTGCAGGCTCTACGTGAGTCCTCGAGTCGAGTTCGAGTCCACGAGTTGACTGATACTCCTCATGCCGACTATTCACATGTCTCCTCGAGATGAATTCATTCCTCGAGTCGACCTCCGAGTCCGCGAGTCGACCGATACTCCTCGAGCCGACTCTTCACGAAATTCCTCGTACAGGCTCTACGTGAGTCCTCGAGTCGAGTTCGAGTCCATGAGTCGACTGATACTCCACGTGCCAACTCTTCACATGTCTCCTCGAGATGAATTCATTCCTCGAGTCGAGCTCCGAGTCCGCGAGTCGACCGATACTCCTCGCCCCGACTCTTCACGAAATTCCTCGCGCCGACTCTTCATGAAATTCCTCGTGCAGGCTCTACGTGAGTCCTCGAATCATGTTTGAGTCCACGAGTCGACTGATACTCCTCGTGCCAACTCTTCACATGTCTCCTCGAGATGAATTCATTCCTCGAGTCGAGCTCCGAGTCCGCGAGTCGACCGATACTCCTCGCGCCAACTCTTCACGAAATTCCTCGTGCAGGCTAGCTCTACGTGAGTCCTCGAGTCGAGTTCGAGTCCACGAGTCGACTGATACTCCTCGTGCCGACTCTTCACATGTCTCCTCGAGATGAATTCATTCATCGAGTCGAGCTCCGAGTCCGCGAGTCGACCGATACTCCTCGCGCCGACTCTTCACGAAATTCCTCGTACAGGCTCTACGTGAGTCCTCGAGTCGAGTTCGAGTCCACGAGTCGACTGATACTCCTCGTGCCAACTCTTCACATGTCTCCTCGAGATGAATTCATTCATCGAGTCGAGCTCCGAGTCCGCGAGTCGACCGATACTCCTCGCGCCGACTCTTCACGAAATTCCTCGTACAGGCTCTACGTGAGTCCTCGAGTCGAGTTCGAGTCCACGAGTCGACTGATACTCCTCGTGCCAACTCTTCACATGTCTCCTCGAGATGAATTCATTCCTCGAGTCGAGCTCCGAGTCCGCGAGTCAACCGATACTCCTCGCGCCGACTCTTCACGAAATTCCTCGTGCAGGCTCTACGTGAGTCCTCGAGTCGAGTTCGAGTCCACGAGTCGACTGTTACTCCTCGTGCCGACTCTTCACATGTCTCCTCGAGATGAATTCATTCCTCGAGTCGAGCTCCGAGTCCGCGAGTCGACCGATACTCATCGCTCCGACTCTTCACGAAATTCCTCGTGCAGTCTCTACGTGAGTCCTCGAGTCGAGTTCGAGTCCACGAGTCGACTGATACTCCTCGTGCCAACTCTTCACATGTCTCCTCGAGATGAATTCATTCCTCGAGTCGAGCTCCAAGTCTGCGAGTCGACCGATACTCCTCGCGCCGACTCTTCACGAAATTCCTCGTGCAGGCTCTACGTGAGTCCTCGACTCGAGTTCGAGTCCACGAGTCGACTGATACTCTTCGTTCTGACTCTTCACATGTCTCCTCGAGATCAATTCATTCCTCGAGTCGAGCTCTGAGTCCGCGAGTCGACCGATACTCCTCGCGCCGACTCTTCACGAAATTCCTCGTGCAGGCTCTACGTGAGTCCTCGAGTCGAGTTCGAGTTCACGAGTCGACTGATACTCCTCGTGCCAACTCTTCACATGTCTCCTCGAGATGAATTCATTCCTCGAGTCGAGCTCCGAGTCCGCGAGTCGACCGATACTCCTCGCGCCGACTCTTCACGAAATTCCTTGTGCAGGCTCTACGTGAGTCCTCGAGTCGAGTTCGAGTCCACGAGTCGACTGATACTCCTCGTGCCGACTCTTCACATGTCTCCTCGAGATGAATTCATTCCTCGAGTCGAGCTCCGAGTCCGCGAGTCGACCGATACTCCTCTCGCCGACTCTTCACGAAATTCCTCGTGCAGGCTCTACGTGAGTCCTCGAGTCGAGTTCGAGTCCACGAGTTGACTGATACTCCTCATGCCGACTCTTCACATGTCTCCTCGAGATGAATTCATTCCTCGAGTCGACCTCCGAGTCCGCGAGTCGACCGATACTCCTCGAGCCGACTCTTCACGAAATTCCTCGTGCAGATTCTACGTGAGTCCTCGAGTCGAGTTCGAGTCCATGAGTCGACTGATACTCCACGTCCCAACTCTTCACATGTCTCCTCGAGATGAATTCATTCCTCGAGTCGAGCTCCGAGTCCGCGAGTCGACCGATACTCCTCGCGCCGACTCTTCACGAAATTCCTCGCGCCGACTCTTCACGAAATTCCTCGTGCAGGCTCTACGTGAGTCCTCGAATCATGTTTGAGTCCACGAGTCGACTGATACTCCTCGTGCCAACTCTTCACATGTCTCCTCGAGATGAATTCATTCCTCGAGTCGAGCTCCGAGTCCGCGAGTCGACCGATACTCCTCGCGCCAACTCTTCACGAAATTCCTCGTGCAGGCTAGCTCTACGTGAGTCCTCGAGTCGAGTTCGAGTTCACGAGTCGACTGATACTCCTCGTGCCAACTCTTCACATGTCTCCTCGAGATGAATTCATTCCTCGAGTCGAGCTCCGAGTCCGCGAGTCGACCGATACTCCTCGCGCCGACTCTTCACGAAATTCCTTGTGCAGGCTCTACGTGAGTCCTCGAGTCGAGTTCGAGTCCACGAGTCGACTGATACTCCTCGTGCCGACTCTTCACATGTCTCCTCGAGATGAATTCATTCCTCGAGTCGAGCTCCGAGTCCGCGAGTCGACCGATACTCCTCGCGCCGACTCTTCACGAAATTCCTCGTACAGGCTCTACGTGAGTCCTCGAGTCCACGAGTCGACTGATACTCCTCGTGCCAACTCTTCACATGTCTCCTCGAGATGAATTCATTCCTCGAGTCGAGCTCCGAGTCCGCGAGTCAACCGATACTCCTCGCGCCGACTCTTCACGAAATTCCTCGTGCAGGCTCTACGTGAGTCCTCGAGTCGAGTTCGAGTCCACGAGTCGACTGTTACTCCTCGTGCCGACTCTTCACATGTCTCCTCGAGTCGAGCTCCGAGTCCGCGAGTCAACCGATACTCATCGCTCCGACTCTTCACGAAATTCCTCGTGCAGTCTCTACGTGAGTCCTCGAGTCGAGTTCGAGTCCACGAGTCGACTGATACTCCTCGTGCCAACTCTTCACATGTCTCCTCGAGATGAATTCATTCCTCGAGTCGAGCTCCGAGTCCGCGAGTCGACCGATACTCCTCGCGCCGACTCTTCACGAAATTCCTCGCGCCGACTCTTCACGAAATTCCTCGTGCAGGCTCTACGTGAGTCCTCGAATCATGTTTGAGTCCACGAGTCGACTGATACTCCTCGTGCCAACTCTTCACATGTCTCCTCGAGATGAATTCATTCCTCGAGTCGATCTCCGAGTCCGCGAGTCGACCGATACTCCTCGCGCCAACTCTTCACGAAATTCCTCGTGCAGGCTAGCTCTACGTGAGTCCTCGAGTCGAGTTCGAGTTCACGAGTCGACTGATACTCCTCGTGCCAACTCTTCACATGTCTCCTCGAGATGAATTCATTCCTCGAGTCGAGCTCCGAGTCCGCGAGTCGACCGATACTCCTCGCGCCGACTCTTCACGAAATTCCTTGTGCAGGCTCTACGTGAGTCCTCGAGTCGAGTTCGAGTCCACGAGTCGACTGATACTCCTCGTGCCGACTCTTCACATGTCTCCTCGAGATGAATTCATTCCTCGAGTCGAGCTCCGAGTCCGCGAGTCGACCGATACTCCTCGCGCCGACTCTTCACGAAATTCCTCGTACAGGCTCTACGTGAGTCCTCGAGTCGAGTTCGAGTCCACGAGTCGACTGATACTCCTCGTGCCAACTCTTCACATGTCTCCTCGAGATGAATTCATTCCTCGAGTCGAGCTCCGAGTCCGCGAGTCAACCGATACTCCTCTCGCCGACTCTTCACGAAATTCCTCGTGCAGGCTCTACGTGAGTCCTCGAGTCGAGTTCGAGTCCACGAGTCGACTGTTACTCCTCGTGCCGACTCTTCACATGTCTCCTCGAGTCGAGCTCCGAGTCCGCGAGTCAACCGATACTCATCGCTCCGACTCTTCACGAAATTCCTCGTGCAGTCTCTACGTGAGTCCTCGAGTCGAGTTCGAGTCCACGAGTCGACTGATACTCCTCGTGCCAACTCTTCACATGTCTCCTCGAGATGAATTCATTCCTCGAGTCGAGCTCCAAGTCTGCGAGTCGACCGATACTCCTCGCGCCGACTCTTCACGAAATTCCTCGTGCAGGCTCTACGTGAGTCCTCGACTCGAGTTCGAGTCCACGAGTCGACTGATACTCTTCGTTCTGACTCTTCACATGTCTCCTCGAGATCAATTCATTCCTCGAGTCGAGCTCTGAGTCCGCGAGTCGACCGATACTCCTCGCGCCGACTCTTCACGAAATTCCTCGTGCAGGCTCTACGTGAGTCCTCGAGTCGAGTTCGAGTTCACGAGTCGACTGATACTCCTCGTGCCAACTCTTCACATGTCTCCTCGAGATGAATTCATTCCTCGAGTCGAGCTCCGAGTCCGCGAGTCGACCGATACTCCTCGCGCCGACTCTTCACGAAATTCCTTGTGCAGGCTCTACGTGAGTCCTCGAGTCGAGTTCGAGTCCACGAGTCGACTGATACTCCTCGTGCCGACTCTTCACATGTCTCCTCGAGATGAATTCATTCCTCGAGTCGAGCTCCGAGTCCACGAGTCGACCGATACTCCTCTCGCCGACTCTTCACGAAATTCCTCGTGCAGGCTCTACGTGAGTCCTCGAGTCGAGTTCGAGTCCACGAGTTGACTGATACTCCTCATGCCGACTCTTCACATGTCTCCTCGAGATGAATTCATTCCTCGAGTCGACCTCCGAGTCCGCGAGTCGACCGATACTCCTCGAGCCGACTCTTCACGAAATTCCTCGTGCAGGATCTACGTGAGTCCTCGAGTCGAGTTCGAGTCCATGAGTCGACTGATACTCCACGTGCCAACTCTTCACATGTCTCCTCGAGATGAATTCATTCCTCGAGTCGAGCTCCGAGTCCGCGAGTCGACCGATACTCCTCGCGCCGACTCTTCACGAAATTCCTCGCGCCGACTCTTCACGAAATTCCTCGTGCAGGCTCTACGTGAGTCCTCGAATCATGTTTGAGTCCACGAGTGGACTGATACTCCTCGTGCCAACTCTTCACATGTCTCCTCGAGATGAATTCATTCCTCGAGTCGAGCTCTGAGTCCGCGAGTCGACCGATACTCCTCGCGCCAACTCTTCACGAAATTCCTCGTGCAGGCTAGCTCTACGTGAGTCCTCGAGTCGAGTTCGAGTCCACGAGTCGACTGATACTCCTCGTGCTGACTCTTCACATGTCTCCTCGAGATGAATTCATTCATCGAGTCGAGCTCCGAGTCCGCGAGTCGACCGATACTCCTCGCGCCGACTCTTCACGAAATTCCTCGTACAGGCTCTACGTGAGTCCTCGAGTCGAGTTCGAGTCCACGAGTCGACTGATACTCCTCGTGCCAACTCTTCACATGTCTCCTCGAGATGAATTCATTCATCGAGTCGAGCTCCGAGTCCGCGAGTCGACCGATACTCCTCGCGCCGACTCTTCACGAAATTCCTCGTACAGGCTCTACGTGAGTCCTCGAGTCGAGTTCGAGTCCACGAGTCGACTGATACTCCTCGTGCCAACTCTTCACATGTCTCCTCGAGATGAATTCATTCATCGAGTCGAGCTCCGAGTCCGCGAGTCGACCGATACTCCTCGCGCCGACTCTTCACGAAATTCCTCGTGTAGGCTCTACGTGAGTCCTCGAGTCGAGTTCGAGTCCACGAGTCGACTGATACTCCTCGTGCCGACTCTTCACATGTCTCCTTGAGATAAATTCATTCCTCGAGTCAAGCTCCAAGTCCGCGAGTCGACCGATACTCCTCGCGCCGACTCTTCACGAAATTCCTCGCGCCGACTCTTCACAAAATTCCTCGTGCAGGCTCTACGTGAGTCCTCGAATCAAGTTCGAGTCCACGAGTCGACTGATACTCCTCGTGCAAACTCTTCACATGTCTCCTCGAGATGAATTCATTCCTCGAGTCGAGCTCCGAGTCCGCGAGTCGACCGATACTCCTCGCGCCGACTCTTCACGAAATTCCTCGTGCAAGCTCTACGTGAGTCCTCGAGTCGAGTTCGAGTCCACGAGTCGACTGATACTCTTTGTTCTGACTCTTCACATGTCTCCTCGAGATCAATTCATTCCTCGAGTCGAGCTCTGAGTCCGCGAGTCGACCGATACTCCTCGCGCCGACTCTTCACGAAATTCCTCGTGCAGGCTCTACGTGAGTCCTCGAGTCGAGTTCGAGTTCACGAGTCGACTGATACTCCTCGTGCCAACTCTTCACATGTCTCCTCGAGATGAATTCATTCCTCGAGTCGAGCTCCGAGTCCGCGAGTCGACCGATACTCCTCGCGCCGACTCTTCACGAAATTCCTCGTGCAGGCTCTACGTGAGTCCTCGAGTCGAGTTCGAGTCCACGAGTCGACTGATACTCCTCGTGCCGACTCTTCACATGTCTCCTCGAGATGAATTCATTCCTCGATTCGAGCTCCGAGTCCGCGAGTCGACCGATACTCCTCGCGCCGACTCTTTAAGAAATTCCTCGTGCAGGCTCTACGTGAGTCCTCGAGTCGAGTTCGAGTCCATGAGTCGACTGATACTACTCGTGCCAACTCTTCACATGTCTCCTTGAGATGAATTCATTCCTCGAGTCGAGCTCCGAGTCCGCGAGTCGACCGATTCTCCTCGCGCCGACTCTTCACGAAATTCCTCGTACAGGCTCTACGTGAGTCCTCGAGTCGAGTTCGAGTTCATGAGTCGACTGATACTCCTCGTGCCGACTCTTCACATGTCTCCTCGAGATGAATTCATTCCTCGAGTCGAGCTCCGAGTCCACGATTCGACCGATACTCCTCGAGCCGACTCTTCACGAAATTCCTCGTGCAGGCTCTACGTGAGTCCTCGAGTCGAGTTCGAGTCCATGAGTCGAGCTCCGAGTCTGCGAGTCGACCAATACTCCTCGCGCCGACTCTTCACGAAATTCCTCGTGCAGGCTCTACGTGAGTCCTCGAGTCGAGTTCGAGTTCACGAGTCGACTGATACTCCTCGTGCCAACTCTTCACATGTCTCCTCGAGATGAATTCATTCCTCGAGTCGAGCTCCGAGTCCGCGAGTCGACCGATACTCCTCGCGCCGACTCTTCACGAAATTCCTCGTGCAGGCTAGCTCTACGTGAGTCCTCGAGTCGAGTTCGAGTCCACGAGTCGACTGATACTCCTCGTGCCGACTCTTCACATGTCTCCTCGAGATGAATTCATTCCTCGAGTCGAGCTCCGAGTCCGCGAGTCGACCGACACTCATCGCGCCGACTCTTCACGAAATTCCTCGTGCAGGCTCTACGTGAGTTCTCGAGTTGAGTTCGAGTCCACGAGTCGACTGATACTTCTCGTGCCGACTCTTCACATGTCTCCTCGAGATGAATTCATTCCTCGAGTCGAGCTCCCAGTCCGCGAGTCGACCGATACTCCTCGCGCCGACTCTTCACGAAATTATTCGTGCAGGCTCTACGTGAGTCTTCGAGTCGAGTTCGAGTCCACGAGTCAACTGATACTCCTCGTGCCGACTCTTCACATGTCTCCTCGAGATGAATTCATTCCTCGAGTCGACCTCCGAGTCCGCGAGTCGACCGATACTCCTCGAGCCGACTCTTCACGAAATTCCTCGTGCAGGCTCTACGTGAGTCCTCGAGTAGAGTTCGAGTCCATGAGTCGACTGATACTCCACGTGCCAACTCTTCACATGTCTCCTCGAGATGAATTCATTCCTCGAGTCGAGCTCCGAGTCCGCGAGTCGACCGATACTCCTCGCGCCGACTCTTCACGAAATTCCTCGCGCCGACTCTTCACGAAATTCCTCGTGCAGGCTCTACGTGAGTCCTCGAATCAAGTTCGAGTCCACGAGTCGACTGATACTCCTCGTGCCAACTCTTCACATGTCTCCTCGAGATGAATTCATTCCTCGAGTCGAGCTCCGAGTCCGCGAGTCGACCGATACTCCTCGCGCCGACTCTTCACGAAATTCCTCGTGCAAGCTCTACGTGAGTCCTCGAGTCGAGTTCGAGTCCACGAGTCGACTGATACTCCTCGTGCCGACTCTTCACATGTCTCCTCGAGATGAATTCATTCCTCGAGTCGAGCTCCGAGTCCGCGAGTCGACCGATACTCATCGCGCCGACTCTTCACGAAATTCCTCGTGCAGGCTCTACGTGAGTTCTCGAGTTGAGTTCGAGTCCACGAGTCGACTGATACTTCTTGTGCCGACTCTTCACATGTCTCCTCGAGATGAATTCATTCCTCGAGTCGAGCTCCGAGTCCGCGAGTCGACTGATACTCCTCGCGCCGACTCTTCACGAAATTATTCGTGCAGGCTCTACGTGAGTCCTCGAGTCGAGTTCGAGTCCACGAGTCGACTGATACTCCTCGTGCCGACTCTTCACATGTCTCCTCGAGATGAATTCATTCCTCGAGTCGACCTCCGAGTCCGCGAGTCGACCGATACTCCTCGAGCCGACTCTTCACGAAATTCCTCGTGCAGTCTCTACGTGAGTCCTCGAGTCGAGTTCGAGTCCATGAGTCGACTGATACTCCACGTGCCAACTCTTCACATGTCTCCTCGAGATGAATTCATTCCTCGAGTCGAGCTCCGAGTCCGCGAGTCGACCGATACTCCTCGCGCCGACTCTTCACGAAATTCCTCGCGCCGACTCTTCACGAAATTCCTCGTGCAGGCTCTACGTGAGTCCTCTAATCATGTTTGAGTCCACGAGTCGACTGATACTCCTCGTGCCAACTCTTCACATGTCTCCTCGAGATGAATTCATTCCTCGAGTCGAGCTCCGAGTCCGCGAGTCGACCGATACTCCTCGCGCCAACTCTTCACGAAATTCCTCGTGCAGGCTAGCTCTACGTGAGTCCTCGAGTCGAGTTCGAGTCCACGAGTCGACTGATACTCCTCGTGCCGACTCTTCACATGTCTCCTCGAGATGAATTCATTCATCGAGTCGAGCTCCGAGTCCGCGAGTCGACCGATACTCCTCGCGCCGACTCTTCACGAAATTCATCGTACAGGCTCTACGTGAGTCCTCGAGTCGAGTTCGAGTCCACGAGTCGACTGATACTCCTCGTGCCAACTCTTCACATGTCTCCTCGAGATGAATTCATTCATCGAGTCGAGCTCCGAGTCCGCGAGTCGACCGATACTCCTCGCGCCGACTCTTCACGAAATTCCTCGTGCAGGCTCTACGTGAGTCCTCGAGTCGAGTTCGAGTCCACGAGTCGACTGATACTCCTCGTGCCGACTCTTCACATGTCTCCTCGAGATAAATTCATTCCTCGAGTCGAGCTCCAAGTCCGCGAGTCGACCGATACTCCTCGCGCCGACTTTTCACGAAATTCCTCGCGCCGACTCTTCACGAAATTCCTCGTGCAGGCTCTACGTGAGTCCTCGAATCAAGTTCGAGTCCACGAGTCGACTGATACTCCTCGTGCCAACTCTTCACATGTCTCCTCGAGATGAATTCATTCCTCGAGTCGAGCTCCGAGTCCGCGAGTCGACCGATACTCCTCGCGCCGACTCTTCACGAAATTCCTCGTGCAAGCTCTACGTGAGTCCTCGAGTCGAGTTCGAGTCCACGAGTCGACTGATACTCTTTGTTCTGACTCTTCACATGTCTCCTCGAGATCAATTCATTCCTCGAGTCGAGCTCTGAATCCGCGAGTCGACCGATACTCCTCGCGCCGACTCTTCAAGAAATTCCTCGTGCAGGCTCTACGTGAGTCCTCGAGTCGAGTTCGAGTTCACGAGTCGACTGATACTCCTCGTGCCAACTCTTCACATGTCTCCTCGAGATGAATTCATTCCTCGAGTCGAGCTCCGAGTCCGCGAGTCAACCGATACTCCTCGCGCCGACTCTTCACGAAATTCCTCGTGCAGGCTCTACGTGAGTCCTCGAGTCGAGTTCGAGTCCACGAGTCGACTGATACTCCTCGTGCCGACTCTTCACATGTCTCCTCGAGATGAATTCATTCCTCGATTCGAGCTCCGAGTCCGCGAGTCGACCGATACTCCTCGCGCCGACTCTTTAAGAAATTCCTCGTGCAGGCTCTACGTGAGTCCTCGAGTCGAGTTCGAGTCCATGAGTCGACTGATACTACTCGTGCCAACTCTTCACATGTCTCCTCGAGATGAATTCATTCCTCGAGTCGAGCTCCGAGTCCGCGAGTCGACCGATTCTCCTCGCGCCGACTCTTCACGAAATTCCTCGTACAGGCTCTACGTGAGTCCTCGAGTCGAGTTCGAGTCCACGAGTCGACTGATACTCCTCGTGCCGACTCTTCACATGTCTCCTCGAGATGAATTCATTCCTCGAGTCGAGCTCCGAGTCCACGATTCGACCGATACTCCTCGAGCCGACTCTTCACGAAATTCCTCGTGCAGGCTCTACGTGAGTCCTCGAGTCGAGTTCGAGTCCATGAGTCGAGCTCCGAGTCTGCGAGTCGACCGATACTCCTCGCGCCGACTCTTCACGAAATTCCTCGTGCAGGCTGTACGTGAGTCCTCGAGTCGAGTTCGAGTTCACGAGTCGACTGATACTCCTCGTGCCAACTCTTCACATGTCTCCTCGAGATGAATTCATTCCTCGAGTCTAGCTCCGAGTCCGCGAGTCGACCGATACTCCTCGCGCCGACTCTTCACGAAATTCCTCGTGCAGGCTAGCTCTACGTGAGTCCTCGAGTCGAGTTCGAGTTCACGAGTCGACTGATACTCCTCGTGCCGACTCTTCACATGTCTCCTCGAGATGAATTCATTCCTCGAGTCGAGCTCCGAGTCCGCGAGTCGAACGATACTCATCGCGCCGACTCTTCACGAAATTCCTCGTGCAGGCTCTACGTGAGTTCTCGAGTTGAGTTCGAGTCCACGAGTCGACTGATACTTCTCGTGCCGACTCTTCACATGTCTCCTCGAGATAAATTCATTCCTCGAGTCGAGCTCCGAGTCCGCGAGTCGACCGATACTCCTCGCGCCGACTCTTCACGAAATTATTCGTGCAGGCTCTACGTGAGTCCTCGAGTCGAGTTCGAGTCCACGAGTCGACTGATACTCCTCGTGCCGACTCTTCACATGTCTCCTCGAGATGAATTCATTCCTCGAGTCGAGCTCCGAGTCCACGAGTCGACCGATACTCCTCGCGCCGACTCTTGACGAAATTCCTCGTGCAGGCTGTACGTGAGTCCTCGAGTCGAGTTCGAGTCCACGAGTCGACTGATACTCCTCGTGCCGACTCTTCACATGTGTCCTCGAGATGAATTCATTCCTTGAGTCGAGCTCCGAGTCCGCGAGTCGACCGATACTCCTCGCGCCGACTCTTCCCGAAATTCCTCGTGCAGGCTATCTCTACGTGAGTCCTCGAGTCGAGTTCGAGTCCACGAGTCGACTGATACTCCTCGTGCCGACTCTTCACCTGTCTCCTCGAGATGAATTCATTCCTCGAGTCGAGCTCCGAGTCTGCGAGTCGACCGATACTCCTCGCGCCGACTCTTCACGAAATTCCTCGTGCAGGCTCTACGTGAGTTCTCGAGTTGAGTTCGAGTCCACGAGTCGACTGATACTTCTCGTGCCGACTCTTCACATGTCTCCTCGAGATAAATTCATTCCTCGAGTCGAGCTCCGAGTCCGCGAGTCGACCGATACTCCTCGCGCCGACTCTTCACGAAATTATTCGTGCAGGCTCTACGTGAGTCCTCGAGTCGAGTTCGAGTCCACGAGTCGACTGATACTCCTCGTGCCGACTCTTCACATGTCTCCTCGAGATGAATTCATTCCTCGAGTCGAGCTCCGAGTCCACGAGTCGACCGATACTCCTCGCGCCGACTCTTGACGAAATTCCTCGTGCAGGCTGTACGTGAGTCCTCGAGTCGAGTTCGAGTCCACGAGTCGACTGATACTCCTCGTGCCGACTCTTCACATGTGTCCTCGAGATGAATTCATTCCTTGAGTCGAGCTCCGAGTCCGCGAGTCGACCGATACTCCTCGCGCCGACTCTTCCCGAAATTCCTCGTGCAGGCTATCTCTACGTGAGTCCTCGAGTCGAGTTCGAGTCCACGAGTCGACTGATACTCCTCGTGCCGACTCTTCACCTGTCTCCTCGAGATGAATTCATTCCTCGAGTCGAGCTCCGAGTCTGCGAGTCGACCGATACTCCTCGCGCTGACTCTTCACGAAATTCCTCGTGCATGCTCTACGTGAGTCCTCGAGTCGAGTTCGAGTCCACGAGTCGACTGATACTCCTCGTGCCGACTCTTCACATGTCTCCTCGAGATGAATTCATTCCTCAAGTCGAGCTCCGAGTCCGCGAGTCGACCGATACTCCTCGCGCCGACTCTTCACGAAATTCCTCGCGCCGACTCTTCACGAAATTCCTCGTGCAGGCTCTACGTGAGTCCTCGAGTCGAGTTCGAGTCCAGGAGTCGACTGATACTCCTTGTGCCGACTCTTCACATGTCTCCTCGAGATGAATTCATTCCTCGAGTCGAGCTCCGAGTCCGCGAGTCGACCGATACTCCTCGCGCCGACTCTTCACGAAATTCCTCGTGCAGGCTCTACGTGAGTCCTCGAGTCGAGTTCGAGTCCACGAGTCGACTGATACTCCTTGTGCCGACTCTTCACATGTCTCCTCGAGATGAATTCATTCCTCGAGTCGAGCTACGAGTCCGCGAGTCGACCGATACTCCTCGCGCCGACTCTTCACGAAATTCCTCGTGCAGGCTCTACGTGAGTCCTCGAGTCGAGTTCGAGTCCACGAGTCGACTGATACTCCTCGTGCCGACTCTTCACATGTCTCCTCGAGATGAATTCATTCCTCGATTCGAGCTCCGAGTCCGCGAGTCGACCGATACTCCTCGCGCCGACTCTTTAAGAAATTCCTCGTGCAGGCTCTACGTGAGTCCTCGAGTCGAGTTCGAGTCCATGAGTCGACTGATACTACTCGTGCCAACTCTTCACATGTCTCCTCGAGATGAATTCATTCCTCGAGTCGAGCTCCGAGTCCGCGAGTCGACCGATTCTCCTCGCGCCGACTCTTCACGAAATTCCTCGTACAGGCTCTACGTGAGTCCTCGAGTCGAGTTCGAGTCCACGAGTCGACTGATACTCCTCGTGCCGACTCTTCACATGTCTCCTCGAGATGAATTCATTCCTCGAGTCGAGCTCCGAGTCCGCGAGTCGACCGATACTCCTCGCGTCGACTCTTCACGAAATTCCTCGTGCAGGCTATCTCTACGTGAGTCCTCGAGTCGAGTTCGAGTCCACGAGTCGACTGATACTCCTCGTGCCGAGTCTTCACCTGTCTCCTCGAGATGAATTCATTCCTCGAGTCGAGCTCCGAGTCTGAGAGTCGACCGATACTCCTCGCGCTGACTCTTCACGAAATTCCTCGTGCAAGCTCTACGTGAGTCCTCGAGTCGAGTTCGAGTCCACGAGTCGACTGATACTCCTCGTGCCAACTCTTCACATGTCTCCTCGAGATGAATTCATTCATCGAGTCGAGCTCCGAGTCCGCGAGTCGACCGATACTCCTCGCGCCGACTCTTCACGAAATTCCTCGTGCAGGCTGTACGTGAGTCCTCGAGTCGAGTTCGAGTTCACGAGTCGACTGATACTCCTCGTGCCGACTCTTCACATGTCTCCTCGAGATGAATTCATTCCTCGAGTCGAGCTCCGAGTCCGCGAGTCGACCGATACTCCTCGCGCCGACTCTTCACGAAATTCCTCGTGCAGGCTAGTTCTACGTGAGTCCTCGAGTCGAGTTCGAGTCCACGAGTCGACTGATACTTCTGGTGCCGACTCTTCACATGTCTCCTCGAGATGAATTCATTCCTCAAGTCGAGCTCCGAGTCCGCGAGTCGACCGATACTCATCGCGCCGACTCTTCACGAAATTCCTCGTGCAGGCTCTACGTGAGTCCTCGAGTTGAGTTCGAGTCCACGAGTCGACTGATACTCCTCGTGCCGACTCTTCACATGTCTCCTCGAGATGAATTCATTCCTCGAGTCGAGCTCCGAGTCCGCGAGTCGACCGATACTCCTCACGCCGACTCTTCACGAAATTCCTCGTGCAGGCTCTACGTGAGTCCTCGAGTCGAGTTCGAGTCCACGAGTCGACTGATACTCCTCGTGCCGACTCTTCACATGTCTCCTCGAGATGAATTCATTCCTCGAGTCGAGCTCCGAGTCCACGAGTCGACCGATACTGCTCGCGCCGACTCTTGACGAAATTCCTCGTGCAGGCTGTACGTGAGTCCTCGAGTCGAGTTCGAGTCCACGAGTCGACTGATACTCCTCGTGCCGACTCTTCACATGTGTCCTCGAGATGAATTCATTCCTTGAGTCGAGCTCCGAGTCCGCGAGTCGACCGATACTCCTCGCGCCGACTCTTCACGAAATTCCTCGTGCAGGCTCTAAGTGAGTCCTCGAGTCGAGTTAGAGTTCACGAGTCGACTGATACTCCTCGTGCCAACTCTTCACATGTCTCCTCGAGATGAATTCATTCCTCGAGTCGAGCTCCGAGTCCGCGAGTCGACCGATACTCCTCGCGTCGACTCTTCACGAAATTCCTCGTGCAGGCTATCTCTACGTGAGTCCTCGAGTCGAGTTCGAGTCCACGAGTCGACTGATACTCCTCGTGCCGAGTCTTCACCTGTCTCCTCGAGATGAATTCATTCCTCGAGTCGAGCTCCGAGTCTGAGAGTCGACCGATACTCCTCGCGCTGACTCTTCACGAAATTCCTCGTGCAAGCTCTACGTGAGTCCTCGAGTCGAGTTCGAGTCCACGAGTCGACTGATACTCCTCGTGCCAACTCTTCACATGTCTCCTCGAGATGAATTCATTCATCGAGTCGAGCTCCGAGTCCGCGAGTCGACCGATACTCCTCGCGCCGACTCTTCACGAAATTCCTCGTGCAGGCTGTACGTGAGTCCTCGAGTCGAGTTCGAGTTCACGAGTCGACTGATACTCCTCGTGCCGACTCTTCACATGTCTCCTCGAGATGAATTCATTCCTCGAGTCGAGCTCCGAGTCCGCGAGTCGACCGATACTCCTCGCGCCGACTCTTCACGAAATTCCTCGTGCAGGCTAGTTCTACGTGAGTCCTCGAGTCGAGTTCGAGTCCACGAGTCGACTGATACTTCTGGTGCCGACTCTTCACATGTCTCCTCGAGATGAATTCATTCCTCAAGTCGAGCTCCGAGTCCGCGAGTCGACCGATACTCATCGCGCCGACTCTTCACGAAATTCCTCGTGCAGGCTCTACGTGAGTCCTCGAGTTGAGTTCGAGTCCACGAGTCGACTGATACTCCTCGTGCCGACTCTTCACATGTCTCCTCGAGATGAATTCATTCCTCGAGTCGAGCTCCGAGTCCGCGAGTCGACCGATACTCCTCACGCCGACTCTTCACGAAATTCCTCGTGCAGGCTCTACGTGAGTCCTCGAGTCGAGTTCGAGTCCACGAGTCGACTGATACTCCTCGTGCCGACTCTTCACATGTCTCCTCGAGATGAATTCATTCCTCGAGTCGAGCTCCGAGTCCACGAGTCGACCGATACTGCTCGCGCCGACTCTTGACGAAATTCCTCGTGCGGGCTGTACGTGAGTCCTCGAGTCGAGTTCGAGTCCACGAGTCGACTGATACTCCTCGTGCCGACTCTTCACATGTGTCCTCGAGATGAATTCATTCCTTGAGTCGAGCTCCGAGTCCGCGAGTCGACCGATACTCCTCGCGCCGACTCTTCACGAAATTCCTCGTGCAGGCTCTAAGTGAGTCCTCGAGTCGAGTTAGAGTTCACGAGTCGACTGATACTCCTCGTGCCAACTCTTCACATGTCTCCTCGAGATGAATTCATTCCTCGAGTCGAGCTCCGAGTCCGCGAGTCGACCGATACTCCTCGCGTCGACTCTTCACGAAATTCCTCGTGCAGGCTATCTCTACGTGAGTCCTCGAGTCGAGTTCGAGTCCACGAGTCGACTGATACTCCTCGTGCCGAGTCTTCACCTGTCTCCTCGAGATGAATTCATTCCTCGAGTCGAGCTCCGAGTCTGAGAGTCGACCGATACTCCTCGCGCTGACTCTTCACGAAATTCCTCGTGCAAGCTCTACGTGAGTCCTCGAGTCGAGTTCGAGTCCACGAGTCGACTGATACTCCTCGTGCCAACTCTTCACATGTCTCCTCGAGATGAATTCATTCATCGAGTCGAGCTCCGAGTCCGCGAGTCGACCGATACTCCTCGCGCCGACTCTTCACGAAATTCCTCGTGCATGCTCTACGTGAGTCCTCGAGTCGAGTTCGAGTCCACGAGTCGACTGATACTCCTCGTGCCGACTCTTCACATGTCTCCTCGAGATGAATTCATTCCTCAAGTCGAGCTCCGAGTCCGCGAGTCGACCGATACTCCTCGCGCCGACTCTTCACGAAATTCCTCGCGCCGACTCTTCACGAAATTCCTCGTGCAGGCTCTACGTGAGTCCTCGAGTCGAGTTCGAGTCGAGGAGTCGACTGATACGTTCCGACTCTTCACATGTCTCCTCGAGATGAATTCATTCCTCGAGTCGAGCTCCGAGTCCGCGAGTCGACCGATACTCCTCGCGCCGACTCTTCACGAAATTCCTCGTGCAGGCTCTACGTGAGTCCTCGAGTCGAGTTCGAGTCCACGAGTCGACTGATACTCCACGTGCCGACTCTTCACATGTCTCCTCGAGATGAATTCATTCCTCGAGTCGAGCTCCGAGTCCGCGAGTCGACCGATACTCCTCGCGCCGACTCGTCACGAAATTCCTCGTGCAGGCTCTACGTGAGTCCTCGAGTCGAGTTCGAGTCCACGAGTCGACAGATACTCCTCGTGCCAACTCTTCACATGTCTCCTCGAGATGAATTCATTCCTCGAGTCGAGCTCCGAGTCCGCGAGTCGACCGATACTCCTCGCGCCGACTCTTCACGAAATTCCTCGCGCCGACTCTTCACGAAATTCCTCGTGCAGGCTCTACGTGAGTTCTCTTGTCGAGTTCGAGTCCACGAGTCGACTGATACTCCTCGTGCCGACTCTTCACATGTCTCCTCGAGATGAATTCATTCCTCGAGTCGAGCTCCGAGTCTGCGAGTCGACCGATACTCCTCGCGCTGACTCTTCACGAAATTCCTCGTGCAAGCTCTACGTGAGTCCTCGAGTCGAGTTCGAGTCCACGAGTCGACTGATACTCCTCGTGCCAACTCTTCACATGTCTCCTCGAGATGAATTCATTCATCGAGTCGAGCTCCGAGTCCGCGAGTCGACCGATACTCCTCGCGCCGACTCTTCACGAAATTCCTCGTGCATGCTCTACGTGAGTCCTCGAGTCGAGTTCGAGTCCACGAGTCGACTGATACTCCTCGTACCGACTCTTCACATGTCTCCTCGAGATGAATTCATTCCTCAAGTCGAGCTCCGAGTCCGCGAGTCGACCGATACTCCTCGCGCCGACTCTTCACGAAATTCCTCGCGCCGACTCTTCACGAAATTCCTCGTGCAGGCTCTACGTGAGTCCTCGAGTCGAGTTCGAGTCTAGGAGTCGACTGATACGTTCCGACTCTTCACATGTCTCCTCGAGATGAATTCATTCCTCGAGTCGAGCTCCGAGTCCGCGAGTCGACCGATACTCCTCGCGCCGACTCTTCACGAAATTCCTCGTGCAGGCTCTACGTGAGTCCTCGAGTCGAGTTCGAGTCCACGAGTCCACTGATACTCCTCGTGCCAACTCTTCACATGTCTCCTCGAGAGGAATTCATTCCTCGAGTCGAGCTCCGAGTCCCCGAGTCGACCGATACTCCTCGCGCCGACTCTTCACGAAATTCCTCGTGCAGGCTCTACGTGAGTCCTCGAGTCGAGTTCGAGTCCACGAGTCCACTGATACTCCTCGTGCCGACTCTTCACATGTGTCCTCGAGATGAATTCATTCCTTGAGTCGAGCTCCGAGTCCGCGAGTCGACCGATACTCCTCGCGCCGACTCTTCACGAAATTCCTCGTGCAGGCTCTACGTGAGTCCTCGAGTCGAGTTCGAGTCCACGAGTCGACTGATACTCCTCGTGCCGACTCTTCACATGTCTCCTCGAGATGAATTCATTCCTCGAGTCGAGCTCCGAGTCCGCGAGTCGACCGATACGCATCGCGCCGACTCTTCACGAAATTCCTCGTGCAGGCTCTACGTGAGTCCTCGAGTTGAGTTCGAGTCCACGAGTCGACTGATACTCCTCGTGCCGACTCTTCACATGTCTCCTCGAGATGAATTCATTCCTCGAGTCGAGCTCCGAGTCCGCAAGTCGACCGATACTCCTCGCGCCGACTCTTCACGAAATTCCTCGTGCAGGCTAGCTCTACGTGAGTCCTCGAGTCGAGTTCGAGTCCACGAGTCGACTGATACTCATGGTGCCGACTCTTCACATGTCTCCTCGAGATGAATTCATTCCTCAAGTCGAGCTCCGAGTCCGCGAGTCGACCGATACTCATCGCGCCGACTCTTCACGAAATTCCTCGTGCAGGCTCTACGTGAGTCCTCGAGTTGAGTTCGAGTCCACGAGTCGACTGATACTCCTCGTGCCGACTCTTCACATGTCTCCTCGAGATGAATTCATTCCTCGAGTCGAGCTCCGAGTCCGCGAGTCGACCTATACTCCTCGCGCCGACTCTTCACGAAATTAATCGTGCAGGCTCTACGTGAGTCCTCGAGTCGAGTTCGAGTCCACGAGTCGACTGATACTCCTCGTGCCGACTCTTCACATGTCTCCTCGAGATGAATTCATTCCTCGAGTCGAGCTCCGAGTCCACGAGTCGACCGATACTGCTCGCGCCGACTCTTGACGAAATTCCTCGTGCAGGCTGTACGTGAGTCCTCGAGTCGAGTTCGAGTCCACGAGTCGACTGATACTCCTCGTGCCGACTCTTCACATGTGTCCTCGAGATGAATTCATTCCTTGAGTCGAGCTCCGAGTCCGCGAGTCGACCGATACTCCTCGCGCCGACTCTTCACGAAATTCCTCGTGCAGGCTCTAAGTGAGTCCTCGAGTCGAGTTCAAGTTCACGAGTCGACTGATACTCCTCGTGCCAACTCTTCACATGTCTCCTCGAGATGAATTCATTCCTCGAGTCGAGCTCCGAGTCCGCGAGTCGACCGATATTCCTCGCGCCGACTCTTCACGAAATTCCTCGTGCAGGCTATCTCTACGTGAGTCCTCGAGTCGAGTTCGAGTCCACGAGTCGACTGATACTCCTCGTGCCGAGTCTTCACCTGTCTCCTCGAGATGAATTCATTCCTCGAGTCGAGCTCCGAGTCTGCGAGTCGACCGATACTCCTCGCGCTGACTCTTCACGAAATTCCTCGTGCAAGCTCTACGTGAGTCCTCGAGTCGAGTTCGAGTCCACGAGTCGACTGATACTCCTCGTGCCAACTCTTCACATGTCTCCTCGAGATGAATTCATTCATCGAGTCGAGCTCCGAGTCCGCGAGTCGACCGATACTCCTCGCGCCGACTCTTCACGAAATTCCTCGTGCATGCTCTACGTGAGTCCTCGAGTCGAGTTCGAGTCCACGAGTCGACTGATACTCCTCGTGCCGACTCTTCACATGTCTCCTCGAGATGAATTCATTCCTCAAGTCGAGCTCCGAGTCCGCGAGTCGACCGATACTCCTCGCGCCGACTCTTCACGAAATTCCTCGCGCCGACTCTTCACGAAATTCCTCGTGCAGGCTCTACGTGAGTCCTCGAGTCGAGTTCGAGTCCAGGAGTCGACTGATACGTTCCGACTCTTCACATGTCTCCTCGAGATGAATTCATTCCTCGAGTCGAGCTCCGAGTCCGCGAGTCGACCGATACTCCTCGCGCCGACTCTTCACGAAATTCCTCGTGCAGGCTCTACGTGAGTCCTCGAGTCGAGTTCGAGTCCACGAGTCGACTGATACTCCTCGTGCCAACTCTTCACATGTCTCCTCGAGATGAATTCATTCCTCGAGTCGAGCTCCGAGTCCGCGAGTCGACCGATACTCCTCGCGCCGACTCTTCACAAAATTCCTCGTGCAGGCTCTACGTGAGTCCTCGAGTCGAGTTTGAGTCCACGAGTCCACTGATACTCCTCGTGACGACTCTTCACATGTGTCCTCGAGATGAATTCATTCCTTGAGTCGAGCTCCGAGTCCGCGAGTCGACCGATACTCCTCGCGCCGACTCTTCACGAAATTCCTCGTGCAGGCTCTACGTGAGTCCTCGAGTCGAGTTCGAGTCCACGAGTCGACTGATACTCCTCGTGCCGACTCTTCACATGTCTCCTCGAGATGAATTCATTCCTCGAGTCGAGCTCCGAGTCCGCGAGTCGACCGATACTCATCGCGCCGACTCTTCACGAAATTCCTCGTGCAGGCTCTACGTGAGTCCTCGAGTTGAGTTCGAGTCCACGAGTCGACTGATACTCCTCGTGCCGACTCTTCACATGTCTCCTCGAGATGAATTCATTCCTCGAGTCGAGCTCCGAGTCCGCAAGTCGACCGATACTCCTCGCGCCGACTCTTCACGAAATTCCTCGTGCAGGCTCTACGTGAGTCCTCGAGTAGAGTTCGAGTCCACGAGTCGACTGATACTCCTCGTGCCAACTCTTCACATGTCTCCTCGAGATGAATTCATTCCTCGAGTCGAGCTCCGAGTCCACGATTCGACCGATACTCCTCGAGCCGACTCTTCACGAAATTCCTCGTGCAGGCTCTACGTGAGTCCTCGAGTCGAGTTCGAGTCCATGAGTCGACTGATACTCCTTGTGCCAACTCTTCACATGTCTCCTCGAGATGAATTCATTCCTCGAGTCGAGCTCCGAGTCCGCGAGTCGACCGATACTCCTCGCGCCGACTCTTCACGAAATTCCTCGTGCAGGCTCTACGTGAGTCCTCGAGTCGAGTTCGAGTCCACGAGTCGACTGATACTCCTCGTGCCGACTCTTCACATGTGTCCTCGAGATGAATTCATTCCTTGAGTCGAGCTCCGAGTCCGCGAGTCGACCGATACTCCTCGCGCCGACTCTTCACGAAATTCCTCGTGCAGGCTCTACGTGAGTCCTCGAGTCGAGTTCGAGTTCACGAGTCGACTGATACTCCTCATGCCAACTCTTCACATGTCTCCTCGAGATGAATTCATTCCTCGAGTCGAGCTCCGAGTCCGCGAGTCGACCGATACTCCTCGCGCCGACTCTTCACGAAATTCCTCGTGCAGGCTAGCTCTACGTGAGTCCTCGAGTCGAGTTCGAGTCCACGAGTCGACTGATACTCCTCGTGCCGACTCTTCACATGTCTCCTCGAGATGAATTCATTCCTCGAGTCGAGCTCCGAGTCCGCGAGTCGACCGATACTCCTCGCGCCGACTCTTCACGAAATTCCTCGTGCACGCTATCTCTACGTGAGTCCTCGAGTCGAGTTCGAGTCCACGAGTCGACTGATACTCCTCGTGCCGAGTCTTCACCTGTCTCCTCGAGATGAATTCATTCCTCGAGTCGAGCTCCGAGTCTGCGAGTCGACCGATACTCCTCGCGCTGACTCTTCACGAAATTCCTCGTGCAAGCTCTACGTGAGTCCTCGAGTCGAGTTCGAGTCCACGAGTCGACTGATACTCCTGGTGCCAACTCTTCACATGTCTCCTCGAGATGAATTCATTCCTCAAGTCGAGCTCCGAGTCTGCGAGTCGACCGATACTCATCGCGCCGACTCTTCACGAAATTCCTCGTGCAGGCTCTACGTGAGTCCTCGAGTTGAGTTCGAGTCCACGAGTCGACTGATACTCCTCGTGCCGACTCTTCACATGTCTCCTCGAGATGAATTCATTCCTCGAGTCGAGCTCCGAGTCCGCGAGTCGACCTATACTCCTCGCGCCGACTCTTCACGAAATTCCTCGTGCAGGCTCTACGTGAGTCCTCGAGTCGAGTTCGAGTCCACGAGTCGACTGATACTCCTCGTGCCGACTCTTCACATGTCTCCTCGAGATGAATTCATTCCTCGAGTCGAGCTCCGAGTCCACGAGTCGACCGATACTGCTCGCGCCGACTCTTGACGAAATTCCTCGTGCAGGTTGTACGTGAGTCCTCGAGTCGAGTTCGAGTCCACGAGTCGACTGATACTCCTCGTGCCGACTCTTCACATGTGTCCTCGAGATGAATTCATTCCTTGAGTCGAGCTCCGAGTCCGCGAGTCGACCGATACTCCTCGCGCCGACTCTTCACGAAATTCCTCGTGCATGCTCTACGTGAGTCCTCGAGTCGAGTTCGAGTCCACGAGTCGACTGATACTCCTCGTGCCGACTCTTCACATGTCTCCTCGAGATGAATTCATTCCTCAAGTCGAGCTCCGAGTCCGCGAGTCGACCGATACTCCTCGCGCCGACTCTTCACGAAATTCCTCGTGCAGGCTATCTCTACGTGAGTCCTCGAGTCGAGTTCGAGTCCACGAGTCGACTAATACTCCTCGTGCCGAGTCTTCACCTGTCTCCTCGAGATGAATTCATTCCTCGAGTCGAGCTCCGAGTCTGCGAGTCGACCGATACTCCTCGCGCTGACTCTTCACGAAATTCCTCGTGCAAGCTCTACGTGAGTCCTCGAGTCGAGTTCGAGTCCACGAGTCGACTGATACTCCTCGTGCCAACTCTTCACATGTCTCCTCGAGATGAATTCATTCATCGAGTCGAGCTCCGAGTCCGCGAGTCGACCGATACTCCTCGCGCCGACTCTTCACGAAATTCCTCGTGCAGGCTCTACGTGAGTCCTCGAGTCGAGTTCGAGTCCACGAGTCGACTGATACTCCTCGTGCCGACTCTTCACATGTCTCCTCGAGATGAATTCATTCCTCGAGTCGAGCTCCGAGTCCACGAGTCGACCGATACTGCTCGCGCCGACTCTTGACGAAATTCCTCGTGCAGGTTGTACGTGAGTCCTCGAGTCGAGTTCGAGTCCACGAGTCGACTGATACTCCTCGTGCCGACTCTTCACATGTGTCCTCGAGATGAATTCATTCCTTGAGTCGAGCTCCGAGTCCGCGAGTCGACCGATACTCCTCGCGCCGACTCTTCACGAAATTCCTCGTGCAGGCTCTAAGTGAGTCCTCGAGTCGAGTTCGAGTTCACTAGTCGACTGATACTCCTCGTGCCAACTCTTCACATGTCTCCTCGAGATGAATTCATTCCTCGAGTCGAGCTCCGAGTCCGCGAGTCGACCGATACTCCTCGCGCCGACTCTTCACGAAATTCCTCGTGCAGGCTATCTCTACGTGAGTCCTCGAGTCGAGTTCGATTCCACGAGTCGACTGATACTCCTCGTGCCGAGTCTTCACCTGTCTCCTCGAGATGAATTCATTCCTCGAGTCGAGCTCCGAGTCTGCGAGTCGACCGATACTCCTCGCGCTGACTCTTCACGAAATTCCTCGTGCAAGCTCTACGTGAGTCCTCGAGTTGAGTTCGAGTCCACGAGTCGACTGATACTCCTCGTGCCAACTCTTCACATGTCTCCTCGAGATGAATTCATTCATCGAGTCGAGCTCCGAGTCCGCGAGTCGACCGATACTCCTCGCGCCGACTCTTCACGAAATTCCTCGTGCATGCTCTACGTGAGTCCTCGAGTCGAGTTCGAGTCCACGAGTCGACTGATACTCCTCGTGCCGACTCTTCACATGTCTCCTCGAGATGAATTCATTCCTCAAGTCGAGCTCCGAGTCCGCGAGTCGACCGATACTCCTCGCGCCGACTCTTCACGAAATTCCTCGTGCAGGCTATCTCTACGTGAGTCCTCGAGTCGAGTTCGAGTCCACGAGTCGACTGATACTCCTCGTGCCGAGTCTTCACCTGTCTCCTCGAGATGAATTCATTCCTCGAGTCGAGCTCCGAGTCTGCGAGTCGACCGATACTCCTCGCGCTGACTCTTCACGAAATTCCTCGTGCAAGCTCTACGTGAGTCCTCGAGTCGAGTTCGAGTCCACGAGTCGACTGATACTCCTCGTGCCAACTCTTCACATGTCTCCTCGAGATGAATTCATTCATCGAGTCGAGCTCCGAGTCCGCGAGTCGACCGATACTCCTCGCGCCGACTCTTCACGAAATTCCTCGTGCAGGCTCTACGTGAGTCCTCGAGTCGAGTTCGAGTCCACGAGTCGACTGATACTCCTCGTGCCGACTCTTCACATGTCTCCTCGAGATGAATTCATTCCTCGAGTCGAGCTCCGAGTCCACGAGTCGACCGATACTGCTCGCGCCGACTCTTGACGAAATTCCTCGTGCAGGTTGTACGTGAGTCCTCGAGTCGAGTTCGAGTCCACGAGTCGACTAATACTCCTCGTGCCGACTCTTCACATGTGTCCTCGAGATGAATTCATTCCTTGAGTCGAGCTCCGAGTCCGCGAGTCGACTGATACTCCTCGCGCCGACTCTTCACGAAATTCCTCGTGCAGGCTCTAAGTGAGTCCTCGAGTCGAGTTCGAGTTCACAAGTCGACTGATACTCCTCGTGCCAACTCTTCACATGTCTCCTCGAGATGAATTCATTCCTCGAGTCGAGCGCCGAGTCCGCGAGTCGACCGATACTCCTCGCGCCGACTCTTCACGAAATTCCTCGTGCAGGCTATCTCTACGTGAGTCCTCGAGTCGAGTTCGAGTCCACGAGTCGACTGATACTCCTCGTGCCGAGTCTTCACCTGTCTCCTCGAGATGAATTCATTCCTCGAGTCGAGCTCCGAGTCTGCGAGTCGACCGATACTCCTCGCGCTGACTCTTCACGAAATTCCTCGTGCAAGCTCTACGTGAGTCCTCGAGTCGAGTTCGAGTCCACGAGTCGACTGATACTCCTCGTGCCAACTCTTCACATGTCTCCTCGAGATGAATTCATTCATCGAGTCGAGC
Source organism: Urtica dioica subsp. dioica (assembly GCF_054948205.1). Taxonomy (NCBI): domain Eukaryota; kingdom Viridiplantae; phylum Streptophyta; class Magnoliopsida; order Rosales; family Urticaceae; genus Urtica; species Urtica dioica. Next base: position 35,265,344 of record NC_142756.1, on the reverse strand, counting down.
TCCGAGTCCGCGAGTCGACCGATACTCCTCGCGCCGACTCTTCACGAAATTCCTCGTGCATGCTCTACGTGAGTCCTCGAGTCGAGTTCGATTCCACGAGTCGACTGATACTCCTCGTGCCGACTCTTCACATGTCTCCTCGAGATGAATTCATTCCTCAAGTCGAGCTCCGAGTCCGCGAGTCGACCGATACTCCTCGCGCCGACTCTTCACGAAATTCCTCGCGCCGACTCTTCACGAAATTCCTCGTGCAGGCTCTACGTGAGTCCTCGAGTCGAGTTCGAGTCCAGGAGTCGACTGATACGTTCCGACTCTTCACATGTCTCCTCGAGATGAATTCATTCCTCGAGTCGAGCTCCGAGTCCGCGAGTCGACCGATACTCCTCGCGCCGACTCTTCACGAAATTCCTCGTGCAGGCTCTACGTGAGTCCTCGAGTCGAGTTCGAGTCCACGAGTCGACTGATACTCCTCGTGCCAACTCTTCACATGTCTCCTCGAGATGAATTCATTCCTCGAGTCGAGCTCCGAGTCCGCGAGTCGACCGATACTCCTCGCGCCGTCTCTTCATGAAATTCCTCGTGCAGGCTCTACGTGAGTCCTCGAGTCGAGTTCGAGTCCACGAGTCCACTGATACTCCTCGTGCCGACTCTTCACATGTTTCCTCGAGATGAATTCATTCCTTGAGTCGAGCTCCGAGTCCGCGAGTCGACCGATACTCCTCGCGCCGACTCTTCACGAAATTCCTCGTGCAGGCTCTACGTGAGTCCTCGAGTCGAGTTCGAGTCCACGAGTCGACTGATACTCCTCGTGCCGACTCTTCACATGTCTCCTCGAGATGAATTCATTCCTCGAGTCGAGCTCCGAGTCCGCGAGTCGACCGATACTCATCGCGCCGACTCTTCACGAAATTCCTCGTGCAGGCTCTACGTGAGTCCTCGAGTTGAGTTCGAGTCCACGAGTCGACTGATACTCCTCATGCCAACTCTTCACATGTCTCCTCGAGATGAATTCATTCCTCGAGTCGAGCTCCGAGTCCGCGAGTCGACCGATACTCCTCGCGCCGACTCTTCACGAAATTCCTCGTGCAGGCTAGCTCTACGTGAGTCCTCGAGTCGAGTTCGAGTCCACGAGTCGACTGATACTCCTCGTGCCGACTCTTCACATGTCTCCTCGAGATGAATTCATTCCTCGAGTCGAGCTCCGAGTCCGCGAGTCGACCGATACTCCTCGCGCCGACTCTTCACGAAATTCCTCGTGCAGGCTAGCTCTACGTGAGTCCTCGAGTCGAGTTCGAGTCCACGAGTCGACTGATACTCCTCGTGCCGACTCTTCACATGTCTCCTCGAGATGAATTCATTCCTCGAGTCGAGCTCCGAGTCCGCGAGTCGACCGATACTCCTCGCGCCGACTCTTCACGAAATTCCTCGTGCACGCTATCTCTACGTGAGTCCTCGAGTCGAGTTCGAGTCCACGAGTCGACTGATACTCCTCGTGCCGAGTCTTCACCTGTCTCCTCGAGATGAATTCATTCCTCGAGTCGAGCTCCGAGTCCGCGAGTCGACCGATACTCCTCGCGCCGACTCTTCACGAAATTCCTCGTGCATGCTCTACGTGAGTCCTCGAGTCGAGTTCGAGTCCACGAGTCGACTGATACTCCTCGTGCCGACTCTTCACATGTCTCCTCGAGATGAATTCATTCCTCAAGTCGAGCTCCGAGTCCGCGAGTCGACCGATACTCCTCGCGCCGAATCTTCACGAAATTCCTCGCGCCGACTCTTCACGAAATTCCTCGTGCAGGCTCTACGTGAGTCCTCGAGTCGAGTTCGAGTCCAGGAGTCGACTGATACGTTCCGACTCTTCACATGTCTCCTCGAGATGAATTCATTCCTCGAGTCGAGCTCCGAGTCCGCGAGTCGACCGATACTCCTCGCGCCGACTCTTCACGAAATTCCTCGTGCAGGCTCTACGTGAGTCCTCGAGTCGAGTTCGAGTCCACGAGTCCACTGATACTCCTCGTGCCGACTCTTCACATGTTTCCTCGAGATGAATTCATTCCTTGAGTCGAGCTCCGAGTCCGCGAGTCGACCGATACTCCTCGCGCCGACTCTTCACGAAATTCCTCGTGCAGGCTCTACGTGAGTCCTCGAGTCGAGTTCGAGTCCACGAGTCGACTGATACTCCTCGTGCCGACTCTTCACATGTCTCCTCGAGATGAATTCATTCCTCGAGTCGAGCTCCGAGTCCGCGAGTCGACCGATACTCATCGCGCCGACTCTTCACGAAATTCCTCGTGCAGGCTCTACGTGAGTCCTCGAGTTGAGTTCGAGTCCACGAGTCGACTGATACTCCTCATGCCAACTCTTCACATGTCTCCTCGAGATGAATTCATTCCTCGAGTCGAGCTCCGAGTCCGCGAGTCGACCGATACTCCTCGCGCCGACTCTTCACGAAATTCCTCGTGCAGGCTAGCTCTACGTGAGTCCTCGAGTCGAGTTCGATTCCACGAGTCGACTGATACTCCTCGTGCCGACTCTTCACATGTCTCCTCGAGATGAATTCATTCCTCGAGTCGAGCTCCGAGTCCGCGAGTCGACCGATACTCCTCGCGCCGACTCTTCACGAAATTCCTCGTGCAGGCTATCTCTACGTGAGTCCTCGAGTCGAGTTCGAGTCCACGAGTCGACTGATACTCCTCGTGCCGAGTCTTCACCTGTCTCCTCGAGATGAATTCATTCCTCGAGTCGAGCTCCGAGTCTGCGAGTCGACCGATACTCCTCGCGCTGACTCTTCACGAAATTCCTCGTGCAAGCTCTACGTGAGTCCTCGAGTCGAGTTCGAGTCCACGAGTCGACTGATACTCCTCGTGCCAACTCTTCACATGTCTCCTCGAGATGAATTCATTCATCGAGTCGAGCTCCGAGTCCGCGAGTCGACCGATACTCCTCGCGCCGACTCTTCACGAAATTCCTCGTGCATGCTCTACGTGAGTCCTCGAGTCGAGTTCGAGTCCACGAGTCGACTGATACTCCTCGTGCCGACTCTTCACATGTCTCCTCGAGATGAATTCATTCCTCAAGTCGAGCTCCGAGTCCGCGAGTCGACCGATACTCCTCGCGCCGACTCTTCACGAAATTCCTCGCGCCGACTCTTCACGAAATTCCTCGTGCAGGCTCTACGTGAGTCCTCGAGTCGAGTTCGAGTCCAGGAGTCGACTGATATGTTCCGACTCTTCACATGTCTCCTCGAGATGAATTCATTCCTCGAGTCGAGCTCCGAGTCCGCGAGTCGACCGATAGTCCTCGCGCCGACTCTTCACGAAATTCCTCGTGCAGGCTCTACGTGAGTCCTCGAGTCGAGTTCGAGTCCACGAGTCGACTGATACTCCTCGTGCCAACTCTTCAATATGTCTCCTCGAGATGAATTCATTCCTCGAGTCGAGCTCCGAGTCCGCGAGTCGACCGATACTCCTCGCGCCGACTCTTCACGAAATTCCTCGTGCAGGCTCTACGTGAGTCCTCGAGTCGAGTTCGAGTCCACGAGTCCACTGATACTCCTCGTGCCGACTCTTCACATGTGTCCTCGAGATGAATTCATTCCTTGAGTCGAGCTCCGAGTCCGCGAGTCGACCGATACTCCTCGCGCCGACTCTTCACGAAATTCCTCGTGCAGGCTCTACGTGAGTCCTCGAGTCGAGTTCGAGTCCACGAGTCGACTGATACTCCTCGTGCCGACTCTTCACATGTCTCCTCGAGATGAATTCATTCCTCGAGTCGAGCTCCGAGTCCGCGAGTCGACCGATACTCATCGCGCCGACTCTTCACGAAATTCCTCGTGCAGGCTCTACGTGAGTCCTCGAGTTGAGTTCGAGTCCACGAGTCGACTGATACTCCTCGTGCCGACTCTTCACATGTCTCCTCGAGATTAATTCATTCCTCGAGTCGAGCTCCGAGTCCGCAAGTCGACCGATACTCCTCGCGCCGACTCTTCACGAAATTCCTCGTGCAGGCTCTACGTGAGTCCTCGAGTAGAGTTCGAGTCCACGAGTCGACTGATACTCCTCGTGCCGACTCTTCACATGTCTCCTCGAGATGAATTCATTCCTCGAGTCGAGCTCCGAGTCCACGATTCGACCGATACTCCTCGAGCCGACTCTTCACGAAATTCCTCGTGCAGGCTCTACGTGAGTCCTCGAGTCGAGTTCGAGTCCATGAGTCGACTGATACTCCTTGTGCCAACTCTTCACATGTCTCCTCGAGATGAATTCATTCCTCGAGTCGAGCTCCGAGTCCGCGAGTCGACCGATACTCCTCGCGCCGACTCTTCACGAAATTCCTCGTGCAGGCTCTACGTGAGTCCTCGAGTCGAGTTCGAGTCCACGAGTCGACTGATACTCCTCGTGCCGACTCTTCACATGTGTCCTCGAGATGAATTCATTCCTTGAGTCGAGCTCCGAGTCCGCGAGTCGACCGATACTCCTCGCGCCGACTCTTCATGAAATTCCTCGTGCAGGCTCTACGTGAGTCCTCGAGTCGAGTTCGAGTTCACGAGTCGACTGATACTCCTCATGCCAACTCTTCACATGTCTCCTCGAGATGAATTCATTCCTCGAGTCGAGCTCCGAGTCTGCGAGTCGACCGATACTCCTCGCGCCGACTCTTCACGAAATTCCTCGTGCAAGCTCTACGTGAGTCCTCGAGTCGAGTTCGAGTCCACGAGTCGACTGATACTCCTCTTGCCAACTCTTCACATGTCTCCTCGAGATGAATTCATTCCTCGAGTCGAGCTCCGAGTCTGCGAGTCGACCGATACTCCTCGCGCTGACTCTTTACGAAATTCCTCGTGCAAGCTCTACGTGAGTCCTCGAGTCGAGTTCGAGTCCAGGAGTCGACTGATACTCCTCGTGCCAACTCTTCACATGTCTCCTCGAGATGAATTCATTCATCGAGTCGAGCTCCGAGTCCGCGAGTCGACCGATACTCCTCGCGCCGACTCTTCACGAAATTCCTCGTGCATGCTCTACGTGAGTCCTCGAGTCGAGTTCGAGTCCACGAGTCGACTGATACTCCTCGTGCCGACTCTTCACATGTCTCCTCGAGATGAATTCATTCCTCAAGTCGAGCTCCGAGTCTGCGAGTCGACCGATACTCCTCGCGCCGACTCTTCACGAAATTCCTCGCGCCGACTCTTCACGAAATTCCTCGTGCAGGCTCTACGTGAGTCCTCGAGTCGAGTTCGAGTCCAGGAGTCGACTGATACGTTTCGACTCTTCACATGTCTCCTCGAGATGAATTCATTCCTCGAGTCGAGCTCCGAGTCCGCGAGTCGACCGATACTCCTCGCGCCGACTCTTCACGAAATTCCTCGTGCAGGCTCTACGTGAGTCCTCGAGTCGAGTTCGAGTCCACGAGTCGACTGATACTCCTCGTGCCAACTCTTCAATATGTCTCCTCGAGATGAATTCATTCCTCGAGTCGAGCTCCGAGTCCGCGAGTCGACCGATACTCCTCGCGCCGACTCTTCACGAAATTCCTCGTGCAGGCTCTACGTGAGTCCTCGAGTCGAGTTCGAGTCCACGAGTCCACTGATACTCCTCGTGCCGACTCTTCACATGTGTCCTCGAGATGAATTCATTCCTTGAGTCGAGCTCCGAGTCCGCGAGTCGACCGATACTCCTCGCGCCGACTCTTCACGAAATTCCTCGTGCAGGCTCTACGTGAGTCCTCGAGTCGAGTTCGAGTCCACGAGTCGACTGATACTCCTCGTGCCGACTCTTCACATGTCTCCTCGAGATGAATTCATTCCTCGAGTCGAGCTCCGAGTCCGCGAGTCGACCGATACTCATCGCGCCGACTCTTCACGAAATTCCTCGTGCAGGCTCTACGTGAGTCCTCGAGTTGAGTTCGAGTCCACGAGTCGACTGATACTCCTCGTGCCGACTCTTCACATGTCTCCTCGAGATGAATTCATTCCTCGAGTCGAGCTCCGAGTCCGCAAGTCGACCGATACTCCTCGCGCCGACTCTTCACGAAATTCCTCGTGCAGGCTCTACGTGAGTCCTCGAGTAGAGTTCGAGTCCACGAGTCGTCTGATACTCCTCGTGCCGACTCTTCACATGTCTCCTCGAGATGAATTCATTCCTCGAGTCGAGCTCCGAGTCCACGATTCGACCGATACTCCTCGAGCCGACTCTTCACGAAATTCCTCGTGCAGGCTCTACGTGAGTCCTCGAGTCGAGTTCGAGTCCATGAGTCGACTGATACTCCTTGTGCCAACTCTTCACATGTCTCCTCGAGATGAATTCATTCCTCGAGTCGAGCTCCGAGTCCGCGAGTCGACCGATACTCCTCGCGCCGACTCTTCACGAAATTCCTCGTGCAGGCTCTACGTGAGTCCTCGAGTCGAGTTCGAGTCCACGAGTCGACTGATACTCCTCGTGCCGACTCTTCACATGTGTCCTCGAGATGAATTCATTCCTTGAGTCGAGCTCCGAGTCCGCGAGTCGACCGACACTCCTCGCGCCGACTCTTCATGAAATTCCTCGTGCAGGCTCTACGTGAGTCCTCGAGTCGAGTTCGAGTTCACGAGTCGACTGATACTCCTCATGCCAACTCTTCACATGTCTCCTCGAGATGAATTCATTCCTCGAGTCGAGCTCCGAGTCCGCGAGTCGACCGATACTCCTCGCACCGGCTCTTCACGAAATTCCTCGTGCATGCTCTACGTGAGTCCTCGAGTCGAGTTCGAGTCCACGAGTCGACTGATACTCCTCGTGCCGACTCTTCACATGTCTCCTCGAGATGAATTCATTCCTAAAGCGAGCTCCGAGTCCGCGAGTCGACCGATACTCCTCGCGCCGACTCTTCACGAAATTCCTCGCGCCGACTCTTCACGAAATTCCTCGTGCAGGCTCTACGTGAGTCCTCGAGTCGAGTTCGAGTCCAGGAGTCGACTGATACGTTCTGACTCTTCACATGTCTCCTCGAGATGAATTCATTCCTCGAGTCGAGCTCCGAGTCCGCGAGTCGACCGATACTCCTCGCGCCGACTCTTCACGAAATTCCTCGTGCAGGCTCTACGTGAGTCCTCGAGTCGAGTTCGAGTCCACGAGTCGACTGATACTCCTCGTGCCAACTCTTCACATGTCTCCTCGAGATGAATTCATTCCTCGAGTCGAGCTCCGAGTCCGCGAGTCGACCGATACTCCTCGCGCCGACTCTTCACGAAATTCCTCGTGCAGGCTCTACGTGAGTCCTCGAGTCGAGTTCGAGTCCACGAGTCCACTGATACTCCTCGTGCCGACTCTTCACATGTGTCCTCGAGATGAATTCATTCCTTGAGTCGAGCTCCGAGTCCGCGAGTCGACCGATACTCCTCGCGCCGACTCTTCACGAAATTCCTCGTGCAGGCTCTACGTGAGTCCTCGAGTCGAGTTCGAGTCCACGAGTCGACTGATACTCCTCGTGCCGACTCTTCACATGTCTCCTCGAGATGAATTCATTCCTCGAGTCGAGCTCCGAGTCCGCGAGTCGACCGATACTCATCGCGCCGACTCTTCACGAAATTCCTCGTGCAGGCTCTACGTGAGTCCTCGAGTTGAGTTCGAGTCCACGAGTCGACTGATACTCCTCGTGCCGACTCTTCACATGTCTCCTCGAGATGAATTCATTCCTCGAGTCGAGCTCCGAGTCCGCAAGTCGACCGATACTCCTCGCGCCGACTCTTCACGAAATTCCTCGTGCAGGCTCTACGTGAGTCCTCGAGTAGAGTTCGAGTCCACGAGTCGACTGATACTCCTCGTGCCGACTCTTCACATGTCTCCTCGAGATGAATTCATTCCTCGAGTCGAGCTCCGAGTCCACGATTCGACCGATACTCCTCGAGCCGAATCTTCACGAAATTCCTCGTGCAGGCTCTACGTGAGTCCTCGAGTCGAGTTCGAGTCCATGAGTCGACTGATACTCCTTGTGCCAACTCTTCACATGTCTCCTCGAGATGAATTCATTCCTCGAGTCGAGCTCCGAGTCCGCGAGTCGACCGATACTCCTCGCGCCGACTCTTCACGAAATTCCTCGTGCAGGCTCTACGTGAGTCCTCGAGTCGAGTTCGAGTCCACGAGTCGACTGATACTCCTCGTGCCGACTCTTCACATGTGTCCTCGAGATGAATTCATTCCTTGAGTCGAGCTCCGAGTCCGCGAGTCGACCGATACTCCTCGCGCCGACTCTTCACGAAATTCCTCGTGCAGGCTCTACGTGACTCCTCGAGTCGAGTTCGAGTTCACGAGTCGACTGATACTCCTCATGCCAACTCTTCACATGTCTCCTCGAGATGAATTCATTCCTCGAGTCGAGCTCCGAGTCCGCGAGTCGACCGATACTCCTCGCGCCGACTCTTCACGAAATTCCTCGTGCAGGCTAGCTCTACGTGAGTCCTCGAGTCGAGTTCGAGTCCACGAGTCGACTGATACTCCTCGTGCCGACTCTTCACATGTCTCCTCGAGATGAATTCATTCCTCGAGTCGAGCTCCGAGTCTGCGAGTCGACCGATACTCCTCGCGCCGACTCTTCACGAAATTCCTCGTGCAAGCTCTACGTGAGTCCTCGAGTCGAGTTCGAGTCCACGAGTCGACTGATACTCCTCGTGCCAACTCTTCACATGTCTCCTCGAGATGAATTCATTCCTCGAGTCGAGCTCCGAGTCCGCGAGTCGACCGATACTCCTCGCGCCGACTCTTCACGAAATTCCTCGTGCATGCTCTACGTGAGTCCTCGAGTCGAGTTCGAGTCCACGAGTCGACTGATACTCCTCGTGCCGACTCTTCACATGTCTCCTCGAGATGAATTCATTCCTCGAGTCGAGCTCCGAGTCCGCGAGTCGACCGATACTCATCGCGCCGACTCTTCACGAAATTCCTCGTGCAGGCTCTACGTGAGTACTCGAGTTGAGTTCGAGTCCACGAGTCGACTGATACTCCTCGTGCCGACTGTTCATATGTCTCCTCGAGATGAATTCATTCCTCGAGTCGAGCTCCGAGTCCGCAAGTCGACCGATACTCCTCGCGCCGACTCTTCACGAAATTCCTCGTCCAGGCTCTACGTGAGTCCTCGAGTAGAGTTCGAGTCCACGAGTCGACTGATACTCCTCGTGCCGACTCTTCACATGTCTCCTCGAGATGGATTCATTCCTCGAGTCGAGCTCCGAGTCCACGATTCGACCGATACTCCTCGAGCCGACTCTTCACGAAATTCCTCGTGCAGGCTCTACGTGAGTCCTCGAGTCGAGTTCGAGTCTAAGAGTCGACTGATACTCCTTGTGCCAACTCTTCACATGTCTCCTCGAGATGAATTCATTCCTCGAGTCGAGCTCCGAGTCCGCGAGTCGACCGATACTCCTCGCGCCGACTCTTCACGAAATTCCTCGTGTAGGCTCTACGTGAGTCCTCGAGTCGAGTTCGAGTCCACGAGTCGACTGATACTTCTCGTGCCGACTCTTCACATGTGTCCTCGAGATGAATTCATTCCTTGAGTCGAGCTCCGAGTCCGCGAGTCGACCGATACTCCTCGCGCCGACTCTTCACGAAATTCCTCGTGCATGCTCTACGTGAGTCCTCGAGTCGAGTTCGAGTTCACGAGTCGACTGATACTCCTCATGCCAACTCTTCACATGTCTCCTCGAGATGAATTCATTCCTCGAGTCGAGCTCCGAGTCCGCGAGTCGACCGATACTCCTCGCGCCGACTCTTCACGAAATTCCTCGTGCAGGCTAGCTCTACGTGAGTCCTCGAGTCGAGTTCGAGTCCACGAGTCGACTGATACTCCTCGTGCCGACTCTTCACATGTCTCCTCGAGATGAATTCATTCCTCGAGTCGAGCTCCGAGTCTGCGAGTCGACCGATACTCCTCGCGCCGACTCTTCATGAAATTCCTCGTGCAAGCTCTACGTGAGTCCTCGAGTCGAGTTCGAGTCCACGAGTCGACTGATACTCCTCGTGCCAACTCTTCACATGTCTCCTCGAGATGAATTCATTCCTCGAGTCGAGCTCCGAGTCCGCGAGTCGACCGATACTCCTCGCGCCGACTCTTCACGAAATTCCTCGTGCAGGCTCTACGTGAGTCCTCGAGTCGAGTTCGAGTCCACGAGTCGACTGATACTCCTCGTGCCGACTCTTCACATGTCTCCTCGAGATGAATTCATTCCTCGAGTCGAGCTCCGAGTCCGCGAGTCGACCGATACTCATCGCGCCGACTCTTCACGAAATTCCTCGTGCAGGCTCTACGTGAGTACTCGAGTTGAGTTCGAGTCCACGAGTCGACTGATACTCCTCGTGCCGACTGTTCATATGTCTCCTCGAGATGAATTCATTCCTCGAGTCGAGCTCCGAGTCCGCAAGTCGACCGATACTCCTCGCGCCGACTCTTCACGAAATTCCTCGTCCAGGCTCTACGTGAGTCCTCGAGTAGAGTTCGAGTCCACGAGTCGACTGATACTCCTCGTGCCGACTCTTCACATGTCTCCTCGAGATGGATTCATTCCTCGAGTCGAGCTCCGAGTCCACGATTCGACCGATACTCCTCGAGCCGACTCTTCACGAAATTCCTCGTGCAGGCTCTACGTGAGTCCTCGAGTCGAGTTCGAGTCTAAGAGTCGACTGATACTCCTTGTGCCAACTCTTCACATGTCTCCTCGAGATGAATTCATTCCTCGAGTCGAGCTCCGAGTCCGCGAGTCGACCGATACTCCTCGCGCCGACTCTTCACGAAATTCCTCGTGTAGGCTCTACGTGAGTCCTCGAGTCGAGTTCGAGTCCACGAGTCGACTGATACTTCTCGTGCCGACTCTTCACATGTGTCCTCGAGATGAATTCATTCCTTGAGTCGAGCTCCGAGTCCGCGAGTCGACCGATACTCCTCGCGCCGACTCTTCACGAAATTCCTCGTGCATGCTCTACGTGAGTCCTCGAGTCGAGTTCGAGTTCACGAGTCGACTGATACTCCTCATGCCAACTCTTCACATGTCTCCTCGAGATGAATTCATTCCTCGAGTCGAGCTCCGAGTCCGCGAGTCGACCGATACTCCTCGCGCCGACTCTTCACGAAATTCCTCGTGCAGGCTAGCTCTACGTGAGTCCTCGAGTCGAGTTCGAGTCCACGAGTCGACTGATACTCCTCGTGCCGACTCTTCACATGTCTCCTCGAGATGAATTCATTCCTCGAGTCGAGCTCCGAGTCTGCGAGTCGACCGATACTCCTCGCGCCGACTCTTCATGAAATTCCTCGTGCAAGCTCTACGTGAGTCCTCGAGTCGAGTTCGAGTCCACGAGTCGACTGATACTCCTCGTGCCAACTCTTCACATGTCTCCTCGAGATGAATTCATTCCTCGAGTCGAGCTCCGAGTCCGCGAGTCGACCGATACTCCTCGCGCCGACTCTTCACGAAATTCCTCGTGCAGGCTCTACGTGAGTCCTCGAGTCGAGTTCGAGTCCACGAGTCGACTGATACTCCTCGTGCCGACTCTTCACATGTCTCCTCGAGATGAATTCATTCCTCGAGTCGAGCTCCGAGTCCGCGAGTCGACCGATACACATCGCGCCGACTCTTCACGAAATTCCTCGTGCAGGCTCTACGTGAGTCCTCGAGTTGAGTTCGAGTCCACGAGTCGACTGATACTCCTCGTGCCGACTCTTCACATGTCTCCTCGAGATGAATTCATTCCTCGAGTTGAGCTCCGAGTCCGTAAGTCGACCGATACTCCTCGCGCCGACTCTTCACGAAATTCCTCGTGCAGGCTCTACGTGAGTCCTCGAGTAGAGTTCGAGTCCACGAGTCGACTGATACTCCTCGTGCCGACTCTTCACATGTCTCCTCGAGATGAATTCATTCCTCGAGTCGAGCTCCGAGTCCACGATTCGACCGATACTCCTCGAGCCGACTCTTCACGAAATTCCTCGTGCAGGCTCTACGTGAGTCCTCGAGCCGAGTTCGAGTCCATGAGTCGACTGATACTCCTTGTGCCAACTCTTCACATGTCTCCTCGAGATGAATTCATTCCTCGAGTCGAGCTCCGAGTCCGCGAGTCGACCGATACTCCTCGCGCCGACTCTTCACGAAATTCCTCGTGTAGGCTCTACGTGAGTCCTCGAGTCGAGTTCGAGTCCACGAGTCGACTGATACTCCTCGTGCCGACTCTTCACATGTGTCCTCGAGATGAATTCATTCCTTGAGTCGAGCTCCGAGTCCGCGAGTCGACCGATACTCCTCGCGCCGACTCTTCACGAAATTCCTCGTGCAGGCTCTACGTGAGTCCTCGAGTCGAGTTCGAGTTCACGAGTCGACTGATACTCCTCATGCCAACTCTTCACATGTCTCCTCGAGATGAATTCATTCCTCGAGTCGAGCTCCGAGTCCGCGAGTCGACCGATACTCCTCGCGCCGACTCTTCACGAAATTCCTCGTGCAGGCTAGCTCTACGTGAGTCCTCGAGTCGAGTTCGAGTCCACGAGTCGACTGATACTCCTCGTGCCGACTCTTCACATGTCTCCTCGAGATGAATTCATTCCTCGAGTCGAGCTCCGAGTCTGCGAGTCGACCGATACTCCTCGCGCCGACTCTTCACGAAATTCCTCGTGCAAGCTCTACGTGAGTCCTCGAGTCGAGTTCGAGTCCACGAGTCGACTGATACTCCTCTTGCCAACTCTTCACATGTCTCCTCGAGATGAATTCATTCCTCGAGTCGAGCTCCGAGTCCGCGAGTCGACCGATACTCCTCGCGCCGACTCTTCACGAAATTCCTCGTGCATGCTCTACGTGAGTCCTCGAGTCGAGTTCGAGTCCACGAGTCGACTGATACTCCTCGTGCCGACTCTTCACATGTCTCCTCGAGATGAATTCATTCCTCGAGTCGAGCTCCGAGTCCGCGAGTCGACCGATACTCATCGCGCCGACTCTTCACGAAATTCCTCGTGCAGGCTCTACGTGAGTCCTCGAGTTGAGTTCGAGTCCACGAGTCGACTGATACTCCTCGTGCCGACTCTTCATATGTCTCCTCGAGATGAATTCATTCCTCGAGTCGAGCTCCGAGTCCGCAAGTCGACCGATACTCCTCGCGCCGACTCTTCACGAAATTCCTCGTGCAGGCTCTACGTGAGTCCTCGAGTAGAGTTCGAGTCCACGAGTCGACTAATACTCCTCGTGCCGACTCTTCACATGTCTCCTCGAGATGAATTCATTCCTCGAGTCGAGCTCCGAGTCCACGATTCGACCGATACTCCTCGAGCCGACTCTTCACGAAATTCCTCGTGCAGGCTCTACGCGAGTCCTCGAGTCGAGTTCGAGTCCAAGAGTCGACTGATACTCCTTGTGCCAACTCTTCACATGTCTCCTCGAGATGAATTCATTCCTCGAGTCGAGCTCCGAGTCCGCGAGTCGACCGATACTCCTCGCGCCGACTCTTCACGAAATTCCTCGTGTAGGCTCTACGTGAGTCCTCGAGTCGAGTTCGAGTCCACGAGTCGACTGATACTCCTCGTGCCGACTCTTCACATGTGTCCTCGAGATGAATTCATTCCTTGAGTCGAGCTCCGAGTCCGCGAGTCGACCGATACTCCTCGCGCCGACTCTTCACGAAATTCCTCGTGCAGGCTCTACGTGAGTCCTCGAGTCGAGTTCGAGTTCACGAGTCGACTGATACTCCTCATGCCAACTCTTCACATGTCTCCTCGAGATGAATTCATTCCTCTAGTCGAGCTCCGAGTCCGCGAGTCGACCGATACTCCTCGCGCCGACTCTTCACAAAATTCCTCGTGCAGGCTAGCTCTACGTGAGTCCTCGAGTCGAGTTCGAGTCCACGAGTCGACTGATACTCCTCGTGCCGACTCTTCACATGTCTCCTCGAGATGAATTCATTCCTCGAGTCGAGCTCCGAGTCTGCGAGTCGACCGATACCCCTCGCGCCGACTCTTCATGAAATTCCTCGTGCAAGCTCTACGTGAGTCCTCGAGTCGAGTTCGAGTCCACGAGTCGACTGATACTCCTCGTGCCAACTCTTCACATGTCTCCTCGAGATGAATTCATTCCTCGAGTCGAGCTCCGAGTCCGCGAGTCGACCGATACTCCTCGCGCCGACTCTTCACGAAATTCCTCGTGCAGGCTCTACGTGAGTCCTCGAGTCGAGTTCGAGTCCACGAGTCGACTGATACTCCTCGTGCCGACTCTTCACATGTCTCCTCGAGATGAATTCATTCCTCGAGTCGAGCTCTGAGTCCGCGAGTCGACCGATACTCATCGCGCCGACTCTTCACGAAATTCCTCGTGCAGGCTCTACGTGAGTCCTCGAGTTGAGTTCGTGTCCACGAGTCGACTGATACTCCTCGTGCCGACTCTTCACATGTCTCCTCGAGATGAATTCATTCCTCGAGTCGAGCTCCGAGTCCGCAAGTCGACCCATACTCCTCGCGCCGACTCTTCAAGAAATTCCTCGTGCAGGCTCTACGTGAGTCCTCGAGTAGAGTTCGAGTCCACGAGTCGACTGATACTCCTCGTGCCGACTCTTAACATGTCTCCTCGAGATGAATTCATTCCTCGAGTCGAGCTCCGAGTCCACGATTCGACCGATACTCCTCGAGCCGACTCTTCACGAAATTCCTCGTGCAGGCTCTACGTGAGTCCTCGAGTCGAGTTCGAGTCCATGAGTCGACTGATACTCCTTGTGCCAACTCTTCACATGTCTCCTCGAGATGAATTCATTCCTCGAGTCGAGCTCCGAGTTCGCGAGTCGACCGATACTCCTCGCGCCAACTCTTCACGAAATTCCTCGTGCAGGCTCTACGTGAGTCCTCGAGTCGAGTTCGAGTCCACGAGTCGACTGATACTCCTCGTGCCGACTCTTCACATGTGTCCTCGAGATGAATTCATTCCTTGAGTCGAGCTCCGAGTCCGCGAGTCGACCGATACTCCTCGCGCCGACTCTTCACGAAATTCCTCGTGCAGGCTCTACGTGAGTCCTCGAGTCGAGTTCGAGTTCACGAGTCGACTAATACTCCTCATGCCAACTCTTCACATGTCTCCTCGAGATGAATTCATTCCTCGAGTCGAGCTCCGAGTCCGCGAGTCGACCGATACTCCTCGCGCCGACTCTTCACGAAATTCCTCGTGCAGGCTAGCTCTACGTGAGTCCTCAAGTCGAGTTCGAGTCCACGAGTCGACTGATACTCCTCGTGCCGACTCTTCACATGTCTCCTCGAGATGAATTCATTCCTCGAGTCGAGCTCCGAGTCTGCGAGTCGACCGATACTCCTCGCGCCGACTCTTCACGAAATTCCTCGTGCAAGCTCTACGTGAGTCCTCGAGTCGAGTTCGAGTCCACGACTCGACTGATACTCCTCGTGCCAACTCTTCACATGTCTCCTCGAGATGAATTCATTCCTCGAGTCGAGCTCCGAGTCCGCGAGTCGACCGATACTCCTCGCGCCGACTCTTCACGAAATTCCTCGTGCATGCTCTACGTGAGTCCTCGAGTCGAGTTCGAGTCCACGAGTCGACTGATACTCCTCGTGCCGACTCTTCACATGTCTCCTCGAGATGAATTCATTCCTCGAGTCGAGCTCCGAGTCCGCGAGTCGACCGATACTCATCGCGCCGACTCTTCACGAAATTCCTCGTGCAGGCTCTACGTGAGTCCTCGAGTTGAGTTCGAGTCCACGAGTCGACTGATACTCCTCGTGCCGACTCTTCACATGTCTCCTCGAGATGAATTCATTCCTCGAGTCGAGCTCCGAGTCCGCAAGTCGACCGATACTCCTCGCGCCGACTCTTCACGAAATTCCTCGTGCAGGCTCTACGTGAGTCCTCGAGTAGAGTTCGAGTCCACGAGTCGACTGATACTCCTCGTGCCGACTCTTCACATGTCTCCTCGAGATGAATTCATTCCTCGAGTCGAGCTCCGAGTCTGCGAGTCGACCGATACCCCTCGCGCCGACTCTTCATGAAATTCCTCGTGCAAGCTCTACGTGAGTCCTCGAGTCGAGTTCGAGTCCACGAGTCGACTGATACTCCTCGTGCCAACTCTTCACATGTCTCCTCGAGATGAATTCATTCCTCGAGTCGAGCTCCGAGTCCGCGAGTCGACCGATACTCCTCGCGCCGACTCTTCACGAAATTCCTCGTGCAGGCTCTACGTGAGTCCTCGAGTCGAGTTCGAGTCCACGAGTCGACTGATACTCCTCGTGCCGACTCTTAACATGTCTCCTCGAGATGAATTCATTCCTCGAGTCGAGCTCCGAGTCCACGATTCGACCGATACTCCTCGAGCCGACTCTTCACGAAATTCCTCGTGCAGGCTCTACGTTAGTCCTCGAGTCGAGTTCGAGTCCATGAGTCGACTGATACTCCTTGTGCCAACTCTTCACATGTCTCCTCGAGATGAATTCATTCCTCGAGTCGAGCTCCGAGTTCGCGAGTCGACCGATACTCCTCGCGCCAACTCTTCACGAAATTCCTCGTGCAGGCTCTACGTGAGTCCTCGAGTCGAGTTCGAGTCCACGAGTCGACTGATACTCCTCGTGCCGACTCTTCACATGTGTCCTCGAGATGAATTCATTCCTTGAGTCGAGCTCCGAGTCCGCGAGTCGACCGATACTCCTCGCGCCGACTCTTCACGAAATTCCTCGTGCAGGCTCTACGTGAGTCCTCGAGTCGAGTTCGAGTTCACGAGTCGACTAATACTCCTCATGCCAACTCTTCACATGTCTCCTCGAGATGAATTCATTCCTCGAGTCGAGCTCCGAGTCCGCGAGTCGACCGATACTCCTCGCGCCGACTCTTCACGAAATTCCTCGTGCAGGCTAGCTCTACGTGAGTCCTCAAGTCGAGTTCGAGTCCACGAGTCGACTGATACTCCTCGTGCCGACTCTTCACATGTCTCCTCGAGATGAATTCATTCCTCGAGTCGAGCTCCGAGTCTGCGAGTCGACCGATACTCCTCGCGCCGACTCTTCACGAAATTCCTCGTGCAAGCTCTACGTGAGTCCTCGAGTCGAGTTCGAGTCCACGACTCGACTGATACTCCTCGTGCCAACTCTTCACATGTCTCCTCGAGATGAATTCATTCCTCGAGTCGAGCTCCGAGTCCGCGAGTCGACCGATACTCCTCGCGCCGACTCTTCACGAAATTCCTCGTGCATGCTCTACGTGAGTCCTCGAGTCGAGTTCGAGTCCACGAGTCGACTGATACTCCTCGTGCCGACTCTTCACATGTCTCCTCGAGATGAATTCATTCCTCGAGTCGAGCTCCGAGTCCGCGAGTCGACCGATACTCATCGCGCCGACTCTTCACGAAATTCCTCGTGCAGGCTCTACGTGAGTCCTCGAGTTGAGTTCGAGTCCACGAGTCGACTGATACTCCTCGTGCCGACTCTTCACATGTCTCCTCGAGATGAATTCATTCCTCGAGTCGAGCTCCGAGTCCGCAAGTCGACCGATACTCCTCGCGCCGACTCTTCACGAAATTCCTCGTGCAGGCTCTACGTGAGTCCTCGAGTAGAGTTCGAGTCCACGAGTCGACTGATACTCCTCGTGCCGACTCTTCACATGTCTCCTCGAGATGAATTCATTCCTCGAGTCGAGCTCCGAGTCTGCGAGTCGACCGATACCCCTCGCGCCGACTCTTCATGAAATTCCTCGTGCAAGCTCTACGTGAGTCCTCGAGTCGAGTTCGAGTCCACGAGTCGACTGATACTCCTCGTGCCAACTCTTCACATGTCTCCTCGAGATGAATTCATTCCTCGAGTCGAGCTCCGAGTCCGCGAGTCGACCGATACTCCTCGCGCCGACTCTTCACGAAATTCCTCGTGCAGGCTCTACGTGAGTCCTCGAGTCGAGTTCGAGTCCACGAGTCGACTGATACTCCTCGTGCCGACTCTTCACATGTCTCCTCGAGATGAATTCATTCCTCGAGTCGAGCTCTGAGTCCGCGAGTCGACCGATACTCATCGCGCCGACTCTTCACGAAATTCCTCGTGCAGGCTCTACGTGAGTCCTCGAGTTGAGTTCGTGTCCACGAGTCGACTGATACTCCTCGTGCCGACTCTTCACATGTCTCCTCGAGATGAATTCATTCCTCGAGTCGAGCTCCGAGTCCGCAAGTCGACCCATACTCCTCGCGCCGACTCTTCAAGAAATTCCTCGTGCAGGCTCTACGTGAGTCCTCGAGTAGAGTTCGAGTCCACGAGTCGACTGATACTCCTCGTGCCGACTCTTAACATGTCTCCTCGAGATGAATTCATTCCTCGAGTCGAGCTCCGAGTCCACGATTCGACCGATACTCCTCGAGCCGACTCTTCACGAAATTCCTCGTGCAGGCTCTACGTGAGTCCTCGAGTCGAGTTCGAGTCCATGAGTCGACTGATACTCCTTGTGCCAACTCTTCACATGTCTCCTCGAGATGAATTCATTCCTCGAGTCGAGCTCCGAGTTCGCGAGTCGACCGATACTCCTCGCGCCAACTCTTCACGAAATTCCTCGTGCAGGCTCTACGTGAGTCCTCGAGTCGAGTTCGAGTCCACGAGTCGACTGATACTCCTCGTGCCGACTCTTCACATGTGTCCTCGAGATGAATTCATTCCTTGAGTCGAGCTCCGAGTCCGCGAGTCGACCGATACTCCTCGCGCCGACTCTTCACGAAATTCCTCGTGCAGGCTCTACGTGAGTCCTCGAGTCGAGTTCGAGTTCACGAGTCGACTAATACTCCTCATGCCAACTCTTCACATGTCTCCTCGAGATGAATTCATTCCTCGAGTCGAGCTCCGAGTCCGCGAGTCGACCGATACTCCTCGCGCCGACTCTTCACGAAATTCCTCGTGCAGGCTAGCTCTACGTGAGTCCTCAAGTCGAGTTCGAGTCCACGAGTCGACTGATACTCCTCGTGCCGACTCTTCACATGTCTCCTCGAGATGAATTCATTCCTCGAGTCGAGCTCCGAGTCTGCGAGTCGACCGATACTCCTCGCGCCGACTCTTCACGAAATTCCTCGTGCAAGCTCTACGTGAGTCCTCGAGTCGAGTTCGAGTCCACGACTCGACTGATACTCCTCGTGCCAACTCTTCACATGTCTCCTCGAGATGAATTCATTCCTCGAGTCGAGCTCCGAGTCCGCGAGTCGACCGATACTCCTCGCGCCGACTCTTCACGAAATTCCTCGTGCATGCTCTACGTGAGTCCTCGAGTCGAGTTCGAGTCCACGAGTCGACTGATACTCCTCGTGCCGACTCTTCACATGTCTCCTCGAGATGAATTCATTCCTCGAGTCGAGCTCCGAGTCCGCGAGTCGACCGATACTCATCGCGCCGACTCTTCACGAAATTCCTCGTGCAGGCTCTACGTGAGTCCTCGAGTTGAGTTCGAGTCCACGAGTCGACTGATACTCCTCGTGCCGACTCTTCACATGTCTCCTCGAGATGAAATCATTCCTCGAGTCGAGCTCCGAGTCCGCAAGTCGACCGATACTCCTCGCGCCGACTCTTCACGAAATTCCTCGTGCAGGCTCTACATGAGTCCTCGAGTAGAGTTCGAGTCCACGAGTCGACTGATACTCCTCGTGCCGACTCTTCACATGTCTCCTCGAGATGAATTCATTCCTCGAGTCGAGCTCCGAGTCCGCAAGTCGACCGATACTCCTCGCGCCGACTCTTCACGAAATTCCTCGTGCAGGCTCTACGTGAGTCCTCGAGTCGAGTTCGAGTTCACGAGTCGACTGATACTCCTCATGCCAACTCTTCACATGTCTCCTCGAGATGAATTCATTCCTCGAGTCGAGCTCCGAGTCCGCGAGTCGACCGATACTCCTCGCGCCGACTCTTCACGAAATTCCTCGCGCCGACTCTTCACGAAATTCCTCGTGCAGGCTCTACTTGAGTCCTCGAGTCGAGTTCGAGTCCAGGAGTCGACTGATACGTTCCGACTCTTCACATGTCTCCTCGAGATGAATTCATTCCTCGAGTCGAGCTCCGAGTCCGCGAGTCGACCGATACTCCTCGTGCCGACTCTTCACATGTCTCCTCGAGATGAATTCATTCCTCGAGTCGAGCTCCGAGTCCGCGAGTCGACCGATACTCATCGCGCCGACTCTTCACGAAATTCCTCGTGCAGGCTCTACGTGAGTCCTCGAGTTGAGTTCGAGTCCACGAGTCGACTGATACTCCTCGTGCCGACTCTTCACATGTCTCCTCGAGATGAATTCATTCCTCAAGTCGAGCTCCGAGTCCGCGAGTCGACCAATACTCCTCGCGCCGACTCTTCACGAAATTCCTCGCGCCGACTCTTCACGAAATTCCTCGTGCAGGCTCTACTTGAGTCCTCGAGTCGAGTTCGAGTCCAGGAGTCGACTGATACGTTCCGACTCTTCACATGTCTCCTCGAGATGAATTCATTCCTCGAGTCGAGCTCCGAGTCCGCGAGTCGACCGATACTCCTCGTGCCGACTCTTCACGTGTCTCCTCGAGATGAATTCATTCCTCGAGTCGAGCTCCGAGTCCGCGAGTCGACCGATACTCATCGCGCCGACTCTTCACGAAATTCCTCGTGCAGGCTCTACGTGAGTCCTCGAGTTGAGTTCGAGTCCACGAGTCGACTGATACTCCTCGTGCCGACTCTTCACATGTCTCCTCGAGATGAATTCATTCCTCGAGTCGAGCTCCGAGTCCGCGAGTCGACCGATACTCCTCGCGCCGACTCTTCACGAAATTCCTCGTGCAGGCTCTACGTGAGTCCTCGAGTCGACCGATACTCCTCGCGCCGACTCTTCACGAAATTCCTCGTGCAGGCTCTACGTGAGTCCTCGAGTCGAGTTCAAGTCCACGAGTCGACTGATACTCCTCGCGCCGACTCTTCACATGTCTCCTCGAGATGAATTCATTCCTCGAGTCGAGCTCCGAGTCCGCGAGTCGATCGATACTCATCGCGCCGACTCTTCACGAAATTCCTCGTGCAGGCTCTACGTGAGTCCTCGAGTTGAGTTCGAGTCCACCAGTCGACTGATACTCCTCGTGCCGACTCTTCACATGTCTCCTCGAGATGAATTCATTCCTCGAGTCGAGCTCCGAGTCCGCGAGTCGACCGATACTCATCGCGCCGACTCTTCACGAAATTCCTCGTGCAGGCTCTACGTGAGTCCTCGAGTTGAGTTCGAGTCCACGAGTCGACTGATACTCCTCGTTCCGACTCTTCACATGTCTCCTCGAGATGAATTCAGTCATCGAGTCGAGCTCCGAGTCCGCGCGTCGACCGATACTCCTCGCGCGGACTCTTCACGAAATTCCTCGTGCAGGCTCTACGTGAGTCCTCGAGTCGAGTTCAAGTCCACGAGTCGACTGATACTCCTCGTGCCGACTCTTCACATGTCTCCTCGAGATGAATTCATTCCTCAAGTCGAGCTCCGAGTCCGCGAGTCGACCAATACTCCTCGCGCCGACTCTTCACGAAATTCCTCGCGCCGACTCTTCACGAAATTCCTCGTGCAGGCTCTACTTGAGTCCTCGAGTCGAGTTCGAGTCCAGGAGTCGACTGATACGTTCCGACTCTTCACATGTCTCCTCGAGATGAATTCATTCCTCGAGTCGAGCTCCGAGTCCGCGAGTCGACCGATACTCCTCGTGCCGACTCTTCACGTGTCTCCTCGAGATGAATTCATTCCTCGAGTCGAGCTCCGAGTCCGCGAGTCGACCGATACTCATCGCGCCGACTCTTCACGAAATTCCTCGTGCAGGCTCTACGTGAGTCCTCGAGTTGAGTTCGAGTCCACGAGTCGACTGATACTCCTCGTGCCGACTCTTCACATGTCTCCTCGAGATGAATTCATTCCTCGAGTCGAGCTCCGAGTCCGCGAGTCGACCGATACTCCTCGCGCCGACTCTTCACGAAATTCCTCGTGCAGGCTCTACGTGAGTCCTCGAGTCGACCGATACTCCTCGCGCCGACTCTTCACGAAATTCCTCGTGCAGGCTCTACGTGAGTTCTCGAGTCGAGTTCAAGTCCACGAGTCGACTGATACTCCTCGCGCCGACTCTTCACATGTCTCCTCGAGATGAATTCATTCCTCGAGTCGAGCTCCGAGTCCTCGAGTCGACCGATACTCCTCGTGCCGACTCTTCACATGTCTCCTCGAGATGAATTCATTCCTCGAGTCGAGCTCCGAGTCCGCGAGTCGATCGATACTCATCGCGCCGACTCTTCACGAAATTCCTCGTGCAGGCTCTACGTGAGTCCTCGAGTTGAGTTCGAGTCCACGAGTCGACTGATACTCCTCGTGCCGACTCTTCACATGTCTCCTCGAGATGAATTCATTCCTCGAGTCGAGCTTCGAGTCCGCGAGTCGACCGATACTCATCGCGCCGACTCTTCACGAAATTCCTCGTGCAGGCTCTACGTGAGTCCTCGAGTTGAGTTCGAGTCCACGAGTCGACTGATACTCCTCGTGCCGACTCTTCACATGTCTCCTCGAGATGAATTCATTCCTCGAGTCGAGCTCCGAGTCTGCGAGTCGACCGATACTCCTCGCGCCGACTCTTCACGAAATTCCTCGTGCAGGCTCTACGTGAGTCCTCGAGTCGACCGATACTCCTCGCGCCGACTCTTCACGAAATTCCTCGTGCAGGCTCTACGTGAGTCCTCGAGTCGAGTTCAAGTCCACGAGTCGACTGATACTCCTCGTGCCGACTCTTCACATGTCTCCTCGAGATGAATTCATTCCTCAAGTCGAGCTCCGAGTCCGCGAGTCGACCGATACTCCTCGCGCCGACTCTTCACGAAATTCCTCGCGCCGACTCTTCACGAAATTCCTCGTGCAGGCTCTACTTGAGTCCTCGAGTCGAGTTCGAGTCCAGGAGTCGACTGATACGTTCCGACTCTTCACATGTCTCCTCGAGATGAATTAATTCCTCGAGTCGAGCTCCGAGTCCGCGAGTCGACCGATACTCCTCGTGCCGACTCTTCACATGTCTCCTCGAGATGAATTCATTCCTCGAGTCGAGCTCCGAGTCCGCGAGTCGACCGATACTCATCGCGCCGACTCTTCACGAAATTCCTCGTGCAGGCTCTACGTGAGTCCTCGAGTTGAGTTCGAGTCCACGAGTCGACTGATACTCCTCGTGCCGACTCTTCACATGTCTCCTCGAGATGAATTCATTCCTCGAGTCGAGCTCCGAGTCCGCGAGTCGACCGATACTCCTCGCGCCGACTCTTCACGAAATTCCTCGTGCAGGCTCTACGTGAGTCCTCGAGTCGACCGATACTCCTCGCGCCGACTCTTCACGAAATTCCTCGTGCAGGCTCTACGTGAGTCCTCGAGTCGAGTTCAAGTCCACGAGTCGACTGATACTCCTCGTGCCGACTCTTCACATGTCTCCTCGAGATGAATTCATTCCTCAAGTCGAGCTCCGAGTCCGCGAGTCGACCGATACTCCTCGCGCCGACTCTTCACGAAATTCCTCGCGCCGACTCTTCACGAAATTCCTCGTGCAGGCTCTACTTGAGTCCTCGAGTCGAGTTCGAGTCCAGGAGTCGACTGATACGTTCCGACTCTTCACATGTCTCCTCGAGATGAATTCATTCCTCGAGTCGAGCTCCGAGTCCGCGAGTCGACCGATACTCCTCGTGCCGACTCTTCACATGTCTCCTCGAGATGAATTCATTCCTCGAGTCGAGCTCTGAGTCCGCGAGTCGACCGATACTCATCGCGCCGACTCTTCACGAAATTCCTCGTGCAGGCTCTACGTGAGTCCTCGAGTTGAGTTCGAGTCCACGAGTCGACTGATACTCCTCGTGCCGACTCTTCACATGTCTCCTCGAGATGAATTCATTCCTCGAGTCGAGCTCCGAGTCCGCGAGTCGACCGATACTCCTCGCGCCGACTCTTCACGAAATTCCTCGTGCAGGCTCTACGTGAGTCCTCGAGTCGACCGATACTCCTCGCGCCGACTCTTCACGAAATTCCTCGTGCAGGCTCTACGTGAGTCCTCGAGTCGAGTTCAAGTCCACGAGTCGACTGATACTCCTCGTGCCGACTCTTCACATGTCTCCTCGAGATGAATTCATTCCTCAAGTCGAGCTCCGAGTCCGCGAGTCGACCGATACTCCTCGCGCCGACTCTTCACGAAATTCCTCGTGCAGGCTCTACGTGAGTCCTCGAGTTGAGTTCGAGTCCACGAGTCGACTGATACTCCTCGTGCCGACTCTTCACATGTCTCCTCGAGATGAATTCATTCCTCGAGTCGAGCTCCGAGTCCGCGAGTCGACCGATACTCCTCGCGCCGACTCTTCACGAAATTCCTCGTGCAGGCTCTACGTGAGTCCTCGAGTCGACCGATACTCCTCGCGCCGACTCTTCACGAAATTCCTCGTGCAGGCTCTACGTGAGTCCTCGAGTCGAGTTCAAGTCCACGAGTCGACTGATACTCCTCGTGCCGACTCTTCACATGTCTCCTCGAGATGAATTCATTCCTCAAGTCGAGCTCCGAGTCCGCGAGTCAACCGATACTCCTCGCGCCGACTCTTCACGAAATTCCTCGCGCCGACTCTTCACGAAATTCCTCGTGCAGGCTCTACTTGAGTCCTCGAGTCGAGTTCGAGTCCAGGAGTCGACTGATACGTTCCGACTCTTCACATGTCTCCTCGAGATGAATTCATTCCTCGAGTCGAGCTCCGAGTCCGCGAGTCGACGGATACTCCTCGTGCCGACTCTTCACATGTCTCCTCGAGATGAATTCATTCCTCGAGTCGAGCTCCGAGTCCGCGAGTCGACCGATACTCATCGCGCCGACTCTTCACGAAATTCCTCGTGCAGGTTCTACGTGAGTCCTCGAGTTGAGTTCGAGTCCACGAGTCGACTGATACTCCTCGTGCCGACTCTTCACATGTCTCCTCGAGATGAATTCATTCCTCGAGTCGAGCTCCGAGTCCGCGAGTCGACCGATACTCCTCGCGCCGACTCTTCACGAAATTCCTCGTGCAGGCTCTACGTGAGTTCTCGAGTCGAGTTCGAGTCCACGAGTCGACTGATACTCCTCGTGCCGACTCTTCACATGTCTCCTCGAGATGAATTCATTCCTCGAGTCGAGCTCCGAGTCCACGATTCGACCGATACTCCTCGAGCCGACTCTTCACGAAATTCCTCGTGCAGGCTCTACGTGAGTCCTCGAGTCGAGTTCGAGTCCATGAGTCGACTGATACTCCTTGTGCCAACTCTTCACATGTCTCCTCGAGATGAATTCATTCCTCGAGTCGAGCTCCGAGTCCGCGAGTCGACCGATACTCCTCGCGCCGACTCTTCACGAAATTCCTCGTGCAGGCTCTACGTGAGTCCTCGAGTCGAGTTCGAGTCCAGGAGTCGACTGATACGTTCCGACTCTTCACATGTCTCCTCGAGATGAATTCATTCCTCGAGTCGAGCTCCGAGTCCGCGAGTCGACCGATACTCCTCGCGCCGACTCTTCACGAAATTCCTCGTGCAGGCTCTACGTGAGTCCTCTAGTCGAGTTCGAGTTCACGAGTCGACTGATACTCCTCGTGCCAACTCTTCACATGTCTCCTCGAGATGAATTCATTCCTCGAGTCGAGCTCCGAGTCCGCGAGTCGACCGATACTCCTCGCGCCGACTCTTCACGAAATTCCTCGTGCAGGCTAGCTCTACGTGAGTCCTCGAGTCGAGTTCGAGTCCACGAGTCGACTGATACTCCTCGTGCCGACTCTTCACATGTCTCCTCGAGATGAATTCATTCCTCGAGTCGAGCTCCGAGTCCGCGAGTCGACCGATACTCATCGCGCCGACTCTTCACGAAATTCCTCGTGCAGGCTCTACGTGAGTCCTCGAGTTGAGTTCGAGTCCACGAGTCGACTGATACTCCTCGTGCCGACTCTTCACATGTCTCCTCGAGATGAATTCATTCCTCGAGTCGAGCTCCGAGTCCGCGAGTCGACCGATACTCCTCGCGCCGACTCTTCACGAAATTCCTCGTGCAGGCTCTACGTGAGTCCTCGAGTCGACCGATACTCCTCGCGCCGACTCTTCACGAAATTCCTCGTGCAGGCTCTACGTGAGTCCTCGAGTCGAGTTCAAGTCCACGAGTCGACTGATACTCCTCGTGCCGACTCTTAACATGTCTCCTCGAGATGAATTCATTCCTCAAGTCGAGCTCCGAGTCCGCGAGTCGACCGATACTCCTCGCGCCGACTCTTCACGAAATTCCTCGCGCCGACTCTTCACGAAATTCCTCGTGCAGGCTCTACTTGAGTCCTCGAGTCGAGTTCGAGTCCAGGAGTCGACTGATACGTTCCGACTCTTCACATGTCTCCTCGAGATGAATTCATTCCTCGAGTCGAGCTCCGAGTCCGCGAGTCGACCGATACTCCTCGTGCCGAGTCTTCACATGTCTCCTCGAGATGAATTCATTCCTCGAGTCGAGCTCTGAGTCCGCGAGTCGACCGATACTCATCGCGCCGACTCTTCACGAAATTCCTCGTGCAGGCTCTACGTGAGTCCTCGAGTTGAGTTCGAGTCCACGAGTCGACTGATACTCCTCGTGCCGACTCTTCACATGTCTCCTCGAGATGAATTCATTCCTCGAGTCGAGCTCCGAGTCCGCGAGTCGACCGATACTCCTCGCCCCGACTCTTCACGAAATTCCTCGTGCAGGCTCTACGTGAGTCCTCGAGTCGACCGATACTCCTCGCGCTGACTCTTCACGAAATTCCTCGTGCAGGCTCTACGTGAGTCCTCGAGTCGAGTTCAAGTCCACGAGTCGACTGATACTCCTCGTGCCGACTCTTCACATGTCTCCTCGAGATGAATTCATTCCTCAAGTCGAGCTCCGAGTCCGCGAGTCGACCGATACTCCTCGCGCCGACTCTTCACGAAATTCCTCGTGCAGGCTCTACGTGAGTCCTCGAGTTGAGTTCGAGTCCACGAGTCGACTGATACTCCTCGTGCCAACTCTTCACATGTCTCCTCGAGATGAATTCATTCCTCGAGTCGAGCTCCGAGTCCGCGAGTCGACCGATACTCCTCGCGCCGACTCTTCACGAAATTCCTCGTGCAGGCTCTACGTGAGTCCTCGAGTCGACCGATACTCCTCGCGCTGACTCTTCACGAAATTCCTCGTGCAGGCTCTACGTGAGTCCTCGAGTTGAGTTCGAGTCCACGAGTCGACTGATACTCCTCGTGCTGACTCTTCACATGTCTCCTCGAGATGAATTCATTCCTCAAGTCGAGCTCCGAGTCCGCGAGTCGACCGATACTCCTCGCGCCGACTCTTCACGAAATTCCTCGTGCAGGCTCTACGTGAGTCCTCGAGTTGAGTTCGAGTCCACGAGTCGACTGATACTCCTTGTGCCAACTCTTCACATGTCTCCTCGAGATGAATTCATTCCTCGAGTCGAGCTCCGAGTCCGCGAGTCGACCGATACTCCTCGCGCCGACTCTTCACGAAATTCCTCGTGCAGGCTAGCTCTACGTGAGTCCTCGAGTCGAGTTCGAGTCCACGAGTCGACTGATACTCCTCGTGCCGACTCTTCACATGTCTCCTCGAGATGAATTCATTCCTCGAGTCGAGCTCCGAGTCCGCGAGTCGACCGATACTCATCGCGCCGACTCTTCACGAAATTCCTCGTGCAGGCTCTACGTGAGTCCTCGAGTTGAGTTCGAGTCCACGAGTCGACTGATACTCCTCGTGCCGACTCTTCACATGTCTCCTCGAGATGAATTCATTCCTCGAGTCGAGCTCCGAGTCTGCGAGTCGACCGATACTCCTCGCGCCGACTCTTCACGAAATTCCTCGTGCAGGCTCTACGTGAGTCCTCGAGTCGACCGATACTCCTCGCGCCGACTCTTCACGAAATTCCTCGTGCAGGCTCTACGTGAGTCCTCGAGTCGAGTTCAAGTCCACGAGTCGACTGATACTCCTCGTGCCGACTCTTCACATGTCTCCTCGAGATGAATTCATTCCTCAAGTCGAGCTCCGAGTCCGCGAGTCGACCGATACTCCTCGCGCCGACTCTTCACGAAATTCCTCGCGCCGACTCTTCACGAAATTCCTCGTGCAGGCTCTACTTGATTCCTCGAGTCGAGTTCGAGTCCAGGAGTCGACTGATACGTTCCGACTCTTCACATGTCTCCTCGAGATGAATTCATTCCTCGAGTCGAGCTCCGAGTCCGCGAGTCGACCGATACTCCTCGTGCCGACTCTTCACATGTCTCCTCGAGATGAATTCATTCCTCGAGTCGAGCTCTGAGTCCGCGAGTCGACCGATACTCATCGCGCCGACTCTTCACGAAATTCCTCGTGCAGGCTCTACGTGAGTCCTCGAGTTGAGTTCGAGTCCACGAGTCGACTGATACTCCTCGTGCCGACTCTTCACATGTCTCCTCGAGATGAATTCATTCCTCGAGTCGAGCTCCGAGTCCGCGAGTCGACCGATACTCCTCGCCCCGACTCTTCACGAAATTCCTCGTGCAGGCTCTACGTGAGTCCTCGAGTCGACCGATACTCCTCGCGCTGACTCTTCACGAAATTCCTCGTGCAGGCTCTACGTGAGTCCTCGAGTCGAGTTCAAGTCCACGAGTCGACTGATACTCCTCGTGCCGACTCTTCACATGTCTCCTCGAGATGAATTCATTCCTCAAGTCGAGCTCCGAGTCCGCGAGTCGACCGATACTCCTCGCGCCGACTCTTCACGAAATTCCTCGTGCAGGCTCTACGTGAGTCCTCGAGTTGAGTTCGAGTCCACGAGTCGACTGATACTCCTCGTGCCAACTCTTCACATGTCTCCTCGAGATGAATTCATTCCTCGAGTCGAGCTCCGAGTCCGCGAGTCGACCGATACTCCTCGCGCCGACTCTTCACGAAATTCCTCGTGCAGGCTCTACGTGAGTCCTCGAGTCGACCGATACTCCTCGCGCTGACTCTTCACGAAATTCCTCGTGCAGGCTCTACGTGAGTCCTCGAGTTGAGTTCGAGTCCACGAGTCGACTGATACTCCTCGTGCTGACTCTTCACATGTCTCCTCGAGATGAATTCATTCCTCAAGTCGAGCTCCGAGTCCGCGAGTCGACCGATACTCCTCGCGCCGACTCTTCACGAAATTCCTCGTGCAGGCTCTACGTGAGTCCTCGAGTTGAGTTCGAGTCCACGAGTCGACTGATACTCCTTGTGCCAACTCTTCACATGTCTCCTCGAGATGAATTCATTCCTCGAGTCGAGCTCCGAGTCCGCGAGTCGACCGATACTCCTCGCGCCGACTCTTCACGAAATTCCTCGTGCAGGCTAGCTCTACGTGAGTCCTCGAGTCGAGTTCGAGTCCACGAGTCGACTGATACTCCTCGTGCCGACTCTTCACATGTCTCCTCGAGATGAATTCATTCCTCGAGTCGAGCTCTGAGTCCGCGAGTCGACCGATACTCATCGCGCCGACTCTTCACGAAATTCCTCGTGCAGGCTCTACGTGAGTCCTCGAGTTGAGTTCGAGTCCACGAGTCGACTGATACTCCTCGTGCCGACTCTTCACATGTCTCCTCGAGATGAATTCATTCCTCGAGTCGAGCTCCGAGTCTGCGAGTCGACCGATACTCCTCGCGCCGACTCTTCACGAAATTCCTCGTGCAGGCTCTACGTGAGTCCTCGAGTCGACCGATACTCCTCGCGCCGACTCTTCACGAAATTCCTCGTGCAGGCTCTACGTGAGTCCTCGAGTCGAGTTCAAGTCCACGAGTCGACTGATACTCCTCGTGCCGACTCTTCACATGTCTCCTCGAGATGAATTCATTCCTCAAGTCGAGCTCCGAGTCCGCGAGTCGACCGATACTCCTCGCGCCGACTCTTCACGAAATTCCTCGTGCAGGCTCTACGTGAGTCCTCGAGTTGAGTTCGAGTCCACGAGTCGACTGATACTCCTCGTGCCAACTCTTCACATGTCTCCTCGAGATGAATTCATTCCTCGAGTCGAGCTCCGAGTCCGCGAGTCGACCGATACTCCTCGCGCCGACTCTTCACGAAATTCCTCGTGCAGGCTCTACGTGAGTCCTCGAGTCGACCGATACTCCTCGCGCTGACTCTTCACGAAATTCCTCGTGCAGGCTCTACGTGAGTCCTCGAGTTGAGTTCGAGTCCACGAGTCGACTGATACTCCTCGTGCTGACTCTTCACATGTCTCCTCGAGATGAATTCATTTCTCAAGTCGAGCTCCGAGTCCGCGAGTCGACCGATACTCCTCGCGCCGACTCTTCACGAAATTCCTCGTGCAGGCTCTACGTGAGTCCTCGAGTTGAGTTCGAGTCCACGAGTCGACTGATACTCCTTGTGCCAACTCTTCACATGTCTCCTCGAGATGAATTCATTCCTCGAGTCGAGCTCCGAGTCCGCGAGTCGACCGATACTCCTCGCGCCGACTCTTCACGAAATTCCTCGTGCAGGCTAGCTCTACGTGAGTCCTCGAGTCGAGTTCGAGTCCACGAGTCGACTGATACTCCTCGTGCCGACTCTTCACATGTCTCCTCGAGATGAATTCATTCCTCGAGTCGAGCTCCGAGTCCGCGAGTCGACCGATACTCATCGCGCCGACTCTTCACGAAATTCCTCGTGCAGGCTCTACGTGAGTCCTCGAGTTGAGTTCGAGTCCACGAGTCGACTGATACTCCTCGTGCCGACTCTTCACATGTCTCCTCGAGATGAATTCATTCCTCGAGTCGAGCTCCGAGTCTGCGAGTCGACCGATACTCCTCGCGCCGACTCTTCACGAAATTCCTCGTGCAGGCTCTACGTGAGTCCTCGAGTCGACCGATACTCCTCGCGCCGACTCTTCACGAAATTCCTCGTGCAGGCTCTACGTGAGTCCTCGAGTCGAGTTCAAGTCCACGAGTCGACTGATACTCCTCGTGCCGACTCTTCACATGTCTCCTCGAGATGAATTCATTCCTCAAGTCGAGCTCCGAGTCCGCGAGTCGACCGATACTCCTCGCGCCGACTCTTCACGAAATTCCTCGCGCCGACTCTTCACGAAATTCCTCGTGCAGGCTCTACTTGAGTCCTCGAGTCGAGTTCGAGTCCAGGAGTCGACTGATACGTTCCGACTCTTCACATGTCTCCTCGAGATGAATTCATTCCTCGAGTCGAGCTCCGAGTCCGCGAGTCGACGGATACTCCTCGTGCCGACTCTTCACATGTCTCCTCGAGATGAATTCATTCCTCGAGTCGAGCTCTGAGTCCGCGAGTCGACCGATACTCATCGCGCCGACTCTTCACGAAATTCCTCGTGCAGGCTCTACGTGAGTCCTCGAGTTGAGTTCGAGTCCACGAGTCGACTGATACTCCTCGTGCCGACTCTTCACATGTCTCCTCGAGATGAATTCATTCCTCGAGTCGAGCTCCGAGTCCGCGAGTCGACCGATACTCCTCGCCCCGACTCTTCACGAAATTCCTCGTGCAGGCTCTACGTGAGTCCTCGAGTCGACCGATACTCCTCGCGCTGACTCTTCACGAAATTCCTCGTGCAGGCTCTACGTGAGTCCTCGAGTCGAGTTCAAGTCCACGAGTCGACTGATACTCCTCGTGCCGACTCTTCACATGTCTCCTCGAGATGAATTCATTCCTCAAGTCGAGCTCCGAGTCCGCGAGTCGACCGATACTCCTCGCGCCGACTCTTCACGAAATTCCTCGTGCAGGCTCTACGTGAGTCCTCGAGTTGAGTTCGAGTCCACGAGTCGACTGATACTCCTCGTGCCGACTCTTCACATGTCTCCTCGAGATGAATTCATTCCTCGAGTCGAGCTCCGAGTCCGCGAGTCGACCGATACTCCTCGCGCCGACTCTTCACGAAATTCCTCGTGCAGGCTCTACGTGAGTCCTCGAGTCGACCGATACTCCTCGCGCCGACTCTTCACGAAATTCCTCGTGCAGGCTCTACGTGAGTCCTCGAGTCGAGTTCAAGTCCACGAGTCGACTGATACTCCTCGTGCCGACTCTTCACATGTCTCCTCGAGATGAATTCATTCCTCAAGTCGAGCTCCGAGTCCGCGAGTCGACCGATACTCCTCGCGCCGACTCTTCACGAAATTCCTCGCGCCGACTCTTCACGAAATTCCTCGTGCAGGCTCTACTTGAGTCCTCGAGTCGAGTTCGAGTCCAGGAGTCGACTGATACGTTCCGACTCTTCACATGTCTCCTCGAGATGAATTCATTCCTCGAGTCGAGCTCCGAGTCCGCGAGTCGACGGATACTCCTCGTGCCGACTCTTCACATGTCTCCTCGAGATGAATTCATTCCTCGAGTCGAGCTCCGAGTCCGCGAGTCGACCGATACTCATCGCGCCGACTCTTCACGAAATTCCTCGTGCAGGTTCTACGTGAGTCCTCGAGTTGAGTTCGAGTCCACGAGTCGACTGATACTCCTCGTGCCGACTCTTCACATGTCTCCTCGAGATGAATTCATTCCTCGAGTCGAGCTCCGAGTCCGCGAGTCGACCGATACTCCTCGCGCCGACTCTTCACGAAATTCCTCGTGCAGGCTCTACGTGAGTTCTCGAGTCGAGTTCGAGTCCACGAGTCGACTGATACTCCTCGTGCCGACTCTTCACATGTCTCCTCGAGATGAATTCATTCCTCGAGTCGAGCTCCGAGTCCACGATTCGACCGATACTCCTCGAGCCGACTCTTCACGAAATTCCTCGTGCAGGCTCTACGTGAGTCCTCGAGTCGAGTTCGAGTCCATGAGTCGACTGATACTCCTTGTGCCAACTCTTCACATGTCTCCTCGAGATGAATTCATTCCTCGAGTCGAGCTCCGAGTCCGCGAGTCGACCGATACTCCTCGCGCCGACTCTTCACGAAATTCCTCGTGCAGGCTCTACGTGAGTCCTCGAGTCGAGTTCGAGTCCAGGAGTCGACTGATACGTTCCGACTCTTCACATGTCTCCTCGAGATGAATTCATTCCTCGAGTCGAGCTCCGAGTCCGCGAGTCGACCGATACTCCTCGCGCCGACTCTTCACGAAATTCCTCGTGCAGGCTCTACGTGAGTCCTCTAGTCGAGTTCGAGTTCACGAGTCGACTGATACTCCTCGTGCCAACTCTTCACATGTCTCCTCGAGATGAATTCATTCCTCGAGTCGAGCTCCGAGTCCGCGAGTCGACCGATACTCCTCGCGCCGACTCTTCACGAAATTCCTCGTGCAGGCTAGCTCTACGTGAGTCCTCGAGTCGAGTTCGAGTCCACGAGTCGACTGATACTCCTCGTGCCGACTCTTCACATGTCTCCTCGAGATGAATTCATTCCTCGAGTCGAGCTCCGAGTCTGCGAGTTGACTGATACTCCTCGCGCCGACTCTTCACGAAATTCCTCGTGCAAGCTCTACGTGAGTCCTCGAGTCGAGTTCGAGTCCACGAGTCGACTGATACTCCTCGTGCCAACTCTTCACATGTCTCCTCGAGATGAATTCATTCATCGAGTCGAGCTCCGAGTCCGCGAGTCGACCGATACTCCTCGCGCCGACTCTTCACGAAATTCCTCGTGCAAGCTCTACGTGAGTCCTCGAGTCGAGTTCGAGTCCACGAGTCGACTGATACTCCTCGTGCCGACTCTTCACATGTCTCCTCGAAATGAATTCATTCCTCAAGTCGAGCTCCGAGTCCGCGAGTCGACCGATACTCCTCGCGCCGACTCTTCACGAAATTCCTCGCGCCGACTCTTCACGAAATTCCTCGTGCAGGCTCTACGTGAGTCCTCGAGTCGAGTTCGAGTCCAGGAGTCGACTGATACGTTCCGACTCTTCACATGTCTCCTCGAGATGAATTCATTCCTCGAGTCGAGCTCCGAGTCCGCGAGTCGACCGATACTCCTCGCGCCGACTCTTCACGAAATTCCTCGTGCAGGCTCTACGTGAGTCCTCTAGTCGAGTTCGAGTTCACGAGTCGATTGATACTCCTCGTGCCAACTCTTCACATGTCTCCTCGAGATGAATTCATTCCTCGAGTCGAGCTCCGAGTCCGCGAGTCGACCGATACTCCTCGCGCCGACTCTTCACGAAATTCATCGCGCAGGCTAGCAGTACGTGAGTCCTCGAGTCGAGTTCGAGTCCACGAGTCGACTGATACTCCTCGTGCCGACTCTTCACATGTCTCCTCGAGATGAATTCATTCCTCGAGTCGATCTCCGAGTCTGCGAGTCGACTGATACTCCTCGCGCTGACTCTTC
Organism: Urtica dioica subsp. dioica; assembly: GCF_054948205.1. Lineage (NCBI taxonomy): Eukaryota > Viridiplantae > Streptophyta > Magnoliopsida > Rosales > Urticaceae > Urtica > Urtica dioica. Next base: position 35,231,121 of record NC_142756.1, on the reverse strand, counting down.
ACGAAATTCCTCGTGCAAGCTCTACGTGAGTCCTCGAGTCGAGTTCGAGTCCACGAGTCGACTGATACTCCTCGTGCCAATTCTTCACATGTCTCCTCGAGATGAATTCATTCATCGAGTCGAGCTCCGAGTCCGCGAGTCGACCGATACTCCTCGCGCCGACTCTTCACGAAATTCCTCGTGCAGGCTCTACGTGAGTCCTCGAGTCGAGTTCGAGTCCACGAGTCGACTGATACTCCTCGTGCCGACTCTTCACATGTCTCCTCGAGATGAATTCATTCCTCAAGTCGAGCTCCGAGTCCGCGAGTCGACCGATACTCCTCGCGCCGACTCTTCACGAAATTCCTCGCGCCGACTCTTCACGAAATTCCTCGTGCAGGCTCTACGTGAGTCCTCGAGTCGAGTTCGAGTCCAGGAGTCGACTGATACGTTCCGACTCTTCACATGTCTCCTCGAGATGAATTCATTCCTCGAGTCGAGCTCCGAGTCCGCGAGTCGACCGATACTCCTCGCGCCGACTCTTCACGAAATTCCTCGTGCAGGCTCTACGTGAGTCCTCGAGTCGAGTTCAAGTCCACGAGTCGACTGATACTCCTCGTGCCAACTCTTCACATGTCTCCTCGAGATGAATTCATTCATCGAGTCGAGCTCCGAGTCCGCGAGTCGACCGATACTCCTCGCGCCGACTCTTCACGAAATTCCTCGTGCAGGCTCTACGTGAGTCCTCGAGTCGAGTTCAAGTCCACGAGTCGACTGATACTCCTCGTGCCGACTCTTCACATGTCTCCTCGAGATGAATTCATTCCTCAAGTCGAGCTCCGAGTCCGCGAGTCGACCGATACTCCTCGCACCGACTCTTCACGAAATTCCTCGCGCCGACTCTTCACGAAATTCCTCGTGCAGGCTCTACGTGAGTCCTCGAGTCGAGTTCGAGTCCAGGAGTCGACTGATACGTTTCGACTCTTCACATGTCTCCTCGAGATGAATTCATTCCTCGAGTCGAGCTCCGAGTCCGCGAGTCGACCGATACTCCTCGCGCCGACTCTTCACGAAATTCCTCGTGCAGGCTCTACGTGAGTCATCGAGTCGAGTTCGAATCCACGAGTCGACTGATACTCCTCGTGCCGACTCTTCACATGTCTCCTCGAGATGAATTCTTTCCTCGAGTCGAGCTCCGAGTCCGCGAGTCGACCGATACTCATCGCGCCGACTCTTCACGAAATTCCTCGTGCAGGCTCTACGTGAGTCCTCGAGTTGAGTTCGAGTCCACGAGTCGACTGATACTCCTCGTGCCGACTCTTCACATGTCTCCTCGAGATGAATTCATTCCTCGAGTCGAGCTCCGAGTCTGCGAGTCGACCGATACTCCTCGCGCCGACTCTTCACGAAATTCCTCGTGCAAGCTCTACGTGAGTCCTCGAGTCGAGTTCGAGTCCACGAGTCGATTGATACTCCTCGTGCCAACTCTTCACATGTCTCCTTGAGATGAATTCATTCATCGAGTCGAGCTCCGAGTCCGCGAGTCGACCGATACTCCTCGCGCCGACTCTTCACGAAATTCCTCGTGCAGGCTCTTCACGAAATTCCTCGTGCAGGCTCTACGTGAGTCCTCGAGTCGAGTTCGCGTCAAGGAGTCGACTGATACGTTCCGACTCTTCACATGTCTCCTCGAGATGAATTCATTCCTCGAGTCGAGCTCCGAGTCCGCGAGTCGACCGATACTCCTCGCGCCGACTCTTCACGAAATTCCTCGTGCAGGCTCTACGTGAGTCCTCGAGTCGAGTTCGAGTCCACGAGTCGACTGATACTCCTCGTGCCGACTCTTCACATGTCTCCTCGAGATGAATTCATTCCTCGAGTCGAGCTCCGAGTCCGCGAGTCGACCGATACTCATCGCGCCGACTCTTCACGAAATTCCTCGTGCAGGCTCTACGTGAGTCCTCGAGTTGAGTTCGAGTCCACGAGTCGACTGATACTGCCGACTCTTCGCATGTCTCCTCGAGATGAATTCATTCCTCGAGTCGAGCTCCGAGTCCGCGAGTCGACCGATACTCCTCGCGCCGACTCTTCACGAAATTCCTCGCGCCGACTCTTCACGAAATTCCTCGTGCAGGCTCTACGTGAGTCCTCGAATCATGTTCGAGTCCACGAGTCGACTTATACTCCTCGTGCCAACTCTTCACATGTCTCGTCGAGATGAATTCATTCCTCGAGTCGAGCTCCGAGTCCGCGAGTCGACCGATACTCATCGCGCCGACTCTTCACGAAATTCCTCGTGCAGGCTCTACGTGAGTCCTCGAGTCGAGTTCGAGTCCACGAGTCGACTGATATTCCTCGTGCCAACTCTTCACATGTCTCCTCGAGATGAATTCATTCCTCGAGTCGAGCTCCAAGTCCGCGAGTCGACCGATACTCCTCGCGCCGACTCTTCACGAAATTCCTCGTGCAGGCTCTACGTGAGTCCTCGAGTCGAGTTCGAGTCCACGAGTCGACTGATACTCCTCGTTCTGACTCTTCACATGTCTCCTCGAGATCAATTCATTCCTCGAGTCGAGCTTTAAGTCCGCGAGTCGACCGATACTCATGGCGCCGACTCTTCACGAAATTCCTCGTGTAGGCTCTACGTGAGTCCTCGAGTCGAGTTCGAGTTCACGAGTCGACTGATACTCCTCGTGCCAACTCTTCACATGTCTCCTCGAGATGAATTCATTCCTCGAGTCGAGCTCCGAGTCCGCGAGTCGACCGATACTCCTCGCGCCGAATCTTCACGAAATTCCTCGCGCCGACTCTTCACGAAATTCCTCGTGCAGGCTCTACGTGAGTTCTCGAGTCGAGTTCGAGTCCACGAGTCGACTGATACTCCTCGTGCCGACTCTTCACATGTCTCCTCGGGATGAATTCATTCCTCGAGTCGAGCTCCGAGTCCGCGAGTCGACCGATACTCATCGCGCCGACTCTTCACGAAATTCCGCGTGCAGGCTCTACGTGAGTCCTCGAGTTGAGTTCGATTCCACGAGTCGACTGATACTCCTCGTGCCAACTCTTCACATGTCTCCTCGAGATGAATTCATTCCTCGAGTCGAGCTCCGAGTCCGCGAGTCGACCGATACTCCTCGCGCCGACTCTTCACGAAATTCCTCGCGCCGACTCTTCACGAAATTCCTCGTGCAGGCTCTACGTGAGTCCTCGAGTCGAGTTCGAGTCCAGGAGTCGACTGATACGTTCCGACTCTTCACATGTCTCCTCGAGATGAATTCATTCCTCGAGTCGAGCTCCGAGTCCTCGAGTCGACCGATACTCCTCGCGCCGACTCTTCACGAAATTCCTCGTGCAGGCTCTACGTGAGTCCTCGAGTCCAGTTCGAGTCCACGAGTCGACTGATACTCCTCGTGCCGACTCTTCACATGTCTCCTCGAGATGAATTCATTCCTCGAGTTGAGCTCCGAGTCCGCCAGTCGACCGATACTCCTCGCGCCGACTCTTCACGAAATTCCTCGCGCCGACTCTTCACGAAATTCCTCGTGCAGGCTCTACGTGAGTCCTCGAATCATGTTCGAGTCCACGAGTCGACTGATACTCCTCGTGCCAACTCTTCACATGTCTCCTCGAGATGAATTCATTCCTCGAGTCGAGCTCCGAGTCCGCGAGTCGACCGATACTACTCGCGCTGACTCTTCACGAAATTCCTCGTGCAGGCTATACGTGAGTCCTCGAGTCGAGTTCGAGTCCACGAGTCGACTGATACTCCTCGTGCCGACTCTTCACATGTCTCCTCAAGATGAATTTATTCCTCGAGTCGAGCTCCGAGTCCGCGAGTCGACCGATACTCATCGCGCCGAGTCTTCACGAAATTCCTCGTGCAGGCTCTACGTGAGTCCTCGAGTCGAGTTCGAGTCCACGAGTCGACTGATACTCCTCGTGCCAACTCTTCACATGTCTCCTCGAGATGAATTCATTCCTCGAGTCGAGCTCCAAGTCCGCGAGTCGACCGATACTCCTCACGCCGACTCTTCACGAAATTCCTCGTGCAGGCTCTACGTGAGTCCTCGAGTCGAGTTCGAGTCCACGAGTCGACTGATACTCTTCGTTCTGACTCTTCACCTGTCTCCTCGAGATCAATTCATTCCTCGAGTCGAGCTCTGAGTCCGCGAGTCGACCGATACTCCTCGCGCCGACTCTTCACGAAATTCCTCGTGCAGGCTCTACGTGAGTCCTCGAGTCGAGTTCGGGTTCATGAGTCGACTGATACTCCTCGTGCCAACTCTTCACATGTCTCCTCGAGATGAATTCATTCCTCGAGTCGAGCTCCGAGTCCGCGAGTCGACCGATACTCCTCGCGCCGACTCTTCACGAAATTCCTCGCGCCGACTCTTCACGAAATTCCTCGTGCAGGCTCTACGTGAGTTCTCGAGTCGAGTTCGAGTCCACGCATCGACTGATACTCCTCGTGCCGACTCTTCACATGTCTCCTCGAGATGAATTCATTCCTCGAGTCGAGCTCCGAGTCCGCGAGTCGACCGATACTCATCGCGCCGACTCTTCACGAAATTCCTCGTGCAGGCTCTACGTGAGTCCTCGAGTTGAGTTCGAGTCCACGAGTCGACTGATACTCCTCGTGCCGACTCTTCACATGTCTGCTCGAGATGAATTCATTCCTCGAGTCGAGCTCCGAGTCCGCGAGTCGACCGATACTCCTCGCGCCGACTCTTCACGAAATTCCTCGCGCCGACTCTTCACGAAATTCCTCGTGCAGGCTCTACGTGAGTCCTCGAGTCGAGTTCGAGTCCAGGAGTCGACTGATACGTTCCGACTCTTCACATGTCTCCTCGAGATGAATTCATTCCTCGAGTCGAGCTCCGAGTCCGCGAGTCGACCGATACTCCTCGCGCCGACTCTTCACGAAATTCCTCGTGCAGGCTCTACGTGAGTCCTCGAGTCGAGTTCGAGTCCAGGAGTCGACTGATACGTTCCGACTCTTCACATGTCTCCTCGAGATGAATTCATTCCTCGAGTCGACCTCCGAGTCCGCGAGTCGACCGATACTCCTCGCGCCGACTCTTCACGAAATTCCTCGTGCAGGCTCTACGTGAGTCCTCGAGTCGAGTTCGAGTCCACGAGTCGACTGATACTCCTCGTGCCGACTCTTCACATGTCTCCTCGAGATGAATTCATTCCTCGAGTCGAGCTCCGAGTCCGCGAGTCGACCGATACTCCTCGCGCCGACTCTTCACGAAATTCCTCGCGCCGACTCTTCACGAAATTCCTCGTGCAGGCTCTACGTGAGTCCTCGAGTCGAGTTCGAGTCCAGGAGTCGACTGATACGTTCCGACTCTTCACATGTCTCCTCGAGATGAATTCATTCCTCGAGTCGAGCTCCGAGTCCGCGAGTCGACCGATACTCCTCGCGCCGACTCTTCACAAAATTCCTCGTGCAGGCTCTACGTGAGTCCTCGAGTCGAGTTCGAGTCCACGAGTCGAGTTCGAGTCCACGAGTCGACTGATACTCCTCGTGCCGACTCTTCACATGTCTCCTCGAGATGAATTCATTCCTCGAGTCGAGCTCCGAGTCCGCGAGTCGACCGATACTCCTCGCGCCGACTCTTCACGAAATTCCTCGCGCCGACTCTTCACGAAATTCCTCGTGCAGGCTCTACGTGAGTCCTCGAATCATGTTCGAGTCCACGAGTCGACTGATACTCCTCGTGCCAACTCTTCACATGTCTCCTCGAGATGAATTCATTCCTCGAGTCGAGCTCCGAGTCCGCGAGTCGACCGATACTCATCGCGCCGACTCTTCACGAAATTCCTCGTGCAGGCTCTACGTGAGTCCTCGAGTCGAGTTCGAGTCCACGAGTCGACTGATACTCCTCGTGCCAACTCCTCACATGTCTCCTCGAGCTGAATTCATTCCTCGAGTCGAGCTCCAAGTCCGCGAGTCGACCGATACTCCTCGCGCCGACACTTCACGAAATTCCTCGTGCAGGCTCTACGTGAGTCCTCGAGTCGAGTTTGAGTCCAGGAGTCGACTGATACGTTCCGACTCTTCACATTTCTCCTCGAGATGAATTCATTCCTCGAGTCGAGCTCCGAGTCCGCGAGTCGACCGATACTCCTCGCGCCGACTCTTCACGAAATTCCTCGTGCAGGCTCTACGTGAGTCCTCGAGTCGAGTTCGGGTTCACGAGTCGACTGATACTCCTCGTGCCAACTCTTCACATGTCTCCTCGAGATGAATTCATTCCTCGAGTCGAGCTCCGAGTCCGCGAGTCGACCGATACTTCTCGCGCCGACTCTTCACGAAATTCCTCGCGCCGACTCTTCACGAAATTCCTCGTGCAGGCTCTACGTGAGTTCTCGAGTCGAGTTCGAGTCCACGAGTCGACTGATACTCCTCGTGCCGACTCTTCACATGTCTCCTCGAGATGAATTCATTCCTCGAGTCGAGCTCCGAGTCCGCGAGTCGACCGATACTCATCGCGCCGACTCTTCACGAAATTCCTCGTGCAGGCTCTACGTGAGTCCTCGAGTTGAGTTCGAGTCCACGAGTCGACTGATACTCCTCGTGCCGAATCTTCACATGTCTTCTCGAGATGAATTCATTCCTCGAGTCGAGCTCCGAGTCCGCGAGTCGACCGATACTCCTCGCGCCGACTCTTCACGAAATTCCTCGCGCCGACTCTTCACGAAATTCCTCGTGCAGGCTCTACGTGAGTCCTCGAGTCGAGTTCGAGTCCAGGAGTCGACTGATACGTTCCGACTCTTCACATGTCTCCTCGAGATGAATTCATTCCTCGAGTCGAGCTCCGAGTCCGCGAGTCGACCGATACTCCTCGCCCTGACTCTTCACGAAATTCCTCGTGCAGGCTATACGTGAGTCCTCGAGTCGAGTTCGAGTCCACGAGTCGACTGATACTCCTCGTGCCGACTCTTCACATGTCTCCTCGAGATGAATTCATTCCTCGAGTCGAGCTCCGAGTCCGCGAGTCGACCGATACTCATCGCGCCGACTCTTCACGAAATTCCTCGTGCAGGCTCTACGTGAGTCCTCGAGTCGAGTTCGAGTCCAGGAGTCGACTGATACGTTCCGACTCTTCACATGTCTCCTCGAGATGAATTCATTCCTCGAGTCGAGCTCCGAGTCCGCGAGTCGACCGATACTCCTCGCGCCGACTCTTCACGAAATTCCTCGTGCAGGCTCTACGTGAGTCCTCGAGTCGAGTTCGAGTCCACGAGTCGACTGATACTCCTCGTGCCGACTCTTCACATGTCTCCTCGAGATGAATTCATTCCTCGAGTCGAGCTCCGAGTCCGCGAGTCGACCGATACTCCTCGCGCCGACTCTTCACGAAATTCCTCGCGCCGACTCTTCACGAAATTCCTCGTGCAGGCTCTACGTGAGTCCTCGAATCATGTTCGAGTCCACGAGTCGACTGATACTCCTCGTGCCAACTCTTCACATGTCTCCTCGAGATGAATTCATTCCTCGAGTCGAGCTCCGAGTCCGCGAGTCGACCGATACTCATCGCGCCGACTCTTCACGAAATTCCTCGTGCAGGCTCTACGTGAGTCCTCGAGTCGAGTTCGAGTCCACGAGTCGACTGATACTCCTCGTGCCAACTCCTCACATGTCTCCTCGAGCTGAATTCATTCCTCGAGTCGAGCTCCAAGTCCGCGAGTCGACCGATACTCCTCGCGCCGACACTTCACGAAATTCCTCGTGCAGGCTCTACGTGAGTCCTCGAGTCGAGTTTGAGTCCAGGAGTCGACTGATACGTTCCGACTCTTCACATTTCTCCTCGAGATGAATTCATTCCTCGAGTCGAGCTCCGAGTCCGCGAGTCGACCGATACTCCTCGCGCCGACTCTTCACGAAATTCCTCGTGCAGGCTCTACGTGAGTCCTCGAGTCGAGTTCGGGTTCACGAGTCGACTGATACTCCTCGTGCCAACTCTTCACATGTCTCCTCGAGATGAATTCATTCCTCGAGTCGAGCTCCGAGTCCGCGAGTCGACCGATACTTCTCGCGCCGACTCTTCACGAAATTCCTCGCGCCGACTCTTCACGAAATTCCTCGTGCAGGCTCTACGTGAGTTCTCGAGTCGAGTTCGAGTCCACGAGTCGACTGATACTCCTCGTGCCGACTCTTCACATGTCTCCTCGAGATGAATTCATTCCTCGAGTCGAGCTCCGAGTCCGCGAGTCGACCGATACTCATCGCGCCGACTCTTCACGAAATTCCTCGTGCAGGCTCTACGTGAGTCCTCGAGTTGAGTTCGAGTCCACGAGTCGACTGATACTCCTCGTGCCGAATCTTCACATGTCTTCTCGAGATGAATTCATTCCTCGAGTCGAGCTCCGAGTCCGCGAGTCGACCGATACTCCTCGCGCCGACTCTTCACGAAATTCCTCGCGCCGACTCTTCACGAAATTCCTCGTGCAGGCTCTACGTGAGTCCTCGAGTCGAGTTCGAGTCCAGGAGTCGACTGATACGTTCCGACTCTTCACATGTCTCCTCGAGATGAATTCATTCCTCGAGTCGAGCTCCGAGTCCGCGAGTCGACCGATACTCCTCGCCCTGACTCTTCACGAAATTCCTCGTGCAGGCTATACGTGAGTCCTCGAGTCGAGTTCGAGTCCACGAGTCGACTGATACTCCTCGTGCCGACTCTTCACATGTCTCCTCGAGATGAATTCATTCCTCGAGTCGAGCTCCGAGTCCGCGAGTCGACCGATACTCATCGCGCCGACTCTTCACGAAATTCCTCGTGCAGGCTCTACGTGAGTCCTCGAGTCGAGTTCGAGTCCACGAGTCGACTGATACTCCTCGTGCCAACTCTTCACATGTCTCCTCGAGATGAATTCATTCCTCGAGTCGAGCTCCAAGTCCGCGAGTCGACCGATACTCCTCGCGCCGACACTTCACGAAATTCCTCGTGCAGGCTCTACGTGAGTCCTCGAGTCGAGTTTGAGTCCAGGAGTCGACTGATACGTTCCGACTCTTCACATGTCTCCTCGAGATGAATTCATTCCTCGAGTCGAGCTCCGAGTCCGCGAGTCGACCGATACTCCTCGCCCTGACTCTTCACGAAATTCCTCGTGCAGGCTATACGTGAGTCCTCGAGTCGAGTTCGAGTCCACGAGTCGACTGATACTCCTCGTGCCGACTCTTCACATGTCTCCTCGAGATGAATTCATTCCTCGAGTCGAGCTCCGAGTCCGCGAGTCGACCGATACTCATCGCGCCGACTCTTCACGAAATTCCTCGTGCAGGCTCTACGTGAGTCCTCGAGTCGAGTTCGAGTCCACGAGTCGACTGATACTCCTCGTGCCGACTCTTCACATGTCTCCTCGAGATCAATTCATTCCTCGAGTCGAGCTCTGAGTCCGCGAGTCGACCGATACTCCTCGCGCCGACTCTTCACGAAATTCCTCGTGCAGGCTCTACGTGAGTCCTCGAGTCGAGTTCGGGTTCACGAGTCGACTGATACTCCTCGTGCCAACTCTTCACATGTCTCCTCGAGATGAATTCATTCCTCGAGTCGAGCTCCGAGTCCGCGAGTCGACCGATACTCCTCGCGCCGACTCTTCACGAAATTCCTCGCGCCGACTCTTCACGAAATTCCTCGTGCAGGCTCTACGTGAGTTCTCGAGTCGAGTTCGAGTCCACGAGTCAACTGATACTCCTCGTGCCGACTCTTCACATGTCTCCTCGAGATGAATTCATTCCTCGAGTCGAGCTCCGAGTCCGCGAGTCGACCGATACTCCTCGCGCCGACTCTTCACGAAATTCCTCGCGCCGACTCTTCACGAAATTCCTCGTGCAGGCTCTACGTGAGTCCTCGAGTCGAGTTCGAGTCCAGGAGTCGACTGATACGTTCCGACTCTTCACATGTCTCCTCGAGATGAATTCATTCCTCGAGTTGAGCTACGAGTCCGCGAGTCGACCGATACTCCTCGCGCCGACTCTTCACGAAATTCCTCGTGCAGGCTCTACGTGAGTCCTCGAGTCGAGTTCGAGTCCACGAGTCGACTGATACTCCTCGTGCCGACTCTTCACATGTCTCCTTGAGATGAATTCATTCGTCGAGTCGAGCTCCGAGTCCGCGAGTCGACCGATACTCCTCGCGCCGACTCTTCACGAAATTCCTCGCGCCGACTCTTCACGAAATTCCTCGTGCAGGCTCTACGTGAGACCTCGAATCATGTTCGAGTCCACTAGTCGACTGATACTCCTCGTGCCAACTCTTCACATGTCTCCTCGAGATGAATTCATTCCTCGAGTCGAGCTCCGAGTCCGCGAGTCGACCGATACTCCTCGCGCCAACTCTTCACGAAATTCCTCGTGCAGGCTATACGTGAGTCCTCGAGTCGAGTTCGAGTCCACGAGTCGACTGATACTCCTCGTGCCGACTCTTCACATGTCTCCTCGAGATGAATTCATTCCTCGAGTCGAGCTCCGAGTCCGCGAGTCGACCGATACTCATCACGCCGACTCTTCACGAAATTCCTCGTGCAGGCTCTACGTGAGTCCTCGAGTCGAGTTCGAGTCCACGAGTCGACTGATACTCCTCGTGCCAACTCTTCACATATCTCCTCGAGCTGAATTCATTCCTCGAGTCGAGCTCCAAGTCCGCGAGTCGACCGATACTCCTCGCGCCGACACTTCACGAAATTCCTCGTGCAGGCTCTACGTGAGTCCTCGAGTCGAGTTCGAGTCCAGGAGTCGACTGATACGTTCCGACTCTTCACATGTCTCCTCGAGATGAATTCATTCCTCGAGTCGAGCTCCGAGTCCGCGAGTCGACCGATACTCCTCGCGCCGACTCTTCACGAAATTCCTCGTGCAGGCTCTACGTGAGTCCTCGAGTCGAGTTCGGGTTCACGAGTCGACTGATACTCCTCGTGCAAACTCTTCACATGTCTCCTCGAGATGAATTCATTCCTCGAGTCGAGCTCCGAGTCCGCGAGTCGACCGATACTCCTCGCGCCGACTCTTCACGAAATTCCTCGCGCCGACTGTTCATGAAATTCCTCGTGCAGGCTCTACGTGAGTTCTCGAGTCGAGTTCGAGTCCACGAGTCGACTGATACTCCTCGTGCCGACTCTTCACGTGTCTCCTCGAGATGAATTCATTTCTCGAGTCGAGCTCCGAGTCCGCGAGTCGACCGATACTCATCGCACCGACTCTTCACGAAATTCCTCGTGCAGGCTCTACGTGAGTCCTCGAGTTGAGTTCGAGTCCACGAGTCGACTGATACTCCTCGTGCCGACTCTTCACATGCCTTCTCGAGATGAATTCATTCCTCGAGTCGAGCTCCGAGTCCGCGAGTCGACCGATACTCCTCACGCCGACTCTTCACGAAATTCCTCGTGCAGGCTCTACGTGAGTCCTCGAGTCGAGTTCGAGTCCAGGAGTCGACTGATACGTTCCGACTCTTCACATGTCTCCTCGAGATGAATTCATTCCTCGAGTCGAGCTCCGAGTCCGCGAGTCGACCGATATTCCTCGCGCCGACTCTTCACGAAATTCCTCGTGCAAGCTCTACGTGAGTCCTCGAGTCGAGTTCGAGTCCACGAGTCGACTGATACTCCTCGTGCCGACTCTTCACATGTCTCCTCGAGATGAATTCATTCCTCGAGTCGAGCTCCGAGTCCGCGAGTCGACCGATACTCCTCGCGCCGACTCTTCACGAAATTCCTTGCGCCGACTCTTCACGAAATTCCTCGTGCAGGCTCTACGTGAGTCCTCGAATCATGTTCGAGTCCACGAGTCGACTGATACTCCTCGTGCCAACTCTTCACATGTCTCCTCGAGATGAATTCATTCCTCGAGTCGAGCTCCGAGTCCGCGAGTCGACCGATACTCCTCGCGCCGACTCTTCACGAAATTCCTCGTGCAGGCTATACGTGAGTCCTCGAGTCGAGTTCGAGTCCACGAGTCGACTGATACTCCTCGTGCCGACTCTTCACATGTCTCCTCGAGATGAATTCATTCCTCGAGTCGAGCTCCGAGTCCGCGAGTCAACCGATACTCATCGCGCCGACTCTTCACGAAATTCCTCGTGCAGGCTCTACGTGAGTCCTCGAGTCGAGTTCGAGTCCACGAGTCGACTGATACTCCTCGTGCCAACTCTTCACATGTCTCCTCGAGCTGAATTCATTCCTCGAGTCGAGCTCCAAGTCCGCGAGTCGACCGATACTCCTCGCGCCGACTCTTCACGAAATTCCTCGTGCAGGCTCTACGTGAGTCCTCGAGTCGAGTTCGAGTCCACGAGTCGACTGATACTCTTCGTTCTGACTCTTCACATGTCTCCTCGAGATCAATTCATTCCTCGAGTCGAGCTCTGAGTCCGCGAGTTGCCGATACTCCTCGCGCCGACACTTCACGAAATTCCTCGTGCAGGCTCTACGTGAGTCCTCGAGTCGAGTTCGAGTCCAGGAGTCGACTGATACGTTCCGACTCTTCACATGTCTCCTCGAGATGAATTCATTCCTCGAGTCGAGCTCCAAGTCCGCGAGTCGACCGATACTCCTCGCGCCGACTCTTCACGAAATTCCTCGTGCAGGCTCTACGTGAGTCCTCGAGTCGAGTTCGAGTCCACGAGTCGACTGATACTCTTCGTTCTGACTCTTCACATGTCTCCTCGAGATCAATTCATTCCTCGAGTCGAGCTCTAAGTCCGCGAGTCGACCGATACTCCTCGCGCCGACTCTTCACGAAATTCCTCGTGCAGGCTCTACGTGAGTCCTCGAGTCGAGTTCGAGTTCACGAGTCGACTGATACTCCTCGTGCCAACTCTTCACATGTCTCCTCGAGATGAATTCATTCCTCGAGTCGAGCTCCGAGTCCGCGAGTCGACCGATACTCCTCGCGCCGACTCTTCACGAAATTCCTCGTGCAGGCTCTACGTGAGTCCTCGAGTCGAGTTCGAGTCCACGAGTCGACTGATACTCTTCGTTCTGACTCTTCACATGTCTCCTCGAGATCAATTCATTCCTCGAGTCGAGCTCTAAGTCCGCGAGTCGACCGATACTCCTCGCGCCGACTCTTCACGAAATTCCTCGTGCAGGCTCTACGTGAGTCCTCGAGTCGAGTTCGAGTTCACGAGTCGACTGATACTCCTCGTGCCAACTCTTCACATGTCTCCTCGAGATGAATTCATTCCTCGAGTCGAGCTCCGAGTCCGCGAGTCGACCGATACTCCTCGCGCCGACTCTTCACGAAATTCCTCGCGCCGACTCTTCACGAAGTTCCTCGTGCAGGCTCTACGTGAGTTCTCGAGTCGAGTTCGAGTCCATGAGTCGACTGATACTCCTCGTGCCGACTCTTCACATGTCTCCTCGAGATGAATTCATTCCTCGAGTCGAGCTCCGAGTCCGCGAGTCGACCGATACTCATCGCGCCGACTCTTCACGAAATTCCTCGTGCAGGCTCTACGTGAGTCCTCGAGTTGAGTTCGAGTCCACGAGTCGACTGATACTCCTCGTGCCGACTCTTCACATGTCTCCTCGAGATGAATTCATTCCTCGAGTCGAGCTCCGAGTCCGCGAGTCGACCGATACTCCTCGCACCGACTCTTCACGAAATTCCTCGCGCCGACTCTTCACGAAATTCCTCGTGCAGGCTCTACGTGAGTCCTCGAGTCGAGTTCGAGTCCAAGAGTCGACTGATACGTTCCAACTCTTCACATGTCTCCTCGAGATGAATTCATTCCTCGAGTCGAGCTCCGAGTCCGCGAGTCGACCGATACTCCTCGCGCCGACTCTTCACGAAATTCCTCGTGCAGGCTCTACGTGAGTCCTCGAGTCGAGTTCGAGTCCACGAGTCGACTGATACTCCTCGTGCCGACTCTTCACATGTCTCCTCGAGATGAATTCATTCCTCGAGTCGAGCTCCGAGTCCGCGAGTCAACCGATACTCATCGCGCCGACTCTTCACGAAATTCCTCGTGCAGGCTCTACGTGAGTCCTCGAGTCAAGTTCGAGTCCACGAGTCGACTGATACTCCTCGTGCCAACTCTTCACATGTCTCCTCGAGCTGAATTCATTCCTCGAGTCGAGCTCCAAGTCCGCGAGTCGACCGATACTCCTCGCGCCGACTCTTCACGAAATTCCTCGTTCAGGCTCTACGTGAGTCCTCGAGTCGAGTTCGAGTCCACGAGTCAACTGATACTCTTCGTTCTGACTCTTCACATGTCTCCTCGAGATCAATTCATTCCTCGAGTCGAGCTCTGAGTCCGCGAGTCGACCGATACTCCTCGCGCCGACACTTCACGAAATTCCTCGTGCAGGCTCTACGTGAGTCCTCGAGTCGAGTTCGAGTCCAGGAGTCGACTGATACGTTCCGACTCTTCACATGTCTCCTCGAGATGAATTCATTCCTCGAGTCGAGCTCCGAGTCTGCGAGTCGACCGATACTCCTCGCGCCGACTCTTCACGAAATTCCTCGTGCAGGCTCTACGTGAGTCCTCGAGTCGAGTTCGAGTCGACGAGTTGACTGATACTCCTCGTGCCGACTCTTCACATGTCTCCTCGAGATGAATTCATTCCTCGAGTCGAGCTCCGAGTCCGCGAGTCGACCGATACTCCTCGCACCGACTCTTCACGAAATTCCTCGTGCCGACTCTTCACGAAATTCCTCGTGCAGGCTCTACGTGAGTCCTCGAGTCGAGTTCGAGTCCAGGAGTCGACTGATACGTTCCAACTCTTCACATGTCTCCTCGAGATGAATTCATTCCTCGAGTCGAGCTCCGAGTCCGCGAGTCGACCGATACTCCTCGCGCCGACTCTTCACGAAATTCCTCGTGCAGGCTCTACGTGAGTCCTCGGGTCGAGCTCCGAGTCCGCGAGTCGACCGATACTCCTCGCGCCGACTCTTCACGAAATTCCTCGTGCAGGCTATACGTGAGTCCTCGAGTCGAGTTCGAGTCCACGAGTCGACTGATACTCCTCGTGCCGACTCTTCACATGTCTCCTCGAGATGAATTCATTCCTCGAGTCGAGCTCCGAGTCCGCGAGTCGAACGATACTCATCGCGCCGACTCTTCACGAAATTCCTCGTGCAGGCTCTACGTGACTCCTCGAGTCGAGTTCGAGTCCACGAGTCGACTGATACTCCTCGTGCCAACTCTTCACATGTCTCCTCGAGATGAATTCATTCCTCGAGTCGAGCTCCAAGTCCGCGAGTCGACCGATACTCCTCGCGCCGACTCTTCACGAAATTCCTCGTGCAGGCTCTACGTGAGTCCTCGAGTCGAGTTCGAGTCCACGAGTCGACTGATACTCTTCGTTCTGACTCTTCACATGTCTCCTCGAGATCAATTCATTCCTCGAGTCGAGCTCTAAGTCCGCGAGTCGACCGATACTCCTCGCGCCGACTCTTCACGAAATTCCTCGTGCAGGCTCTACGTGAGTCCTCGAGTCGAGTTCGAGTTCACGAGTCGACTGATACTCCTCGTGCCAACTCTTCACATGTCTCCTCGAGATGAATTCATTCCTCGAGTCGAGCTCCGAGTCCGCGAGTCGACCGATACTCCTCGCGCCGACTCTTCACGAAATTCCTCGCGCCGACTCTTCACGAAGTTCCTCGTGCAGGCTCTACGTGAGTTCTCGAGTCGAGTTCGAGTCCATGAGTCGACTGATACTCCTCGTGCCGACTCTTCACATGTCTCCTCGAGATGAATTCATTCCTCGAGTCGAGCTCCGAGTCCGCGAGTCGACCGATACTCATCGCGCCGACTCTTCACGAAATTCCTCGTGCAGGCTCTACGTGAGTCCTCGAGTTGAGTTCGAGTCCACGAGTCGACTGATACTCCTCGTGCCGACTCTTCACATGTCTCCTCGAGATGAATTCATTCCTCGAGTCGAGCTCCGAGTCCGCGAGTCGACCGATACTCCTCGCACCGACTCTTCACGAAATTCCTCGCGCCGACTCTTCACGAAATTCCTCGTGCAGGCTCTACGTGAGTCCTCGAGTCGAGTTCGAGTCCAAGAGTCGACTGATACGTTCCAACTCTTCACATGTCTCCTCGAGATGAATTCATTCCTCGAGTCGAGCTCCGAGTCCGCGAGTCGACCGATACTCCTCGCGCCGACTCTTCACGAAATTCCTCGTGCAGGCTCTACGTGAGTCCTCGAGTCGAGTTCGAGTCCACGAGTCGACTGATACTCCTCGTGCCGACTCTTCACATGTCTCCTCGAGATGAATTCATTCCTCGAGTCGAGCTCCGAGTCCGCGAGTCAACCGATACTCATCGCGCCGACTCTTCACGAAATTCCTCGTGCAGGCTCTACGTGAGTCCTCGAGTCAAGTTCGAGTCCACGAGTCGACTGATACTCCTCGTGCCAACTCTTCACATGTCTCCTCGAGCTGAATTCATTCCTCGAGTCGAGCTCCAAGTCCGCGAGTCGACCGATACTCCTCGCGCCGACTCTTCACGAAATTCCTCGTTCAGGCTCTACGTGAGTCCTCGAGTCGAGTTCGAGTCCACGAGTCAACTGATACTCTTCGTTCTGACTCTTCACATGTCTCCTCGAGATCAATTCATTCCTCGAGTCGAGCTCTGAGTCCGCGAGTCGACCGATACTCCTCGCGCCGACACTTCACGAAATTCCTCGTGCAGGCTCTACGTGAGTCCTCGAGTCGAGTTCGAGTCCAGGAGTCGACTGATACGTTCCGACTCTTCACATGTCTCCTCGAGATGAATTCATTCCTCGAGTCGAGCTCCGAGTCTGCGAGTCGACCGATACTCCTCGCGCCGACTCTTCACGAAATTCCTCGTGCAGGTTCTACGTGAGTCCTCGAGTCGAGTTCGAGTCGACGAGTTGACTGATACTCCTCGTGCCGACTCTTCACATGTCTCCTCGAGATGAATTCATTCCTCGAGTCGAGCTCCGAGTCCGCGAGTCGACCGATACTCCTCGCACCGACTCTTCACGAAATTCCTCGTGCCGACTCTTCACGAAATTCCTCGTGCAGGCTCTACGTGAGTCCTCGAGTCGAGTTCGAGTCCAGGAGTCGACTGATACGTTCCAACTCTTCACATGTCTCCTCGAGATGAATTCATTCCTCGAGTCGAGCTCCGAGTCCGCGAGTCGACCGATACTCCTCGCGCCGACTCTTCACGAAATTCCTCGTGCAGGCTCTACGTGAGTCCTCGGGTCGAGCTCCGAGTCCGCGAGTCGACCGATACTCCTCGCGCCGACTCTTCACGAAATTCCTCGTGCAGGCTATACGTGAGTCCTCGAGTCGAGTTCGAGTCCACGAGTCGACTGATACTCCTCGTGCCGACTCTTCACATGTCTCCTCGAGATGAATTCATTCCTCGAGTCGAGCTCCGAGTCCGCGAGTCGAACGATACTCATCGCGCCGACTCTTCACGAAATTCCTCGTGCAGGCTCTACGTGACTCCTCGAGTCGAGTTCGAGTCCACGAGTCGACTGATACTCCTCGTGCCAACTCTTCACATGTCTCCTCGAGATGAATTCATTCCTCGAGTCGAGCTCCAAGTCCGCGAGTCGACCGATACTCCTCGCGCCGACTCTTCACGAAATTCCTCGTGCAGGCTCTACGTGAGTCCTCGAGTCGAGTTCGAGTCCACGAGTCGACTGATACTCTTCGTTCTGACTCTTCACATGTCTCCTCGAGATCAATTCATTCCTCGAGTCGAGCTCTAAGTCCGCGAGTCGACCGATACTCCTCGCGCCGACTCTTCACGAAATTCCTCGTGCAGGCTCTACGTGAGTCCTCGAGTCGAGTTCGAGTTCACGAGTCGACTGATACTCCTCGTGCCAACTCTTCACATGTCTCCTCGAGATGAATTCATTCCTCGAGTCGAGCTCCGAGTCCGCGAGTCGACCGATACTCCTCGCGCCGACTCTTCACGAAATTCCTCGCGCCGACTCTTCACGAAGTTCCTCGTGCAGGCTCTACGTGAGTTCTCGAGTCGAGTTCGAGTCCATGAGTCGAATGATACTCCTCGTGCCGACTCTTCACATGTCTCCTCGAGATGAATTCATTCCTCGAGTCGAGCTCCGAGTCCGCGAGTCGACCGATACTCATCGCGCCGACTCTTCACGAAATTCCTCGTGCAGGCTCTACGTGAGTCCTCGAGTTGAGTTCGAGTCCACGAGTCGACTGATACTCCTCGTGCCGACTCTTCACATGTCTCCTCGAGATGAATTCATTCCTCGAGTCGAGCTCCGAGTCCGCGAGTCGACCGATACTCCTCGCACCGACTCTTCACGAAATTCCTCGCGCCGACTCTTCACGAAATTCCTCGTGCAGGCTCTACGTGAGTCCTCGAGTCGAGTTCGAGTCCAAGAGTCGACTGATACGTTCCAACTCTTCACATGTCTCCTCGAGATGAATTCATTCCTCGAGTCGAGCTCCGAGTCCGCGAGTCGACCGATACTCCTCGCGCCGACTCTTCACGAAATTCCTCGTGCAGGCTCTACGTGAGTCCTCGAGTCGAGTTCGAGTCCACGAGTCGACTGATACTCCTCGTGCCGACTCTTCACATGTCTCCTCGAGATGAATTCATTCCTCGAGTCGAGCTCCGAGTCCGCGAGTCAACCGATACTCATCGCGCCGACTCTTCACGAAATTCCTCGTGCAGGCTCTACGTGAGTCCTCGAGTCAAGTTCGAGTCCACGAGTCGACTGATACTCCTCGTGCCAACTCTTCACATGTCTCCTCGAGCTGAATTCATTCCTCGAGTCGAGCTCCAAGTCCGCGAGTCGACCGATACTCCTCGCGCCGACTCTTCACGAAATTCCTCGTTCAGGCTCTACGTGAGTCCTCGAGTCGAGTTCGAGTCCACGAGTCAACTGATACTCTTCGTTCTGACTCTTCACATGTCTCCTCGAGATCAATTCATTCCTCGAGTCGAGCTCTGAGTCCGCGAGTCGACCGATACTCCTCGCGCCGACACTTCACGAAATTCCTCGTGCAGGCTCTACGTGAGTCCTCGAGTCGAGTTCGAGTCCAGGAGTCGACTGATACGTTCCGACTCTTCACATGTCTCCTCGAGATGAATTCATTCCTCGAGTCGAGCTCCGAGTCTGCGAGTCGACCGATACTCCTCGCGCCGACTCTTCACGAAATTCCTCGTGCAGGCTCTACGTGAGTCCTCGAGTCGAGTTCGAGTCGACGAGTTGACTGATACTCCTCGTGCCGACTCTTCACATGTCTCCTCGAGATGAATTCATTCCTCGAGTCGAGCTCCGAGTCCGCGAGTCGACCGATACTCCTCGCACCGACTCTTCACGAAATTCCTCGTGCCGACTCTTCACGAAATTCCTCGTGCAGGCTCTACGTGAGTCCTCGAGTCGAGTTCGAGTCCAGGAGTCGACTGATACGTTCCAACTCTTCACATGTCTCCTCGAGATGAATTCATTCCTCGAGTCGAGCTCCGAGTCCGCGAGTCGACCGATACTCCTCGCGCCGACTCTTCACGAAATTCCTCGTGCAGGCTCTACGTGAGTCCTCGGGTCGAGCTCCGAGTCCGCGAGTCGACCGATACTCCTCGCGCCGACTCTTCACGAAATTCCTCGTGCAGGCTATACGTGAGTCCTCGAGTCGAGTTCGAGTCCACGAGTCGACTGATACTCCTCGTGCCGACTCTTCACATGTCTCCTCGAGATGAATTCATTCCTCGAGTCGAGCTCCGAGTCCGCGAGTCGACCGATACTCATCGCGCCGACTCTTCACGAAATTCCTCGTGCAGGCTCTACGTGAGTCCTCGAGTCGAGTTCGAGTCCACGAGTCGACTGATACTCCTCGTGCCAACTCTTCACATGTCTCCTCGAGCTGAATTCATTCCTCGAGTCGAGCTCCGAGTCCGCGAGTCGACCGATACTCCTCGCGCCGACTCTTCACGAAATTCCTCGCGCCGACTCTTCACGAAATTCCTCGTGCAGGCTCTACGTGAGTCCTCGAATCATGTTCGAGTCCACGAGTCGACTGATACTCCTCGTGCCAACTCTTCACATGTCTCCTCGAGATGAATTCATTCCTCGAGTCGAGCTCCGAGTCCGCGAGTCGACCGATACTCCTCGCGCCGACTCTTCACGAAATTCCTCGTGCAGGCTATACGTGAGTCCTCGAGTCGAGTTCGAGTCCACGAGTCGACTGATACTCCTCGTGCCGACTCTTCACATGTCTCCTCGAGATGAATTCATTCCTCGAGTCGAGCTCCGAGTCCGCGAGTCAACCGATACTCATCGCGCCGACTCTTCACGAAATTCCTCGTGCAGGCTCTACGTGAGTCCTCGAGTCGAGTTCGAGTCCACGAGTCGACTGATACTCCTCGTGCCAACTCTTCACATGTCTCCTCGAGCTGAATTCATTCCTCGAGTCGAGCTCCAAGTCCGCGAGTCGACCGATACTCCTCGCGCCGATTCTTCACGAAATTCCTCGTGCAGGCTCTACGTGAGTCCTCGAGTCGAGTTCGAGTCCACGAGTCGACTAATACTCTTCGTTCTGACTCTTCACATGTCTCCTCGAGATCAATTCATTCCTCGAGTCGAGCTCTGAGTCCGCGAGTCGACCGATACTCCTCGCGCCGACACTTCACGAAATTCCTCGTGCAGGCTCTACGTGAGTCCTCGAGTCGAGTTCGAGTCCAGGAGTCGACTGATACGTTCCGACTCTTCACATGTCTCCTCGAGATGAATTCATTCCTCGAGTCGAGCTCCGAGTCCGCGAGTCGACCGATACTCCTCGCGCCGACTCTTCACGAAATTCCTTCTGCAGGCTCTACGTGAGTCCTCGAGTCGAGTTCGAGTCGACGAGTCGACTGATACTCCTCGTGCCGACTCTTCACATGTCTCCTCGAGATGAATTCATTCCTCGAGTCGAGTTCCGAGTCCGCAAGTCGACCGATACTCCTCGCACCGACTCTTCACGAAATTCCTCGCGCCGACTCTTCACGAAATTCCTCGTGCAGGCTCTACGTGAGTCCTCGAGTCGAGTTCGAGTCCAGGAGTCGACTGATACGTTCCAACTCTTCACATGTCTCCTCGAGATGAATTCATTCCTCGAGTCGAGCTCCGAGTCCGCGAGTCGACCGATACTCCTCGCGCCGACTCTTCACGAAATTCCTCGTGCAGGCTCTACGTGAGTCCTCGAGTCGAGCTCCGAGTCCGCGAGTCGACCGATACACCTCGCGCCGACTCTTCACGAAATTCCTCGTGCAGGCTATACGTGAGTCCTCGAGTCGAGTTCGAGTCCACGAGTCGACTGATACTCCTCGTGCCGACTCTTCACATGTCTCCTCGAGATGAATTCATTCCTCGAGTCGAGCTCCGAGTCCGCGAGTCAACCAATACTCATCGCGCCGACTCTTCACGAAATTCCTCGTGCAGGCTCTACGTGAGTCCTCGAGTCGAGTTCGAGTCCACGAGTCGACTGATACTCCTCGTGCCAACTCTTCACATGTCTCCTCGAGCTGAATTCATTCCTCGAGTCGAGCTCCAAGTCCGCGAGTCGACCGATACTCCTCGCGCCGACTCTTCACGAAATTCCTCGTGCAGGCTCTACGTGAGTCCTCGAGTCGAGTTCGAGTCCACGAGTCGACTGATACTCTTCGTTCTGACTCTTCACATGTCTCCTCGAGATCAATTCATTCCTCGAGTCGAGCTCTGAGTCCGCGAGTCGACCGATACTCCTCGCGCCGACACTTCACGAAATTCCTCGTGCAGGCTCTACGTGAGTCCTCGAGTCGAGTTCGAGTCCAGGAGTCGACTGATACGTTCCGACTCTTCACATGTCTCCTCGAGATGAATTCATTCCTCGAGTCGAGCTCCGAGTCCGCGAGTCGACCGATACTCCTCGCGCCGACTCTTCACGAAATTCCTCGTGCAGGCTCTACGTGCGTCCTCGAGTCGAGTTCGAGTCCACGAGTCGACTGATACTCCTCGTGCCGACTCTTCACATGTCTCCTCGAGATGAATTCATTCCTCGAGTCGAGCTCCGAGTCCGCGAGTCGACCGATACTCCTCGCGCCGACTCTTCACGAAATTCCTCGCGCCGACTCTTCACGAAATTCCTCGTGCAGGCTCTACGTGAGTCCTCGAATCATGTTCGAGTCCACGAGTCGACTGATACTCCTCGTGCCAACTCTTCACATGTCTCCTCGAGATGAATTCATTCCTCGAGTCGAGCTCCGAGTCCGCGAGTCGACCGATACTCCTCGCGCCGACTCTTCACGAAATTCCTCGTGCAGGCTATACGTGAGTCCTCGAGTCGAGTTCGAGTCCACGAGTCGACTGATACTCCTCGTGCCGACTCTTCACATGTCTCCTCGAGATGAATTCATTCCTCGAGTCGAGCTCCGAGTCCGCGAGTCGACCGATACTCATCGCGCCGACTCTTCACGAAATTCCTCGTGCAGGCTCTACGTGAGTCCTCGAGTCGAGTTCGAGTCCACGAGTCGACTGATACTCCTCGTGCCAACTCTTCACATGTCTCCTCGAGATGAATTCATTCCTCGAGTCGAGCTCCAAGTCCGCGAGTCGACCGATACTCCTCGCGCCGACTCTTCACGATATTCCTCGTGAAGGCTCTACGTGAGTCCTCGAGTCGAGTTCGAGTCCACGAGTCGACTGATACTCTTCGTTCTGACTCTTCACATGTCTCCTCGAGATCAATTCATTCCTCGAGTCTAGCTCTAAGTCCGCGAGTCGACCGATACTCCTCGCGCCGACTCTTCACGAAATTCCTCGTGCAGGCTCTACGTGAGTCCTCGAGTCGAGTTCGAGTTCACGAGTCGACTGATACTCCTCGTGCCAACTCTTCACATGTCTCCTCGAGATGAATTCATTCCTCGAGTCGAGCTCCGAGTCCGCGAGTCGACCGATACTCCTCGAGCCGACTCTTCACGAAATTCCTCGCGCCGAGTCTTCACGAAATTCCTCGTGCAGGCTCTACGTGAGTTCTCGAGTCGAGTTCGAGTCCACGAGTCGACTGATACTCCTCGTGCCGACTCTTCACATGTCTCCTCGAGATGAATTCATTCCTCGAGTCGAGCTCCGAGTCCGCGAGTCGACCGATACTCATCGCGCCGACTCTTCACGAAATTCCTCGTGCAGGCTCTACGTGAGTCCTCGAGTTGAGTTCGAGTCCACGAGTCGACTGATACTCCTGGTGCCGACTCTTCACATGTCTCCTCGAGATGAATTCATTCCTCGAGTCGAGCTCCGAGTCCGCGAGTCGACCGATACTCCTCGCGCCGACTCTTCACGAAATTCCTCGCGCCGACTCTTCACGAAATTCCTTGTGCAGGCTCTACGTGAGTCCTCGAGTCGAGTTCGAGTCTAGGAGTCGACTGATACGTTCCGACTCTTCACATGTCTCCTCGAGATGAATTCATTCCTCGAGTCGAGCTCCGAGTCCGCGAGTCGACCGATACTCCTCGCGCCGACTCTTCACGAAATTCCTCGTGCAGGCTATACGTGAGTCCTCGAGTCGAGTTCGAGTCCACGAGTCGACTGATACTCCTCGTGCCGACTCTTCACATGTCTCCTCGAGATGAATTCATTCCTCGAGTCGAGCTCCGAGTCCGCGAGTCGACCGATACTCATCGCGCCGACTCTTCACGAAATTCCTCGTGCAGGCTCTACGTGAGTCCTCGAGTCGAGTTCGAGTCCACGAGTCGACTGATACTCCTCGTGCCAACTCTTCACATGTCTCCTCGAGATGAATTCATTCCTCGAGTCGAGCTCCAAGTCCGCGAGTCGACCGATACTCCTCGCGCCGACTCTTCACGATATTCCTCGTGAAGGCTCTACGTGAGTCCTCGAGTCGAGTTCGAGTCCACGAGTCGACTGATACTCTTCGTTCTGACTCTTCACATGTCTCCTCGAGATCAATTCATTCCTCGAGTCTAGCTCTAAGTCCGCGAGTCGACCGATACTCCTCGCGCCGACTCTTCACGAAATTCCTCGTGCAGGCTCTACGTGAGTCCTCGAGTCGAGTTCGAGTTCACGAGTCGACTGATACTCCTCGTGCCAACTCTTCACATGTCTCCTCGAGATGAATTCATTCCTCGAGTCGAGCTCCGAGTCCGCGAGTCGACCGATACTCCTCGAGCCGACTCTTCACGAAATTCCTCGCGCCGAGTCTTCACGAAATTCCTCGTGCAGGCTCTACGTGAGTTCTCGAGTCGAGTTCGAGTCCACGAGTCGACTGATACTCCTCGTGCCGACTCTTCACATGTCTCCTCGAGATGAATTCATTCCTCGAGTCGAGCTCCGAGTCCGCGAGTCGACCGATACTCATCGCGCCGACTCTTCACGAAATTCCTCGTGCAGGCTCTACGTGAGTCCTCGAGTTGAGTTCGAGTCCACGAGTCGACTGATACTCCTGGTGCCGACTCTTCACATGTCTCCTCGAGATGAATTCATTCCTCGAGTCGAGCTCCGAGTCCGCGAGTCGACCGATACTCCTCGCGCCGACTCTTCACGAAATTCCTCGCGCCGACTCTTCACGAAATTCCTTGTGCAGGCTCTACGTGAGTCCTCGAGTCGAGTTCGAGTCTAGGAGTCGACTGATACGTTCCGACTCTTCACATGTCTCCTCGAGATGAATTCATTCCTCGAGTCGAGCTCCGAGTCCGCGAGTCGACCGATACTCCTCGCGCCGACTCTTCACGAAATTCCTCGTGCAGGCTCTACGTGAGTCCTCGAGTCGAGTTCGAGTCCACGAGTCGACTGATACTCCTCGTGCCAACTCTTCACATGTCTCCTCGAGATGAATTCATTCCTCGAGTCGAGCTCCGAGTCCGCGAGTCGACCGATACTCCTCGCGCCGACTCTTCACGAAATTCCTCGTGCAGGCTCTACGTGAGTCCTCGAGTCGAGTTCGAGTCCACGAGTCGACTCATACTCCTCGTGCCGACTCTTCACATGTCTCCTCGAGATGAATTCATTCCTCGAGTCGAGCTCCGAGTCCGCGAGTCAACCGATACTCATCGCGCCGACTCTTCACGAAATTCCTCGTGCAGGCTCTACGTGAGTCCTCGAGTCGAGTTCGAGTCCACGAGTCGACTGATACTCCTCGTGCCAACTCTTCACATGTCTCCTCGAGATGAATTCATTCCTCGAGTCGAGCTCCAAGTCCGCGAGTCGACCGATACTCCTCGCGCCGACTCTTCACGATATTCCTCGTGAAGGCTCTACGTGAGTCCTCGAGTCGAGTTCGAGTCCACGAGTCGACTGATACTCTTCGTTCTGACTCTTCACATGTCTCCTCGAGATCAATTCATTCCTCGAGTCGAGCTCTGAGTCCGCGAGTCGACCGATACTCCTCGCGCCGACACTTCACGAAATTCCTCGTGCAGGCTCTACGTGAGTCCTCGAGTCGAGTTCGAGTCCAGGAGTCGAATGATACGTTCCGACTCTTCACATGTCTCTTCGAGATGAATTCATTCCTCGAGTCGAGCTCCGAGTCCGCGAGTCGACCGATACTCCTCGCGCCGACTCTTCACGAAATTCCTCGTGCAGGCTCTACGTGAGTCCTCGAGTCGAGTTCGAGTCCACGAGTCGACTGATACTCCTCGTGCCGACTCTTCACATGTCTCCTCGAGATGAATTCATTCCTCGAGTCGAGCTCCGAGTCCGCGAGTCGACCGATACTCCTCGCGCCGACTCTTCACGAAATTCCTCGCGCCGACTCTTCACGAAATTCCTCGTGCAGGCTCTACGTGAGTCCTCGAATCATGTTCGAGTCCACGAGTCGACTGATACTCCTCGTGCCAACTCTTCACATGTCTCCTCGAGATGAATTCATTCCTCGAGTCGAGCTCCGAGTCCGCGAGTCGACCGATACTCCTCGCGCCGACTCTTCACGAAATTCCTCGTGCAGGCTATACGTGAGTCCTCGAGTCGAGTTCGAGTCCACGAGTCGACTGATACTCCTCGTGCCGACTCTTCACATGTCTCCTCGAGATGAATTCATTCCTCGAGTCGAGCTCCGAGTCCGCGAGTCGACCGATACTCATCGCGCCGACTCTTCACGAAATTCCTCGTGCAGGCTCTACGTGAGTCCTCGAGTCGAGTTCGAGTCCACGAGTCGACTGATACTCCTCGTGCCAACTCTTCACATGTCTCCTCGAGATGAATTCATTCCTCGAGTCGAGCTCCAAGTCCGCGAGTCGACCGATACTCCTCGCGCCGACTCTTCACGATATTCCTCGTGAAGGCTCTACGTGAGTCCTCGAGTCGAGTTCGAGTCCACGAGTCGACTGATACTCTTCGTTCTGACTCTTCACATGTCTCCTCGAGATCAATTCATTCCTCGAGTCTAGCTCTAAGTCCGCGAGTCGACCGATACTCCTCGCGCCGACTCTTCACGAAATTCCTCGTGCAGGCTCTACGTGAGTCCTCGAGTCGAGTTCGAGTCCAGGAGTCGACTGATACGTTCCGACTCTTCACATGTCTCTTCGAGATGAATTCATTCCTCGAGTCGAGCTCCGAGTCCGCGAGTCGACCGATACTCCTCGCGCCGACTCTTCACGAAATTCCTCGTGCAGGCTCTACGTGAGTCCTCGAGTCGAGTTCGAGTCCACGAGTCGACTGATACTCCTCGTGCCGACTCTTCACATGTCTCCTCGAGATGAATTCATTCCTCGAGTCGAGCTCCGAGTCCGCGAGTCGACCGATACTCCTCGCGCCGACTCTTCACGAAATTCCTCGCGCCGACTCTTCACGAAATTCCTCGTGCAGGCTCTACGTGAGTCCTCGAATCATGTTCGAGTCCACGAGTCGACTGATACTCCTCGTGCCAACTCTTCACATGTCTCCTCGAGATGAATTCATTCCTCGAGTCGAGCTCCGAGTCCGCGAGTCGACCGATACTCCTCGCGCCGACTCTTCACGAAATTCCTCGTGCAGGCTATACGTGAGTCCTCGAGTCGAGTTCGAGTCCACGAGTCGACTGATACTCCTCGTGCCGACTCTTCACATGTCTCCTCGAGATGAATTCATTCCTCGAGTCGAGCTCCGAGTCCGCGAGTCGACCGATACTCATCGCGCCGACTCTTCACGAAATTCCTCGTGCAGGCTCTACGTGAGTCCTCGAGTCGAGTTCGAGTCCACGAGTCGACTGATACTCCTCGTGCCAACTCTTCACATGTCTCCTCGAGATGAATTCATTCCTCGAGTCGAGCTCCAAGTCCGCGAGTCGACCGATACTCCTCGCGCCGACTCTTCACGATATTCCTCGTGAAGGCTCTACGTGAGTCCTCGAGTCGAGTTCGAGTCCACGAGTCGACTGATACTCTTCGTTCTGACTCTTCACATGTCTCCTCGAGATCAATTCATTCCTCGAGTCTAGCTCTAAGTCCGCGAGTCGACCGATACTCCTCGCGCCGACTCTTCACGAAATTCCTCGTGCAGGCTCTACGTGAGTCCTCGAGTCGAGTTCGAGTTCACGAGTCGACTGATACTCCTCGTGCCAACTCTTCACATGTCTCCTCGAGATGAATTCATTCCTCGAGTCGAGCTCCGAGTCCGCGAGTCGACCGATACTCCTCGAGCCGACTCTTCACGAAATTCCTCGCGTCGAGTCTTCACGAAATTCCTCGTGCAGGCTCTACGTGAGTTCTCGAGTCGAGTTCGAGTCCACGAGTCGACTGATACTCCTCGTGCCGACTCTTCACATGTCTCCTCGAGATGAATTCATTCCTCGAGTCGAGCTCCGAGTCCGCGAGTCGACCGATACTCATCGCGCCGACTCTTCACGAAATTCCTCGTGCAGGCTCTACGTGAGTCCTCGAGTTGAGTTCGAGTCCACGAGTCGACTGATACTCCTGGTGCCGACTCTTCACATGTCTCCTCGAGATGAATTCATTCCTCGAGTCGAGCTCCGAGTCCGCGAGTCGACCGATACTCCTCGCGCCGACTCTTCACGAAATTCCTCGCGCCGACTCTTCACGAAATTCCTCGTGCAGGCTCTACGTGAGTCCTCGAGTCGAGTTCGAGTCCAGGAGTCCACTGATACGTTCCGACTCTTCACATGTCTCCTTGAGATGAATTCATTCCTCGAGTCGAGCTCCGAGTCCGCGAGTCGACCGATACTCCTCGCGCCGACTCTTCACGAAATTCCTCGTGCAGGCTGTACGTGAGTCCTCGAGTCGAGTTCGAGTCCACGAGTCGACTGATACTCCTCGTGCCGACTCTTCACATGTCTCCTCGAGATGAATTCATTCCTCGAGTCGAGCTCCGAGTCCGCGAGTCAACCGATACTCATCGCGTCGACTCTTCACGAAATTCCTCGTGCAGGCACTACGTGAGTCCTCGAGTCGAGTTCGAGTCCACGAGTCGACTGATACTCCTCGTGCCAACTCTTCACACGTCTCCTCGAGCTGAATTCATTCCTCGAGTCGAGCTCCAAGTCCGCGAGTCGACCGATACTCCTCGCGCCGACTCTTCACGAAATTCCTCGTGCAGGCTCTACGTGAGTCCTCGAGTCGAGTTCGAGTCCACGAGTCGACTGATACTCTTCGTTCTGACTCTTCACATGTCTCCTCGAGATCAATTCATTCCTCGAGTCGAGCTCTGAGTCCGCGAGTCGACCGATACTCCTCGCGCCGACACTTCACGAAATTCCTCGTGCAGGCTCTACGTGAGTCCTCGAGTCGAGTTCGAGTCCAGGAGTCGACTGATACGTTCCGACTCTTCACATGTCTCCTCGAGATGAATTCATTCCTCGAGTCGAGCTCCGTGTCCGCGAGTCGACCGATACTCCTCGCGCCGACTCTTCACGAAATTCCTCGGGCCGACTCTTCACGAAATTCCTCGTGCAGGCTCTACGTGAGTTCTCGAGTCGAGTTCGAGTCCACGAGTCGACTGATACTCCTCGTGCCGACTTTTCACATGTCTCCTCGAGATGAATTCATTCCTCGAGTCGAGCTCCGAGTCCGCGAGTCGACCGATACTCATTGCGCCGACTCTTCACGAAATTCCTCGTGCAGGCTCTACGTGAGTCCTCGAGTTGAGTTCGAGTCCACGAGTCGACTGATACTCCTCGTGCCGACTCTTCACATGTCTCCTCGAGATGAATTCATTCCTCGAGTCGAGCTCCGAGTCCGCGAGTCGACCGATACTCATCGCGCCGACTCTTCACGAAATTCCTCGTGCAGGCTCTACGTGAGTCCTCGAGTCGAGTTCGAGTCCACGAGTCGACTGATACTCCTCGTGCCGACTCTTCACATGTCTCCTCGAGATGAATTCATTCCTCGAGTCGAGCTCCGAGTCCGCGAGTCGACCGATACTCCTCGCGCCGACTCTTCACGAAATTCCTCGCGCCGACTCTTCACGAAATTCCTCGTGCAGGCTCTACGTGAGTCCTCGAGTCGAGTTCGAGTCCAGGAGTCGACTGATACGTTCCGACTCGTCACATGTCTCCTCGAGATGAATTCATTCCTCGAGTCGAGCTCCGAGTCCGCGAGTCGACCGATACTCCTCGCGCCGACTCTTCACGAAATTCCTCGTGCAGGCTCTACGTGAGTCCTCGAGTCGAGTTCGAGTCCACGAGTCGACTGATACTCCTCGTGCCGACTCTTCACATGTCTCCTCGAGATGAATTCATTCCTCGAGTCGAGCTCCGAGTCCGCGAGTCGACCGATACTCCTCACGCCGACTCTTCACGAAATTCCTCGGGCCGACTCTTCACGAAATTCCTCGTGCAGGCTCTACGTGAGTTCTCGAGTCGAGTTCGAGTCCACGAGTCGACTGATACTCCTCGTGCCGACTCTTCACATGTCTCCTCGAGATGAATTCATTCCTCGAGTCGAGCTCCGAGTCCGCGAGTCGACCGATACTCATCGCGCCGACTCTTCACGAAATTCCTCGTGCAGGCTCTACGTGAGTCCTCGAGTTGAGTTCGAGTCCACGAGTCGACTGATACTCCTGGTGCCGACTCTTCACATGTCTCCTCGAGATGAATTCATTCCTCGAGTCGAGCTCCGAGTCCGCGAGTCGACCGATACTCCTCGCGCCGACTCTTCACGAAATTCCTCGGGCCGACTCTTCACGAAATTCCTCGTGCAGGCTCTACGTGAGTCCTCGAGTCGAGTTCGAGTTCACTAGTCGACTGATACTCCTCGTGCCAACTCTTCACATGTCTCCTCGAGATGAATTCATTCCTCGAGTCGAGCTCCGAGTCCGCGAGTCGACCGATACTCCTCACGCCGACTCTTCACGAAATTCCTCGGGCCGACTCTTCACGAAATTCCTCGTGCAGGCTCTACGTGAGTTCTCGAGTCGAGTTCGAGTCCACGAGTCGACTGATACTCCTCGTGCCGACTCTTCACATGTCTCCTCGAGATGAATTCATTCCTCGAGTCGAGCTCCGAGTCCGCGAGTCGACCGATACTCATCGCGCCGACTCTTCACGAAATTCCTCGTGCAGGCTCTACGTGAGTCCTCGAGTTGAGTTCGAGTCCACGAGTCGACTGATACTCCTGGTGCCGACTCTTCACATGTCTCCTCGAGATGAATTCATTCCTCGAGTCGAGCTCCGAGTCCGCGAGTCGACCGATACTCCTCGCGCCGACTCTTCACGAAATTCCTCGCGCCGACTCTTCACGAAATTCCTCGTGCAGGCTCTACGTGAGTCCTCGAGTCGAGTTCGAGTCCAGGAGTCCACTGATACGTTCCGACTCTTCACATGTCTCCTTGAGATGAATTCATTCCTCGAGTCGAGCTCCGAGTCCGCGAGTCGACCGATACTCCTCGCGCCGACTCTTCACGAAATTCCTCGTGCAGGCTGTACGTGAGTCCTCGAGTCGAGTTCGAGTCCACGAGTCGACTGATACTCCTCGTGCCGACTCTTCACATGTCTCCTCGAGATGAATTCATTCCTCGAGTCGAGCTCCGAGTCCGCGAGTCAACCGATACTCATCGCGCCGACTCTTCACGAAATTCCTCGTGCAGGCACTACGTGAGTCCTCGAGTCGAGTTCGAGTCCACGAGTCGACTGATACTCCTCGTGCCAACTCTTCACATGTCTCCTCGAGCTGAATTCATTCCTCGAGTCGAGCTCCAAGTCCGCGAGTCGACCGATACTCCTCGCGCCGACTCTTCACGAAATTCCTCGTGCAGGCTCTACGTGAGTCCTCGAGTCGAGTTCGAGTCCACGAGTCGACTGATACTCTTCGTTCTGACTCTTCACATGTCTCCTCGAGATCAATTCATTCCTCGAGTCGAGCTCTGAGTCCGCGAGTCGACCGATACTCCTCGCGCCGACACTTCACGAAATTCCTCGTGCAGGCTCTACGTGAGTCCTCGAGTCGAGTTCGAGTCCAGGAGTCGACTGATACGTTCCGACTCTTCACATGTCTCCTCGAGATGAATTCATTCCTCGAGTCGAGCTCCGTGTCCGCGAGTCGACCGATACTCCTCGCGCCGACTCTTCACGAAATTCCTCGGGCCGACTCTTCACGAAATTCCTCGTGCAGGCTCTACGTGAGTTCTCGAGTCGAGTTCGAGTCCACGAGTCGACTGATACTCCTCGTGCCGACTCTTCACATGTCTCCTCGAGATGAATTCATTCCTCGAGTCGAGCTCCGAGTCCGCGAGTCGACCGATACTCATTGCGCCGACTCTTCACGAAATTCCTCGTGCAGGCTCTACGTGAGTCCTCGAGTTGAGTTCGAGTCCACGAGTCGACTGATACTCCTCGTGCCGACTCTTCACATGTCTCCTCGAGATGAATTCATTCCTCGAGTCGAGCTCCGAGTCCGCGAGTCGACCGATACTCATCGCGCCGACTCTTCACGAAATTCCTCGTGCAGGCTCTACGTGAGTCCTCGAGTCGAGTTCGAGTCCACGAGTCGACTGATACTCCTCGTGCCGACTCTTCACATGTCTCCTCGAGATGAATTCATTCCTCGAGTCGAGCTCCGAGTCCGCGAGTCGACCGATACTCCTCGCGCCGACTCTTCACGAAATTCCTCGCGCCGACTCTTCACGAAATTCCTCGTGCAGGCTCTACGTGAGTCCTCGAGTCGAGTTCGAGTCCAGGAGTCGACTGATACGTTCCGACTCGTCACATGTCTCCTCGAGATGAATTCATTCCTCGAGTCGAGCTCCGAGTCCGCGAGTCGACCGATACTCCTCGCGCCGACTCTTCACGAAATTCCTCGTGCAGGCTCTACGTGAGTCCTCGAGTCGAGTTCGAGTCCACGAGTCGACTGATACTCCTCGTGCCGACTCTTCACATGTCTCCTCGAGATGAATTCATTCCTCGAGTCGAGCTCCGAGTCCGCGAGTCGACCGATACTCCTCGCGCCGACTCTTCACGAAATTCCTCGCGCCGACTCTTCACGAAATTCCTCGTGCAGGCTCTACGTGAGTCCTCGAATCATGTTCGAGTCCACGAGTCGACTGATACTCCTCGTGCCAACTCTTCACATGTCTCCTCGAGATGAATTCATTCCTCGAGTCGAGCTCCGAGTCCGCGAGTCGACCGATACTCCTCGCGCCGACTCTTCACGAAATTCCTCGTGCAGGCTATACGTGAGTCCTCGAGTCGAGTTCGAGTCCACGAGTCGACTGATACTCCTCGTGCCGACTCTTCACATGTCTCCTCGAGATGAATTCATTCCTCGAGTCGAGCTCCGAGTCCGCGAGTCGACCGATACTCATCGCGCCGACTCTTCACGAAATTCCTCGTGCAGGCTCTACGTGAGTCCTCGAGTCGAGTTCGAGTCCACGAGTCGACTGATACTCCTCGTGCCAACTCTTCACATGTCTCCTCGAGATGAATTCATTCCTCGAGTCGAGCTCCAAGTCCGCGAGTCGACCGATACTCCTCGCGCCGACTCTTCACGATATTCCTCGTGAAGGCTCTACGTGAGTCCTCGAGTCGAGTTCGAGTCCACGAGTCGACTGATACTCTTCGTTCTGACTCTTCACATGTCTCCTCGAGATCAATTCATTCCTCGAGTCTAGCTCTAAGTCCGCGAGTCGACCGATACTCCTCGCGCCGACTCTTCACGAAATTCCTCGTGCAGGCTCTACGTGAGTCCTCGAGTCGAGTTCGAGTTCACGAGTCGACTGATACTCCTCGTGCCAACTCTTCACATGTCTCCTCGAGATGAATTCATTCCTCGAGTCGAGCTCCGAGTCCGCGAGACGACCGATACTCCTCGAGCCGACTCTTCACGAAATTCCTCGCGTCGAGTCTTCACGAAATTCCTCGTGCAGGCTCTACGTGAGTTCTCGAGTCGAGTTCGAGTCCACGAGTCGACTGATACTCCTCGTGCCGACTCTTCACATGTCTCCTCGAGATGAATTCATTCCTCGAGTCGAGCTCCGAGTCCGCGAGTCGACCGATACTCATCGCGCCGACTCTTCACGAAATTCCTCGTGCAGGCTCTACGTGAGTCCTCGAGTTGAGTTCGAGTCCACGAGTCGACTGATACTCCTGGTGCCGACTCTTCACATGTCTCCTCGAGATGAATTCATTCCTCGAGTCGAGCTCCGAGTCCGCGAGTCGACCGATACTCCTCGCGCCGACTCTTCACGAAATTCCTCGCGCCGACTCTTCACGAAATTCCTCGTGCAGGCTCTACGTGAGTCCTCGAGTCGAGTTCGAGTCCAGGAGTCCACTGATACGTTCCGACTCTTCACATGTCTCCTTGAGATGAATTCATTCCTCGAGTCGAGCTCCGAGTCCGCGAGTCGACCGATACTCCTCGCGCCGACTCTTCACGAAATTCCTCGTGCAGGCTGTACGTGAGTCCTCGAGTCGAGTTCGAGTCCACGAGTCGACTGATACTCCTCGTGCCGACTCTTCACATGTCTCCTCGAGATGAATTCATTCCTCGAGTCGAGCTCCGAGTCCGCGAGTCAACCGATACTCATCGCGCCGACTCTTCACGAAATTCCTCGTGCAGGCACTACGTGAGTCCTCGAGTCGAGTTCGAGTCCACGAGTCGACTGATACTCCTCGTGCCAACTCTTCACATGTCTCCTCGAGCTGAATTCATTCCTCGAGTCGAGCTCCAAGTCCGCGAGTCGACCGATACTCCTCGCGCCGACTCTTCACGAAATTCCTCGTGCAGGCTCTACGTGAGTCCTCGAGTCGAGTTCGAGTCCACGAGTCGACTGATACTCTTCGTTCTGACTCTTCACATGTCTCCTCGAGATCAATTCATTCCTCGAGTCGAGCTCTGAGTCCGCGAGTCGACCGATACTCCTCGCGCCGACACTTCACGAAATTCCTCGTGCAGGCTCTACGTGAGTCCTCGAGTCGAGTTCGAGTCCAGGAGTCGACTGATACGTTCCGACTCTTCACATGTCTCCTCGAGATGAATTCATTCCTCGAGTCGAGCTCCGTGTCCGCGAGTCGACCGATACTCCTCGCGCCGACTCTTCACGAAATTCCTCGGGCCGACTCTTCACGAAATTCCTCGTGCAGGCTCTACGTGAGTTCTCGAGTCGAGTTCGAGTCCACGAGTCGACTGATACTCCTCGTGCCGACTCTTCACATGTCTCCTCGAGATGAATTCATTCCTCGAGTCGAGCTCCGAGTCCGCGAGTCGACCGATACTCATTGCGCCGACTCTTCACGAAATTCCTCGTGCAGGCTCTACGTGAGTCCTCGAGTTGAGTTCGAGTCCACGAGTCGACTGATACTCCTCGTGCCGACTCTTCACATGTCTCCTCGAGATGAATTCATTCCTCGAGTCGAGCTCCGAGTCCGCGAGTCGACCGATACTCATCGCGCCGACTCTTCACGAAATTCCTCGTGCAGGCTCTACGTGAGTCCTCGAGTCGAGTTCGAGTCCACGAGTCGACTGATACTCCTCGTGCCGACTCTTCACATGTCTCCTCGAGATGAATTCATTCCTCGAGTCGAGCTCCGAGTCCGCGAGTCGACCGATACTCCTCGCGCCGACTCTTCACGAAATTCCTCGCGCCGACTCTTCACGAAATTCCTCGTGCAGGCTCTACGTGAGTCCTCGAGTCGAGTTCGAGTCCAGGAGTCGACTGATACGTTCCGACTCGTCACATGTCTCCTCGAGATGAATTCATTCCTCGAGTCGAGCTCCGAGTCCGCGAGTCGACCGATACTCCTCGCGCCGACTCTTCACGAAATTCCTCGTGCAGGCTCTACGTGAGTCCTCGAGTCGAGTTCGAGTCCACGAGTCGACTGATAATCCTCGTGCCGACTCTTCACATGTCTCCTCGAGATGAATTCATTCCTCGAGTCGAGCTCCGAGTCCGCGAGTCGACCGATACTCATCGCGCCGACTCTTCACGAAATTCCTCGTGCAGGCTCTACGTGAGTCCTCGAGTTGAGTTCGAGTCCACGAGTCGACTGATTCTCCTCGTGCCGACTCTTCACATGTCTCCTCGAGATGAATTCATTCCTCGAGTCGAGCTCCGAGTCCGCGAGTCGACCGATACTCATCGCGCCGACTCTTCACGAAATTCCTCGTGCCGACTCTTCACGAAATTCCTCGCGCCGACTCTTCACGAAATTCCTCGTGCAGGCTCTACGTGAGTCCTCGAATCATGTTCGAGTCCACGAGTCGACTGATACTCCTCGTGCCAACTCTTCACATGTCTCCTCGAGATGAATTCATTCCTCGAGTCGAGCTCCGAGTCCGCGAGTTGACCGATACTCCTCGCGCCGACTCTTCACGAAATTCCTCGTGCAGGCTATACGTGAGTCCTCGAGTCGAGTTCGAGTCCACGAGTCGACTGATACTCCTCGTGCCAACTCTTCACATGTCTCCTCGAGATGAATTCATTCCTCGAGTCGAGCTCCAAGTCCGCGAGTCGACCGATACTCCTCGCGCCGACTCTTCACGAAATTCCTCGTGCAGGCTCTACGTGAGTCCTCGAGTCGAGTTCGAGTCCACGAGTCGACTGATACTCTTCGTTCTGACTCTTCACATGTCTCCTCGAGATCAATTCATTCCTCGAGTCGAGCTCTAAGTCCGCGAGTCGACCGATACTCCTCGCGCCGACTCTTCACGAAATTCCTCGTCCAGGCTCTACGTGAGTCCTCGAGTCGAGTTCGAGTTCACGAGTCGACTGATACTCCTCGTGCCAACTCTTCACATGTCTCCTCGAGATGAATTCATTCCTCGAGTCGAGCTCCGAGTCCGCGAGTCGACCGATACTCCTCGAGCCGACTCTTCACGAAATTCCTCGCGTCGAGTCTTCACGAAATTCCTCGTGCAGGCTCTACGTGAGTTCTCGAGTCGAGTTCGAGTCCACGAGTCGACTGATACTCCTCGTGCCGACTCTTCACATGTCTCCTCGAGATGAATTCATTCCTCGAGTCGAGCTCCGAGTCCGCGAGTCGACCGATACTCATCGCGCCGACTCTTCACGAAATTCCTCGTGCAGGCTCTACGTGAGTCCTCGAGTTGAGTTCGAGTCCACGAGTCGACTGATACTCCTGGTGCCGACTCTTCACATGTCTCCTCGAGATGAATTCATTCCTCGAGTCGAGCTCCGAGTCTGCGAGTCGACCGATACTCCTCGCGCCGACTCTTCACGAAATTCCTCGTCCAGGCTCTACGTGAGTCCTCGAGTCGAGTTCGAGTTCACGAGTCGACTGATACTCCTCGTGCCAACTCTTCACATGTCTCCTCGAGATGAATTCATTCCTCGAGTCGAGCTCCGAGTCCGCGAGTTGACCGATACTCCTCGCGCCGACTCTTCACGAAATTCCTCGTGCAGGCTATACGTGAGTCCTCGAGTCGAGTTCGAGTCCACGAGTCGACTGATACTCCTCGTGCCAACTCTTCACATGTCTCCTCGAGATGAATTCATTCCTCGAGTCGAGCTCCGAGTCCGCGAGTTGACCGATACTCCTCGCGCCGACTCTTCACGAAATTCCTCGTGCAGGCTATACGTGAGTCCTCGAGTCGAGTTCGAGTCCACGAGTCGACTGATACTCCTCGTGCCAACTCTTCACATGTCTCCTCGAGATGAATTCATTCCTCGAGTCGAGCTCCAAGTCCGCGAGTCGACCGATACTCCTCGCGCCGACTCTTCACGAAATTCCTCGTGCAGGCTCTACGTGAGTCCTCGAGTCGAGTTCGAGTCCACGAGTCGACTGATACTCTTCGTTCTGACTCTTCACATGTCTCCTCGAGATCAATTCATTCCTCGAGTCGAGCTCTAAGTCCGCGAGTCGACCGATACTCCTCGCGCCGACTCTTCACGAAATTCCTCGTCCAGGCTCTACGTGAGTCCTCGAGTCGAGTTCGAGTTCACGAGTCGACTGATACTCCTCGTGCCAACTCTTCACATGTCTCCTCGAGATGAATTCATTCCTCGAGTCGAGCTCCGAGTCCGCGAGTCGACCGATACTCCTCGAGCCGACTCTTCACGAAATTCCTCGCGTCGAGTCTTCACGAAATTCCTCGTGCAGGCTCTACGTGAGTTCTCGAGTCGAGTTCGAGTCCACGAGTCGACTGATACTCCTCGTGCCGACTCTTCACATGTCTCCTCGAGATGAATTCATTCCTCGAGTCGAGCTCCGAGTCCGCGAGTCGACCGATACTCATCGCGCCGACTCTTCACGAAATTCCTCGTGCAGGCTCTACGTGAGTCCTCGAGTTGAGTTCGAGTCCACGAGTCGACTGATACTCCTGGTGCCGACTCTTCACATGTCTCCTCGAGATGAATTCATTCCTCGAGTCGAGCTCCGAGTCTGCGAGTCGACCGATACTCCTCGCGCCGACTCTTCACAAAATTCCTCGCGCCGACTCTTCACGAAATTCCTCGTGCAGGCTCTACGTGAGTCCTCGAGTCGAGTTCGAGTCCAGGAGTCGACTGATACGTTCCGACTCTTCACATGTCTCCTCGAGATGAATTCATTCCTCGAGTCGAGCTCCGAGTCCGCGAGTCGACCGATACTCCTCGCGCCGACTCTTCACGAAATTCTTCGTGCAGGCTCTACGTGAGTCCTCGAGTCGAGTTCGAGTCCACGAGTCGACTGATACTCCTCGTGCCGACTCTTCACATGTCTCCTCGAGATGAATTCATTCCTCGAGTCGAGCTCCGAGTCCGCGAGTCGACCGATACTCCTCGCGCCGACTCTTCACGAAATTCCTCGCGCCGACTCTTCACGAAATTCCTCGTGCAGGCTCTACGTGAGTCCTCGAATCATGTTCGAGTCCACGAGTCGACTGATACTCCTCGTGCCAACTCTTCACATGTCTTCTCGAGATGAATTCATTCCTCGAGTCGAGCTCCGAGTCCGCGAGTCGACCGATACTCCTCGCGCCGACTCTTCACGAAATTCCTCGTGCAGGCTATACGTGAGTCCTCGAGTCGAGTTCGAGTCCACGAGTCGACTGATACTCCTCGTGCCGACTCTTCACATGTCTCCTCGAGATGAATTCATTCCTCGAGTCGAGCTCCGAGTCCGCGAGTCAACCGATACTCATCGCGCCGACTCTTCACGAAATTCCTCGTGCAGGCACTACGTGAGTCCTCGAGTCGAGTTCGAGTCCACGAGTCGACTGATACTCCTCGTGCCAACTCTTCACATGTCTCCTCGAGCTGAATTCATTCCTCGAGTCGAGCTCCAAGTCCGCGAGTCGACCGATACTCCTCGCGCCGACTCTTCACGAAATTCCTCGTGCAGGCTCTACGTGAGTCCTCGAGTCGAGTTCGAGTCCACGAGTCGACTGATACTCTTCGTTCTGACTCTTCACATGTCTCCTCGAGATCAATTCATTCCTCGAGTCGAGCTCTGAGTCCGCGAGTCGACCGATACTCCTCGCGCCGACACTTCACGAAATTCCTCGTGCAGGCTCTACGTGAGTCCTCGAGTCGAGTTCGAGTCCAGGAGTCGACTGATACGTTCCGACTCTTCACATGTCTCCTCGAGATGAATTCATTCCTCGAGTCGAGCTCCGTGTCCGCGAGTCGACCGATACTCCTCGCGCCGACTCTTCACGAAATTCCTCGGGCCGACTCTTCACGAAATTCCTCGTGCAGGCTCTACGTGAGTTCTCGAGTCGAGTTCGAGTCCACGAGTCGACTGATACTCCTCGTGCCGACTCTTCACATGTCTCCTCGAGATGAATTCATTCCTCGAGTCGAGCTCCGAGTCCGCGAGTCGACCGATACTCATTGCGCCGACTCTTCACGAAATTCCTCGTGCAGGCTCTACGTGAGTCCTCGAGTTGAGTTCGAGTCCACGAGTCGACTGATACTCCTCGTGCCGACTCTTCACATGTCTCCTCGAGATGAATTCATTCCTCGAGTCGAGCTCCGAGTCCGCGAGTCGACCGATACTCATCACGCCGACTCTTCACGAAATTCCTCGTGCAGGCTCTACGTGAGTCTTCGAGTCGAGTTCGAGTCCACGAGTCGACTGATACTCCTCGTGCCGACTCTTCACATGTCTCCTCGAGATGAATTCATTCCTCGAGTCGAGCTCCGAGTCCGCGAGTCGACCGATACTCCTCGCGCCGACTCTTCACGAAATTCCTCGCGCCGACTCTTCACGAAATTCCTCGTGCAGGCTCTACGTGAGTCCTCGAGTCGAGTTCGAGTCCAGGAGTCGACTGATACGTTCCGACTCGTCACATGTCTCCTCGAGATGAATTCATTCCTCGAGTCGAGCTCCGAGTCCGCGAGTCGACCGATACTCCTCGCGCCGACTCTTCACGAAATTCCTCGTGCAGGCTCTACGTGAGTCCTCGAGTCGAGTTCGAGTCCACGAGTCGACTGATACTCCTCGTGCCGACTCTTCACATGTCTCCTCGAGATGAATTCATTCCTCGAGTCGAGCTCCGAGTCCGCGAGTCGACCGATACTCATCGCGCCGACTCTTCACGAAATTCCACGTGCAGGCTCTACGTGAGTCCTCGAGTTGAGTTCGAGTCCACGAGTCGACTGATTCTCCTCGTGCCGACTCTTCACATGTCTCCTCGAGATGAATTCATTCCTCGAGTCGAGCTCCGAGTCCGCGAGTCGACCGATACTCATCGCGCCGACTCTTCACGAAATTCCTCGTGCCGACTCTTCACGAAATTCCTCGCGCCGACTCTTCACGAAATTCCTCGTGCAGGCTCTACGTGAGTCCTCGAATCATGTTCGAGTCCACGAGTCGACTGATACTCCTCGTGCCAACTCTTCACATGTCTCCTCGAGATGAATTCATTCCTCGAGTCGAGCTCCGAGTCCGCGAGTCGACCGATACTCCTCGCGCCGACTCTTCACGAAATTCCTCGTGCAGGCTATACGTGAGTCCTCGAGTCGAGTTCGAGTCCACGAGTCGACTGATACTCCTCGTGCCAACTCTTCACATGTCTCCTCGAGATGAATTCATTCCTCGAGTCGAGCTCCAAGTCCGCGAGTCGACCGATACTCCTCGCGCCGACTCTTCACGAAATTCCTCGTGCAGGCTCTACGTGAGTCCTCGAGTCGAGTTCGAGTCCACGAGTCGACTGATACTCTTCGTTCTGACTCTTCACATGTCTCCTCGAGATCAATTCATTCCTCGAGTCGAGCTCTAAGTCCGCGAGTCGACCGATACTCCTCGCGCCGACTCTTCACGAAATTCCTCGTGCAGGCTCTACGTGAGTCCTCGAGTCGAGTTCGAGTTCACTAGTCGACTGATACTCCTCGTGCCAACTCTTCACATGTCTCCTCGAGATGAATTCATTCCTCGAGTCGAGCTCCGAGTCCGCGAGTCGACCGATACTCCTCGCGCCGACTCTTCACGAAATTCCTCGGGCCGACTCTTCACGAAATTCCTCGTGCAGGCTCTACGTGAGTTCTCGAGTCGAGTTCGAGTCCACGAGTCGACTGATACTCCTCGTGCCGACTCTTCACATGTCTCCTCGAGATGAATTCATTCCTCGAGTCGAGCTCCGAGTCCGCGAGTCGACCGATACTCATCGCGCCGACTCTTCACGAAATTCCTCGTGCAGGCTCTACGTGAGTCCTCGAGTTGAGTTCGAGTCCACGAGTCGACTGATACTCCTCGTGCCGACTCTTCACATGTCTCCTCGAGATGAATTCATTCCTAGAGTCGAGCTCCGAGTCCGCGAGTCGACCGATACTCATCGCGCCGACTCTTCACGAAATTCCTCGTGCAGGCTCTACGTGAGTCCTCGAGTCGAGTTCGAGTCCACGAGTCGACTGATACTCCTCGTGCCGACTCTTCACATGTCTCCTCGAGATGAATTCATTCCTCGAGTCGAGCTCCGAGTCCGCGAGTCGACCGATACTCCTCGCGCCGACTCTTCACGAAATTCCTCGCGCCGACTCTTCACGAAATTCCTCGTGCAGGCTCTACGTGAGTCCTCGAGTCGAGTTCGAGTCCAGGAGTCGACTGATACGTTCCGACTCTTCACATGTCTCCTTGAGATGAATTCATTCCTCGAGTCGAGCTCCGAGTCCGCGAGTCGACCGATACTCCTCGCGCCGACTCTTCACGAAATTCCTCGTGCAGGCTCTACGTGAGTCCTCGAGTCGAGTTCGAGTCCACGAGTCGACTGATACTCCTCGTGCCGACTCTTCACATGTCTCCTCGAGATGAATTCATTCCTCGAGTCGAGCTCCGAGTCCGCGAGTCGACCGATACTCATCGCGCCGACTCTTCACGAAATTCCTCGTGCAGGCTATACGTGAGTCCTCGAGTCGAGTTCGAGTCCACGAGTCGACTGATACTCCTCGTGCCGACTCTTCACATGTCTCCTCGAGATGAATTCATTCCTCGATTCGAGCTCCGAGTCCGCGAGTCGACCGATACTCCTCGCGCCGACTCTTCACGAAATTCCTCGTGCAGGCTATACGTGAGTCCTCGAGTCGAGTTCGAGTCCACGAGTCGACTGATACTCCTCGTGCCAACTCTTCACATGTCTCCTCGAGATGAATTCATTCCTCGAGTCGAGCTCCAAGTCCGCGAGTCGACCGATACTCCTCGCGCCGACTCTTCACGAAATTCCTCGTGCAGGCTCTACGTGAGTCCTCGAGTCGAGTTCGAGTCCACGAGTCGACTGATACTCTTCGTTCTGACTCTTCACATGTCTCCTCGAGATCAATTCATTCCTCGAGTCGAGCTCTAAGTCCGCGAGTCGACCGATACTCCTCGCGCCGACTCTTCACGAAATTCCTCGTGCAGGCTCTACGTGAGTCCTCGAGTCGAGTTCGAGTTCACTAGTCGACTGATACTCCTCGTGCCAACTCTTCACATGTCTCCTCGAGATGAATTCATTCCTCGAGTCGAGCTCCGAGTCCGCGAGTCGACCGATACTCCTCGCGCCGACTCTTCACGAAATTCCTCGTGCAGGCTCTACGTGAGTTCTCGAGTCGAGTTCGAGTCCACGAGTCGACTGATACTCCTCGTGCCGACTCTTCACATGTCTCCTCGAGATGAATTCATTCCTCGAGTCGAGCTCCGAGTCCGCGAGTCGACCGATACTCATCGCGCCGACTCTTCACGAAATTCCTCGTGCAGGCTCTACGTGAGTCCTCGAGTTGAGTTCGAGTCCTCGAGTCGACTGATACTCCTCGTGCCGACTCTTCACATGTCTCCTCGAGATGAATTCATTCCTCGAGTCGAGCTCCGAGTCCGCGAGTCGACCGATACTCATCGCGCCGACTCTTCACGAAATTCCTCGTGCAGGCTCTACGTGAGTCCTCGAGTCGAGTTCGAGTCCACTAGTCGACTGATACTCCTCGTGCCGACTCTTCACATGTCTCCTCGAGATGAATTCATTCCTCGAGTCGAGCTCCGAGTCCGCGAGTCGACCGATACTCCTCGCGCCGACTCTTCACGAAATTCCTCGTGCAGGCTCTACGTGAGTCCTCGAGTCGAGTTCGAGTCCACGAGTCGACTGATACTCCTCGTGCCGACTCTTCACATGTCTCCTCGAGATGAATTCATTCCTCGAGTCGAGCTCCGAGTCCGCGAGTCGACCGATACTCATCGCGCCGACTCTTCACGAAATTCCTCGTGCAGGCTCTACGTGAGTCCTCGAGTCGAGTTCGAGTCCACGAGTCGACTGATACTCCTCGTGCCGACTCTTCACATGTCTCCTCGAGATGAATTCATTCCTCGAGTCGAGCTCCGAGTCCGCGAGTCGACCGATACTCCTCGCGCCGACTCTTCACGAAATTCCTCGCGCCGACTCTTCACGAAATTCCTCGTGCAGGCTCTACGTGAGTCCTCGAGTCGAGTTCGAGTCCAGGAGTCGACTGATACGTTCCGACTCTTCACATGTCTCCTTGAGATGAATTCATTCCTCGAGTCGAGCTCCGAGTCCGCGAGTCGACCGATACTCCTCGCGCCGACTCTTCACGAAATTCCTCGTGCAGGCTCTACGTGAGTCCTCGAGTCGAGTTCGAGTCCACGAGTCGACTGATACTCCTCGTGCCGACTCTTCACATGTCTCCTCGAGATGAATTCATTCCTCGAGTCGAGCTCCGAGTCCGCGAGTCGACCGATACTCATCGCGCCGACTCTTCACGAAATTCCTCGTGCAGGCTATACGTGAGTCCTCGAGTCGAGTTCGAGTCCACGAGTCGACTGATACTCCTCGTGCCGACTCTTCACATGTCTCCTCGAGATGAATTCATTCCTCGATTCGAGCTCCGAGTCCGCGAGTCGACCGATACTCATCGCGCCGACTCTTCACGAAATTCCTCGTGCAGGCTCTACGTGAGTCCTCGAGTCGAGTTCGAGTCCACGAGTCGACTGATACTCCTCGTGCCAACTCTTCACATGTCTCCTCGAGATGAATTCATTCCTCGAGTTGAGCTCCAAGTCCGCGAGTCGACCGATACTCCTCGCGCCGACTCTTCACGAAATTCCTCGTGCAGGCTCTACGTGAGTCCTCGAGTCGAGTTCGAGTCCACGAGTCGACTGATACTCTTCGTTCTGACTCTTCACATGTCTCCTCGAGATCAATTCATTCCTCGAGTCGAGCTCTAAGTCCGCGAGTCGACCGATACTCCTCGCGCCGACTCTTCACGAAATTCCTCGTGCAGGCTCTACGTGAGTCCTCGAGTCGAGTTCGAGTTCACTAGTCGACTGATACTCCTCGTGCCAACTCTTCACATGTCTCCTCGAGATGAATTCATTCCTCGAGTCGAGCTCCGAGTCCGCGAGTCGACCGATACTCCTCACGCCGACTCTTCACGAAATTCCTCGGGCCGACTCTTCACGAAATTCCTCGTGCAGGCTCTACGTGAGTTCTCGAGTCGAGTTCGAGTCCACGAGTCGACTGATACTCCTCGTGCCGACTCTTCACA
Organism: Urtica dioica subsp. dioica; assembly: GCF_054948205.1. Taxonomy (NCBI): domain Eukaryota; kingdom Viridiplantae; phylum Streptophyta; class Magnoliopsida; order Rosales; family Urticaceae; genus Urtica; species Urtica dioica. The sequence goes on along the minus strand of NC_142756.1, from coordinate 35,186,871 downwards.
TGTCTCCTCGAGATGAATTCATTCCTCGAGTCGAGCTCCGAGTCCGCGAGTCGACCGATACTCATCGCGCCGACTCTTCACGAAATTCCTCGTGCAGGCTCTACGTGAGTCCTCGAGTTGAGTTCGAGTCCACGAGTCGACTGATACTCCTCGTGCCGACTCTTCACATGTCTCCTCGAGATGAATTCATTCCTCGAGTCGAGCTCCGAGTCCGCGAGTCGACCGATACTCATCGCGCCGACTCTTCACGAAATTCCTCGTGCAGGCTCTACGTGAGTCCTCGAGTCGAGTTCGAGTCCACGAGTCGACTGATACTCCTCGTGCCGACTCTTCACATGTCTCCTCGAGATGAATTCATTCATCGAGTCGAGCTCCGAGTCCGCGAGTCGACCGATACTCCTCGCGCCGACTCTTCACGAAATTCCTCGTGCAGGCTCTACGTGAGTCCTCGAGTCGAGTTCGAGTCCACGAGTCGACTGATACTCCTCGTGCCGACTCTTCACATGTCTCCTCGAGATGAATTCATTCCTCGAGTCGAGCTCCGAGTCCGCGAGTCGACCGATACTCATCGCGCCGACTCTTCACGAAATTCCTCGTGCAGGCTATACGTGAGTCCTCGAGTCGAGTTCGAGTCCACGAGTCGACTGATACTCCTCGTGCCGACTCTTCACATGTCTCCTCGAGATGAATTCATTCCTCGATTCGAGCTCCGAGTCCGCGAGTCGACCGATACTCATCGCGCCGACTCTTCACGAAATTCCTCGTGTAGGCTCTACGTGAGTCCTCGAGTCGAGTTCGAGTCCACGAGTCGACTGATACTCCTCGTGCCAACTCTTCACATGTCTCCTCGAGATGAATTCATTCCTCGAGTTGAGCTCCAAGTCCGCGAGTCGACCGATACTCCTCGCGCCGACTCTTCACGAAATTCCTCGTGCAGGCTCTACGTGAGTCCTCGAGTCGAGTTCGAGTCCACGAGTCGACTGATACTCTTCGTTCTGACTCTTCACATGTCTCCTCGAGATCAATTCATTCCTCGAGTCGAGCTCTAAGTCCGCGAGTCGACCGATACTCCTCGCGCCGACTCTTCACGAAATTCCTCGGGCCGACTCTTCACGAAATTCCTCGTGCAGGCTCTACGTGAGTCCTCGAGTCGAGTTCGAGTTCACTAGTCGACTGATACTCCTCGTGCCAACTCTTCACATGTCTCCTCGAGATGAATTCATTCCTCGAGTCGAGCTCCGAGTCCGCGAGTCGACCGATCCTCCTCACGCCGACTCTTCACGAAATTCCTCGGGCCGACTCTTCACGAAATTCCTCGTGCAGGCTCTACGTGAGTTCTCGAGTCGAGTTCGAGTCCACGAGTCGACTGATACTCCTCGTGCCGACTCTTCACATGTCTCCTCGAGATGAATTCATTCCTCGAGTCGAGCTCCGAGTCCGCGAGTCGACCGATACTCATCGCGCCGACTCTTCACGAAATTCCTCGTGCAGGCTCTACGTGAGTCCTCGAGTTGAGTTCGAGTCCACGAGTCGACTGATACTCCTCGTGCCGACTCTTCACATGTCTCCTCGAGATGAATTCATTCCTCGAGTCGAGCTCCGAGTCCGCGAGTCGACCGATACTCATCGCGCCGACTCTTCACGAAATTCCTCGTGCAGGCTCTACGTGAGTCCTCGAGTCGAGTTCGAGTCCACGAGTCGACTGATACTCCTCGTGCCGACTCTTCACATGTCTCCTCGAGATGAATTCATTCCTCGAGTCGAGCTCCGAGTCCGCGAGTCGACCGATACTCCTCGCGCCGACTCTTCACGAAATTCCTCGCGCCGACTCTTCACGAAATTCCTCGTGCAGGCTCTACGTGAGTCCTCGAGTCGAGTTCGAGTCCACGAGTCGACTGATACTCCTCGTGCCGACTCTTCACATGTCTCCTCGAGATGAATTCATTCCTCGAGTCGAGCTCCGAGTCCGCGAGTCGACCGATACTCATCGCGCCGACTCTTCACGAAATTCCTCGTGCAGGCTCTACGTGAGTCCTCGAGTTGAGTTCGAGTCCACGAGTCGACTGATACTCCTCGTGCCAACTCTTCACATGTCTCCTCGAGATGAATTCATTCCTCGAGTCGAGCTCCGAGTCCGCGAGTCGACCGATACTTCTCGCGCCGACTCTTCACGAAATTCCTCGCGCCGACTCTTCACGAAATTCCTCGTGCAGGCTCTACGTGAGTCCTCGAGTCGAGTTCGAGTCCAGGAGTCGACTGATACGTTCCGACTCTTCACATGTCTCCTTGAGATGAATTCATTCCTCGAGTCGAGCTCCGAGTCCGCGAGTCGACCGATACTCCTCGCGCCGACTCTTCACGAAATTCCTCGTGCAGGCTCTACGTGAGTCCTCGAGTCGAGTTCGAGTCCACGAGTCGACTGATACTCCTCGTGCCGACTCTTCACATGTCTCCTCGAGATGAATTCATTCCTCGAGTCGAGCTCCGAGTCCGCGAGTCGACCGATACTCATCGCGCCGACTCTTCACGAAATTCCTCGTGCAGGCTATACGTGAGTCCTCGAGTCGAGTTCGAGTCCACGAGTCGACTGATACTCCTCGTGCCGACTCTTCACATGTCTCCTCGAGATGAATTCATTCCTCGATTCGAGCTCCGAGTCCGCGAGTCGACCGATACTCATCGCGCCGACTCTTCACGAAATTCCTCGTGCAGGCTCTACGTGAGTCCTCGAGTCGAGTTCGAGTCCACGAGTCGACTGATACTCCTCGTGCCAACTCTTCACATGTCTCCTCGAGATGAATTCATTCCTCGAGTTGAGCTCCAAGTCCGCGAGTCGACCGATACTCCTCGCGCCGACTCTTCACGAAATTCCTCGTGCAGGCTCTACGTGAGTCCTCGAGTCGAGTTCGAGTCCACGAGTCGACTGATACTCTTCGTTCTGACTCTTCACATGTCTCCTCGAGATCAATTCATTCCTCGAGTCGAGCTCTAAGTCCGCGAGTCGACCGATACTCCTCGCGCCGACTCTTCACGAAATTCCTCGTGCAGGCTCTACGTGAGTCCTCGAGTCGAGTTCGAGTTCACTAGTCGACTGATACTCCTCGTGCCAACTCTTCACATGTCTCCTCGAGATGAATTCATTCCTCGAGTCGAGCTCCGAGTCCGCGAGTCGACCGATACTCCTCACGCCGACTCTTCACGAAATTCCTCGGGCCGACTCTTCACGAAATTCCTCGTGCAGGCTCTACGTGAGTTCTCGAGTCGAGTTCGAGTCCACGAGTCGACTGATACTCCTCGTGCCGACTCTTCACATGTCTCCTCGAGATGAATTCATTCCTCGAGTCGAGCTCCGAGTCCGCGAGTCGACCGATACTCATCGCGCCGACTCTTCACGAAATTCCTCGTGCAGGCTCTACGTGAGTCCTCGAGTTGAGTTCGAGTCCACGAGTCGACTGATACTCCTCGTGCCGACTCTTCACATGTCTCCTCGAGATGAATTCATTCCTCGAGTCGAGCTCCGAGTCCGCGAGTCGACCGATACTCATCGCGCCGACTCTTCACGAAATTCCTCGTGCAGGCTCTACGTGAGTCCTCGAGTCGAGTTCGAGTCCACGAGTCGACTGATACTCCTCGTGCCGACTCTTCACATGTCTCCTCGAGATGAATTCATTCATCGAGTCGAGCTCCGAGTCCGCGAGTCGACCGATACTCCTCGCGCCGACTCTTCACGAAATTCCTCGTGCAGGCTCTACGTGAGTCCTCGAGTCGAGTTCGAGTCCACGAGTCGACTGATACTCCTCGTGCCGACTCTTCACATGTCTCCTCGAGATGAATTCATTCCTCGAGTCGAGCTCCGAGTCCGCGAGTCGACCGATACTCATCGCGCCGACTCTTCACGAAATTCCTCGTGCAGGCTATACGTGAGTCCTCGAGTCGAGTTCGAGTCCACGAGTCGACTGATACTCCTCGTGCCGACTCTTCACATGTCTCCTCGAGATGAATTCATTCCTCGATTCGAGCTCCGAGTCCGCGAGTCGACCGATACTCATCGCGCCGACTCTTCACGAAATTCCTCGTGTAGGCTCTACGTGAGTCCTCGAGTCGAGTTCGAGTCCACGAGTCGACTGATACTCCTCGTGCCAACTCTTCACATGTCTCCTCGAGATGAATTCATTCCTCGAGTTGAGCTCCAAGTCCGCGAGTCGACCGATACTCCTCGCGCCGACTCTTCACGAAATTCCTCGTGCAGGCTCTACGTGAGTCCTCGAGTCGAGTTCGAGTCCACGAGTCGACTGATACTCTTCGTTCTGACTCTTCACATGTCTCCTCGAGATCAATTCATTCCTCGAGTCGAGCTCTAAGTCCGCGAGTCGACCGATACTCCTCGCGCCGACTCTTCACGAAATTCCTCGGGCCGACTCTTCACGAAATTCCTCGTGCAGGCTCTACGTGAGTCCTCGAGTCGAGTTCGAGTTCACTAGTCGACTGATACTCCTCGTGCCAACTCTTCACATGTCTCCTCGAGATGAATTCATTCCTCGAGTCGAGCTCCGAGTCCGCGAGTCGACCGATACTCCTCACGCCGACTCTTCACGAAATTCCTCGGGCCGACTCTTCACGAAATTCCTCGTGCAGGCTCTACGTGAGTTCTCGAGTCGAGTTCGAGTCCACGAGTCGACTGATACTCCTCGTGCCGACTCTTCACATGTCTCCTCGAGATGAATTCATTCCTCGAGTCGAGCTCCGAGTCCGCGAGTCGACCGATACTCATCGCGCCGACTCTTCACGAAATTCCTCGTGCAGGCTCTACGTGAGTCCTCGAGTTGAGTTCGAGTCCACGAGTCGACTGATACTCCTCGTGCCGACTCTTCACATGTCTCCTCGAGATGAATTCATTCCTCGAGTCGAGCTCCGAGTCCGCGAGTCGACCGATACTCATCGCGCCGACTCTTCACGAAATTCCTCGTGCAGGCTCTACGTGAGTCCTCGAGTCGAGTTCGAGTCCACGAGTCGACTGATACTCCTCGTGCCGACTCTTCACATGTCTCCTCGAGATGAATTCATTCCTCGAGTCGAGCTCCGAGTCCGCGAGTCGACCGATACTCCTCGCGCCGACTCTTCACGAAATTCCTCGCGCCGACTCTTCACGAAATTCCTCGTGCAGGCTCTACGTGAGTCCTCGAGTCGAGTTCGAGTCCACGAGTCGACTGATACTCCTCGTGCCGACTCTTCACATGTCTCCTCGAGATGAATTCATTCCTCGAGTCGAGCTCCGAGTCCGCGAGTCGACCGATACTCATCGCGCCGACTCTTCACGAAATTCCTCGTGCAGGCTCTACGTGAGTCCTCGAGTTGAGTTCGAGTCCACGAGTCGACTGATACTCCTCGTGCCAACTCTTCACATGTCTCCTCGAGATGAATTCATTCCTCGAGTCGAGCTCCGAGTCCGCGAGTCGACCGATACTCCTCGCGCCGACTCTTCACGAAATTCCTCTTGCAGGCTATACGTGAGTCCTCGAGTCGAGTTCGAGTCCACGAGTCGACTGATACTCCTCGTGCCAACTCTTCACATGTCTCCTCGAGATGAATTCATTCCTCGAGTCGAGCTCCAAGTCCGCGAGTCGACCGATACTCCTCGCGCCGACTCTTCACGAAATTCCTCGTGCAGGCTCTATGTGAGTCCTCGAGTCGTGTTCGAGTCCACGAGTCGACTGATACTCTTTGTTCTGACTCTTCACATGTCTCCTCGAGATCAATTCATTCCTCGAGTCGAGCTCTAAGTCCGCGAGTCGACCGATACTCCTCGCGCCGACTCTTCACGAAATTCCTCGTGCAGGCTCTACGTGAGTCCTCGAGTCGAGTTCGAGTTCACTAGTCGACTGATACTCCTCGTGCCAACTCTTCACATGTCTCCTCGAGATGAATTCATTCCTCGAGTCGAGCTCCGAGTCCGCGAGTCGACCGATACTCCTCGCGCCGACTCTTCACAAAATTCCTCGCGCCGACTCTTCACGAAATTCCTCGTGCAGGCTCTACGTGAGTCCTCGAGTCGAGTTCGAGTCCACGAGTCGACTGATACTCCTCGTGCCGACTCTTCACATGTCTCCTCGAGATGAATTCATTCCTCGAGTCGAGCTCCGAGTCCGCGAGTCGACCGATACTCATCGCGCCGACTCTTCACGAAATTCCTCGTGCAGGCTCTACGTGAGTCCTCGAGTTGAGTTCGAGTCCACGAGTCGACTGATACTCCTCGTGCCGACTCTTCACATGTCTCCTCGAGATGAATTCATTCCTCGAGTTGAGCTCCGAGTCCGCGAGTCGACCGATACTCATCGCGCCGACTCTTCACGAAATTCCTCGTGCAGGCTCTACGTGAGTCCTCGAGTTGAGTTCGAGTCCACGAGTCGACTGATACTCCTCGTGCCGACTCTTCACATGTCTCCTCGAGATGAATTCATTCCTCGAGTCGAGCTCCGAGTCCGCGAGTCGACCGATACTTCTCGCGCCGACTCTTCACGAAATTCCTCGCGCCGACTCTTCACGAAATTCCTCGTGCAGGCTCTACGTGAGTCCTCGAGTCGAGTTCGAGTCCAGGAGTCGACTGATACGTTCCGACTCTTCACATGTCTCCTTGAGATGAATTCATTCCTCGAGTCGAGCTCCGAGTCCGCGAGTCGACCGATACTCCTCGCGCCGACTCTTCACGAAATTCCTCGTGCAGGCTCTACGTGAGTCCTCGAGTCGAGTTCGAGTCCACGAGTCGACTGATACTCCTCGTGCCGACTCTTCACATGTCTCCTCGAGATGAATTCATTCCTCGAGTCGAGCTCCGAGTCCGCGAGTCGACCGATACTCATCGCGCCGACTCTTCACGAAATTCCTCGTGCAGGCTATACGTGAGTCCTCGAGTCGAGTTCGAGTCCACGAGTCGACTGATACTCCTCGTGCCGACTCTTCACATGTCTCCTCGAGATGAATTCATTCCTCGATTCGAGCTCCGAGTCCGCGAGTCGACCGATACTCATCGCGCCGACTCTTCACGAAATTCCTCGTGCAGGCTCTACGTGAGTCCTCGAGTCGAGTTCGAGTCCACGAGTCGACTGATACTCCTCGTGCCAACTCTTCACATGTCTCCTCGAGATGAATTCATTCCTCGAGTTGAGCTCCAAGTCCGCGAGTCGACCGATACTCCTCGCGCCGACTCTTCACGAAATTCCTCGTGCAGGCTCTACGTGAGTCCTCGAGTCGAGTTCGAGTCCACGAGTCGACTGATACTCTTCGTTCTGACTCTTCACATGTCTCCTCGAGATCAATTCATTCCTCGAGTCGAGCTCTAAGTCCGCGAGTCGACCGATACTCCTCGCGCCGACTCTTCACGAAATTCCTCGTGCAGGCTCTACGTGAGTCCTCGAGTCGAGTTCGAGTTCACTAGTCGACTGATACTCCTCGTGCCAACTCTTCACATGTCTCCTCGAGATGAATTCATTCCTCGAGTCGAGCTCCGAGTCCGTGAGTCGACCGATACTCCTCACGCCGACTCTTCACGAAATTCCTCGGGCCGACTCTTCACGAAATTCCTCGTGCAGGCTCTACGTGAGTTCTCGAGTCGAGTTCGAGTCCACGAGTCGACTGATACTCCTCGTGCCGACTCTTCACATGTCTCCTCGAGATGAATTCATTCCTCGAGTCGAGCTCTGAGTCCGCGAGTCGACCGATACTCATCGCGCCGACTCTTCACGAAATTCCTCGTGCAGGCTCTACGTGAGTCCTCGAGTTGAGTTCGAGTCCACGAGTCGACTGATACTCCTCGTGCCGACTCTTCACATGTCTCCTCGAGATGAATTCATTCCTCGAGTCGAGCTCCGAGTCCGCGAGTCGACCGATACTCATCGCGCCGACTCTTCACGAAATTCCTCGTGCCGACTCTTCACGAAATTCCTCGCGCCGACTCTTCACGAAATTCCTCGTGCAGGCTCTACGTGAGTCCTCGAATCATGTTCGAGTCCACGAGTCGACTGATACTCCTCGTGCCAACTCTTCACATGTCTCCTCGAGATGAATTAATTCCTCGAGTCGAGCTCCGAGTCCGCGAGTCGACTGATACTCATCGCGCCGACTCTTCACGAAATTCCTCGTGCAGGCTCTACGTGAGTCCTCGAGTCGAGTTCGAGTCCACGAGTCGACTGATACTCCTCAGGCCAACTCTTCACATGTCTCCTCGAGATGAATTCATTCCTCGAGTTGAGCTCCAAGTCCGCGAGTCGACCGATACTCCTCGCGCCGACTCTTCACGAAATTCCTCGTGCAGGCTCTACGTGAGTCCTCGAGTCGAGTTCGAGTCCACGAGTCGACTGATACTCTTCGTTCTGACTCTTCACATGTCTCCTCGAGATCAATTCATTCCTCGAGTCGAGCTCTAAGTCCGCGAGTCGACCGATACTCCTCGCGCCGACTCTTCACGAAATTCCTCGTGCAGGCTATACGTGAGTCCTCGAGTCGAGTTCGAGTCCACGAGTCGACTGATACTCCTCGTGCCGACTCTTCACATGTCTCCTCGAGATGAATTCATTCCTCGATTCGAGCTCCGAGTCCGCGAGTCGACCGATACTCATCGCGCCAACTCTTCACGAAATTCCTCGTGCAGGCTCTACGTGAGTCCTCGAGTCGAGTTCGAGTTCACTAGTCGACTGATACTCCTCGTGCCAACTCTTCACATGTCTCCTCGAGATGAATTCATTCCTCGAGTCGAGCTCCGAGTCCGCGAGTCGACCGATACTCCTCGCGCCGACTCTTCACGAAATTCCTCGCGCCGACTCTTCACGAAATTCCTCGTGCAGGCTCTACGTGAGTTCTCGAGTCGAGTTCGAGTCCACGAGTCGACTGATACTCCTCGTGCCGACTCTTCACATGTCTCCTCGAGATGAATTCATTCCTCGAGTCGAGCTCCGAGTCCGCGAGTCGACCGATACTCATCGCGCCGACTCTTCACGAAATTCCTCGTGCAGGCTCTACGTGAGTCCTCGAGTTGAGTTCGAGTCCACGAGTCGACTGATACTCCTCGTGCCGACTCTTCACATGTCTCCTCGAGATGAATTCATTCCTCGAGTCGAGCTCCGAGTCCGCGAGTCGACCGATACTCATCGCGCCGACTCTTCACGAAATTCCTCGTGCAGGCTCTACGTGAGTCCTCGAGTCGAGTTCGAGTCCACGAGTCGACTGATACTCCTCGTGCCGACTCTTCACATGTCTCCTCGAGATGAATTCATTCCTCGAGTCGAGCTCCGAGTCCGCGAGTCGACCGATACTCCTCGCGCCGACTCTTCACGAAATTCCTCGCGCCGACTCTTCACGAAATTCCTCGTGCAGGCTCTACGTGAGTCCTCGAGTCGAGTTCGAGTCCACGAGTCGACTGATACTCCTCGTGCCGACTCTTCACATGTCTCCTCGAGATGAATTCATTCCTCGAGTCGAGCTCCAAGTCCGCGAGTCGACCGATACTCATCGCGCCGACTCTTCACGAAATTCCTCGTGCAGGCTCTACGTGACTCCTCGAGTTGAGTTCGAGTCCACGAGTCGACTGATACTCCTCGTGCCGACTCTTCACATGTCTCCTCGAGATGAATTCATTCCTCGAGTCGAGCTCCGAGTCCGCGAGTCGACCGATACTCATCGCGCCGACTCTTCACGAAATTCCTCGTGCCGACTCTTCACGAAATTCCTCGCGCCGACTCTTCACGAAATTCCTCGTGCAGGCTCTACGTGAGTCCTCGAATCATGTTCGAGTCCACGAGTCGACTGATACTCCTCGTGCCAACTCTTCACATGTCTCCTCGAGATGAATTAATTCCTCGAGTCGAGCTCCGAGTCCGCGAGTCGACTGATACTCATCGCGCCGACTCTTCACGAAATTCCTCGTGCAGGCTCTACGTGAGTCCTCGAGTCGAGTTCGAGTCCACGAGTCGACTGATACTCCTCAGGCCAACTCTTCACATGTCTCCTCGAGATGAATTCATTCCTCGAGTTGAGCTCCAAGTCCGCGAGTCGACCGATACTCCTCGCGCCGACTCTTCACGAAATTCCTCGTGCAGGCTCTACGTGAGTCCTCGAGTCGAGTTCGAGTCCACGAGTCGACTGATACTCTTCGTTCTGACTCTTCACATGTCTCCTCGAGATCAATTCATTCCTCGAGTCGAGCTCTAAGTCCGCGAGTCGACCGATACTCCTCGCGCCGACTCTTCACGAAATTCCTCGTGCAGGCTATACGTGAGTCCTCGAGTCGAGTTCGAGTCCACGAGTCGACTGATACTCCTCGTGCCGACTCTTCACATGTCTCCTCGAGATGAATTCATTCCTCGATTCGAGCTCCGAGTCCGCGAGTCGACCGATACTCATCGCGCCAACTCTTCACGAAATTCCTCGTGCAGGCTCTACGTGAGTCCTCGAGTCGAGTTCGAGTTCACTAGTCGACTGATACTCCTCGTGCCAACTCTTCACATGTCTCCTCGAGATGAATTCATTCCTCGAGTCGAGCTCCGAGTCCGCGAGTCGACCGATACTCCTCGCGCCGACTCTTCACGAAATTCCTCGCGCCGACTCTTCACGAAATTCCTCGTGCAGGCTCTACGTGAGTTCTCGAGTCGAGTTCGAGTCCACGAGTCGACTGATACTCCTCGTGCCGACTCTTCACATGTCTCCTCGAGATGAATTCATTCCTCGAGTCGAGCTCCGAGTCCGCGAGTCGACCGATACTCATCGCGCCGACTCTTCACGAAATTCCTCGTGCAGGCTCTACGTGAGTCCTCGAGTTGAGTTCGAGTCCACGAGTCGACTGATACTCCTCGTGCCGACTCTTCACATGTCTCCTCGAGATGAATTCATTCCTCGAGTCGAGCTCCGAGTCCGCGAGTCGACCGATACTCATCGCGCCGACTCTTCACGAAATTCCTCGTGCAGGCTCTACGTGAGTCCTCGAGTCGAGTTCGAGTCCACGAGTCGACTGATACTCCTCGTGCCGACTCTTCACATGTCTCCTCGAGATGAATTCATTCCTCGAGTCGAGCTCCGAGTCCGCGAGTCGACCGATACTCCTCGCGCCGACTCTTCACGAAATTCCTCGCGCCGACTCTTCACGAAATTCCTCGTGCAGGCTCTACGTGAGTCCTCGAGTCGAGTTCGAGTCCACGAGTCGACTGATACTCCTCGTGCCGACTCTTCACATGTCTCCTCGAGATGAATTCATTCCTCGAGTCGAGCTCCAAGTCCGCGAGTCGACCGATACTCATCGCGCCGACTCTTCACGAAATTCCTCGTGCAGGCTCTACGTGACTCCTCGAGTTGAGTTCGAGTCCACGAGTCGACTGATACTCCTCGTGCCGACTCTTCACATGTCTCCTCGAGATGAATTCATTCCTCGAGTCGAGCTCCGAGTCCGCGAGTCGACCGATACTCATCGCGCCGACTCTTCACGAAATTCCTCGTGCCGACTCTTCACGAAATTCCTCGCGCCGACTCTTCACGAAATTCCTCGTGCAGGCTCTACGTGAGTCCTCGAATCATGTTCGAGTCCACGAGTCGACTGATACTCCTCGTGCCAACTCTTCACATGTCTCCTCGAGATGAATTAATTCCTAGAGTCGAGCTCCGAGTCCGCGAGTCGACCGATACTCCTCGCGCCGACTCTTCACGAAATTCCTCGTGCAGGCTATACGTGAGTCCTCGAGTCGAGTTCGAGTCCACGAGTCGACTGATACTCCTCGTGCCAACTCTTCACATGTCTCCTCGAGATGAATTCATTCCTCGAGTCGAGCTCCAAGTCCGCGAGTCGACCGATACTCCTCGCGCCGACTCTTCACGAAATTCCTCGTGCAGGCTCTACGTGAGTCCTCGAGTCGTGTTCCAGTCCACGAGTTGACTGATACTCTTCGTTCTGACTCTTCACATGTCTCCTCGAGATCAATTCATTCCTCGAGTCGAGCTCTAAGTCCGCGAGTCGACCGATACTCCTCGCGCCGACTCTTCACGAAATTCCTCGTGCAGGCTCTACGTGAGTCCTCGAGTCGAGTTCGAGTTCACTAGTCGACTGATACTCCTCGTGCCAACTCTTCACATGTCTCCTCGAGATGAATTCATTCCTCGAGTCGAGCTCCGAGTCCGCGAGTCGACCGATACTCCTCGCGCCGACTCTTCACGAAATTCCTCGCGCCGACTCTTCACGAAATTCCTCGTGCAGGCTCTACGTGAGTTCTCGAGTCGAGTTCGAGTCCACGAGTCGACTGATACTCCTCGTGCCGACTCTTCACATGTCTCCTCGAGATGAATTCATTCCTCGAGTCGAGCTCCGAGTCCGCGAGTCGACCGATACTCATCGCGCCGACTCTTCACGAAATTCCTCGTGCAGGCTCTACGTGAGTCCTCGAGTTGAGTTCGAGTCCACGAGTCGACTGATACTCCTCGTGCCGACTCTTCACATGTCTCCTCGAGATGAATTCATTCCTCGAGTCGAGCTCCGAGTCCGCGAGTCGACCGATACTCATCGCGCCGACTCTTCACGAAATTCCTCGTGCAGGCTCTACGTGAGTTCTCGAGTCGAGTTCGAGTCCACGAGTCGACTGATACTCCTCGTGCCGACTCTTCACATGTCTCGTCGAGATGAATTCATTCCTCGAGTCGAGCTCCGAGTCCGTGAGTCGACCGATACTCATCGCGCCGACTCTTCACGAAATTCCTCGTGCCGACTCTTCACGAAATTCCTCGCGCCGACTCTTCACGAAATTCCTCGTGCAGGCTCTACGTGAGTCCTCGAGTTGAGTTCGAGTCCACGAGTCGACTGATACTCCTCGTGCCGTCTCTTCACATGTCTCCTCGAGATGAATTAATTCCTCGAGTCGAGCTCCGAGTCCGCGAGTCGACTGATACTCATCGCGCCGACTCTTCACGAAATTCCTCGTGCAGGCTCTACGTGAGTCCTCGAGTCGAGTTCGAGTCCACGAGTCGACTGATACTCCTCGTGCCAACTCTTCACATGTCTCCTCGAGATGAATTCATTCCTCGAGTCGAGCTCCGAGTCCGCGAGTCGACCGATACTCATCACGCCGACTCTTCACGAAATTCCTCGTGCCGACTCTTCACGAAATTCCTCGCGCCGACTCTTCACGAAATTCCTCGTGCAGGCTCTACGTGAGTCCTCGAATCATGTTCGAGTCCACGAGTCGACTGATACTCCTCGTGCCAACTCTTCACATGTCTCCTCGAGATGAATTAATTCCTCGAGTCGAGCTCCGAGTCCGCGAGTCGACCGATACTCCTCGCGCCGACTCTTCATGAAATTCCTCGTGCAGGCTATACGTGAGTCCTCGAGTCGAGTTCGAGTCCACGAGTCGACTGATACTCCTCGTGCCAACTCTTCACATGTCTCCTCGAGATGAATTCATTCCTCGAGTCGAGCTCCGAGTCCGCGAGTCGACCGATACTCATCGCGCCGACTCTTCACGAAATTCCTCGTGCAGGCTCTACGTGAGTCCTCGAGTTGAGTTCGAGTCCACGAGTCGACTGATACTCCTCGTGCCGACTCTTCACATGTCTCCTCGAGATGAATTCATTCCTCGAGTCGAGCTCCGAGTCCGCGAGTCGACCGATACTTCTCGCGCCGACTCTTCACGAAATTCCTCGCGCCGACTCTTCACGAAATTCCTCGTTCAGGCTCTACGTGAGTCCTCGAGTCGAGTTTGAGTCCAGGAGTCGACTGATACGTTCCGACTCTTCACATGTCTCCTTGAGATGAATTCATTCCTCGAGTCGAGCTCCGAGTCCGCGAGTCGACCGATACTCCTCGCGCCGACTCTTCACGAAATTCCTCGTGCAGGCTCTACGTGAGTCCTCGAGTCGAGTTCGAGTCCACGAGTCGACTGATACTCCTCGTGCCGACTCTTCACATGTCTCCTCGAGATGAATTCATTCCTCGAGTCGAGCTCCGAGTCCGCGAGTCGACCGATACTCATCGCGCCGACTCTTCACGAAATTCCTCGTGCAGGCTCTACGTGAGTCCTCGAGTTGAGTTCGAGTCCACAAGTCGACTGATACTCCTCGTGCCGACTCTTCACATGTCTCCTCGAGATGAATTCATTCCTCGAGTCGAGCTCCGAGTCCGCGAGTCGACCGATACTTCTCGCGCCGACTCTTCACGAAATTCCTCGCGCCGACTCTTCACGAAATTCCTCGTTCAGGCTCTACGTGAGTCCTCGAGTCGAGTTCGAGTCCAGGAGTCGACTGATACGTTCCGACTCTTCACATGTCTCCTTGAGATGAATTCATTCCTCGAGTCGAGCTCCGAGTCCGCGAGTCGACCGATACTCCTCGCGCCGACTCTTCATGAAATTCCTCGTGCAGGCTCTACGTGAGTCCTCGAGTCGAGTTCGAGTCCACGAGTCGACTGATACTCCTCGTGCCGACTCTTCACATGTCTCCTCGAGATGAATTCATTCCTCGAGTCGAGCTCCGAGTCCGCGAGTCGACCGATACTCATCGCGCCGACTCTTCACGAAATTCCTCGTGCAGGCTCTACGTGAGTCCTCGAGTTGAGTTCGAGTCCACGAGTCGACTGATACTCCTCGTGCCGACTCTTCACATGTCTCCTCGAGATGAATTCATTCCTCGAGTCGAGCTCCAAGTCCGCGAGTCGACCGATACTCATCGCGCCGACTCTTCACGAAATTCCTCGTGCAGGCTCTACGTGAGTCCTCGAGTTGAGTTCGAGTCCACGAGTCGACTGATACTCCTCATGCCGACTCTTCACATGTCTCCTCGAGATGAATTCATTCCTCGAGTCGAGCTCCGAGTCCGCGAGTCGACCGATACTTCTCGCGCCGACTCTTCACGAAATTCCTCGCGCCGACTCTTCACGAAATTCCTCGTTCAGGCTCTACGTGAGTCCTCGAGTCGAGTTCGAGTCCAGGAGTCGACTGATACGTTCCGACTCTTCAAATGTCTCCTTGAGATGAATTCATTCCTCGAGTCGAGCTCCGAGTCCGCGAGTCGACCGATACTCCTCGCGCCGACTCTTCACGAAATTCCTCGTGCAGGCTCTACGTGAGTCCTCGAGTCGAGTTCGAGTCCACGAGTCGACTGATACTCCTCGTGCCGACTCTTCACATGTCTCCTCGAGATGAATTCATTCCTCGAGTCGAGCTCTGAGTCCGCGAGTCGACCGATACTCATCGCGCCGACTCTTCACGAAATTCCTCGTGCAGGCTCTACGTGAGTCCTCGAGTTGAGTTCGAGTCCACGAGTCGACTGATACTCCTCGTGCCGACTCTTCACATGTCTCCTCGAGATGAATTCATTCCTCGAGTCGAGCTCCGAGTCCGCGAGTCGACCGATACTCATCGCGCCGACTCTTCACGAAATTCCTCGTGCAGGCTCTACGTGAGTCCTCGAGTCGAGTTCGAGTCCACGAGTCGACTGATACTCCTCGTGCCGACTCTTCACATGTCTCCTCGAGATGAATTCATTCCTCGAGTCGAGCTCCGAGTCCGCGAGTCGACCGATACTCCTCGCGCCGACTCTTCACGAAATTCCTCGCGCCGACTCTTCACGAAATTCCTCGTGCAGGCTCTACGTGAGTCCTCGAGTCGAGTTCGAGTCCACGAGTCGACTGATACTCTTCGTTCTGACTCTTCATATGTCTCCTCGAGATCAATTCATTCCTCGAGTCGAGCTCTAAGTCCGCGAGTCGACCGATACTCCTCGCGCCGACTCTTCACGAAATTCCTCGTGCAGGCTCTACGTGAGTCCTCGAGTCGAGTTCGAGTTCACTAGTCGACTGATACTCCTCGTGCCAACTCTTCACATGTCTCCTCGAGATGAATTCATTCCTCGAGTCGAGCTCCGAGTCCGCGAGTCGACCGATACTCCTCACGCCGACTCTTCACGAAATTCCTCGGGCCGACTCTTCACGAAATTCCTCGTGCAGGCTCTACGTGAGTCCTCGAGTTGAGTTCGAGTCCACGAGTCGACTGATACTCCTCGTGCCGACTCTTCACATGTCTCCTCGAGATGAATTCATTCCTCGAGTCGAGCTCCGAGTCCGCGAGTCGACCGATACTTCTCGCGCCGACTCTTCACGAAATTCCTCGCGCCGACTCTTCACGAAATTCCTCGTTCAGGCTCTACGTGAGTCCTCGAGTCGAGTTCGAGTCCAGGAGTCGACTGATACGTTCCGACTCTTCACATGTCTCCTTGAGATGAATTCATTCCTCGAGTCGAGCTCCGAGTCCGCGAGTCGACCGATACTCCTCGCGCCGACTCTTCACGAAATTCCTCGTGCAGGCTCTACGTGAGTCCTCGAGTCGAGTTCGAGTCCACGAGTCGACTGATACTCCTCGTGCCAACTCTTCACATGTCTCCTCGAGATGAATTCATTCCTCGAGTCGAGCTCCGAGTCCGCGAGTCGACCGATACTCATCGCGCCGACTCTTCACGAAATTCCTCGTGCAGGCTCTACGTGAGTCCTCGAGTTGAGTTCGAGTCCACGAGTCGACTGATACTCCTCGTGCCGACTCTTCACATGTCTCCTCGAGATGAATTCATTCCTCGAGTCGAGCTCCGAGTCCGCGAGTCGACCGATACTCATCGCGCCGACTCTTCACGAAATTTCTCGTGCAGGCTCTACGTGAGTCCTCGAGTCGAGTTCGAGTCCACGAGTCGACTGATACTCCTCGTGCCGACTCTTCACATGTCTCCTCGAGATGAATTCATTCCTCGAGTCGAGCTCCGAGTCCGCGAGTCGACCGATACTCCTCGCGCCGACTCTTCACGAAATTCCTCGCGCCGACTCTTCACGAAATTCCTCGTGCAGGCTCTACGTGAGTCCTCGAGTCGAGTTCGAGTCCACGAGTCGACTGATACTCTTCGTTCTGACTCTTCATATGTCTCCTCGAGATCAATTCATTCCTCGAGTCGAGCTCTAAGTCCGCGAGTCGACCGATACTCATCGCGCCGACTCTTCACGAAATTCCTCGTGCAGGCTCTACGTGAGTCCTCGAGTTGAGTTCGAGTCCACGAGTCGACTGATACTCCTCGTGCCGACTCTTCACATGTCTCCTCGAGATGAATTCATTCCTCGAGTCGAGCTCCGAGTCCGCGAGTCGACCGATACTTCTCGCGCCGACTCTTCACGAAATTCCTCGCGCCGACTCTTCACGAAATTCCTCGTTCAGGCTCTACGTGAGTCCTCGAGTCGAGTTTGAGTCCAGGAGTCGACTGATACGTTCCGACTCTTCACATGTCTCCTTGAGATGAATTCATTCCTCGAGTCGAGCTCCGAGTCCGCGAGTCGACCGATACTCCTCGCGCCGACTCTTCACGAAATTCCTCGTGCAGGCTCTACGTGAGTCCTCGAGTCGAGTTCGAGTCCACGAGTCGACTGATACTCCTCGTGCCGACTCTTCACATGTCTCCTCGAGATGAATTCATTCCTCGAGTCGAGCTCTGAGTCCGCGAGTCGACCGATACTCATCGCGCCGACTCTTCACGAAATTCCTCGTGCAGGCTCTACGTGAGTCCTCGAGTTGAGTTCGAGTCCACGAGTCGACTGATACTCCTCGTGCCGACTCTTCACATGTCTCCTCGAGATGAATTCATTCCTCGAGTCGAGCTCCGAGTCCGCGAGTCGACCGATACTCATCGCGCCGACTCTTCACGAAATTCCTCGTGCAGGCTCTACGTGAGTCCTCGAGTCGAGTTCGAGTCCACGAGTCGACTGATACTCCTCGTGCCGACTCTTCACATGTCTCCTCGAGATGAATTCATTCCTCGAGTCGAGCTCCGAGTCCGCGAGTCGACCGATACTCATCGCGCCGACTCTTCACGAAATTCCTCGTGCAGGCTCTACGTGAGTCCTCGAGTTGAGTTCGAGTCCACGAGTCGACTGATACTCCTCGTGCCGACTCTTCACATGTCTCCTCGAGATGAATTCATTCCTCGAGTCCAGCTCCGAGTCCGCGAGTCGACCGATACTTCTCGCGCCGACTCTTCACGAAATTCCTCGCGCCGACTCTTCACGAAATTCCTCGTTCAGGCTCTACGTGAGTCCTCGAGTCGAGTTTGAGTCCAGGAGTCGACTGATACGTTCCGACTCTTCACATGTCTCCTTGAGATGAATTCATTCCTCGAGTCGAGCTCCGAGTCCGCGAGTCGACCGATACTCCTCGCGCCGACTCTTCACGAAATTCCTCGTGCAGGCTCTACGTGAGTCCTCGAGTCGAGTTCGAGTCCACGAGTCGACTGATACTCCTCGTGCCGACTCTTCACATGTCTCCTCGAGATGAATTCATTCCTCGAGTCGAGCTCCGAGTCCGCGAGTCGACCGATACTCATCGCGCCGACTCTTCACGAAATTCCTCGTGCAGGCTCTACGTGAGTCCTCGAGTTGAGTTCGAGTCCACAAGTCGACTGATACTCCTCGTGCCGACTCTTCACATGTCTCCTCGAGATGAATTCATTCCTCGAGTCGAGCTCCGAGTCCGCGAGTCGACCGATACTTCTCGCGCCGACTCTTCACGAAATTCCTCGCGCCGACTCTTCACGAAATTCCTCGTTCAGGCTCTACGTGAGTCCTCGAGTCGAGTTCGAGTCCAGGAGTCGACTGATACGTTCCGACTCTTCACATGTCTCCTTGAGATGAATTCATTCCTCGAGTCGAGCTCCGAGTCCGCGAGTCGACCGATACTCCTCGCGCCGACTCTTCACGAAATTCCTCGTGCAGGCTCTACGTGAGTCCTCGAGTCGAGTTCGAGTCCACGAGTCGACTGATACTCCTCGTGCCGACTCTTCACATGTCTCCTCGAGATGAATTCATTCCTCGAGTCGAGCTCCGACTCCGCGAGTCGACCGATACTCATCGCGCCGACTCTTCACGAAATTCCTCGTGCAGGCTCTACGTGAGTCCTCGAGTTGAGTTCGAGTCCACGAGTCGACTGATACTCCTCGTGCCGACTCTTCACATGTCTCCTCGAGATGAATTCATTCCTCGAGTCGAGCTCCGAGTCCGCGAGTCGACCGATACTCATCGCGCCGACTCTTCACGAAATTCCTCGTGCAGGCTCTACGTGAGTCCTCGAGTTGAGTTCGAGTCCACGAGTCGACTGATACTCCTCATGCCGACTCTTCACATGTCTCCTCGAGATGAATTCATTCCTCGAGTCGAGCTCCGAGTCCGCGAGTCGACCGATACTTCTCGCGCCGACTCTTCACGAAATTCCTCGCGCCGACTCTTCACGAAATTCCTCGTTCAGGCTCTACGTGAGTCCTCGAGTCGAGTTCGAGTCCAGGAGTCGACTGATACGTTCCGACTCTTCACATGTCTCCTTGAGATGAATTCATTCCTCGAGTCGAGCTCCGAGTCCGCGAGTCGACCGATACTCCTCGCGCCGACTCTTCACGAAATTCCTCGTGCAGGCTCTACGTGAGTCCTCGAGTCGAGTTCGAGTCCACGAGTCGACTGATACTCCTCGTGCCGACTCTTCACATGTCTCCTCGAGATGAATTCATTCCTCGAGTCGAGCTCTGAGTCCGCGAGTCGACCGATACTCATCGCGCCGACTCTTCACGAAATTCCTCGTGCAGGCTCTACGTGAGTCCTCGAGTTGAGTTCGAGTCCACGAGTCGACTGATACTCCTCGTGCCGACTCTTCACATGTCTCCTCGAGATGAATTCATTCCTCGAGTCGAGCTCCGAGTCCGCGAGTCGACCGATACTCATCGCGCCGACTCTTCACGAAATTCCTCGTGCAGGCTCTACGTGAGTCCTCGAGTCGAGTTCGAGTCCACGAGTCGACTGATACTCCTCGTGCCGACTCTTCACATGTCTCCTCGAGATGAATTCATTCCTCGAGTCGAGCTCCGAGTTCGCGAGTCGACCGATACTCCTCGCGCCGACTCTTCACGAAATTCCTCGCGCCGACTCTTCACGAAATTCCTCGTGCAGGCTCTACGTGAGTCCTCGAGTCGAGTTCGAGTCCACGAGTCGACTGATACTCTTCGTTCTGACTCTTCATATGTCTCCTCGAGATCAATTCATTCCTCGAGTCGAGCTCTAAGTCCGCGAGTCGACCGATACTCCTCGCGCCGACTCTTCACGAAATTCCTCGTGCAGGCTCTACGTGAGTCCTCGAGTCGAGTTCGAGTTCACTAGTCGACTGATACTCCTCGTGCCAACTCTTCACATGTCTCCTCGAGATGAATTCATTCCTCGAGTCGAGCTCCGAGTCCGCGAGTCGACCGATACTCCTCACGCCGACTCTTCACGAAATTCCTCGGGCCGACTCTTCACGAAATTCCTCGTGCAGGCTCTACGTGAGTCCTCGAGTTGAGTTCGAGTCCACGAGTCGACTGATACTCCTCGTGCCGACTCTTCACATGTCTCCTCGAGATGAATTCATTCCTCGAGTCGAGCTCCGAGTCCGCGAGTCGACCGATACTTCTCGCGCCGACTCTTCACGAAATTCCTCGCGCCGACTCTTCACGAAATTCCTCGTTCAGGCTCTACGTGAGTCCTCGAGTCGAGTTCGAGTCCAGGAGTCGACTGATACGTTCCGACTCTTCACATGTCTCCTTGAGATGAATTCATTCCTCGAGTCGAGCTCCGAGTCCGCGAGTCGACCGATACTCCTCGCGCCGACTCTTCACGAAATTCCTCGTGCAGGCTCTACGTGAGTCCTCGAGTCGAGTTCGAGTCCACGAGTCGACTGATACTCCTCGTGCCAACTCTTCACATGTCTCCTCGAGATGAATTCATTCCTCGAGTCGAGCTCCGAGTCCGCGAGTCGACCGATACTCATCGCGCCGACTCTTCACGAAATTCCTCGTGCAGGCTCTACGTGAGTCCTCGAGTTGAGTTCGAGTCCACGAGTCGACTGATACTCCTCGTGCCGACTCTTCACATGTCTCCTCGAGATGAATTCATTCCTCGAGTCGAGCTCCGAGTCCGCGAGTCGACCGATACTCATCGCGCCGACTCTTCACGAAATTTCTCGTGCAGGCTCTAAGTGAGTCCTCGAGTCGAGTTCGAGTCCACGAGTCGACTGATACTCCTCGTGCCGACTCTTCACATGTCTCCTCGAGATGAATTCATTCCTCGAGTCGAGCTCCGAGTCCGCGAGTCGACCGATACTCCTCGCGCCGACTCTTCACGAAATTCCTCGCGCCGACTCTTCACGAAATTCCTCGTGCAGGCTCTACGTGAGTCCTCGAGTCGAGTTCGAGTCCACGAGTCGACTGATACTCTTCGTTCTGACTCTTCATATGTCTCCTCGAGATCAATTCATTCCTCGAGTCGAGCTCTAAGTCCGTGAGTCGACCGATACTCCTCGCGCCGACTCTTCACGAAATTCCTCGTGCAGGCTCTACGTGAGTCCTCGAGTCGAGTTCGAGTTCACTAGTCGACTGATACTCCTCGTGCCAACTCTTCACATGTCTCCTCGAGATGAATTCATTCCTCGAGTCGAGCTCCGAGTCCGCGAGTCGACCGATACTCCTCACGCCGACTCTTCACGAAATTCCTCGGGCCGACTCTTCACGAAATTCCTCGTGCAGGCTCTACGTGAGTCCTCGAGTTGAGTTCGAGTCCACGAGTCGACTGATACTCCTCGTGCCGACTCTTCACATGTCTCCTCGAGATGAATTCATTCCTCGAGTCGAGCTCCGAGTCCGCGAGTCGACCGATACTTCTCGCGCCGACTCTTCACGAAATTCCTCGCGCCGACTCTTCACGAAATTCCTCGTTCAGGCTCTACGTGAGTCCTCGAGTCGAGTTCGAGTCCAGGAGTCGACTGATACGTTCCGACTCTTCACATGTCTCCTTGAGATGAATTCATTCCTCGAGTCGAGCTCCGAGTCCGCGAGTCGACCGATACTCCTCGCGCCGACTCTTCACGAAATTCCTCGTGCAGGCTCTACGTGAGTCCTCGAGTCGAGTTCGAGTCCACGAGTCGACTGATACTCCTCGTGCCAACTCTTCACATGTCTCCTCGAGATGAATTCATTCCTCGAGTCGAGCTCCGAGTCCGCGAGTCGACCGATACTCATCGCGCCGACTCTTCACGAAATTCCTCGTGCAGGCTCTACGTGAGTCCTCGAGTTGAGTTCGAGTCCACGAGTCGACTGATACTCCTCGTGCCGACTCTTCACATGTCTCCTCGAGATGAATTCATTCCTCGAGTCGAGCTCCGAGTCCGCGAGTCGACCGATACTCATCGCGCCGACTCTTCACGAAATTTCTCGTGCAGGCTCTACGTGAGTCCTCGAGTCGAGTTCGAGTCCACGAGTCGACTGATACTCCTCGTGCCGACTCTTCACATGTCTCCTCGAGATGAATTCATTCCTCGAGTCGAGCTCCGAGTCCGCGAGTCGACCGATACTCCTCGCGCCGACTCTTCACGAAATTCCTCGCGCCGACTCTTCACGAAATTCCTCGTGCAGGCTCTACGTGAGTCCTCGAGTCGAGTTCGAGTCCACGAGTCGACTGATACTCTTCGTTCTGACTCTTCATATGTCTCCTCGAGATCAATTCATTCCTCGAGTCGAGCTCTAAGTCCGCGAGTCGACCGATACTCCTCGCGCCGACTCTTCACGAAATTCCTCGTGCAGGCTCTACGTGAGTCCTCGAGTCGAGTTCGAGTTCACTAGTCGACTGATACTCCTCGTGCCAACTCTTCACATGTCTCCTCGAGATGAATTCATTCCTCGAGTCGAGCTCCGAGGCCGCGAGTCGACTGATACTCCTCACGCCGACTCTTCACGAAATTCCTCGGGCCGACTCTTCACGAAATTCCTCGTGCAGGCTCTACGTGAGTTCTCGAGTCGAGTTCGAGTCCACGAGTCGACTGATACTCCTCGTGCCGACTCTTCACATGTCTCCTCGAGATGAATTCATTCCTCGAGTCGAGCTCCGAGTCCGCGAGTCGACCGATACTCATCGCGCCGACTCTTCACGAAATTCCTCGTGCAGGCTCTACGTGAGTCCTCGAGTTGAGTTCGAGTCCACGAGTCGACTGATACTCCTCGTGCCGACTCTTCACGAAATTCCTCGTGCAGGCTCTACGTGAGTCCTCGAGTCGAGTTCGAGTCCACGAGTCGACTGATACTCCTCGTGCCGACTCTTCACATGTCTCCTCGAGATGAATTCATTCCTCGAGTCGAGTTCCGAGTCCGCGAGTCGACCGATACTTCTCGCGCCGACTCTTCACGAAATTCCTCGCGCCGACTCTTCACGAAATTCCTCGTTCAGGCTCTACGTGAGTCCTCGAGTCGAGTTCGAGTCCAGGAGTCGACTGATACGTTCCGACTCTTCACATGTCTCCTTGAGATGAATTCATTCCTCGAGTCGAGCTCCGAGTCCGCAAGTCGACCGATACTCCTCGCGCCGACTCTTCACGAAATTCCTCGTGCAGGCTCTACGTGAGTCCTCGAGTCAAGTTCGAGTCCACGAGTCGACTGATACTCCTCGTGCCAACTCTTCACATGTCTCCTCGAGATGAATTCATTCCTCGAGTCGAGCTCCGAGTCCGCGAGTCGACCGATACTCATCGCGCCGACTCTTCACGAAATTCCTCGTGCAGGCTCTACGTGAGTCCTCGAGTTGAGTTCGAGTCCACGAGTCGACTGATACTCCTCGTGCCGACTCTTCACATGTCTCCTCGAGATGAATTCATTCCTCGAGTCGAGCTCCGAGTCCGCGAGTCGACCGATACTCATCGCGCCGACTCTTCACGAAATTCCTCGTGCAGGCTCTACGTGAGTCCTCGAGTCGAGTTCGAGTCCACGAGTCGACTGATACTCCTCGTGCCGACTCTTCACATGTCTCCTCGAGATGAATTCATTCCTCGAGTCGAGCTCCGAGTCCGCGAGTCGACCGATACTCCTCGCGCCGACTCTTCACGAAATTCCTCGCGCCGACTCTTCATGAAATTCCTCGTGCAGGCTCTACGTGAGTCCTCGAGTCGAGTTCGAGTCCACGAGTCGACTGATACTCTTCGTTCTGACTCTTCATATGTCTCCTCGAGATCAATTCATTCCTCGAGTCGAGCTCTAAGTCCGCGAGTCGACCGATACTCCTCGCGCCGACTCTTCACGAAATTCCTCGTGCAGGCTCTACGTGAGTCCTCGAGTCGAGTTCGAGTTCACTAGTCGACTGATACTCCTCGTGCCAACTCTTCACATGTCTCCTCGAGATGAATTCATTCCTCGAGTCGAGCTCCGAGTCCGCGAGTCGACCGATACTCCTCACGCCGACTCTTCACGAAATTCCTCGGGCCGACTCTTCACGAAATTCCTCGTGCAGGCTCTACGTGAGTTCTCGAGTCGAGTTCGAGTCCACGAGTCGACTGATACTCCTCGTGCCGACTCTTCACATGTCTCCTCGAGATGAATTCATTCCTCGAGTCGAGCTCCGAGTCCGCGAGTCGACCGATACTCATCGCGCCGACTCTTCACGAAATTCCTCGTGCAGGCTCTACGTGAGTCCTCGAGTTGAGTTCGAGTCCACGAGTCGACTGATACTCCTCGTGCCGACTCTTCACATGTCTCCTCGAGATGAATTCATTCCTCGAGTCGAGCTCCGAGTCCGCGAGTCGACCGATACTCATCGCGCCGACTCTTCACGAAATTCCTCGTGCAGGCTCTACGTGAGTCCTCGAGTCGAGTTCGAGTCCACGAGTCGACTGATACTCCTCGTGCCGACTCTTCACATGTCTCCTCGAGATGAATTCATTCCTCGAGTCGAGCTCCGAGTCCGCGAGTCGACCGATACTCCTCGCGCCGACTCTTCACGAAATTCCTCGCCCCGACTCTTCACGAAATTCCTCGTGCAGGCTCTACGTGAGTCCTCGAGTCGAGTTCGAGTCCACGAGTCGACTGATACTCCTCGTGCCGACTCTTCACATGTCTCCTCGAGATGAATTCATTCCTCGAGTCGAGCTCCGAGTCCGCGAGTCGACCGATACTCATCGCGCCGACTCTTCACGAAATTCCTCGTGCAGGCTCTACGTGAGTCCTCGAGTTGAGTTCGAGTCCACGAGTCGACTGATACTCCTCGTGCCGACTTTTCACATGTCTCCTCGAGATGAATTCATTCCTCGAGTCGAGCTCCGAGTCCGCGAGTCGACCGATACTCATCGCGCCGACTCTTCACGAAATTCCTCGCGCCGACTCTTCACGAAATTCCTCGTGCAGGCTCTACGTGAGTCCTCGAATCATGTTCGAGTCCACGAGTCGACTGATACTCCTCATGCCAACTCTTCACATGTCTCCTCGAGATGAATTCATTCCTCGAGTCGAGCTCCGAGTCCGCGAGTCGACCGATACTCCTCGCGCCGACTCTTCACGAAATTCCTCGTGCAGGCTATACGTGAGTCCTCGAGTCGAGTTCGAGTCCACGAGTCGACTGATACTCCTTGTGCCAACTCTTCACATGTCTCCTCGAGATGAATTCATTCCTCGAGTCGAGCTCCAAGTCCGCGAGTCGACCGATACTCCTCGCGCCGACTCTTCACGAAATTCCTCGTGCAGGCTCTACGTGAGTCCTCGAGTCGTGTTCGAGTCCACGAGTCGACTGATACTCTTCGTTCTGACTCTTCACCTGTCTCCTCGAGATCAATTCATTCCTCGAGTCGAGCTCTAAGTCCGCGAGTCGACCGATACTCCTCGCGCCGACTCTTCACGAAATTCCTCGTGCAGGCTCTACGTGAGTCCTCGAGTCGAGTTCGAGTTCACTAGTCGACTGATACTCCTCGTGCCAACTCTTCACATGTCTCCTCGAGATGAATTCATTCCTCGAGTCGAGCTCCGAGTCCGCGAGTCGACCGATACTCCTCGCGCCGACTCTTCACGAAATTCCTCGTGCAGGCTATACGTGAGTCCTCGAGTCGAGTTCGAGTCCACGAGTCGACTGATACTCCTCGTGCCAACTCTTCACATGTCTCCTCGAGATCAATTCATTCCTCGAGTCGAGCTCTAAGTCCGCGAGTCGACCGATACTCCTCGCGCCGACTCTTCATGAAATTCCTCGTGCAGGCTCTACGTGAGTCCTCGAGTCGAGTTCGAGTTCACTAGTCGACTGATACTCCTCGTGCCAACTCTTCACATGTCTCCTCGAGATGAATTCATTCCTCGAGTCGAGCTCCGAGTCCGCGAGTCGACCGATACTCCTCGCGCCGACTCTTCACGAAATTCCTCGCGCCGACTCTTCACGAAATTCCTCGTGCAGGCTCTACGTGAGTTCTCGAGTCGAGTTCGAGTCCACGAGTCGACTGATACTCCTCGTGCCGACTCTTCACATGTCTCCTCGAGATGAATTCATTCCTCGAGTCGAGCTCCGAGTCCGCGAGTCGACCGATACTCATCGCGCCGACTCTTCACGAAATTCCTCGTGCAGGCTCTACGTGAGTCCTCGAGTTGAGTTCGAGTCCACGAGTCGACTGATACTCCTCGTGCCGACTCTTCACATGTCTCCTCGAGATGAATTCATTCCTCGAGTCGAGCTCCGAGTCCGCGAGTCGACCGATACTCATCGCGCCGACTCTTCACGAAATTCCTCGTGCAGGCTCTACGTGAGTCCTCGAGTTGAGTTCGAGTCCACGAGTCGACTGATACTCCTCGTGCCGACTCTTCACATGTCTCCTCGAGATGAATTCATTCCTCGAGTCGAGCTCCGAGTCCGCGAGTCGACCGATACTTCTCGCGCCGACTCTTCACGAAATTCCTCGCGCCGACTCTTCACGAAATTCCTCGTGCAGGCTCTACGTGAGTCCTCGAGTCGAGTTCGAGTCCAGGAGTCGACTGATACGTTCCGACTCTTCACATGTCTCCTTGAGATGAATTCATTCCTCGAGTCGAGCTCCGAGTCCGCGAGTCGACCGATACTCCTCGCGCCGACTCTTCACGAAATTCCTCGTGCAGGCTCTACGTGAGTCCTCGAGTCGAGTTCAAGTCCACGAGTCGACTGATACTCCTCGTGCCGACTCTTCACATGTCTCCTCGAGATGAATTCATTCCTCGAGTCGAGCTCCGAGTCCGCGAGTCGACCGATACTCATCGCGCCGACTCTTCACGAAATTCCTCGTGCAGGCTTTACGTGAGTCCTCGAGTTGAGTTCGAGTCCACGAGTCGACTGATACTCCTCGTGCCGACTCTTCACATGTCTCCTCGAGATGAATTCATTCCTCGAGTCGAGCTCCGAGTCCGCGAGTCGACCGATACTCATCGCGCCGACTCTTCACGAAATTCCTCGTGCAGGCTCTACGTGAGTCCTCGAGTTGAGTTCGAGTCCACGAGTCGACTGATACTCCTCGTGCCGACTCTTCACATGTCTCCTCGAGATGAATTCATTCCTCGAGTCGAGCTCCGAGTCCGCGAGTCGACCGATACTCATCGCGCCGACTCTTCACGAAATTCC
Source organism: Urtica dioica subsp. dioica (assembly GCF_054948205.1). Lineage (NCBI taxonomy): Eukaryota > Viridiplantae > Streptophyta > Magnoliopsida > Rosales > Urticaceae > Urtica > Urtica dioica. The sequence continues at coordinate 35,159,426 of NC_142756.1, read as the reverse complement.
TCGCGCCGACTCTTCACGAAATTCCTCGTTCAGGCTCTACGTGAGTCCTCGAATCATGTTCGAGTTCACTAGTCGACTGATACTCCTCGTGCCAACTCTTCACATGTCTCCTCGAGATGAATTCATTCCTCGAGTCGAGCTCCGAGTCCGCGAGTCGACCGATACTCCTCACGCCGACTCTTCACGAAATTCCTCGGGCCGACTCTTCACGAAATTCCTCGTGCAGGCTCTACGTGAGTTCTCGAGTCGAGTTCGAGTCCACGAGTCGACTGATACTCCTCGTGCCGACTCTTCACATGTCTCCTCGAGATGAATTCATTCCTCGAGTCGAGCTCCGAGTCCGCGAGTCGACCGATACTCATCGCGCCGACTCTTCACGAAATTCCTCGTGCAGGCTCTACGTGAGTCCTCGAGTTGAGTTCGAGTCCACGAGTCGACTGATACTCCTCGTGCCGACTCTTCACATGTCTCCTCGAGATGAATTCATTCCTCGAGTCGAGCTCCGAGTCCGCGAGTCGACCGATACTCATCGCGCCGACTCTTCACGAAATTCCTCGTGCAGGCTCTACGTGAGTCCTCGAGTCGAGTTCGAGTCCACGAGTCGACTGATACTCCTCGTGCCGACTCTTCACATGTCTCCTCGAGATGAATTCATTCCTCGAGTCGAGCTCCGAGTCCGCGAGTCGACCGATACTCCTCGCGCCGACTCTTCACGAAATTCCTCGCCCCGACTCTTCACGAAATTCCTCGTGCAGGCTCTACGTGAGTCCTCGAGTCGAGTTCGAGTCCACGAGTCGACTGATACTCCTCGTGCCGACTCTTCACATGTCTCCTCGAGATGAATTCATTCCTCGAGTCGAGCTCCGAGTCCGCGAGTCGACCGATACTCATCGCGCCGACTCTTCACGAAATTCCTCGTGCAGGCTCTACGTGAGTCCTCGAGTTGAGTTCGAGTCCACGAGTCGACTGATACTCCTCGTGCCGACTTTTCACATGTCTCCTCGAGATGAATTCATTCCTCGAGTCGAGCTCCGAGTCCGCGAGTCGACCGATACTCATCGCGCCGACTCTTCACGAAATTCCTCGCGCCGACTCTTCACGAAATTCCTCGTGCAGGCTCTACGTGAGTCCTCGAATCATGTTCGAGTCCACGAGTCGACTGATACTCCTCATGCCAACTCTTCACATGTCTCCTCGAGATGAATTCATTCCTCGAGTCGAGCTCCGAGTCCGCGAGTCGACCGATACTCCTCGCGCCGACTCTTCACGAAATTCCTCGTGCAGGCTATACGTGAGTCCTCGAGTCGAGTTCGAGTCCACGAGTCGACTGATACTCCTTGTGCCAACTCTTCACATGTCTCCTCGAGATGAATTCATTCCTCGAGTCGAGCTCCAAGTCCGCGAGTCGACCGATACTCCTCGCGCCGACTCTTCACGAAATTCCTCGTGCAGGCTCTACGTGAGTCCTCGAGTCGTGTTCGAGTCCACGAGTCGACTGATACTCTTCGTTCTGACTCTTCACCTGTCTCCTCGAGATCAATTCATTCCTCGAGTCGAGCTCTAAGTCCGCGAGTCGACCGATACTCCTCGCGCCGACTCTTCACGAAATTCCTCGTGCAGGCTCTACGTGAGTCCTCGAGTCGAGTTCGAGTTCACTAGTCGACTGATGCTCCTCGTGCCAACTCTTCACATGTCTCCTCGAGATGAATTCATTCCTCGAGTCGAGCTCCGAGTCCGCGAGTCGACCGATACTCCTCGCGCCGACTCTTCACGAAATTCCTCGTGCAGGCTATACGTGAGTCCTCGAGTCGAGTTCGAGTCCACGAGTCGACTGATACTCCTCGTGCCAACTCTTCACATGTCTCCTCGAGATCAATTCATTCCTCGAGTCGAGCTCTAAGTCCGCGAGTCGACCGATACTCCTCGCGCCGACTCTTCATGAAATTCCTCGTGCAGGCTCTACGTGAGTCCTCGAGTCGAGTTCGAGTTCACTAGTCGACTGATACTCCTCGTGCCAACTCTTCACATGTCTCCTCGAGATGAATTCATTCCTCGAGTCGAGCTCCGAGTCCGCGAGTCGACCGATACTCCTCGCGCCGACTCTTCACGAAATTCCTCGCGCCGACTCTTCACGAAATTCCTCGTGCAGGCTCTACGTGAGTTCTCGAGTCGAGTTCGAGTCCACGAGTCGACTGATACTCCTCGTGCCGACTCTTCACATGTCTCCTCGAGATGAATTCATTCCTCGAGTCGAGCTCCGAGTCCGCGAGTCGACCGATACTCATCGCGCCGACTCTTCACGAAATTCCTCGTGCAGGCTCTACGTGAGTCCTCGAGTTGAGTTCGAGTCCACGAGTCGACTGATACTCCTCGTGCCGACTCTTCACATGTCTCCTCGAGATGAATTCATTCCTCGAGTCGAGCTCCGAGTCCGCGAGTCGACCGATACTCATCGCGCCGACTCTTCACGAAATTCCTCGTGCAGGCTCTACGTGAGTCCTCGAGTTGAGTTCGAGTCCACGAGTCGACTGATACTCCTCGTGCCGACTCTTCACATGTCTCCTCGAGATGAATTCATTCCTCGAGTCGAGCTCCGAGTCCGCGAGTCGACCGATACTTCTCGCGCCGACTCTTCACGAAATTCCTCGCGCCGACTCTTCACGAAATTCCTCGTGCAGGCTCTACGTGAGTCCTCGAGTCGAGTTCGAGTCCAGGAGTCGACTGATACGTTCCGACTCTTCACATGTCTCCTTGAGATGAATTCATTCCTCGAGTCGAGCTCCGAGTCCGCGAGTCGACCGATACTCCTCGCGCCGACTCTTCACGAAATTCCTCGTGCAGGCTCTACGTGAGTCCTCGAGTCGAGTTCAAGTCCACGAGTCGACTGATACTCCTCGTGCCGACTCTTCACATGTCTCCTCGAGATGAATTCATTCCTCGAGTCGAGCTCCGAGTCCGCGAGTCGACCGATACTCATCGCGCCGACTCTTCACGAAATTCCTCGTGCAGGCTCTACGTGAGTCCTCGAGTTGAGTTCGAGTCCACGAGTCGACTGATACTCCTCGTGCCGACTCTTCACATGTCTCCTCGAGATGAATTCATTCCTCGAGTCGAGCTCCGAGTCCGCGAGTCGACCGATACTCATCGCGCCGACTCTTCACGAAATTCCTCGTGCAGGCTCTACGTGAGTCCTCGAGTTGAGTTCGAGTCCACGAGTCGACTGATACTCCTCGTGCCGACTCTTCACATGTCTCCTCGAGATGAATTCATTCCTCGAGTCGAGCTCCGAGTCCGCGAGTCGACCGATACTCATCGCGCCGACTCTTCACGAAATTCCTCGCGCCGACTCTTCACGAAATTCCTCGTGCAGGCTCTACGTGAGTCCTCGAATCATGTTCGAGTCCACGAGTCGACTGATACTCCTCGTGCCAACTCTTCACATGTCTCCTCGAGATGAATTCATTCCTCGAGTCGAGCTCCGAGTCCGCGAGTCGACCGATACTTCTCGCGCCGACTCTTCACGAAATTCCTCGCGCCGACTCTTCACGAAATTCCTCGTTCAGGCTCTACGTGAGTCCTCGAGTCGAGTTCGAGTCCAGGAGTCGACTGATACGTTCCGACTCTTCACATGTCTCCTTGAGATGAATTCATTCCTCGAGTCGAGCTCCGAGTCCGCGAGTCGACCGATACTCCTCGCGCAGACTCTTCACGAAATTCCTCGTGCAGGCTCTACGTGAGTCCTCGAGTCGAGTTCGAGTCCACGAGTCGACTGATACTCCTCGTGCCGACTCTTCACATGTCTCCTCGAGATGAATTCATTCCTCGAGTCGAGCTCCGAGTCCGCGAGTCGACCGATACTCATCGCGCTGACTCTTCACGAAATTCCTCGTGCAGGCTCTACGTGAGTCCTCGAGTTGAGTTCGAGTCCACGAGTCGACTGATACTCCTCGTGCCGACTCTTCACATGTCTCCTCGAGATGAATTCATTCCTCGAGTCGAGCTCCGAGTCCGCGAGTCGACCGATACTCATCGCGCCGACTCTTCACGAAATTCCTAGTGCAGGCTCTACGTGAGTCCTCGAGTCGAGTTCGAGTCCACGAGTCGACTGATACTCCTCGTGCCGACTCTTCACATGTCTCCTCGAGATGAATTCATTCCTCGAGTCGAGCTCCGAGTCCGCGAGTCGACCGATACTCCTCGCGCCGACTCTTCACGAAATTCCTCGCGCCGACTCTTCACGAAATTCCTCGTGCAGGCTCTACGTGAGTCCTCGAGTCGAGTTCGAGTCCACGAGTCGACTGATACTCTTCGTTCTGACTCTTCATATGTCTCCTCGAGATCAATTCATTCCTCGAGTCGAGCTCTAAGTCCGCGAGTCGACCGATACTCCTCGCGCCGACTCTTCACGAAATTCCTCGTGCAGGCTCTACGTGAGTCCTCGAGTCGAGTTCGAGTTCACTAGTCGACTGATACTCCTCGTGCCAACTCTTCACATGTCTCCTCGAGATGAATTCATTCCTCGAGTCGAGCTCCGAGTCCGCGAGTCGACCGATACTCCTCACGCCGACTCTTCACGAAATTCCTCGGGCCGACTCTTCACGAAATTCCTCGTGCAGGCTCTACGTGAGTCCTCGAGTTGAGTTCGAGTCCACGAGTCGACTGATACTCTTTGTTCCGACTCTTCACATGTCTCCTCGAGATGAATTCATTCCTCCAGTCGAGCTCCGAGTCCGCGAGTCGACCGATACTCCTCGCGCCGACTCTTCACGAAATTCCTCGCGCCGACTCTTCACGAAATTCCTCGTTCAGGCTCTACGTGAGTCCTCGAGTCGAGTTCGAGTCCAGGAGTCGACTGATACGTTCCGACTCTTCACATGTCTCCTTGAGATGAATTCATTCCTCGAGTCGAGCTCCGAGTCCGCGAGTCGACCGATACTCCTCGCGCAGACTCTTCACGAAATTCCTCGTGCAGGCTCTACGTGAGTCCTCGAGTCGAGTTCGAGTCCACGAGTCGACTGATACTCCTCGTGCCGACTCTTCACATGTCTCCTCGAGATGAATTCATTCCTCGAGTCGAGCTCCGAGTCCGCGAGTCGACCGATACTCATCGCGCTGACTCTTCACGAAATTCCTCGTGCAGGCTCTACGTGAGTCCTCGAGTTGAGTTCGAGTCCACGAGTCGACTGATACTCCTCGTGCCGACTCTTCACATGTCTCCTCGAGATGAATTCATTCCTCGAGTCGAGCTCCGAGTCCGCGAGTCGACCGATACTCATCGCGCCGACTCTTCACGAAATTCCTCGTGCAGGCTCTACGTGAGTCCTCGAGTCGAGTTCGAGTCCACGAGTCGACTGATACTCCTCGTGCCGACTCTTCACATGTCCCCTCGAGATGAATTCATTCCTCGAGTCGAGCTCCGAGTCCGCGAGTCGACCGATACTCCTCGCGCCGACTCTTCACGAAATTCCTCGCGCCGACTCTTCACGAAATTCCTCGTGCAGGCTCTACGTGAGTCCTCGAGTCGAGTTCGAGTCCACGAGTCGACTGATACTCTTCGTTCTGACTCTTCATATGTCTCCTCGAGATCAATTCATTCCTCGAGTCGAGCTCTAAGTCCGCGAGTCGACCGATACTCCTCGCGCCGACTCTTCACGAAATTCCTCGTGCAGGCTCTACGTGAGTCCTCGAGTCGAGTTCGAGTTCACTAGTCGACTGATACTCCTCGTGCCAACTCTTCACATGTCTCCTCGAGATGAATTCATTCCTCGAGTCGAGCTCCGAGTCCGCGAGTCGACCGATACTCCTCACGCCGACTCTTCACGAAATTCCTCGGGCCGACTCTTCACGAAATTCCTCGTGCAGGCTCTACGTGAGTCCTCGAGTTGAGTTCGAGTCCACGAGTCGACTGATACTCCTCGTGCCGACTCTTCACATGTCTCCTCGAGATGAATTCATTCCTCGAGTCGAGCTCCGAGTCCGCGAGTCGACCGATACTTCTCGCGCCGACTCTTCACGAAATTCCTCGCGCCGACTCTTCACGAAATTCCTCGTTCAGGCTCTACGTGAGTCCTCGAGTCGAGTTCGAGTCCAGGAGTCGACTGATACGTTCCGACTCTTCACATGTCTCCTTGAGATGAATTCATTCCTCGAGTCGAGCTCCGAGTCCGCGAGTCGACCGATACTCCTCGCGCCGACTCTTCACGAAATTCCTCGTGCAGGCTCTACGTGAGTCCTCGAGTCGAGTTCGAGTCCACGAGTCGACTGATACTCCTCGTGCCAACTCTTCACATGTCTCCTCGAGATGAATTCATTCCTCGAGTCGAGCTCCGAGTCCGCGAGTCGACCGATACTCATCGCGCCGACTCTTCACGAAATTCCTCGTGCAGGCTCTACGTGAGTCCTCGAGTTGAGTTCGAGTCCACGAGTCGACTGATACTCCTCGTGCCGACTCTTCACATGTCTCCTCGAGATGAATTCATTCCTCGAGTCGAGCTCCGAGTCCGCGAGTCGACCGATACTCATCGCGCCGACTCTTCACGAAATTCCTCGTGCAGGCTCTACGTGAGTCCTCGAGTCGAGTTCGAGTCCACGAGTCGACTGATACTCCTCGTGCCGACTCTTCACATGTCTCCTCGAGATGAATTCATTCCTCGAGTCGAGCTCCGAGTCCGCGAGTCGACCGATACTCCTCGCGCCGACTCTACACGAAATTCCTCGCGCCGACTCTTCACGAAATTCCTCGTGCAGGCTCTACGTGAGTCCTCGAGTCGAGTTCGAGTCCACGAGTCGACTGATACTCTTCGTTCTGACTCTTCATATGTCTCCTCGAGATCAATTCATTCCTCGAGTCGAGCTCTAAGTCCGCGAGTCGACCGATACTCCTCGCGCCGACTCTTCACGAAATTCCTCGTGCAGGCTCTACGTGAGTCCTCGAGTCGAGTTCGAGTTCACTAGTCGACTGATACTCCTCGTGCCAACTCTTCACATGTCTCCTCGAGATGAATTCATTCCTTGAGTCGAGCTCCGAGGCCGCGAGTCGACTGATACTCCTCACGCCGACTCTTCACGAAATTCCTCGGGCCGACTCTTCACGAAATTCCTCGTGCAGGCTCTACGTGAGTTCTCGAGTCGAGTTCGAGTCCACGAGTCGACTGATACTCCTCGTGCCGACTCTTCACATGTCTCCTCGAGATGAATTCATTCCTCGAGTCGAGCTCCGAGTCCGCGAGTCGACCGATACTCATCGCGCCGACTCTTCACGAAATTCCTCGTGCAGGCTCTACGTGAGTCCTCGAGTTGAGTTCGAGTCCACGAGTCGACTGATACTCCTCGTGCCGACTCTTCACGAAATTCCTCGTGCAGGCTCTACGTGAGTCCTCGAGTCGAGTTCGAGTCCACGAGTCGACTGATACTCCTCGTGCCGACTCTTCACATGTGTCCTCGAGATGAATTCATTCCTCGAGTCGAGCTCCGAGTCCGCGAGTCGACCGATACTTCTCGCGCCGACTCTTCACGAAATTCCTCGCGCCGACTCTTCACGAAATTCCTCGTTCAGGCTCTACGTGAGTCCTCGAGTCGAGTTCGAGTCCAGGAGTCGACTGATACGTTCCTACTCTTCACATGTCTCCTTGAGATGAATTCATTCCTCGAGTCGAGCTCCGAGTCCGCGAGTCGACCGATACTCCTCGCGCCGACTCTTCACGAAATTCCTCGTGCAGGCTCTACGTGAGTCCTCGAGTCGAGTTCGAGTCCACGAGTCGACTGATACTCCTCGTGCCAACTCTTCACATGTCTCCTCGAGATGAATTCATTCCTCGAGTCGAGCTCCGAGTCCGCGAGTCGACCGATACTCATCGCGCCGACTCTTCACGAAATTCCTCGTGCAGGCTCTACGTGAGTCCTCGAGTTGAGTTCGAGTCCACGAGTCGACTGATACTCCTCGTGCCGACTCTTCACATGTCTCCTCGAGATGAATTCATTCCTCGAGTCGAGCTCCGAGTCCGCGAGTCGACCGATACTCATCGCGCCGACTCTTCACGAAATTCCTCGTGCAGGCTCTACGTGAGTCCTCGAGTCGAGTTCGAGTCCACGAGTCGACTGATACTCCTCGTGCCGACTCTTCACATGTCTCCTCGAGATGAATTCATTCCTCGAGTCGAGCTCCGAGTCCGCGAGTCGACCGATACTCCTCGCGCCGACTCTTCACGAAATTCCTCGCGCCGACTCTTCACGAAATTCCTCGTGCAGGCTCTACGTGAGTCCTCGAGTCGAGTTCGAGTCCACGAGTCGACTGATACTCTTCGTTCTGACTCTTCATATGTCTCCTCGAGATCAATTCATTCCTCGAGTCGAGCTCTAAGTCCGCGAGTCGACCGATACTCCTCGCGCCGACTCTTCACGAAATTCCTCGTGCAGGCTCTACGTGAGTCCTCGAGTCGAGTTCGAGTTCACTAGTCGACTGATACTCCTCGTGCCAACTCTTCACATGTCTCCTCGAGATGAATTCATTCCTCGAGTCGAGCTCCGAGTCCGCGAGTCGACCGATACTCCTCACGCCGACTCTTCACGAAATTCCTCGGGCCGACTCTTCACGAAATTCCTCGTGCAGGCTCTACGTGAGTTCTCGAGTCGAGTTCGAGTCCACGAGTCGACTGATACTCCTCGTGCCGACTCTTCACATGTCTCCTCGAGATGAATTCATTCCTCGAGTCGAGCTCCGAGTCCGCGAGTCGACCGATACTCATCGCGCCGACTCTTCACGAAATTCCTCGTGCAGGCTCTACGTGAGTCCTCGAGTTGAGTTCGAGTCCACGAGTCGACTGATACTCCTCGTGCCGACTCTTCACATGTCTCCTCGAGATGAATTCATTCCTCGAGTCGAGCTCCGAGTCCGCGAGTCGACCGATACTCATCGCGCCGACTCTTCACGAAATTCCTCGTGCAGGCTCTACGTGAGTCCTCGAGTCGAGTTCGAGTCCACGAGTCGACTGATACTCCTCGTGCCGACTCTTCACATGTCTCCTCGAGATGAATTCATTCCTCGAGTCGAGCTCCGAGTCCGCGAGTCGACCGATACTCCTCGCGCCGACTCTTCACGAAATTCCTCGCCCCGACTCTTCACGAAATTCCTCGTGCAGGCTCTACGTGAGTCCTCGAGTCGAGTTCGAGTCCACGAGTCGACTGATACTCCTCGTGCCGACTCTTCACATGTCTCCTCGAGATGAATTCATTCCTCGAGTCGAGCTCCGAGTCCGCGAGTCGACCGATACTCATCGCGCCGACTCTTCACGAAATTCCTCGTGCAGGCTCTACGTGAGTCCTCGAGTTGAGTTCGAGTCCACGAGTCGACTGATACTCCTCGTGCCGACTCTTCACATGTCTCCTCGAGATGAATTCATTCCTCGAGTCGAGCTCCGAGTCCGCGAGTCGACCGATACTCATCGCGCCGACTCTTCACGAAATTCCTCGCGCCGACTCTTCACGAAATTCCTCGTGCAGGCTCTACGTGAGTCCTCGAATCATGTTCGAGTCCACGAGTCGACTGATACTCCTCGTGCCAACTCTTCACATGTCTCCTCGAGATGAATTCATTCCTCGAGTCGAGCTCCGAGTCCGCGAGTCGACCGATACTCCTCGCGCCGACTCTTCACGAAATTCCTCGTGCAGGCTATACGTGAGTCCTCGAGTCGAGTTCGAGTCCACGAGTCGACTGATACTCCTCGTGCCAACTCTTCACATGTCTCCTCGAGATGAATTCATTCCTCGAGTCGAGCTCCAAGTCCGCGAGTCGACCGATACTCCTCGCGCCGACTCTTCACGAAATTCCTCGTGCAGGCTCTACGTGAGTCCTCGAGTCGTGTTCGAGTCCACGAGTCGACTGATACTCTTCGTTCTGACTCTTCACATGTCTCCTCGAGATCAATTCATTCCTCGAGTCGAGCTCTAAGTCCGCGAGTCGACCGATACTCCTCGCGCCGACTCTTCACGAAATTCCTCGTGCAGGCTCTACGTGAGTCCTCGAGTCGAGTTCGAGTCCACGAGTCGACTGATACTCCTCGTGCCAACTCTTCACATGTCTCCTCGAGATCAATTCATTCCTCGAGTCGAGCTCTAAGTCCGCGAGTCGACCGATACTCCTCGCGCCGACTCTTCATGAAATTCCTCGTGCAGGCTCTACGTGAGTCCTCGAGTCGAGTTCGAGTTCACTAGTCGACTGATACTCCTCGTGCCAACTCTTCACATGTCTCCTCGAGATGAATTCATTCCTCGAGTCGAGCTCCGAGTCCGCGAGTCGACCGATACTCCTCGCGCCGACTCTTCACGAAATTCCTCGCGCCGACTCTTCACGAAATTCCTCGTGCAGGCTCTACGTGAGTTCTCGAGTCGAGTTCGAGTCCACGAGTCGACTGATACTCCTCGTGCCGACTCTTCACATGTCTCCTCGAGATGAATTCATTCCTCGAGTCGAGCTCCGAGTCCGCGAGTCGACCGATACTCATCGCGCCGACTCTTCACGAAATTCCTCGTGCAGGCTCTACGTGAGTCCTCGAGTTGAGTTCGAGTCCACGAGTCGACTGATACTCCTCGTGCCGACTCTTCACATGTCTCCTCGAGATGAATTCATTCCTCGAGTCGAGCTCCGAGTCCGCGAGTCGACCGATACTCATCGCGCCGACTCTTCACGAAATTCCTCGTGCAGGCTCTACGTGAGTCCTCGAGTTGAGTTCGAGTCCACGAGTCGACTGATACTCCTCGTGCCGACTCTTCACATGTCTCCTCGAGATGAATTCATTCCTCGAGTCGAGCTCCGAGTCCGCGAGTCGACCGATACTTCTCGCGCCGACTCTTCACGAAATTCCTCGCGCCGACTCTTCACGAAATTCCTCGTGCAGGCTCTACGTGAGTCCTCGAGTCGAGTTCGAGTCCAGGAGTCGACTGATACGTTCCGACTCTTCACATGTCTCCTTGAGATGAATTCATTCCTCGAGTCGAGCTCCGAGTCCGCGAGTCGACCGATACTCCTCGCGCCGACTCTTCACGAAATTCCTCGTGCAGGCTCTACGTGAGTCCTCGAGTCGAGTTCAAGTCCACGAGTCGACTGATACTCCTCGTGCCGACTCTTCACATGTCTCCTCGAGATGAATTCATTCCTCGAGTCGAGCTCCGAGTCCGCGAGTCGACCGATACTCATCGCGCCGACTCTTCACGAAATTCCTCGTGCAGGCTCTACGTGAGTCCTCGAGTTGAGTTCGAGTCCACGAGTCGACTGATACTCCTCGTGCCGACTCTTCACATGTCTCCTCGAGATGAATTCATTCCTCGAGTCGAGCTCCGAGTCCGCGAGTCGACCGATACTCATCGCGCCGACTCTTCACGAAATTCCTCGTGCAGGCTCTACGTGAGTCCTCGAGTTGAGTTCGAGTCCACGAGTCGACTGATACTCCTCGTGCCGACTCTTCACATGTCTCCTCGAGATGAATTCATTCCTCGAGTCGAGCTCCGAGTCCGCGAGTCGACCGATACTCATCGCGCCGACTCTTCACGAAATTCCTCGTGCAGGCTCTACGTGAGTCCTCGAGTCGAGGTCGAGTCCACGAGTCGACTGATACTCCTCGTGCCGACTCTTCACATGTCTCCTCGAGATGAATTCATTCCTCGAGTCGAAATCCGAGTCCGCGAGTCGACCGATACTCCTCGCGCCGACTCTTCACGAAATTCCTCGCCCCGACTCTTCACGAAATTCCTCGTGCAGGCTCTACGTGAGTCCTCGAGTCGAGTTCGAGTCCACGAGTCGACTGATACTCCTCGTGCCGACTCTTCACATGTCTCCTCGAGATGAATTCATTCCTCGAGTCGAGCTCCGAGTCCGCGAGTCGACCGATACTCATCGCGCCGACTCTTCACGAAATTCCTCGTGCAGGCTCTACGTGAGTCCTCGAGTTGAGTTCGAGTCCACGAGTCGACTGATACTCCTCGTGCCGACTCTTCACATGTCTCCTCGAGATGAATTCATTCCTCGAGTCGAGCTCCGAGTCCGCGAGTCGACCGATACTTCTCGCGCCGACTCTTCACGAAATTCCTCGCGCCGACTCTTCACGAAATTCCTCGTGCAGGCTCTACGTGAGTCCTCGAGTCGAGTTCGAGTCCAGGAGTCGACTGATACGTTCCGACTCTTCACATGTCTCCTTGAGATGAATTCATTCCTCGAGTCGAGCTCCGAGTCCGCGAGTCGACCGATACTCCTCGCGCCGACTCTTCACGAAATTCCTCGTGCAGGCTCTACGTGAGTCCTCGAGTCGAGTTCAAGTCCACGAGTCGACTGATACTCCTCGTGCCGACTCTTCACATGTCTCCTCGAGATGAATTCATTCCTCGAGTCGAGCTCCGAGTCCGCGAGTCGACCGATACTCCTCGCGCCGACTCTTCACGAAATTCCTCGTGCAGGCTATACGTGAGTCCTCGAGTCGAGTTCGAGTCCACGAGTCGACTGATACTCCTCGTGCCAACTCTTCACATGTCTCCTCGAGATGAATTCATTCCTCGAGTCGAGCTCCAAGTCCGCGAGTCGACCGATACTCCTCGCGCCGACTCTTCACGAAATTCCTCGTGCAGGCTCTACGTGAGTCCTCGAGTCGTGTTCGAGTCCACGAGTCGACTGATACTCTTCGTTCTGACTCTTCACATGTCTCCTCGAGATCAATTCATTCCTCGAGTCGAGCTCTAAGTCCGCGAGTCGACCGATACTCCTCGCGCCGACTCTTCACGAAATTCCTCGTGCAGGCTCTACGTGAGTCCTCGAGTCGAGTTCGAGTCCACGAGTCGACTGATACTCCTCGTGCCAACTCTTCACATGTCTCCTCGAGATCAATTCATTCCTCGAGTCGAGCTCTAAGTCCGCGAGTCGACCGATACTCCTCGCGCCGACTCTTCATGAAATTCCTCGTGCAGGCTCTACGTGAGTCCTCGAGTCGAGTTCGAGTTCACTAGTCGACTGATACTCCTCGTGCCAACTCTTCACATGTCTCCTCGAGATGAATTCATTCCTCGAGTCGAGCTCCGAGTCCGCGAGTCGACCGATACTCCTCGCGCCGACTCTTCACGAAATTCCTCGCGCCGACTCTTCACGAAATTCCTCGTGCAGGCTCTACGTGAGTTCTCGAGTCGAGTTCGAGTCCACGAGTCGACTGATACTCCTCGTGCCGACTCTTCACATGTCTCCTCGAGATGAATTCATTCCTCGAGTCGAGCTCCGAGTCCGCGAGTCGACCGATACTCATCGCGCCGACTCTTCACGAAATTCCTCGTGCAGGCTCTACGTGAGTCCTCGAGTTGAGTTCGAGTCCACGAGTCGACTGATACTCCTCGTGCCGACTCTTCACATGTCTCCTCGAGATGAATTCATTCCTCGAGTCGAGCTCCGAGTCCGCGAGTCGACCGATACTCATCGCGCCGACTCTTCACGAAATTCCTCGTGCAGGCTCTACGTGAGTCCTCGAGTTGAGTTCGAGTCCACGAGTCGACTGATACTCCTCGTGCCGACTCTTCACATGTCTCCTCGAGATGAATTCATTCCTCGAGTCGAGCTCCGAGTCCGCGAGTCGACCGATACTTCTCGCGCCGACTCTTCACGAAATTCCTCGCGCCGACTCTTCACGAAATTCCTCGTGCAGGCTCTACGTGAGTCCTCGAGTCGAGTTCGAGTCCAGGAGTCGACTGATACGTTCCGACTCTTCACATGTCTCCTTGAGATGAATTCATTCCTCGAGTCGAGCTCCGAGTCCGCGAGTCGACCGATACTCCTCGCGCCGACTCTTCACGAAATTCCTCGTGCAGGCTCTACGTGAGTCCTCGAGTCGAGTTCAAGTCCACGAGTCGACTGATACTCCTCGTGCCGACTCTTCACATGTCTCCTCGAGATGAATTCATTCCTCGAGTCGAGCTCCGAGTCCGCGAGTCGACCGATACTCATCGCGCCGACTCTTCACGAAATTCCTCGTGCAGGCTCTACGTGAGTCCTCGAGTTGAGTTCGAGTCCACGAGTCGACTGATACTCCTCGTGCCGACTCTTCACATGTCTCCTCGAGATGAATTCATTCCTCGAGTCGAGCTCCGAGTCCGCGAGTCGACCGATACTCATCGCGCCGACTCTTCACGAAATTCCTCGTGCAGGCTCTACGTGAGTCCTCGAGTTGAGTTCGAGTCCACGAGTCGACTGATACTCCTCGTGCCGACTCTTCACATGTCTCCTCGAGATGAATTCATTCCTCGAGTCGAGCTCCGAGTCCGCGAGTCGACCGATACTCATCGCGCCGACTCTTCACGAAATTCCTCGTGCAGGCTCTACGTGAGTCCTCGAGTCGAGTTCGAGTCCACGAGTCGACTGATACTCCTCGTGCCGACTCTTCACATGTCTCCTCGAGATGAATTCATTCCTCGAGTCGAGCTCCGAGTCCGCGAGTCGACCGATACTCCTCGCGCCGACTCTTCACGAAATTCCTCGCCCCGACTCTTCACGAAATTCCTCGTGCAGGCTCTACGTGAGTCCTCGAGTCGAGTTCGAGTCCACGAGTCGACTGATACTCCTCGTGCCGACTCTTCACATGTCTCCTCGAGATGAATTCATTCCTCGAGTCGAGCTCCGAGTCCGCGAGTCGACCGATACTCATCGCGCCGACTCTTCACGAAATTCCTCGTGCAGGCTCTACGTGAGTCCTCGAGTTGAGTTCGAGTCCACGAGTCGACTGATACTCCTCGTGCCGACTCTTCACATGTCTCCTCGAGATGAATTCATTCCTCGAGTCGAGCTCCGAGTCCGCGAGTCGACCGATACTCATCGCGCCGACTCTTCACGAAATTCCTCGCGCCGACTCTTCACGAAATTCCTCGTGCAGGCTCTACGTGAGTCCTCGAATCATGTTCGAGTCCACGAGTCGACTGATACTCCTCGTGCCAACTCTTCACATGTCTCCTCGAGATGAATTCATTCCTCGAGTCGAGCTCCGAGTCCGCGAGTCGACCGATACTCCTCGCGCCGACTCTTCACGAAATTCCTCGTGCAGGCTATACGTGAGTCCTCGAGTCGAGTTCGAGTCCACGAGTCGACTGATACTCCTCGTGCCAACTCTTCACATGTCTCCTCGAGATGAATTCATTCCTCGAGTCGAGCTCCAAGTCCGCGAGTCGACCGATACTCCTCGCGCCGACTCTTCACGAAATTCCTCGTGCAGGCTCTACGTGAGTCCTCGAGTCGTGTTCGAGTCCACGAGTCGACTGATACTCTTCGTTCTGACTCTTCACATGTCTCCTCGAGATCAATTCATTCCTCGAGTCGAGCTCTAAGTCCGCGAGTCGACCGATACTCCTCGGGCCGACTCTTCACGAAATTCCTCGTGCAGGCTCTACGTGAGTCCTCGAGTCGAGTTCGAGTTCACTAGTCGACTGATACTCCTCGTGCCAACTCTTCACATGTCTCCTCTAGATGAATTCATTCCTCGAGTCGAGCTCCGAGTCCGCGAGTCGACCGATACTCCTCGCGCCGACTCTTCACGAAATTCCTCGTGCAGGCTATACGTGAGTCCTCGAGTCGAGTTCGAGTCCACGAGTCGACTGATACTCCTCGTGCCAACTCTTCACATGTCTCCTCGAGATCAATTCATTCCTCGAGTCGAGCTCTAAGTCCGCGAGTCGACCGATACTCCTCGCGCCGACTCTTCATGAAATTCCTCGTGCAGGCTCTACGTGAGTCCTCGAGTCGAGTTCGAGTTCACTAGTCGACTGATACTCCTCGTTCCAACTCTTCACATGTCTCCTCGAGATGAATTCATTCCTCGAGTCGAGCTCCGAGTCCGCGAGTCGACCGATACTCCTCGCGCCGACTCTTCACGAAATTCCTCGCGCCGACTCTTCACGAAATTCCTCGTGCAGGCTCTACGTGAGTTCTCGAGTCGAGTTCGAGTCCACGAGTCGACTGATACTCCTCGTGCCGACTCTTCACATGTCTCCTCGAGATGAATTCATTCCTCGAGTCGAGCTCCGAGTCCGCGAGTCGACCGATACTCATCGCGCCGACTCTTCACGAAATTCCTCGTGCAGGCTCTACGTGAGTCCTCGAGTTGAGTTCGAGTCCACGAGTCGACTGATACTCCTCGTGCCGACTCTTCACATGTCTCCTCGAGATGAATTCATTCCTCGAGTCGAGCTCCGAGTCCGCGAGTCGACCGATACTCATCGCGCCGACTCTTCACGAAATTCCTCGTGCAGGCTCTACGTGAGTCCTCGAGTCGAGTTCGAGTCCACGAGTCGACTGATACTCCTCGTGCCGACTCTTCACATGTCTCCTCGAGATGAATTCATTCCTCGAGTCGAGCTCCAAGTCCGCGAGTCGACCGATACTCCTCGCGCCGACTCTTCACGAAATTCCTCGTGCAGGCTCTACGTGAGTCCTCGAGTTGAGTTCGAGTCCACGAGTCGACTGATACTCCTCGTGCCGACTCTTCACATGTCTCCTCGAGATGAATTCATTCCTCGAGTCGAGCTCCGAGTCCGCGAGTCGACCGATACTCATCGCGCCGACTCTTCACGAAATTCCTCGCGCCGACTCTTCACGAAATTCCTCGTGCAGGCTCTACGTGAGTCCTCGAATCATGTTCGAGTCCACGAGTCGACTGATACTCCTCGTGCCAACTCTTCACATGTCTCCTCGAGATGAATTCATTCCTCGAGTCGAGCTCCGAGTCCGCGAGTCGACCGATACTCCTCGCGCCGACTCTTCACGAAATTCCTCGTGCAGGCTATACGTGAGTCCTCGAGTCGAGTTCGAGTCCACGAGTCGACTGATACTCCTCGTGCCAACTCTTCACATGTCTCCTCGAGATGAATTCATTCCTCGAGTCGAGCTCCAAGTCCGCGAGTCGACCGATACTCCTCGCGCCGACTCTTCACGAAATTCCTCGTGCAGGCTCTACGTGAGTCCTCGAGTCGTGTTCGAGTCCACGAGTCGACTGATACTCTTCGTTCTGACTCTTCACATGTCTCCTCGAGATCAATTCATTCCTCGAGTCGAGCTCTAAGTCCGCGAGTCGACCGATACTCCTCGGGCCGACTCTTCACGAAATTCCTCGTGCAGGCTCTACGTGAGTCCTCGAGTCGAGTTCGAGTTCACTAGTCGACTGATACTCCTCGTGCCAACTCTTCACATGTCTCCTCTAGATGAATTCATTCCTCGAGTCGAGCTCCGAGTCCGCGAGTCGACCGATACTCCTCGCGCCGACTCTTCACGAAATTCCTCGTGCAGGCTATACGTGAGTCCTCGAGTCGAGTTCGAGTCCACGAGTCGACTGATACTCCTCGTGCCAACTCTTCACATGTCTCCTCGAGATCAATTCATTCCTCGAGTCGAGCTCTAAGTCCGCGAGTCGACCGATACTCCTCGCGCCGACTCTTCATGAAATTCCTCGTGCAGGCTCTACGTGAGTCCTCGAGTCGAGTTCGAGTTCACTAGTCGACTGATACTCCTCGTTCCAACTCTTCACATGTCTCCTCGAGATGAATTCATTCCTCGAGTCGAGCTCCGAGTCCGCGAGTCGACCGATACTCCTCGCGCCGACTCTTCACGAAATTCCTCGCGCCGACTCTTCACGAAATTCCTCGTGCAGGCTCTACGTGAGTTCTCGAGTCGAGTTCGAGTCCACGAGTCGACTGATACTCCTCGTGCCGACTCTTCACATGTCTCCTCGAGATGAATTCATTCCTCGAGTCGAGCTCCGAGTCCGCGAGTCGACCGATACTCATCGCGCCGACTCTTCACGAAATTCCTCGTGCAGGCTCTACGTGAGTCCTCGAGTTGAGTTCGAGTCCACGAGTCGACTGATACTCCTCGTGCCGACTCTTCACATGTCTCCTCGAGATGAATTCATTCCTCGAGTCGAGCTCCGAGTCCGCGAGTCGACCGATACTCATCGCGCCGACTCTTCACGAAATTCCTCGTGCAGGCTCTACGTGAGTCCTCGAGTCGAGTTCGAGTCCACGAGTCGACTGATACTCCTCGTGCCGACTCTTCACATGTCTCCTCGAGATGAATTCATTCCTCGAGTCGAGCTCCGAGTCCGCGAGTCGACCGATACTCCTCGCGCCGACTCTTCACGAAATTCCTCGCCCCGACTCTTCACGAAATTCCTCGTGCAGGCTCTACGTGAGTCCTCGAGTCGAGTTCGAGTCCACGAGTCGACTGATACTCCTCGTGCCGACTCTTCACATGTCTCCTCGAGATGAATTCATTCCTCGAGTCGAGCTCCGAGTCCGCGAGTCGACCGATACTCATCGCGCCGACTCTTCACGAAATTCCTCGTGCAGGCTCTACGTGAGTCCTCGAGTTGAGTTCGAGTCCACGAGTCGACTGATACTCCTCGTGCCGACTCTTCACATGTCTCCTCGAGATGAATTCATTCCTCGAGTCGAGCTCCGAGTCCGCGAGTCGACCGATACTCATCGCGCCGACTCTTCACGAAATTCCTCGTGCAGGCTCTACGTGAGTCCTCGAGTCGAGTTCGAGTCCACGAGTCGACTGATACTCCTCGTGCCGACTCTTCACATGTCTCCTCGAGATGAATTCATTCCTCGAGTCGAGCTCCGAGTCCGCGAGTCGACCGATACTCCTCGCGCCGACTCTTCACGAAATTCCTCGCCCCGACTCTTCACGAAATTCCTCGTGCAGGCTCTACGTGAGTCCTCGAGTCGAGTTCGAGTCCACGAGTCGACTGATACTCCTCGTGCCGACTCTTCACATGTCTCCTCGAGATGAATTCATTCCTCGAGTCGAGCTCCGAGTCCGCGAGTCGACCGATACTCATCGCGCCGACTCTTCACGAAATTCCTCGTGCAGGCTCTACGTGAGTCCTCGAGTTGAGTTCGAGTCCACGAGTCGACTGATACTCCTCGTGCCGACTCTTCACATGTCTCCTCGAGATGAATTCATTCCTCGAGTCGAGCTCCGAGTCCGCGAGTCGACCGATACTCATCGCGCCGACTCTTCACGAAATTCCTCGCGCCGACTCTTCACGAAATTCCTCGTGCAGGCTCTACGTGAGTCCTCGAATCATGTTCAAGTCCACGAGTCGACTGATACTCCTCGTGCCAACTCTTCACATGTCTCCTCGAGATGAATTCATTCCTCGAGTCGAGCTCCGAGTCCGCGAGTCGACCGATACTCCTCGCGCCGACTCTTCACGAAATTCCTCGTGCAGGCTATACGTGAGTCCTCGAGTCGAGTTCGAGTCCACGAGTCGACTGATACTCCTCGTGCCAACTCTTCACATGTCTCCTCGAGATGAATTCATTCCTCGAGTCGAGCTCCAAGTCCGCGAGTCGACCGATACTCCTCGCGCCGACTCTTCACGAAATTCCTCGTGCAGGCTCTACGTGAGTCCTCGAGTCGTGTTCGAGTCCACGAGTCAACTGATACTCTTCGTTCTGACTCTTCACATGTCTCCTCGAGATCAATTCATTCCTCGAGTCGAGCTCTAAGTCCGCGAGTCGACCGATACTCCTCGGGCCGACTCTTCACGAAATTCCTCGTGCAGGCTCTACGTGAGTCCTCGAGTCGAGTTCGAGTTCACTAGTCGACTGATACTCCTCGTGCCAACTCTTCACATGTCTCCTCGAGATGAATTCATTCCTCGAGTCGAGCTCCGAGTCCGCGAGTCGACCGATACTCCTCGCGCCGACTCTTCACGAAATTCCTCGTGCAGGCTATACGTGAGTCCTCGAGTCGAGTTCGAGTCCACGAGTCGACTGATACTCCTCGTGCCAACTCTTCACATGTCTCCTCGAGATCAATTCATTCCTCGAGTCGAGCTCTAAGTCCGCGAGTCGACCGATACTCCTCGCGCCGACTCTTCATGAAATTCCTCGTGCAGGCTCTACGTGAGTCCTCGAGTCGAGTTCGAGTTCACTAGTCGACTGATACTCCTCGTGCCAACTCTTCACATGTCTCCTCGAGATGAATTCATTCCTCGAGTCGAGCTCCGAGTCCGCGAGTCGACCGATACTCCTCGCGCCGACTCTTCACGAAATTCCTCGCGCCGACTCTTCACGAAATTCCTCGTGCAGGCTCTACGTGAGTTCTCGAGTCGAGTTCGAGTCCACGAGTCGACTGATACTCCTCGTGCCGACTCTTCACATGTCTCCTCGAGATGAATTCATTCCTCGAGTCGAGCTCCGAGTCCGCGAGTCGACCGATACTCATCGCGCCGACTCTTCACGAAATTCCTCGTGCAGGCTCTACGTGAGTCCTCGAGTTGAGTTCGAGTCCACGAGTCGACTGATACTCCTCGTGCCGACTCTTCACATGTCTCCTCGAGATGAATTCATTCCTCGAGTCGAGCTCCGAGTCCGCGAGTCGACCGATACTCATCGCGCCGACTCTTCACGAAATTCCTCGTGCAGGCTCTACGTGAGTCCTCGAGTTGAGTTCGAGTCCACGAGTCGACTGATACTCCTCGTGCCGACTCTTCACATGTCTCCTCGAGATGAATTCATTCCTCGAGTCGAGCTCCGAGTCCGCGAGTCGACCGATACTTCTCGCGCCGACTCTTCACGAAATTCCTCGCGCCGACTCTTCACGAAATTCCTCGTGCAGGCTCTACGTGAGTCCTCGAGTCGAGTTCGAGTCCAGGAGTCGACTGATACGTTCCGACTCTTCACATGTCTCCTTGAGATGAATTCATTCCTCGAGTCGAGCTCCGAGTCCGCGAGTCGACCGATACTCCTCGCGCCGACTCTTCACGAAATTCCTCGTGCAGGCTCTACGTGAGTCCTCGAGTCGAGTTCAAGTCCACGAGTCGACTGATACTCCTCGTGCCGACTCTTCACATGTCTCCTCGAGATGAATTCATTCCTCGAGTCGAGCTCCGAGTCCGCGAGTCGACCGATACTCATCGCGCCGACTCTTCACGAAATTCCTCGTGCAGGCTCTACGTGAGTCCTCGAGTTGAGTTCGAGTCCACGAGTCGACTGATACTCCTCGTGCCGACTCTTCACATGTCTCCTCGAGATGAATTCATTCCTCGAGTCGAGCTCCGAGTCCGCGAGTCGACCGATACTCATCGCGCCGACTCTTCACGAAATTCCTCGTGCAGGCTCTACGTGAGTCCTCGAGTTGAGTTCGAGTCCACGAGTCGACTGATACTCCTCGTGCCGACTCTTCACATGTCTCCTCGAGATGAATTCATTCCTCGAGTCGAGCTCCGAGTCCGCGAGTCGACCGATACTCATCGTGCCGACTCTTCACGAAATTCCTCGTGCAGGCTCTACGTGAGTCCTCGAGTCGAGTTCGAGTCCACGAGTCGACTGATACTCCTCGTGCCGACTCTTCACATGTCTCCTCGAGATGAATTCATTCCTCGAGTCGAGCTCCGAGTCCGCGAGTCGACCGATACTCCTCGCGCCGACTCTTCACGAAATTCCTCGCGCCGACTCTTCACGAAATTCCTCGTGCAGGCTCTACGTGAGTCCTCGAGTCGAGTTCGAGTCCAGGAGTCGACTGATACGTTCCGACTCTTCACATGTCTCCTCGAGATGAATTCATTCCTCGACTCGAGCTCCGAGTCCGCGAGTCGACCGATACTCCTCGCGCCGACTCTTCACGAAATTCCTCGTGCAGGCTCTACGTGAGTCCTCGAGTCGAGTTCGAGTCCACGAGTCGACTGATACTCCTCGTGCCGACTCTTCACATGTCTCCTCGAGATGAATTCATTCCTCGAGTCGAGCTCCGAGTCCGCGAGTCGACCGATACTCATCGCGCCGACTCTTCACGAAATTCCTCGTGCAGGCTCTACGTGAGTCCTCGAGTTGAGTTCGAGTCCACGAGTCGACTGATACTCCTCGTGCTGACTCTTCACATGTCTCCTCGAGATGAATTCATTCCTCGAGTCGAGCTCCGAGTCCGCGAGTCGACCGATACTCATCGCGCCGACTCTTCACGAAATTCCTCGTGCCGACTCTTCACGAAATTCCTCGCGCCGACTCTTCACGAAATTCCTCGTGCAGGCTCTACGTGAGTCCTCGAATCATGTTCGAGTCCACGAGTCGACTGATACTCCTCGTGCCAACTCTTCACATGTCTCCTCGAGATGAATTCATTCCTCGAGTCGAGCTCCGAGTCCGCGAGTCGACCGATACTCCTCGCGCCGACTCTTCACGAAATTCCTCGTGCAGGCTATACGTGAGTCCTCGAGTCGAGTTCGAGTCCATGAGTCGACTGATACTCCTCGTGCCAACTCTTCACATGTCTCCTCGAGATGAATTCATTCCTCGAGTCGAGCTCCAAGTCCGCGGGTCGACCGATACTCCTCGCGCCGACTCTTCACGAAATTCCTCGTGCAGGCTCTACGTGAGTCCTCGAGTCGAGTTCGAGTCCACGAGTCGACTGATACTCTTCGTTCTGACTCTTCACATGTCTCCTCGAGATCAATTCATTCCTCGAGTCGAGCTCTAAGTCCGCGAG
The DNA here is from genome assembly GCF_054948205.1 of Urtica dioica subsp. dioica. Taxonomy (NCBI): domain Eukaryota; kingdom Viridiplantae; phylum Streptophyta; class Magnoliopsida; order Rosales; family Urticaceae; genus Urtica; species Urtica dioica. Next base: position 35,136,925 of record NC_142756.1, on the reverse strand, counting down.
TCGACCGATACTCCTCGCGCCGACTCTTCACGAAATTCCTCGTGCAGGCTCTACGTGAGTCCTCGAGTCGAGTTCGAGTTCACTAGTCGACTGATACTCCTCGTGCCAACTCTTCACATGTCTCCTCGAGATGAATTCATTCCTCGAGTCGAGCTCCGAGTCCGCGAGTCGACCGATACTCCTCGCGCCGACTCTTCACGAAATTCCTCGTGCCGACTCTTCACGAAATTCCTCGTGCAGGCTCTACGTGAGTTCTCGAGTCGAGTTCGAGTACACGAGTCGACTGATACTCCTCGTGCCGACTCTTCACATGTCTCCTCGAGATGAATTCATTCCTCGAGTCGAGCTCCGAGTCCGCGAGTCGACCGATACTCATCGCGCCGACTCTTCACGAAATTCCTCGTGCAGGCTCTACGTGAGTCCTCGAGTTGAGTTCGAGTCCACGAGTCGACTGATACTCCTCGTGCCGACTCTTCACATGTCTCCTCGAGATGAATTCATTCCTCGAGTCGAGCTCCGAGTCCGCGAGTCGACCGATACTCATCGCGCCGACTCTTCACGAAATTCCTCGTGCAGGGTCTACGTGAGTCGTCGAGTTGAGTTCGAGTCCACGAGTCGACTGATACTCCTCGTGCCGACTCTTCACATGTCTCCTTGAGATGAATTCATTCCTCGAGTCGAGCTCCGAGTCCGCGAGTCGACCGATACTCCTCGCGCCGACTCTTCACGAAATTCCTCGCGCCGACTCTTCACGAAATTCCTCGTGCAGGCTCTACGTGAGTCCTCGAGTCGAGTTCGAGTCCAGGAGTCGACTGATACGTTCCGACTCTTCACATGTCTCCTCGAGATGAATTCATTCCTCGAGTCGAGCTCCGAGTCCGCGAGTCGACCGATACTCCTCGCGCCGACTCTTCACGAAATTCCTCGTGCAGGCTCTACGTGAGTCCTCGAGTCGAGTTCGAGTCCACGAGTCGACTGATACTCCCCGTGCCAACTCTTCACATGTCTCCTCGAGATGAATTCATTCCTCGAGTCGAGCTCCAAGTCCGCGAGTCGACCGATACTCCTCGCGCCGACTCTTCACGAAATTCCTCGTGCAGGCTCTACGTGAGTCCTCGAGTCGAGTTCGAGTCCACGAGTCGACAGATACTCCTCGTGCCAACTCTTCACATGTCTCCTCGAGATGAATTCATACCTCGAGTCGAGCCCCGAGTCCGCGAGTCGACCGATACTCCTCGCGCCGACTCTTCACGAAATTCCTCGTGCATGCTCTACGTGAGTTCTCGAGTCGAGTTCGAGTCCACGAGTCGACTGATACTCCTCGTGCCGACTCTTCACATGTCTCCTCGAGATGAATTCATTCCTCGAGTCGAGCTCCGAGTCCGCGAGTCGACCGATACTCATCGCGCCGACTCTTCACGAAATTCCTCGTGCAGGCTCTACGTGAGTCCTCGAGTCGAGTTCGAGTCCACGAGTCGACTGATACTCTTCGTTCTGACTCTTCACATGTCTCCTCGAGATCAATTCATTCCTCGAGTCGAGCTCTAAGTCCGCGAGTCGACCGATACTCCTCGCGCCGACTCTTCACGAAATTCCTCGTGCAGGCTCTACGTGAGTCCTCGAGTCGAGTTCGAGTTCACTAGTCGACTGATACTCCTCGTGCCAACTCTTCACATGTCTCCTCGAGATGAATTCATTCCTCGAGTCGAGCTCCGAGTCCGCGAGTCGACCGATACTCCTCGCGCCGACTCTTCACGAAATTCCTCGCGCCGACTCTTCACGAAATTCCTCGTGCAGGCTCTACGTGAGTTCTCGAGTCGAGTTCGAGTCCACGAGTCGACTGATACTCCTCGTGCCGACTCTTCACATGTCTCCTCGAGATGAATTCATTCCTCGAGTCGAGCTCCGAGTCCGCGAGTTGACCGATACTCATCGCGCCGACTCTTCACGAAATTCCTCGTGCAGGGTCTACGTGAGTCGTCGAGTTGAGTTCGAGTCCACAAGTCGACTGATACTCCTCGTGCCGACTCTTCACATGTCTCCTTGAGATGAATTCATTCCTCGAGTCGAGCTCCGAGTCCGCGAGTCGACCGATACTCCTCGCGCCGACTCTTCACGAAATTCCTCGCGCCGACTCTTCACGAAATTCCTCGTGCAGGCTCTACGTGAGTCCTCGAGTCGAGTTCGAGTCCAGGAGTCGACTGATACGTTCCGACTCTTCACATGTCTCCTCGAGATGAATTCATTCCTCGAGTCGAGCTCCGAGTCCGCGAGTCGACCGATACTCCTCGCGCCGACTCTTCACGAAATTCCTCGTGCAGGCTCTACGTGAGTCCTCGAGTCGAGTTCGAGTCCACGAGTCGACTGATACTCTTCGTTCTGACTCTTCACATGTCTCCTCGAGATCAATTCATTCCTCGAGTCGAGCTCTAAGTCCGCGAGTCGACCGATACTCCTCGCGCCGACTCTTCACGAAATTCCTCGTGCAGGCTCTACGTGAGTCCTCGAGTCGAGTTCGAGTTCACTAGTCGACTGATACTCCTCGTGCCAACTCTTCACATGTCTCCTCGAGATGAATTCATTCCTCGAGTCGAGCTCCGAGTCCGCGAGTCGACCGATACTCCTCCCGCCGACTCTTCACGAAATTCCTCGCGCCGACTCTTCACGAAATTCCTCGTGCAGGCTCTACGTGAGTTCTCGAGTCGAGTTCGAGTCCACGAGTCGACTGATACTCCTCGTGCCGACTCTTCACATGTCTCCTCGAGATGAATTCATTCCTCGAGTCGAGCTCCGAGTCCGCGAGTTGACCGATACTCATCGCGCCGACTCTTCACGAAATTCCTCGTGCAGGGTCTACGTGAGTCGTCGAGTTGAGTTCGAGTCCACGAGTCGACTGATACTCCTCGTGCCGACTCTTCACATGTCTCCTTGAGATGAATTCATTCCTCGAGTCGAGCTCCGAGTCCGCGAGTCGACCGATACTCCTCGCGCCGACTCTTCACGAAATTCCTCGCGCCGACTCTTCACGAAATTCCTCGTGCAGGCTCTACGTGAGTCCTCGAGTCGAGTTCGAGTCCAGGAGTCGACTGATACGTTCCGACTCTTCACATGTCTCCTCGAGATGAATTCATTCCTCGAGTCGAGCTCCGAGTCCGCGAGTCGACCGATACTCCTCGCGCCGACTCTTCACGAAATTCCTCGTGCAGGCTCTACGTGAGTCCTCGAGTCGAGTTCGAGTCCACGAGTCGACTGATACTCCCCGTGCCAACTCTTCACATGTCTCCTCGAGATGAATTCATTCCTCGAGTCGAGCTCCAAGTCCGCCAGTCGACCGATACTCCTCGCGCCGACTCTTCACGAAATTCCTCGTGCAGGCTCTACGTGAGTCCTCGAGTCGAGTTCGAGTCCACGAGTCGACAGATACTCCTCGTGCCAACTCTTCACATGTCTCCTCGAGATGAATTCATTCCTCGAGTCGAGCTCCGAGTCCGCGAGTCGACCGATACTCCTCGCGCCGACTCTTCACGAAATTCCTCGTGCAGGCTCTACGTGAGTTCTCGAGTCGAGTTCGAGTCCACGAGTCGACTGATACTCCTCGTGCCGACTCTTCACATGTCTCCTCGAGATGAATTCATTCCTCGAGTCGAGCTCCGAGTCCGCGAGTCGACCGATACTCATCGCGCCGACTCTTCACGAAATTCCTCGTGCAGGCTCTACGTGAGTCCTCGAGTCGAGTTCGAGTCCACGAGTCGACTGATACTCTTCGTTCTGACTCTTCACATGTCTCCTCGAGATCAATTCATTCCTCGAGTCGAGCTCTAAGTCCGCGAGTCGACCGATACTCCTCGCGCCGACTCTTCACGAAATTCCTCGTGCAGGCTCTACGTGAGTCCTCGAGTCGAGTTCGAGTTCACTAGTCGACTGATACTCCTCGTGCCAACTCTTCACATGTCTCCTCGAGATGAATTCATTCCTCGAGTCGAGCTCCGAGTCCGCGAGTCGACCGATACTCCTCGCGCCGACTCTTCACGAAATTCCTCGCGCCGACTCTTCACGAAATTCCTCGTGCAGGCTCTACGTGAGTTCTCGAGTCGAGTTCGAGTCCACGAGTCGACTGATACTCCTCGTGCCGACTCTTCACATGTCTCCTCGAGATGAATTCATTCCTCGAGTCGAGCTCCGAGTCCGCGAGTCGACCGATACTCATCGCGCCGACTCTTCACGAAATTCCTCGTGCAGGCTCTACGTGAGTCCTCGAGTTGAGTTCGAGTCCACGAGTCGACTGATACTCCTCGTGCCGACTCTTCACATGTCTCCTCGAGATGAATTCATTCCTCGAGTCGAGCTCCGAGTCCGCGAGTCGACCGATACTCCTCGCGCTGACTCTTCACGAAATTCCTCGCGCCGACTCTTCACGAAATTCCTCGTGCAGGCTCTACGTGAGTCCTCGAGTCGAGTTCGAGTCCAGGAGTCGACTGATACGTTCCGACTCTTCACATGTCTCCTCGAGATGAATTCATTCCTCGAGTCGAGCTCCGAGTCCGCGAGTCGACCGATACTCCTCGCGCCGACTCTTCACGAAATTCCTCGTGCAGGCTCTACGTGAGTCCTCGATTCGAGTTCGAGTCCACGAGTCGACTGATACTCCTCGTGCCGACTCTTCACATGTCTCCTCGAGATGAATTCATTCCTCGAGTCGAGCTCCGAGTCCGCGAGTCGACCGATACTCCTCGCGCTGACTCTTCACGAAATTCCTCGCGCCGACTCTTCACGAAATTCCTCGTGCAGCCTCTACGTGAGTCCTCGAATCATGTTCGAGTCCACGAGTCGACTGATACTCCTCGTGCCAACTCTTCACATGTCTCCTCGAGATGAATTCATTCCTCGAGTCGAGCTCCGAGTCCGCGAGTCGACCGATACTCCTCGCGCCGACTCTTCACGAAATTCCTCGTGCAGGCTATACGTGAGTCCTCGAGTCGAGTTCGAGTCCACGAGTCGACTGATACTCCTCGTGCCGACTCTTCACATGTCTCCTCGAGATGAATTCATTCCTCGAGTCGAGCTCCGAGTCCGCGAGTCGACCGATACTCATCGCGCCGACTCTTCACGAAATTCCTCGTGCAGGTTCTACGTGAGTCCTCGAGTCGAGTTCGAGTCCACGAGTCGACTGATACTCCCCGTGCCAACTCTTCACATGTCTCCTCGAGATGAATTCATTCCTCGAGTCGAGCTCCAAGTCCGCGAGTCGACCGATACTCCTCGCGCCGACTCTTCACGAAATTCCTCGTGCAGGCTCTACGTGAGTCCTCGAGTCGAGTTCGAGTCCACGAGTCGACAGATACTCCTCGTGCCAACTCTTCACATGTCTCCTCGAGATGAATTCATTCCTCGAGTCGAGCTCCGAGTCCGCGAGTCGACCGATACTCCTCGCGCCGACTCTTCACGAAATTCCTCGTGCAGGCTCTACGTGAGTTCTCGAGTCGAGTTCGAGTCCACGAGTCGACTGATACTCCTCGTGCCGACTCTTCACATGTCTCCTCGAGATGAATTCATTCCTCGAGTCGAGCTCCGAGTCCGCGAGTCGACCGATACTCATCGCGCCGACTCTTCACGAAATTCCTCGTGCAGGCTCTACGTGAGTCCTCGAGTCGAGTTCGAGTCCACGAGTCGACTGATACTCTTCGTTCTGACTCTTCACATGTCTCCTCGAGATCAATTCATTCCTCGAGTCGAGCTCTAAGTCCGCGAGTCGACCGATACTCCTCGCGCCGACTCTTCACGAAATTCCTCGTGCAGGCTCTACGTGAGTCCTCGAGTCGAGTTCGAGTTCACTAGTCGACTGATACTCCTCGTGCCAACTCTTCACATGTCTCCTCGAGATGAATTCATTCCTCGAGTCGAGCTCCGAGTCCGCGAGTCGACCGATACTCCTCGCGCCGACTCTTCACGAAATTCCTCGCGCCGACTCTTCACGAAATTCCTCGTGCAGGCTCTACGTGAGTTCTCGAGTCGAGTTCGAGTCCACGAGTCGACTGATACTCCTCGTGCCGACTCTTCACATGTCTCCTCGAGATGAATTCATTCCTCGAGTCGAGCTCCGAGTCCGCGAGTCGACCGATACTCATCGCGCCGACTCTTCACGAAATTCCTCGTGCAGGCTCTACGTGAGTCCTCGAGTTGAGTTCGAGTCCACGAGTCGACTGATACTCCTCGTGCCGACTCTTCACATGTCTCCTCGAGATGAATTCATTCCTCGAGTCGAGCTCCGAGTCCGCGAGTCGACCGATACTCCTCGCGCCGACTCTTCACGAAATTCCTCGCGCCGACTCTTCACGAAATTCCTCGTGCAGGCTCTACGTGAGTCCTCGAGTCGAGTTCGAGTCCAGGAGTCGACTGATACGTTCCGACTCTTCACATGTCTCCTCGAGATGAATTCATTCCTCGAGTCGAGCTCCGAGTCCGCGAGTCGACCGATACTCCTCGCGCCGACTCTTCACGAAATTCCTCGTGCAGGCTCTACGTGAGTCCTCGATTCGAGTTCGAGTCCACGAGTCGACTGATACTCCTCGTGCCGACTCTTCACATGTCTCCTCGAGATGAATTCATTCCTCGAGTCGAGCTCCGAGTCCGCGAGTCGACCGATACTCCTCGCGCTGACTCTTCACGAAATTCCTCGCGCCGACTCTTCACGAAATTCCTCGTGCAGCCTCTACGTGAGTCCTCGAATCATGTTCGAGTCCACGAGTCGACTGATACTCCTCGTGCCAACTCTTCACATGTCTCCTCGAGATGAATTCATTCCTCGAGTCGAGCTCCGAGTCCGCGAGTCGACCGATACTCCTCGCGCCGACTCTTCACGAAATTCCTCGTGCAGGCTATACGTGAGTCCTCGAGTCGAGTTCGAGTCCACGAGTCGACTGATACTCCTCGTGCCGACTCTTCACATGTCTCCTCGAGATGAATTCATTCCTCGAGTCGAGCTCCGAGTCCGCGAGTCGACCGATACTCATCGCGCCGACTCTTCACGAAATTCCTCGTGCAGGTTCTACGTGAGTCCTCGAGTCGAGTTCGAGTCCACGAGTCGACTGATACTCCCCGTGCCAACTCTTCACATGTCTCCTCGAGATGAATTCATTCCTCGAGTCGAGCTCCAAGTCCGCGAGTCGACCGATACTCCTCGCGCCGACTCTTCACGAAATTCCTCGTGCAGGCTCTACGTGAGTCCTCGAGTCGAGTTCGAGTCCACGAGTCGACAGATACTCCTCGTGCCAACTCTTCACATGTCTCCTCGAGATGAATTCATTCCTCGAGTCGAGCTCCGAGTCCGCGAGTCGACCGATACTCCTCGCGCCGACTCTTCACGAAATTCCTCGTGCAGGCTCTACGTGAGTTCTCGAGTCGAGTTCGAGTCCACGAGTCGACTGATACTCCTCGTGCCGACTCTTCACATGTCTCCTCGAGATGAATTCATTCCTCGAGTCGAGCTCCGAGTCCGCGAGTCGACCGATACTCATCGCGCCGACTCTTCACGAAATTCCTCGTGCAGGCTCTACGTGAGTCCTCGAGTCGAGTTCGAGTCCACGAGTCGACTGATACTCTTCGTTCTGACTCTTCACATGTCTCCTCGAGATCAATTCATTCCTCGAGTCGAGCTCTAAGTCCGCGAGTCGACCGATACTCCTCGCGCCGACTCTTCACGAAATTCCTCGTGCAGGCTCTACGTGAGTCCTCGAGTCGAGTTCGAGTTCACTAGTCGACTGATACTCCTCGTGCCAACTCTTCACATGTCTCCTCGAGATGAATTCATTCCTCGAGTCGAGCTCCGAGTCCGCGAGTCGACCGATACTCCTCGCGCCGACTCTTCACGAAATTCCTCGCGCCGACTCTTCACGAAATTCCTCGTGCAGGCTCTACGTGAGTTCTCGAGTCGAGTTCGAGTCCACGAGTCGACTGATACTCCTCGTGCCGACTCTTCACATGTCTCCTCGAGATGAATTCATTCCTCGAGTCGAGCTCCGAGTCCGCGAGTCGACCGATACTCATCGCGCCGACTCTTCACGAAATTCCTCGTGCAGGCTCTACGTGAGTCCTCGAGTTGAGTTCGAGTCCACGAGTCGACTGATACTCCTCGTGCCGACTCTTCACATGTCTCCTCGAGATGAATTCATTCCTCGAGTCGAGCTCCGAGTCCGCGAGTCGACCGATACTCATCGCGCCGACTCTTCACGAAATTCCTCGTGCAGGCTCTACGTGACTCCTCGAGTTGAGTTCGAGTCCACGAGTCGACTGATACTCCTCGTACCAACTCTTCACATGTCTCCTCGAGATGAATTCATTCCTCGAGTCGAGCTCCGAGTCCGCGAGTCGACCGATACTCCTCGCGCTGACTCTTCACGAAATTCCTCGCGCCGACTCTTCACGAAATTCCTCGTGCAGGCTCTACGTGAGTCCTCGAGTCGAGTTCGAGTCCAGGAGTCGACTGATACGTTCCGACTCTTCACATGTCTCCTCGAGATGAATTCATTCCTCGAGTCGAGCTCCGAGTCCGCGAGTCGACCGATACTCCTCGCGTCGACTCTTCACGAAATTCCTCGTGCAGGCTCTACGTGAGTCCTCGAGTCGAGTTCGAGTCCACGAGTCGACTGATACTCCACGTGCCGACTCTTCACATGTCTCCTCATGATGAATTCATTCCTCGAGTCGAGCTCCGAGTCCGCGAGTCGACCGATACTCCTCGCGCTGACTCTTCACGAAATTCCTCGCGCCGACTCTTCACGAAATTCCTCTTGCAGGCTCTACGTGAGTCCTCGAATCATGTTCGAGTCCACGAGTCGACTGATACTCCTCGTGCCAACTCTTCACATGTCTCCTCGAGATGAATTCATTCCTCGAGTCGAGCTCCGAGTCCGCGAGTCGACCGATACTCCTCGCGCCGACTCTTCACGAAATTCCTCGTGCAGGCTATACGTGAGTCCTCGAGTCGAGTTCGAGTCCACGAGTCGACTGATACTCCTCGTGCCGACTCTTCACATGTCTCCTCGAGATGAATTCATTCCTCGAGTCGAGCTCCGAGTCCGCGAGTCGACCGATACTCCTCGCGCTGACTCTTCACGAAATTCCTCGCGCCGACTCTTCACGAAATTCCTCGTGCAGCCTCTACGTGAGTCCTCGAATCATGTTCGAGTCCACGAGTCGACTGATACTCCTCGTGCCAACTCTTCACATGTCTCCTCGAGATGAATTCATTCCTCGAGTCGAGCTCCGAGTCCGCGAGTCGACCGATACTCCTCGCGCCGACTCTTCACGAAATTCCTCGTGCAGGCTATACGTGAGTCCTCGAGTCGAGTTCGAGTCCACGAGTCGACTGATACTCCTCGTGCCGACTCTTCACATGTCTCCTCGAGATGAATTCATTCCTCGAGTCGAGCTCCGAGTCCGCGAGTCGACCGATACTCATCGCGCCGACTCTTCACGAAATTCCTCGTGCAGGTTCTACGTGAGTCCTCGAGTCGAGTTCGAGTCCACGAGTCGACTGATACTCCCCGTGCCAACTCTTCACATGTCTCCTCGAGATGAATTCATTCCTCGAGTCGAGCTCCAAGTCCGCGAGTCGACCGATACTCCTCGCGCCGACTCTTCACGAAATTCCTCGTGCAGGCTCTACGTGAGTCCTCGAGTCGAGTTCGAGTCCACGAGTCGACAGATACTCCTCGTGCCAACTCTTCACATGTCTCCTCGAGATGAATTCATTCCTCGAGTCGAGCTCCGAGTCCGCGAGTCGACCGATACTCCTCGCGCCGACTCTTCACGAAATTCCTCGTGCAGGCTCTACGTGAGTTCTCGAGTCGAGTTCGAGTCCACGAGTCGACTGATACTCCTCGTGCCGACTCTTCACATGTCTCCTCGAGATGAATTCATTCCTCGAGTCGAGCTCCGAGTCCGCGAGTCGACCGATACTCATCGCGCCGACTCTTCACGAAATTCCTCGTGCAGGCTCTACGTGAGTCCTCGAGTCGAGTTCGAGTCCACGAGTCGACTGATACTCTTCGTTCTGACTCTTCACATGTCTCCTCGAGATCAATTCATTCCTCGAGTCGAGCTCTAAGTCCGCGAGTCGACCGATACTCCTCGCGCCGACTCTTCACGAAATTCCTCGTGCAGGCTCTACGTGAGTCCTCGAGTCGAGTTCGAGTTCACTAGTCGACTGATACTCCTCGTGCCAACTCTTCACATGTCTCCTCGAGATGAATTCATTCCTCGAGTCGAGCTCCGAGTCCGCGAGTCGACCGATACTCCTCGCGCCGACTCTTCACGAAATTCCTCGCGCCGACTCTTCACGAAATTCCTCGTGCAGGCTCTACGTGAGTTCTCGAGTCGAGTTCGAGTCCACGAGTCGACTGATACTCCTCGTGCCGACTCTTCACATGTCTCCTCGAGATGAATTCATTCCTCGAGTCGAGCTCCGAGTCCGCGAGTCGACCGATACTCATCGCGCCGACTCTTCACGAAATTCCTCGTGCAGGCTCTACGTGAGTCCTCGAGTTGAGTTCGAGTCCACGAGTCGACTGATACTCCTCGTGCCGACTCTTCACATGTCTCCTCGAGATGAATTCATTCCTCGAGTCGAGCTCCGAGTCCGCGAGTCGACCGATACTCATCGCGCCGACTCTTCACGAAATTCCTCGTGCAGGCTCTACGTGACTCCTCGAGTTGAGTTCGAGTCCACGAGTCGACTGATACTCCTCGTACCAACTCTTCACATGTCTCCTCGAGATGAATTCATTCCTCGAGTCGAGCTCCGAGTCCGCGAGTCGACCGATACTCCTCGCGCTGACTCTTCACGAAATTCCTCGCGCCGACTCTTCACGAAATTCCTCGTGCAGGCTCTACGTGAGTCCTCGAGTCGAGTTCGAGTCCAGGAGTCGACTGATACGTTCCGACTCTTCACATGTCTCCTCGAGATGAATTCATTCCTCGAGTCGAGCTCCGAGTCCGCGAGTCGACCGATACTCCTCGCGTCGACTCTTCACGAAATTCCTCGTGCAGGCTCTACGTGAGTCCTCGAGTCGAGTTCGAGTCCACGAGTCGACTGATACTCCACGTGCCGACTCTTCACATGTCTCCTCATGATGAATTCATTCCTCGAGTCGAGCTCCGAGTCCGCGAGTCGACCGATACTCCTCGCGCTGACTCTTCACGAAATTCCTCGCGCCGACTCTTCACGAAATTCCTCTTGCAGGCTCTACGTGAGTCCTCGAATCATGTTCGAGTCCACGAGTCGACTGATACTCCTCGTGCCAACTCTTCACATGTCTCCTCGAGATGAATTCATTCCTCGAGTCGAGCTCCGAGTCCGCGAGTCGACCGATACTCCTCGCGCCGACTCTTCACGAAATTCCTCGTGCAGGCTCTACGTGAGTCCTCGAGTCGAGTTCGAGTCCACGAGTCGACTGATACTCCTCGTGCCGACTCTTCACATGTCTCCTCGAGATGAATTCATTCCTCGAGTCGAGCTCCGAGTCCGCGAGTCGACCGATACTCCTCGCGCCGACTCTTCACGAAATTCCTCGCGCCGACTCTTCACGAAATTCCTCGTGCAGGCTCTACGTGAGTCCTCGAGTCGAGTTCGAGTCCAGGAGTCGACTGATACGTTCCGACTCTTCACATGTCTCCTCGAGATGAATTCATTCCTCGACTCGAGCTCCGAGTCCGCGAGTCGACCGATACTCCTCGCGCCGACTCTTCACGAAATTCCTCGTGCAGGCTCTACGTGAGTCCTCGAGTCGAGTTCGAGTCCACGAGTCGACTGATACTCCTCGTGCCGACTCTTCACATGTCTCCTCGAGATGAATTCATTCCTCGAGTCGAGCTCCGAGTCGGCGAGTCGACCGATACTCATCGCGCCGACTCTTCACGAAATTCCTCGTGCAGGCTCTACGTGAGTCCTCGAGTTGAGTTCGAGTCCACGAGTCGACTGATACTCCTCGTGCCGACTCTTCACATGTCTCCTCGAGATGAATTCATTCCTCGAGTCGAGCTCCGAGTCCGCGAGTCGACCGATACTCATCGCGCCGACTCTTCACGAAATTCCTCATGCCGACTCTTCACGAAATTCCTCGCGCCGACTCTTCACGAAATTCCTCGTGCAGGCTCTACGTGAGTCCTCGAATCATGTTCGAGTCCACGAGTCGACTGATACTCCTCGTGCCAACTCTTCACATGTCTCCTCGAGATGAATTCATTCCTCGAGTCGAGCTCCGAGTCCGCGAGTCGACCGATACTCCTCGCGCCGACTCTTCACGAAATTCCTCGTGCAGGCTATACGTGAGTCCTCGAGTCGAGTTCGAGTCCATGAGTCGACTGATACTCCTCGTGCCAACTCTTCACATGTCTCCTCGAGATGAATTCATTCCTCGAGTCGAGCTCCAAGTCCGCGGGTCGACCGATACTCCTCGCGCCGACTCTTCACGAAATTCCTCGTGCAGGCTCTACGTGAGTCCTCGAGTCGAGTTCGAGTCCACGAGTCGACTGATACTCTTCGTTCTGACTCTTCACATGTCTCCTCGAGATCAATTCATTCCTCGAGTCGAGCTCTAAGTCCGCGAGTCGACCGATACTCCTCGCGCCGACTCTTCACGAAATTCCTCGTGCAGGCTCTACGTGAGTCCTCGAGTCGAGTTCGAGTTCACTAGTCGACTGATACTCCTCGTGCCAACTCTTCACATGTCTCCTCGAGATGAATTCATTCCTCGAGTCGAGCTCCGAGTCCGCGAGTCGACCGATACTCCTCGCGCCGACTCTTCACGAAATTCCTCGTGCCGACTCTTCACGAAATTCCTCGTGCAGGCTCTACGTGAGTTCTCGAGTCGAGTTCGAGTACACGAGTCGACTGATACTCCTCGTGCCGACTCTTCACATGTCTCCTCGAGATGAATTCATTCCTCGAGTCGAGCTCCGAGTCCGCGAGTCGACCGATACTCATCGCGCCGACTCTTCACGAAATTCCTCGTGCAGGCTCTACGTGAGTCCTCGAGTTGAGTTCGAGTCCACGAGTCGACTGATACTCCTCGTGCCGACTCTTCACATGTCTCCTCGAGATGAATTCATTCCTCGAGTCGAGCTCCGAGTCCGCGAGTCGACCGATACTCATCGCGCCGACTCTTCACGAAATTCCTCGTGCAGGCTCTACGTGAGTCGTTGAGTTGAGTTCGAGTCCACGAGTCGACTGATACTCCTCGTGCCGACTCTTCACATGTCTCCTTGAGATGAATTCATTCCTCGAGTCGAGCTCCGAGTCCGCGAGTCGACCGATACTCCTCGCGCCGACTCTTCACGAAATTCCTCGTGCAGGCTCTACGTGAGTCCTCGAGTCGAGTTCGAGTCCACGAGTCGACAGATACTCCTCGTGCCAACTCTTCACATGTCTCCTCGAGATGAATTCATTCCTCGAGTCGAGCTCCGAGTCCGCGAGTCGACCGATACTCCTCGCGCCGACTCTTCACGAAATTCCTCGTGCAGGCTATACGTGAGTCCTCGAGTCGAGTTCGAGTCCATGAGTCGACTGATACTCCTCGTGCCAACTCTTCACATGTCTCCTCGAGATGAATTCATTCCTCGAGTCGAGCTCCAAGTCCGCGGGTCGACCGATACTCCTCGCGCCGACTCTTCACGAAATTCCTCGTGCAGGCTCTACGTGAGTCCTCGAGTCGAGTTCGAGTCCACGAGTCGACTGATACTCTTCGTTCTGACTCTTCACATGTCTCCTCGAGATCAATTCATTCCTCGAGTCGAGCTCTAAGTCCGCGAGTCGACCGATACTCCTCGCGCCGACTCTTCACGAAATTCCTCGTGCAGGCTCTACGTGAGTCCTCGAGTCGAGTTCGAGTTCACTAGTCGACTGATACTCCTCGTGCCAACTCTTCACATGTCTCCTCGAGATGAATTCATTCCTCGAGTCGAGCTCCGAGTCCGCGAGTCGACCGATACTCCTCGCGCCGACTCTTCACGAAATTCCTCGTGCCGACTCTTCACGAAATTCCTCGTGCAGGCTCTACGTGAGTTCTCGAGTCGAGTTCGAGTACACGAGTCGACTGATACTCCTCGTGCCGACTCTTCACATGTCTCCTCGAGATGAATTCATTCCTCGAGTCGAGCTCCGAGTCCGCGAGTCGACCGATACTCATCGCGCCGACTCTTCACGAAATTCCTCGTGCAGGCTCTACGTGAGTCCTCGAGTTGAGTTCGAGTCCACGAGTCGACTGATACTCCTCGTGCCGACTCTTCACATGTCTCCTCGAGATGAATTCATTCCTCGAGTCGAGCTCCGAGTCCGCGAGTCGACCGATACTCATCGCGCCGACTCTTCACGAAATTCCTCGTGCAGGCTCTACGTGAGTCGTCGAGTTGAGTTCGAGTCCACGAGTCGACTGATACTCCTCGTGCCGACTCTTCACATGTCTCCTTGAGATGAATTCATTCCTCGAGTCGAGCTCCGAGTCCGCGAGTCGACCGATACTCCTCGCGCCGACTCTTCACGAAATTCCTCGCGCCGACTCTTCACGAAATTCCTCGTGCAGGCTCTACGTGAGTCCTCGAGTCGAGTTCGAGTCCAGGAGTCGACTGATACGTTCCGACTCTTCACATGTCTCCTCGAGATGAATTCATTCCTCGAGTCGAGCTCCGAGTCCGCGAGTCGACCGATACTCCTCGCGCCGACTCTTCACAAAATTCCTCGTGCAGGCTCTACGTGAGTCCTCGAGTCGAGTTCGAGTCCACTAGTCGACTGATACTCCCCGTGCCAACTCTTCACATGTCTCCTCGAGATGAATTCATTCCTCGAGTCGAGCTCCAAGTCCGCGAGTCGACCGATACTCCTCGCGCCGACTCTTCACGAAATTCCTCGTGCAGGCTCTACGTGAGTCCTCGAGTCGAGTTCGAGTCCACGAGTCGACAGATACTCCTCGTGCCAACTCTTCACATGTCTCCTCGAGATGAATTCATTCCTCGAGTCGAGTTCCGAGTCCGCGAGTCGACCGATACTCCTCGCGCCGATTCTTCACGAAATTCCTCGTGCAGGCTCTACGTGAGTTCTCGAGTCGAGTTCGAGTCGACGAGTCGACTGATACTCCTCGTGCCGACTCTTCACATATCTCCTCGAGATGAATTCATTCCTCGAGTCGAGCTCCGAGTCCGCGAGTCGACCGATACTCATCGCGCCGACTCTTCACGAAATTCCTCGTGCAGGCTCTACGTGAGTCCTCGAGTCGAGTTCGAGTCCACGAGTCGACTGATACTCTTCGTTCTGACTCTTCACATGTCTCCTCGAGATCAATTCATTCCTCGAGTCGAGCTCTAAGTCCGCGAGTCGACCGATACTCCTCGCGCCGACTCTTCACGAAATTCCTCGTGCAGGCTCTACGTGAGTCCTCGAGTCGAGTTCGAGTTCACTAGTCGACTGATACTCCTCGTGCCAACTCTTCACATGTCTCCTCGAGATGAATTCATTCCTCGAGTCGAGCTCCGAGTCCGCGAGTCGACCGATACTCCTCGCGCCGACTCTTCACGAAATTCCTCGCGCCGACTCTTCACGAAATTCCTCGTGCAGGCTCTACGTGAGTTCTCGAGTCGAGTTCGAGTCCACGAGTCGACTGATACTCCTCGTGCCGACTCTTCACATGTCTCCTCGAGATGAATTCATTCCTCGAGTCGAGCTCCGAGTCCGCGAGTCGACCGATACTCATCGCGCCGACTCTTCACGAAATTCCTCGTGCAAGCTCTACGTGAGTCCTCGAGTTGAGTTCGAGTCCACGAGTCGACTGATACTCCTCGTGCCGACTCTTCACATGTCTCCTCGAGATGAATTCATTCCTCGAGTCGAGCTCCGAGTCCGCGAGTCGACCGATACTCCTCGCGCCGACTCTTCACGAAATTCCTCGCGCCGACTCTTCACGAAATTCCTCGT